>NC_072865.1:16838862-18088862 GCF_028858705.1 Grus americana | reverse complement strand
CCCGCAGCTTACAGTGGAGCCGCATGATTTATCACAACGTGGTGGTCAGAACATTTTTTTCCCCATCTGCTCTGGTGGAGATGTCGTTCCCTGCACTGTTTATGTGGAGTGGGGACCAGCTGCCTGTGCTATCACACAGTGCTAGCACTGAAATAGTTTGCCAAGTTTTAAAAGAGAATTCAAGCCAGCACACAAGAGCCCTTGGGCTCTCTGTGCTCTCCCCAAAGCCGTGGCGGCTGTGCCTGCTGTCGGGACAGGCCAGCTGGACCGTGTCGGTGCTGGCCACCTTCTCCAGGCTCATGGGGAGCATGGGGTCTGCAGGCTAAGCTGAGTCTGGCTCTCCAGGACTCTGAAATGAGGGAAATCCCAGGAAACATCAATATCTCTGCAAATTCCAGTGCTAGACATTAGCTCCTTACGCCTGTATCTCCTACTTCATCTAGGCAAGGAATCACAGCCATGCAGGAGCAGGAGTCTGGCTCGATGCACACGAACAGCTTGCTACAGAAGTACCAGGACTTTTACATAGACCCAAAATGATTTATTCTAATTCTGCTGACCATCGTGCAACCGAACGTCAATTCTGAATTTGCTGTACTGTTAATGAATGACCAAATAAAGAGTATTTCATCTCAGAAGCAAAAATATATGGCTTTGCAAAATTATTTGTGCTTCATATTATCTCAACTGTACAGAGACCATCAGAAAGCAGCAGTGCTTATACTCTGGTCCAGCTTTGCAAACATCACAGTTATTGGCTAATTTTAGGATCCTGCCATACTAAACATTCAATATCCCACCTTACTACCTCACTGAAAACGCAGTGGTCCAGCTCTGGCAGCATAGCCCTTAGTGGCACTCCACTGCTACTGCATAGTACGGCTTAACCTTCCACCGGGCTGCCCTGCGCAGCTACTGAAAGCTTCTCCAGAGCCTGTTCTCCTCCTGAGCCTGGCTCGTCCACATTCCCTTAAGCACACGCAGCCACACGCTCCTGAGACCTGCACAGCCAGAGGCTCCTCTCCTGATGAGCATTTGGGACTCCCATGAAGTTCAGCCCCAGCAGCCCCTTTTTCCCTAGCAAGCATCACCACAGAAGGAAGTCTTGCAGCTCCTGCTAAGACATACTAGGACAAAGAGACTTTCCTGCAGCTTTTTATAGGGTTCTGTTTCATAGCTTATCCAGGCACATTCTTCTCTGTGTTAATTTGGTCTCTTCCACTCTAATTACAACTCAACGTAGAAGACAGTCTCATTAAGATCTTAGCTTACATTGGATATTTATATCCTCAGTATCCCCAGAAAAATGTGTAAGAAAACTGGTATCAGTTATACCTGCAGATAAGGGGGCTCATTCATTCCCCACAGCAGCAGATCAGTAATCACCAGAAGCTCCCCACATGAATGCTTGATTTTTTTGTGCCCGTGCTTAGGGGAATTACACATCCAGTTCCTCAGTGTTAAGCCAATACGAGCACCTCATTCCCTTTGAAAAATCCTCCCTTCCTTTTGGTACAAATAGAAGATTAGCTGCTAGCAAATACAAAACTGATTGTCTGAACACCAAGGAGTGAGCAACGTTCAGGGTTTGGCTAAGAACAAGAGAATATAACACTGCAAATACTTGACTGCTGAGAGCTATTAGGGACTCAGCAGAGGGAGCTGGTGAAATCCAAATGTGAAAGGTTTTATAGGAGGAGAAATGCCCAGGGGAATATCATGATGGAATAAGAGGTCAAACTGAAGTGCAACACCTTTTGACTAGATTTCCAAGGCAGAAGTTCAAGATTTCAGACTTTGAAAAATCCTTTGCAATTACTATGACACCGATGAAATAATATAATAATTGGTTGCTAAACCAATTGTGAGTGTTCTTACTCACAGTAACGTTAGTCACTGGTAGTCTGAAGAATATTTGGAATACTCATGAATTTCAGTCTTGCACAAATGAATCTCCCCTCCCCGCAACTTCAAACTGAAAACTGCTTTATTGTTCCTTCTCCACTGATGCAGCCTGAGATTTGAGAGACCCACGCCCGAGCACAGACATCACCAGGTAACTAGATGACCCATCATTGCAGCATACAGTCAAAAGAAACCACTCGTGGACTAAGAATCTCTGTCCTGCAAAAGCTTAGTAACAAACAACCGATTTCACTGAAATCAGAACCGATTCACAAAATAACACAGAAACTGAAAAGAAGGGGCTAAATCTGAAATAAGTAATTGTCGTGGTTTAGGCCCAGCCGGTAGCTGGGTGCCACGCGGCCGCTCACTCACCCCTCCCCCAGCGGGACGGGGAGAACGGGAAAACAACGGCAAAGCCTCGAGGGTTGGGATAAGGGCAGTTTACTGGAACAGCAAGGGAGAGGGAAACAATCAACAACAGTACTGGTAACAGATATTAACAATGGGTAACAACAGATAACAATTTACCGAGCCACACACTCAGCCCATCCCGGAACCGCGCCGAAAAAAACCGCGCCGCCACCCCTCTGCCCAACTGGCCCCCTTTTATGGTGAGCATGATGTCCCATGGTATGGAATAGCCCCCGGCCAGCCTGGGTCACCTGTCCTGGCTCCTTGTGAAATTAACTCTGTCCTTGCCAGAACCAGGACAGTAATTGAAGCAGGTCCCTTTGACCTCAACCATTTGGCATGCAAAAGCGGTCTGTATCATCACAACTACTTGGCTCGCTGTTTAATTCACATCCGGACCTGGCAGTTATACATGAGGAGAAAAGCTTGGGGTTTTTTCCCATTTTTTTAGGGAAAGAGACACTATAATGAAAAATATTCAAAGAAGCACAAAGGAAACAACAACGACAACAAAAGTGCTATGGGACATTCTACCTTTTGAATGCATTTTTGTTTCCATAAATTGAAAAGGCTGCTTATTCACTGAAGGAAAAAAAAAAAAAAAAAAGAGATTTTTGTGTATCCAACAAATGGTAGGCAGTTCCTGGGAAAACACAGTCTGCAGTGACTAAATGGGACGAGACCAGGGACCGAGCACACGTGCTGTAGCCGGCAGCTGCTGCCAGGCTGCCTGGTGTCACGCGGGGAAATGGAACTGCAGAGGTTTTGCAAGAATACACAGAGAGGAGGGATTATTTGCACAGGGGACACCATAACTGCATTCACTCTGAATTCCCAGATAAGGTAGGTCAGGATGGGAGGGGATTACAGCTGAAAGCATTTCTTTTCCCATTTTAAATCAATTATTATAAAACCTGTGTTTTCCACACGTTCCAGCTAGGTGGTCCTGACAGTTTGGTTTACCTTTATATCAAAAGTCAGTAAAACACCGTGAGAAGGTGTAATCCTGGTTGCAGAGGAGTCACCCTGACGTTCGCATTCTCCAGGCATTCCCTAGGCACTGCACCACCCCCGTAAGGCACATCGCAGTGGGCAGTGCCCCGGCTGGGCAGCCTCAGCCCTCGAAGGACCAGCATCGCTGCCTGCAGACAGGTACGGCCCCTCTGCTGCCTTTAAACCAGGCAGAAGGGATAGATCAGACACACCCCATACAATGCATACCTGGAATTGTAGGCACGTTATCACACAGACTTTAAACTCCTCCTCTTAGTACAGTCCAATGAGCAGCAGTACAAATTGAAGTGTATTAGGGTTAACTGAAGATTAAAGACTCCAAAGCAGCACCTACATGGAACATTAAAATTAAACTTCTCTATTACTAGATCATTACAGAGGAGGCACTCTCTAGAGAAAAAGGGAGAAGCAATCTGACTGGATCACGTGCAGCGGTCAGTCGGGGACAAGCGTGCGGGTGAACAGGTTACAAAAAATTATTTAATAAACTGAAAAATAGTTTTACTGAAAAAAGTTGTGCTTGAAGTGGCTCTTCTTGAAGGTGAAAAATAATAAGATGTTAGCAGAAGTAAAGACAACAAGATCTGTAGCACAAGGTAGTATCTTTTGGTAGACTAAATGAAATAATCCATCTAAAACAGACAAGGGATTTTAAGTGCTCGAGCCTCCAGGTTTTGCCTTGTTTGCTGGTTACATTGGTTGGTCTAATAAAGCACAAGACTCCTCTTTTCAAACCTTGGACCTTGGATCATCTCAGGTAATGGCAGTAAAAGCTGCTCTTTTACTGTTTGCTGTTACGATTAACTGGGATGTTAAAGTCTGTTCTCCTCTTATTTTAAAGGCTTATTTAGTCTATCGATTTTTGTCCTGACCAGAAATCCGATTTTGCATGAGATTTCAGATGCCACAGCATATATACAGCACAAGGTAGTGTTTGACTGGCTGGACTCACTTTCCCTCCCCTTCCACACGTACCAGGTCGGCAACAGAGGTGGGCAACTCTAACCAAACCAGAGGGCAGCGATTTGGGTTCACTGAGAGCAGGAGGAAAAAAGGCTTTTGCTTAAGCCATAGGAAAAGGGGCTTAAGTCTTGAAAAAGTTTGCGTACCTCAGAGAATGCATTGACACATTAATAAAGTTCGGCGCAGGCACGTCTGGCAGCACTGAGCTCAGCAGTGCACTCCTCGCGGAGCAGAGAAAAAGGATGGATCCTTCTGCATTATCAGGTTAAGCATCACCTGGAGAAAACAGACTCCTGTCACAGCCTTTAATAACGAGCCTTTTGAGCCACCATCAATCTCTACTGCTCATTAATTGAATTTGCTGTTTAGCTGATGGTGCACTGGGTGAGCCTGTGGGCAACACAATCCTTTTTCATATAGTCTTTAAAGACACAGAAACCCGACTGTAAAAACACAGTGTTACGGCGGGCAGGCAGATAATCCCCGTGCCTGTGCTCTTCACGCGACTGATGTTAGGAGACCGAATGGGAGATGAAGGAAAGGAGCAAAGGAATGGATGGAAGCAAAGAAAGGTGATTCTGCCTGCAAGCTGGCACCAAAAGAGTATTTGATACTGTCTGTTAGCTGTGGTGGCATTCCCCTAGTGACAAAAGAACCCCCCACCCCGAATCTTTCATTAAAGCTCAAAAAGCAAAGGAAGCCTCTGCTCGAATGCAGACATCAAAAAGGGTAAAATTTAATGGCACTTGTCAGAAAGGAGAAGTTTCAGGCAGGCTGGCTGGTACATAGTATTTCAGCCTTTCGCTAGAGGGTGGGTCCTCCCACCAGGCTGATGTCAATGGGAAGTGGCTGGAAGACCCGATTCCAGGATTTGGGAGGCCACACACACTCCTAAGCATGTAATATTGTATGCCCCGATAGTTACGAGGCAAAGGCTCAGTGATGCTGAAAGCATCGATAGGGTAGTGAAGGAGGACCAAAGCTCTGTGGGTGCTGATAAGAAATATTTACATTTCAAGCCTTTTCCCAAATGCAGCACAGAGATATTTGGGAGCTGCACCACCTACATGCACAACACGAGCGTAGGTGGTGAAAGTGTTTTTTAACTTGTCAGGAAGAAATGCTTTTGTGAATGAAACAGGAACTTCCATGGAATGGCTCCATCTTCTATAGCTCCTCATAGCTACAAGGAAACCACAAGGTTTCCAGATCAGAAGATGAGGATTCCTCTTTGCTTTTCTTTGCTTTCTATACAAGACAGAGATTTTCTAGGACGAAAAAATTATTCAGAAACATTTCCCAAATATTTCTTGTTTTAACCTTGGGCTAGGAAAACAGCCAGCTATTTCCAATCCTATACAACAGAATGCCAGAGGTAAAACCTTCTAAACTAACACTATATACTGTCAAAAGCACATGGGGCTCAATTTACAGGCATTTCGTGGAAGAGGGAAAGAGAGTGCAGCCGGTGGTACACCTCCGTAAGCCATCCGGGCTCTCTGGGAGATGCAAGCCCCAAACCTCTTCATTCATTCCCTGTCCCTTGCTGCTGCTGCCACCTCCCTCCCCGGCCCCTGCGGTCCCCTCTATCTGAAGCAGCAGCCTCCCAGGGAGGTATCATCTGCAGCCTTGTATTCTGCCTCGCTCCAAGGAGGTATCATCTGCAGCCTTGTATTCTGCCTTGCTTCTGATCAAACTTTCCACCATGACTGCAGGTGCAGAATACAAACATGATGCCCAGGAACCACTCTTCTATAACCAACTCCATACAGAGGGAATTAGGGAACAAATCCCGTTGCACTTAGCCCTGTAGTTTCCTCCACACTATCTAATGTAGCTCGAGGTCAATACTGTCAATAAAAAAAAAAAAAAGAAACCACCCTGCAAGAATAAAATGTAAGGGAAAACCCTATAAATAGTCTCCTAAAGTAACTCACATTTGTACAAGTCATCAAAGGGTGACTCAACACACACTCCTTTTGAGGAGGTACGATGCTATAATCTTTACACAACAGCAAAGTTCTCGTCTGTTTTGTAATTGAAGGAAAAAAATTCATTTTTATGGTGCAACAGCAGGAATAGCAAAGATTAACGCTGACTGCACACAGCTGAATGTGAACAATCCTAACCCATTCCACATTCCTTCCTACACCGCTGCAGGTATCTGTCCTTCCCTAGCCTGAGATTTCATTAAATATGTTTCCATCTAAGCAGTCTTCTCTTTTAATGAACATGGTGTGCCGAAATAAACTTATCGCAGCATAAAGATGATGTAGCTCAAAGCAAAATTAGAAGAGTGTCCTAAAGGACGTGTGTTCAAGGCCTATAAATGTTAATACTGTAGTTTCCACAGAACGCTGTTTGATAAACTTCTCTATGAATATTCCAGGCATGATTTCTATTATAGCCACATTTCCCCACTCAATCGCTGGATTTCATTTCACTATGAATAAGTAACTATCCAGGGATTTTTGGCAGCTTAGTGTTGTTCTAACCCGTTGGTCTTGTAATTAGCTCCAAATGTTGTTTTTGTGAAACTGTGTTCTTCCTGATGCATTCTAAACTCCCCAGCTATCTTCTATACTTAGCCTATTATATTAATGCTAGGGAACACTAATATATAAATAGCATTAAAATTGCAAAAAGCTGCTGCCTGGATGTTTTCCAGACACATCTTTGAAAAGGGAAGGTTTTTAAAATGTTCTACACCTGAGGATGCACCAAATCTGTGTCTTCTGGAATATACGTGTAGCTTGGCATTCAAAAACGCTGGGGTTTGCTCCACAAGTCTTTCAGGCAGGGTGGCTCGCGGTGTAAACAACCATCAAATCCGGCACAAATGGGCTCTTCCTGAGACACCGCTGGTGGGCACAGCATTACGCTCCTAGTTTCACCCTTTTTACTTCATATCCTATTTTAGCAGCTAAATATCTTGCTGATGTAAGGATACCCAGCAGGAAACAGAAAACATATTTTAAGACTGATGCTGGCACTGAAGCATCCGAGGGTAGGAGTTCATCCTCGGTACGGACACGAAAGCCCCACGCGCTGCGCCAGATGCTAGGGGAAGCTATTCACAGAGCACAGCTGGATTGTCATTCCAGTTCATCAAGGGGCTTCTTCAGTCTAGTGATCAGGACTGAACATGTAGGTATTCTTCTTATATATTTATATATTCATCTATGTGTGCATACTTATACGTACATATGTAAGTACTCTCTGGACCACATCAGCCTGAAAAACTGTTTTGCCCAGAAGGGAGAGCTAATGATGAAGGAGTTCTTACTTTGGCTTTTATCTTTATTGCCACGGTATTAGGTGACACCAGGCAAGGATTGCACTTGCTGTCTGTACGCTCAGATGGGAAAAACAACACAGACAGCAATTCCACTGGGAGGTGGAGAGGTGGGCAGGGAAGATCTCTCCATCACTCACAAAGGGGAGGGAGAGAAAGGTTGCTATGGGCAAAGCGCCTTAATCCGGTCCTGACTGTGACATCCCTCTGTGACATCACATAAAATGATTATTTAGGGACTAATTAAGGTAAGTTTCATGAGTGCAACCCTGAACTTTCCTACTGCCTAACAATGGAAAGGCCCTACAGCCCAGGAGAGATCAGAAAACAGCATCCTCCTAGATTCTGGCAGGAGGTTACCTACGTGGTTACACAGCCACTGAAGAACTTTCTTTGTGATTTAGCCCATTGTGGCAGGAATGAGGAAAAACATTATATCAGTTAAATACTGGTTCACAGCTTCATTTGGGTTTTTCTTTCAAAAAGACCAGTGATAAACCTGCATGAATGGTTTCATTTTATAGCCAGAACCACCCCAGCAGCCCTTGGGGTGATTGCTGGACAAGTGCACTGAGTCAGCAAAAAGCCTGGCGCAGTCCCTGACGCTGTAACGCGTGACGCGCCGACGCTCAGTGGAGGGTGGCTGACTGCTCTCCCTGCCATTCCGCAGTTGCCTGAAGTCACTGTAAAGTTGTTAGACCACTTTAATTTGTAAACCTATTGATGAGCATTTAATGTTAATGAAATGCTACTGCTGAGTAATTCCGGCAGATGAAACTCAGTTAGTTCATTGTGCATCTAATTTATTTAGTGCTAAATGTTTGCCCTTATCTTCTTTACGCACTGAAAAGTAAGATCTGGATAAAAACTTTGCATCTCAAATAAGACAATACTTTAGAAAGTTAGGCAATTTTCTATGTAAATGCTTGTTCTTGTGGTTCACATAAAACTCTGCTTAGGGGTATATATCCTGCCAAGATGGAAATGGAAGGTGTAGGCTGCTCCTGGTGCCCACATAACTCATAAAACCCATGATGAAGGAGACAGTTCTCATCTCTACCAAACCATTGTAGTAAATGCAATAGCAGTGAACGGCTGAAAGAGATCTTACACAATCCCACACGTAGGGGCAGGTTTTGGATGAGGAGGAACCCGATTCTGTCACCTCTGGGTACCAAATTCAGAGCCTCTGTGGTATCCTGCTCCGTGACCACGACACCACCTAATGGGCCATCAATTTATTACGTTACACACAACGTATTAATTACGGTAGCCATCAGAAAGAACAGACAACCTCAGTGTCACTAGGGAGGTGTACAATGTCCCATGCACCAGTCCCAGCGTGCAGCACTTGGCGGGCAGCAGCTGCACTGCTCATACACGCGGCTCCTGCGCACGCCCCGCTGTGGTGGGTGGCTTTCGACACACCACAGGACATGTGAAGGTAGCACGATGTAACACCTTTCAGCTGCCTTTCTCAAAGAAACATGATTGGAATAGGACAACATTAATATTCCCCCCCCCGCCCAAGAAACACAAATCAATTGTTGCTAGCACGCTGTACCATAATCCTGTTCTTACCAATACTTTCTCTATCTTCTACTGGCAAATGTAATCCTGAGCTAAAGAGATTTTTCAATTATATTCGTTTCTAAATGACTGAGTAAATCTAGCAAAATAGATGGGGAAAAACCTGCCCTATCACAGATCCCTGCACAACTGCATGGAAATGTTTTCCGATTTGTCGTATCTCTACTGAGCACGCTGACCCCGTCGGGAGGCCGGCAGCGAGGAGGCAGCGTGCCGCAGCGGGGGGCTCAGCTCCCCCGGTCCCTCGTGGCTGGTCATGGGCTTTTATAATGCTATTAGGACACAGCTCCGTGGTGAAGTTTGGGCACGTGTCCCTTACAAACTTCACCTGGTTTAAGCAGAAAGCTGTGCTCAGGGGAGAAGGGAGCCACCCCAAGGGAGGTATAGCTGTAATTTAATTGTTGGATGTTTATTTGCCGGCAAATCCCTAAACAGTGATATATTATCACACAACGTGTCAGCCATTAGCTCAAGTCATCCCTCTGGTTTACAGGCGAGACAAAGCACTGAGACTTCCATCAGAGGGAAAGCTGATTCAGAGGGCTCAGCACCTCTGACCATGAAGCTCAGTACAGAACGAGCCAGCGAGTCCAACTCCTACCCCCCGGCTCCGCGGAGCTCCTGCCAACCTGCCAGCCCCAGCCTGGCAAACAGCTCGGTACACAAAGCACCGGAGCTTGCATCGGCATTACGACTTGTCAGAGGATACGCTGTGGAAAAGCCAACGTTGAGGATTTTTTTTAGTACTGTGGGGATGGGATTTTGCTACAGCCTCCTCCTGAAAATAAGCCGAGCTTTGGTTTTTTCTTTTCTTTTTCCTCTTTTTCAATAAAGGAAACATTTCACGTAATCAGAATAGCTGGAAGACTTACAAGGAGAGATGGACACTGAGGCAGAACATCTCTTTGCCAGAAAGGATGAGAAATAGAAATAACACAAAGTGGTCCGTTGCTTTCCTTTTTCTCATGTTGGCCAAGGTCATGCCTTGGAGCGCCCAGACACCTCGCAGCAGGCAAACACTCGGGGGACACGTGCTCCCTCAACCACTGCTGGGATGGAGCACCCACCAAGCACACGGCTGATTTCCAGAGGCGTTCTCTGCAATGGTAGTGCAACTTTAATCTCTAGCAGCGGATAAAGTGAAATGAAACAATAAACAATTGCTCTGTAAAAAAAAAAAAAAAAATACCAGTGCTGGCTAGGAGTGAGCAGAAAGGAGTGGGGCGGTGGGATGCAGAGAGCCGGTGCTGGCGGTGCTCTAAGGCTGGAGGGGAATATTTCACTTTGTCACTATTTCTCATGTCGAACAGATGTGCACAAAACTGAGACAACAGACAAAAATCAAATTTGTTCCTCTCTGAGATTCCTTTCATATTCTAAATGCAAATGCCCGAGTTACCACCTTTTCTATTTGGCATGTCTGTGAAATGAAAACAAGGCTTTCCGCAGGTTTTCATTGTCATTCTTTTTTGCTTTTCCCTTTGTTGTGAATGTTTCTGAATGGAAGGTGACAAGTTACAGCGCTGCAGAGAACGCAGTTAACAGCCATTCGTTTTGTGCAGGCAAATAAACAGAGAGCTTTAGCATAGAGAATGAAAGAAAATAAGGAGAGGAGGCATCGCGCTTACATTCCTCTCACATTTAATCCCCCAGTGAACTTCAACCAACATTTGCTACCAGTTTGCCAATACTTTGCTTTTATGGTCGACTGATAAATTATTAGATGTATCTGATGCCTAGCAACTATCAATTAACACTTTGAGACTAGATAAATTGACATGCCTTAATTTCTCTGTTGTTTTCTTCTAGACAACACGCCTCCGGAGATCTGAAACCCCTCCCGCTTCGAATGAATAATATTCTTCGTCTCTGCTCTCGCCACGCCACACACAGGGACGGGTGTTTTGGCAACACATTTGTATTCATTCGGATTGTCACGACTGCATTCTGCGTCCGAGACAGCCCAAGGTACATGATTGATGGTCCTGTCCTTTAAAACATGATCAACTTTGTGACATCAATCAATGGAAGCTACTATGGCAGAGGAAACAAGGGAGGCTTCTCTCAAAGCAGGTTGTGTACTGTTATTTTATTATTTAATGTTTTGCTACCGGTAAAGCAATTCTGAAAAATCTCATAGATGAGCAATAGCTCATCTATTTGCCAAATTAACTTCAAAGTAATGTCCGTAGGATTAACTATGGAGTAAATAAGTATAGAACCAGTAGATTCAAGAAGACATATGTCATGCAAATACAAATTGCACACATGCTTCACTACATCATGGATTAAATCTTTGTAATAGACTTATTTATGAAGCATATGCGGGGCTGGGAGCAGTCTGTTAGTGCTGCTGCCTGACACGGCCCACTCAATGTCCTCGGCTCACTGTTTTAAGTTAAAACTTTATAGAAGTTGAAAAATATGTCAGCCTAATATTTTTTTTTCTAAATTTGGCCATAGCAACTCAGCTGGTTTTGTAGGTGAAGCTACAGAAAATCAAGTGCTTTTTTTTTTTTAATTAAAATAATTGGACAATCTCTTTGGCAGCTCAGCCTGGTTTTTGCTTTCCTTTGGCTCCTGATGTGTTTCTCCCCACTAGACCTGAAATTCCAGGATTTACAGCCAGGACTGCAGGTTAATTTTGTGCAGAAAACTTTCTTTCTGGCATCACTGTGTTTTGAGTGCTTAACTTGGCAACATTTGCGTTCTGCTGATGGGAAGTACCTGTCTGCATACAATGGAAGATCAACGTGAAGCGAGTGTCCCTGCTAGATGAACCATCATGTAAGAGGGAACATAAATCACACTTTTTATTTAGCTATTACGGCTAAAGTGCAGCTCACAATAATAAAGGAAGAGCACTTTCCCAATAAAGTACGGATAAGTGAGGGCTGGAGGGTTGCTGAGTCAGCTATTTGGAGTGCAAACACAGAGTGCCCCTTACTTCACATAAACTGCATCCAGTCGGTCAAGACTGAGCATTACGCGCTGCACACCAACTCAGTGGAAACGCCACAGGAATCTCTTTCTAGATACTGGTAACCTCCAAAAAAGACTGTTTGGGAAAACTAGTGTGAATGCTTACCTTTGGTATTCACATTTTTTACATATGCAAACCACCCGCTGTGCTCCCTGTTACGCAGGCTGTGCGCCCTTTTGTTGACAGAAGGAACGTTCACAGCGAGGGGAATATATAAATATACATCACTTCATCCCGACCGAGATAACCAAACAGCTACACGGAGCCAGGGAGAAGGTGGAAATGTCATTTCCCTTAACCCTTTTGCATTTTTATGACAGATGCCGCTGGATTTCCTCGGAGTTCCCGTGAGCTCAAGCACGAGGAGCAACCCACGAAGACGCGGCACGAGGACAGCCACTTGTGCTGAGCGCCCGGAGCGGGCTGGGGGACTGCAGCCTGCCCCCCCCGGCACCCACATCCATTCAGCTCAACCAGCCCCACCTGGCTTTAGACTTTCAAAGAGGCCTCAGGTGAGGTACTGGAGTCAAAATCCACCTCTGCAAAGGTACCTCTGAAAAAGGCACCTCACTTTTGGACACTCCAGCTGGGAAATGCTCTGCTGAAGCTCTGTGCCTACAGCCGTGGGACACACACGCGCCATGGGTGGCTGCTCCCCTCCCCGCGACCCGGGGGAGGAGGTGGTACGGGTTGAACACACTACACATCACGCTAGGAACCGTGATAAAGCAAAGCGTACATAAACAAATCAACAAGGTAAACTGCCTAAAAAACCAGTTTAAAGGTCCATGTTTACTAACAGTCACAACCTAGTTACTCCTTATACTTGGTAAAACAAACCACAGTAAACTTCCAAAATATCGTTCTTTCCCACAGCAACACCCAAACGCAATCCATCTGGTAGCATGCAAGTGCCTGGCAAGCAGAGATGCTATCTGAGGGAGAAAGGGGATTGCTGGGGGGGTGAGTATCTCCTCCCCCTCCGGGACACGTGCGGTGGAGCTGCCCTTCGTGCCCAGGGGCCAGTGTTTGCCCCACGGCCCCGCTAGGGCCAGCGACAGCCCGGCCCCTGCCAGGGGCTGCACCAGAGCCCTCCCGCCGTCCCAGCCCAGAGAAATTACTCTGTGCTTCCCCACTGTTGTCAAAACAGTTAGCAAATAAACAACTAATAAGGAGGAGTGGCAGAAGCACTGCTGAACAGCAGATTGCAGAACTGTGAATGAGATTCACGGCTGTGTTACTCACAGTCGTCTTACTCTGTCTTCAATATTTTAATTCAATGGCATAAACATGATTTTATTCATTGCAAGAAGCCATTTGGGGGGATGCTGAGTTATTTATTGTTTGAAGCGGCCAAACAAACTGCTTGTCAAGACAGGTCTTAAATCTTAAAAGAGAATCTCAAGTAATGAAGTGCAGTTCAAAAGGCGCAGGGTGTACCCTCCACATTTTGAACTCCTCTCTGAAAAACTGGGCAAAGAAGTGGCCTTTGAACATTTAACTCCCAGGCGCTGGTTTTTCTCAGAGCAGACATGTGGCTGCACACTCTGCAGTGCTCCCATCCCATCCCCAGCAACGAGGGCTCCCCAGCATCCCCGCAAGGCACACCTGAAGCCTGTGCTGAAACCAGGGGCGAGTTTTTCTGCTTGACCCATCCCCAGTCTCTGAATTTGCAGAAGCAATGGAACATCTTAAACATTGATTGACCGGGTCTGCGGGACCTGGCTTTGCAGGGGAGCTGCCTGAGTCTTTTTTAGTGTGTTAGATTCAAGCACCAATTTGCTGGCCTTGGAACCCCAGCACCTAAGTAATAAGATTCAAAAATAAAATTTGAAAAAAAAAAAATCTTTCAATATTTGTTTCCCTCTAGGACTGAGTTTCCCATCTAACCGTGAGTAAAGCGCGCCCCGGTCAGCGCTCCCACCGGAGGCTTCACACGCGCTCGGGGAAGCTGCTGCCCTTCCCCAGGCTGCTGGTGGGACGCAGCCAGCCGTGGCCCATGTGCCAGCTACCGGTGTTCTTCACCGAAGGAGCAGGACGCCAGGCTGTGGTCAGAGACGGGGCAGAGACAGACCGTGCGGCTGGAGCAGGGCACACCTCACCGGGACGTGGCACTGGTGGTGGGCAGTGACTGCCTCCAGAAAATACCCAGCCCTGCTGCAGCCCCAGCTAAGCCCTCGCTCACACGTATAGCACCACTTGTATCCATGTGACTCACTGAAAATTGCTTCAGTTGTCTCAAATCTTGTTCCAGAGGCTAACATAAACCACATCTAATTCTTATTGCTTGCTGTGGCCTTGAACCAAATGACTGTAATAGAGAGTAATGCAAAATGAAAGCAAAGAAAAAAAAAAAAAAAGGAGACCTGTCAGACAATTTTGCATAAACTATGCCAAAACATACTGCCCAACTTCTTAATTTCACCAAATTTGATTAACACGCTATTGCTTACAACACAAAGTGGAGCTAGCCCTCAAAGGACCAATAAGTTCACGCAGGTGGTAGGTGTTTATCTGGTTCCTACACTGAGGAAATGCCAGAGCAGAAATGTAGGCTGCATATAGTGCTTTAGACAACTTCCAAGTGTCTTAAGGCATGCTGCACAAAATGTCGTTAACCTGAACAACGGCCCGCAGGTGCGTCATACCGAGATGAGCTACAGAGCTACTGGATGGGGGAATACTTGACAGCAATCTGGATCAGCCAGGCTTTTTTTTTATTTGGGACTGTCCACAAAGTGTATGTGGCTTTGCAGTACCGTTCTGTTTAGTGCTCATATCTGTAATATTTGTAGTTTATTATTCTTACGCTTTATGTCTCTAGATGCTGAGCTTTACGGTTTTTAAAGATTTGAGAGAATGGACAACAGCCACTGGCAGAGCATCTGCCCAGGGAGCGGGATGGATGGTGGGAGCCCTTCCCACAGGGCTCGCGCTGGGAGAAGGATGGAAATCTGCCCCCAGAGCATGAAACCACCAAAGAGCCCACCAGCACCTGCACTGAGGATGTGTGACAGAAAAGTGAAGATCAGGAAATCTGAAGCTCTGCCACAGCCACTCCCTGCGGCTTCCAGCACTCCCATGAGTCTGCAAGATCCCCACTGTGAGGGACCGTTTCTTGCATCCACTGCTGCACATCAGCACTGTGCGGGGGGCCCAAGACGCCCTTTGAGCAGCACTTTGATTCCACGTCCTTCTTTAAACATTCATAGGATACTATTCTTTTTAAAGCACATTTCAGGCCAATGTCTATGAGTCCATCCACAACAGCAGAAAACCTGGACACGAGATATCAGTCAGGCTCGCAAAACTGTCCCCAGAAGAATCCCAGGATAAGCACCAAATCTGTTACCAGCTTTTTATCCTGAGGGCAATTATTCTGCAAGCTTTCACATCTGTCATTTTAATTTTATTTACAGTTAAGATTGCCAGAGCCATAAAAGAAACAGGAAGGCTTTAGCATGAACTGATTCCTGCTGTTTTGAAGACTGGTCAGGTGGTAGAGACTTGACTAAACAACAGCTCTTACGTATTTTCCCATTTTCCTCTTGTTACCTAGCTAATGTTTAAACATGGTTAATAAAAAAAAAAAGGAAAGAAAAAGGAAAAGGTATTTCCCTGAATTTCATTATCAAATAATTTACTTTTCTGCTATGAAACGATCATGTTGACTTTTCCTTTGTACCACAAGAGAATAAGGATGGGGAAAAAGTCTCAAAGGTTTTTTAAGAACACAAAATATTATGTCAAATACAAAATCACAAAGCTCTCCATCGAGAGGTTTTCACACCTAACAAAACATTAAGCGAGAGGTAAAAGATCTGTAGGTATATTAAAAGGTATGTAAAATTGAAAATAAATTAGTGAAAACTATTTTCCTTTATCTTCAGCATGCAGAAAGAAGTCATGATCTTGCAGAATCTGTACTTAGCAGACATAATATTTCCTCTACTCTATAGATACGGCTTTTGCACTGAGGGCTTTTTGGACCAGCTGGCATGAAAAACCGGCCGGGATTTAGCATCGCTTTTTGACATGAAGGAAACAGTTTGCCAGTGTGGTCTCAACAACTCAGCTGTGTACCTGTATCACCATTCATCATGGGATCCTGTGGAAAGAGCACGTGTTATGCCTTGGGGTCATTTTGATCACAAATGCATTTTCTTTCAAATTGTTTCAGACTATTTTCTATTATTCACCAAGTCTTGGAATACCATTGGGTTCAATTACTGTCCAGAAAACAACTGGAGCTGGAGGTGGCAAGAGTGTGTATTGGGGACTGTGTAATAATGTAGAAAAAATTTGGTTTGAACTCTCTAGACCAAAGGGCATTTTTTTCTAAGTATGAATATCAGAAATCATGAGTTTTTCAGCAATGGAGGGGAACAGTAAGACAAAGAGCAGTCACAGGTTTTGGGACATGTTCTAGGAACATTTTAGAAACTTTGAGGGGAAAAATAAGTATATCCTGCACCTGCATGAAAAATTGTTCATTGCCAGCCCAATTTGGAGTGAGGAACTGGAGGAAGCTCTGGGAGGAGGCTGGGTCCATTGGGCTGTCTGGTCACACAAGCTCTTCTTGCAGGCTGGATGCGTCAAGAGGAAGAAATAAAATGCAGAAAGCCAGAAGCAAAGGCATGCTCCTGGGGAAGGGTGCTACAGAGAGGAGGTCTGAATCAGGCTCTCCTACACCCACCCAAGTGCTCTCATCGCTTGGCTAATGGGCTTTGGCGGGGGGAGAGGTGACTGCCACCACGTGCTAACAAAGCACCTGCCTCTCTGCTACACCAGATTTATTATAAAGGCTTGAAAATTAAACATTGTTTATATGACAAATGAACAATTCCAGCATTTTCAGTAAACTAATTGACAAAAGCCATTCCCCCACTCTGCTGCCCCTGCTTCCATGCACTTCTCCTGCTTGTTCTCTGCACACATTGCCTTTGCTGTGTCTCGAGCTCCTATGAAGTGCAATTCCTTAAATTCACTGTAGCTAACCTACCTGGGACCAATCAAGCATTTAGTCCCTAGACTATGATTGTGCCCTAGACCACATAGAATCAGTAAAAACTTCAGTCCTTGGGAGGTACCATAATCTCCCCCCAAAATATTTCCTGATCTTGGTTGCTCATCACTCATCTCACTGGCTGCCTAGCTGATGAATTTCAAAGCAAAACCCAGCCCATTTTGCATGGAGAGAGGATGCTGGAATATCATCTCACAATGACACCGGACAAAAAAAAGCTATTAGCATTAAATTATCTGCTCCCAGATAATTTCCCAGATGAATCACCATAAAAGGCTCTGAAATGGTCTCTTGCTCTTTTTCTTTGCATAACATCTCATTGTACTCAAGACTTGAGGAGCTGTAATTCATAAGGCTTTTATCTGCATCAGGGCATTGTTTTCGGCAGAGTCCCTGATTGTGGGAGAAGTGGCAAGGCCAAGTTTGCCAGGCTGGAGGATTAACCTGTAAGTGGCAGAGCACAAGTAATGGGTCCCCTGCGAGAAGAGGAGGCTCCAACAGAGAGCAGAGCGTAGCCAGGTGCTAGTGATAGCCCCCATCATCTCAGCTGGGCAACACTCAAGCTTTTTCCTTTGTGGATGACTATTCATCAGGAAAGGGCATGGCATGACCAGTCCCAGGCACTGGGCGATTGCACAGCTGTTTGCAAAGCTCAGAGAGGCCACCTCCATCACGGTAACTGCAGTGACTGGTATCGTGGGATTTTTTTCTGAGTCAAACCTTTGCCCCCTGTGCTCTTCTCCCCTGCCTCCTCCCCACCCTGCTTGAGCGCAGACCTTCCAACAGCCCGCAGACACCCTCCCAGTCCTCCCCACGCAGCCCCCGCTGAAGGCTCGGTGACTGCTGGGGAGAAGGGCGTCAAATGGGCTGATCTCCCAGCCGGGCTGAACCCCAGCCACGTCCTCCTGCACGGCAACGTCTGAAACACAGAAGGAAGCCAGCCCCGAGCCGGTGCTCCCCGTAGAGTGTCTGCTGTCGCAGTGGGGTGAGGTTTATTGCGCTAATAACCTCTGGGTGCTGTCTGTCAGCCCGCGGCGGCAGCAGCCTGGGTGAAAGGGGACGGTATCCACGTGTTGTTATTTTACAAGTGGCAGCAGGCTTGGAGGTACCGGAGTCCAAGCCAATCTCCTTAACACCTTGCGTTGCTTCCTCCCCACGTCCCCACTCAGCTGCCCCACTCAGGCACACTGAGCTGCCACTGCCTACGGAGATGGCTGTCCCCTCGCCACCCACCCAGCCCTGCACCAAAACAGCCCTGCGTCCTCCTGTGACTGGCATTAAGGAAACAAGGTCTTAGCATCCACAGGCAGGCGCGAAAATAATTAAAGAGAATAATTGCCATGACAGCGGGCTTCGCATCACGCAAGAGGAACGGGCCTAATTATAATCTCCAAGGCGATGCTGAGCACTGCTTGCTAAACACACCGTGTGAAATTCCAGCTGCCTCCTCAACAAACAGAGATAAACACACAAAATCATTTCCTCCAGGTGCATGTGTGTGTTGTTTTCTTATTCAGGGTAACGAAATTGCTACAAAGCTTACATTTTTCTGTTTACTGAAAAATTTGGCCAAATCAATAGTTTGTGACAAAAGAAAGTAACAAAAGCTGTAATAAAACCAAGATATAAATAGATATTTGTTAAAAAAAAAAAATGTGCAATTCATTAGCTCTAATGTTCGCACATCTAATGTGATTTTGGGCTGGGAGAAGTGACACCGTGACAACTATTAAAAGAGAGCTTCTCAGATCTGTTTTTCAGCGTCCAAACCACGCTGTTGGTTTCCACACAGACACGCCAGCCAGCGGGGTCCACGAGCCAGGGTGGCCCAGCCCCAGCCCGCACACCACGGGCACCTGGCAGCAGGCACTCAGGTTTGCGACGGCGGCTCACAGCCCCTCGCCTGCCGGCCACCGAACGCGGGGTGGTTTGCTGCACGGTGCTGAGGTTTGCCACTTCATCCCCGTGCATTGCCAGTGCCATCTGGCAGCAGCTCCTGCGCTCCGGTTTCTGTGCAGTTATAAATGGATCAGAGACCTGTCAGGCTGCCAAGCGAACCATCATTATCATTCAAGATATCATTTAGCACATACTCCACATGGCAGTCAATTGCTTGCGTTATAATCACCTCGTAAAACTGTGACTCCACAGATATAATATCCCTGCGAGACAGTCTTTACCTGTTACATTAAACTTACAGATATTTAAAATGTCAGATAATCTTTCATCTGAATTGCACTGCTGTCTAATACAGTCAATCAGCCAGCTCTGGCAAGCAGGTTTTGGTTCTCAGGAAAGCATTGGGAGGAAGCAGCTTTTCTACATTTGCTTACAAACGTCCCATTTGTCTTCGGATGTGAGAAACTAATTTTGTTGTGTATAACCCTGAGTCCTTTGGATATTACACCGCTAAATTTGAAAGATCATCTCTTGAAGACAAGCGAGCTTGTCACAGTGCAAAGTCTTTTATGTTACCTTCACTTTTAGTATTGCGTGACAACCTTAACGTTAAGCTTTGCTAAAAAGATGTAATAATTGTCTGTACACTGTCTGCCATGCTCCCTGGACATACCAGCATTCAAACACTCCTACTGTCCTTTGGGACGCTGCGGTCCCAGCAAGGTCACCCCATGCCCGTGCAACGCCTGTGCCCGAGCCCCCCTCTGCTTGATGGGCAGGGTCACTGTTTCCAGCTCAGCTGCTCCCACCAAGCCTACACAGAAGCTGCAAACCTTCGCTATCCGCTTTCAGGGCTTTTACCCAACTCCTCCCGTTCCCCAGGTTAGCAGCCAGGATTAAACTAACAGCCCTAAATCTAAGCCTGGTGAAAGTCAGCGCTACAATGCAGAACTAGCCCTCGGAACTCGCTGTCACGAGATGCCAGTGCCACTTCCTTTGCCTTGTTCAAGTAAAGGAGATACTCCTAGCAGTGAGATAAACAGACTCAGAAGCAGTATTGATATTTATGAGTTCAGCTCTAACCCTTGAACGGGATCTTTAACAGCCAGGCTGCATGCAGCGTACTGCCAACCCTGACACTGTGCTCCAAAAGCGGCAGCACCGTTCCCTATCACAGCCAAGGCCACCTATTCCCCGGACACCGTCAGGAGACAGCAGCCGAGACAGGCGTATGACTCCCGAGACCAGGAGGAGCTGGAAGTTGGGTGCTCAGAGTGCAGCAAGGTGCCGAGCGTGCCCGCAGCACACCCAGGGCCTCGCCGGGAGCCGGGGCTGCTCCCACGGCAGCAAAGCTTCTGCTGTCACACGTGACGCTCGGCAGACATTTCATTTCTATTCCCCAGAAACGACAGCAGGAGTCATCTCCGCCTCTTCTGTGCTGTTGTTTACATGTCTTTGTTATTAGATTGCTTTGTGGGGATCTGGTTTAATACAACATTCGACACCTGGGCTTATATTACTCTGTGTGAGCATCAAACGGCCAACCCGAGAGACACGTTGTACGCTCTTGTCCAGCTTCTTTTCCCAATTCCCAGAAATGCTTAATCAAGTTAACATCTCACTGAGGCATCTCCAGATCGGTTCGTAGGGATTTCTGCGTTTCTTTTATCATGCAAAACATTTGACATCGGCCCCAATGTTGTTATGGCAATAGAGCGTTGTAGATTTGGACAAGAAAAAGGATTCACATGACGAGTCTCAGTTTGAGACATACAAGATGCAATTTCAGAGGACTTTGGGAAATCATGTGCAATTGCACACTAAAGCAGAAACTGTGCTTAAAATGAGCACTGAAGTCGGGCAGGGTGATCTACTACTACCAAACTTCCCCTAAAGCTAACGAAACCCAGGGGCATTTATAAAACCACAGTAATTACTGTGTGTCACATCCAGGACTAGTGCTCACGAATGAAGCTGCTCTTCGCAGGAGCAAGGGCAATTCAGAAAGGAGCCTGTTGTTCTAATGTCCCCAGCTCATTTTACAGGTGGCGGAGGCTCAGCAAAGCCCAACCTGAGCATCTGGCCAATGTCAGGCCATGCCCGAGGTCCCACCACGCAGCTCTCGAGCTGAATGAGAGGCCAGTGGCATTATTTCCAACAGAAATTATGTGGGGTTTGTTGCCCTTAAATAAGTCACAATTAAGAATTTGATGTGCTATCATCACAGCAGAGCAGTGTAAGAGAATGTAACTTCCTTTATGGAGGACAACTACTATGTACCTGCAGCAATGTCCACGTCACTTGACTTCAGTCTGGGGGGACCAATCTCAAGCAACACATTTCTAGCTCCCTTTACTTCTCCACACACATCTTTCAGCCAACAAGATGATGAATAGCGTAGACATTCACACATTCTACCATCTCAGAGTATCATCATCTATTTGTTATGAGAAATAACAAATTTTCTATATGCCAAAACAAAAAAATGCAGCAGAGTGACAGTTCTCCTCCTCCTTTTTCTTCCCAGAGTGAGTCAAGCACTATTAAAGACCTGCACACTTCGAGTACTAAATTTGACTTCATATCTCCCATTGGCAATGTACCTGGGAAGCTCCAAAGCCAGTCAAGAGAAGTCACCAGACACAAGGATCTAGCACCTAATTTTTTTTAGGTGCTTTCAAAACGAGCTGGTGTATAAGCGTGACCTGGCCCTCACAGCCTTTCTGGTCTTGGACGCAAATTAGCAGTTCTGAACTCAACACCTACTTCCTGCAGGCAACGCTGACCTCCCCATCTCCCAGCCATCCCCATTTGCTGCATGGTGGTCTTGGCCAGCCACAGACCAGCAACCCAGCGATGCAACCAGCCACCAAACCTCTTAGCTATTTGTCTGCATCTTTTTAGCTCAAATCTGTTCTGCGCACACGTCTACAGAAAGCTTACCGCTCCATCCCTCCCTGTATTTTGAGCAGACGGTTCCTATGAAGTGCAGCAGCGCCAGCTACAAAAATCATCATTACAAGCGTCATGGGATAAGCCCAGCAATCTCACACCCAGAGTCCGAGTCCATCCTCATTTGCACTGCGGCGATGTGCTGCAGTGCTTCGTCTTCCCAAGACCTAACGAAGCAACACGCACCCAAGCCACTGACCAGCCTTTAGCTTCTTAGAAAGGGGTCCAGCCTCTGAACACGCTACTTAGAGCTTCACCATTACATAAAGGACCTGATATGCCCCGTTATACTCTCTTCTTGTATAAATCCTCCACTAACACAAGGACGGACCAACAGAGGGAAGCAACTCCATTGCGGCTGGAGGATGGCTCCTCCGTCACGTTCACCCCACGGATCTCAGAGAGCAGATCGTGCAGAGCGACCACCGCCCTTCCACCACAGCAGGAGATGGATGTGCTGCGGCTCTGAATGTGGGAAAATACACTGCCAAAATGAATGCTCATAATTACAAGTTTTTCATGCAAAATAAAGAGAAATAAAGCCTGAGAGCTGGATTTTTAAAGAGATATTTCTCTTCTCATGTTTTCTTTTCCTCAGAATATTCTGGCACAGCTGCAGAACACTTTTAACTGTGGTTACGCGTTTGCTTTAAATTAATACTGATCTATTAACAGTGATACTGTTGCTGTAGTTGTTGCGTTCTCAAACAGTAAAATACATCCTACAGCTGTACCTCAAAAGACAGGCCTTGAACACCGTACGCAATCAAAGAATTAAATTGCACAGGAGGTTTCCCAAAACTTCTCCAAGCACTCTGGGAACACTGAGTTTTCAGTGCCACAAAAATTCCTCTTAAGTTACAGAGACATTTCCCAAGATGATTTTAGTCATGAGAATGGGCCTATATTGCTTAGTAAGTTCATTTCAAAGTGGGTGAATTCTCTAAATGCAGAAATACTACAGGCGACTGCTTCTACTGCCAACAAATCTAGGGCCTAAGGAAAAATGAAAAATACTGTTATTAAAAAAAGGAAGTGTATTTAAAAATTATCAGCTCATTGCTCAAATCCCCACCATAAGAGACATTTCAATCACAGAGGCGCAACGGGTGAGGGAGTGGCTTATTCCTGGGACTGCGGCAGTACCGGCACCCGCGTGTTAACTCCAACAGGGACTCAGTACTCAGCAGTGGAAAAGAAGTGCTATTTGGTCACTTGGATCCTGCGGGGAGGCATTAATATTAGCTATGACCAGCCTTACAGCAGCCACTACTAGGCGCTTGAGTAGATGCTCTGTAACAGACTTCGTTCATCTTGAGGCTCAGTTCACACTTTGTCTCGCATGTGTTAATAGAAGAAAAAAAAAAGTTATTCTCTCTCTTTCCTGAGAGGTATGTGAAAGTACAATCAACATAATAGTAGGACTTCTCACGGAAAGGGCTAGAAAGAAATAGTTTTTGCACAATGTCAGTGGGACATTCTGGGTGCGGACCACCCAGCTCCCATAGCTCAGCGACTGGTTCCCCAACTTCAGTGTCTCCACTGAGCACACCACCTCAGAGAAGCAGAAGCTAACATATATGTTCTTGCTTATCCAAATATTTAAATATTGACACTATTAAAGTCCCTGGGAAAGTCTTCATTTAATTGATAATGTTTTTCCCAAGCTACACATGGACTGGAGCCATCTATCCAGTCCCTTTCTGGTAACATCATTTTCTTGTTCCCCTGCATCATTAAGCAAGGAAGGACAGCAGTGATGAACTGCTTTTAATACTCTTCTCTATTGGCTATGGAGAAGTCATTGTCAGCTAAAATAATTGGCAACTGCCACTATTCTTGCTGGTGAGCTCTTTCTCCAGAATGTTTTAATCTTACCGCGGTCCTTGGCACACGCTGCCTGGCTTTTCACTTGGGATATTTCTAATTATTATTATGCTTATTTATGGTGCCCCTGAAGGAAGACATGTGCAGACTTTAACAGCAACGTACCAAGAAAGTTATTGTAAAGCGCTATAAAGTAGATTGGGTCTTTACGATAACCGTGATTTTTGGCACAAAGTGGAGACACAATTAACTCCGCTGGACTTCACTGCCAGAGTCCCCAGAGCAGGGAGCTGTGGCGGCAACCTCGGGCCACCTGCCCCAGCTGCGAGAGCAGCCTGAAGGCCACCAAGCCTCGCACGGGGGACAACCCAGCCCCACCACTGGGGGGAAGATCAAGACACAAAAATTTCTCATCTGCCCAGCAATAACTCCGCCAGAGAGACAAAACCCATCAGGTCTCTGAAATCCCCTTTAGGCTTTGTGCGAAAGAGGAGCCTGTTAAAGCCTCCCCAAGAAGGGATTTGTGTCTTTTGTGCTCTCTCTCGTCCCTGGTGTTGTGATAGTGTTGCTTTGATTCTGGTGGGGGGAATTCTTTTTTCTTTTCCTTGTTGATGTGATTAGTGTGTGTAGTTTTTGTGTTGAATGTATATTTTAATAATTACACAGTGCCAGACTGCCACCTTAGACCGGCAAATTGCTAAGCACCAGGGCAGATCAGGTCCTTGAGCCACTTCCAAACACCTTCAATGGGAAACACATCCACAAATACCCGAGTTTATCCAGGAAACGTATGTAAAGAGGGGAAAGAGTCTGACCCTGACGGGTTATTTCTTGCAGATGTTTCCACTGATGCTAAACCACTTGTGACTCACCCCTGTTGTGCAACGCATCAGTCAAACATTAAAGCTCACTACAGGTCTTCAATGTTTACGGTAGGCCTTTGAACATAAGAGAAAGGATACGATCCCCAATTGCTTTGCAGATGAAGCAGAGGGTGCCATGCCCAAATCTCCACCTGTCTGATGGAGATCTGAGGACATCCTCCATCCAAGGGGCCCCAGCACAAGCCCTGCTCACCAGCTAACTGCCATTCCTCTCACCAGTAAGGGTTGGATCCTTTAATTCGAGTGCCGGAGCCTAGCCTCGGCCCCAGCTAATTGGCTTGTCTTGGCAAAGGCAGGAGTGGGCACGACCTGCAGCTTACGAAAGTCACCCCAAGTACCCTGTACCCCTCAGCCCCTGTACCCCACGCTGCCTGCACTGCTTCGGAAATCACAAAAGCAAGTCAAGATGCTCCTTCCCTAAAATGAAATTCGACATAAATAGCTATCTGGGTCTTTGTCAGCAGCTCCTTGCTTCCTCCTGCCCAGGGGCAAAGCCATAAATAAGTTTTGTTCTCTCAGGAAATGTGACAGTTATTATTCAATAACTGAATTATAGGCTCATTCTTGGAAAGGAATAATGGCAGGCAGGGAAGGGAAGGGACAGTAGCATTTTACTTCACAGGAACTGAAATACCTCAAAGAAATATTAAATCCGTGATAGGAAACACTGGTGAGCGCTTTGTACTTTGGCGACTTTCTCTCATTTTGGTATTACTGCTTTCAATTTTTAAAGGTGTTTGTGATGTACAGAAAATAGAATAGCAAATGCATTAAAAATGCATTTCCCTGTCACGTTGTATATTTATAACGTGCTAGGAGTTGTGGAAGTCGGGAAGGCTGGGATCCGCTGGGAGGGTAGCTAGTACAGGCGCCTACCGGGGCCGTGTCCCACGCAGTCCGCACCCGTCCCAGCAGCCACCAAACTCCAAAGCAAAAACTTTCACTTTAAATACAAAACTTCAAGGTGGGGAGCAGGAAGCTCACCCCATTTTTTTCTTGTAGAGGAAAGGAAATGAGAGCAGAGTGCCCTGCATGGGAGAGCCCGGTGCTTGCCATGGGACGAGGTGTCCAGAAATGCCTGTCGGCTGGAGGGACGGTGCTAAAAGTTGAGGCTTTGTCTTTGAAAGACAAACCTGGAAGGCTGACAAACAGGGGAGAGGAGCTGTGGCTGTCATCGTGGCACGCAAATACGTGGGTTCCTCTTGTTGGATCCAACTTTTGCCCGAATGTATCCACGCAACAGGAGTCCTGGATTCAGTAACAGCTGGTCAGCCCAGGGCCCAGCGCTGCACGTAGGAGCACAGAGACACGGACCCAAACGCCAACACACGCAGCGTCTGCCCCACGTCACGCCTTCGGTTCGTGTGTACACTCACCAAACGACGCACTGATTCACTCGGTGTCTGCAGGGTTTGGTATGTTTAGGTTCATTCATCGTGAAAAATCTGTTCTGTGTTTACATCTCCCTCGGAGGAACACCATCTTACACCACAATAATCGCCTGCTGAGCCTGCCAGCATCAGCCTCCCGGCGTGCTCAGCAAAGCCTCGGCTTCTCCAGGTGCCTGAACCAGGTTTCCTGATCCCACCAGCATCCTCTGGACAATCAAAGCGCATCTGCGGTGCAGGGGGTCAGGGAGCAGAGACACCTGCACCTCACCTCCCACCAGCTCCCAGCCATGCAGGAATCTGCATTAGCAGCTAACGATTCAACGACAGGAGCTAAAAGTACACAATATCAGAAATACTCCTTTTGCAGAAACACTAAGTAGTATGTTGTCGATCGCTCTAAAGCAAGGGCTTGTCCTGGGAGCCCTTCAATGAAGGCACTTCCACCCTGATGCGCAGCCAGCCCTCCCAGCCGCAGGTAAAAACGCCGGGCAGGCAGCGTGCACCCGTGGAGGGAAACGATGCGGCGTTTGAACTCCTCGGGAAGATGTTATCCCATATGCTCCCATTTCACTTCCGATTAACAATAAAGTTCACGGCTTTTACAGCATCTTTGTAATAAGTCAAGCTGTTTGGGAAGAAATGGGCCATGCTAAAGCTCTTATTAGCCGTAGAAAGAAACGATCCAGCACCAATGAAATAGATAGCAAATTTCCTTATGCACAAAAAATGATCATTGCTTTAGATCAGGGAATAGCAACTGCTCCAAAACTACACGATATGATTAGTTGTGAAGTGATTATTATGGGGAGAAGGTCTAATAAGGCTCTGCAGACATAATGAGGAGGTACACAGCTCTTGAGCTAAACAGACTAATTTAGACAAAACAGCCTGACAGAGAAAGTAGGAAATGAAAGGTGTAAGTTATGAGGAGCACTGCCCTATTACTGCATGCTAATTAGCAATTTGGAATGGCAGTGAATCAAACGATATCAAACACCACTTCTTTTCTTCCATCAAAGACTGTCCTTTTTCAAAATCAGAGGCTTTCCAATAATTGGCTGGTATATGTTTCTCTTTTTATCCAGTTTTCCCCCTCCCCATTAATTTTGTGGTTTTCATTTAGGTCTTCCCTTTTTGGGAGGGTTTTTTTCTAATCCTTTGTAATTGCTTTCAGAAACAGCAGAGCCTAAGGCATGATTTGCAGCCCTCTCCATTTAAGCACAAAATTAAAAAAAATAAAGAAAAAATAAAGGAGGAAGAATCAGAACAATAACTATCCAAAAGGAAGGCAGGAAAAAAGCAGCACGCTCTACCTCCTCCTCTGTCAGGGGTTTTAGCCCGGTCTGTAAGGCTGTGGCGCACAGAAGGACAGGGGATCTGTGCTCTGAGTAAGCCAGATGAACAGTGCCTTCAGTCACCACTCATGGTCTATATCATGACATATCCAACGTATGCACCTGCACAAGCGACCACCGCAGAGGGGTGCAGGCTGCACCTTAGCCCCAGCCCTGCCGATGTTTTGAGTTTTCTGGTTTGTGCTCCTTAACCTTAATTAATTTCTCTTTTAAAAAAGAATAACGATAACTTCTACAGAGCTAGGCACGCTGATGTTATGGTAACACGTAAATGAATGCACGAGGTGCTTCCCAGTGCCGCGGAGGAGCCCTGGAGCCCTCGCTGCTCTGGAGATGGTGGCACCTGCACCGCTGCTGCACCTCCCGGGGTAAAGGAAACCCCAGGTCAGTCCAGCTCCCCATCATGTGCTTTGCATTGGGTGCTCTCCTAAACATAGAGAAGCCGAAGCAAAGACAAGGCATGTTACAGGTCCTTACATCTGATTTTCTAAAAGCATAAGGTGTATAGGAACTAAATTCCAATTCCCAAAGCTTGTTAGGGAGACTCAAACCCTAAAATCCTTACAGTCCTTCTGAAAAGAGTCTTGATTGCAGGTTTGTGAAGGGATTTAACTACCTACAGCACAACCGGGTTACCCCATATTCCCTGACACAGGTACGTACCTAACCCTGGGGGTAGGGCTCTCCCCTTCCAGGTATATTGTTCTATGATTTTACCAAGTACATTTTCAGGCTTGACTAAATCTTCCCATTTTCATAGCGAAATGCAAGAAGCAGGATCCTTTTAACTTAGAAACCTCACCAATTGTTCTGTGCTTTTCAGACGGGAAAGTAACTAAAAGAATAGTAGCGCCTGAGTCACGTGGAAGCATTCTGAAGTGTCAGGAGCCTTAGTGAGCATTACTGGATATATCTTCCCTGAGCTGCACTGCCTTCATCTCTGCTGCCAGCTTAGCTGACTCTGCAAAACACTGACTTCTGTAGAGCTGGGAGTGGTAGGGGATAACCCCTGCTTCAGCACTCCCTGCCCCACTGTACGTGGCACCCAGCTCCTCCGAGACAGCATCCCTTGAGAGCAGCTCTCGCTCCCCTGGGACACCGAAAGCCATCCCCATGGAGCCACATCTGCTCCCGTTTATAGCAACTTGTGTTGCATCCGAAACTGTATTTCGATTCCCGTGAATAGTGCTGAAGAGCTTTTAGTGGAAACAGAGAGAATTATTGATGGTAACAGTAAAATTATTTTATCTACGCAAGCTGGAGACAGCATATGTACTCCATCAGGTGCCTTTAGCCTGCCACTGAGATTAAAACATTTCATTAGAAATAGCATCTAGGGCATTATGAAGTTGCAAACAATATCTTGAATTGATCTGCCACGATAAGAAAAATGCTTTCTTCTTCATGTTTGCCTCCTTAAACTCTACTGATTTAATAGAAACAGAGTTTCACTGGCAGTCATGAAGTCACTAATTGTGCTTTGCATGCTACCCGGGTTCCCAGGGCTGGAAGAGGAAAGCACTGCTCCCCCCAGAGCAGCGTGTGGCTGCAGACCTACCGTGCTTCTCCTTTGGAGAGGCGGCGAACACACTCTGTACCGCAGTCACAGTTCCAAGATAAATTCCAATAATAAAAAAGTCACAACATCAGAAGAGAACTGCCTCCTTGGTCGCAAGGGAGATAAACTGGACAGGAGTAGCAGAGGTGTAAATCAATGCGAGTGGTTTGACAGAGAGATTACAGACAGCAAATCCTGAATTGAAGCGCGGAGGCAAATAGAGTACAGTGGCCAGGATAAAATAAGCAAAACATCTTGGGAATTGAAATTCAATTTTTTTTTTTTACAAGCTGAAATGAATTAACTTCATTTTCCTGAGGGACTGCAGATTGCTTTCGTGCAGCTTTCGCCCCTCCTCCAGAAAAGACATCTCTTCCCAAGCCTGCTTTCTCTTGAAATGATGCTGCTAATCTGGTCTAACAGATTTTGTACTGTAGTGAGTACATCCTCCAAAGGTATTGCTTCGAGCAAAAGAAAATATTAGCAACCTGACTCACTGGAAAAGTTTAAATATCTGAGTAGTCTAGCTTTGAGCCTGATCCTGATTTTCCACCCGCCTGAGAGCATGACTTCTGGCCGTGCTTGCTCAGCGCACAAGAGTGCGGTTGGAGACAGCACCAAAACCTCCAGAGCCCGCTGCCCCTGACCTCCCACGGGCCTCAGCCCTGCTACGGGCCCTTCTCTAGAATACATGACAGTCACTGGCCAAAAGGTAACCCATAGCTGAGGAATATATAAACCTTCCAACAGCTAAACATGGGGAGTCCTGAGCTACGGCTCAGTGGACCGATGCACGGCAATAAGGGAGCTCCAGCTAGCACTAACACAACATTAAATGCTTCGGGCCATTTTGGCAAAAGTGTTAACATTTATGTCAAAATGACAGTAAAATAGGTAATTTTTTATTTTTCATAATAAAAGTGAATTTCTGGGAAGTTATTTTATTTTCTGGGAACTGCATCTTCTCTTACAAAAATTGCTTGAAGGGGAAATTCTCAGCCAGCTCTCCCAAAGTGCCGTTATTCAACAACGCCTTGGTGAGCCTCTTTGCACAGCTGCAAGGGGACCATCTTTACAATGAAATGTAAATGATGTCTTCCATTTCCTAAATTCATTTGTTATATTTTAAATTCGCTTCCAACAAGCCCCTTCCAGACACAGACCGCTGTGTTTCTATTAGAAGCAGTTTGCTGGCTTTTTCATCAGCTGGGAGCTAATCAAGTGGAATGACGACTATTCCAGAGCCAAATGGAGGAAAAGTAATGACAAGCATGAGGTAGACAAGCACAGAGCATGTAACCTTCCATGGCAAATTTCAATTTACTTATTAAGCTGCACAGTTGTTTGGAAATACGCTAGTTTGTTCATCTGTGATGAAATTTTATTTCAGGCCTGGGAAGCAGCTGAGGAGCTTGGCCCGGAGTCTTCTCAGTGAGCTGAGGAGCCTGCAACAGGTCCAGGAGGGCTCGGGCATCTCAGCAGCAGCGGCGCTGATAAAGACTCCTATTGCTTTGGATGTCGAAATGCTTCTTCAGAGCTCTTAACTAAAATCTTTAAGGTAATTGTGGGCTGTAAAAGGAGCAATTATCTTAACTATATTTGTAAGAGAAAGGAATTTATTGTAATGAAAAGCACTGGAGTAGAAATCCTACAAAGAGCAGGCAGCTTTAGCAGAATACACCTATAACTAAAGGGACATAAGCAATAAGAACAGATGCGTCTGGGAGATTTTGGGGGCTTCAGCAAGTTTAAGACATCCAGGACATATGCCATGATGAAAACCCAACCTGGGACTGGAGACATCCTTTCACAGCTAGCAAATTCTGTAACAGCGGCAAGGCACCCAAGGGTGCCAACACAACCTGCCCCACTGCCATGCTGCATCAGCCCCGCAGCGGGAACCACCGTCCCCCACTGCCCCTGCTCAGCAAAGCACTCAGATACGTTTTGGACCTGCAACATCAGTGAGATTGAAACCTTTAAATGCATCGCTGAAATGGGGCTTTGCAGAACCTATGGGGCAACCACAGCCTCAAATTCCCTTTATTAAAATATTCAATAGGCAATAAAACAAACAAAAAAATGGTTTCTGCTCCCTCCTGAAGAAGAGTTTACAAGATGGGGCCGAAGGGAAAGAAAACGATAATCCCACACTGCAGCAACACCCAAGTCTTTCTACCCAAGGCAATCCAGAGGCGGTCATAAGGCTTCCTCGGGACTAGAAAGGGGTTTAATGTTTCAGCTGCTTGGCTTGTCCTTAACTGGATCGGTAACGGAATCAGGCATGAAGCCGTTGTAACCCAAGGCTCACAGCTTATGCTGTGGTGTACAACCACGTCCTCATGCTACACATGGCTGAAGACCAGGCCCGGTGGGGACAGCCCAGCAATGCCCTAACACCGACGCCCACGGTGAGCAATACACCCCCTTGGTTCTCCTCCAAAATAAGCCAATCGAGTTGGTCTCTGAAAATACCTGTTTCTGAAGGAGCTTTCAGGGATGAACTTAACCAGGATATCTAACATTTAAGCCCTTTGCAAGTGTTTGTGAGTCATCCAGACTCTTTCTACTCAAAGGAGAGGAAAACCAAGTGATTCATCTCCTACTAAAATCGGTGCCCAAGGGAGGTGGGATGGAGACTTGCGTGGAGCTGCCTCTCTCTTCCAGGGAGCACCGAGAGCGCCTGCCTCACTAACCCAGTCACAGCTCAGAACTTCTACATTGCTAATTTATGCGAGATTAATTACGCAGAATGAATTAATACACCTAACCCTAGCCTTTGCAGATTATTATTGAACAGCATGGGGAACCAGGAATAAAATGAACTAACAAAGAACAAGGCAATTAAAAATCCGCCTATGTTTTAGAGGGGAACTGCAAAAAGTTTAGCACAGAACTCCCTCTGCACCTGCAAGTGATGGGTAGAGCCAGAAGGCAGAGAGTCAAAAGTCTTGTTTTGACAGCATCTACTTCTGAAGCACCTGGTATTTTGGCTGCTTTTGAGCTAAAATCAGTGGAAGAGATCAAACCTCAAGCCTCAGCAGAGAAATATGAAAAAGAAGCTATTTGATGAGAAGGGACAGGCTTGGAACCAAGGCTAATTTATTCATGGCCCAGAGGCGCAAATTCTGTGCACATTTCTCAACTCCACTAATACCGCAGGATACTTGCAGCAAAATGCCTTCTTGCTCCTTGTTTTAGTCCCGTGAACTGGAAGACAGCTGGATGAACTCCTGGATCATCATTACTAGGTCTGCTCCTGAATGACACCTTTAAGGTTCTGCTCACTGGCTTGACGGCTGACCTGGGCCCTTAGCCAGGATCTAGGCAACAACGCGGCAAATCCTGGGACAAATCACGCCAAACCAGATTCATACCCATCTTCCACGGTGCAGATGCTTGCTCTGCCCACAGGCCCGATCTGCATTTTATAAATCTACTCATTTTACAGAATTTTAAGAAGTCTCAATTTCATCCCAAGACAAAATTAATTCAAATGCTAAAACCTCATTGCTCTCTTTTCATACAGTCATTCCTGTATTTCTAAATATTGCACCCCGACCCTTTCCCTCACAGCAATAGATATTGCCAAATTAAAGTCAAACACAGTTGTTGCTAATGGTACTAATTATTGTTGCTAATGGTAAAAGTAACAAGAAGATGATTAAAAAGTATACAGCACTCAGTGTTCCCTTGAATTGCCTTTAGGATAGTGATTTGCATTTCTGTTTAGCATAGATGGGACCAGAGTGAATAGTTATATTTTAATAGTACTTATGCAAAACACAATATGAGAAAAGAAAGGTGCACGAGACATACTCACTTGCATTGTCACTGAGAACAGGGTGAATATTGATCACACTGAATAACAACTGTGGCAGTGTCAAAAATGACTGTATAGGTGGAATAAACATTAAATAAATAAAACATAAAGAGAAATTCAAGCTCTTACTTTCCAGACTTGAGCTCAAACACTCAGATTGCTTCCCGCGTTCCGTTCCTTCCCCCTTCGCCCCCATGCTAACAGCTTACGTCTCAGGGTAATTTTATTCAGTATATCTGGGATTAATATTGAGTTAATAATGTCCTATGCAAGGAAAGAATTGCAAATGAAAGGAGAGATCCCCTTCGCCTTCTGTGATCATCCTAAGGATCCAACCATGACTTAGGATCCAATATAAAGCAGCAAGTTCTATTTGGGCACAACATTGAAAAAGCTTAATGGAATGAAAAACAACAAACCCCCCAAAACCCCAAACTAATAAACCAAAGGATTTATTTCCTTGGTAAACAGAGGAAAGTTAATAATTGGCATAGCTTGAAAAGAACCCAACCGTTTCATACTATGCTATCACATCCTTGCTGTGCTAACTCAGTGGAGGACGTAATAAAAGACATGGAATAACAGTATGAGTAACATACATGAGGTACATGTTTTGAAATCTCAACTGGTTATGGTCTCAAATAGATCCTCTGTATTTCCCAAGTACCTTGATTTACTTGGAATTTATCTGCGAGACTACCTAAGCAGGGTGTATAGTGCAGCGTGCTCCTGCGGTAAAGATGAACAGGGCATCTCCTCGGTCCATGGAGCACCGACACCTCTAACTTGCCAGCATGTGCCAATGACTTGGCACAGATTTCTTTACAGAAACATTTTTTAAACAAGAACAGATGATATTTGCCTCTGGAAGTTACAAATACATTGGGGCTTTTTTAGAGGTGTGTTTGAATCAGTGTGAGGAGAATTCCTGGTTATGTGCTAGGGGACATTTGTGGACAGACAGGCTGAAACTCTAACGAACCGTCTACTCTACTGTTGGAGGATTGCTTTCAGCAAGCGGAAAGAAACAATCTTTAGAAATGTACTTTTAACACATTAATTAATTCCTACTGAACTCTGCTTAGCACAGTGCCCCAGTAAGAAGCGATCTCTGATCAACTGACTGTAACCCGCAACGTACAACAAAAATGGCCCAGCAGCACCGTTACCCCCACACAGGACGGAGGCACGGTCTGTCCCTAAGAGTACAACTGGACAAGCTGATACGCGAACTTCAGTCAAAGCAGTTTTTGGAAGTTCTGGGTTAATTTCCTTGGTTTGTCTGCATTAGCTTGCATTTTATATCAGGCTTCTTCTCAATGCAAACCAACTGCTCTCCTATGGAAAGGGAGCCCAAGATCCTCCTGAGATAAAACAATGGTTAGAAACAGGAGTTCACACCTATATTCATTTTTTTCATCCTAAATTTGATTCCAAACCTCAAACAATGAATTAACAATCGTATTATTACTTTATTTATTACCTCAGAAAGGAACAGTTTTGATCAAGTACAGCCTATTCTTTTTAGATGTTACGAAGCTATTTAATTCATTTATAAAGGATTTCAAACTGTCAGTACCAGATCTAACATTATAATCGCAGACTTGAAAAAGACAGATGACATCACTTGTCCCTCACCAAATGTGCATACATTATTGATTATTCCAAAGCCTCATGAATAGGGTGATTTGTAATCATTAAAAATTAAAGAGAATGCTGCTGAATGGAAAACAAGAAGGGCAAATTTTGCTCTTGGCTCTATTGCTATTCCCCTGCAGTGGAACTGGAACTGTTGTATCGCATAATAAGAGAAAGAGAAATAAGGAACGCTGCCCCTCTGCGTGGCAGACAACTGCTCAGAGCCGTTCAGGTGGTACAGCCCAAAGAGAAACCACAGGGGCAAAGGATGTGTCAAGCCCTACTAGAAGACCCATTGCAACGCAGCCTCCTGTGCTCAAAGCACTAAGACTTAGAGCAGCTCCGCAAGCTGATCCGTGTCGGTTGGTGGCCCTCCTCTACCATCTCCCCTTCTACCTTCTACAGATAAACCAGAGCCACCAACATACAGGACACCTATGGTCTGTGGTCACCAAGGAAGTTTATCCTATAGTCGCAGCATTAACTGCTGAGGTCCTTTATTATTTCCAAGCAGATTTTTGCTCAGTAGCAATTGAAGTGTTTGGGAAAATAAATACCATTTTCACAATTATTCCTGGCAATATTTCCTAAGAGCGTCATGGTTCTCTGACACAGCCATTCAAACCTTCCCTGTGCCTGTCTCCACCTGCCTGTGTACACAGCGGCTGCTGTACCAGCCATTACAAACTCCATAAGTTATGTAGGTCCTGGGAATAATTAATTTTAAATTCTCTCTTTGTAGAACAAAACTGTGGCAAGGACCTGAAATCACAGTCACATTATCTAGCTATTTGTGAGGCTGTCCCAATAATGAAACACACGTCCCTCTGGAAACGGTACCAGCTCAAGAAAAGGCTTTTAACTGACATTTAAATGTCAAGCTACTGTGTTAAATGTTCTGGGCATTTCATTGCTCAGCCCAGGAGAAGTATGAACAACATCAAATGCTCCTTAATAATCAACCACATTAAAAGTTGATGGGCTTTCTTTGGCACCTGGAAATACAACTACAGATGATGTGTTTAACTGAGGTTGATGGATACCTACCCGATTCAGCTGCATGAAAGCAAATCAAACACATCTTCAGTAGGCCACAGGGAGTCTATTGAAATAATTATTTCAAGGATAACAAATTTATACTTTCTGAAAAAGTCCTATTCCCAGAATCGTACTGATTCTTTTTGCTTTACTTACTGTGAGCCTGCCCTTATCCTACTGGTATCCTACTGGAGCCATAAGGGCTAAAACAAAGTAAAAACTTGCTCTGTTCATTTTAAGAGAGAGTAGTAACTCATGGTCCACAGCTGTGTGTTTGCCCAGAAGAATGTCAGCGGTACTACTGCATTTACAATCCACATTTATCTGAAATGATCCATTAGCCTTGTACACGTAATTCAAAAAGGGTATTAGCAATAATCTCTCTGAATTAAAGTAATACACTGCAGTCCAATAAATTCTTTAAAAGGCAGAAGAGGAATTGGTCACACTTGGCAAAGCCAACAACATGTCTTTCAAAGCTGCAAAAATAGGCTAAATAAAGTTAAGAGTAGATAATAGATGTAAAGTGCCAAAGCCACCAAGGGAGTAATGAAAGACTGAGATATTCGGAATATTTGATGTTCCCAAACCCATCTCCAGAGAGCCTGCCGTGGCTGTTAGAGAGTGGATCCCAACAGCAGTCATACACATGGTATTTGCCATATTTGTTAGCATTTGTTAATATTGCACGGTCATTTCTAGCAGTGTATGTAGTGTGTCAAACTTTAATTTTCATTAGTCAGAGTTGCGTTACCATAACTACTGGCCAAAAATATGAATTTCCTGAGCTCACCTAGCTCTCCCTTGCTACAGGAGGCTTTAATAATACAGCCACCAGTGTGGGAGATGGAGAATCAGTTCCAGAAAGGATAGGCTGTGCAGCATTGATCTCTGCCGTCTCTCCCCTTGGAGAAAGGCTACCAGTATCAGGGGAAATCACAGACGAACAACCATCAGCAAGTTTGCACTCCTCTAATTACCCTCTGATGCCTTCTGCTGAGGTGGTTAGCACCTAAGAAATAATCCTGCTCCTTTGTCGATGCCTCTTTGGCTTGACAGCTGAAGGGATAGAGGATAGAGAAACACATCAAGGTCCGCAGCCAGCCCAGACACCTGTTTGTGCACGGCAGCGACTGTGACACCAAACACCTTTCCTTCTTCCCCCATTCTGATGCTTGCAGTCTCAACCAGGTCTACAGTCTTTCATTAAAAACATATTAACAAATACCAAAGATCGGGACGTTATCTGAGAAAGCATGCTGGTTTTTCCCTGCCCATCCCCAGGAGTACAAAAAATAATGAAAATATTGAATATTATTAAGACATTTAATCTTCTCAATCTTCACCGCTATGCAAATGTGACTCCTTTCAAATTAACAAGAGCCATATATGCATATGTTAGTGGGTGAGGGCCTATATGAAGATTACATAGTGATTAAAGAAGTAAGCCAGACTTGTTTGAAAAAGGGCTGAACTGATATTAAGAATTATAAAAAGATGTAACAAATGTCTTGGTACCAAGGAGTTGACAGTTCTTCCAGTAACATGCTCATCTCAGAAATGGCAGAGGTGCTGAATTTAAAAACTGCCTCCAGTATTGTCACTGATAAACGATCATATCATGATGAGCACTGAACCATGCATCACTGGGGATGTGAACTGGATGCGTTCACTGCTCCTTTCAAGAATCAAATGACTAATTTCTATATATTGTATAGGATTGAAAAGTTATGGAGTAGTCTTTATGGTAGAGATCATGTGGCTCCTGGGATTCATTAAAACATCCTTGCACTATAACACAGCTGAGTAGCAGCACAAGCCAAGAAATTTAGCAAATTTACCATGGAGTTTCTGTCAATAGCAGGACTTGGCCGTTGTCACATGAGTTAATGAAATTTGTGGCTGGGGCAGAGAGAATCACACGGCTGCCATCAGCCATCATCTCAGTTTTGACAAGTGGAGCAGGATTACTATTTTGTACCTGTGCCCAAGCGCATAATTAAGCTGTAATTTTAATGATTACAGCTGATATTATAGGGCAGAAGATTTATGTAATCCAAACACATCACTAGCTTTCTATGTTCTGGCTTTCTTATGAAAATATCCCATATGGAAAGCTATATGTGGTCATTTACGTCTCTGCTGTGAACTCACCTACAAAGACCCCACATTAACACCTGCAGCACTCTTGCAGACCTGTCTTACGACCCAGCTGGTGCTCTGACTTTTTGTAACCTGAGCAGTAGAATAAATTGGTCCTGCCCTCCTTCCACCCCGGGCTGTCAGGCCCAAGGATGCTAACGAGGTGCTCCTCCGTACATGGAGTGAAAGGACAGGGCGATGCACTGAACCTTCAAGCCCTTTGCCAGCTTGGGACCAGGGTCGCTCCCGCGAGGAGCTGGCAGAGGACAAGCCTTGCCCCCGTGTAGAAACAGGAAGGAAGGGAGGTGGAAGTAGAGGTGCATTCTGCATGTACTGCAGAATATCTGCCTGGGGGTGCATTTGCTGCTTTACGTATTCAAGGTTTAGAGGAAAAATGGGCTCGGCAGAGCAACGTCACGCTCAGCCCCAACAGCTGCAGCAGCTGGAGTAAGAGGAGCAGGACCTTTGTGTCAATTACGCTATTGGGGATTCATTTTTCTACAGATTAGGGCCAATGTGGCATGTAAGCCCTTGATACTGTGACTGCTACCTTCTTGCTCTTAGCTGGCTTTCTATTAAAATTACCACATTACATTTCAAATCTGTGCTCAGTGTAGCACAGAAATAGCTAACACGGCAGGAGCTAAAGATTTCCCTGCCTGCAGGATGCCTTTCTGTGTTTTGTGCAATAATTCATGTTCCTCTCTCTAAAATCTCGGTCAAGAAAAGTATTTAAAAGAAGGTGACACAGACCCCTTCTCCCGATGCTGCCTGGAAGACCCATGATCTGTGCACGGCCCCTCTGAACGGAGTGCGGAGCCATTCGGGGCAGGAGCATACCGCATCCCTTCCTCACCACGTAAACCAGGTGGGAAGTGGGCATTGCCAGACCCGATAAATAAATTCAGTAAAGGTCAGAGATGCTCCTGTTAATAATAGTTTCTTTTTCCCTTGGTCAGCTTAATTTTCATCATACTCATTTTCTTGATGCTTATTAGCACTCTTACTTCTCTTCACAGGAAGAAGTTTGCTCTTAAATGGCAGTTAGAGACTCAAATTTCCCCAAATTACCTTCTAGCATGGCTGTGTTGATGCCTTACATAGGGACCACCTTTCTCTATTTGATTCCACAACAATAAAATGACCCTACGGAGATGCTTTATTGTTGGCTACTATATTTATGATGATACTCTTGTTAGAGACAGCGCTGGTGCTGAATCGCCACTGGCTGTTGGAAATTTCTCATCTTTCAGAATGAATGCCTTTGAATGGCATTGGAAAGTCCTGTTCAAAACATGAAAAAGAAGCCCCGTCCTTTTAAGAAAGGGCAACCCACATTCTTCCTTTGTTTATCTATTCAGGACTACTTCAGAACTAATTCATTCAGGGCTAACATAGCGTGATAGAGTAAACAGGATCTAAAAAATTACAAAATTAAAAGAAACAGTTTGCTTAACATTAGTGTATATATTTTAAAAAAATAAAGATATAAATCAGTCCCAGTATTGACTGCATACATCTTTCTTAGTTTCTAAAAACTATATGTCTTTCATTATAGAAATGCAGTGGCAGGCACTAATATTTCAGGCATGTAACTAGCTTACACATAACTGGATTTGATAATAACCTTCTGTATCCAGGCAATAAGGCTGCGATGTAGAAGCGTAACAGCAAGCTGGTAATAAAACTTCTTTACTCTCATGAAGTCACAATTTCAGTTGACAAATGTGATAATTAATTATACCAACTGCAGAATACCTATTATGATTTTAGTATTTTAACAGAACATTTTAATTAACGGTTAAAAAGCAAGTCTAGCACTATAGGCACTCAAACTTCAGATGCAGGGAGCACTTAGTTTCTGCCGAAGCCAACAATGCCTGAGTCCTGTCAGCAGAATTTAGAGCTATTAAAAGTTTGACCACAAGTATCTTAAATGTTATATTCCCCTAAATATCACCTATGAATTTTTTTCCTTCTAACTTTACAAAATATGTTGATTGAAACAAATTGTAAATATCCTGTCCAGTGCATATGGTAAAGAGACCTGATGCGAGCCCTGAGACGTAATCATATTATACCTGTAATCAGAGCAGAAAACATTGAAGGTATCTTGGTAAGTCCAGTACCAGTTTTGTAGCTACAGTATCTTGTCCTTGGTTGAATTTTGCTTATTTCTGTCTCCAGGAATGGGAAGAAAAATTATTGACTGCACAATGTGCTGTCTCTGTTTACCCAGTTATGTATCTGTTGCTCCAGACTCTGCACAATCAGTAATCTTCTAGTAACATAAGACCAGAGCACAGTATGCAGAAGGGAACAGAAAAGCTTCTCACTGTGTGGGCAACAGGTCACCGGCTGAGACATCTTTAAATGCACGGGGAAAGATCCGGCCACCAACGGTGGACATGACTCTGTGCTCCGCCTAAGCTCCATTAGATGTAGGGATGATATTATGGAAAAAAAGGGAAGAATTGATTTTTACACTATTTTTGTGTTAGCACAGTGTAGGTTTCCTCCGTCACCACTGCGACCAGCTCTCAGGTAGTGCTGGTCAGCTGCAGTGTTGCCCTACAGCATGACACATGTAATGGGGAAAATTGGTCTGTCGAGGCTCAACCCCTATTCTTTGGCTGCATGTTCCCACCTTGGAAATATCCACCTTTTCAGTCTTCAGACGTTGCAAATGACCAGAAAGAAAAAACAGGCCTGAGTTGCTCTAGAAACGAGCCTTCCAGGAGACACCCGTCTCTGTGTGCCTCCCCGTCACCCCTCCGTAACAACTTCTGCACGTTCCAGCTCAGTCCAACTAACTTGATCTGCTGGTGGGGAAAACAGGAGAAGAGCCTCAAGGCCAGTTAAACTCCTACAGGTGCCATGAAAACAGGTAATATATGAGCAGCAGCCAGAGGAGAAACTTCCTACAAGTACTTTGACAGAAAGAGCAGTTCCAGCATCAGAAACCATTAGAGACTTTGTGTGAGAAACACATAGTACGAATATTGTGGCGAAAAGCAGAGCTCTGTTCGTACCAGCCCCTGCAGCACACAGCCCAAGCAGCTTTTTAACCTGTGGCAGGGTGGTGTGGCAGTCAGGCAAACAGCAATGCCACCGCTCCCGAGTGCCAGCTCCTGCCTTGCCACCAGCCCCTCCACTGTGCTGGCCCTAGCCTTTGTGCAGATGGATCCTGCCTCTCTTCAGGGACATGCGGACACGCAACCAAGCTAAGTTTTAACGTAGAAGACCGTTATAAAGAGGAGGTGGAAAAAATTACTGCTGCTGCTTTGGCTCCAGACTAAGAATTATAGGGACTACTGGAGGTAAATAACACTCATCTGTACTTAGGCTTTGGTTTTCAGTCAATCCCATTCAAATTTTTAAAGCACCCTGAGCTGCACTGCAGAATTAATGAATTCGGCAGATAACAATACCGGCATGAAAAGCTAAACTCAAAGCACATGAAAAGCTAAACTCAAAGCACACATCTCCGTTTTAGCCTGATCAATGGTAATTACGTTCCTGAGGAGCCAGAGCCTTTTGCACACGCAAATCTCCCACTGCTCTTAGTGCAGAAGCGCTGCCTGCGATGGGGCTGCAGGTCCCGGCTTCCAGCTCAGGAGGGTAAGGTACAACGAGACAGTGGGGCTGGGTGGGCTGCTAGCACTGACGGGGGAGCTGAAATGACACGTGTTTGGGGAGCAAAGACAACCCAAGTGGTAAAAGCCACTCTCCAGTGCTGTTCAGTGGAGAGCAGAGTTTGCTCATGGGCTGGAGGCATCCTAGGTTCTGTGGGTGCAACACAAACACGGGACTTGGCTGCCACAAGAGGCTACTGCATCCTCAGATTGTCTCAGACTCCCTAATGAGCTCTAAAAACTAATAAGGCTAATGACCAAGACTATTAAGAAGCTAATGATTAATCTGAGTTATGAACAAGGTAAGTCAGAGGAGCTTGGCATTAGAAGATGAAGCAGCTTGTGAGATGGACACTGATAAACTGACTTTCTGCACACCCCTGCACTACCATGTCTGCACATAACCCCATTTGAAGCTCACGAGAAAGTCACTATTTTCTGACATTAACATTTTTAAAGCTTTCAGAAATAATTGAAATTAATTTCTTGAGTTCACTGCACTAGGAGGTGAAGGAGATCCTCGATGTACTGCTTACTTGGTAGAAGTTGTCACAGCTCCATGGGACCGTGCCCATCTTAATGAAACTGACAGTTGCCAGCAGTTGCCTATTTTTCCCTTTGACCCCAAAATCAAAAACCAGAGGAGGACTGAAACACTCTGGAAATTTTGCTGGAAGACCAAGTGGGTACAGGTTACAAAAGTTCGAGCTTTTCTTTCCTGTTGATCTCAGGGCATCTGAAAAGCTGGAGTGCCTGGCAGGTCTCTGCATCAGGCAGCACCTACTCTGCGTGTAAAGGTTCAGTTTTCTTTTCACCTCAGTTTAAAAAACCATGCAAGCTTCCTGCAGGCAGACTTAGTAACCGAGGCCTTAATTCACACCATGGAAACTTCAAATGTTAAGAGAGAGGCTTGCTTACCATTACTGCCTATTGAAGGATGGTGTGTTACGTCTTGTCATTCCTTTCTGCCTGGAATCCACTATAATTTCTTGCCCATTTAACTGTACTCAAAGCACCTCTTCTCATTCAGCACCCGATCTCTGTACGCACAGTCACTAAATAAACTGCTTATCTTAACCACAAACGCTGGGAATGACGTTCCCTTCCGCTGCCTGAGACTGGTGCAAGTCAAATATCCTACAGGTGAATTTAGAGGACCAGGAATGAGACCCAGAGCTTCATAGCATCTCCCTCCCTGCTCCTAGGCTGGGAAAGCAGAGCCAAGCTGGGCTCACCTTCCCATTCTGGGACGGACGTGCTCCACATGACGTGGCCTCTCCCTGCTAATCCCGTGGTACAGATCCCTGGCAGAGCTGGCTCGCATTTTGGTGAGGAAGTTGAGGTGGGCAGGCGACTGGGAAAGTTTGAGTCATTAACATAATATCATTAACAAACTGTGCAACAAAGTCAGGAAAACAATGTTAGCAATTCAAGTTCTTACAAAAATTCAGTCTTAATATTTTTAACTGCAGACACAAGGGGTCTCAGATTAGTGCAAAGACGTGACTGTATCTGGCTGTTATCAGAATGAAAGCTCAAATTCTCTCCTGTGATAAGAGATCACTGACAATCCAGCAACTTTTGTTCTATACATTGATAAATCCTGGGTTACCACACCGAGCTGCCCCCAATGGGTCTGAGATCCAAAACCAAACCCTCCCTAGGGAGTTCTCAGAGTTTAACAACATTCACTGCAAATCATCAGTTCATCTCATTACCCTGTTAATTGTTCAAAAGAATTCAGAAAGAAGGGATAGGTGTAGAAGAAGGGTGCTGTATCGGACTGTTGTACTCCAAAACACAGAGAGAGAGAACTATTCCTGACACAGTGCGTGTGTCTGCTCTTTCAGCATTTGTGTAATTATAGTCGAGTCTTTCGAACATTCAATGCATCTCACAGAAAATGAGACATCCACATATTGTGGCTTAATGAAAAGAACTGAAGGAAATGTACCAAATTATTGGTTAACAGGCAGCTGCTTCATAAATGCTTTCTCCCATCTGTTTTCTCCTTCTCCTTATATCAGCTCATTCAGCCTAATTCCTATAAAATGCTGAGCCCAATGTTTCAGGGCTTCTCCAAACTCTCCTGTCAGTGCTCACAGGTGGCTTCAGCAACCGTGGTTGGATTTGGCAGCTCCCACTGCTGCACGCGCCCCAGCACAGCCAGGAAACACGTGCTCTCGTGAAAACACGCCCCATTGTGCAGGGGCGTGCTGAGAGCAGGGACAACTAACGCTCCAGTCAATGCCAAATAATAACAATTTAAAATATATGTTTTATTTTAGTTAATTCAGATCCTAAAGCTAACAAACACGTCAATACAGGGTTGAGTTCTCCCACCTGTCTCTTAAGGTCCCTCATTTCCATGGAGTCACTGAGTGATTAGATAGAGCCGTGTTAAGTAAATGTCGCATTCACGAATGTCTCGCACGAGTCTGCTCCTGGGAGAGCCATTAGACTAAATACTTTGTTTTGAGACTGATAACATACTAGAAGATTCCCAGCAGCACAGCTGGAGCAGGTCCTCCTGCGAGACCTCAGACATTAGCCACCAGCGGGGGATTACTGCTGGACTTTGAGGATTAATGATCTGATCCAACATGACCTATTCATTTGCAGCTTTCTGAGCAACATGAGCAGCAGCAAATGGATGCGGCACATGACATGTCCCAACTCACCCCTCGTACATGAGCACCTTGGTGGTGAGGGGTCTGGGCTGAGGCTGTCTCGGAAACAAGCCTGCTCCACGACTGCTTTGCTCTCCAAATTGTTGCTTGTCTCCTCTCACACCATCTACCTGCTGCCACACATGGTATTAAGATCAACAAATGTTGAAAAGGGCCAAGTTTGCTCAGCCACAGGGGTGTCAGAGGGATCAGTGGATGGTAGCTATGTCGGGTAAAATCTTTTCTGATGTCAAGAAGATTCTTGAAAATCACACCCAGACAGGCAGCACGTTGCCTAAGGAGGGGAAGACGCTTTCCTTTTCCGGCCGTGCTCTACCTCTCACACGCAGGGCTACATCCTGTCCCGCTGATCTGGCTTAATCCAACATAAGAGCAGACAATGGAAATCAAATCCCCCCGGCTCCCCGAGGAGCACGCGAGAGCAGGTGTTTGCAGAAGTGTGAGCAGTGAGAGCCATCAGCCAACTCCCGTGCTCCCTGCTGTGGAGCTCAGCTCAGTAATCTGGATAATATCGACACTAATTCCTTCCTAATTTACCAAGCTAGCAAATCTCCAGAAGCAAACAGGTGTGTGTACTTGTTTGATTTTTTTTTCCCCCTAGCAAAAAGAGTGATTAAATTTCTCTTCATTCCAACTAGAGCTGCTGTCATAAAATATTCAGCTCAAGCCATCCAGTTCCACATTATAATTACCTGCCAAAAATTGCTAACAGATCTGCTTCTGCCATCAACATGAAGCTGGCTAATCCTCTGGGAACCTCTTTTTAATTAAACACCTAATACAGTATGATAAACATTGAAAATATGCACTGCTCCTCTATTAAGTATGTGGCTTGATTTCTGAAGTGCACCTAATCAATTCAAGTGTAATATTTACTGTGGCAGCAAATCTTTAGGGCTTAATATTTCAGGTAAAGGTTGTTTTAGTGATTCTATTAGGAGAAGGAATGAGTGAGTGCAAATAAAACACAAAAATCCCAATTCAGCTTGATTGTTTACTCCAACTTTGGGTTTCCCTTCTCAGCTGCTCGCACTGACCAAGCACACAAGTTCAGTGTGCTCAGCTCCGGGCCTTTCCTTTCCCCTCCTGGTCTGGATTGGTAGTTTTAAGTGGTAACGTTCACCTCATCTGTAAACGCATCTTCCACCCCTTGCACAACATGGCAAGGGCTGTGAATATCTCAGGTAAAGCAAATTAACATTCGTTAAGCTCTGACTCTGTAGCATCCCCATCTCTTCTTTCCTTCAGTCCACCTCTCACCTCCATCTCCGTCTCCCAAAGTACATCAGAAGAGCTTCGTAAATACTTTGACTGCAGGGATTTTACTAACTAAGTTGCTGGAAACTGTTGTTTGCAATACGTAGGGGTGCACACAGGTTCAAGGGTACAGTGCCGAGAGCGTCACGCTTGGTGTCTGGCTGAGTGGGGATGTAAGGAGCCAGACCTGCCTCACCTCCCAAAGCAAGATGTGAGCACAGTCCTAGGGAGGTCCTCTCCACAGGCATTCCTGGCAATATTACTGAATCCAAAAGTCCCAGAAAGAAACCAGAGAGAAAGGATTTTAAGGATCAAACACCACCACCACCAATGACAAGGGATAGCTACCACAATTAAGACAGATCATCTATAAGAGTTGTTATATGAAACTCTTGTTTTCTGGTGAAGAACACAGCCCAGTGCAAAGCCATGAATTATTTAAAAGCCATGCAAGCCAATCTGGTTATTAATACAGTAAGGATTTGAACAAACAGCAATGTTACAGAAACTCCCTGTGTTTTGAAGGCAATTCACCCAGTATAATAAAACCTACTTTTGAATGAAGAGGACGTACAGCCTAGGCATACTGATTTGTGCTCCTTGAAAGGAGGCACATTCACGGCTGTGAATGTGTTACTGGAAGTCTTAAGGCTCTGACATAGATGGGGTGAGATTAACACTTATCCTCTGATTGGGAAACCCAGCTCCCAGCCCAGAGATGGAATTAGATATATGCCACACGCAACCTGATTTCACAAACCATATTTTCCCCAAAGTTTCGTAATCAAACTTTTCACGCACCAGCAGACAGGGAAACAAAGGAGGGTGAGAAATCCCTTTACTCTCAGCTACTCCAGAGCTTTATGAATTGTGGCAAAAGCAGGTGTTCCTTTTGCCAGAATAGCAAATTTCCAGGCTTAAGCCATAGCTGCAATGTCCTGTCTGGAAGAGGATGTTTAGTTATAAGGTTGCATACACTCGTAATAAGCAAGATCTTTTTTTACTCATCTGGAAGAATGAGTTGCAGAAACAAATCAAGCTGTCAGGGAAATGAGGACATCTCTCCTCTGCCAACAGGTAAAGCCCCTTATTTCTGATTCAGTTCACAGGTGCACTCATGCATCTGTCACTGAAATCAATGAGACTTGAACTTATAGATCCCAGTGTAAATTTATGGATTGAAATGGTTCTGAAAAAGCATTAGAATACCATGAGGCCAAAGGCTGTCTGAAATCCCATTCACATGTTTTTCTGTAACCACATTCAGTAGCAAACGTAGCCAGTGTCCCTAAGCCAGGACAAATAAAAGTACCCAATAAAAAATAAAAGAAAAAGAAAACATCAAGGGAAAATATATTAGAATGGCATTTACATGCATTCCCTCTAATCCAGATTTCAACTTTTGCACAATTTCTCTTAAGCGAGACCAAGACAAGCTGACTAGCAATCAAAAGGCGCTATTGAATGCATTCAATAAAGACCATCTCAGCTCCTCAGATACAGCCCATTCACAGATGCTAGAAGCTAAACACCAGAAAGCTTTGCAGAGGGAATCATGTTCATAAATGATACATGACTTAAATTCATACCATGCTTAACAATACGCAAGCGAAAACCAAGTGAGAGTCTCTCTGAACTGCCACCCCCACAGGCTCGGCAGTGCAAGAGCTTGAGGTGGGTTTGCAGAAGCCACAGCTACTGACTTTATTTGATATCAGCTCCTGGACCTCATGATTTGGAGGGCAGGGACTCTGCGAGACATCCTCTGCCTGCCAGCCCACCCCTTGCATCACCGCAGGGGCTGCCATTACTGTCACCTTGGCGCTGGAGAGGGCCGGCAGAGCGGGCAGCAGGGTCTTGGCAGTGCGCAGCTTTTAACGTGCAAACACCTGGGACAGGGAGCAAGGCAGGGGCATTAGACCACCTCGTTCCTCCCGTGGTGCAAGGAGGAGGCACTTTCATTCCACCTAAAAACAACGTGAAGAAGGAATTAGCTGCTGCTTCCTGCTCCTTTATTAGAGAAAGGTGCGAGGCAAATACTCAAATGTACCCACCAGCCACTGAACTGCAGTGATCTACAGCGAGGAACAAACAGGTCCACAGGCCCCAAAGCATCTCTTAGAAGCCTTTAGCTGCTATTCTCATTTTCTTTTTTCAAACAAAACCTGGTATTTCAGCCAGGCAAAAGAAAGTACTTTTAGGCCTTTTATATAGATTTTTATTGTAGTTAAATAAAACTGATAAATAAATAGATCTGCTTACGTCAATACGGGACCAACCTATGGAGCATGTAATGGATAATCATATTTATACTGGTGTTAACTTGGTTGATCACATTAAACTAAGACTGTGCATCCTATCATTCTGCTTTAACCTCCGTAAGAACCACCATGCTGTCTGCAGCTGATGCCAGCCAGGACTTCAAAGAGAAGCAAAACACCCGTTCAGCTAGGAGAGTCATGCTAGCTATCTAAAAACATGTAGCATTCAGTAAGAGAGAGAGATGATCTACTAGTCCTCTATAAATCCAGAAAAGCCTTTGTAATTCTTTTTATATTTATGGAAATGAGCGCACAGGGAAAATGTAGGTGTAAATAAATCATTCATCAATTAATAAAAAACCTAGAAGAATTCAGGTCAGGAATATAAACTTCCCTGCTCCCAACACGCTGAAACCTCTATTGGGTTCCTTTTAAGTTTCAGCAAAACAAAGGGGTGGTTATCTATTCTTCCTGACCCTATCAGTTTCACTAAGTTACCAGTCCAATAAGAACTACTCAAAACTTGCAGAAATTATCCTATTTCCGCATTTGCCATGAGAGACAGCAGCTGTTCCGTGTGCCGTGGCAATCCCCAGGCGCCAGAGTTGCTCCTGATGACTGCTTCTCTGACACTACGGGAGCTCGTGCTGAACCACAGCAATTTGTAACAACCCAGCTGTTGGCCGAGGGCAATGATAAAATCCCTTCAAAACCCCGTAATAATTCAAAGGAGGGTTTCTTACTACTATCTGTACTTTTGGTGCTTTTTCAAGCTTTAATGTGAGCAGATTTTCAAGAGGAAAACACAAGGAAAGTCAATATATAGTTTTACCTGAGCCCTTCTCTGCAATTCGTGTTTCTCAAATAAGGAGAATGGCCAGTGTCTGTGCGGGGGTCAGGCTCACAGAAATAATGTATAAATTATCTACAAATTTATATTCTTGGTTTTGGTCCAGGATTGTGTGCTGCCTTTTCCTGATAAAATAATGCTGACCCTTCCACATTCAAACAATGATCAAGTATTTAAATCTTTTGTCAAAAGCAAAACACTAGCAAAATAAAACAAACCAAGCAACTAAATCAAAACAAAACCAGAGGGGAGCGGAACTTCACTATAAACTTTTTCCTTCAGTCAATGTCTTAACAAAAATAAAGCAGCCCTGGAGGTCTCTGTGCCCCTGCACTCACTTCTTCCCGCTGCAAAGACTCAACGATCTCCAAATAAGCTGTGTGCAATAGAGCTATGCTGTTATCAGTTATTCATCCCTGGGCATGATGTGAGAACACGTTTTAAATTGAAATTTTCATCAAATTAATGGGTACTCTACAACTAGGATGAGGGATACACTGGCCTGAGTCTGATCAAAGGCAGTCAAGAAAACACAGCTGAGATTTTCTAGCAAAGCAGTGCCAGTATCATCCTCGGGTCCCATGAATGATGACCTAATCGAGCCTATCCTTCCACCTGGAGATCAGGGGTATACCTACAGCATGACACAACGCGCAGACCGTGGTACAAATGCAAATGTGACAAAATGAGCTCTGGATCCTAAAGCCAAACAATCACACTAGTGTGGAAACTGCTGCCACGGCTGTTAACGACATAGATAATTAATGCTCCTTTGCTCAGGTACGGTGCCCTGCTAACCCCTGCCTTCCCTGTCGTCTTAAACGCGCTTTGGATACCTTCGCACTAGGCTCCACAAAGCACTCCAGTTTCCTGTAGTTTTAGGAGAGATGGTTTAGCTAGAGACAGCGGCTGCGAGGGGGTGTCTTCCCACCCAACCAGACCAGTTTTCCCAGACACCGAGGGATCGCAGCCAGCCCACTCCTGGTGTTCCAGCGCAGCACAAACGTCACCTGGCAGCTGACCCAATGCAACAGAGAATTCCTATTGGACTGTGCCTTCTCATTAATCACGTTGAAGTGTTCATTATATGGCTTTCATCAACTTAGCTTTTGAGGATGAAACTTTCCTGCTACTCTGGCTTTTGTATCGAGAAAAATTTGCATTGAATCAACTTTAGAAAACAAAAAGCTGTCCCTTGCTTCTCCATTCCAAACCAAGCAAGGAAAAACAAACTTAAAACCCCCCAAGCTCTACCACCATAAAGTCCCATATCTGAAATTTTATAGAGAGGGATTCAACGAACTCGCCTCTTCACTGACCTCCCTTAGCTGAATGCTGTAGGGATACACATTTACAAATCAAGCTTTGGTCTCTAAACTGACAGAGTAGTTGTGACTTCTCCCTGCCTCTGACCTCCACCCGATTTTCTGAGGTGGTAACTCCCAACCAGTACAACTCTATTGGTTCTTCCCAAGGCAATTGTCACACAGACATGAATGTCAATGTCCCATTTGTAGCCCAAGCCTGGTTTTCTGTTTCTTAGAGGAAGTTAAAAATATGGGGCACTGTACAGATCTTAAGCACCACTCTTCAATCAAGTGAAATATTAAAGCCAAAACTAATTCCGTGGCAGGCAGTAAGCATTGGGGGACCTTGCCTTATCTAATTTGCTGTCATCTGCAGTAATCTCTGCCATTAATATTACCGTGAAGAACATGTCAAAAGCTTAAATTCATCACTTCAGCATGGTCATTCAGGGAATGTGTGCCAGCAGGAATAATTGCTCCTCTTGCTTCCTCAGCCTCCGGTCTGAATATTGAAACCCCAACTGCAGTGCAGCAACCAACATAAAACTAACCACCCAAATGGCTGTGCAAGGTGTACTGCCATCAGAGACTGGTCATAAATACTCAGCAGAGCTTGAGGAATACGTGCGGGTCTAAGTCCTTCCAGGAACAGCTACTTATCGTCAAATGAGGGATATGGAACTTCTGTGGTTCCCGATCTCAGTACGGCCCCAAGAGATAGAGACAGACCAACCATTGCTCCTCAGTGATGTATAATTTGCCTTTTTTGTTTCTATTAACAAAAAAAATTAGAAGATGAATGGACCAAGGGGTTGTTAAACTCACACAACGTAGTGAATTGCTGCTTCCCTGGGGACGTGTTCTCCGCTAGAGTCACTTGGTGTCACAAAGGTCACACAACTGGGGAAGAACAAGGAACAAAGAAGGCCCAGGTCAGAGATGATACAGTGGCACAAAACCAGCTAGTTTCGAGGAGGTCTCACTGCCTACAACCTCATGAGACCAAGTCCAGGTCTCACACCAGTTGGCTGGAAGGGTCTCCCTTCGCACACATGCAGTAAAACTGACTCACTGGTTCAGGAGAAGAAAACTGGGAGGGGATGGAGGGCATTGCAGGCACAGCTGCACAGCAAGCGAAGGCGTACGTTGTGTCAGGGGAGCCATCCCTGCCCTGGCTTTAATCCGGCAGCACAGGTAAGGATAACAGCGATGGTAGGGACACAGGTGCCACTGTGTGCTACAAGAGCCTTCGAGGGGCTCCCCCTGACACCACCCCCCACCCCACCCCCATTTCTTGGCTATCACTGGAGTCATGCTAACAAGACTGTTTCTGCACATCCCACAATCACCTCTATTTGCTCTACAGATGTACGGACAGTGTTTCAAATCACAGATTTATGTCTTACCTCATGCCTTTCTAAGTATGAAACTCTTCTGTATGTTCTGACATCTCCTCCCAGTTAGACCTTCCTTCCCACAAAGTATACTTTTTATTTGATCTAATTTAATATTTCTGTCCCTTATTGAATTCCCTGACCTAATAAGATAGTTGTACCTTATAAAGCAGAGGACAGCAATTGGCAGCTACATAATGCTGCTATTATATCAAGGAGAACAGAAACATAGAGAAAATACTTAAAGACGATGAGAAAAATATGTCTAAAGCTATTTCTGCAGCAGAGTTGCATATTGTACGTCAAAAATCTTGGACAGTATGCCCCACGCTGGGGGGGCAGAGGGAAGACATTTTCCTGGATCAGTCGTAATCAGAAGCATCCCCTGCCAACTTGGGCACTAGCGCTGACAGATGGTACGTGATGCTCTTCAGCACTAACATCGCTGGCGTAGGGCTGGAACGAGGGATAGGCAATCCAGTTCAGCATTATTCAGCTGCTTTTGGATATAATCCAAGAGAAATAACCCATTGCTTATCTCATGGAGAAACCACACCACTGTGCACTAACCCTGTCTTTATCACCGTGATTACACAGGGCAAGAAAACCCCCAGCAGAATCCCAGCTACAATTAATTGACATCTAAAGACCCTCACAAATTGTACTTGATGCTCACTGTCCCCTTAATACCTTTTGCTGTTATTAGCTATGATCACTGATTTATTGCTGTTACTCAGAATAATAAATAGTACAAAGTACTTTATCCCTTCAGACAGAGTTGGAAACCACTCAAATGTAGTTTTAAGAGATCAGAGTTATGTTGCAGAGTGGCAAAACCCTGATCTGCTGAAAGAAGAGTTGTTGGGAAGGAGGGAAAGGCCCAGCAGTGCCCGGGCAGCCGTTAATCCCGCTGATGCTCAGCTTCCACCACCAACCCCAAATCTTCTAGTTTATTGACAGGCTTGGGCCCTGCTAGAACCAATACAGAGCCTAATCACTAGTCCAGGAAGATCTTAAAGCTTTATGCTAAGCAAATGCTGAACTCTCTTATGAGGCACCCAACAAGGTGACCATGGAGCTCTCACACCTGGCTGGACACCACTGCCTACATGTCACAAAGCACAAACACCACCAGAGATTAAGAGAAATAAAAAAAAAATATGCTTAACAACTATCTGCTATGCTTCAACACATTTTTGAATACAACCATTTAAGATTTTTTTAAAAACCTTCGTTTACCAATTTGGATTAATGACAGATTTTGAAATATAGAGAAATTTTCTGCAGAAATGTCAATACTGAAGCTCTTCCAACTCCTGGAGCTGACTATGGGTAATGGTGTAAAAAATTATGGAATAGGCTATGAAGACTTAAAATTGAATATAATTATTTATGAATAGAATTGCCATCCTAAGCCTCAAGAAGTCCTGTGTTACTGCAGGCCTGCCCAGACATCTTTCCATCATTCTTCAGAGCCCTGGACCGTGTGCACCCACTTCTCGCACCGCAGCAGCTGACCACGGCGCCCTGTGCCGGCTGGCTGCAGTGCAGGGAGATGCTCGCCACCGTCCGGGGCACAGTGGGATGAGCAAGGTTTGACTTTGACCTACTCTCACCCCACGCCTTGGCACAGGACCCAGTTCTCAGATATGCTGCCTCTTCACTCATGTGTCCTGGACCAGCTCTAAAAGTGAAGCCACAGAAATACCAGAATTACAGGTGGGTGCCTGACCAGCCGGCGTGGGCCTACAGCCACACTCAGCCCTCACACGGGAACTTTGGCACTCCTGAGTGGACACACAAACACCTCACCTTGCCTGTTTTGGGAACAGGACCATGAGGAGCGGAAGACTTAATGGCACCATCTCCCCATGGGGATCCCACCACGCACAACAGCAACAACAAAGTAGGAAAAATCAAACCAACCAGAACCCAACCGTATGGTCTGCAAACTGTCAAAGAGAGCCCAGTTTGTGCAAAATGCTTCAAAGTTCTGCACTGGTTTTTTATGGTTTAGGGGCGGGGGGGTTTAGCATTTGGGCTTCAAGCAAATCAGTCAATAAAGAGAAGTCAGCACAGAAGACATCAACTCTTTGCTGATGGAGTCTAATGCTGATTCATGCATTTATTATGCACATTAAATAATTTAATTTTTTTACTCACTTTTTCATTGTCTGACTTTTCAGCCTAATGAATGTATTAATCTGTTTACCACCAGCAGCAAATAAGAGTTTGTGGGATGATTTTTTTTCTTTTTTATTGCTCCATTCCAGTACCCCACACTGCAAAACATTAACCACATCTCTCCCTAATGTTGATTAGGTTCTGAAGTGTTTTGATCAATAAACATTATAAGTCTGAATGTATCCAGAGGGATTGGATGGTGAAAGGGGATTAGTGTGGCTAACGCGTGTTACATTCCCTTGAATAAAAAGAAGCCAAAGAATAATAAAACCACAAGGTAGGTTGAACCTTAATACAAGGTGCCTACTCTTGCACATTTTTCACATCAGACATGAAAGCTGTTTTTGTGGGTTTGGGGTTTTTTTTTAACTTGATGGCATTCAGTAGTATATAGAGCTTAGACTGCTCTTGAGAAAAATGTTTTCTCAAATCCTCCCATAGATATTTTCTCCAGCAGATTTTCGATGACTTTCCTATCTTTATAAAGAAAAAAAAAATACTATGAAGCTGAGGCTGATTAAGATACTTTGTAGTGTTAGCAGCAGACTCAGAAAATAATCCAGAAATTTTCTGGTTTGGGTTTTTTGTTGTACTACATAATTCAGAAAGCAGGCACACAAAAAAGACAATCATAAAACCTGCAGGATGAGTTTCCAGAATAAGAGACCTTTCACTAATTAACTAATTGGAGATATTTTTGCTGTTTGCTTGCCATTGGGACAATGTGGACCCAAGTACATCCTTTTCCAGGGTTTCAAGAGGAAGAAAAGATCCCCTCAGAATTATTCCCACCTGAGAAATGAATGCCACATACTCATTGATGGCAGACTAGCTGAGATGATGAAGTGAGACGATGGATCGGGTGCCTGTCAAGCTCCCTTCTCCCAGACAGGCTGGGTCAGAGAGGCTCCTGCCAGCTGCCCACAAGGCTGCTCGGCCCTCCCTGCGAGCAGAGCGTGGGTGCTGCAGAGGGGAGACTGGCATGGAAGAAACAATCTGGGAAAAGATAACTGAGATGAACTGAGATTTGTATTCAGAAGAATTTGAGACTTAACACCACACAGTAAGTGGTTTATGTGCACCCTCGTATGCATCCCCCAGTACAGCCTTTTTCCTTTCTAAATAATCACCATATATTTTAATTCCTTTTTTTATTCAATCCTTTCTGTGACATGCAATGCACTTATCTTGCTGCTGGTATTAGTGGCTCAGGGCTTCCATTCTGTACTACATTCTGCAGGGCTCTCATCGATACGGGATTTAGGTACACAGCGAGATGCTGGCAGATAGGCTGCAGACTTGAGCATGCTGGCTACGTGCCCAGGGAAGGGTAGCATTTGACCCTCTCATTATTGTTTCATATTCTGTTCTGCAGAAAATATCAAACAGCAATTCACTGGAGGAAGGACAATCATTTTTCAGACACCACATGAAAGAAATACCAGTCTGGTCTGCACTAGATTATGTGGGACTATATGTAATACATTCCTAGCAAGCTATGACATTGATTCATTCCTTGTATTGAATTTGTTCACAGTAATGAATGTATTACTTGTTCCCCGAAGGCCCCAGTCTTTTCTCTCACCTTTATTGATCAATGGTGTATAACTTTGAAACTATTTGCAAAAGGTGATTAATGTAACTTACTTTCTAGTCTTAAAAACAGCATAAGCAATTAGGGTTCATACAACAAGCTCCTGCCTAGCCAGGAGTAAAACTGCTGGAACCGGGTAGCATTATCTGATACATTAGCCTATATTTCAGCACAGAAAACACTAAAAGGTTGCATCAACACCCAATTGAAGCACATTCATCTCTCCGAAATCACTCTGTAAAATATGGAGGATGAGCTAAGAAGAATTAATGGCTACTGCAAAATCTCTTTATAATCTTTAGAAGAACTGCATGGAAATAACTGGGAAAGTGTGATTCTTAATCACAGCAATAGCATAATTCTTGGCTTCTGCAAGACAACCAAAGAATTAATAAGAGCTTGCAGTTGTAGGGGTGGGATGACAAAAGAAAGAGTGTTGAACAAGCCTTTACAACAAGGGATGCACCATGTAGCTGCAAAGGTAAAGATGACATTAAAGGATGCACCTTGAAGTAGATGAATAGCACTCTTGAACCTTTCAGTAATTTCTTAAATCAAAGTAGTTAATTGGGTTGCAGTCAATAGTAGAGATCTATATAACCCATTCCTTCACCTAAAGCCCATGCCATAAGGAAACGGCAACAAACCCTCCAAGAGACTTGTACAGATAGCTGCTCGGCAAAGCTGCCAGCTACTGGAAGAGCCTGAATGAAGGCAGGGGGCAGGCAGAACAAACATGGCCATGCCTGAAGCTCTTTAAAAATTCTGAAAACGGGCACGAAGTTGCACCAAGTCATGCTAAAGTGGTTCTCTGTAAAACTGCTTCATTTGCTCGCATTTGAAAAGGCAACAATCTACAGACATTTAACTCATGTAGGAAGCAGGCACAGTGACATTGCCGTCAACTCTGCTGTAGGTTAGGAACTAACAGCTTGCATCTAGGTAACATTTTCAAATGTGATTAACTTCAAGGAATATACGCTGCAGGTGAAGAATGATAATTTTTTATGCAGTCCCAAACAGGGATTTTTTTCATTTTTAACAAATTGAAAAGGTAGAAAAAATTACTTTGCTGCCCAGGATTCCAAAATGACTTTAGAAAAATGCAATACATTTGTAGAGGAATAGCCATTTGTCGGACAGTCATTTCTACTCCTAATTACAGATAATCAGGATGAAAGTGGTCTCTGAACAGTGTTCACAGTTGTAAGAGGGAGGAGTGAGAGTAGCACAATGAAAGCAGTGCAACAGAGTGCGAAGGTGCAAGAGAGCACACTACCTTGTTTTAGGAAGCTAATCTATGTCAGCTTTGAAACGCCATGTCACTCCACCTGACAAGATCATAGAAAGCATTCAATATAGGCGTCAAACATTAAAATTGCCCCAAAGCAAGGATCCAGCCTGGTCTCGATTCCTCCAGAGGACCCACAGTCCAGGGCACTCAGGGAGCTAATTCTCATCTGGATTCAGGTGGACTCTTGCCAAGGTTTTGTAGGTGCTTTTTAATGCAAATACTTTCTAATAATATTCTAGTCTTGTAGGGGCCAATTGCCAAAATTCACACTGTGTCCAGGGAGCAGATATCAAGTTGGTGGCCTGAAAGCCCAGAACCTGTGCTGTATGGGGCTTGTAACACTACCGAGACAACGCCCAGGGCAAAAAGCAGCAGTCTTGATGGAATTATCCAGAAAACCCTGGTGAAGTTTGGGAAGCCCAGCAGTAGATTGTGAATATTTTGAAGCTTTTGGACATCTTATCTCCCTCTCTCCAAAGACACAGCGCTGTTGGAGCGTGGCCGCAGTGCCGCATGCTTTCAGACAGCAAGCACAGAAAATGAAGGTTTTAAGTGGGAAGAAGAAATAGAAAAATTATCTCTTTGTGGACAATACTTAATCTGAAAAAGACATGTTTTGATAGAGGTTGCTGTTACACTGGAAATACTTCACCTAGACACTGTATTAACTCTGCTCTCAAGGAAATCTGTTGATTCAACAGAAGACAAGCAGCAGCACGCTGCTCAACACAGAGCGTGCCCCTGTAGCACAGAGCTTGCCTCTCGTTCTCACGACAGCAAACTATTTTGGGTAATTAGTAGTTCTCCTATACCTCTAAGTTCAATTTGACGGTGTGTCAGACTGACCTAGGGGCTGCACTCCCCCAGGCTTCCCCTTGGCTCTCAGCTATGGAGATACAAGGCGTTCCCAGAGCAGGAGAAGGGGACAGGCTCACTCGGCAAGAGGCAACCAGGCACCCTGGGAGCCCTCAGAGGCTTCCTCCTGCAAAGCGTACCGAACTGGATCAGCTATTTCATGGATCTCCTGGAGAAGATAACCTAGCTACTGCTGCTGCAGACCAAAAGCACGAGAACCAGGCTTGGGCTTTGCCCACCCAAAGTTGTTGAGACACATGGGACAGGGTGAGTAGCCACCCCACACCGTGGTCCCACTGGTACCAGGACCTCTTTGCCCTTTTCTCCTCCCAGGTGAGACAGTGCTCAGATCATCTCAGTGCTGCTTCTTCATCTTGGAAGATATGCATCTACAGGAACACTATTCTTGCATTTTTTCTTCATTATGTTTAGGAATTGTTACTCAGTGAATAAAAACACTCACATCTCCCAAGCTCAGTATGCACCAGGAAAAGGAGGTCTATTGCCCCAAGGCTTCTCCTCTGATAAACCTACATTATGATATCGTTTAAAAAAAAAAAAAACAACAACAACAAAAATCAATCCAGCGCCTGTAGGAAAAAAAATGTTGTGGCCTACTCTCATGGATGGTATGAAAGCATAACATAACCATCATTGATCTAGAGGAGTACAATGCAAGACACTGCTCAAAAGAGCAAGCTTTTTGTTGATTTTTTTTCAATGAAAGTAAATGCAAGCATACAATATAGCCAATCTTCTCCCTGTAACAGCCTTATATTTCTGGTACTGTATATAAACCTGAAGAAAATCTAATTTTAAATCTATTTCCTTTACAGATACGTCCAAACCCCTGTAGGGCGAATTAGTCATTAGCATAGTTCACTTTATGTTACCAGAACGACACCAGCATGAATAAACACCACTGTGTCTCTAGCAACATGAAATAATAGGAGGGAAATACCCATCTAAACAGAAACATTTATCACTTTTGCATTCAGTTAAAAAAACCTGCCTACCTGAAATCTCACTTCATGCACTGGTATGTAGGTCTTACTGTAATACGTGCTGTTTTCAGGAAATCTAAGATTATTTACCAACAACGAGCTGTAAGGTTAGAAAAATGTTTTCCAAAACAGCGGTTTCCTGAGGTCCAGAGCTTTGTCCCTTATCAGGCTGTAATCACATCCATTTTGCTAGTTTACGAGCTACTAAATTACAGGAAAAGTGGTGAACCTGAGCCTGAGAGAAGCAACAGCACCATCCTCCACATGCAGAAATCCTACAAATGGAGATTTGAAGTCCAGAAACGAAGTGACTGCAGTCAAGGCAGCAGAGGTGGCTGGTGTGCACTTTACAGTGGAGGTGAAGATCATCATCACCAGATAATAAGGTTACAGACACTGAAGACAAATGGGAGAGCTGAGTTGAAAGCAAAAGTGGGGAGCAGGAGGACATGCTGGAGAGTTACTGCTTGGGCACAGGAGCACTTCTTTCTTTGTCTGGTGTCGTGTTGCCTACGAAGCCAGCTTGGAGCACAAACATGTGGCATGACTATTGTCTAACAGCACCGTAGTGCAAGACACAACACAAGTCACTGGGAGTGATTTATCATAACGTATGCAGTGGAAGTCAAGGCAACTCATAAAAAAAAAGAAAAAAAATCAGTTCAATACTAAGATAGAAGCTGCAATCTGAAAATTGCCTTTACTTACACACACGTAGATATATAAAGGTTTCCTTCTCACAGTGCACGCCATGGTTTTTAACATGCTACTTCTAAGACTTGAGGCTTGTGCAAGGATCAAGGGACAGCCAACTGCAGTAATAAATAGGGCTATTTTGGTCATTATTTTTAAAGACATTTAACAGTACAGTTTGTTCAGCTGACCACAGTACTCATTGTTGGGGTATGTGGGCCACGGGACTTCCAGGGGATTTTCTTGCTTCAAACCCACAGGGATGCATTAATCACAATGGTAAAACAAGACTTCTAGGGCATGTCCCTAAATCAGGAGTTGCAGGGTCTTTGGGACAACTACATCCTTTTGACTAAAACCAGATGCTGCTTAAAATTCAGACCAAAGAAAACATGGGGTTTTTCGTGTTTTGAGAACTGAGATCAGTTTGAGCATTTACATAGAAACTGCAAGAAAAATCTGTTCTCTGAGCCTAACATTTTGCATATACAAGGTGTTTCTGGTTAGAAATGGGTGCTTGTGATGCACCTTCATGCTCCAGGTCTAACTGAAATCACTTCCTACTTTAGTAAAGCAGTTGCTAAGTAAAGAATCACATGCAAGAGAGCCAATGGTCTAAACAGCTGCAGAATGACATAGTACTGAGTAATAAGCATAGTACTGAGCAGAAACTACGTCAAACCATTAGCAAAGTGTTCAATACAAATGAAAAATCCCCAATGTTTTACTAAAACTGTATGCTTAACTGAGCTTTTTTTTTTTTTTTAAAAGATACCCAGGTCAAGTTGTGATGAGTTTTTTCCAAAACCTCTCACAGCTTACACACCTTCATATTGGTTTGCAGCTCATTTTGCTTTGAAAATTAAGTCTGTGATTTGAGTTACAACCCAACCCAGCTGAGTAATGCCAAATTTTGAATGAGTCAGCAAGCAATCACCAGTTGAACAAATAATTGAGACTCAACTGCGTCTAGAAAGAGCTAATTTTCCTCCACACACGAGAGAGCTGCCTGCCACTCCGGCACATGGCCCTGCAGTTCAATTAGTAGCTCCTGCAGTTACTAAACGAGGTCCTAAGCAAGGCATCCCACCTCACGTTTCCAATGACAAAGGGAAATGGATTTGATTTGAATCGCTAGTTTCTCAAGAGCTCTAAAACAGAGCTCTTCTGTACTGGCCACAAAAGAAGGATCCTGAAGCCTAACGTTAGACACTGCTTTGAAAAAGGGAAGTAAAAGCAATGGTCACATTTAGTAACGAGCAGAGCAGCTTCCTTAGGGACAGAGAGATGCGTTTCCATACTTACGTACCACACCACAGAGCGGGGCCACAAACATCCTCTATCACATCAATTTTTTGTTTGGGATTCATTGTTCCTGTTTTGCCCATCAAAAGTTTAGGCATCGAGTCTAAAGAATAGTCAGTGAAGAGCAATAAGCAATTTATCCCATTTTCTCTTCAATGGACAGATCGTCCTTTGGAGAGATGGATCACTCCCCATTGACTGTAACTGGGCCCTGGAGTAAAAGCTGCTCTCAACACATACCTTTCAGCCAGCTGGAGGTAGGGGAAATGAATCATACCGTGGGTACTCATACAAATACCACAGGGATAAAAAAGGAAAAAGAACCAAATGGCTGCCACTTTAAGGTAATAATCATTTGGGGGCTGCTGCAGCTGCACACTTTATGTTCCAGTGATAGACACTTGTCTGAAATTAGTACCTAGCATTCAAATGCAAGCCTGAGTGGATAATACCTCCCAGATGCTACAGACAGTATGAGTTGGGACTAGAAGGGTAATTCTTATCCAAAGCCATGTTCAGATAGGGTCAGGAGATCAAAAAGCCCTAAGGTCTACGTTTAAAGGACACTTACTATAAAAGACAGGAATGGGATGGGTGCAGTCAACTGCAATTGTATTTTGCATTTTCTAAGGGAGATTGATTCCCACGTTTGCTGGCACATCAGTGCAAAGCAGGCAGCCTTGGGAAGCGCACATGGGGGGTAAGCCCAGCACTGGGGAAGTGGGGCTAGGCAGAGTACCCCGACTTCCACCCGCTGCGCAGATGGTAACTGGGCTACGTGGAGGGTGCCTGGAAAGGGTCATCTATGCACATTTCACCATTCTAATATGTAATGACGAATTGATAGGACAAGGTATGAAAGGGATGTAAACAAAATTACTAGGAACAAAAGAAACTAAAAGCTACAGTAACACTGAATCAAATGGACCATTACTTGGGTAGTAGAAATTAGGCCCAACTAGCATTTAAAATAATGAACAAAAGGTCTATTTTGTCCGTTAGGATTCTCACAATTACTGCACTAAAATAGAACTCTAAATACCTCCCCAAAAGGTCAATAAATCCTGCCTAACCAATCAGGCTCCATTCCTCTTTGCTAAGTTCCCCAGTTTTGGCCACTGAAGCATGATCAAAAGCAGTAGCTTTCTCTTCTGCATCCTTCAGTCTCTTTCTGCTGTACGAGCTCGATCTCACGGGCTTTTCATGCTTAGGAGGGCTGATAAAAAATGGAGACTTCCCCCCCCCCCCAGGGAACAAACCAAAGTACAGAACAAGGGCTGTTGCAGCTGACCTAGTCCACAGTCTTTACGTGCTAGTGATGTTTTTTCACCAGGGGAACTTTAAGAGAAGCCATATAGTCTCCAGTTTACCCTATCTCCTCTCCTGCTGCTCTTCTAGATTGTCAAAAGCAGAAGTATAGGCACCATTTTTGGTAATCCAAAAAGTCAACTATGGAACCAAACCTTTCTTCATAATGAAAACAGCAGCTGAGCAAGGCAGACAGGAGACAGCTGATGATTGGTGTGAAGCACAGGAGCAAAGATGTCTTATTGCTGTCAGTCTGTGTAGCTCAGATAATCTGTTACTTAGTGGTTCAAACAGCATCTCAGTGCCAAGCAATTCAGCAAGAACGGCTTCCTGGCCCCAAATCATTTGACTTTAAAGAAATGCAGATGTAAAGCACATTTAAATGAGGATAAATCTTGATTTTAGATCTCAATTTGTTTCTGATAAGGTATTTTCAACTCGTTATCTAAATTGTGACGTGGCTTTCGAGTTCTGCACCGATATAAGCGGTAACTAAGGCAGAGGAGGAATAACTAAAGAATTCACAGCAAGTCAACTCTGCAGACTACAACTTGTCTAGCAATTACACAACATATGAAACTACAGGAATTTAAAAGCAACAGCATCTCTTGGAGTCCTATACAACAGCTAACCCCCAAACCAAAGTCATTAAAATGACAAGTCAAATAGGATTAAACAAGATTCACATGTCTGTTCTGCACTGATTACAAGCTCACTCCATCACTCCTAAGGCATTTTACTGATTGACAGCATACAAAATAAGGGATGTTCAGGGCTGACCCGATTCTCCTTGTTGACATACCTGTTACGACATAGCTTCATTACCACCCAACCTTTTTCCCCCCACTTGGACACACTAATGAGAGAAAGATGCGTTTCAGAAAAGAGGGTTTAGTCTAAAAAAACAAAGTATGGCAGGGTTTCAGCTATAGCTCACTTCCAAAATATATCCCCCAATTATTTATAGGAAACAACTTTGCAAGCCAAGGCCAGTGATGACAAGCAAGCCCTGGAGCAGACACATGACACAGCTGAACATGGAGAAAGCAAATGGGCTGTGCAACTCTGTGCCCAAGCCCTGGCAATCACAAATTGAGCCAAGGATGAGGCAGCTAATCCCACCAGTTTATAGCTCCCCCACAATGAAAACTCCACACCAGTTACTGCTAATAGGGTGAGTTCTGGCATTCCAGGTGACCGTCTGTAACATTTATTAACCAGTCTGGAATAGGGTAAGTATCTGCAAAGTCTATGAAGTTGCGCTTTTTTGTTCATGAACATGTTCTTTTTTAAATTGCCATTGACCTTTGGATACTGTAGTATGTAACACAAAAATTTTAAACTTTTGATTAGCAGCATAGGATGCCTGAAATGTTTCTTTATTCAGTTTTGTAGCCAGTGGTTTTTATGGATTAAAAATGTTCTTTTTGAGAATACCTTAAAATATTTCCTTAAGCTTTCTTCAGACTACTGGTAGCATCACTTACACAGTCGCATTCAACCACAATTCACCTGAAGTCCTTATCTGTTTGTATTTCTCCATTTGTATGACAAAAAAAAAAAATTTTTGCTCTCTCCTGGTGCAGCCTGGCCCTCTGAGCTCTGCCCCACACGGGGACACGACACTCAGGCACTCAGCGTGGCTTCTCACGCTGCCCTAAACACAGAAGTGTAACTTTTGCACATTGACTTTACTCCTGATGCGAATGCTTTGATTTAGTTTTTCTGAGTGTCCCTGAGCACAAGGCTGTGCCAAGGCACAACCACACAGGCACACAAAGCTTAGTCTGCTCTCCAGTTGAGATTTTTCAAAGCTTCAGTCCGTAGGTGGAATGATGTATCATCCACCAGGCTCGCAAGCTGTCTGATTATGTGGGACAGTGTTTGAATGTGAACACTTTTGAACTTCACCTCACAGGGCATAGGTGACATGGGGACAAGATGTAATGAGCAGGACCAGTGGCCTGCCTGTTTCTTGCCCGTGCACCCAGTGATACTGGGACGCTTGAATGGCCCTGCAGGAACATATTAGATAGAAGACATTAAAAAGATAGGGTCTATATAAAAAAAACCAAACTGTACAACCGCAGAAGTGTTACCATGTATAGAGTGGCAAAAGAGTTCTTGATAACACTGGAGGGTCTGAAATTAAATACAGTTACTAAGAAAGTGTTTGGAGATCTGTGAATGGAAGGGCTATCTTTCTGCAGATAAAGACATTTGGAAGGTGCTATATACATACCCTCAAGCTACGGAGCGCATAGCTTTTTATCATCATTTCAAACTTAACCCAAAGATATCACAAAATCCTGCAGCTTTACGTTAACATACAACGTACAAACATCAAAGTCATAAATGATCCTACTTAACAGTTTTTTGGTTTTTTAAAGTGAAGTCTTTGGAAAAGCTTGTCTGGTGTCAACAGCCTTATTTATAGTTACAAGAGCAAAAGAGCATATGCTGGCTTTTGATGGATGCATTCTGAAAAGACGAAGCCACGGGGAGGCACAAGGGTAACACAGCCGCAGGAAAAGACCTGGTTTGCTGCTTTTATTAGGCACCAGCTCTGGAGAACGAGAGAGTTTGAGTGCTTTGTATAAAAGGCTTATGGCCACCAGAATTTGAAAAATTCCATTAAAGCCTTCCGTTTTCAACAGGGCAAAAGTGGCAGGAAAGATGTTCAGCAAGGAGCCTGGCGAATAGTTTGCATCAGTGCTCCTTTCTGGACAGAAACTCTCTTCTCTTGAGGAAGTGAAGAGGGAAGGAGTGTCTGAATAGCTTCAGGGAACTATTGGGTATTTTTCCAAATACTAAGCTTTGGTGCCACCATAGGAGTTATACCACAGCTGAGATCACACCAGTCTCTAGGATTTTATTCTGAGCATGCCTATGGACTTCTTTCCTAAGCCCATCGGTCAGTCATCATCTTTGTGCTGCTACTGAACTGACCTGGAATAAAGGCATCCTTCAGCATCGGTTATTTTTTCCTAACCGAGAGTCACAGCATATGTCAGTAACGGAGTTGCAGGCAATAGAAAGATGCCTGCAGTCACTGCTGAACAACTCATTTGTGTAAAAGACTTCACAGCAATTTCATATACATGATCCTTTTTTTATTCCCAAATAGTCCTCATACTTCTCCTCACTGTTAGGAATTAACCTTATCCTTTCTGAACCATCCTACTCTATTTTACAGAGAAGAAATCAGAGTGTACTATGAGCCAAATTTTTGAATGTATTTAGGTACCTGAAAAGGCAGATAGGCACCTGCTTGGATTTTAAGATGTGTCAGAGCTGGTCAGGTGTTATCAAATGAGATAAAAGGCAACTGAAACTGCTCAAGTACTTTTAAGGGAAAAAACCCAACCCTCCTGTCCAGTGCCTATCTACATAAAACCATTTTGGATCTAAATCCCTTTGATCATGCAGACCTCAAAGGACTTGTCCGTGCTCACAGGGGGTTTCTGTAGCTCCCCAGGGATTAAAGTCCCCACTCTAGCTGTCTGAGCCTATCCGTTCCCAGCTGCGGGCTCACACTTCACAGCCATAGCCCCGCAGCACATCAGCCCAAGCCAAGTGGGTCTGTCTGAAATCAGGGTGATGCATCAGGGAGCAGAGGTAGCCGGAGACAGACAAAAGGACGTATTACTTAGGGGACCTTTAAACTAAGATCAGAATTTCCACAAGCAGCAAATCTGCTCTAAAGTATGTCTCAGCTTTTATTTTTTTTGAGAAAAATAGGAAGAGGAGAAAGACAGCCAGCAGGAGTAGCCTTTTATCATTGCCACAGCAACAACCATACACAGTAGGACTTTGGGGATAATGCCAGAGGGAATCCTTGCACAGAAGGATTAGTCAGCTCCGACATGGGATGCTACCTGCCCCTTTCAAGCCCCAGCCCCAAAGACAAACAGGGACTTTTGCTGGAGACCCCTGACAAAGTAGCTGTCTCACAACATTCAGCTGCACTGGGCTGGAGCTGCCATCAGTCACAGCTGTCATCGAATAATTTGCTATAAATCGAGCAACTGACCACAGACCAACTGCACTACTGTATTTTTTTTACGATACCATATTTGTGAGCATCTCTTTTTACAGAGATGAGATTCTGCCAAAGTATCCAAAATAAGTAAACGAGTTTCTGCTAGTGAAAGCTTTGATTTGCAGCCCAGCTCTTCTCTGTGAAGGGCTGAAGCAAGCTGGGAAGTCGGAAGAGAGATAATAATTCACCACGGGGGATTGGGAACTTTGGTGCAGACAATATTTTCCGAAAGCAGCGGCCGTGAGCTGCCAACCTTGCCGCAGACAAGGTGCCACCCGCATCCTCCCTTGCTGCTGGTGGGGATGTGGGCACAGGCTGAGCACCACGCTGTGAGCGCACCCCCATCCTCTGCTGTGCTAGCAACCCGAGCACGTGCTTCTCAATGGACTGAGATAGTTCTCCCCTTCATTAGTGCATACAGGCAAGAAGTCAGCTTGTCGGAGGTGGGGGCGGGGTGGAACCCAGATTGAATCTCAAGTCCTAATGCAAAACGATCAGGCTCCTGGGAGTTAATCACCTCCTAAGAGAAAGCATTGGAAGAGAACCCTGCAATAGTGCTCCTGCAGTTTTCATCCAACCATGAGCCAAACAGTCACTTTATTTCAGCAGGTGAGAAATCCTACAGTGAAACAAACTGGAAGCACAGAGCATTTTTCCACTTTCGTTCACTACATGTGTCCACTGCAACTGTGCTCGTCCTCCTCCTCCTCCTCCTCACGGGGCTGCTCGGCTGACACGCTGGGGGACGACACAGTATCACCACAGCAAATGCAGCCACTTGCAAACAGCCAGGGCAAACTCCTCCCTGAAACCTGTGCTCCCTTTAGCACCCTAAACTATATCTGTTGAGACAAAATGCTCTGATTAACAAAAATAAAAATGCAGGTGACCATCATACTGAAGACCAACAAGGTAAATCAGACTGGATGAAAAGAGCTGAGGCTGGCAGCAGCAAGGTGCTGCAGGGAATTACACGAGCACTGCAGCATCAAGGTGGCCTAACAAGATACACAAGTGGTTGACCAGGAGGTGAAACAAGTTGAGTAGGGAATAACTTTCTAAGAAAGGAGTAACAAGAATAGAGAGTCACACAACCGCCAATGAAGACGTATTGAAGGCTGACTGCCCATGATAGACGTATGGCAAAAATCTGCACAGTTAACTGACTTAAGCCTTTTTGGATCTCACATTAGCTTTTAGTAAGCTTTTCTGAAATACTTCCTATTGACTAACTGCATTGTTACCACAAACATCTATGGAATTGAAATAGATAGAATTGAAATTTCATCAGTTCATATCGTCCTGAGATCCCGACTTTCATTCTTGCTTCGCCCCAAGCCCCAAATTCACAACTAAGCCTGAAAGTGAATCCAGACTGTAACTAGGCCACCTTCTGTCCATGTCTGGTTGCAGGTTACAGCCCTGGCTCCGCTCTTACTTTGAGAATCCTTCAGTCACAGCTAATAAAGTAAAACCCAGGGGGGAAAAAAGGGTTCTGTACAGTTTTCTTCACTGTTTAAATGTTTTAGTTGTCTAGGCAATTTGAAAACAAAGGAAAAGTCAGAGTTTAAAAGATAGCCATTCCTGTGACTCTAGAAATAGAAACTATGAGAATTTGTTAAAAATAACCCCTATCTCAAGACAATTACAAGTAGTAGCTTTGAAGTCATAGGTGGATGCTTTGATGATAGCCAAATTTTTGTAGCAGAAAGTATAAAATTTCTGCTTTTTTGTTCAAAATCACTGTTCAAATCCTGGGCACTGTAGCATCATTTAGAATGATGAATATCTTTTATTGAGACTGTCATATAGTTACTTTTTATTTCCTTATCCAAGTGTAAACTTGAAATTTAATGCCAAAGGAATTGAATATACTTGACTGGTCAGGCTGAAATCTGTACTCAAATAAAGAAATGAATGTTCAAGAAACCACCCTTTTGCAAACATCAGTTGTTTCTGTAGTTAAAATAAACAAATCCCAGTATATTTTAACCTCTATTTAAAACGTACTCCAAATGGTTTCAGGAGGGTGTAGAAGGTAAACATTAATTAAGTTTACCATTTGAGTATCTAATCCTCTAACAGAGGGGCTGAGCATACACCACACAGGAAATCCCTTGTAGCCTTCTGATGAATGTGTTACACGTACAAGACAGAAAATGACGTTTCAGTTGATCAAAACTCAATTCCAGCCTGGGAGGACTCCCAGACAGCCCCAGAGTTAACTAAGAAGGAGACTTCCACGTGCTTTCCTTCACTGACACTACAACCAGCAAGCATCTCCAAACACACTAATTTAGCATGCGGCAGCAAGCAAGATCGGTATTTTGCCGTAACTGTGACAGACAGAGTGAATGTCTGAGACAGTCACTCTTTGGCTTCGGTTACATTTTTCCTCATGAAGTGTCTCCCTGTAGTGCCAGCAAAGAAACCCCATAGTTAATTAGCAGCTCTGCAAGCCATCAGCCTTATGAAAAATTGCCAACATACTATTATTACACTGCATTTTTCCCCCAAAACACTAGTTATGGTAGATTTTTAATTCTAAGCATTCTTGTTGGCATGTGCTAGAAGATACATTTTAAAATAGATGCTCTGGAGCATCTCAGGCATTCAGGTACTTCTGCCTGCAGGTCTGTAACACCCTCGGAAAGGGGTGAAGTGCTACACAGGCAACGGCAACCACTCAGGCACAAAACACTCAGAGCCTGTCTCCCAGGGGACGAGATCATTCAGAAATATAGCAGGTCTCCTCACTCAACATTTTATGGATACATGACTGAGTAGGAAGAAGAGAATAGAGTGAGAATGTTTTTCTGGTTTGACTAATTCTGGATAATGTTTCTCACTCTTAAGACAAAGTATAAACTTCTCTTGCTAAAGGTGATATTCATAAACTTTAGAAAATTCCATGGAAAACAGGCAATACATAATCACTGCGTAAGGATTTCATATAAAATGTATGCCTGGTTCTCGGAGTTCAAGAATAGCAAAGGGAATCACCTCAGGGCTACCTGGAGTTTCAAGGTCAGAGGCACCCATCAGATTCAGACCAGTCCCACCCGCCTGGGCTGTGCCAAAACGGGGAGGACAGCAGCAGGAACGAGCAGAGGCTGCCAAGGACAGACATTTGGGAGATGAGAAAAAAAGAACTCAAAACTTTGTCTGTCTCTATTTTTCTTCTTGGAAGAATACTTTTTTCCCCTGCTGTCTTAGGTACAACGTGCCTGCCATCGCAAGAAGGCACCTTGAACAGTTGGTAGCAAACCACAGTTGTCCTTATCAGAGACATCGCCAGCACCAGGCAAACCCCGAGGGAGCTCAGCACTGCGGGAACACGTTTCCTACCTCTGAATGCACCACGTACCCTGTGCCTTGTGCTAGAGAATGGCTAAAGAAACATACAATACATATATGTACCCAAAAATTGAAGCGACACAATAGGCTACAGATAATCTACTGGCTTGTACTATGTATGAGAGCAGCAAGTTATATATATATCAGCTTAAGGATGACAGATGAGAACGTGATAGATGTGCATTCCCGGAGCGTACAGCCACCAGCCAGCAGGCAAGAAGCGCAGCCACTAACTATTTAAAACACACAGCTGTGTGGGGACAGGGACACACATCAGCTACAGCCATTAGTAAAGTCAGGCGGCAGCAAATGGCAACACAAGCCGTTTTTCTGGGTGCTGCTGGCGGGCATGTCGCACCCCAGCTCCCGTGCTGCTCCTCGCCCTTGCCGAGCTCTCCTGTTCACTCCCCACGTGCTTCTGCGTCCACGAGGAAGTGGGACAGGGTCTAACCAATTTAATGCATTAAAGACCGCTATTGTTTCTGGCTACATCATTATTCTTAACTCTGCAATCTTTTCTAGATACAAATGACTCTTTTCCTGGGCTTGCAAACCCAGTCAATGTTAAAGATCAAATATCTGCCTGGCATACGTTAGAGCTCTGACAGGTCTATTTATAACCTCACGAACAAACTATCAACTACAAGCAGTCTTTGCTGATACTAATCGAGCTATTTGTTAGCTTTGGGTATTTAAATATAATTAGAACTCCTCCTAAAGCTGCAGCTAGTGCGAACCTCATTGCATCACCTCTACGTGGAAAGTAATATTATCTAAGATGAAGCACAAGAAATCTTGAATACAGTAAAAAAGGAAAAAAAGAGAAAAGCAGATTGAAAATCTCCCCAGTCAAGACATAATTTTTATGCCTGTTCTTTGAATGATTCAGTGATTTGGCGTTAGCTTAAACCCCAGTCCTGGATCCCACACTTACATAGAAAAAAGGGTTGGAGAGGTAGGAAGGGCTCACATTGACTTTACAACTGAATAAACTGAAACATGACTGGAAAGATTTCCTTGAGACAGCAGTGAGTGAGGGCAGAGATGGGAGCGGTGACGCAGCCCCTCCTGCGCCAGCTGCACAGGGCTGCGGGGGCTCTGCTGGGACCAGCTGAGCTGAGGCTCTCACTGCCGGGCTTAGGGCAAGGGCTGTCCGGGGCACCAGCGAGGTGCCACCGTGTCCCCACCGCCTGCTGGGTCCCCCCTGCATGCCGGTGCGCTTGCAGGTGGCAGATGCAGTGGAAAATGCACATCTGTGTAACGGTATCTGCAAGGGATGCACTGCCCAGTGTCACTGCCACCTTCCTACTGCCAGGCAAATTTAAAAACAAACAAACAAACAGGGACTTCCCTTGCCTTTCATCTAGAATTTAAGATGTTAAGAAGGAAACACATAAAGTGGGATAAATTGGTTTAGATCTCTGCTGGGATTCTGCAAACTTTGTTTTGTTTTTTTAACAGTTTGGATCAAAGTTCAACTTCGAGTCAGTACACTTGTGGGGGAGATAAACTTGGGATGCAAGTGAAGACCTTTAAAGACACGTTCCCGAGCACGCCCCAGGCCTCAGACAGAAAACTACAAATCACGTAAAAGAGAGAGAAAAGCAAAACGTGAGCTGTGTAAGGCAGTACATCTCAAAAACTATTGCTATTTCCCAAGACACCGTACAAACTCAGATCTAACCAGCAGTGCAACAAGATAGATGTTCACAGAAATGTTGCTCATTTACAGCCCCGCGCAGCTGCCAAGCAGGACAGCATCTGGAGGAGCACCACTGAGGACACATTCAATGTTTGGTTTTGACCCTGTTGCAGCCTGTAAAGTGTTCCAGAGAGCAAGGCACATGATTCCAGCATTAAAAACAGCCCTAAGAATGTCGATTTGTTTTTTGTTTTTGGTTTTTTTTCTTTTTAAATAATAAATGTAAATTCTTTCAAAAGTCTATCTAAGGACTCCGGTACTGCCTTGGAAAGCTTGCTAGCTTAGCAGGGTGAAGGTGCAATCCATATGCTGACTCCCTTTGGCTTCAGTGGGCTGGATCCAGTCTCTTGTATAAATAATAGCACCTTTTAATAATGATGGAATCAAAAAACAACACACAGGAGTGGGGAACAGACTGCCTGCCATATAATTAAAATAAATTTGATTCAGCAAATAAAGCAACCAGATGACTTTTTATGGAATAGTGGGAGATTGAGTGCCTATTTTTTGGTGTGAGGATTACTTTGCTCGTTTGTTTGTTTTGTGTAATAGTTGACTTTCCATTAGCAGCCACCTCCTATTTTATTTTAAAGGGTTTCTACAGTCTAATCAGTCTGCAAAATGTTCCTGAGCCCAGGACAGAGGTGTGATTACAACCGCTGTATTGCTCTGAATTACATCTTTATGACCTGGCAAGCCAAACTATGGTTCATGGAGCAAAGAAAATTCAAAAATGTTTAAATTTGTTCTTTGCTTACAGAAAGTTCAGAGGAACCTGAATTACTGCACCAGAGGTGAATGTTAATAGACCAGTTGTGAACTGTTGTAGGCTGCTGGCGACACAGTGCACCATGGCAAACCCTGCTACGTTTGAGCATAATTGAGAAAGATAAACTTGGAGCTACAGAAAAGTCTCTCTCTACTTTCGTTTGTGGCTTAACTAGTAAAGCACCTGAAAGCAGGGCTGTCCTGGAGGGGGAGGTTTGGCTGCTGTTACAGCCCTTCCCGAGCACATCCTGAGGTTCGTGGCTCTCACCCTGGGTCAGCCTCCTGGGATATCCAAACAAGAGTAAGGGTTGTGTCCCCAGTCTCTTGCACATGTCAGCTGTGCCCTTTGGGTCTCCAGGAAGGCCTCTGAGACAGGCCCCTGCTCCTCCGCACAGGAGCTCGGCTGGGTGCCGGCGTGGGCGCCAGCTGCCGCTCCCACGCCCTGAGCAGAAGTCGCTCTGCACTTTGTACTCGCATCCTGACATCCAGGTCCAGAACACGAGCCATGCAGCTAACAGCCAGTTCTGAGACGTCGCATAAATGATTTAAGAGCCACCGGGACGTGAATCTGAAGCAGAGGCTGAGGCAGACCCCATGTTATTTACCTTAGCAGGAAGAGCCTCCGTTCTCTTTGCTCCAACCCTGGCTCATTCACTCCTCCCTGCCTACCTTGTGCAGGAGGTAGAAGGTGTCCTGGCCCACCAGCCCCAGTCCATCCCCACAGAGCATGCTTCCTACACATTGAGGGGGGAAAAAAAAAGGTGATCCTGTCACTTATGCCAACAAGGACTTTTAAACCTGGCTGGACAACTGCCATACTGCTTCCAGGTCTGAGCTATTAAGTATAGGTTCTTCTAATGCCCCCAAAGCTTCTTTATATCCCTGAAAGGGAAACGAAGCCCATTTCATTACAGGTGTCCTAGACGTTACAGTAGTTCTTAAAGTCATTATTAAAAGGCTGCCTGATTCGAGCAGCACCATATATTGTCACTCGGTGGTGCATGAGGCTCCCTCCTCCCGCTGCAGCACTGAGCAGCATTGCCACAAAGCAGCACAACGTTGTCCCAGTAAAAGGGGCTCAGAAAGGGCAGGATGAACTAGCCACACTCCGCAGCGGGGCAAATTCTGCTTCTAACCTAACAAGGGCACCAACTTAAAGCCACAGGAACAGACATATACTGGATTAGCCTGGATTCAGATGCATGCAAGAGAACCCAAAATAGCTCGTTAGAAATTGTCTCAATCCTCATTCATGCTAATTGCCTACAAAAAAAAGGGAGCAAGGCAGAAGTGAAGCAGAGAAAGCACATTTGAAGGCAAGGCGCATTATGTTGGGACATTTTTCTTACCTTGCTTTCTAGTCATGATTTGGTAAGATCAAGATTTCCTTAACAGATTCCCCGGTGCAGTACTGCGTAGCTGTATCAGAGCCCTACGAACTGACACTTTCACCACCCCTGGGCAGCCTCAATGCCCCAGAGAGGCCCGTAAACGTCTGTACAGGCTCTCAGCCTGACCTAGGAGACAAACAGTTCTACCACCCCTCGAATGTGCCCTGCAAAGCCAGGACCTGGAAAGGGTTAATGGTTTCCAAGGACTATGTTTTAATATAAAATTAGATATCTATTGATATAGAGTTCACAGAGCCTTTACCACATGATCGCACCTGTAAGGTATGCTTTGACAGAAGGGAAAACTTCACTCTTTCTGGCAGTTATCCTGTCTGCTCATTTTGTAAAAGCCATGGTTGTGATATTAATGGCATGCTGATGCTCCATCATATGAATGACAATGTATTGCCAGATAACAGACTTTGTCCTTTCTGCTTGATTTTTGGCAGAAGGATAACTTAGACAAAAAGGCATGATAAGAAAATAATTACTACACGGTCATTTCATCAAAAGTTAAAAAAAAGTCAGAAGAAAGATGATTGTGCAATGCTATTGGGGGTCTGCATATACCTCATGGAGTAAACAGATATTATACTTAAGTAGGACCCTGGGTTTATCCCCTCAGAGGGGATGGAAAAGCTTTGGGAATAACCCCCTGGGCTGTAACCAGTGAAGTTACTGTCTGTGGGTTCTCCCCCAGTTCAGGAGTGAAAGGTGGGGAGGGAGGGAGGGAACTGCAGAAAGAGGAACGGATGGTGTCAAAATTGGGTAACATTATTCTCCTGGAGAACAGGCTACACCTCTGCCACAGAGTTCTTGTTAAATCACTAATTGCAGAAATAGTCACTAATTGCACGTTCATCATTCTGTACTCATTCGTGAAATGCTGAGTACTCAACAGCTTCAGTTGAAGTCGATGTGAGCTGTGCTTTGATCCCCTAAAGCATTACAAATCAGGGCATAACTTGAAAAGTGAGGCCATGGGTATTCCCCCTGCACAGCCGAGGCCAGCATGCTGATGGTCTGTGTGATCACAGCCTCATCACACCGGAGTGCTGTCAGAATAAACGCATTTGGGTTTATAAAGCACAGGGTGCTACAGTGATGGACAGCTCAGGAAAGCAAATGCATAAATTACCTACTTACACTTTTGGAAAACATTTTTCTGTTGCATTTGTGAGACTTCATACTGACCATCCACACTGGACCATGTGCTACAGATGCCCTGAGCTATAGATACAATCATTAAACATACCACAGATTTTTATCTCCAAACAATATACCTCCAAGCACAGCACAGCATGCTATGAAGGTAACAAGTCTGCCACACAAGTTTTGCTGTTCTACAGAAATCAGCATTGATCCCTGCCTAGAACCTGCTCCAGGTTAACCCTTGGCTGGCCGCTGCTGCAGGTGGGAAGAAACACCATTCTCAGACACTTTCTTCTTGGCAGCATACTGATTTCTCATGAACCATTAGAACAAAACTCTCAGAATAAAGTTCCAACCTTGTGTTAACCACGATGGCGGTACAGCCTTGAACCAACCACAAGAGCTTGGGTGCTGCAGACAGAGCGATAAGCTGGGAGAGAGTCCATCACCTCTTTTGACAATATGCAGAGTGCATAATGAATTTCAAAACTACAGATCACATTCCTCTCCCACTCTACCTTCCCTAACGCAGGGCATGCAAGTAGGTGTATTCCCTTCACCAGGTAAAAACTGAAGCCGGAGAAAGCACCTTTTCAGATACAGAGAGCTTTCACTTGTTAGACTTCGTATGCCAGTTCGAGTATGCCTTGTTGCAGTGAAGAAGGTCAGAACCTGGCCTGGAAACGTAGCTGGGATATGTTTCTAAAGGATTCAGATGAAATTACACCACAGAGGAACCAAAGAGGTTTTTAACACATACTAAACTTTAATAATATAGTTTTAATTGCCTAATAGGTACAATCTGCTTCAGTGCAGGCTGTTACCAAACTAGGGCAGTCCGGCGAGGTTTAGGGACAGGAGGAACGTGCTGGGTGTCCATGCAGTCACTCATCCCCACCACGTACCCTGGGAAGGGAACCTGCAGGCCCTCGGAGAAAATGTTGTAGAGTGAAGCTGCAAAGCACAAGACAGCAAGAAGGGGGGAATGTTCCCTCATCCCCTTAAAATTTGTCACAAGGCATTTCACCCTCGTTTTTACTAGATTTTGCAGAATACTGGAATTCTTTTTACTCACTACCAACATATCTATTTTTGTTTCTGTACAGATGCATCTGAGGATTTTTGGAATACGCTTCTGTCCTTTAGGCATGTTTTTCAGACAGGAACGGTAAACAGAGCTCTTTCCAACCTCAGCCAGCAGAAATGCTCTTTCCAAAAATACCCACCATATTCTTCCAGTTCCTTGCTTTGGTCCCACCGATTTTCTCTGGTTTACGGGTCTTTTGCAATGAGACGGTTTGTATGTAGAGATTTACAGGACACGAGGAAGCCAGGGAAAAGTGACACAGATCCAAGCAGAGCCTTAGGATGAACCCACCGGGCAGGGTGTAACTGTGACCACCAGCCACGGCCAGAAGCTCAACTCATCGTCCCCTGCATCCTCTGCCTCCTCCCCCAAAGCTGAGCAACTCCTGTCCAGAGCACACAACAGAAAGCGAGGCTCTCTCCAGCTGCGGGTCTAAAGCCTGCTGCAGAAGAGGAGAAGAGCAGTTCATTTACTATGTTTGAAAAAATGAATTTCACACCTTCCCAGTGACAAAGTAAGAAACATGTATGAATAAAGCAAAAAAATTGTTTTCACATATCCTGCTCCTCGCTAACAGAGCTGGAGTAAGAGGCAGCCCAGCAGGCTCACTGGCCTAAGCCTGTGGTCTGCCCAGCACAGTTTCAGGACTATCCGGGAGTGCAAAGCTACTGGTAAAAATACAGGAGGACTAAGCAGCAAGTGGCTTCTTACACACAGTGCAGGCTAGAGGAGATGAGCTTCCAGCAGCTCCACAGGCAGCGACACAACTGGCATTTCCCTGGGTTCCCCTGACACGAGTGACGTTTGCTTGTCATACGGAGATGTACAGTTACAATTACTTGATGAAAAAAATTTGAAATATATTATTGGAGGTATGAAGAAATATCACTGTCACTATGCTACACAAATTATATAGAAATAAAAATAAAATACCTTTATTACACATCTCTGAAGCTTTGAATAACTGCAAAGAGCATCTGCTGGTACTACTGGCTGCAAATTTGTCAGCACCAAAGTCTCTGAAGGACTTCATTTCTTGGTAGAACTCAAAAACATTGACTCTTCTTACGTTATGGTCTAGACAAGTAGTCTGTGCGGTGGGCGGGGACCTGGCTGACAGGCTGCACCCAGAAGGTGGTGGTAAATAGCTCTTTTTTGAACTGGCAACCTGTCACAATTGGGGTCCTCCAGGGATTGATATTGGGCCCAACACTGTTTAATGTCTTAAGTGATTTGGATGATGGGATCAAGTGCACCCTGATGATGTTTGCCGATGATACCAAGTGGGGAAGTGTGCACTTCAGAAGGGAGAGCCACCCTGCAGGAAGACCTGGATAGGCCAGAAGAGTTGGCTAACAAGAACATTATGAAGGTCAACAAGGACAAGAGTAAGGTCTTGCACCTGGAAAAACATAATCCAGGAGTGCAGCACAGGCTGGGATCCATCTGGCTGGGGAGCAGCTCTATGGAAAGGGACCTGGGGGTCCTGGCAGACAATAAGCTCGACATGAGTGAACAGTGTGCTGCTGCGGCAAAGAAAGTCAACAGGATGCTGGGTTGCATCAACAAGGGCATCACCAGCAGAGATGATGAAAATTTTTCACAAAGAGAACAATCAACCATTGGAATAATCTCCCCAGGGAAGTGGTGGGATTCCCCAATATTGGACACTTTTAAAATTCAGCTGGACAGGGTGCTGGGCCATCTTGTCTAGACGGAGCTTTTGCCAAGAAAGGTTGGACCAGATGATCCTTGAGGTCTCTTCCAACCTGGTATTCTATGATTCTTAAACCCACCTACTCTCGTGTTTCAGGCTTAAGCTTTTCCCTGGCACAGGCCGCAGGATCCCAAATGCAGAAGGCTTACACACTTCCAATCCTTCCAAGAGCACCACAAACCCTCTTCGAAGGCTGCATCTTCCAGATGACTAAACACACAGTTATGTGACTAGACGTTTCCCAAGTGCACTCATAAGCTTTAGCCAACAAAATCCAAGTCTGCTAGATATTCTACTATTACTTACAGAGTAAGTTCAGAACTCCAAAATATAGGTGTGCTATCCAAACTGCCCCTGACACCAACTGAACTTCTTGCTCCCTGACATTTGGAGTATGCCAAAATATTCGCACTGCTTTTGGAGGAAACACTAAAATTCAGTTCGAAAGAAGAAAAATTACATAGGAACACACGTACTAGATCAGACAACAATGAAGATAGGAAATGCTTTGGGAAGGGTCTTGGAACAAGGGAAATATACAGATGTCCCTTCCCAGGCTCCAGCTATTTGAGACTCAGGGACTTCTTGATCTAGAAGTCGCTGTCTTGGTATTTAAGAAAGCCTATTCAAACACGTACTTGGAGTTTCATTCTACTGCAGATAACAGTCACTTAAAGCAGCAGCTGATGTTTGACGTGGAGAACAGGAAGACATGCAGCGTCATGCCATGTCCTGGAAGCTCTCATGAGCTGTCACTCAGTGTCCTCATGTTACGTGACCTGGACACAAGCAGCACTGAAAAATTCTCAGACCACACATCACCTCTAAACATCACAAGCCAATTTGGTAAGACAAGTCAAAAGGAAAAGTCTCTCTCACACTCAAAATGCTATATTAGGCATGTAAGAAACTGTAAAATTAAGGAATTAATAATTAGTATGGGAAATGTCAATGCCATGAGTGATTATATTGTATTTATGGAGAATTAATTTGTCCAATCCTGTACTAAGCAGGAACACCAAGCTTCTCCGCTGAGGTTTTAGGCCAAATCAGAAAGGTATATTTACAAAATGCTCATCAGAGATAAAATGCATCCCCAAAAAGCCAAATTGCAAAGCTCTTATACCAAACACAAATCACCAAAGCCCCTTTGTGAGGTTTAAGCGATCCAAGGGCTTGCAGTGGCACCCAGCTGGCTCCCTCCTGGATGGTTCAGTGCTTAAAACAAGCAGTGCAGAAAATGCTTTTCAACAGGTTATCACAGAGGGGGGAGTTGCAGAAGGAATTAGTCTCAAGTTCATTATGGGTTTTGTTTTGTTAGATACATAAAATCCCATTAAAAAGACAGAGTTCCTGCAGTGAGGAAGAAACCAAATCTGCATAAAGGTGGAGCTAGAAGCCATCTGAACATTGCACAAAGGAGGGTGTGGAAGGAAGCAAGGACAAAAACATAAGCAAGGAGGAAAAACTTGGCGTGGAAAGAAACCGCAGTAGTTACCGCAGACATTTGTAAAGTGGTTGACAGGTTTAGAGTGCCTCGAACCCACAAGCCACTCGATACTGGCCCACGGAGGGAGCCGCAAGGGCAATCAGGGTCAGAAAGACTTTGCAACATTTTTGATGATTGCTGTCCTTTGAGGAACACAGAAATGCCAAAGCTAGGAGGGCAATGGCAGCTGAGGAGTGGGATCCCAGGGCTCACTCTCAGGTGTAACCCACCCCTTTTCCTCCAAACCACCCACCTCAAAGAAATCCCTGCTCTCCTGAGCAGCTGCACAGCCCCAGAGCAATGGGAAGGAGTCACAAGTGACCTCTCCACAGCAGGAACAGAGAGGTGGAAATTGGTAAAAAGGAGACAGCAAAACATCCAGAGAAAGAAGAGAAGATCAAGAATACAAAAGGGAAGAAAGGGAGGAGAATCACATGGTAGGAGAAAAGTAGAAATGTAAAAAGAAACGTTTAGAAAAGAGCAGGATGCTGAAATTAAGAAGCAATTAAAATAATCAGTGCCAAAATGCCTGGAGATCAGCCCAGAGTTTTGGCAGCAGGACAGCACACTGTCGGAATCTGCATCAGGAATAACTTCTTCACCAGGGCCCTTTTATTATTCAAAATACAGCAGTTTTGAAGCTGGAGAAGGAAGAGTAGGAAGTATTTAAGTGCTTTGTTAAAAGCCTCCAGAGATGTCTCATGCAGATGCAAGCTCTCTAATCCTACAGAAAAACTACAAAGCCCCACCTGAAGGGTGACACTGAGCATTTGCCACAGCAAGAGAAACATCCCACCACCCGAAACGTTGTTTTACCAGCCCATGACCCGTTCCCCACGTCTATACGGACAGTTGCATAACACTGTCATCCTCCACAACATCCAGAGAAAAGTTTCCTTCCGGTGTTTTTAGCTTAGTGAGAAAAACTGCAAGCTTTGACAAGTGAAATATTTGTCTCTCTCTGAGCTGCTGAGGATAACCCTCAGTTCCTGGGACTTTGCTGCTGCTTCAGTTGGGCGAGAGACAGCAAGGAGAGGGAAACAGTGCTGCACACACTGCACAACAAGCTGAGCAAGTCACGATTTTTAGGTTTGCATCTCTGAACCTTCACTAAGATAACTGTGCTGCACCCTGTGTATGGTGCACAGGAAAGGAATACACTGGCAGCAGAGGAGGGCAGGGAGCTCTGCACTGCTACCCCAGCAAGTCCTCACTGATTCGTCTTGCCAGAGACTTTGGGCAAGAAGAAACTGAGATGAAAATGAAGAGAGATGTATCTGAAGGACACAGAGGTGGCTGAGTCGAGGAGGAATGTTAATGTTCGCACTTTTGTGTTGCCAGTCATGCAGCATCTAAGATCCTGTTCTCCTGCATGTGCTTACACACAGATGAGATGGGAAGTGGGAGACTTTAAAGTTCCCAACCTAACTCATTCCAGCCTGGCTATGTGGTGGAAACCCTGAAGCCTGCTGCTTCTTGAGCTATTTTAGCCAGCCTGCACAAAGCCATCAGTAACACCCCGAGCGCAGAGCCCATGCCATGAACAGCTTTTTATCTTGTTCCTGCTTTCTCAGACCATCTCACCTCCTCAGGTGCTAATTATAGCAATAGATATAACTCAGCAGTTTGTTGATGCAATTTAACTGCTGAAAATAAGAGACAGGAGCCATGCTCCACAGCCTCCCAGTGATCCAAAGCTGAGGGATTTGAATTACAGGGAATCTTTTTTGCAGTAGCCTAAGGATGGGCTGTGTAACATGAGTTAATTTTTCCCTACATATTATAGCCATACTTAATCATCAAGCCATGGAAAACAAGATTAGCATCCAGCAGGAGCACAGGTCATTCCTGTGCCCAGGCAGCTGCTGATGCCAGGGAGCTTCTGCTGCCATCAGTCGCTGTCCCCACCTGTCCCATCTCACATGGCTCGTGACAATAATAGACCTCAAGGCTTCCAAGACCCAAACTCTCTTTTTATATAGGGGTAACACAATAGCCCAGGCTGCATCAGTCACTGCCTTTCCAGAGAGTTCTTGCTTCTGGTGCATGAGACAAAGCGCTAAGAATAACACAGCACGAATAGTAAGAATAACCAAAATACCTATCACAGGGGTCACTTCCTTCTCCAGCTGAAATCAAGATCTCAGAGCTGCCTTACAACGCATGGTTTGTTCGGGCCTGATCCAAAAGCTCACACTGACTGCTCTGGGACGTGTCCTACCTGCCTGCATGCTTTTACAGCCTGCTTCAACAGAAGCAAATTGTTTCCTTGTCTTTTCTTGGCTGAGCTAGATGGACCTTTGGATTCCTTTTGCCATCTTGATAATGTTATCTTTCCTCTTTATTTTTTTTTTCTTCTTTTTCTTTCTGCATTTTGCTTTTACAGATTGACACCAAATAACTCTCTCTTCCTTTGATTAAGACTGAGGAACATACAGAAATGATACTGATACTAGATACTCACACTATTTTTTAATAGGGAAAAAAAAGTCTTACTTCTTCCTTGAAGCAATTTTCAATGTATCCATACAAACATACTAAGCTCACTTTGTATAGCACTTGTTTATTGTACTGTATTTAAACTTACACACAAATATAAATCCTAGTGAGGCAGTGTTGACCATCCCAGCAAGAGATTAATGTCGTATCTAAAAAAAATAAACATGTGGGCTCCTGACATTAGCTTGTACACTCGGTGTTCACAGAGATGCAGTTCCTTCTCAATGAATTTTCATGATCCCTTCTCCATTCCAGTCCTAACCTCTTCCCATGTTCCTTAAGACAATGCCAATCTACTCTGAGGATACATAGGGCTGGAACTCAGGCTGGAACTTCATGACCTTCTTCTCAGTTATTTCAGTCCCAGCTCCCACCAGTGGCTTCCCGAGGCAGGTTAGCTCTAGGCATGGCTGTGAGGGAGTGAAAAAAATTATTTTTGCCAAGGGCAAAATCCTCATTCCCTTATATTTGTTGCTTAGCTTGTCCCTGAAGCTCAGGAAGTAGTGAAACAGCAAGAACAGCCCATCATACAAAGTAAGAGTTGGGACTAGACCTTGGACTTCTTTTTAAGGGCTTAATAAAGCGAACCTTCATCTTTTGAAGGCTTAATGGCTTGAGTTCAGGCAAAATCTAATCTGCTTATTTGAAAGGATGAAAAGAGGAAGTGGAATACTCAGAGATAGGACATGTACTTCTGAGGTCGGGTAACGGCAAATTTTTCTCAATATCAATCACTCTTATTCCTGCCACGCTTGATTAAAATAAAAAAAAAGAAAAAGCTACAAACTAGGACAAAGATTAAAAACATTTGTCACCGCAAAGGCTATATTACAAATAGTCAAGATCTTTGGATGAAGGCAATAGGGTTGTTTTAAACAAAACCCCCTGCTTTTGACTTTATAAATTTATGACCTTAATTCAATAGTCTTTCTCTGTAAAAAATGGTGCAGTTTCTAGTCAGCACATAAACAGCTTTCTGAGCTGTATGCACAATGATCTTGCCAGCCTCGCAGTCATTCCAGGGAGCTCACCTCAAGCCAGTATCCTAAGGCCATTAAGAGCAGGGATGGTATTTACAGCCTCAGGCAATGCGGTTGCTTTGCTTAAGGTGAAACTACGGATGCATCCTACTTTGGCAAGTCACAAGGGAAAATGTGTGCCCATACATCCTGTCATTTGGGAGGCTTTGTCTTTAGCATGCTGATCACAGAGCTGTGAGGTACTTGTGTTTAGGAGGACTGAGTTATAATCTGGTTAGGGAGGCAGTCTACAATTTATACCAAAATTATTTAGTAAGGATAGGCGATGATTGCATTCGACCCAAGCGGTACATGAAAACAACAAAATGGCTGTAAGGTACAATATCCCCGCGTGCGCCTTAAAGTCAGTGGGGAAAGCTAATAGCTTGCAACGTGTTTATCCACACAGCAAACTGCAGCCCAGTTTTACCAAAGCCTGCAACACCAGGATGGGAGAGCACAGCCGGCAATGAAGTGGCCCAGGTCCTGTGGAGGGCAAGTGAGAAAAGAGCAGCGCTGGCCGCTGTGAGAGGAGACACAGGTGCATACAAAGAAGCAGGGTGGGAGCCCTGTCAGTGTCCTCTTGCAGAAGATGGTTAGATACTGGACTAGTTTGAAACAGATATTAGTTAGTGGTTTAATTACTTTTTTCTTTAATGCAATTTGCCCTGGCAATGGCTAAACCTCTACAGGCTAATGCAGGAAATCTACTGAAAAACCTACCCTCTAAAAACATTTGCCAGACACTTTGGAAAAGAGGACAGCAGAAAACCCCTCTGGTTTCCACAGGTTTTGGTGAATCCACGAGGTCCAGTTTGAAGCTTTCTCCAAGGAACGCCAATTTGCATTGCACGCATGCATGCGGCACAGCTGCCTCCTACCAGCTAGGAACTCACCCCTGAACTTGACTCTCAATATCTACTGCTACTGGATTTCATGACTCCAATCCAACACTTGGCTTTTAATGATACACTATTTGCTTGTCACTTGCCAAAACAGTGGCTCCCTCCCACTTTCCTACAATAAAACAATCCAAACTGTTGCTGCTAACAATAGAGCTAATATTTGCAATTAATTACTGAAAATATTTTAAGTTTTGTGCATCCTTCAGCAAAAGACAATTACAGATAAATTCACAACATAAGATGTGAGTCACAATAGATAAAATTCCTCAGAGAGCTAGTTTCTACAGATATTTAAATCATTCTGTAAATCATATAGACATTGTACATGCAGAAGCTCTTTTGAAACAGCTGATATGATGATTTCTGCCTCATGTGGGAGAAAATGGATACATCAGAGTGAAGCTGTATTCCTCTTCAACCCTGCACAGGCGCCAAGGCTGATGTTGGCTGATTTATCATCCCACACACTTGCTAAAACTCCTTCAGAAGACAGTAGCAGTGAGTGCTCAGTTGGGCTGGCCACACTTTCGTTTTTCTTTGGGCTTTAGAAATGAAACATGTCTTTTTGAACAGTACCTTTCAGGGAAAAAAAGACAGATAGGGTTCAAGAGGTTTTAATCGAGAATGAATTTGGATTCTCCTTTTTGCCCTCTTTTCCACCAGGGAAGGACGATATCAAAACATGCTTGGTGTTTTACACCAAATACAGTATTAGCTGTAATAAATAATAAATGATCTCCAAAGTTTCATCATATTTTTTAAATTTTCCATATCTTTTGGTACATTTTTGTGATCTGTATTAATAGTTCAAAAGGACAAAACCCTGTCCTACTTCTGCCTGCCACCCTTGCACAGAAAGAGATGTCCTATTTGGCTTCAAAGAAACTTGTGGAGGCTGCTAGAGGGGAAGCTCTCAAACAAAATACATCTCTACCCAGAGAACAAGGACCACACCATCTGTCATCGTGCAATTCTTTTCCTTGCTTTCCAACTACTGTTGTTGCAACATCCGTGAAAATTCAGGGCCCCACTCAGCCTCCCTGAGCAAGAGAGGGTTTCCATTGTTTGAAATATAATTTATTTCTAAGCTGGCTGCTAAATAAGGGCCTCGTGTTTCCCCACACATCCGTAAGTGATAGTGGTGGTATATGGCAATTCAGGCTGACCGACGGGGGAATGGGACGCTGATTTTCAGGGCAGGTGCCCTGAGCCAGGAGAGCCTTGGTGGGTGCTGAGCAGCCCCCGTGCAGCAGGCTATGGGGAGGGAGCAGGAGGAGAGCCTGCGCGGGCAGGGGCTGCAGCCACCCCCTTGCACCTGGGCCCGCTCCCAGGGAGGTGGCAAGAGAAAATCCCTTTGCAACCCTCCACAAAGACTTGGAGGAAGCTGCAGACTGAGGCTTTGCTTTCACTCCTTTAAGTAGGTTATTGGCACCAAGGGGAGCAAGAGCCTGTAAATTAACCTGCATACTCATCTTCTCTCTGCCCACCTGCAATACCAAAGGGTGCAACTCCAGAGTAAATGGGAAGGGACTCACTGAACAGAGCTGCATCTGTGGCAGAGTCAGCCCCAAACTTTCCAGGCTGAATCAAGCTCCACAAGACTTGATAAGTTCCCGGGCAATTAGTTCATGCCTTCAAACTTTTCTCCTAGACTCAGAGGATGCTGCAAAAGGCAGGCTAACGTGTTTCCTATACTCCTGAAGTTTAGAAGCTGAGGCTCAGGGAAAACAACACACATGCCAGCCTGAGCTGTTCAAATTGAGAATCCCGCATATGTTCCAGCTGGGAAGGAAAGAGATTTTGGGGGCTGGATTTTACAAATCCGCATTTCTATTTTATGGAGGTGTTAAGGGTGACTAATTAGAGCACTGCAAAGATAAAGCTATCCAACTTATTTACAGTGTTCCCCTACACTGCCATGTGTCAGCGGGTTTAGCACCCAGGACTGTTCGCCGATAAAACCCTTCTGTAATGTGATGTCAACAGCAAACGGCATTACAGTGAACATCAACAGAAAACAGTAACATAAGTGATTTTCCTCACATTTCCTCATATTTTCCTTCTGTAAATATCTCCTTTCCTATTGCAGTCTGATAAACATCTCTAAGATGAAAGCAGAAGGCAGGTAAAAACTCATCTCTAATTCTGAGACTGAACTTATTTACAGGAATTTAAAATCTCTACTGTTGTTCCTCTAAATTCTCTTTAATTCTGCAAATACCTTACTTATGCTTTAGGTTCTCTACTTTAAAGCTACACAAGCCTGCCAAGACTCCAGGCACATGCATTCAGCTGCATGCTCCAGGAGCGCGTGTCCCAGAAATGCACATACATGAAATGAAGAACCAAATAGCAAGGAAAAACGTTTTGCTCCATTTTCTGGAATGCCTACAATGGAAACAGAGGAGGGAAAGAGACAATTTTGGCAGTGTCTCCACTTTTACGTGGACCATGAAATGCAAATCAATTTGAGGCTCTCTTACTAGTACAAGAAATACTCGGTTAACAAACGTGTTGTTCTCTGGGAACCAGACCTAGAGGACACCTTAATTGCAGTCATACTCTGCTGTCTTTTCCAGCACAGACACGAACACCTCCATCTCTCTCTGTCTGAGCTGCTCTCCACACTGCAGGTTCCTTCACACCACATTTCACAGCAGCAAACAGATTAAAATCCAAAACACTATTTATTGAAAGATCAGACTCAGAGAATCAAGGAAACAAAGGGAAAGGAGAAGATAAAATGTTCATTAGTTCGCCCTGTCACTTAGCTTGAGGTAACTTCAACTTGACTAAGGGTACATTGCCCTGAATTACACTAAGGAGACATTTCAAAACACACAGAGAATTTAAAACATAAGGATTCAAGCAGTCGCTGCTGAGTTCTGTTCACTCTGTATAATATTTTATGGTAAATGACACAAAGAGACCTCAGGAAGGTGATGCTGCTCTCCATGCACCATGGCCCAGCCTGGCTCTGCGGGTTCCCAGCTGTCTCAGTCTGTTCCCATGCCAGGCAAAGGATACACTCAAACATTCCCACTTGTTGATGACCACACATTCTCGCTGGTGCCCTACATCCACTGTCTACACCTATTCGCGATCTCAGAACACCAGTGCAAGAAATCCCTTCCCCTATGTGAGAGGCATCTCCCCAGCCGTTCAGCTTGGTACTGTGGGAGCCCCTCTCACCCATCCTCCAGGACACCTCGCTTGTCCCTCCAGACCTGGTACAGAACAGTGTGGGCCCTCACCACACCTGGCAGGTAGTGATGGGAGATGGCCAAGTTGTTCCACTGCAACAGTGCTTAATCTGCCAGTATTACAAGAACCACCACGCTGTCCTGAGCTCTGTCAACTACAAAGGATTAAACTGGTTCATTCTCTACTGTCCACGTATTCAGCAATAGAGTTCCTAAACCCAAGAGGCACGAAGGAAATGAATTCTCCCGATCTGTTGGAAAGGATCATAACTCCCATGACAGGATAGGGAACAAGCATTTCCCTGCCACTTTGGGAAAAGACCTACGCCTGTAGCTATCTCAGCATCATGTAGTCTGTCCACAGCACTGTCAGCGTCCCAAAGTGCAGCCCTGAAACTACCAGCAACATCAAATCTACCAGTTACTGGCAGAAAGCAAAGCAGATGGTGACGCTGCAGAAGACAATGACTCTGGGACGCGCTCTTCAAAAGTGGCCTTTGTTATTCCAGTCATCCCATTGCTGTCACATAACATCAGTGACTATTGACTAAGACCAGGAGCATTGCTCCACAGTGAAAAGCTTCTGCAGGTGAATGCTGTGTCAGATCAGCTGCTTAATGTCATCCTTGCCCCTCGCCACTGGGAACAGCTCCAGGGAGCTCCTAAGCCAAATGCCCTGTCCACAGTAAATCCACACGCACAATGTCTACCTTGTGCGGTGCTCAGCAGGGTGGTCTCTGCGCTGTCTGAGAATGGAAAACAGCACTCACAACATGAATAACGATGCCTTAGCTTTCACCTCCCACTCTCCTAAATCTCACGTGCTTGGGAGCTATCTCATAATGCTTAGCAAAATACAATAAAAGTAAATCACAGCAAGCAGGCAAGTGACAAGCAATTAACTGAGGCAAAACTCTACAGCTGTAATAGTTATCACAGAAAAAACAACAGCAAGCTGGTGAGGATGACCAAGGGCGCTGATGCTCTGCAGCTTTACAACGTCATATTCGCAAACCACAAACTGGGAAATTCAGAGCAGCGGGTGCTGAGACACCGACCTGGCACCTTGCACCAGGTCACCAGGAAAGCACAGATGGAATCAGATCTCCTGCAACATCGTCCCCACCTCATCCTGTCTCAGGAGTTTGATCTATAGGGCAATGAAGCTCCCTAAACAGATTGCTTTACCTTCACGGCTAACAGGACAGAAATGCACCCATTAAGTAAATGAGCACAATTTGTGTGGGCTTCTGCAGGGAAGGACCTCTTCACAGAAACACAGGGAGATGATCAAAAGCTCGCTCCTCACTTCTTGTTCTTTCAGGAATTCAGTAGAGTTTGAAACATTCTTGCAGGTGAAAAATATTACCAGATATGCAAATGCCTCTAGTATTTCCTTATAGTTGCTTAGCTATTTTTACGCATATAATTCAAGCATATTAACTGAAAATACAAAGCTTGACTATAAACACCGTGGAGCATTTTAGGGCACTGGTCTCCAAGTGGAAGCATGACCCTCAGAAATGCCAGATGCAATACTAATGCAGAGAAGCAAAGCCGCAGCTGCGCTTCCCGGCTCTGCCAGGGCCATTAGCCTTGGCTCTGGCACTGCTGCGGAAAGCGAGGTGAAAGCAGCAGCACAGCGGGGTGAAGGGGAAGCAGCCGAGGCAGAAGGGGAAAAGCGAAAACTTTGTGTTTTCTGAGTGATCAGAGCCTGAGATGTCAGAGTCAGTGTGGGGATCGTGGGGTTGAGTTGCTAACTTCACACCCCAGCAGCTTCTAACAATTGTCTGTCTGGTTTTGATCTGGATGGAGGTTAAGAACATTTGCCAGCTAATTCCCCACTATCAGTAATTTCCAGGCACAGTTTTGCTATAAAACAAACAATGCAAAGAGACATGACAAAACCAATTCCAAGTCAGAGCATATCCAGTTTCCAAAACATCTCACAAACTCCACGAGATAAAGGAAAGTTTCGGGTTTGGGCCAAACTGTTAGTCTAACAACTAATTTGCTTTGTAGGTTTTACAAACCAGTAGTACACAGAACACGGGAATGCATTTGCTCCAGCAGATATAGCACCACATTTTAACTTACACACCATTCACCTAGATCTGAATTGGGCTGTGGATGACATTCAAAATGGCACATTGCTGTGTTCTCTCTTGTGCATTGCTAAACAGCAGCAACAGCCCGCGACCAAGGAAAGCACACAGCACTCTGATGCACTCCTGCACTGCGTGAACTTTTGAACTGCAAGTACTTTACCTCTATCAGTAGTCAGGACAGAGGAAAAATAAAGGCAGCATCAGCTAAAAAAAATGCAAATGTAGCCATGTAAAGTGCTATAGCTGATGGCTTTGCCCAGAAAATGCCTGATCAGAAAATTCCCTTTGTTTGACAGCGTACTTTCCTGGAGGGCTGCGGTGAGCCACGTGCAGCCCAGCGCTCCATCGTGGAGGTGATTAGAAATGATAGGGCAGTAGCTCAGCTGTAATGTCCTCAACTCCTGCCAAGTAGCGGATGCCAAATTGCCCTTTTGATGTCTTAAAGCCCTGAAAATGAAAGGCACTTTCCTGAAAGAACAGTCTCTGGTTGGCTTTCTGTCCCAGCACCAAACCTACTCTGCGTGCAGGTCCCGTGGCTGCCTACACAAACAGGAACGGTCCTTGTGGGACCAGATTTCCTTTGCAGAACTGCACGCGCTTGCTTTTGCCCATCATTCAGTACATACAAATGTCCACCCAGGCAGGATTTTCCTCATGCCCTAATGCAGCTCTTTGTCTAGATGTCTGCAGCCTGGCTAATTCTGTATGCATAGGACTGCAAACTAGACCTTCTGTCAACTCACATGTTAAAATATGAGATAAAAACAAACACCATGTTACAGGGATTCAGATCCACACAAGGACATGCTTTCAATTCCTGGGGCACTAGTCTCACAGTTTGGGGTCACGTCTCACTCCCCCAGCGAAGCATGTAAACTAGTGTGCCAATTCAATTACACTGGCTTATTAGGATTAGCAGACAGCGATTCTCTCCGCACTGACACAAAAGTTTCCTGCTTCCCATTTTTTCTTTTTGTGCCTTGCTCCCAATTCTGACAGCAACATGCGAGTCCCTTGAACTGTGAGGATTAAGACTGCAAAGGGGTGCTGATGCTCCCCCCGCTGCATCACGGGGTTCACCTGCATGGGATGAAACAGTTTTCCTAAGGGAAATTGTCCTTCCCCGCAGAGGCTGTGCTGGCTCCTGACATTTTGCAGCCGGGGACCCAACAGCATTATCCTTCACAGGGCTGCGTGTGTACCCTACAGAGAGCAAGCCTCAGCTCATGCAGTTTGATGTGCTAAATCAGGGGCCTTGGCTGAGGTTTCAAATAATCTATGGGGCTGATGCATAGTATTGGTCACTGGAAGGATGCAACAGCACCCCGGGAAAACGTATGTGGGAGCTCAGCCCCGAGGTGCAGACAGGCAAAGTTAGACTTGTTGTCAAAACATGCGAGTTCTCCTTCTGAAACCATGCTCTAACTGGCTACATCCTGTGAACGTGGCTTGTTTCATACATATTTTCCTGCACACAAATTTGACAAGCAGAAACATTTATTTTGTCAGAGCACTAAAAGCCCCTGATATTCATTACTGATCTCTGGTATGTCATAATTTGGCTCCCCCCTTCCGAGGTGACACTCTCCCTTTTCGCTAAGGACCCTTCAGCAGAACAATGCACGCATCTCTCGGGTTTCCTAGAAACCTGCCTCCAGCAGCACAACACGTATCCTCACAATCATGTTCTCCATTAGCTGTTCTCAGCCACAATATAAAATGTGCTGTGTCTAACCGTTGGCTTTTAGAGGCCGTAGCTGTGGCCATCTACGGAAATTCTGGGCACTTCCCAACTAGCCACCCACAGAACGAGCTTGGGGAGAGGAGGGTTTTCATGGAGCAAGAGAAAAGCAAACACTGGTGTGTGTGAAGAGCTGTGGTTGTTGAATATGTCAAGAAAGTAATGTTTGGATTGAGGAAAGCCAAACAGATGTAGCAGAGCCCTGCCAGGAAAGGACAGCTCTGTTACCTAGTTCATGTCTTCCTCAGAACTTCCCCGCACCACGGCCAGGGCAGGCCAGCTCCCCTCCTGCCTGCGCTGCCGCCCCCAGCCCACCCCACAGGTACTTCAGCCTCCCTGGTAGCTCTGCCGTCCCACAGCTCTGCTGTCCCACGTCTGTCTGCTGGCACGCAGTCCTTCCCCACCAGCCACACTTACTGCCTGTGAACTTCACCTCATTTCTGCTGTGGGTTGTTTAAAGTGTTCAGACTTGCCCTGCCACACCTTCCCTATCCCGAGCAGTGCCGGCACGAGTTACATACCCATTTTTAAGAAATGCAGTTAGAAATTAACCGACCACTATTCGTATTGTTTCCAGTCCAGACCAAAGACATCACCCCACAGCGAGAGCTGCAAACGCAGACTGGAGGTATCTGGGCATGGCTTCCTTCATTTCTGACTCACCTATTTTGAAAACGTGGATACAGTTTACAGTTTCAATAATTTTTGATATATTAAGTGTAATCCATCTTACAATAACAATTATTCCCCTTCCCTGAGGCATCTCAAAATGAATAAGAGGAGAAAAAGTTAATACCTTGCTTAGAACCTGGGATGTATTTTGGTCAGAAATGCTGCTGTGGTACCATATAGCTCTAACCCGCATTTCCCAGTTGGATAAGACCCCTGCCATGTATTTTGGTACCTTCCTGCAGGGGAGGATATGGGGTGCCTAGAGCATCCTGCACCCACTGGGAAACACCTCTCAGAGAAATGCAGAAGTTTTTTTACCTTGCAAATAGCCACAGTGTGAGCAGCAACATGACATGGCACTTAACATAAATACCCAGGTCTGTCCCCCACTGCAACAGAGGGAGTACTTTAGCAGTTGCGCTTCTCTATTTGTATCTATGACTACAATAAAATTATGAGCCAATAAAGCGTTCTGAAAGTGTTGATGAATAACCACAATTAATATAAATTTTGATTAATGAAATACTTCAGCTCAGAAAAATATTCCATTTAATTTTTGAAAATTTTGTAAATCTTCAGGGTTTTTAATAAATCTTAAATAAAGATCAAAATAAGCAATTGTAGAAGAAGTTAGGTTTATAAGTGGAGAAATAAAACATCTTTATTTTTCCTGTACATTTGATCAAAATCAGCATGCGTTTATAACTTGCTTTGGTCAATCTTGGTCTGCTTTTTTATAGATAAGTTTTTCCTCAAAAAATGTGTACAACCCTAATTAACTCCTGTTTACATATTTGGTGACATTAACCACTGAAAAGCTGCAAATTGGCCAAACCTCTGCTAAGTATTAAGTTTCAAGATTTTCACATCTATAAATATTTTCAGTTGCAAAAATCCAAGTGCTCATTCCAAACATCAAAGATCCAGTAATTCACACTAGAAGAACTGATGATGATAAAGACTAAAAGATTACCAACCTGGAAGTTAAAAGTTAGAAAATATTTTCTGTTTTACCCTTTTGGATTATTGTGGAACAAAAAGAAACTTCAAAGCACTGCGGCCTACTGGCATACAAAACTGAAGTCTCTAATCACCTCTTTTGCGGTGGGATTTCATGGCTCTGCGTGGATGTGCTGCACTTTGAGCGGCACATAGTACCCGTACCCAGGGGTAGGAAATAAGCACGCACGTATGCTAATGCAACACAACATATAGCACACTACATAATGTACTTTCCACCATCCATTTTTCTTTATTTCAAACCTCCAGGCTGGTTCTGACTACAGCATTTCAGGCAGGCGCTGTGCACCTGTAGGAAGCAATCAGGGACACACATAGCTTATTTTAATTTTATCAGTGCTATCCACTCTTAAGACCAGCTATTTGAGATCCCTCCACCTTTCTGCCAGGAGTTAGTTGTGTTTATAGGGAAGCAAGCAGGAAACAAAGCAAGAGGCAAGGGAAGAAATTTAGAGCTAGTAACTGCACAGGAGCCAAAAAAATTTTGGCTGAAAGAGGGAAGAGTGGGGAATGGAAGCAGTCACAAGTCTGTAAGTCCTACCCACCTCTGCAAACCCCATTCCCACGCAAGCTCTGGCACAGGGCTGCTGAGGACATGGGAAAGCAGGGCACGAACAGCTCCCGCACCTCTGTGCCACCCATCGCAGCTGCGTCCCAGCCATGTGGCTGGGACGTTTGGCTTCTGCAACGTCGAGCAGCTTCCCATGCACCTCTGCACTTCAGAGAAACCAGTGTTGCACGCAAAGTGGCATATTCTGACGAACACTTGTTGGTCATCACAATTTTTCCAAATTGCTTTTGATTGAGTGCTTAAATCAAACACTGTTGTTGCTGAGTGCTGTTCCGTACACCCGTTACAAAGACAATTCCCTAGAAAAAACTGCCTGTCAAACTCTCAGTTTTCAGTGGAGGCAGCCGACCGCGTACCTGACCTGCCAGAGTGTATCAGATGATGATCAGAAAAGACTAGGGAGAGAAAATGAGATGTCAGTGCCATGTATCGGCTCTTGGGCACAGCAAGGAAAAACCACTTCAGCCGTTTCTTCCATTCACTAACCATCTGCAGGCTCAGGTCTCCCACCACGGGGAAGTATGCTCTCCTTGCTCTAGAAGGAATATGGGTGGGGAGCTGAGATCTTCTCTTTATTAACAAAATACCCCGGACACAGGGCTGTATGGTCAGAGTCTTTAGGACACACACATTTGTTCATAACAGTGGCAGGCTGTCAAGTTTCTTTGAGGAGCAGGAGCAAGAGAAGGGCAACTTTCAAAGCTTATCTTTCTGCCAAATCTGAATAGATTTTTGGGGGATAAAGGCAAGTCTGTTGCTCCTCCCGGATGAATTTCAAAGGCCTATTGAGAATAAAGCTGCCATAAACAGCTTACGAAAAGTTATTTTGTACTGGGCAAAGCCAATACGAGTGCAGGTCCCCTGCCCAAATCTATCATCACCATTCTGCAGCTGGAGGTCTAGGGCTGAACGGGACCAATTCCTTGAAACACTTTTCCTCTTTTTGAGCAGAGCAGCAGATTGTTCTAGCACAGGGAACTGAAAGGGCATGGCCGTGGCCAGCAATCGTAGGGGCTCAGGTCAGTCAGATATTCTTATGAAGACTGACGAGTCAAGCAATGTTGAGTGGTTTACTGGTAAATAAAACACATCTGGTAAGACACAAAATCTTTTCGACAATAAGCCATTTCAAAGCAAACATTCCTTCAAAACAAAGTCTAGAAATTGGTCGCTATAAAAATGGCACAACTGACATTTTAAGCAAAGTGAATTCCTGCTGTTAGCTCTTGCAAAACTAAACAACTGTGCCAGGCTCCTCTTGATAGTTTAGGTTTGGGTGGTCTTGGATGGAAATACAGTTACTCACATTCCACAGACTCGGATTCCCAACGGAAAGCGGTGCTGCTTTCTGCTGGTGCAGTCAGGGTATGAGCTGGGGCCTGTAGCTCTAAGGCCAACAAGATTCAGGTACTGAGAAATATTTGAATTATATTTCACTTTCACTGGGGGGAGGGAGGGTAGAGAAAAGAAAGAGCAAACATAGCTAATCCCTTATTCCTTGATTTTCCTCTTCTGCTGTAAGTGAATTTGCCCGCAAATAGCAATGTAACTATCCCCACTGCGCGCTACCGCAGAGGTATGGAAAGCAGTCAAAACAAGAAATTCCCCCTGCTTTAGCAATCTGCTAATCTGAACGTTTCCATGACGAATATGGAAATGGCTGATTCTAGCCACAAATTTGGTCATGATTGGCTGCAGACTGTAAAAACACAGAAAAATCTCTACTTCTGCAGCTAGTTGAAACCAGAGATGCATTTGTGTATGCATTAACTGCTGTGCTGGCCCTCTGCCTTTTAGTGTTGTTGTGGTTTGTGTTTTTTTCCCCTAACTCATTTATTGCTTTATTGCTTATGTTTGCTAAAGGATATACAAGCAACTTGAAATTCTCAAGTCCATCCTAATCTTGTATCTAAGTGCTAACTGCTAACATACTAAGAGAGGACAGAGCACTCCTCTCAGCTTTGTTGGTGTTCAGTCTGTACTGAGTTCTCAATGTTTCTTCTGTTCCCAGTATCCTCAAGTCCTTACATCTTCAGGGTTTTTAAAGTGACAGTACTCCCAGAGCCAGAGGGTGGATGAGGTTGGAAGGGATCTCAGAAGACTGTCTCGTCCAATCCCCTCCTCAAGGCAGGGTTAACTACAGGAAGTTGCTCAGGACTGCGTCCAGTTGGGTTCTGAGTATCTCCAAGGATGGAGATACCGGGCAGCCTGTTCAGTCACCCTCACCGTAAAATTTTTTTCTTATATTTAAGTGGAATTTCTTGTATTTCAATTTGTGCCCATTGCCCCTTGTCCTGTCACTGGGCACCACTGAGAAGACCCTGGCTCCATCACCTCTACTCCATCCCATCAGGTATCTATACACTCGCTAAGATCCCCCTGAGCTTTCTCTGCTGCAGGCTGGACAGTTCCAGCTCTCTCAGCCTCTCCCCGTACGTCAGATGCTCCAATTGCTTAATAATCCTCGTGGTCCCTCAGTGGACTCAGTCCAGCCATTTTCCATCTCTCCTGTCCTGGGGAGCCCAGCACTGAACATGGCACTGTGGATGTCTCACCAGTGCTGAGCAGAGGAGAACTATCACCTCCCACAATCTGTGGAGATGCTCTGCCGAAGTGCAGTCCAGGAGGCTGCTGGCCGCCTTTGCTGTGGGGACATGCTGCTGGCTCATGGTCAGTTTGTCTCCCAGGACCCCCAGCCAGGCTCCGCCAGGACCCCAGGAATGCTGTGCAGCTTTGTTGGTCTAAGTTACAAGTGAAGCAAACATGGTAGAAAGAGGTATTATCTTTTACTAGGCCAACTCAGAATGCTGGAAAAGGCAGACAAGAAGAATCTCAACAGTAAATGAAGTTAAAATACCATCAATTGAGGAGATCAGAGGAAGTAATTTCTAATGAAATGTACAAATAATCTATGGAACTGCCCCGAGCCACTACTGAAGCAAACAGCGCAAATCTCATAGACTATCCAGGGACACTCCAGCAAACAGGCAACACTTCTGCAGCTTTACTGACAGGATTGCAAGTCTAAGAAGTAGAAATCTTTATCCCACAGGACAGGGCACATGGCTCATAACCTGCTGAGACAAAATGCCCAATTATATTGGATTAAGTTTTCACATTCAAGTTAAATAAATATTCTCCTCTTCTAGAAACTCACAATACTGTCCACTCCCAGAGAAGAAGTCTTGCATTTGATGGACCACTGCTCTCAACTTTAAGGCAATTTCTGTGCTCCTCCTGCCTTTATTGATTCAGGCTCCCCATTTTCATTAAAACAAGGAATTAGATCTTGTACTCTTGAACAGTGCCACAATACATCCTCCAGCATTGCTGCTTGCAGCTGGAATAACCGAACCAGCCACCAGTCCCACTGCCAGCACCCCAGATCCAGCCACGAGCAGGGTGTGAGGGGGAGCAGCGCAAGCAGAGCTGTGTCCACACTGAAGCCAGAAGGGTTCAGCATAAGCCACCTGAGCCCACGCTGCCAGGATCCACCATGTGCTGACTGATATTAATCCATCTCTGGAAACTCCTCACTTTAGAAATGACCTGTTTATTTTACCTGTTCTTAAAACAATATAGATGCATGGGTTTTGCGTTTAGTTTATTACACCAAAGATACACAGATACACGTGTCAGCTGCTTAGCTAGAAAAGGCTATACAAATTATCTTCAAACTACTTGGAAGAGCACACATTTACCGAGATGACAGTGTATTTGCAGAGGTGTAGATCTAGCCCTGTTAGAATGATTTCCTCAAGCCCTTGTTTTAGCAGCAGTATTTAACTCCTACATAAATCCCGATATATTCAAATAAACAAGCAGATAAATATAATAAATAATAACCAATAGTAGATCATAATCTAATAATAAAGTAGATAAACACTTTACTCAATAAAAGACAGACACAGCGATATCAAACTGAGCAGTTACACCCAGGCATCGTCAGCAAGGTGCCCTCTGGCAGAGAAGGCAACCTCCCCAGGGGGCTACATCAGCAACCATGCAGCCAGCACTGGGATGAGTGATCCTCCCTCCTGCTTAGCACTTGTGTGAGCACATCCAGAGGGCCATGGCCAGTTTGAGGCTCCTCAGTACAGACATGGATACACTAGAGCATGGTCCAGCAAAGACCACCAGGACGGTCAGTGGCTGGAGGAGATGCTGAGGGAACAAGGCGCACAACACTAAGGAATCATCATGTAGTGGTGATTGACTTCTATTAACTATTTGGAGATCCGAGGGATCCTCTGGGTATCAGTCTAAAGGAGCATATGCAACAGGCTGAAGTCAGCCAAACACAGCAGCATTGTCTGTAATGCTCTTTCCTGCTTGGTAAATAGTGACCAAAAGGTGTGAAATTCTGAACTGGCTTTGAAAATAGCCAAGAAAATCAAAGGAATTTCTTCTAACTTGCTCTCTCCAACTGGGTGTCCTACTAATCAGCAAAACCACATGGATAATGCATCAGAGCCAAGAGGAGATAACTCTGGGAACACAAGTTTTGATAAATATAGCTGAACAACCACTGCCAGCAGGCATCAGCAAGATTGAATCCCACTGTAAATGTTCGAATGTGTGACCAGATGCTAGATTTTTACTGCTCGTGAACTCCAACAAAAAGCAATTTCTTCCATCGATTAGAGAGGTGAGCCAATCACAAGACAACAAAGTAGTAGAGAACAGATATATTCAGCCAAACATTATCTACATTTAGTGGAAATCAGATCCAGCTCCCAGGTTTCTGGCAGGTGGATAAGACACCCCTTGGTGTCACAGCAGCCACCATGCCCAGCACATCGTGTTCAGCTCTTGTGTACTTTGCAGTACCTAAATACAAGTTTCACAGCTTCAAGTGCAACTCAATCCTTCGACAATTATACAGTTCTGCTTGCATTTTAAATGATATCATACAGATTCCAGACAATTGTACAATTATGGTTGCATTATAGTAGCACAGAAAGGTGAACTGTAAACCATGTACGCACGTTCTAATGTAAAATATTACCCTACCCTACCTGTCTTGCGCCAGGAACACAGAATTTTACACTCAGTCACAAACTTGCCACAACCAAATCCCCTGCACAGCCCTTCCCTGTTTCTCTTTAGAGTGATTACTTGATGTTTGATATTTCCTAAAACAATTTTTAATTTAAATTGCTAGAAAATCCATACCAACTTGCAATTCAAAAGTATATATATGAACTGAGCAACAGATCCGGTGGAAATAGAGACCTACCCTAGAAATACTGAGAGACTGTTAAATGCAGAGGCTCTGGCAGGGAATGTTTCCAAATAGCAGAAAGACTTGCCCAAGTTACAGAGTCTCTCCTTTTGTTTTCTAAACAATACTTATTCTGTACTGTATGGATGTGCCCTTGACAGTGCTTTCAACTTTCTGCACAGCAGCACCCTGGAATTTTTGAATTAACTCTGAAGGAAATCGAGCAAAGCTCAAGCAAACACTATACAAACCAGACCTCCTGAAACATCAGCATTTCACAGCCAATATTTATGGATTTAAGGATTAAAATCCCTAGGATTGCTGCTTGCTTTCTCATTTTTCATGAGCTTCTCCTCCTCTTCTTTATGAAAACATCCTAATTTTTTTTCCCCTCTTGATAATCTTTATAAAACACACATCATTAGTACTGCACACTTAGTGTTGGATTACTGAATATGCAACACTGCCTCTAACAATACTTTCTGAGAAAGAAAGCAGAAGGTATTGGGAAGAATTTGCTGTATATCTACATTTTATTCCCTCCTCAAAGGGTTTACAAAGCATGAGATTTGGGAATAAACAGGTCTCTTCTGCAAGTGCTCTGCATATGGAGCCACTGAGTTTCTCCCCCTCGTACACGCCTGTACGAAGGATTACAGTATTTCAGATGCTTTTCACCCCCCAAGCCCCTCCACAGCAATTTCCTCATGCCCACACGTTTCCTCCACCACCTTGCATCCCACTCTCCTCTGCAAATTACACCTCACATAAACATTTCTGGGTTACTTGCGAGTGGCACATGTTCATTTTCTCCTCCCTTCCTAATATAAATTTCTCTCCTAGCAAATACACAGAAGGGACAGGAAAAGCAAAACAGGAGGTCTTACCTTTTGATGGTCGTCTTTGTTTTGTTTGTAGAGAAGAAAACGTACCCATTACAGCACCCATTGCAAAAGCTACTTGTGAGTTTTTGGGGAGGATTTATTTTGGCTGGGTGTGATTTATTTTTTTTTTATTCTTCTCACCCCACCCCCCCACCCCCAGTGAACAAAATCTATGTGAAATGCCCCCAAGAACAAAACAAAACAGAGGAAGTCAAGAGAAGAAAGAAAAGAAGAAAGGAGGAGGGAAAAAGCAAAGCACTGCAGCTCAGCGTTCGGCAAGCGTTAAGCTTTGAGGGTGGTTTTTTTTTTTTTTAAGTCAACACACATGCACTGACTCACAGCCGGCTGCACTGTTATTATTCAAAACAGCTCCCCATCAAAATTTAAATGCTAGGTAGATTCCCTCAGACCAGAGCTGGCAGCAGATGCATCAAAATATTTACTGGAGCACAGCCACATAAACACACAGGCTAATTCTTCCTCCCGTTCCCTTATGGCTCCAACCAGCAGCCTGTAGGTCTAGCGAGGGAGCATCAGTGCATCTCTTCCAGGGAATACTAAACTGGAGTCCTGTAGACAAGGCTGAGGGTCTCGGGGGGAAGCCAGGGCTTTGGGCTGGGTACCAATTCGGAATGAATGGAAATCTTCTGAGTGGGAAACGATAGCGAGCAAGGCACAAAGCCCCAGCTGCGCGGACTGCATGCTCCTGCTAATTAAGAGTCTGACAGAAAGGTAGGAAGCAGCAATCTCTAACAGTCTTCCCAAGCAGAAAAGTCAGGGGAAAATAAGTAAGTGCAACAGGGGAAAACAGAAAATTTCACCACAATCCTTTTCCTGCGCATCCTTTTTCATGCACCAGAAGCATGTGCAAGACAGCATATAATAAGTTCATAAGTTATTTTTCTGCAAAGTATGGAAGTGCACCTCCTTTTTAAGGATATTAAACAACAAACTGTTGAAACAAAATTCTGCAAACATCCAGTGGCTCTGAGGCGGTAGACAATTCCCTGCATTTTGTTCGATTCTTTCATATTTCAAAAAAATTAGCTATGCATCTTATATCTTCTCAGAAGGTGAAATAGCAAGTACTCAGGTACAGGAGGAGTTAAATATAGAGGCAGCTGTCAGAACTAGAATTAATTTGCTATTTGCACACGGTGACTGAGATTAAGGCAGCATCTGTGCAAATACTGTATTTGTCTGAAGAAATTCATTCCTACACCAGAGACCAAAGCACCTTGTCTAACAGGTTTCCCCAGCTTTCCTCTAACTTTGCAGTAAAGATTTCATCAAACGCAGATCCCAGAGCCCCCAGGATCAGAAGTTGCTCCGAATCGGTGTCCCTGGAGGGAAGGCCCTGTGTTACTGTCTGCTCACATGCTGCCAGCAATGCTTTCTTTGCATGCACAGGTGTATTTGCATCCCTACTGTATACCAGCAAAGAGCTTTCAATTAGTTGTATAATGCTTTTTACAACTAGCAAAATGCCCTTTTTTTTTTCCCTTCTTGTTTTACAACTTAAAATACAGCAACTGAACTTTTTTTTAGGAATTTCTGAGATAAGGTCCTGATTAGATGCCAAAGTCCTGAACTGAAACCTATTAGTTTGCAAGGCAGGTGCCAAGTGCTTGGGACTTGGAGCACACAGTGCTGCCACTGTCACCACAGGGGAAGCCTGTCCTGGCTTGGGTGACACTCCCTGCACCCCCAAATTCCTCCCTCAACCTGGCCACAGCTGTAGTCCCGCAGCCCCTGGGCTAACAGGCTTTTCCAGCCGCCTGGATCCAGATGAGGGTCCCTCGGATTATGGTGATCTCCAGAAAGCACTGAAAAGATGTAAGAGATTCTTAAGCTCTTTTTATTTAAATATTTATATTTATTTTATGAATATTTTATTTGTGTTTACACATTAAAATATTAGATAGGCTGCAGCGCACATGTGGAAAATCACTGCTCTTGGTATTTGCGCACACAACAAAGGCTGGAGAGTGACCAAAGGCCATGGGAGATACCTTCCTCTCACATAACAGTGGCTGCTTCACACCACAATTGCCAAGATGAGAAACCAGCAGGTGAGGATGTTACAGAATAAGTAGTTTGTCACGCAAACAGGGAGCAAAGAGAGATGGTGGAGCTCCAGTTCGGCAGGCTTGGTTTGCACCCCCTTCGCCACCTCAGTGATACATCACTACCCTTACTGGACACGAGTGCTATGACAGAGCCTCCCTGGGTCTCGAGGCAGGAGCTGTGCTCCTGGAACTGAGCAGCCGCCCCTAGATCAGATTCTTCACCACTGGGTGAGGGCTGTGGTGGTCCTGCCTCCCTGCAGCAGGAGACCTCAGGGCCATCTCTGGACTCCTCTACTGGCATCAAGACAGCGAAAACCATCCCACCACCAAAAGCAACAGCTGCCTCTGGAATGCTGTGCTCCCCTGTCCTCTGCTCCCAGGCATGATGTCTCCAAGATATTAAACTGGAAACCGCCTCAATCTAGGCAAAGTCATCACTAGCAGAAATCAATGAACTGCAACTCCTGTCACATCGTCCACTCACAAAAATCACACGTCAGTTGACTCATGCACTGGGAAAAAAAGGTGTTAAACACCCAAGAGCTCCAAAGTAAACAGTTGCAAAGAACTACACCGATTATCAGAGAGTCACAGAATCATTTACATTGGAAAAGACCTTTAAGTCCAACCAGTAACCCAACACTGCCACATCCGCCACTAAACCATGTCCCTAAGCACCACATCTACGTGTCTTTTAAATACCTCCAGGGATGGTGACTCAACCACTTCCCTGAGCAGCCTGTTCCAGTGCTTGGCAACACTTCTGGTGAAGAATATTTTCCTAATATCCAACCTAAACCTCCCCTGGCCCAACTTGAGGCCATTTCTCTTGTCCTATTGCTTGTTACTTGGGAAAAGAGATTAACACCCGTCTGGCTACAACCTCCTTTCAGCAAAAAAGCACCAAGAAAGAAAGTAGCTGGCTTCGGGATTCCTCCTGACATCAGCTGGACTCCAGCCACGCAGAAAGAGGTTGGCCTGGGAGTGACAGATTAGGCTGCGCATATGGTCAGATACCCTAGAAAAACGTAATTTAGGAAGATAAAATTGCACCCCTGATGCTGCACTGTTGTTTACTTGAAACAGCATGGTATATGAAGGTGGAGGGCAAATGTGAATATTTGGTTTTCTTTGAAACTTGAAAGAAAAAAAAGATTTGTCTTGGCTGGAAACCAATATTGACAGATCCCTATGAAATCAGGGGGATAAACGTTTACATGCATTTTTGCTTGTATGACTCAAATATACAAGAATGGGGACAAGAGGAGGGACCATGTCTGTGCCTGGGCAGATGAGCACAGAATCCCTGATCACCAGTTTAAAAGCAGCCGCTTTCTCTCACAGCCGAAAATCAAGACCGAAGTGGAACAGAAGCATCATAAACACTAATGAATTAGGGTATTTGGCACAGCAGACAGGAATTCTTTTTCCCCAATGATGACCATCCAACTTTATCAACCTAAGAGATAATACTTGAGACATAACAAGTGCTGATGGTCACCTATCTGAAGAGCTGAATATTTTTCAGAATATTTCCTTTAGAGGTAAGATGAAGACTGAGCTCTCACTGTGATGGTGAAATGCACAGCTCTAAGCCAGCATCCTGGGGAAGAGCTGCTATCAGAGGATCAGAAGAACCTCAGTGAAAGGAGATACAGGATTGCACCGACCCTGACCACAGCCCCCAGTACTGATTTGCAGTGCTCCAGAGCCCAGTCGCTGCTCACGTCCCAGTGCACACTGTGGGGATCTCTCATGGCACAATTTACACGCAGTTCTCAAGCATTTGCTTGCACAGCTGATGGTATGTACTGCTTCATGATGCCTATGCCATGACTGAACCCATCCAACAGTTCACCCAACAGGTGACTTGGGTCACTGTCCCAGGGCAAAGTAGACAAATGCTTGGCAGTGATGTAGGTGCTTATTTGTTGGATGTAGTCAGAAGGTTTGGACAGAATAAGTAGTTCATTATTTTTAATAAATACAAATACAGCATCCTCAAATAAAGAGTCATATCACCAGCTACAGCTGATATGGGTACAGGATGGAAATCTCCTGGGAGCAAGGTCACAGGAGTTGGTACGGCTCTGCTTCCTGATACAGGATCAGGTCCTCTTCCCACTAAAGACAACAACTGGTACAAAATGGAGCTGGACCACACTTGTGTTATATCTATCCTGAACTATGCATTTCTGGTATTTTTTTGGTATATACTACAAAGTAGAGGGGGAGGTTGGTTTTTTGATCATGCAGAAATGTGGATTGTTGCCAGGAGAAAACACCCTCCCTAAGCACAGTATCTAGGGATGCAATCTCTGGTTTATCAGCCATCCTCTCCTACAAGGCAAAGCTGGCAACGTCCATCTGTATGACCAGCAAGGGAATGCCTCAGACATACCCAGATTTTAAAACTTAGGGCGTTGGTGAAATTAATTCTGATGTATTTCTTTTTTCTCTCAAAGTACAGCAATGAGCATTTGCATAACAGGAACACAAATAAACCCTGAAAACTGCCTGCTTATAGCAAGCCGTTGTCCTTTACTCTGTATCTATCAGCTTTGAGTGGTTCCAGGTAACTTCTGCTTTAAAAAGCCTAAATAAAGCTGGAAGTGACTGATTCCTTTTCCCTCCTGGGTATTTTAGGAATGAGACCTAGGCAGCATTGGCCAAAGTTTCTTTCTATGTGCTTCAGACTAAGGAATTTCATTTTTCATATTCTAGTAACTAACACTTGTTTCAGGGAAACAGTTTATATTTACCCAACAAGAAGTGCTTCACTTTAAGGCCAAAGTGACTTTCTGTTTGCCTGAGCAGCTACTGTCTTTTGTGAGACCGATATGTAAACAGAGTCCTTCCGACAAGCAACTGAGACCGTGAAAGCAGCAGACTGGGAGCTGGGACAATACCACATGAGCACCGACACAGAAATGCCAGGGCTCCTGCTTTCAGCAGTGTCCACTCAACTGTAGCTTGGTCAGATGTTTGTAATTGGGACCCACCAACACCAGCCCAATTACTGCTCAATGCTCTGGCACAAACCTGCCTCCAGCCATGGCAACAAGCTGGGTCACCCCAGCAGCACAAACATCGCAGTTGCTGCTGCAATACTCTGGGCATGGATTCCCTTCAGAGGGGTGGCAGCCAGAGGCAAGGAAGAGACATGAATTTTGCATCTATTGCCCAGGCACTGATATGGCAGCCCGCTTGCAGATGCTGCCCATGCACCATGAGAGCTGCCCACAGGCTCCTGCCCTCTCTTACAGCTCTCTGATTTTTGAAGCAGTTCATGAGAGACTGAGACTTGGCCATCTGGGAAAAAAAAATAAAATCAAAAGCAAGAAGGAAAATGTTCCTTTTCGAAAAGAATGAAATGAGAATTTCTGTTGCTTAGCAAATTTTTAACTAGTTGCTGTCCTCTGCTGTCTGTGCCAGAACATCCTCTGCCAAGTGCTTTGCCTGACCCGAAGCCCAAGGCTGCGCAGGAGACCTGGCAGGAGTCTTTCTGAGCCATGACCTGCCCGACTGCCGGAGTCACCGCTTGCTTGGGTGAGGAGTTGCAGAGAGCACGTCTACCCCACCATGCCCGAGCACTGCAGGCACTCCCCCAGCGTGACTGAAGGACTCATCCTTCAGGTCACCTCGGCGCTGGGACTCCAGGCAGCAGCGCTCCACGCAGTCACAGACCAACTAAGGAAGACCAAGGTGCAAAAGAACACTAGGAAATGGATTAAAATAGCTCCAGCTAGACCCTGGAGAACAGAGGATAAATCATCACCATTGTGACCATGTGCATAGAGCTTGGGATGCTAACAAGCCTCCATAGTGCAGCACCCCTGACTGAACCTGCAGGACTCTGAGGAGCAGGAGAAAGGCGAGCACGCCATTTCTCTTGCATTAGTCGTCATTGTTTTCCTTTTCTTTATTTCTCTGTTGTTACTAAAAATAAAAATAATTCTTTGATTAGACAGCAATTACACTAACCAATACATTTAAGGAGTGTTTCTTCACTACAAATATGTATTATTAACTTACTGAAATTGTCCCAGTTCAAAGTAGGAAGGCAGACAACGCAGAAAAGTCCACCTACTGAACAAACACAACACAGCCACCACAAAGACCTACACGGATAAACTGAAGCAACACGGGACAATCTGCTCTGCCACTAGAAACCAGTTTTTTCCACAGACACACCAAGATGAGGCAGGGGTTTGCTGGTCTATACCTGTTAAAAGTTTTTGATGATCTTTGTGGGCCATCATTTACCTTTTTATCAATGTAAGGACATATCGGGTCTTCCTACTTTAGATTTTCACGAAGTCGGAATTTACCACGTATGTTGGTTTTGTTTGTTTTTCCAGCACCTTTTTTTTCAGAAATGTTTCTTCCAAAAAAACAGTAACACATAAGAGCCTAATTTCATCCTCTCTTTCTCCACTCACAAGCCATTATGATAAACGGGGATATTTTCAAAAAAATCTTTTACTCTCTGTAAGGACAAGGTAGCAGAACAGGAGCTATTAAAAGATTCATTACTGCACCTCTCAGGCCCGAAGCAAATTCTCACACTAGCTAGCTTTGCCAGATCTCAAAAGCTAGAGGTCTTCCCTTCCATTTTGATGGAAATATATTTTTCATGACGTGAAAGCCAGTGAATAATAATGCTGAGAAATCAGATAGAATAGATGAGGCTTAAAACTTTGAGATCATCTAGATTTTCATGTAAATAAGGCAGTGACAATATTGAAGTGTTGGAAAGCCACTTACTGTCCAGTCTATAGCAAATACAGCTATGAAAACCAAACAAAGTAAATGCAATGGTCACTTAATGCCACCGAACAGGGAACAAACAGGCAGGCGTTGAGGTCTGAGCAATAAGGGGTGTTACTCCTCTTTAACATCCCGAGGAGAGCAGAGAACAGAGCTAGTGTTTTGCATCCAATTATTCAGAGCAAGCAGTCACGCATCGGTCTCCTGAAACTGAGATCAGATGTCCATGCTCTGCTCCAGCCTTTCTTCTCGCAAACACCAAAACAGATAACCACTGCAGCTGCACATAGGTACGCATGGACGTACACATTTGTGTACTTAAAGAGAATAAAAAGAAAAAAGAACACGGTATTGTTCAGCCTATAAGAGGCAGCATAGCGAGAGCTAAAAATAAAACTACATTAGTCTGCTGGTTCTTCTTTGTTATAGTAATAAAACTGGGCAGAACTCCACAGAGCAGACCTCATGTTTGTCCTAAGGATGTCACACTCAAAAATAGATAGCTGAGAGCTCAGGAAGGGAACACTTCACATTTCTAGTGGCAACTTCAGCAAAACACAAGGTAGATACTGCTTTATATCTTTGGTCAGAGTATTTCTTCTGTAAATAGGGGGAGACAGTTTCCAGATAAAAACTTGAAAGAACAGGAGAGACACAAAACCTGGGCAAAGCACTCGAAGGGTGGCGCAGAGAAAGGATCAATGGCAGGAGAGGAGGGATGTTGTGAGAGCACTGAGCAGGGTCATCCTGGCACACCGACAGATGGGCAGCAGGACACTGTGCTGAGCCCTGTAAAAGGGATGACAAGAAACTTCAGCTAGGCAGAAGGTGAGAGCGCCAGGAAACTATCAGAAAAGACTGATGGCATTGGTGTGCCAAAATAAAAAGGAAGGTGACAAAGAACAGTGATGTGAACCCATCTGGTGAACGGATGGAGCTGAGCAGAGGCCAGGAAGCAGGAATAGGAAACTACTGTGCTGCTCCCCAAAACACAAGGCTTTGGCAAGGAACCTGTCAGTAGAAGGTGGGGTTTAGCGATAGGGAAACAGAAAACTGGGAGAATTTCCTAACAGCATCCATCTGGGAGGGGGAGAAGGATGGGGGTCAGTCCTGAAACCAGGCTGCGGAGCCAGAGTGCTCAGAGGAAGAGCATCTGATGCAGCCAAGGAAGGCTACACACAGAGGAATCAGGAACTGCAGCCTTTTGTTCTCAGGATGCCATTACAGTAATGCTCGAGAAGAAAAAGCTCACTTTTCAGTAATGAAAACCATCTATTACCCCATGAAATCTGTTTGAACGTTGTGCCAAGTGAAGTCTTGCCTTTCAAATTTATAAAGTCCATACATAAGAAAATTCAAGACAGTTTGAAGCAGGGAACCCCAAGGAATATTAGCCAGAGCCATCATGCCACAGAGAAGGCTGAGAAGCAGGACACCATTGCTGCACTGTGGCAACCATGCCAAAGACAGTAAGTGTCATTTGAAAAGTGGGATATGGATGTGAGTGTAATATGTTAAGGTATCTTGCACATACAGAATGAGGCTTTTAAAAGGAAGTTTGGCATCCAGTGGTAACAGAAGATCCCAAAAGTCTTTTCCCTTTGCAGAAATAGAGACCAGGGCGGAGATGCTGGAGCTGCGTCACACTGTGTCCCACAAAGCCTGATCAAGACTGGCCTGTGTAAGGGGAGTACAATAACCTGCTGGCTGCCAGGAAGGCATTCAGTCCCGCTCCCTGTGATGGCACTAACAGGCTGCAATGGCAATATTCTCAGAATAGGCACTAATAGGCTGCTAAAAACACCACAGGGAACATCAAACAGCCAACACCACATACCAGGTACACGCACAAACCCAAAGCTCAGTAAATAACCTTTTTTATCTTAATACATAAGCATTTCTATCCCATCCACAGGCTCTATGAACATTACAGAGGAAGTGTACAGCTAAATTACCAGGCTCAGAGTGATGTACATTGCAACCAAACACAGCAAATGATCCCGGGGAAATGTGTCCTGGTTGTGTGCGTGATGACAAGGACATCTCTCCCAACAGCTGGGACAGGCAGTGCCGGACCATGGCATGTACGTGCTCCCTCGCTCACACACCCAGCGTCAGCTTGGCACTGTTTGAACTTACAAACTAAGCAAGCTGAGCGACAGACAGGAATTCAATGGTGTTTTGTTCCCAGAAGCATTAAAGAGAATATGTCAAAACTGTATAAAGAATGTGAACAATAAATGTCAATCCAGGTTAACAGCCAGTTTCATTTCTGTCTTGTGATAATGGTCAAAGAAGCCTTACTGAGAAAGAAAAAGCAATTTTTAATTATTTGGTATTTCCACAGATGACTGATAAATTGACTCCAAACAATTCAACAGTCAGTGAGTTCGCTTTAGGGAGAAGAAAAGGGTGGAGAAGACATCAGATGATCTTGGATCTCTCCTTTCCTTTTGCTTTACTGCACTTCAAAGAAATGTGCGAAACTAACCACATATAATTCAGGTCATTGAACAGATGCATATACCTCTGGGTAACTAATGTGGATAGTTAACCAGCTATTTTTGTTTCACATTTCACTTCTCACCGTAGGGTCTTGTAAAAGAGAACAGGAGCAGCCATTAGACACCCCTAGGTAAGTTCAGCTCATGTCAAGTGAAATCACATTAAGTGAAAAATATGCTAAATAAAATGATATTCAGTTTGTACGTTTGTGCTGTTTCATCCCGGACGTGCTAGGAATGCAGGCAGAGACATTTGCTTGGTCAGGTCCGGCTAGAAGATGCTTTAGAAGAGTCAGAATTTTTAGTTTTCTAATTATTAATGGCATCACGCTTTCACCGAAATGATATAAAACATTCATTACACCATTTCAGCTCTTTCAAAATAAGCACGACTTTCTAAATGAAGATTCATAATTTTATGTTTATGTTCTATGCTGTAATCTTTCCTGCTGGAAAAAACCTGATAGCATTATTCTGCTAAAACGTTTGCTGTTTGAAGCTGGATAAAACAATGCATTAAAATAGAGATTAGCTTGGGAAGTTTCATTAAGATAAGGTGAGTACCAACACCTCCCAAACTCATAATATCCTGCACACCAACCAGCCAGGTTTATGTCTCTCTGAATTCTCCATCCTGCAAATGCAGATTTTCCGATGCTCCACCTGTACAACCTGCTTGCAATAAATTAAGAGTTTGGTTTTGATACAAATGTACCCCTCAGTACATAAGCATCAGTCTAGCATGTTGCCTGGGAATATTTTGATTTGTTGTTAATATGTACTGACCTACACTATTTTTGTGCAAGATGGAGCAGACTCTTTGCTGCGGACGACATAAGCAGGCTTTGAAGTTAAGATGTGGCACCTGCCCTGAATACTCAACTAAAGCCAGATTATATCCAGTACTCCACTATAGCTACAGCAATCCCAGACAAAAGCAAGCTTAGGAACAAATGTCAGATGTGAGCAGGGCACTGGTTTACCAGTATCTCTGCAAGCAATCATGGGGAATCACATTGCCCCTATGGAAACCTCAAAGTCCATGACATGTGCAATGGTTACTGCCAGCAGTTAATATACTGAAGTCATTCACCAAATTAAAACAAAGATTAAATTGCACCAGGAAGGTCATACTCCATTTTACATATACAAGGAAATGTAAAATTTCCAAGTAAAAGTAATTTAAGTGGTATTGGGGGTGACTGAGAAAGTAGCGTAATAGTGGATCATTAAATTGAAGCCTCCTTACCACAGGAACTATGAGACAAAATAGAGTTTGTTCTACTGTGGTGTTCACAGGAGGGAAAAAAAAAAATATTTCAGGTAGCTCCCAAGTACTTAAAAATCACTGACATTGTACACTTTCACTAAATATTTTGCAGGATCGATGAAATCCTGAAATCATAATGGGACCCAAATCCTTCCTACCTTTGACCAAAGGAAAACAGCAGCCTTTTTGGAAAAAAGGGGTTGGAAAATCTGTTTCTTAAACAGTTAGTTTTTAATCTAGATTCAGTTGCATTATAACATGGCAGAAGTACATAGAACTATGACACTCAAAAAATCTTTACAAGTTTAGAGGTGTTTTCATTTTGCAGAGAATTACCTCTTGTGGGGAGTACCTGCAGTGTCCCTGTAATGTGTTTCTCCTGGCAGTACCAGCAAGTATTTCCATCTATAACTCCAGCTTAACTTCGTTTATGTGAGAGAATTCACATTAAGGTTGCAGCAGATGAAGAATGCTTCCAATAAAAGGGATATATGCCGTTCTTATAGTGCTAGCTGGTGGACTGAATTATTATTATTACAATTATATAATAACTTTCATCTTGATGCTGAAGTGCTCCCCAAATCACATCATCAGTGATAGTTATTTTCAAATTCTGTCCAATACACCAATCCAGATGCTCTCTGGAGTTATTAACTAATTAAAAATATTCCATTTCAAGATGTACCAATGGTAGGATGGAGACAGGTCTGAGACAATCTGCAGCACTACTTCCATTGCTGGCAGCACACCGGTGTGTACAACAACCCCAACCAAAGCAAACAGACCAAAATTCAAATGCAGATATTCAGGTCAGAATATCTATATTATTTTTAATTAACACAGTCAGGGGTATCTTCAGAACTCCACACTGGCAGAGTATGATTTCTCTATAGCCACAGAAGGGCTGACAGGGAAGCAGCAACCCTACTGTGCTACCAGGGCCAAACCCTCAGCTGGAGAAGAGGATCAGTGCACTGTGCCAGTTCAGGAAGCTATACTGATTTCACACATACAAAGAAATCACTCCTATGTTTCCAGGCCTCACGCACAGCCACACAACAGATATCTATGGACAAAAGAAGAAACTTCTGTTTGCAGAATAAAATTTCCAAAGCAAACAGAATTACTGTCTTGTCCATCGGGTGCTTTTCACACATGCAGAAAATTGTACTGTTATTTTTGCCTTTTTTCCTCCATCAGCATCCAGAGTATATCTTCCAGTAGCCCAAGAAGTTGACTCATACTAGATTAGTCTAAGTAGTATATAAAACTCTGTTATTTGTTACGGGAGACTCATTTCAATACACACAGACTGCACGTAGACCAAGAGTGGGCACTAATCTTCTTTGGGCAAAGCAAGCTCTAGCACAGCAGATACACTATAGCCAGTTGCTGCCTGACCTGTTTGGTGTTCATGCATGCGAGCCGGTGTTTTATTCCTATGCTGGACAATGGGAGAGCGATTAACATTCCCATAGATCCTCTCCTCAGTAAAACCCTACTGCTAATCCATATGGGGTGACAATTTTTGCATCTCTGCAGAGTAGCAAGGTGTAACTGGGAATGCCTCTCAAGGGAAGAAAAGCTACACAAACCTTTGCCACAACACGGAGGGTACATTAAATAGCTAGATGACTACGGCATTGGCAATTTTCTCATGAGGCTGATGAATAACTTCTCATCAGGCAAAGACGAGTAAATTCCAGTCAGCCCTTTGTTTTCTCTCCAGGTCCCCTCCATTTGGCTTCTGCAGAAAACTCATTCCTTGGTTTAGGTTTAATTCTTGCCAAAGGAATGACAGCAAAAAAAATAGCAGCAAACATCTAGGAAACAAATCTTCAGCAATCCTCTTTTGTGAGCTATGAAGATTGTCATCAAGATTTCATTAATCTAGTGAAAAAAGCCCTGGCATAAAAGAGCCATCAGGAATCTAAAAGATGCAGGTTGGTTCACAGCTGTGGCTGCTGCATGCCTGGCCCCAGGGCAGAGGAGGTCCTGGCTGCTGTTTCTCTGGCTGTGCCTTTACCCTCCCAGTTTTCAGAAGCCCCTGGAAGGAAATTGCAAGTAAGTTTGTCTATGAATGGAGGCAGAGAGAGACAGGCAGATATCAGCTTTAAATTAAATATGCAAACCCTAACTGGACAAACACAGAAAAGTATTATGCATGAGGTTATCATTTTCCCAATGACATGCAGACTACAGTACCATTTTAAAGACTGAAATACACATTATCTTCTCTCCTTAATTCATCTAGATGAGAAAGTCTAATATTTTCTTGCCCTTCCACATGGAAGGATAAGAAAAATTCCAAATTCAGCACCAGAAAAAAATAGGTAATAAAGGTCCACTGCTTCTGATCTTAGTGGAGTCACGGGCTTCATTACTGTAAGATGCAGCAGTAAAAAAATACTCAAATAAAGTCATTCTTTGTTCCTGCTGTGAATATCAGAGCACTCCAGGAACATAAATCTGAGACTCACCTAACTACTTACAATAAAACACCTACCGGGATGCACTGACCTTTCCTAGCCTTCTAATGTGGTGCTGGCAACCTAAACAAAGCAGTGTCATGCAATAACTAGGAATTATTTCCAATGACATATGAAGGGAAGGAAAAAAAAAGAAACAAAGGGAAAAAAAAAAAAAAAAAAAGATCCTTGTTGCATCAGGATTGGCCCAATTCTACCAGAATATATGTTGGGGAAAGTCACAATGACAATTTCATAAACTGCTGAAATGTGAGCAAGTGTTACACAAAGGTTGAGTGTTGGGTTTTTTTTGCCGCAGGTCTTCAATGTTCATTCTAAATATACTTTTGTGGGTAACAAAACCATCTCCCAAGTCTCTTAGTTATTTTTCTCCTTGCTGCCATTTACACGAAGATAAAGACTCAGATGCCAATTTGAAATTTAGATTATACTTTGCCAAATACTTAAGATATACCTACACACACATATAGCCATTGTTCTAGAAACTGGATATAGAAAAATACACATATATGCACAGCTGTAGGCTTACTCTAGTAAACATCTTGCACAGACGCTCATAGTACTAGGGAGTGAATGTACAGGTCTGCTTACATGTTTACATATCCACAGTGCTGCATAACATATATACACCGAGTTGGCTCCTAGTCCAAAATGCCTGAAGGAGCTATCTACAGCTTTAAGTTGAATTAAAAGTTTAACCTAACTAGCCCAGGATCTGAATGATGTATAGATCCCAAGAACCATTCTTTCTGAGCGCTACAGAAGTGCTTGTGCAGGGCTAAGCCTGACCTGTTGCTGAAGTTCTCCATTTGAAATAAGAGCCAAGTCCAAAGCGACTTTTCCATTCATCTCTACTTTGCATATCAGCTCAGGGACAGATGTTATAAAGCTACGACATGATATATTTTGCAGCAGAGGAAAAAAATAAAAATAAAAATGAGTAATGAAAAGCATTCCTCATAATTTCATTTCTTTTCATGTTGGCAAATAAGCAAACCTTTCTAGCTACAAATCCGTGCTGGTTAGAGAACTGAAGCACCGTAAATCCAAAATGTTGGGACTTGTGGTCTCATTGTTGCATAGCCATTCAAAAGCAATTTCTCCATTGGTTTTTTTGATTACAAATATTTGTTAAAATTATTTTTCATACCTTTCTGTCACAGGCAAAATACCTGTGCCTAGCATTTAAATTATGGCATTCGACCACCTTGCTTATGCTAATTGATACTAAATATATTAACAAGACATGGACTAGCATAACGTAAGTATTCACATGTGAAAATGACTGGTCCAGAGAGAAGAGAGAGATCGGCAGCAGCACATGCATTTGAAACTGTTCCATCGGTACACCCAGTCCAACATTAATAACATTTAAAAAGGGATATCATACATTAAGAGTGCTGTGTCATAGATAAACCTGAAAAAAAGAGTTCACTGTTGTGGTGATGCGCAGAAAATCTCTCCATTGGATGAAGTTACAGAAATTCACTGGCAGTGAAGATAGAGACTAACTATTGCTGAGAAAAGCTGTTTTCCACAAAGAGCTTACATGCCCTGTCCTTGCAAGATGCTGACCACAGCTCAGAAGCTGGGGAAGGCAGGGGTCCAACTCTAGAAAGCAAACTCCTTAAGTGAACAAACCATTACAAGCAGCAAACCTGAAACAATCTTAGCTACATTCTGCTTGTGAATCAGTGCCTCGGTATTTTATATGCACCAATACCAAATCTTTCCTCCTTTACTAATCAGCATCAAAATATCTGACACTCACTCTTTTATCTTGTGCTCAATCTAGAGGACTAGTCTAATGCTACCTCAGGTATTCCTGGTGTTTACAATGCCTCAGTTACACTCTGTGTCCAAGGTCAGACAGCAATAAAACTGGAATTCAACGTGTACCAAAGGCAGTGGAAAGAAGGAGCATGCTGTAGGGCATCATGTGGGAGGATGAGCGAGATAAACAAAATACCTGACAGGCTTGTTAAAGCCAGGCTTTGCCGTTAGTCTCTCACAATCAGACGTGCCCACAAAGAGTAACCCCACATTAAATATTGAATTGGGGTGGGGAGAGTGAGCGCACACAGAGAATCAAAGAAAAAACAGGAGAGGAGGATTAAAAAAAAAATTGTCTTTTGAAATTATGTGATCCTTGGCCCACTTGAGGTTGATTAAACATCACTTCATGAAGGTTGTCTTCCTGGAGCACTGGGAAGCATCACTGGCTCATTACGTTTTGGCTGATCCTGAGTGAGCACGATTTCCTCCAGCATTTCCTCCCTTCCTTGTGGCAGGTTTCTATCTTTCTGGAGTCTGACCTCCACCTTGCCAGGTGAGCACTGAGGTTGAGAATTCATCAAATCCCTCTGAGAAATGTCTGCTGCTTTTGTCAATAAATTGCTTCTTGAAGCCCTTGCATTTTTCAGTGACCTCTTGTTCCTTTGGTGCCTGAAAAATTTTGAGTTAACTTTTTCTGCAGTCTTGTTTTCTCCCTTCAGCTTTGCTTTGCAGTCTTCTCCTACATTGTGCTCAGTGTTGTTCTTTGATCTTCTGATCCTTCTTTTGTAATTACATCTGATGCCTCCACTCACCCAAACCTTTCTGAAGCTTTTTTGGGAAGTTGAATTTTCTTGATGGTTAAAAAAGATAATAGAGAGATCAGCGAGCGATTCTTTTAAATGTCTAGTTACCTAACTCAAAGGTGCAGTGCAAAAAGAAGAAAAAAAATGGGTAGAAACTTGGATATATTCTGTATCGAAGGACATTATCCTTTCACATTTATTGCAATTCAATTCATCTAGTACCTTCACAAAAACTCTTGGCTGGTGCTTCTGAAGCCAAGAGAATAAGGACTTACTGACGAGCACCTCTCAAAAATATACAAATTACAAAATTAATGGGATAAAAATAAATCTGTTTTTCAAGTATAAATATAGACACAGAAGATATGGTAACTTAATTTTAGGCCTAGTATGTGTTAAGAAAATGCCACATAATTCTATTCTTTTTGAACTAGCGTCTTTATTAAACAAGTGAGATATGGGTATTTGGAGCAAACTGATTTGAGAAACTGGCTATCTGAAGGATGTGTGTGGTGGGTTGACCCTGGCTGGGGGCCAGGTGCCCACCAGAGCTGCTCTCTCACTCCCCTCATTCACCAAACAGGGGAGAAAAAGTATAATGAAAAGCTTATGGGTCAAGATAAGGACAGGGAGAGATCACTCTCTAATTATCGTCATGAGCAAAACAGACTGAACTTAGAGAGGGAATTCATCTAATTTATTACTAAGCAAAACAGAGTAGAGGAATGAGAAATAAAATCAAATCTTAAAACACCTCCCCCCACCCCTCCCATCTTCCTGGGCTCAACTTCACTCCTGGCTTCAACCTTCCCCCCCTCAGCGGCACAGGGGGATGGGGAATGGGGGTTACGGTCAGTTCATCACATGGTGTCTCTGCTGCTGCTTCATCCTCAGGGGGAGGACTCCTCTCATCATTCCCCTGCTCCAACACAGAGTCCCTCCCACAGGCTACAGTCCTTCATGAACTTCTCCAACGTGAGTCTCTCCCACAGGCTACAGTCCTTCACGAACTGCTCCAGCGTGGCCTCTTCCACCGGGTGCAGACCTTCAGGAGCAAACTGCTCCAGCGTGGGTCCCCCACGGGGTCACAAGTCCTGCCAGCAAACCTGCCCTGGCGTGGGCTCCTCCCTCCACGGGTCCACAGGTCCTGCCAGGAGCTTGCTCCAGCATGGGCTTCCCAGAGGGCCACAGCCTCCTTCAGGTGCCTCTACCTGCTCCGGCGTGGGGTCCTCCACGGGCTGCAGGTGGAATCGCTACACCCCCTCATCCTTCCTCCATGGGCTGCAGGGGGATAGCCTGCTTCACCATGGCCTTCACCATGGGCTGCAGGGGGATCTCTGCTCCGGCGCCTGGAGCACCTCCTCCCCCTCCTTCTGCACTGACCTTGGTGTCTGCAGAGTTTCTTACATCTTCTCACTCCTCTCTCTGGCTGCAAAAGCTCCCCCTAAGTTGTTTTTTTCCCTTCTTAAATATGTTATCACAGAGGCGCTGATTGGCTTGGCCTTGGCCAGTGGTGGGTCTGTCTTGGAGCCGGCTGGCATTGGCTCTCTCAGACACTGGGGAAGCTTCTAGCAGCTTCTCACAGAAGCCACCCCTGTAGCCCCACCACCACCAAAACCTTGCCACACAAACCCAACACAATGTGCCAAAGAGGCTGTCATGATGCAATAACTTAAACAGCACTAAGTAACCGGAGTAGAAGCTTAATCTTAGCGATACAGGGCTGAAAAGATTTAAGACTTTCTCCAAATCCCAAACCAGGCTTTTTTTTTTTTCTTTCTTTTTAAACATTGATTTAGTAAAACAGGGAATTGTTTTTTCCAATATGCCTGATCCTCTCCTGCCCCAACTGCAACCACCCCTCCAGCACCGCTCTGAGAGCTTTGCACAGCCTCAGGCACCCAGGCTTCTGCATGCCTCACCTTGAGATTGTTCTTGAGGACAAAGTTGTATAAACCACTGTTACTACGCCTTCAAATTAAATTCCAAAGGACACCTAAACCCACCTTTAATTTCCATGTGGTGTTGCCTTACACTGAGTTTTACTAGCCTGCCAGGGATTACAAACTGGAGCTCAAGTTAACACAACTCACCAGCTGCTAATATATTTACACTGCAGGATTCAAACATTAGTTGGTGGTATAGCAGCTCTCACACAAGCTAAATTAATTCTGTAGTGATTAATACAAGCAGGGATGGCTCAGGTTAACTCAGCAACAAAAACAGTCCACAGGACAACTTATATGAACGTGCTTCAGGCAAGGAAACTAGTAAAATTCTTCCTTGTGGGTAGATGAGCAGGGCTTCTTTTCCCAGGGCGATGATGTTCTGGCCTTGAAAATACCACTGAGATAGCGGACACATTAAGAGGATACGTCTGCTTTTCCCTTCAGAGAAGGTGGAAAGGCTGACTTGCAGCAGGAGGGGAAGGAGCTCTCTTTCAGACTGAGCCCGACCCATGGTGCACTGCCTGCCTAGCAAGCCCACACGCGGGCAGCCAGAAAAGCTGGATCAGGGCAAACAGCCCCTACGTGATCGTGCAGGAAATCATGGGAAAACAGGATAAATGCAAACTACTGTTGTTTTGAACATGTAAATAAGGGTCTCTGACATGCCTTGCTTCACTCTCCTCAGTGTATGTAGGCTCCTTGTGTGGTAAATGCTGTTTTTCTTGACTGCCAGAGAAAAGACTGAAGTCTTGAGAACCACCTCCTCCAGGCACGCCAGACCCTTAACCAAGGATTGCCAGGCAGAGGCATTTCGCTTTCCAGTGAACAGAGTCTTGACCAGCAGAAATACTGTAACAAGCCACATTTTCCCTCCTGATTGCATATGTAATCAAATATTCACTCTCACTTTCTATTTAATGATGGTGACTCCAAAGAATTCAAAGAGCTATTTTGGTTGTAATATTTTCTAATTGTTTCCCTTGGGAGGTAGAAAGACTTTAACTGGATGTTGTATCACAGCTTCATCAGTACTTTGAGGTAGATAATATGCAACTTCAGATGTAACACAATTAGTCCCTGCAATTAATACTTCCCTTTCATTTTTTGCCATTAATATAATTTTCCTACAGCCTAGTTAAGTGCTGTACCCTGCATTTATTCCATCACTGATGAGCTATCGAATAAACCACTTCAACAGACCAACATAACTTGTCTTTTCTATAGTATTAGAGTTTATTACTGATTTAATTGCAAAATATCTGGACTTGTTGATTATGAATTAAAGACCATTCCAGGTCTAGGAATGCTGGGATCAACACATCCAATAGCGCAAGATTGCTGCTGCACAAGGGCTGTTAACTCTGCTCACGTGTTTTTAAAGTTGCCACTTTCCCCCAACTTGACTTTCAATATAGTAGACCTATGTTGGGTTACTACTTATATCACTTACACAGACTGAGCTGAAAGCATGAACAAGTAAATAACAGACAGGACCTTGCTTTCTTCACTGCATAAATGACAACAACAAAGCCTGCCAAATTTACAGAAACCAAAACTACATTTATATCTGTGATAATCTGACAAAGTAAAAACCACTTCATCCTACCTCCCAAAACCCCACGTAATTGCTAGCTTAGACAGGTTGTCTCTTCTATCCTTTTGTCTTTATGGCATCAGCTTTTAGCCAGGTAACAATCTTTTTAGCTTATTAAATAGTAATGGATGTATAAAAGCTCAGTAGTTCAAGGCAGCTTGTTGGGGAACCACCTGTATCAGAAGTGCAGGTGAGGGGAATGGAGCAGCCTTGATCAATACAATGAAGATGCCCACTGAAAGCATCCAGCCTGTAGCCTTGGCTTTCTGTGACTCGTGGATCATGCTCTACTTTAGGTTCAGTCCTGTGGGAGTATTCTGTAAAAACTCTTCTTGAGGTGGGACACTTAGGATTTTGGACATCAGTTTACTTTTAACTTGTGTTCTGCATCTTCAGAGCATAATGGGATAAAGACAGTCTCGAGATCTGTCACTTGACAGCCTTCTATGCATAGTAAATACATTGCATGACAGAAGAGACATACAAGGTGGACTTGAGGCAGCCACTGCCTGTGGTAAAAGCTGACAGCAACCCTTGTGCTGCTGGCGTAAGGATGCAATGCAAACGTGCACACTAAGACCATACTGGCCAACCAGCCCGGGCTTGTTGGATCCCACTGACATCTCACATGTGATTAGGCAGCAGCCTAGACCTGCATTTTCAACTGATATATCATGAAACCAACATTCACCAAGAGGCTCAGTTCTAAAATCCAGCTGAAAACATCTTAAAAGCAAATTTGAAGACCTTAACTTATATAAAACAATAACAAATATTTCAGACTTGCAGAAACCAAGGATTAACTAAGCTTAACATTGGTGCAGTGCAACTCTGGTGAGTCACCAATCTCCAGTACAAGGAGGGCTGCATATCCATCCACCCAGCGCTGAATTATCCCTTAAATAAACAGTCAGACCACAGCAAATTTCTCCTCCTCAAATAACTGCATTGCTAACAGACTGTCTTCAGGGCTTGCAAAACAAGATAGAAGCAAACTGCAAAGCCAACAGGTACAACTAACACCCTCCTACAACTAAGTACTTGCATCTCAGAGCGAAGAGTAGAAAGTATTTTGCCTAAGCAAAGAAACCTAGAAATTCCTCAATTCCGACTATTCTGGTATCCAGAAAAGGTGAGCAGTCCAAACCTTATAATGTATTTATGTTAGAGACTTTGGCCAGTACAACTGGCTTGAATGTAGGACATACTTTTGCAGGTGAAATATTAAGAGAAACCAAATCACCTCTCAGTCTTAGACAAGGACTCTTAGAAACGTGCTGTGGTTCTCCTCACTGACATTACTGCATCACAGTCTTCTCAGAACAGCAGAATTCCTCAGCAAAGAATACCTCTTTTGTATAGCTAATGCTAGGACACTTTTCAAAGTTAGTTGTATTTGCAAATAAACACAATTTGTGAATTTAGCTAGCATTAAGAAAGATTTCACCCAAATTACTACAATATGCCAGTACTAACATCCTATTAATAAATATCCTAGCATGGTTACTTTCTTTTATTTCTAAACTTATGTCCATGCCAGTACAAGGTGCAGAAGTGCTGTGCACATACGGTTTGACTGTTCTCCAGAAACAGTGGCAAGGGACAGGATCTTACAGAACCAGGAATATTTATCTCAAAATATCTTTCAATATATATCAAAATATACAAGAATCAGAATCACAATGCCATCAACTTCAGCATCTGGATTTGATATGATACTCCAGTGTGAAAACTCCAGAGGAAAACTCACACTATTCACTCTGTTTACTGTGCATGCAAATTCTCTGCTGATGTTTCCCCATCCTTATGACAGTTATTTTTGTGCGAGTTGACCAGCACTTTTTAATGTGCTTCAGAAACACACCAATAAGCAGAGGCCGTGGCAGCAGTCACGGCATGCCCGCAGCCTGGCTGCAAACAGTGGCCACAACTCTACTAAAGACATTTCTGTCCTTCATCCCTTCTCCCCCAAATCCTCCTGTCCTTTCTGGCCACAGGTATTTCTGCAGCAAGGCTCTGCAGAGCACTGCCCAGCTCCAGAGGTCTAACATGAGGGCACTGCACAGGGACAGCCTTGGGCTCCAGTACTCAGCATGAACATTATTTTTATGTAGCAGCTTCTCTGTAATTATAAAAATGTCAGCTCAAAATTGCATGGTAGAATTTCAATTCGTTTTTAGTTCTGTGGAAGATGATTGTGGCTTTTTAAAAGTTCACTTGATATCAAAACAGCCTAGAAAGAGCAAATGTAATTAAAATCTTCTAGGAACATTGTGGTTGATTAGAAGTTTAATCACCAGCAGCCAGTGAAGAAGACTGCAAATACCACCTCCACTGCCATCAGAAAAACAACTCAGCTGCTCCTGGCACATATAGCCAGCTCCTGATTTGATCACGTCTGTATTTTCACAGGTTACTTATTATTGCTATAAGCATACAGAGCTAGGGCAAGCCAGGTCAAGCAGAAGAAAGTTTGTTATCTTGAGGATGGAAGGGAGGAAGGATTGGAAGTAAGAAAAATACACTCATTTTCAGGAGAAAAAAAAAACCACAAACAACAGGGCCATTCTGAGTGTAACACTTATTACTCATGGGTAACAGGAGACATTGCTTATGGGAGAGTATCTACTGCAGTTCTGAGCTCCATATTACAGAGATCCTATAACCACACAGAGAACAGTAATTAAATCTGAATTTGCCCTTTAGCTGTGGAGGTGAGGGATGATCTGTTCTGTAGAATTGCAGGAGAAAGAAGTTAGTTATTAAAAAATAATTTCCTAATGAAGGACACATCAATAACTGATAGATCTCTTTGCAGCAAACTATTCGACCAGTGTTGCTTTCTGACAGACTGGGACTCACAAACTTTGCACACAGCCTTGCCTTAAACATCAAAGCCAAAACCCCACAATTTGCAATGAAGTTGGTTGTCGTTGCCCTTTAACAGATGGTAAACTTGACAAAGATGCCAAATAGAGAGGAACAAAACAAGCATCTGCCCTTGGTGTGCTCCTTGCACTGCTGCTGGGACAGGCCAAGCCACTGTTTAAAAGGAGTTAATGCCCTGCTCAGAAAAGGGTATTTTCAGACACAGCTCCCAGAATTACAGTAGTTTTTCATGGCCAAAACACACAGAAATAGAATATTTGATCTGCAGTGAGACATCCAGTGACAGCATTTCTACCTCCAAGCTTTCTCCTCCCTCTTCAGTGTTATATGCGATAATCTTCCTTTAAAAATACTCTTTTATCCCCTCCCCCCCCCCCAAATGAATCAGTTCTTAGTAGATATTCCACTCATTTTTCTAATGGTCATTGATGCCTTTTATATTTCTCTTTCTTCATCGGTGTTCCAATGTCTTCCAATTTAGTATCATCTGCAAATTTCATTAACATCCTGTTTAACACATCTTCCCAATCAGCAATGAACTTGATTCAAGTCCTGCAATTGATTCTGGCAGCTCTCCACCAGAAGCCTTCCCCACGTCAATGCACTGCCTTTGTGTAAAATCTTTCAGCCAGCTGTCAGTCCACGTGGCCGCAAGTCCTATTCAAACCAACTGGGACTTTTCTTTTTTTATAAAATAGAAATCTGAATGTGGATTTTAATAACTCAGTTGATATCTCCTAATATATCACATTAGGTGCATTCTCTTAATCCATTGAAGCAGTTATAGCAATAATGAAGTGAAAGTAAATTGGTCAAGACCATTTATAGATAAAAACTTGCAAAAGAGCACTGGGGCGCCGTTAAAGCAGGTATCTGAAGAGAGAAAATACTTTAAAAATGCAGTGCAATCCAGCTAAACCACTTCAATAGCAAATGCCTAATCACCCGTGCTAGACTAATTATTTTTTTAAAATAAAGAAATAAGAGAGAGTCAAATATTGTTAGTTAGACCACTATGTAAAGACCCAAGGTGGATCCAGTGGGAGCTGTTCCTCTGGTCCAAGCAGTGGGCATGGCAGCCTGAACAGAGACAGCTACTGGACAGGCTTTAGTGGTGGAAAGCCCAGATCAAGTAACCTCCTGACTCATTACTTGTACAAAACCCCAAGATTTGAAGCCATTTGTCATATCTAGAAAATCACTGTTTGACCCTGAACACCTCATTTAATTTCTTCAGGGCTTGTTTGCATCCCAGCTGTTTATTATGTTACAGGTTGTGATGCCTAATGATGGAGTTCCCTGTTTCTGTGTGATGTGCAGGCTGTGAGTTCACCTGGCAGGGATACAAGCAGGGAGCAAAAACCAACTTAGGCATGGCCCAGCACAAATGCACCAAACCGAGGTCTGAAAACTTAGCAGCATTCGCACACCATGCACAAAAGCACAATTTCTGCTAGAAACAGGCAGACACAGCTCTGTTACCTGAGCTGCGCTGCTGGAAGAGCACAGCACAGAGGTGACAGCCAGAGGGAGCATGGCTCAGGGGAGCCTGTTAGCTCCAAAGCTCTTGTTTAACAGCTGGCTTTACCTACCCTCACCATGCTGCGATTGATTTCTGAGAAGTGCAACATGACCACAAATCTTACGGGACTTACAGCGGCTTCTTCTGACTGGGTATCCACATTTCATAAACACATTAACAGAAGTTTTCCAAAACATGGGAATTCCCAGAGCATGAAGTCAAAACACCAAGGCCACAGTTTTGTGAGGCTCACAGCCAAGAGACGCTGTAAAGGGAAACTTCTGCCACACACAGAGTCCCTTACTTGGGGCTCTAACTTTGAACTCCCTCAAGTTCCGCATCGCCCCATTGTGCACCAAGCACTTAATAAATGTTATTTTACAACTTCCTGCTTATTTTCAGCACTTAATCACGTCTTGCTCTAATGTGGTCTGCTTTCACTCAGGGCCAGCACTTTGGGAAGATGCTAGCAGCACCAAATACTAATCAGCAAACAATATCTAAAGATAAGTAGGATCCAGGCTGTCAAGATATGCTAACAAGTACTCATTTTGCATCAGCTTCCTCAGATGTTGGACTTAAGTTTTGAAATACATCACTATGCATCCTACACTGGTATTAGCAGAGTCTTAAAACCATCAGACTTCAGAAAAGACTTACAGTCAGTTGCTTATATTAATCAGTTTAGGAGCTGACTTGGGTGCAATCCAGGCTTCTATTATTTACTACTGACATATGCCGAGTTGAATTTTTTCTAACATTTCCGCCTGATTCATAAGGACTAACAAGAATATTAAATATGAGCCACTAAATTTATTTTGACTTGACTAGGTTGTCTTAATAATTAAGAATTCTATTTAGATTAATACAAGGAAATCTCTTGACATATATTGCCTTGCAGCACTGAAAAGATTATGGGAAATGACTGTGTGTAAGAAGGCTTCTCTTTGAAGTACAGTATTTGGGTAGAGATAGCTCGAACAATGCCTGTTAGGCAAGCTTCACATTCTACTGCTCAGGAATGTATTAAAACCACAAGGCTCAAGTACCTAACATGCTGCGAGTTCAAGCGCCCGCAAAATGACAGCATTACCATCGTGTTGCCGGTCTAGTAGCGCCTTTTCCTCTCGCATACACACTGCACAGCATCAGCCAGGTGAGGAAGGATGGGTGATTTCTCCTCACACCACAGTTCTAATTCCACTTCCCAGAAGGCACCCCAGGGAGCATGACCCTGGTCCTTGCTGTGGACACCCTTTGTCTTCCCCCTCATTGCTCACGCATTTTCAGCAGACAGCAGCTCAAAGGAACCACTCTCCTCTTAACCCAGTAGCTACGAATGGGCTGCAGTCCCCTGCACCTCGCCTTGCAAACCTTGTGTTGGAAGAACAAATGGGTTTTCATGGCTGCCCTGAAAATAAGTAAGCCAAGATGCTTTCACAGATGGAAGGAAAGAAGTTTCAAATAGAAAGTCTCTCAACAAGAAGCTCTTCATCTCTGACGATCAGCTCCGATACTGGCAGTAGATTCATAACTTCCCACAAAAAAACTCAGAGACTATTTGTATCTATAGAAATGCAAAAGTAGAGATAATTTATTTCCCAACAGAATAATTTCAAAATCCTGTTGAAAACTTCATGATATTTTAAATCAAGAATGAAAAAAGTGCTCTGGACCAGCTGGCATTTTTGTCTGAAAGCAGCTTCAGCAGAGAAGCTCCACTGAGGTTCTTCATGATCTTTAAACTGGATGCAGAATATAAATGGTTCACAGGTCTTTTTTTAAACCTTCTTAATGTTAGAAATTTTGCCCAATAAGATATATTAAAGATTTCTTACTAAACTGCGAACATTAACCTCTGTTACTAGGCTCTAAGCATGTAGACAGGCAACATTACGTGTAGATGTGGCGCCTAGGGACATGGTTTAGTGGTGGACTTGGCAGTGCTGGGTTAACAGTTGGACTTGATCTTAAAGGTATTTTCCAACCTAAATGAGTCTGTGATTCTATCTCATTTCTATTTTCTTCCCAAGTCACGTAGGATCTTTTAGCCAAAAATACAGGATGAGAGATGTGTTATTTTTCCACAAAGCAGCCCTCACTAAAGGTGACATGGTACCACTATGTTTGGGTTTGGACTATGCAGACTTGAACAACAGGAGCACAAAGAACCAACATGGTACCTCTTTCTCTGTCTTATTTTCAGTGCCTTTCCCTCTATCCCCAGACAGACTCCCAAACTCACCTCATTCAAAAGAGTTGCCTACCTTAGATTACAAAACAAAACAAAAAAACCCAGCAAACATGGTCCTCTTACACGCACACTAACCACCTCCATGCAATGTGACTTGCAGGATCTCATGGAAGCACCTTTTCTTTTTTCAAAGTTGTTTTTTCCACCTGTTTTTTCTACAATCTTTTTGAAATTCTGTTTCACTTTCAATTAACCTACTTTCAGGTTTCCCCATCTAAACCTCTCCCCAAGACATCACCTGCCGTGTTCTTCCTCTCTTTCAACTGCCCTCACTTCTCCTGCTGACATCTCAGTATGGACTTCTCTCCCTACCTAGGTTTTCATCTCATTTTTCTTTCTTCATGCAGAAAACACCCTGTCCCCCAAAACTCATTCTTTCTAGGGCAAGACAGCATTTCTTACCTTGATATATTCTCTTCCTCACTTTGATTGGTATCTGCTACTTTAGTTCCATCTGTGCATCTCACCTACAAGCTCTGACTCTGTTCTTTGCTTTGAATCCTGCCAGCAGGTACCTGCTGGTGGATGAGCCAGAGGTGTTTGAAAGGCCTGCAGGAACTCCTCAGGAGTCTCTACACCACAGAGGATAACAGCAGGGTCCCTCCTCCCAGTAAGGAGGTGGTAGCTGCCAGCTGCCTCTTACTGGGTCCTTCTGCTGCCAGAGCCACAGCTGGTGAGCTGCTGGCTTTAGACTCAGCACTTCACCTGGAGATAATTTAATTCAAATTCTCTCTCATATACTCTCACTGGTCTCTGAATTGAGCATCTTCCCTTTCTGAGTAGTGGGATTGCAGTCAGCTGTGAGTTAAACACTCAATTAACCTTACAGGAATCTCTTGCTAGGCTAAATCAGGTAACCAAAGCCAGTAATAAACTTATCCTTTCCAATACTCACATTAACTTTTATAAATAAAATTAATCATCAAATCAACGGCATCAATTACAGACTTTAAGAAAGTATCAAAATAACTTAGATATTTTATTAGCTTGAAAGGGCCCAGCAGTAATAACTGATGTGACAGGAATATAAATATGTTGGTATTGGCAGAGGTAGTAAACTAACAGAGTCTGGGTGTTCACTCCTTACCCACATAGCTGGTTCTTTCATCATAGCAAGTTATGTGCCACGGTCATCTGTGCTGCTGTTCCTGACTGCCTCTTTGTCCTCCCAGGTTTGGGAATGGTCTGCAAGGGGACATGCTCCCTGCAGGGATTGTGGCAAGGCTGGTTGGCCTCTTGTACCCCTGGTCATCCTCCTCCTTGCCTTTCCTTAAACACGAGTGTAGTAAAAACAACCTTTCCTCAGCCATCCACAACCTTCCCTAGTTGCTGTGTTTCTCCATAGACGATAGACAACTGCCTCAAATCATTTTGACTAACATTTTCTGCACCCTCCAGCAAATCTCATTGGGTCAAATACATCCATCTTCATCACACAGTCCCCAGTCTGTGCTTCCATGGCTGCCCCTCTCCCTCCCACCTCCAATGGTACACAGGGGTGGCTGGGCAGAAGCAAAACAGGCACTGGGAACTACAGTTTTCCAGCATCATCTGCTGCTGGATGTCTCCACCAGCCATCAGTGCACACAGGTTTCTGAACACGGTTTGCAGAAAGCTTCACCCAGTTGGCGGGGTGGCCTGCACAGACCCCACCACAGCAGCATGCTCCCTCCTCTGACTGGCACCAGGGACCTGCACAGGCTTGTCACTGGCTTCATACTGGAACTCTGCACAGTAAGGGAGATGTGCTTTCTTCTTCACTATAACGTGTTTCTTTCTGCGGTACAACTATTACAGCCCCTTAATGGAACTGATCAGTATTAAACCAAATTAACTTCTTCGATAATTCAGCCTCTTGCCATTTATTAACCTAACAGTGGATTGTATATATTAATAATATTAAAGGTTACTTGATGTAAAACTTATGTTCAAGTGTGCCCACAAATAGAGCATCATATACACTCCCTGAGCACATCAGGTGAGCTGAACTCTCCATTGCATTTCTTATGGCACATCCAAAACACCGGGAACACAATTCCCTCAAAGTACCGTGACATTTACTGGTTACTGGAGATCAACTTCTAAAACCATTCAGCACACCTTTCCTGTTCCTTCCCTGCCCTGCTACCCCAGTCAAGGGTTTTTTAAATGTTAATTAGAATCCTGATCTTCAGTTGCACAGGTGGAACATCCTCTCTGCCTGTGCGTTTTAACAATTTTTCATCTAAAGCAGAAAGAGGCTGGCACTCTGAACTTGTTTACAAGACATCACTGTTTTTACACTGCTCCAGGGATAAAAGCATTGAACCCAAAGCACACATAAAATCCAAGAGTCATTGAAAAAGTACACCGCAAAAGCTTCAGAAAGTATGGAGAAGTTGTAGTGTGCAGCACACAGATGCTTTTCAAAAGCACACACCTCTGTTGTGAAATCACATGTATGAAGCAGAGGCTTGGAAAATTATCAATATTTCTTTGCAAAGCCATTATCATAGTTGAAAATCAAAATATTAATGTGGAAAAATTCTTTTCCCTAAGCCAAGCTCAAGGCATGTGAATCAGCTACAAAGAACTGTTTCATGTTTTAGGCAGGTGGTGGAGGGGTGGCTGAACACATTCTCTTCTATCTAGTTTTACTTTTCTCTAATTAAACACTTCAGAAGTGCACAGAGATGTCACTTGGCTCCCATGCCAAAGCAGGCTCTGTGTGGCTCTGAGGTATTTATATTATTATTCCAAGGCAGCACTCTCAAATCATAGTTTTTGGATTACTTTTTCCATTTCTTACAAAGACTTTCAGTCTCCCCAGAAATAAAAAATTTCCATGGAAACACACACCCATGAGATACACGTGACAGCTTCTGAGCTGGTATATAAGGCACTTGGTTGCTGCAGCCCTTCTCTGCAGAACAGAATCATTGGTTCAGTTATTACTGGTTTTTTTTTCCCTTCCTATCATTTATGCTTCTAATGAATTTGGACTAATTATACAATTGGGTCAGCTTATATTCCAGCCTTCCATAGACATCATACTTAATAGCTACTAAAAAAAAAAAACCTAAGACATTTCATTTCTTATAAACATTTTCTCTGGTTTGTTTTTTAAGATTTGTAGTTGTGATTTTACTATGCTTGCTTCATAGGGCAGATTTGCTCCTTTCATTTTGCTTTAAAGCTGTGAGATGACAGGATGTGTGGTTTGACGATGGAAACCTCCCTCTGCCTGCAGCCTGTTACAGGATGGAGAAGCACGTGTTCCCTGTGGAACTTTCCTCCCCACTGCTGCTGTTCAGATCCAGTAGGTCTTGAAAAGGGCAAGGAAAGCAAGTGAAAGAAGACACAGACGCATCGAGAAGGAAAGATGAGAAAAGAGAAACAATGAAGAGCTTCAACCCAGAAGACCTGGTTTCTCCAAGAACATCCAACTGCTCTCACAGGCAGTTTTTGAGCAAAAGTCTGGATGACAGGATAGACTCAAACTTGTTGCAGTTAAATTGTTTCTTTCTCTCTCTCCATTTTTAGGTTTTCCTTCTAAAAAGAACAAATTTAATTAGGAAGGGAAAAATAACCCAAAGACTTTCCACCATCTTCCTTCTACAGGAGGTACCCTGACAGCACATCCTCAGCGCCATGGCACCCCAGAGCAGAGGCCAGGCAGCCATCTATCTCCGCAGGCTTCCCAGGGCACCTCCATGCAAACTACCATTTATTTTTTTTAACCTGGGATGCACTGACAACCTGAGAGGCTTTCAGAAGCAATGTGATCATATCCCCCCCAAAAGGGATCTCCAAACCACAAGTAGCACCCCTGAAAAATACTTAGCCACTTCTGCGTCCGAAAAAACAGTAGCTCAGCGCAGCAAAAGTAAAATGTAGAGGGAAAGGTGTCACCCACTGGAAGTCATACTTAGATTTTTCCAACTATCTCAGAGAAATATGATTCATTTATTTTTAATAAAAAAAATTTATAGGGCAATAAAAAAGAAAAAGTGCCACTAGGCAAAGCAGTATTTCCTAATTCAGATTAACATCATGTTGCATGCACATTAAGTATCCTGACATGTAAATAAACCCTGTACTCGAGTGAGTGTTTGAGGGGGAGAACACAGGATCCCCATTCTGCCTTTTTCTTTATAGCAATCTCAGCAAGCAATATTTTTCCTCTGAACTATTTATCTGTTTTATCTCAACCTGGAAATGCTTTTTCTTTTGGAAGTAGAATAAACCTTTTATTAAATCTACATAAATTGACCATATAAGATTATACTTATATACAAGTAACATTTTTTGTTAAGGTTACACATGGATCAATAGCCCAACTGAGCTGGAAGCCGTTGTGCAGCAGGAAAACTATGATACAGTTGCCATCACGGAAACTTGGAGGGATGACTTGCACAATTGAGGCGCTGCAATGGATGGCTATAAACTCTTCAGAGGGACAAGCAAGGAAGGACAAGCAGTGGGGTGGCCCTGTATGTCAGGGAGTGTTTCGATTGTCTAGACCTTAATGATGGTGACAATAGGGTTGAGTGTGAGTAAGAATCAGGGGGAGGGCCAACAGGGCAGATATCATGGTGGGAGTCTGTTATAGACCATCCAACCAGGATGAAGAGACAGACAAAATATTCTATAAGCAGCTGGGAGAAATCTCACAATCACTAACCCCTGTTCAACTCACATTTGAGACCTGATTCTATGAGGAAAAAATTTTCAATAACATTTTTTAAAAAAGGCATAGGCACATCTTTAATAGTCTCTGTGGTTACTGAATACAAATCTTGCCAAGGAAATTCCTCCCAGAAGCAGCAGAGGCTCATGCTGGGCTGCAGGAGGGGACTTGCCTGCCATCATTTCAGGACCCTTTAAGGGTTTCTTTCCCCTGCCCCTCTAGCCTTCCCCAGGTACAGCCAGGCAGCTCTGCCAGCCTCCGCGGGGAGAGCTGAGCTAAGCGCTGCACACATCTTCCTGCCAAGGCAGCACTTTTCCTGCTTTATGTGCCATGGGTTGCAGTTTGCGCTGTGCTGGCACGAGATGATGCTATTTCGAGGTTCCCTGCCTGAGGCTACAACACAGTCTCCACGGAGGCACCCACTTATTGCCTCTCCTCCACCACTGCCAGTCTCAAACCCGTCAGTCAAGCTGCCACTCAAACCTAGCAGGCCTCAAAAGTTACCACAAGTCCATGCACACAAAGCCACCCGGACTGAGTTAACGCATCACATTGCCCTCTCCCATTTGACATCCTAGAAAAGATACCATCAGGTCTGCAAGATACCATCCTCAGCTTGCAAAAACCATAGTTCCCTCCACTCTTTACAACAGTGTGCAGAGTTAACATGCTCCAAATATGCTTTGGACAGATGCAGCAGTCAGGTTAGCTGCAAGTACGTATCCTACCATCCACAGAGAGTAAGAGACACGTGGGTCCATACAAAGCACAGACACGCTACGATTTGTTGCAGACAGACCTTCCCCCACACACCATTATGTTCTATACTATATTTCTTTCTGTCTCATAGGATGAGAAATACAGCTGAGTTGGGGCCCTCCTCCAAGACGGCAATTCTCTGCTGTGTCTGCAAAGTTGGATACCTCCTCTCTACTTCTTCCCTCTGTGTTTTATTCCCAGCTAATGCAAGTGATTCCTGTTGAAGGAGTTTCTGAAGACTGTCTCTTCCACCCCTCTCGGCATACCATGAGGGAAGGCTGCCAGTACCCCTGAGTGCTGAGACTCCCACTTAGTGCCAATAAATACAAGAATTTAATTTCTACGTTCCTATGGGGTATTGCAGACAGTGCGTGCTGAGACTGCTCTACCTTCTCTACCCTACAAATAACCCCCAGGGCAGAGACTATGGAGGTGCAACGTTCAGCTCCACAAATTATCATGAAATTGCCCATTTAGTTTGCTTCTTGGGATTAGAGGTGGAAAATAATACGAGAGAAATATTGCAGGTATCAAAATTCTTCCTGTTCGCTCTATTCTTCGTTATCGTTGCAGGAGATACCCTGGTCAAATTATCCTGATACCATTATGAAGGCAGAACTTGAAAACAGACCACTCTGCCACGAGCCACTGAGTTTTGCAGGGGCACATCCTAAGGGAACTACACGCAAGACACCTCTCCCTACCATCAGCCTGCCTAACATGGGCTGGGCAAATGAGGTTAACTGCCCTCCCTCTCCCTCTGAAAGAAGGCTTGCCAGTACACTCAGTTAACCCTTTTCTAAAAGTAAAGGGGAAACTCCTGCCTTACTGATAAGTAAAATGTGGCAGTGCAGGTTTGCTAGCATTTAGAAGCAAATGCGGACAAAGCCATCAGAATTAATGATGGGGCTGACACCAAGAGCAGAGGGTGTGACAAGGCAAATGGGCAACTTACCTGCCAAGGGACCAGCCAAGCTCTTCAAGGGGCCACATACAAGCACATACAGTAACTGCAAACAGCCAAAGAGTGCACGTTCTCCACGTAGCGTATATTCACATTACAATGGAGTTTACAAAATTCTTCTCTATTTTGAGGACTTTTAAGAAAGAAGCCGAGCTGACAGGACATACATGGAAGCACAGACGCAGGCACCCTTGTTAACATCTCCAGGGGAGACAGGAGGAAGTTGAATTCAGAGCAGCAGTTTGGATAGTTAGGAGCAAAAGGCATCATATATGCAATAGTTGGGCTGCAAGTGATGGGACTGTTACTTCAACTTTCCTCCTTTGGCTATTGGGTTTGGTGAAGGGAGAAGTTGTTAAACAAAAAACCCCACAACAAAAGCAGAAAACCAATCCACAAACATTCACTTTGGTATACAAAAAAAGGTCATACTTTCATGCTGTCAAACACCTTCAGGCTTCTAATCCTACCATTGACATTAGACTCTGAAATGGCCAAGCTGGATTCTTGGCTGGACTGTGGGAATCAAAACAGCTCTAGGAATTTACTGACATTACAGCCGGTGGGGTGAGCCAGCAGAGCGCAATGTTTGATGGCTGTCTGCGCCTCCTCTTCATTAAGAGCCACAGAAAGGGGTTTGCCCTAAGCAAAGATGAATGGCAGAGTCAAGCATTGACTTTGCATAGGACAAACAGGATTTGTATTTCCCATGGGTGAGCAATAAAAGGCCAGAGAGGTAGCTGAGTTAATCATGTCTAAAATTCAAATGACACACTCAATACTAGACTTTAAATAACATTTTCAATTAACGTCTAAATATACAGTGGATTTTACAATGAAATTAAGTTACTGCAAAAACATATGTTACTGTCAGCAGAACTCTTTCTGATCACAAATATATATGCAGTGTTATTGATGATATAATATACAGATTTAAGACATCATCTACTGCTGAACTTTCTGACTGCTGAACAGCTCACACGCAGCTCCCAAGCATATGCTATGCACAGTGAGAGCATCACGTGTGCTCACGCAGGGAGGCCTCCAAGGAGGCAGCAATGGCAAGCACCTGAGAGCAGAGGACATGCAGACACCGGCTTGGGAGGCACATGAGTTAAGAGATGAGCACAAAGAAATATGGAACGAGCTAAGGCTGCCATTCACTGAACAGAGACCTGTGAAAAAAATACTGTGTAATCATTAACTGAAGGCTGTGTCATAATGCAAGCTCACAAGGGAGGCAAACAGCATTGCACAAACATTATTAATTCTGTCCTACTTCAGAGTGCTTGACAAAAAAAGTGACTGATCCCAGTATATTGCATAAAATTTTCTCTTTTCCTAAAAGAGAAAAAAAATCCCATTCTGTGTGACCTGAGGAAGATCTGCACACCACGGCACACATCTCTATCACTTGGGCTGAAGGTCAGACTACAGAAGCAGACACGAGAGGCAGGTAGTTTTCCCTCTGTGGACTGGCTGCTCTGAAGATAATATAATAGCAGGTTAAATGTGTTCGAATAGCTCCATTTTACATATGGAACAGACAGGCATCCAGGCACGGTGGATTTTTTTCTAAGAGACAGAAGGGTATTCACATAGGTTATCTTTAACCTAACAAGAAGGCTCTCTCTAGACTCCTCTCCGCAGCCGACAGTGGAGCCTGGCTCTGGAGGGTGATTCACACCAGCTAAATTGGGCTCAGGCTCTCAGTCCCTCTCCAGAAGGGCTGCTCATCCTCTGCTCTCTTTACAGAGGCCCCTGGAGAGACGAGCCTTACCAGGCTGAAATTAGCCTCTGCGAATACCTTCCCGTATCTAAGCAGCACAGTCATACTGATCACCGAATTTGCTGCCAGCAGGGATTATTTTCATTGTATCACGTTGGCAGGGAGCATGGTTTTATTGCTTTCCTCAACCAGTGGAAACACTCGGTCATATCTCATTTCATCGGATCTTTGCTATGGCAGGACCCCAGACACAGGTAGCTCCTGGTCTTACCTGGTCACAGCATGTGGCACATAGGTAGGCTATCTCTTGTTGACTAAAACACTTCTGGTCTTCACTACGCGTTTTTGACAATGAAAATTGTCTTCTAGGCATGACGATGCTCATATAAGCCTCCAGGTTTGAGTTTGCCTACTTTTAAGTTGCATGAAAAGGTGAAAGAGTTGTGTTCTTAGCTCAAAGGCCTCCCGAGATCAGACAGAGATTTCATCTATTTCTGCCTCAAAGAACATCCAAGGGACAGAAACCGCCCTCTTGTCCAGTGCCTTACAGTAACTAATGAAAAGAAAAAGTAACACAAGCAGATGTGTGCAGAGACTGTTTACGTGAGGTTGAGTCTGTGCAGTGAATTAAGGCAGACAGCCTGATGTATCATTTATTTCATGCACTTCTTATTCATGTGTTTGTTACAATCTTCACTTTAATTTGACCGGCAGGCTGAGGTTTTTCCCCCTTTGCTGGCCTGCTCCCCCCACAGCTTAGCCAGGCAGTACTGGAAATCAATAGTTACATCAGTATTAAACCTGGGTTAATAAGAGGACAACAGAAACTGCAGTCTTACTGTATTTGATACTTTCACGTCAGGAAGCTGGTTTCCAAATGAGACTTGGCTGGTTTAAGCTGCTGCTTTAAGGAGAGTCAAAGAATTTTATTTGGCAGTGAAAGGTATAAAATGCAATTCTGTTAGGAAAGTTAATGAGAGTTCACAGGCAATAACTCATTTGTATGGCCCGAAACAAGTCAGAGATCAAAATATCTTTCTGTATACAGTGGAAACTATTAAAAATCCTATAGGCTTCCCACACCGACAGCTTCTAAAAATTCAGAGGTACCACACTACAGGCAGCAAAATCCATATTTCAAACACAAATATTCTAGTCCTGTATTGCTTGTAGGAAAGGCAGTATGGTTTATTATGCAGCAGACCCAACATGCAATGGAGTTTCAAAGAAGAAAAAGTAACAGTCCCTCCCTCCTGGCTCAGCAGCTGTCGCAAAGAAAAAAAAATATTAAACCCCATGAAAGGCTCCACTTTTAAAGGCCAGCACCGGGCATAGGTGCCTGGGGTTTGGGGCTTCAAGAGTTTAAGATGATCCTCTACCCTCGCAAATGCCAAAGGAAACAGCAGAGTTGCTGTCACCGGATGACTGGCTGGTAGTGTTTGTACCAAGAACCAACAGGAGCATTTCAGGTGGGCGATGCCTTACCACTCATCTGAGGTTTCCACATGGAGAGAAATATGTTAACTACCAAAGAGGACACTGATAGAACAATCCAAATATACCTTGGATTTTTAATAAAAGAGAAAAGTCCTTTAAAAAAAAATATTAAATGACTCTGAAGCAGTGCCATGACTGTGTAGACTAAGTGAATCATTAATATTGAACAAACAGCTGGAAGGCTGTTTAACTTAGCTGTGCTATGAAATAATCAAATACATAACCTTTACCCAATTGCTTTCTGCAGGTTCCAGCTTCTCGCAATTTTGACAAGTGAAGCTGACAGGGAGCCTTACACCAGGCTCTGGATCTGTAGCTCCACAAAGTACCCTCCTCATCGCCGTGCCGAATAAGACCCTGGTGTGTCTGCTGTGAACAGCCCCCTCTGACAGGTACGGCTGTAGAGTTTTTCTGTTACTATGTGCCTCAGCCATAACTATCAACACAAATTATGACAGCATTAATCTTCCTCTCTTGCTTAAAGTACGATTTGTCTCAGAAATGAAAGGGCAAAGATGACACCCACAGATACCAGAGCTGATTATTCATAGCCCCTCACAGACCCTTAGTTACTAGAACTGCATGAACAAGCATAAGGAAAGGTAGGTTGGATTGGAAAAGAAGGAAGAAATTTGCTTTTGCTCTTTTAAATTCGCCTGTCATCATTACTACATGAATAAATAACAGATGTAAAAATTACCTTTTGGGATTTTCTAGCACAATTTAATCTGTCACTCTAAGTGCACAGATCTCTCCTGAATCTCACTCTATTTACTCATATTCTATGACTGTTACAAAGAGAGACTGTTCAGTGGCATGTCATCTCATGCCATAACTTACCTCAATTATTTCTGCATACATTTAACTGACTTGCTTCTTTCCTTAATCTCACATTAACAGTTGCCCAGCTCTTTCATTCAGGAGACAATTTTTAAGAACAAAATTTTCAGAGATCAAGACTTCCTTACAGGTAAAACTGTCACATTGCCTGTTTACCAAGTATAAACAAACTCAGCAAAAATTAATGCTGGAACATGGAGAACATTACATAACAACCTGAAAGCTTGGCATCTTACTACTAAGAAAATCTAAGAAGATCTAGGAACAAGGCTGAGAAGAAAGCAGGCAGTGAACACCAAGCTAACAGGATACAAAACATGCTTGTACACAAAACTGTACAACATACAACTATACTTGTTTTAGACTGGTAAAATAACCCCAGAATTACTGCCAAATGAAAGATTTCTCGCATTGCAGTACAACGCATATTCTCTTGTTTCTCCTCTTGCAATTCCCACAGCAGCAATGAAGCAGCAAAAACTTATAAACTTTGTCTGACTTTGCATGCATACACACATCCCCACACCCCCATCACGGCCAGCATTTCTGAAAGGGAACGAGCAATGGATTTTGTTTGAGAGACCAAGTCACATTACATAAAGAATGGTAAGACAGATACATCTAAGTGTCTCATGTTCAGCATGTGAGAAAGATAAGCTAAAAGGAAAAAAATAAGCTGTAGTTGCACGAATGCTTCCAACGGGCTGCGTTCTGGAGCACACGTATAGGTAACTCAGCGACACGGGCAGGTGTGCATCTCCTCACGTCCCCAGGGTGGCCTGGCTGCATGCAAAGGAATGAATGAATCTTGCCTTACCTACAAACCATCAACCTGTTTCCCTTATAGCAGAACAAGATGATGATGAAAAATCAGGTAGTTTATCCTCTGTCAGCTGCACCAATTGGTTCGTTAGCAGCACTGGCACCCAGGAAGCCAGAACTCCTTCTGCAATGTGCTTTCACTGAGTTTTTAATCAAAACTTATCCCTCCCCCCCAAGCTAGACAGCTGCCAAAGAGTGGGGGAAAAAAAAGTCTTCACGAAACATAAAAGCAGCTCATCAGAACCTTTCTTTTAGAAGGAAAAACTGCTGAAGTCCATTCAGAAGGCAGGAGCCACTTCTCCAAAACAGTGACCATCAGAGGCAAGTGCACAGTTAATTATTCAGCAACAAAGGCTTGTGATAAAACCTCGTCTCCAGATGGATGCTGACCACTTAATGCAGCTCCTAGCATGCTGTTCATCAAACGTACAGCTCATCTGACCTCAATTACTATGGCTCTCTTACAAGTTACTTCTGAGAAACTATTCCAAAGTTTTGGTAGAGCTGTGAACAAAGGGTTGCTATAATAAAAGTTCAGATTTATATAATCCTCTGCATAGCCAAAGTGACCTTACAAAGTCAGGAAAACCATTTCAGAACATACCCGAATGTTCATGCAAAGGTTTGAGCATCTCTGTAACCCCTGTGTCAACACAAGCAGTTCTGCTTATGTTCATGGCAATTGCACGTGAAATAGTTAGAAAAAAATACTTGACATGACTTGTGATGCAAGTAAATGTGTTAACGTTTCTCTTTGGAAAAATCTGACCCACTGTGGTCATATATTTTGTCTTAAGTATGAGCTTTTTAATAAATGAATGCTAAAGTACGTAAACAGATAATCTCTTGCTGAAAGGCAGCCATCTCTTAGAAAAGCTTTTTTTTTTTCCTTTCACTTTCTTTACAAAACAAAAAGAGAGCTCTCTAAATATTTACAAGAGTGCTCACACAATGTTACAGATTTTTACTAAAATTTACATAACTTGCACACAGAGACTGGAAAACAGTTTGGTCACCTGATATAACATCTGTAACACTCCATACCAGCAATTTAATATAATTTTCCCACCTGCCAACTTCCATCATCTATTCGCACCATCCTGAGCATACAGAAACCAGTATAATAAGCAAAATGCAACACTGGCAGGTTTGATTCCGATCCAGGAATAAGAGCCCCACTTTATTGCCTCTAAGTAGCACTGAAACTGGTAATCTCACAACACGTATTTAAATTTTCCCCACTAATAAGCAGGAAAGTGGTGTTCCCACCATTCTGGACCCAGATACAAAGCAGAGGAAAGCCATTAAATTTATTCCCAGCCTATCCACTAACATTCCTCCTTGCCAGGCTGCAAGAGCCCTGCAGAAAGGACCATCCCCAGGAGGTGACGTTAGTTCAAGAATTTGAGAAGTTCCTCGCTGCTGTCAGCTTGCTGGAAAACCAAGATGCTCTTCCTTGCTCTGCTCTGGTGGGATTTACAGCTCCAGCTCAGAACGCCTCTGACCTTGCAGGGTAAGGGCTAAACCAGCCAGCAGGCACCAGTGCCATGGAGGAGACAGCATAGCAGCCCTGCAGACGAGTACTGGCTTTGCACAAAACTTCAGCAATCATTTATTTTCATGAGTTAATGAAAAAAAAGAGTACAATACCATTACTGCAACTGATGCGAGTGATGTGAGGCTGCATTCATTGAGCTAAGACATCTTATGTCATCTAGCCCTAAGACATAATACAAATAATATGGTTTTTGTGTGTAACTACCACAGAAAAAGATACAATAAGGGTGATGCTGCTCTGTCCAATAAGCTATCAGAAAAAAAAAAGAAAAAAGAAAAAAGAGTGAAAAGAAAATTAGATGAAAGCCCATCTTCAAGAGGCTTGGAGCAGAAATGCTGAAGTACCACTGGAAAGGTAGAACACTGCCAGGGTGAACTTGATACGCACCAAAACAATGTGTGTCACAGGCTGCCCGGACACTAACCCCCCCTTGTCAGAGGCTCATGAACACAGCCCCTGCGCGTGCCTTCCGTCTGCACCTGCATGCACTTCCTTCCATCTGCCAATCTGGCTGGCTCCCGCGCTACTGCTCAACGCTTTGGAAGAAGTCTATTTCACAATGTGCTGGTAAAGTGCAGATTTCTGCTACTTATGAAATGCGTGGCATACTTGGTCATTTGACATAGCTAGTTAGCATCCTGATGCTGCTTCTGCCCCATCAGAAAACAAGTTATTAGTGCATTTTCTGAAATCTGCTTTCAGTTGTATTGATGGAACAAAAGATCCATTGACTTCTATAGCAGAAACTCGCGTTTACCCGCTTATTCAGCCAACCGTCGGAGAAGACTCCTCAAGTGTGTGAGCTGTCAAGCTTCAACAGATCCTGAGAGACCAGCACATTTTTTCATCTAAACCACATGGAATTCACAATTTAAACTAATCGGTTCAATTCTGCAGTTTCAGCAAAGCTCTGTTTTGAAATTTAGATGAAATCTCAAACCAACACTTAGTGGTTTAAGAAGACCCAGAAAGAAAGAGTATTTTGGGGGCAGTTCCCATCATCACCGAGAATTGCTGGTTTGGCACAGGATCCAAGGTCTCACTGGACTTGCTAAAGGAAACTTGTATTACTTTCTAGCTTTTGGATATGTTTTGATACTCACTGCTTCCGACACCTATTATCATCCTCCTCATTGCATCACTAAGATGGTGAGCATGAGCTGCTTCATGTGATACACCATAGCAGGGACTCACTGATAAGGACAGGGACCACACTGGGACAAGAAAATTGTTTTTCTTCTCAGATATGTCCCTGATATGTATACCCTGGTGGACTGGAAATTGCTACATTGTCCAGCTGTGAAGCAGAGACAGGGAAAGAGAGATGAGGATATCAGATTAAAAAGCAGTAGAGGAAGCAAGAAGCAACAATTCAAGAAGTACTATGCAAATCTGAAAAATATATTTGAGAAAGTGTATCTCACTTTTCATAGGAGTGTTGAAACCAGCTGGATTCACCCTCTAAAAACTGCTTGTCATTACACTGATGCTATTTTCCATCTCCAAAGGCAGATTATCCAGGCCTGGTCTATGTCAAAAAGCATGATTACACAAGGAATGTAATCTTTCCTTTTTAAAACTAACATAGTTAAATCAGTGGCAAGCACAGCTATCCTAGTGTAAGTGTGACTTAGAGCAGCTGATCTCAACAGTGTCTTGCACAAGAGCAGGTCTACTTCTAGAAACACGGCTACACTGATACAATCGTATCCACCACGGAGGCATTTCACTGTCTTACACTGGAAGAGTTAAAGCAGCACAATTCTGATGCCTCCAGGTCAGGTTGTGCTGGCAAAGCAGAAGCAGGAGCAATAACTGAGGTTTGGGAAGGTGTACATTAACACTTTAAAGCTTAATTGATATCTTTGGTAGTATCAGCAGTCCTTTAAACAGCCACAGAAAAGCTGGTCAAAAAGTTAGTCATCTTCAAAACGTGTTTGGTGGCGTGACCTCATCCATCTGCCACCAACTGCTTCTGAACTGAAGAATTCTTACCACCAGACAGGTTTTCATTTCCAGTTATGAAGTGAAGGAAATGCAGCCAAAGACTTACAGAAACAAATTTAGTTGTCTAGGCCAAGCTATTGCCATCATACATCCTTATAGAGCAGAGGTGGCATCTGAAATATGGCATTTCCAGCACCACAGGGTAGAACTGGGCACAGCAGCAACTAGAAATCAAATTGCAATTTCTATTGATAAACCAGGGCTTTGGGTTTTCCCAGGGGTCCTCCCTGCACTTACTGACCAGCGGAGATACTTTGACACGTTCCTAGCACACTGCAGCAAGACAAGAAGGATTCAACACCTTTAAGGCAAACTGGAAAATATATCTCTTTTTATTATTATCTACTCCGTAGCTCTCTGGTGTATGAAAAGTGACTTGGCTGCCCCCCACTACAGCCACAATCCCAGCCCCTTCTACTGCCCTTGACTATGCACCAGCAGGTATGCTCATCCAACAGTCTTTCTGACCCTGGGGCTTTTTGCATAGAGGCCTTGACCATTCAATGCACAGAGTGGTTCAAACTTTTTGGCAGTAGCCATAGACAAAACCTGCATTTCATTCCCTACACCTTGCCCTCGAGCTTCATTTCCCCCCTATTTCCTTGCAACAAGTTAATATGACCACCTTTCTCACACCTACCTTTGCACACACCACACACACACACACACACTCTCCCCCTTTACTTGCTCGTGCGAGGAGCGCCAAATGAAGAAACATTTGACTATTACAGCCTTTTATTAATACCATACTCAGCATAACCGCAGGGAGATTGCTGACAGCTTTCACCCATCAGTGCAGACACATTGGGCAGCCATGCCATCCCCGCACAGTCTGATAGTCCCATCTGTCCCCTCCGCGGGGCTGCCTTGCAGCACACCAGCCAGGTGCCAGTTTTCACTATTCATCCAGCCGTAACCAGGCAAGGCTGGCAGCCCTCTCCTATTTGCACATTTGCACATCTCCCTTCCTTTTATCTATTTTTTTAGGAACGCACAGTGGGGTAGATCTCTCTGAGATGAGTCAGAAACAGAAAAACTTACAAGACAACAGGCAAGATTCCCCCTGTGATTCCACTGATGTGAAATAGTGTAACTTTCCTCTGTGATATCTAACTATGTATTTAAATCAAAGCTCAGAAAATAACTCACCACAGCTGCACAAGAAAACAGCACACAATCCGTTAATACCTGCCTCAACAAGAAGAGAGATGAGAGAACACTACTGCTTCTGTATCCACAATGAGAGATCAGTCCTCCCAGTCTTAAGGAGCTGTGACACAAAACACAACCAAAAAGCACATTTGGGGCGAAAAATGAAAATGCAGAAAAAATAAGACATTTTATGAATTCCTTTTAGGTTGCTGGGATAGTCTGAATAAAAAAATAATTCTAAGATATAAAGATTGCTTCTGTATATTCTAGTGAAATATCCACTCTTTTCTCCCTGCAACTACTGTTTCCGTATTTCCTTGTGTTTATTTAATCAAGGCACAGGAAAAAAAAGATTCAGAACACTAGAACTAAAAAAAGGCAGCACAAACCCAGAACAGTTTTCCTTGCTCTTTTCAACTCTTCCCCCCATGCTTTCAGAAGTGCCACTCCATCAGAAAATCAGTTATTCCCCAGCCCTGACCCAGAGCCAGCTGCTTTGGGTGAGGCACCCAGTGCACTCCCCACTTTCAGTTGTCCCAGGAGTCCTTGGAGAATCAAAGGCTGCACATCATGGAGTGGGGCTTCTAGGAACACATCACTGTAGTTGACTTGACTGGAAGAGTGTAAGCTGCTTCCAAGTGACTGCCTCAATGTTTTGTATTTTAGCTATCATGCATACCATATACAGCACCAGGGAAAGCTGCATCACATTACAGATTTAACCTTAGGGAGAAGGAAAAAACCAGCCAAAACCAAACGTGTTTCCAGCCTGTGACACTTGATTAGTCAGTTCTTTTGGCTGTTGTACGTTGGTGTAACACCGTTGGTTTCAAAGCCAATCTCTTCCAGTTAAGAATATGACCATATGATCTGAGAATGATTACTTCCCTACCATCTGCTAAATTTCTGTATTTTTACCTATAAATACACTGAAAATAGCAGTATTTTCCACTTGGTAGGGTACTGAGAATGGACTGGTATTTGCCAGCATGCCATGACAAGAGCTCAGAAACAAGCATCTCCACTTTCATATCCCGCAGCCAGACTAGCAAGAACCTGCCACATCAATCTTCCTCCCTGCCTCAACTACTGACCTGTGCTGAGCCACCACTACTGCTCATTGCCTCTTCTTCCCCCCTTTTCTTGGTACACCAAGAACCGATGATTGTCCTGAAGGGCCTGACGAGGGACTACCACTTACGCTGCTTCTCAAAGTGTACTCAGACTCCAATCCAGGGTGCCTACCCATGTGCATACAGGGGCTCGGGGACCACACACCCTGTGATTTCCAGACCAAACCAGATGACGTGAGGACAGTGACAGCTCTGGTGATGAGAACACCCATCCCCACTGCTCATGCATTAATTTCTGCCATCAGCACTTTCCCTCTTGCACTTAGCTAGTAATAAATTTTTATTGAAGACTTCTACATCTTATGCTGCAAACTTGCCCTTTTGTGTACTCATCACATTTTATTTCATAACAAGGTACTGATTTTCATGGCATTGTTGTCAAATGTGCTACCTGAGCCGTACAGCGGGCACTCTGCAGGGGGACACTTCACCTCTTGGAGAGTGCCAGGTTTCCCATCTCATCCACACCAACAGCTCTATATAAACATCAGGTCCTTTATTTTAGGAGATTTAGAAGTAAGTTACATTATAATCTTATTGCTGCAGAAAGGTTAGAGTAGGAAGGACAGGACTGAACCAGGTCTCAAGAAATAAGCAACATTAAAAAAAAATCAAGACAGCTGAGTGGTGTTTCATTTCTGTTCTATGTCCTTGTCAACATAATTTACTGAGTTATTTAAAATAGTTCACCATCAAATTCTACATTAATCTCCTAACCTTGCTCTTCTCCAAAGGATTATAAAATTCATTATTACAGCTATTGAAACCAATCCTATAGATGCAGAATTTCAAAAGGCCTGGATAATTGTATAACTGCCAGCACAGCTAGTTATGCAAGATGAAGTAATAAGGTCAACAAAGTATCGTACTTCAAGGCATACGTTAGAGGGGTCAGGAAGGGATTACACTCTGTATACAGCTTTGCAAACCTGGCTACACTTTTTTCTCTGAGACAGAAGACACTGTCTTCTGTAGCAGAAAAGATGAGAGTTTGCTGCTCCTACACATTATTCTTTTGAGTCAACTAACCACTAAATCCCATTGGGCTTAGGAAGCAACAAACAGGAAGGACAAGAGATCCCCAGCTGGTGAGCTCCTTTGTTAAGGAAAAGCTGAATTACAGAAATGTATTTCACTCTACTTTTTTTTTTCTTTTTTAGTCAGCTGTTGCAAATCATCCCACTAAGGATTGCTAGATACCATGTAAGGTTTTCTTTAAACTTCCTTAAAATACATCCCATGGAGCTTTCCTGCTCGCTGCAACATCGTGTTGGTGGCTGTGCTCATGCACTTTTCAGCTCTGTGCTTGGGAATGGTAAAATAACGAGTATGACCCAAGTGCCTTGGCCATGCAGAGCTGCCACAGGGCTGGGGAAGTGTCCTGCTGCACTGCTCCTTGCACATGGGAGACTACAGCCATGTAGCAGCATGCTTATTTTTAGATATACTTTTATATAAATATATATATGTGTGTGTGTGTGTGTAATACACATGCTTTCATGTAATTTGCCCCCAACTGTAACTATGACCTTATACAATCCTTGGCTGAGAATGCTTTGGTCAGGACATGATATTTTTGTGAATACTTTTAAGGCTTCAAACAGACCTGATACTTCGTCACAGATATCTTTCTTGGAGCAAACACCTACATAAGAAATTATTTTAACACAGATAAGTGACAGAGATGACAGCAAATCAAACCATGCATTTATCTGCAAACTCACTAGCCCAGCCAGTCTACCTAGCACCAGGGGTACAAGTCAGCTCTGGTTCTTGTTAGCACTACCTAAACTTGAAGGATTTCTGGAATAATTACAGCAGCAGTGTAGCAGCCCTACCCTGCTGTGCGAGAACATATTTAAAAATGATAAAGGCTTTCCATGAAAGACTATTGTCGTGGTTTAGCCTCAGCCAGCAGCTGAGCACCATGCAGCCACTCACTCACTCCCCCCCCCCAGTGGGATGGGGAGGAGAATGGGAAGGAAAAGGCAAGACCTGGTGGGTTGGTATAAGGACAGTTTACTGGGACAGCAAAGGGAGAGGGGAAAACAAAACAAAACAGTACTTAACAGAGTATACAAAACTGGTGATACACAATGCAGTTTCTCACCCAGACCGCACACTCAGACCCATCCCAAAACCGGACTGTCCCCAAGCCATGTGTCCTGGAAATGCTGCCGCTCCTCCCCGGCTAGCTCCCCTTTCATACTGAGCATGATGTCACGTGGTATGGAATACCCCCTTTGGCTAGTTTGGGTCACCTGTCCTGTCTATGTCCCCTCCCAAGTCCTTGTGCACCCCCAGCCATCCCACTGGCAAGGCGGTGCGAGAAGCAGAAAAGGCCTTGGCTCTGTGTAAGCACTGCTCAACAACAACAGGTCCACATAACAAAAACATCTCTATATTATCAACGCTGTTTCCAGCACAAATCCAGAACATAGCCTCATACTAGCTACTGTGAAGAAAATGAACCCTCTCAGCTGAAACCAGGACATTAAAATAGACTTTGTTTCAAAAGCAAAATCACCTAACAGTTGGGCATCTTTTGTAAAACAGAATTGTCTGTCTCTCTCTTCAACTGAGGAAAAAGCAAGCATGCAAACAAGGGAAAAACAGGTAGGAAAGGGGAAAAAACACACACACAAAAAGTTTGAAACTCAGATACTTAAGTTTGGTCAGACACAGACCTTCTTTGTGGAAGATTCTATTAACTCTGAAAAATGCATTTGAGGGGAGAGAGAAGCAGCAGCATTTTCTGACCTGCTCTATAAAAAAGAAACTATTCTGCCTACAGAAAAGCCTCTCCAGCTCGCAGTGCTGCTGCTCCCCTGGGATAAGGCCCCCCATGTCAAAATTTGCAAAACTAGAATCCTTCCTCAGCACAACATTCACGTGAAGGTGCAAACCCCTTTGTACAGCTACAGAGCACAAGTATGAGGCTTAACCTTAGTCTCGCATGCAAACCTGCATCCTCCCTGCCCCGGGACTCATCCAGCAGCTGTGTTGCTCCCCCACGACAGGCAGCAGAAGGGGCCAGCACTTCACACCGGCCAAAAAATCAAACTCTGCTTTGTGTCACTCAGGTGAGTGAATAACCTCATCCCAACTGATATTATTTATACTCTGACAGCAAAAACTCAGACCTGCCATTACAAAGTTACCATTTTTAGTTTGGTTGGGTTTTTTCACCTCTCCCTCAGCTCTGAGTCAGTGTCTTTCCCTTTTTAAGCATTTCCTCCGGTCGCAGTGAACAGGAGGAGGCGGCACTTGGTACAGAGCGGGAGCCAGCTCAGCCCCGCTGCTCCCAGCAGCGGCTCTCCACTGTGCCACGTCAAATTAGGAGAAAACTGTTATCAGCGCTGAGTGCCGGGGGCTCAGGAACACCCCTTGGCACTGCCGCCCACAGAGCTTGCGAGAACCGGAGCTCGGAGGCAGGTGACGCATGTCACAAAACATATATTTATGAACTTCGATGCTTCTGCAACATGCTGGCAAAAGCCTCTCCTTTTCCAGTCCGGTTAGTGGTTATAACACTAATGTCCAACCAGCCGCTCCTTATTTGCCTCGCTTCCTAGGAAAGGGGTTGTTCTCCCAGGACGGCTGGGGCATTGCATGCTGCTGCAGCGGGCTCCAAGCGACAGCAGGCTGCCAGGGAACCCCGCCAACGTGGTGCTGGTAGCCCACCAGCACGCACCCCTTCTCTCTGCACTTTATGGACCTGCTCAAAGGAAGCAGAAGGGCCTCAAAGATGACATCAGAAAAGACAACCTCACCTTCAGTCTCTCACAGGGGAATGAAAAGAGGCCAGCCCTGCACATGCATATACCAATGCTCTTCAATAAGATGCATGCAGAATAAAGATATATAGACATATTAAACCAAGCAGAAAACACCACAAAAGTTGGTTTCCCTGTCTATCTATAGAATGTTACATAGACAGATTAACACTTGTATAATATTATACAGACAGATAAAAGTAATACGATTGAATTTCTCCAAGGTCAGCCCTCTTGGGCACTTAGAGGTGCATTGATTCAGCCTGCCCCAGCTTTGCTCGGTGTACGTGGCAGCAGCACTCACCACTTTGTTTCAGAGAACATGGACGGGGTGCTCACGTGTGGATTGTGAGTTGTCCATAAACTCAAATCAAGCCAAGCACTTAACATCATTATAGCAGGCAGCAGTATTTTATGATAATATGTTTTAATAACAGAAACATGAGTTTTTAAAACACTTCCTGGGCAGAAGGAAAAAGAACACAAGGTTCTAGCCCTGTCGAAAGGGTAAGCCATGCTAGATATCAGGCAGCTTCACAGCCAGATCCCAGTTACTACAGACTAAATGCCTCCAGATACCGTCACTGCGGGAGGATCCCTCACACTTACTGTGTGGCTCAACATTTATAGCCCCCGTGCAGCCTCTCACCAGCGGTGCCTTCGCTTAACCACGCGGAAAATGTTGCTTAGGGAGGTCTTTCCCTAACTGTTGTTTGTTGAGTGATCTGTACTAATTTAATCTAATTATCCATTCTGCCTCAAATCCGAGTACAAAATACAATGTAATGCAATCATGAGCATAGAGTACGAGCATATCAGTCATTGTATTAAATAACAGTAATACTAAGGTAACGAAAAAGTTTTAAATGCCCAGATGAGTAGGGGTTTAAGAGATGGTATTTGAACAGTTTGCACTATCTTTTAGAAACATCATTAAAAGACGATTTCACTTTTTTCTTGCCAATTTGGAACTTCAAAGAGAATATAACAGCAGCAGCGAAATAAAGATTTTGATACCAGTAAGAGTTTTGCCTTTATGGATGTATAATTTAAACTGCCAGACTTTTGGAACATTTATGATACAAAACATAGTCAGTCAGTAATAATCACGTCCCTCAAGACATCTACTAATTTGTTTTATTGCCTTTTTATTTTTGTCCCCTTTCATTTTCTGAAATATAATCATAGTTCTGTGACTTCGTCTGCAAGGAATCCAGCAACAAAGCTTTTGCTGTAATGATGTACAACAAATGAATCACAATTCCTTAATCACCCTGTTCCCTTTATTTTTGCCTCATTTGAATTCATGGGTTCCAAAAAAAATTCAATTATATTTGCAATTTCTCCACAAAAATTACACAGATAAAGAACTGAAACCACATTGGTCCCTACACTTTCTGAAAAATAAAGCAAAAATAAAAAATAATAAGTTACTGCAAAAATATAGAGTATGTTTTCAGACATCAAAGCTTTCTGCATCCTCAGAGGAAGAAGAAACAGCACTGAAGAATTACATGGGTTTTTTCTACCACGTGATGATACACGGTGCACAAAAGCAACCTTCCCCACTGGAATAAGACCAAAGGTGTTGTTACAAAAGAATCATGAGATGAGACTGGAATTACAATAGTGGGTTTTTTTATTCCCATTTAAGACTTGATAATGGCTAACAATATACTCCGTAGTGAGAGGAATCAACACCCTGGATGTAGAACTGCCACGTGAGCAGCCAGACACACGTGGCTGCAGGGCCTCATTATTGGCTGGAGAATCATCTTGAAAGTAATTTCTTAGTATTTGCATGGAAGGAAACACTCATACAGGCTTTTTTTTTTTTTCTTATTGTCTCTCACTCTCATGATGATGAGAACAGTAATGAAATTCCCTTGTACTGTACCTCAGAAACTGCCTTTTCTCTTGAAGGACACGCTCCTGCCTCATAGCTTTGATCTTCCTTGGGAATCTTTTTGGTTCAGAGCATGTCCCATGCCTCATTTACTTCAATATTCTCATGAGATCCTGACATAAAAGGCCAGCTTCTGTCATACCCTCCCCTAAAGCGTTTATGCAAGCCTCAAGAGACAGTCTTTAAGCACTTCTAATGGATCTAGTATCCCAGAGACTTTCAGGAGCGAGCAGAGACCCAGCCCCCTGCCCCATCCCAAAGCAAATCACTCAAAAGAGTGGCTGAACAGGCTCGGCATGACTCACTTAGCCTGTCAAAGGTTTGAGGAGCAAAAGCCTGGTTCTACAGCGCAAGCAAATGCCACACAGCAAACTCCCTCAACCCGCTCAAAAGATAAAATGAGACAAACTGGTACGTACCTGTTCTTCCTTTGAGATAATCATCTTCAATTTCAACCAGTCCATTTTCATATTTTGGGTTTCCAGTCCACATACCCAAAAGTAATTTGCACATAACAACTGAGCAAACAGATGTCGTTCCATGTGATCAGAGCACACAAATGCTGTTTGTGCATATAAATTACATTTTCCTATCCCCAGAAAATTGACACACTAAAAGGAACATGATTTATCTCTAGGCAAGTCAAGAGACATCAAGAATAAATATTTAATCATGCAACTAACTTTAAAAACAACGGGATCTTACCAAGTTTATAACATTAAAAAGAATCCTTACCTGAATTAGGACCACTATACTTAAACTGGATGCTAATTTTCAATTCTTACATTGAGACCTCTTCAAAATTTGGCTCAGGAGCTAAGGCCACATCCTGATCTTACTGACATTCTTGTAAATCCACAGACACCAAGTGAATTAGTCTAGATTTTGACCCAAGGAACGGTACTTCTGACTTATACTTGTGTCAGTTTTGTTGGAAGAAAGAGAGATGAACTCTCCAAGGCCTTTCTCATTTAATTATCTATGTCTTTTTTTAGGGAACAGCCTAAAATCCCACTAGTCCAAATTTCATGGTATTCTTTTCTGTTGAGAGAGGGAAAGTCTTTACACACATCGATATAATTATTTCCCACAAGCTCTATGCAAATCCAAAACTTTCATTTATGGAAGGTGAGGAAATGTTGCACTTCCAAAGCAACCAATCCAGATTTAATTTTGCAGAAGCAATTATTTTTAAACTCGAGAACAAAAGAATTTAATTCTTCTCCTAAGAGACAGTAGTGCTCTTTTAAATATATGCACAGGCATTTAGAGATTATATGTGCACTAGAATAACAGTAACTAATGGATAACAACTTGCAGTTTGCTCTCATTTTTCCCATGGCTTTGGCTTTCAGCCCCATGGGGTCAGACTCCACTCCCAAGGTCAGAGGAAAGTAGCAGAAACTGCGCTGTGTTGAAACTATGAATGCTGTCCAGTTTCTCATTCTACAAACACATCAACACACCCCCTGCAGCTTCACACAGAACCAAAATTCAAAGCTAGAAATCAAATCTTGGGAGGCTTCTGCACAGAATTCTCACATTCATAACTAATCCTTTTTAATGTTCAAGTTCTTGGTAAAAAAAGGTGTGATGATACACCAATTTCCAAGCAAAATTTAAAGAGGAGCAGAAAGGATCTGGGGGAGCCAGACCCACTGCCCAAGAAGCTGAAACTGATGGCAGAAGTAGCTTAAAACTTACTGAAGAAGTGCAGTAGGAGCTAGTCCCAGGCCTGTGCAGCAGCAGTGACTTCAGGTTCAGTGCTGTTCACTCCCCTTCAAAAATTGTACGAGAATTGCCAGCCCAGTAGCATAACCCCTTCTTGAATGAGAATTATTCCACCCATTCTGGTTGAAAATGGGGGAGGGCACCCCAAAACCAGAAGGGAATGGATGTGCATGAGTCAGAGAGAAACACCCATGCACATGGGGGTTATGAAATGGTGGTTTGCTCAAGATTAACTTGCATGATTAAAACCAAATATCTCATCAACCCCTTCCCATTCCTTTCTCCTGTGGTGATGCTGCCCCAGATCCTGACTCCATGTTAGTGCTCAAACCAGCTTCATTAGAAGAAGAATTTTCTGCCAAAAAGGAAAAAAAGGTACTCTTGGAACCAGATGGTAACTGCCTATCTTTTCCTTATTTCTCAGGGAATTTTTCTCCTCCTGCCTTTTCCTCATCTACTGCAGAATCAACTGAGCACCTTCATCTACAGATTGTATTCAACTCCCAGAAGGTGGATAAGCATTCAGAATAGCTCAGATGTCAGCAACAATTTAAATAACCTGCTCACTTAGATGACCAGCAGACTTCCAGATACATAAGAATCCATTTTGAGAGTCTAATCATATAAAACTGGTTTCAAATGCAATACCAAATCTGATATTAAGATACCAAAATGAGGATTCAAACACAAAAGTAGCTCTTTTTACATGCATGAGTATCCAGTCAGGCGGACAGGATTATTCTAAAATATGCTTATATTAAAAAAGTTAGGGCTTCTGTATCTGGTAACAAGATAAAAATATAAAAGTTGTTACATCAACTCACTGGTTTCTTGCTCTGAAATGTCAGTGAAAATATTTAATACATAGAGTAGGTTTCAAAACTGAATTGATTATAAGAGGACCTCCAAAAAGAGGCGCTTGTGTGTAGGATTACTTTTGTAAGAACATGCCTAGTTTTGTCCATTTGTGTAAATTAAAGGTGTTTCACTGGAAGACTATACATTCACATTAACAATCTGAATGAGTATGAATTTTTGCAGCAGAAGCTTGTCACGTGCAAGATTTTGTGCTTTGTCGGGCACAAAAAGTGCATGTACAGACACGCACAAAGCCTGTAAACCACTGAATAGGTTTAAAACCTCCTTGAAGCCCCAATCCAGCACATCTGCTTTATGGACCTAAATACAAAGAATGTGACGGCAGAGTTGAGCCATTTCACTGTGATTTCCAAAATTCCACCTAGATTTCAAAGAGTTATTATTTAAAATTATCCGTTTGTCATTTAAGCCCCAAATACTGCTAATAGAACAATTTTAAGAATAATCTGCTAACAGGTCTCACTCCCACACAATGAACATTGCAACACAGAATGGGAACCCTGGGGGAATTTGTTTCCCAGGTAGAAAAGTTCAGACTGTGAATCTGCACAAAGAAAGAGAATAACCAAACATCTGTATGTGGAATAGCATTTTCTCCCAACAGAAGTCCACTTAGGGAGTAGCCTACCAGAATGAGGTAGGGGATTAACCCATATCCCTTCAATTTCTACTTTGGTGTGGTTGTGGTTTGGGTGGGGTTTTTTGGGGGTTTTTTTTTTTTGCGTGTGTGTGGTTTTGGTTTTTTCTTCTTAGCTGACTGTTCACTGGCAGTGTGGAAATTCACGGCAGCAGGATAAGCAACACCAAAAAAATCCAAATTGTCCTGGGACTTTGATACTTTGCTGCTTCTGGACCATTCCTGAAGGTTTTCATCTTCAACCTTGCTTTTACATCACGAAGTCAGAGCATTAAAACTACTTACCTGCCCTTTCTTGCTACCATGCCTCACACACTTGTAAATAAGCACGTACCTTCATATCTCCCAGTAGTCTCTGAATCTTACTGTTCTCTGTTTTAATTCTCTGTCCTCTACCACTTCTATAACACTACATACTTTTTTTAGTGAATGAGAATTATACTTTTGCATGATTCTTCATAAAATCTTAGCACAGAAACCTAGTTGTAGAAAAGTGACCCTGGACAAATCTACTTAAATTATTCTCCTCTATGTGAAACCACCCCCTTAAGAATTATTTCTATCAATCTGGTCTATCATCCTAGAAAAATGCCATTTCTAAAAATGCCATGAAGATAACAGCAAAACTATTCATAATTATATGCTCTACGATATGGAAAAAGAATATGTGCACTTGAAACCTACAGTTATCTATGTTGGCACTTGAGCCACTGCATCCCTTCCCTCCACGCACAATTGCCATAGCTTTAGGTTATATGGAAGTACCTAGCAAATATTAATAAGGCAAGAGAAAAATAGAAAGACGACATTTTGGCATATCCACTTTCCCCATAGGTAAGAGAGAAACAGCAATTGTTTGCTAAAAACATTTGTAGCCTTTGTTACTGTGCCTCCCCAGCATCTTCACTGGACTGTTCCCATTTATTTCATACTGGCAATTCTCAATAATATATTATTTGAATTAGTTCAAAAGCCCTGAGAAGGCTTATCCCTCAGGTTTGCATAAGCTACTTGCCTTAAAAACATACTTTATTCTTTAAAAAAATCCCAATGTGTCTCCAGGTTTGGTGTGTTTCACTCAGGAGGTTAAAACAAATTATTGCAGAGGAAATAGCATTGCTAGTGAAACTATACTCGCTCTGTGGGCAGCTGCCTTACATTGTGCTCATACAGATGCATACTGCAAACTGCTGCTAGAAAATTCTCAAACCCCATCTTTACTTCCTGCATGCAGAAGCCTCAGCAATATGAATGACACTTTTCAGCGATGCTCTTCCTTTACCACTCGTACAGGGGACATGTTTCCCCACTCACAGGATCCTTGCCAGCCTTGCCTCCACCGTCCCATTTATTCCTCTAACCCTTCCGAGCTGTCTGTTCATTTTCCAGCCTCCAGTGTCCATTCTCTGGCACAGGCATTGCCACTCAGGGCAGCTCTGACAGCCTCTGCTGATGGGGAAGGCTTAAACCCTCTCCAGGAGCAGGAGCCCTACTTGACACATTAGGTGGAAACTCCCAGGTAGATGGTACTCTGACAGCTCAAGACTTTTAATTTTGATGACCTAACTGTCATTAAGCACATGATACAGAGTGTTTCCTATGGGGGAATTCCAGGCACGCCCTCTCAGCTGTGTTGCTAACATAACATGTCCAAGCCCAAGCAAAGACCATTCAGGTTAAACCAGATTCAAGACCAAGTAAAGAAAATATAAGCAAAGCTAAAGAAATCTGACTGCCTTGAGCACACAGACATGGTACTTCATCCATGATCCCACCTGTATAAATATTTGATCCACTGCAGGGATTTCAGGAGTTAGGCTCAACATTTTAAAGCTATTCAGTTTCCTGGAGCCCTTCAATAGCTCATAGGAAGGGGCACGGGGTCAGAGATACTGGCATGAACTCAGGGTCTAACTTTCAGCCATTAGAGCAGAAATATATTAATTCTCAATATTTCCTTCTTTTTTCTTTGAAAGAAAGATAAGGGTGGCTATTCAAATACTACATTTTCCATGATTTCCTAAAAGATACTTCAACAAAAAAGCCACCTCTAGACTTTTCCCCAAGCTAAACCAAACTATTTAGATTCTCTTCAATTAATGAATAAAAAGTTCAACTTCTCCGTTTGCAGGTTGTACAAGGTAGAACATCAGAGAACAGTGTTCCTCCTTTTCTGTGTCTGGAAACAATAGCTTTCCTCACATTTTTACAAGATACAAAATAATTTAAAGCGTGTATTGGTATAGCACTTTAGCCAGAACTCGTACAGATGCAGTGAAACATTTCAATATAATTTACAACAAAAAGATTCAAAAGGATTACCTGTCATCCATGACATGAACATTATAGTCAAAACCACACAGTCATAAGGAAGTGTTCTTGAACCATAAAAAATAGATTTCAATTTTTACTTATACATGCACTCACATTTTAATTTGAAGCTTTGGATAGGCTGTTTTAAAAGATGTATGTAATAAAACCTGAAGGCAAAAATGGTTCAGAACTAATCTCAATCTATGAATTTTGGAAGCTTTTAGATTTAAGTTTGCTAATATGCCTGGTATAATGAACACTTTTGCATACAAATAGCATTGTGGGCTATCAATAGCCCATCCCCAGCTACAAAAGGAGAAAAGAGACAGCCTAGAAGCCTCTCCAGAATTGTCTTCACTGTTGACCAGAGCCTTTTCTCTTGCTATCTCTCTTCTTTGCATTGATGAGGGCTGTGTTAGTAAGAGGAAACATAAGAGTTTTGAGAGTAATTATCTGACTACGAGAAGAGATGTCATGACCTCAAGCAGGATAAAAGCTGCAGAGACTGCCCAACAGAGGTAAATGTGCTCCACACCACAGACAAATAGCCCATTCTCAGGCTCCTCTCGCTATTTACCACATGCCAAGAATGGTTTGAACTATATTGTCTCAAACACAGACATCCCTCTTGCCATGATGAAAGCTTACACTGCATTTCATGGAAGACAGAAGATCACTGCAAGCTACAGAAATACCCCAGTGACTGATCAATCCAACCAGAGATCGTCCCAGAGAGAAAGATTTCACATTTCTGTCAGGAGAACAAAATACAAGCATAGATGTGCCATTAGTCACAAACAGACCTTTTCAATATAGTAAAAAAATCTACCACTGATAGTCCAGTCACTGAAAAATAATCTGGCTCATCGCTGCTTTCATTTTGGATGAGTTAAGCTGTAACAAGGCGAACATTGAAGCAGGCTGGGTTATCATGTACCCACACCCTCTTTCTAAACGTAAGTCCCTTAAGGTCTCCTAGTTTGGAATAAAACCACTGAAAAGAATCCAGCAGGATACTGCTGTTCCTATCTGCCTCACTCAGGTTCAAGTAAATCAGTCTGTTACATTCTAGAAAAGGTGGAGCAGATAGACTAGAAGACATGAACTGATCAATTACTGAAGTCAGGACCTGAGGTTCTCAGGGTAAGAAATTGGCTCCAACCTATTCAGGGTTGCGTTTGTCAACTTTTTCCACTCCATTTCCACAACGAATTATTAAATTCACTGCAGCTCAGGTCCAAAGAGAGCCCAGCACATAAAAGCAAGTAGCAACACAGCTACACGAGTACAAATGCAAACCCTAACACAACTTTGGGCATACAAGACAGCAAATTTTAGGTTGTCATCAAGAAACAAGCTTCTTAAACTCAAGGTATTTCCTTGATGACAGCTTTGTGTGAATTGCAAGAAAGCACCTTCAGCAAACATTTTCCTGTCAGTATTGAAGCCTAAAGTTTGCAACAGCATGTTTGTTCTCTAATCAAAGGTGAGAGTTTATTTCCAGTGTCTAAGCTAAAAGGAAAGCAAGGCTAAGCGAGCGACTTACACAAGAAAGAAAGAAGATTGTTAGTCCTTTTGCTGTTAATTACTGAAGATTTCAAAGCCAAAGGAAATTTTGTCTCCACATTTAGCCCAGAACTTTGCTGAGATTTACAACATCAAATCCCCTTCCTGGCATACTTCTAAAAGGAAAGAGGGAGTTTACAAGGAGACAACCGTTTACAATATTTGTATTTTAATGCTGTCACATCTTACTCTTCTGAGGAAGTCTTTCCTGGTTTTACTGCAGAATACCTGACTACACTGAGGCATCACACTATACGCTGTACTAACTCTGTAGATAGCTCCTGTGCTGTTGAACTCCTGTAAGATGTAAACCATAAGCTAAAATCTTGGAAGGAGAGATGCAAACATTGCTACGCATTGAAACATTTACTTATTTTAAAGTCAGTCAATATCTTTGCATCAAACATAATGAGAGAATGTTATGCATATGCTGGATTGCAATAAGCAAGGCTTTACTCCATCCTGCATTACTAACATGCAGTGACAGGCAGGTAAAGAAGGATTCTCAATACTTCCTTTACAAAATTAAAAAAATTCTGAAATTTGAGGTCCAAGTGTCCATGCTATCGACCTGTCCTCATACAGAATATCTTCTTGGCAACCACTAAGAAAAACCATTCAGGTCGCACTGCGGTATGGGGCAGGGAAGACTGCACCACTTTGACAACAGTAAGCAATCCTTTACATCTGCTCAGCTGAGGCATCCTTGCAGCTCTGTGCTTTGTTAAAGGGAATTACATATTTGCAACCAGGTAGTTTTCATCCACGTTGTAAATGTTCAAAAAAAAAAAAATCTCATTTTGTACATACTCAGTGGAGACTAGTTACAGTTAATTAATTCCTGTGTTTATGTGTTCTTCCACACCAGATGGCTTGATGAGCTATTCAAGCACTCCCAAACAGGACATTTTTTGGCAAGTTCCTTATGGAGACTGGACACCACTGGCAGTTTGGCAACAGCTTCATACTGCTATGAACAATGAATAAATAACGCTGACAGGCTCAGCTGTTCTTCTGTTCCAGGAAACGTGCTTCCGTCTTGATAAACCAGCTTAGTCAGCATAATAAAAATGCAGATCCAAACAGGCTTGGACTGGATGTTTATCCATAACCTCAGAATAAGCAGCCTTTCTCCAGTAGAAGCCATTTCCATGGAAATTCCAGCAAGACGCTGTTACAAATTAATACTCTGGTTTTAGATCTAACTACAACTTTGAGAAATCACTTTGGCATATGTGTATTCTGTACATTCCACAGGAAAACGAGGCATCCACTTCACAGATGAAATGGCACATACCAAGATTTATACGAAGCCTTTAAAACGCTCTTGGTAAAGGTGACTAACAGCTAAACTTGGAAAGTGCTTAAAGGTAAAAACAGGGCAGAAGATTGAACTGTCAAAAAGTCAGTGTTCTATAATTCTTCTGCAGAAAAGTCAAATCTATGTCAGGGATAAAAAGGACTATTTATGCAAATAGCTGTTGAAAATAGTCGGGACTTATTAAAGCGAAGGATTTGGTTCAACAAAGCCATCCATTTTGCAGATTTCTTGTGTGCCTCTACTCGCAGTCTCCTCTCAGTTGTTTTTCTTTTCATCTTTAAACTGAGAATATCCACTTATTTCCAATCCTCTGCCACATAGTTATATACACTGCTTTGCATTCAGCAGAGACCACGGGAAGCTGCTAAATGATCTTCCTGGATTTTTTTTTGCATATCATGAGGAGGAAAAGGAGTACTTGCACAAAACACACACACCCCTACCCCCACCCCAAAATAAAAAAAAAAAAGTTTTTTTAATAGTCAGGCAGTAGGGCTTCATGGAACTTCCCGTGAAGTTAAGAGTGACCTTCTCTGTTAAATTTAACTGAAGTTAGATCTGGCCTTCATTGAACATGAGCAAAAGTCTGTCCCAGCTGGTTTCCAAACATCTCTGAAGGGTTTCCATGCCGAAAGCCATACCTTCAAAGAGCGCCCTAAACAACAGCCCCCTGCAGCAAACCCAACAGCCTGAACTTGTTAAGAACCACCTCTGACTCACACAGCAGTAACTCAGCAGCATTACAGAGTTTATTAAATATTTATTGTCTAGCAATTTTAGCTCTTGCTTACATGTTATCCACTAAGAGATCATAATTATAACAAGTAAGTTTGTAGCTTGTTGCTTTCATATATGTATGTGGGTTTTCAACAAGCTGAAAAATCTCATATCCAGACTCACTGTTCATATTTTGACTAGTTTTATACAGGTTAATTGTAATGACTCCCAAGAGTTACCTCTGATTTCATCACTGACTATGAGATGGACTCAGCATAGTTCCCAAGTGGTCTCATATGGAGAATGCATGGCTGCAGCTGCAGGGTCAACTTTGCTCAGAACCCCACTGCTCATGCCCATAACCTCATCTCTTAACGCTTAAGAAATTGTCTTTTCATAACTCAATTTTTGGTATATTGTACAACATATTCAAGAAGCACCAGGAGGTAGAGCAGGAACAACAAATAATGGAGTTTAAGCTTTTACTGTTGCCAATATTTCACATTAACTGTTTTCAGGATATGGCTATAATCTCCAAATCAAAAAGACATCAATCATAACCACATTGTGCTCCCAGCTAGCCATACGCTAGGAAGACGACAGACACCTTAGCTCTTGCGTTGTTGCTGCCATGTTCAGACTAGAGAAGACAGCTCCTGCTGCGCTGCTGGAACTCTACCGGACTGCTAAGAATGCAGTTATTCCACGAGGATCATCAGGGCTGTGCTCCTCTGGTGGGAAAGGTGGAGGCTCAAACTTTCTTTGGGCTGTGCAATTGGCAGAGAGCCCCACAAGAGCTACCAGAGTGTGACAAGGACGTCCCAGACCAGAAGTGTTAATGAAGGACTGAGCGGGATAAGGACAGACATCCAACAGAGTATCAGGTGTTGGAGGAGCAGAACAGAAATAACTGGTTCCCTAGGACAGAGAAAGGCAGTTTTGCACTACCAGAAAGCGGTTTCCCTAATGCATACACACATACAGACAGAGCTGGAAAAGCATTTCACCTTTGCAGAAAAACAAAATGTGATTTTCTTTTCTAAGCTGAAGGAAATAATATTTCCCTGGCAGACATCAAGTGTCAGTCAGCATTTCCAGCCTCAAGGAAGTATCACCTGACTAAATTTGGGAAGACTATAGTCCTTCACTACAATTTTTATTCTCCAGCCTTTCATCTTCACCTCAAAAATAATTTATGAGCTTTGTGGCAGATAAAAACTCCCTTCTTTTAAAAGGGAGTTACACCCTTCTGCTAAGAAAGCAGCATTGAAATGGGTCCTTTGGTTCATTTCTTTTTGTAACATTCACCTCATATACATCTCTCTTGACATATAAGTAACTAAATTATGCGTGACTGAGATACTTATGATTACTGGATCCAGTTAAAAGAATATGAGACTTCAGGAGCACAGAAATCTCCATGCAATGAGGCATCACCTCCCTCCACACTTACTATCCAAAATTGGAATAGACTCTGACTGCATTAACAGAAGATGAGACCTCCAAGCAAAATTTTGAAAAGTGAAAACCAGAGGGAGGGGAAAAAGCCCACCAATTAGGCCTGAAAGAAAAGAAACAAGGAGTGGAACAATTAAAGCTCCTAATTAGGTAACAATCACTAGTGAAAACTCAAAATTCTGGAACATTTAAAGAGAGCCCTGGCATCCACAAGGAAGGAGATGGACTGGAGCACAATGGAGACACATAGAAAATAGTGATTTCTCTTAAATGCTGCCCTGAAGCCCTGTGAAGATTTTGATCTCCTAAATATCATTGAAGTAAACCAGGATAAGAGAGCAAGCTATTAACCTCCAGTTTGCAAGTCTGAAGAACATTGCAATCTGAAATACACCTGTTAGGAGATATGAATATTAAAGATGCCTGCAGAAGGAAGGAGAGCCCACTGAAGCATTTTTGACTGCTCTTAAATTAATGAGCCAAACAAAACTGTGATACTTTGGCAGCTTTTCCTGTAAGACAGTGACTGTGCTAAAAGAAAAGACTGTTGACAAATACAGTTCTATAGGGAAGGCTGTTTCTGCCTTCAGAAAAATCATATTGCATTGAATGAAAATGTTATAGTGGAAGCAAGGTGAAACTAGACTACACAGACTCACCACTTAGGAAACTGAAAACCAAAAGGTTGTAAGAGTAAGAATTCAGAAGATATTTCTCAGATCAAAAGATGACAGAAATGCAAAAGAAAGCAATGCAAAAGGTATAGTGAAAGTACAGCCCAAAATAATTTCCAGCATTTCAAAAACACTGCACCAAACCTACAGAAACAGCTGTTAAGAAAAATGGGGCCCACTAGTAGCAGATGCAGAGGAGACCACCACACAGGGGCACAGATAACAGTGCTGGAGGGGAAGCACAGGAAGCAGCCAGAGGCACTGCCATCAACAGTCTGTGAAAACAAGAGCTGAGACAATGCAGATGATGATACAACTCTTTTTGATATATCTCTGAATTACATATCAGTTCTTGTGGTTGAACTGGAAAATGGAGAAATCTGAATTAAAAGCCTTATCAACTGGTGAAACTGAAAATTTAACGTAAGTACAATGCCTACTGAAAGACTGAATCGATTACAAGGTACAGTGGCAAGTTAAAGATGGGCAGCTAGGTTTGTTATAATTACTGGGAATATTAGGATTAAAAGCATGTGTAGCTTTGGGCCTGATTCAGTGAACAGACACTGAGACAGAAAACAATTACTCAGTTCTCCAAACAATGTGGAATATATTTACAGAGTCACAGGAAAACATAAAACCCTGCAGAAAGCCATGAAGGTTGGTAGGACTACAAAAGCAGGACAAAGCCAGCCCATACTAACTCCAACTGGAACTATACACGCAATCACAGAGCAGCGCTCGTGGTGTAATTACTGCTTATACACCATCGAGTTTCTTAAAGGTAAGAGACTTGATGCTATTTATTTAAAAAGGAACATGGTCTCAAAACCCTTCAAGCAGTTCTGAACATCTCAGGTCATGATTTCCTCAGCCTAAATACGCATGTTTCAAATTTACCAGACCCAGCAGCTCAGGCTCTGTACACCTCTCCCAGGCTTGTGGGACCTGTACATCAATTCACTGTCTTGTTTGGATTTTGAAGATTATGTTTATACACATGAGTTTTCAAAAATCTCAGACCAGATCCTTAGGGTCAAATGAATATAAACCAGACTTTGATATGAATACTCAAATTTACTCAAACAGGACATCTGATGTAACCCTCTCAAACATGGTCATGTTACTACAGCAAGAAGTTACATTTATTATAGTTGCTAGAACACAACCTGTGAAAGGATGTCACCATGCACAGTTATGCAAAAAGCAGCTTTTAGTGGTTTTAATTGGTGTTGGCTTTGTACTTTCTGTTCTCTATCATGGGTGTGAATGAACACAAAACTTCAAAACAAAATTCCACTGAAATTAAAGAGTTCTGCATGACAAAAACAGACTTGCAGAGCTGATACAAAAGTCAGCAAAAATTGCTGGAAATTAGTCTGAGGTTCAGTTGAAAAGTTAATGAGTTTCAATGAATCCAACTATTAACATAGATCCTGACTTTCATCAGTACCATGGGCAAACAGAACCACAAGCAGAATCACATCCAAAGAAAGAGATATCCTGAATTTTAAGAAATGCAAGACTGGAGGGGACTGTGGAAATGCGTAGATGATGGCATAGCTGTGCCTTCTCCCTGCGTGAAGCAGGGCTCTGACTACCTACTTTACCATCTGTGATTTCATTTGTTTATGCCTTCATGATGAAAGGAGCACAAGGGTAGTATAGTACTGGGCATCCCTCTTCATCGTAGCAGAACTGTAGAGGATAACTGCCAGAGCCAAATGGAAGACATTACATATTCATGAAGTGCAAAGTGACAAATGAATTAGAAAAAATGCCCTGCTTGGCAGCTAAGTGCCAGACCACAGACAAGTGCAATTAGAGGCAGCAGAGACTTATCCAGAGAAGCAGGCAGTGACATCTCCAGGGATGGTTCACAGGAACATGTTTTTCTAGGACCTCTTCTAGGCAGCTGGGTTGTTTAGCTTCTCACATGAGCTTTCTGACCTGTCCTGGCAATCATTAGCAACTTCGCATCTGCAAAGTTTTGAGCGAAGTCCACCTTCTTGCTTTTCAGTGGAGCAATTCCTCTTTTGCACCCTGCCCTAACTGCGCAGAAGTGAGTGAAAAATCATGTGCAAATCATCCAAGGAGCAAAGCACAGGCACAAATCAACAGAAATCTGAATCCAGTTAAGCACATTGCTGCTTTCTTGCACAAGTAGGACAATCTTCTCTCTGCTGTTCTGGCAGAAGGGAACCATGAGGATTTTCCATCAGCAATTTTCCACAGAACTTGTTGTTCAGACAATTTTTTACGCTCTAGAAACACAGAGAGATTGTGGTTGCAATACTCCACTGGATGCCTACATTTGGCTGCAGGGCACAGGAGCTCCTGCTGCCTCCAGCTGTAACCAAGCAGCTCAGTACCTGAGGAGTTGGGGTTTATGCAGAGTAGGCTCAGCTGTTCCCCGTGGTAAAACTTCACAACTACAGAGCTGTCTGTAGTATTTGCTTTAGGTAAATAAACATTTAGCTATGAATGATTACATGATAGGTACAGACAGGTATTATTTGCACAGTCAGGAATATTTCCAAGTACTCTTCAGAAAACAAAAAAGAAATCCCAGTAAACTAGGCCATATATCACTGCATCACCTGCATTTGTGTTCATTAGTCACCTCATTTCTAGCACCTAAGACCTCCTACACCATCAGCATGGTTCTATTGCATTGCAGTAGCAAGAAAAGTATCATTCATTAAACAAAGAACTTTACTGAGAGGTGTAACATGCATTGGGGCTTCATGTTAAAAATACCAGATCAGTTTGATTAAGTATATATTTTTATGGCACATGTCAATCGAACAGATAAACACTGAAATGAAAAAACCCTGCAGAAACAGCTCCCACCTAAGGCTCATTGCAAGAGCATTTACAGCTAACAGGTTTCAGTCTGATGTTGTGACTTGGGGCATCTCCCTGGTCTGGCAAGGAGCAAAGAGAAATCTGGTGTGATATCCATATGTGTAATAAAAGGAATGTGTACATCTGCTGATGGGGACAATGTAAAGCTGTATTTGATAATTTGTGCGTTCACTTAACAACTTCAGTGTTCCCAACTGCCCATGTGCTGGTTTATGTGAGAACATATCATATCTTTATTTTTGCCAACACTGGAGGTGGGAGCATATTTGCACCTCTACCTATCCTGAAGCTAGATGCTCCTTCACGACTTAATGGAGCCACATACTTGAGAAAATGCCTCATATAAAGTGGTCTTGAATCTTAACACCAAACTCTGCAAACAAGCCTCAAAAACCAGCCCTTTAAGAAAAGAGAGAGAAAACAAACCAAACCAAAAAGCAACACTTCCACAAACACAGCTCCACAACTGACAAATACTTTGGACCAAGATAACATTTGAACTGAAGAACTTTGCTTCTCTATTCAGCCAAGTCAAAAAGGTTTGTTTTGGGAAAGCCAAGTTACTTGGCTCTGACTCGCAGCCACTTGTCTTTTGCCAAAAGAAGTGGTAGCTTAGACAGGGTGATTCTCTCCCAAAGGAAAAGGTACATTTTACCCTGTAAAAACTTGCCACAGAGCAGATGGTCAAGTGTTCCATGCCATGTGTGGAAAAGGCTCTGGAAGATTAGTCTCCTACACCTACAAGTAGAGACAATCTATCAGCTGAATTCTCAGCACGGCCACAGAAGTGTAGTTTTTCCCCTCACCTTCTCCCATCACCTGCAAACTGTCAAACAGGCCTTTTGGCAAACTCTGCTCAGCAGCCCAAGGCGGCAATCTCTTCATTGTCTCATTTATCAGCTTGACAACAGATTTGATGTTCCTGTGGCACATATCTTTCCTTCCCCTCCAGACAGCCCTGTTAGCAACACCAGGAGTGTGGCTGGCATACTGGTTTTCCACAGAAAAACTTACATTATGTATTCTTAGGGAAAACTCTAAGGCATAAGTAAACACAGTAGGATATATTTCTTGCTAAGAATGGTCATTTTTTTGTTTTTTTCTGAATATAATCCCACAGATCATATATTTTTCATATAGACAATAAGTAACATTTGTTTTCACTACATGTGAATACATGGAAAAAACACACACACACATTTGTTTTTAACCTGGTTGGGCTATTACATGCTAATTGACTGTGGTAAATTCCATAATTTACATATAGTCTTAATCTGTTTAAAAGGACAGAGTTTTATGTAACATCTCTTATTTGCTGTAGTTTAGAGACAGTGATAAGTCTCAGGCAGGTAAACTAAATTAGACCAAAAGGAATCAGAATAAGGAGTCATAAGAGGTGTCCCTGAGAAGTGAGAAACCAACCAGACCTTTATATTATTATCAAGGCTTAAAAAAAAGTGACCCCAAAGAAATAGGTACATCTGCTTGTACGTTATTTATAAATACTTATTATATAATTAGAATGAAGAAGTCTCAGCTATGACTTGTTCCTTTTAGTCTGGTCTCAAGTCAATGCAGATGCGTGCCCCAAAACCCTGTTCACAGTGCTTCTAAACCCAAGTCCACCAGTGATCTCTGAGGCCACATTTAGAGCTCCTGAGTGTCAAGACACCGGGTTTATCTCCACCATTGTTATCAGTCATTGTACTTCAGTCCTACATGAATTGTTCATGAAATACCTGACTGCACTCACAATAATTACTAGTATATTTATTACTGCACATCAAACACTTGGAAACAGTTTTCTTACAATCCAGTTTGACTCTTATTTGTGTAGAGCAGATCCTTGAATTCTCTTCATTCCCAGCTCATGTTCACAGAGTCAACAAAATTAACTACATTTTCCAGAGCTATGAAGTATTAGAAGCTTCCCACAATCACTCTGCTACAGTATCAAACAAATCAAAAGTGTCTCAGATCTCTATAGTCTTATGACTTAAACAACAGCAGGTGGAATGCTACAATTTACTAAAAAAGTCTTGAGATAGTGTTAGAAGGTATTGCATCCTGAGGTTAACAGTTCACAATGCTTGCCATATAATATTTAAGAACAGGTTAAAAAAAAATCTCTTAGTATCTTAGGCTCTGCAGCTACATCATATTTTAAGCACTACAAAAATTTGTACTCTCTCAGACTGGCTAAATATAGCAACATTTATATGAAGAGCACACTCTGGTTTTTTTCTAACAGAAGTTTTACTTCTTCCACCCAGGTTCTTAATCCAGGTTAACTCAAACTCTCAAAATTCTTTCCACTTAAAAAGTTCTCCTTTGCTTGAACAGTAGCAAATTCACCATACGTTCAGATTTATAAAACTATCTCCAGATACTTTTAAAATTACATTTTTCAGGTGCTCAAAGGCATAAAAATGAGATGCCCTCTCTGAAGAAATAAGAATATTTGTTATTTGATGTAAATAATTATCTAAACTAATATAATAAAATCACAAACATTACTGAGTGTATTTTGCCAGCCCTTACTCACACTGGTGTCTGTTACAGTTCACATGATTCCCTTTCAGTACCAGAATTCATTTGTCACATTGAATCCCATAATTTTAAACCTCTGTGGCAAATACTGCTAAATACATGCTCTCACACATGGTAATTTATTTGGAACTTTGTTATTTTCTGATGATTTCAGACTGGAATATTTTTAGAAAGGATGTTTTTCTTCTCAATTGTAAGATCAACTCTTTCTTAATAAGAGATGTTTTGACTTCCAGGCCCACACATACAACTTACAGCCCTGATTTGAAAATTCATAATGCCTTCCTATTTTTAATTATAGAGGTATATACACAGAAGCTCACGAAAAGTTAAATGGGTAGCACATACCAACAGCACTGTGAAGCTAAACTAATAAATGCATAGTCTTGAAGTTTTCTTACAACAATTAAAAAAATCCAAAGTGACAAACGTGCTTTATTAAGCAAAAAGAGGCCACGTTGTCCTTGCAGAGAGCAATGCGCATTTTGGGTGCTCCAGCTCAGGGCGTCAGAGTCCTTTTTGGGAAGCAAAATAATCAGGCCTTGAATCCCTTCTTTGTTCAGCACTATATGTTTCTTCTCCCAGAATTCAAGATCAGGCTGTTTCTGTGTGGACAAGCTTACCTTACAGGAAGTGATAGAATCAATTTTCTGGTAAAGTAGGTTTTTCAAGGTTTTGTTTTGTTGTTTGGGTGGGGTTTTTTTCCCCTTCTCCCCTAAATAAGCAGTTGTCAAAAGTTGCTTGAAGGTTTAGACTGGCTGGTACCAGTTCCTGTAGGAATGTACAAGAGCAAAGAGTGGAGATGGAAGTCCAAGGTGCACAAAATATGCAATTTAGGATAATGCTCCAAGGTGGGGAAGAGGGTACAGGCAAAGAGTTGGGGGGGAAAGACAGAGGGAGGGCAGAAGGGTGGTGGAAGGACAGAGAAGATGGGGAAGATGAGGATCCCAACAGGAGCAAGTGGGAGCTGAAAAATAAAGCAGGGGAGGAAGAACACTGGCCATGGGCAGCAAAGAACTGACAGCAACTGTATTTTAGCATGAGGCATCATTGAGGGGTGTGGAAATGGGACCATGCAGCGGGGCAGAGATGTATGCCAGCTCACTAGGAACAAAGTCACTTTAGGCATCAGGAGCTGTATAACCACACGATAACCTATCGTACAAACCCAATCCCCATCTTAACTCTGTGTTGTAGGCTGACCCAATACCATGTATGTAAAGTCCAAGCATCTATCTAGCAAAGTGTCTTTAAACAAGGTTTACAAGTTCATCTGTATTGGTGGCTTTTATTCCTTTCTTCCCCCCTTTTTTTTCTCATTTAAATTTCTGTTCCTCTTTAAGAAGCACAGTGTTTAAAATTCAGCTTTTAAATGTGAAGTAAGTAATCATTGTCACCAGAAGTAAATAGACAATTGTATAATAACAGTTGATAGACAATATTTAAAGAAAATGCTCAAAACATAATGCCAACTTGGGTGAGAATCAGTTAGTTTCAGCAAATAACAATTTCACTTCCAAGCAAATAACAATATTGCTTCCAAGCAAACATCAGGTACAGAGAAAACACATCTAGGGACGACTTAGGACATTCAAAATAAAACATAAATCAAGCAGTTTGCCACACTTGATCAGATCAAGAGGTCACAGAATCTGTCATCTTTCCTGAGGTACTGCCCAATATCTGATATTCAGAGGCAAGGTGGTGTGGAAGGTTTAGTTATTGCCCAGTACAGCACACCCCACGTCTGCATGTCCAGCGGCGCAGGCCATGTCACAGTGTCTGCTCAAAATGAGGGGGGAGAGACAGGACACAGAACAGATGCAGCTTTCAAATATAAGCGAGACCCTCAAAAATCAGAACTAAATACCTCATCTCTAAGCTACCTATTAAGCTGGTTTGACTTTCCTTTAATATTACTTTAGAAAAGTTGGGTTTCAGTTTTACTATTTCTTCCTGCCCCAGCAATACGCACATGTTCCTCTGTCAGCCCGCTGAGGACATGGCTGGTGTTGAAAGCACACAGGAGGCACGAGGCACGTGGCACACACCTTGGCTCAAGGATTTCAGCCTTCAGCTGGCTGGGAGGCATTGCTGCCTGTTCCAAAGACCAACTACCAACACAGACTCCTCTGCCAGGTCAAATAACACGTCCACCTGTGGCACCATGGCATCAACCAGCCTTGGCGTATGCAGCACTGCCCAGGGGCTGCAGGACTGAGGGGACACGCAGGATGGGGGGCTCCTGCCCATGGCTCCACTCCAGGATGGAGATCCCAGAATCCCTCACCAGTGGTGCCGAGCAAGTGGGAAAAGTACTGAAATGGTTGTCTTTAATCAGGTTTTGCTGCATATCTAATCTCATGCACCTGGGAAGCAGTGTCATCAGAAGAAATGCATTTCTATAAAAGGTGTGACATTAAAAAAAAAAATAAGATTTTACCAAGAATAAAGCAGTAAGACAAAATGCTAGCAGAGGAAGCTATTACAGGTGATATAGGAATGCTCTCAGGAAATCAGCAGCCTGACAAGCTTTGCAAGCTAAATATCAGCACTGTGGTATGGAGTTAGAGAGCTAATAGGTTTTATATTTGCTTCACAGAAAAATATTTTCAGTAAAGCAGCAAAGATGCCTATATACATCTGCTATAAATATTTAGCAACTCCACATCAGCTTGAAACAAGCAGACTAAATACACCCATCATTTTGAAGCAATCTCTGTCTCCAGCAGTGCAGACACAGGTAACACTACCCTCTGCTGTAGGAAACCACAAAGTGCCTGCCTGGCCAGCTTTGCCAGCACAGCCACCAGCCCCAGGGAAGCCTCTGGACACCGTCCCCTCCTCTTCCACAGTGAGCACACCACTCCTTTACCCAGCGAGTCACCCATGGCTCATCCTGGTCACTGCCCTGAAGCTGCTGTGCGGGGTGCGATGGCAGCGGGGAGCTCCGAGGTCCCCACGGCTCTGGCACACACTGTGCCCATAACTGGCCTCACAGCCACCACACTGCCTGTCTCAAAGCAGGGGATCACTCCTTGGTTTTGATATGGACTATCTAAGGTTTTATAAAAATAAGTGCATTGAATTACATAATGTAAAGTGTGTCTGTACTGAAATATACTCACTTAAGCCTTTGTTCTTTATATTCGTTTATAATTTATACTGCATAGAAATGATTTCTAAGTTCTGTTCAGTCTTTTATTACCCTTCCCCCATGCCACATTCTGTTCCCTGTTCAAACTGCAAAGTAATCGGACCCAAATGTTTACCTCCTAGAAGGCTGAAAAAGAAAATAGTATCTCTGTTGGAATCAACAGCCTAAAATCAGAGCCTGCAGCTCAGCCTTTGCCCCAAAGAGCACGGGCCAGGGCTGCTGAAGCATCTCCTCTTCCAGGGTACCTCAGCTGGCACTGAAGGGTCTCTTCTAACCCCTCAGGCACCCTCTTCTTTCCATCAGGACTGCATGCAGCATGCAGACACCAGAGAGCACTGTTATCTGCCTTATAAATCTGAGTCTGAGAAATTCTCAGCTCCCACACTGAGGACAGGCAAGAGGGATTAGCTGAGAGCCAAATCCTACATTGCCCCCTGCAGCAGTGTATGTGCGTGCTCACAGGATAAGCAAGGAGATATCCAACTGCATACAGCAGCTGTAGCCCCAGTCCCTGGAGCTCCTCTGCTAGAAACTGAGGCTGTATTCACAGCCCTAGGAAAGTTCGAGATGGGGAGGACCATTCCGCATGGTACCGATGGACAGGCAGGTGCCAGAGTGTGCTCCCCTCAGGCAGTCACACCTCCCCAGCCAGATGGTGAGGACGCAGCCCAGCTCCCTTCCCTCCACAGGTAACGCACAACTCAATCCCATGAAAGATTTGCTCAAACAGAGGTGAAATGGAAAAAGTTTGGACCTGGCTTTCGGCCCACTAACCCTCTGAAAATTCAACTTACTGTGCCCCTGGTACTGCTGCTGCCAATTAAGCAAAATAGAACCAGAAGTGCCAAGGACAACTTTATGGAAGGAGCGTGATGCTTTCAGTTTTAGACATTTCTGAAAATATTACAAAGACAGATGGCACAAGTGAACTTGCAGCATCTCTAACTGCACTTCTCACAAGACAGCAAGGCAGCTGGGCTGCAGAAAAGGGTTCAAGCCTGAGGTTCTTTAGTGAGAAGATGAAGTTATACATGTTTGAAATTGCATCAATACAACTTCAGCTTCCGTTTTGTAAAGCCCAGATTAGACAGAGCAATAACAACTCAATCCCTTCAACAAACAGGACAGTAGATAAGGAGCTTTCCTGTAGCACATTAACACCTTTAACCAAGGGCAAAACCAGCTCTGAGTTGAGACTGCCAGGGGTGCTGGAAGGACACATATAAGGAGGACCTGCAATCGTAGCAGGTATGCACCAGTTTCAAATAAAAAAAAAAAATGAGATAAACAAGAACTCTTGCTTGCACTGATTTATGTCTAATCTCCCTGAGGTAGCTAAATAGTATCTTCAGTTGCATGAAAGATATAAAGTCATGTTACCTAATAGTCTGTTTCTCTAGCAGCTCCTGCACTGAAGGCATTTCAAACCCCACACCTTTACCTAGGTCAGGGCAAAATGAGATGGCACCAAATCTTTCTGAGTGTGAAGGTGGTGGGGGATACACATTCAACCTAAGAAAACCTTTCAGAGAATCACACCTGCACATCTATTGGTCTTGATTACCCTCAACCCTCTCCACACAGAAGTATCCATCACTGCCCTGCTCTTGAACTACTGCAAAAGCCTGCAATGGCCATTAGCTTATACACAGCTCTGTCCAGCTGCCTTCAAACAGCAGCATGTCCCTTTTTGTCACAGCCCCAGACCACAGTGCTGAGTCTGTCATGCTCAGTGAAGACAAGAAAGCCTCAGACTACAGAATTTACCCAAAGAAATATTTGCAGCTAGACTGAGCCATCAAATGAACCTATTGAGCCTGGAGATTGAGCACACGAAAGGTATTTCACTGGGTAATACGTAATTAAGCTGGGGAATTCCTTCCTACAGCTGTTGTGCAGGTTATAAATTCATATTGTTTCAAAAAGTGACTGAAAAAACCTCATGGACAAAAAGAAATAATCCATGAAGTCTTATTAAATTCAAAGGTCTTCCTTCTAGAGTTTAAGATGTTTCTAGATTACTGATCTCTAGACATTAGGAGCTGATTTAGGGAATTACCTGGCTATGCTTGCCACGCTCTAACAGCCTTTCCTTGGCACTTGATAACTACCTAAGATAGGCTACCAAGCCTAATGGGCATTTGGGCTAACCCAGTATGGCAGCACTTGAGGCCAAGAAAAAATATTTTAGGGATTGCACTGTTAAAAGGAAATGAAGAAAATTATGCAGCTGCAAGGATTTTGTGAAAACAGGCAAGAGTTTTTATAACTCCCAGCCTTAGCCTTTATCTATAGAGAACAGTCAGTAAATGACATTTGAATGGCTTTAAAAAGTGGCTTAGTTATTATGCATTACACTGCTTGTTCCTAATGCTGATGGGTCTTTAGCCAAAAGTCGAAGTACCCTTTGATGGATTCAGTATATTTTACTTTGGAAGTGAAGTAAAAGGAGAACTATGGGTACTTGAGTCCTGAGAAAGAGAATCAGTGCCTCAGGATTTAATGCCCTGTAACAAATACAGACTGACTTCACATATTAGGTCAGTGTGCCATAAACGGAGCTGACCTAAAGAAGGAAACCAGAGGCAAAAGTCTGGAAAACAGCTGCTTCAGAGTCTGAAGTAACAGAAGAATTATGGCCATAGGAATGGAGAATTACCCAGGGGACAGGACAAGGGTTGGACAAAATGGGGGGACCAAGCTGCCCTCCTCAGGAACACAATTCCTGTGTAACCATTTTAGTTTTCCATCTGTAACGCAGAAGCTTCAGCATTTCCTTTTGTTGCAACACTTATGCAGAGATGAGCTTGTTAAAGACTGCGAGAAGCTCAAAAGCCATGGCTACGAAGATCACAAACAGCTGAGGTAGAACTACTAAACTTCAACAGGAGTTTTGGAACCTTTTTGCAGCTACCAGGTAAATAATAGCTTATCTGAAAGACTCAGAACAACATCACTGAGACTCAAGCAAGAGGTCTTCAAACAGGCAATTCCAGCACCAGGAAGGAAAGTATAATTATGTGTAGATATCTGTGATACTAGAATATGTCCCTTACAGCAACTGCTACTTGCTTAGGTTTCTCTAGTCTTTTAGCAAGAAATTAAGCTCCCAAAACTAACAGGGCAGACTGTACACAGTTCAATTGTTTTTAAACACCCTTAAAACAGTACTGCAGAGTAAATTATAAACTTATATATCCAGAATTTCATTCATTGCCTGTAAAAACAACCCAAGTCCACAAGGTTGGTAGAATGATGCTTTCCTAGATCTGCTTCAAGAGAGTGAATTTGAGCTCCACACTGCGGAGCCTGAAAATGAATTCAAAGATGTGGCACACCACAGGCACTGCTACAGCTCTTTTGCTTATGAGTAAGGCATAAACTAATAACACCCTTAAATGATTGCTGTATCTGACTATGGGAGTGCTTTTTAATTCTATTATTTTTCATTCAAGTTTCATTATTGAATGAAGAGGGGGAAGAAAAGCAATTAATGGGAAAAGATAATAAACAAAACCCATATAGATAAAGAATCACCCATGCTCACTTGATCCATTGCTGCAGGCAAATTAGATAAGAGGAGAGAAAGGCAGAGTTTTCTAAGAAATACGTTCTATTGCAAGCTCAAAATCTTAAAAATCAGAACTTGAATGTATTGAAACAATAACTATAATAAATAATATTCATTATAACAAATACACCAGTGTAGTATGCTGTTTTCTTGCTCACCCATCCATCCCCAGCAAAAGCCTAACAAAGCGTGTCAAATGCTCTTAAACCTGGCTGCAAGATTTGGGCCTTTTTGTTAGAGATTTACACTCAGGTTTGCTAAAGATAGGCTTTCTGGCCATGGGCTCATGTCCTTTGCTCTGTCTCTCAGCTTCTGCATCTACAAACTAAGAGTGACAACCCACCTTTTGGAAGTCAGCCCTGTCCTAATACCTAGATAGTATCAACCTGAGGATGGGCTTTTCCAAAGTAACATCCCTAGAGAGATGCACAGCAGCGGAGAGCTGAGATGTGAGACCATTAACTAGTCCAGCTGTGCCATGACTATATTTCTGCCATGCTCTCACCTCACCTAGTCTTAATGTATGCAAGACCCCACATGTCTCCCTTCACAACAGCCCTCCTCTCAAACTCCAGAGAGCATGCATGTTTTTGTGAAGCTCTTTTTGCATGAGAAAGCTTGGTATTACTTTGATTTACTGACTAGGAAATTCTGTAAATCATAAAATCATAGAATGGTTTGGGTTGGAAGGGACCTCAAAGCCCATCTAGTTCCAAAGCCCTGCCATGGACACCCTCCAGTAGACCAGGTTGCCCAAATCCCCATCCAACCTGCCCTTGAACACTTCCAGGGATGGGGCATCCACAGCTTCTCTGGGCAACCTGTTCCAATGCCTCGCCACCCTCTCAAGGAAGAATTTCTTGCTAATATCTAACCTATATCTTACCCTCTTCCCATTTAAAATCATTACTCCTAGTCCTATCACTACAGTCCCTGATAAACAGTCCCTCCCCAGCTTTCCTGTAGGCCCCTTCAGGTACTGGAAGGCTGCTCTAAGGTCTCCCCGGAGCCTTCTCTAGGCTAAACAACCCCAAATGCTGCCAGAACAATTAAGTACAGTCAACTTATTGATCTAGGGCAGAGTATAGGGAGGGTTGAAATACTGCTTAACGACTGAATTTGACATTGCAGAAAAGATATTCCTGCAAAATCACAAGCAATTACTCCTCCTCCCCCCGCCCCGTTATCTTGTAGCAGCAGCTTTACAGAAATACATGCAAAAACATACAGAGGGTTGCTGATTATTTAAACTGGCGGGTGAAAGCAAAGCACTATTAGGATAGCCTGGTAAGGGTTAGGACTTTGGCCGACTATGCATCAAATGGTTTTCACCACGTTTATCAACAACCTCTACGTTCACTGCATTGCAACAAGGGAGGTGGGTCCCTGCCACAGTCAGACCCTGCCTGTTTGCACAGCTTTAACTCTTCCTTATGAATTCAGTCCATAATATTTGTGTTGCTCAAGTGATACCAGCACTGTGCATGCATGAAAGTGCAGCCTCCAAAGAGTTAGGTAATCAGGACTGAACCCACCTGCAGTTTTAGGATCAGTGGAATGATGTGAAACACCCTTGATTACACTGCACTGATGAAGTTGAATAAAAGCAGTGGGCGATGTGCACAAATAGGGTTTTTGGAAGTGCCTCTTGTTGGCTAAGCTTTCCCACCCCCTGACATGAAGTGGAAAAGCCGTTATCTGGGGATTACAGTTCCAAAGCCGCAGATAAACACATTTCCCCCCCAAAGTCCCCAACAGCTTTGTAGTTCAAATTGACTTTCTCTGGAGGTGTTACCCTTTGCTGTTCGATTACAGAAAGAGGCTGGGTGTGACATCTCTCCATTGCATATAGCTCAGGGCTCATGGCATGAGTGCAATGGGAAGAGAGAAGCTATTTCTCGTGTAACGCATCAGGCACTGTCCCCTCCATAAGGTTTGCCTGTCACCACACGGCCTTTCTTTTCTCGCATTTCCTTGCTACCTTCTCATTCCAAGACACAGAATAATTGCTTACCTACTAGAGACAAGCTGGAGCCTAAATGCCACACTATACCTCCTTAGGCTGTGCAGGAGTGGTCAACTTGGTACTGAGATTCCTGGGAAGAAGAATGTCAAAAGTCAATATGCAAGAAATCCTTTCAGATTTTGTCCTGGAGGCATTCATACAGCTTCACAGTCTTGTGTGGTTCATTGATCAGCATGTGCATAAATGGTGAAGGACTGAAAGCTTCCGAATAAGGCTCTCCAAACAAAAAAAATGATGCTGAGCATATTGTGAGACTGTGGATTTCTCTTCAGGTGAAGAAGGAATGATTTTAATGGCTTTATCAAGAAAGCATTCCCTATAAGCCTTTCTTAAAGGAAATTAAGAGCAAGAACACACTAGCACATTGGAAAATCCACTAATTCTATATGCTACTTTGTGTTCATACATTTCAAAGCACCCCTCAGAGAAAGCAAGCACCATGGTCCATTTACAGACAGAGCCAAAGCACACAAGAAAACAAAAAGGTCTCAGGGTCAGCAGCATGCCTGCAGCAGCAAGGGGACACCTCCTGAGACAAACTCCATTGGGCTGTACCACCACCATGTGGCACGAGTGTTATGGCATCAGTAGTTACTGATGGTGCAATACAGACAGCCTGGTACCATTATGAGGCCTTTTCCTGGTTGAATTAAATTTCAATCACATACAAGTAGGACTTATGCAGCATCCAAACCCATATCACCAAGTTATCACACAATATGTTTTCATTCATGTCTGATCATTCCTTTGCTTCAGGTTGTTAGGGTAGTTTGTTAGTTCACTAAGATAACACTAACGCAGATGCTGCGATATGGCCAAATGGTCTAAACATAAAAACCATTTTTTTAAATCCTTGTTTACTATTAATTTGCTTCACAAAAGTAAACTACTACCAAGCAGCAAATACAGAACAGAAGCAAAAAGAGTCCCCAAAGACAGACTCAACATTCACATGCAGCACCATAATAATTCACAATTATTCATTAAGTATTCACAAGTATCCTGACCACTTCTGGGAATTAACTTAGCACAAACAAATTCTTAACACTGTAGAATTTCTCACTCCACAGTGGCCCAGAGCTCTTTTCTGAGCACAAATCTGGGAAATAAATTATTTTTATGAAATGCTCCATCATGAAAATGCAAGCAGAAATTACGCTTTGATTGCTATAAATGCCATCAATTATTTACTCCCTGTGCAATGGTTACAGAGGCAACTGCTATATTTTAAAAGCATCATACACACAACATAAAACATTTATTTAAGTGGTTGCACACTGCAGAGAGCCTGATTCAACCAGACTTTATTGCGCTTCTCACTGGGATGAAGACTGGCAGTTTGATAATCAGCACTTTTACATGGAAGCTTAAGCTCATTCAGAGCCACTGAATGCAAAATTTTTACCTTGGCAATTAAATACATATGCAGCTTGGTGCAGCACGACAGAGCCAACTGTATATGAATCTGAGAAAAAGACCATTTATGAATAAGAACCATGACTGTTCCCAGAGGTAACACGAAACTTCCAGAAACCAAACTACAGACAGAGAAGACAAGGCAAAAATCCCATCTTACAGCCAAGTTCTTAGCACATTCAGATTCATCTCAACCAGAAAAGTCTTTTTTCTGCTCACATTTTATTATTCTCTGTGTTCTGTTCACAGCTCTTGTTCTAATTTTGCAGATTACTTGGCACTAGATTAACTGGATTCCATTATTTTCAATGCTGCAAATGTGTATTTCCTGCTGATTTTCCTACATCATTGATGCATCATTTATTTTTCTTTGAGAACTTATAAAATGTCTTAACCCTCTGGATTGGCAGATGAGAGGACCACACACTTCATTAGCTTACATCATTTATCCAAATAGCAGTATAGCACCAGGGACCTCATGTACATATGAGGGTCTGTATTCCTTTGCCAGTACTTCTGCTCTTGAGTACTAAAGTATCAGTAACTCCTAATTTAACTTTGCACCCTGAAGGAAAAAGCCGCATGTTATATCAGCACAAGCCTCTATACAGCCAGACAACATACAAGTGTTGCTGAAGTCTTCTGCGTTTGGTTCGGGATACCTTCACCATAGTTTTTTTTTTCCTATAGTCAAAGTAATTTCTCAGCAGATGCTGTTTTCTTTGTGAAAGTATCATCTGCTACACCCAGGAAAAATAATTCTAAGAATCAAAATGAAAACACTCTGCAGGTGACACATGCTCAGCACTTGGAAGAATTTGCATCCCAAGCAGCAAGGAGAACTCTCTGTCCCACAGAGACTCCACATCAGACAATGGGCCCTAGTGCCACCTGGTGCCACTCAGTTACATTACACCACCTTTTCAGAGTAGGAAAAAAAATACGGTTTTGCCATGATTTTCAAAACACACTCAAAACTAATTGCTATTTAAGATTAAGAGGCCCCAAGTCACCCATTAGGTTGAGGATGGGCACAACATAGCACTCTCATGTCTATTATATTACTAGTATACAAGAGAAAAATATAAAAACTACATGTGCAAGATGGATTGCAAATACAGAAGTTCAGATTGTGCTCAACACTGGGGGGGGGGGGGGGGGGGGGGGCAGGGGGGGAAAAGGCAACGGGCTCCATTTGGATGAGATATCCTGTTTTCTGGTCCAGTCTCTTCCTCTTTGTGTTTACACTGTAGGCAACAAAAAAGGAACAGGAATATGAGCAACTCCACCAGTTTAGACAGAAATTAAAACAAGTGGCAATGAAGAGAAAACACTACATTTATTTTGGAAAATTATGTACTGTTTGAAAGAGAGACATAGCGATTGCCTGAGGCAGGCAAATGACTGGCTGAATAAACCTTTTAAAAAAAAAAAAAAAAAGAAAGATTTTCGTCAGAGGCCTGCGCACACGGAGCAGTACACCCTCGCTCCACTGGAGTGTGCTGTTCGCTTCCGATAGGAACATCAGCTCTTGGCTTCCCGGCCCGCAGGTAGTGCTGCGATGTCCACCCCTTCGTACCCCGCACGCTGCTGCGTGGATCTGTAGCAACTCTTGCTCCAACGCGACTGTCTGCGTATTAACAGATGTTGGCAGGATTCAAACAGACGCTTTACCAGCACCAACAAAGCAGCTACTCCACCAGTGCTGCTCATCTCACGGCAAACTTTACCTGCGACTCACCCCGGGAGGATGCCCTTGCTCTGAACTCAGCCAGCCTTGAGGCTTACCGAGCTGGTGAGTGCTGCGACACCGCCGCAAACACAGACCTTTCCTTTTGCTTGCTTATTCAATAGTTCCACTCATTAGCCACCGGGCAGGTTAATTAAAATAGAAAGCAAAGAGGGCAACGGCAGTCTATACTTTGATTGAGGACTGTAAAAGGTCTCGTTTGCTTCCTTTCAGAGAGAAAAAACCCGAACGAACCTAAACAAACAAAAATCCATGCTGTTGCAAACATTCAGTGCTTGAATAACTTTGCCTTCCACAGCAAACATCGAGAGCCAAACCTCCAATAGGGTGAGCTGGTCTTGATTCAATGAAGCCAGCACAGGTTTATACCACTACAGGCTTTGACCCTTAGGACCCAATTTATAGTGGCTGCTCATGCAGAACAGTCAATCAGTGGGAAGGAGTAAACTCTAAAACTGGATACCTGAACCTTTTATTCCCTCTTGATAGTATACATTAACAGGAACTGCTCTGTATAGTAGCAGGGAACTTAAGGAAGCACTTACATTTAAGTTTAGAAGAAATTCTATCACCAAGCCTCCTCATTCTTCTACCTATTACTGGTATAAAATCCTCACACTCCTGGCACTCATCAGAAAGAAAAGGGACCTGGGTGATTAACTTACCAAGTTTTGCTCCCGTGACTTGAGAGCATCCTTTTAACAGACTTTCAAATAAAAATGCATTTGGGTTTGAGCTTCAACAGCTGCTGCAGGAGTCAGAATGCTAAAGTAAAGCCAGGACAGTGAAGTCTCAGATTTCCACTTGCAAATTACTACATAACAAAAGAGAACCAAAAAGACCTTGCACAGTAGGGTAGAAAGATAATTTGCTAGCTCTCCTCTTCACTTAATTCAAATGAGAAATGGGAAAAGTAGTCAAGGAAGCCCAAGACTTTAGGCAAAACCCTTGATGCGTTTTTGGAAGAGAAATTACACAGTGGAGCAGCAATGTAATGAAGATAGAGACATGAATTTATCCTAATTCTACAATAAGATTCTGTGCCTACTTATTACCTTCTTTTACCTATTCCATCCTCACTTTTCAAATCCCTCACAACTCAGCCTCACCCTGGAGAATAAGAAGGGCTCCTACAGCCATGCCATCGTATCTCAGAACCCCTACTTCACTCTGAAACAGCAGCAACTTTGCTGGTCCTCACAGCTATGAGGACAGGCACTGCACAACACCCCGGTCTGCAGAAATGCAAACGCCTGCTATACTTCAATAGTCTCCCCGGGACCCCAAGGCTGTCTGTGGGGAAGGTGCTGAAAAGCAGCTTAACTCACTTGTCTGGGGTGCCGTGGGTGCCCAGAGCTCCCGCCCTGCCACCACCACTGCTGGGTGAGCAGGGAGCCTGGCTGCCTCCTTGCTGGCATGGCCAGGTCTGGGTCATTTCTGCTTCACAGGAGGATGGGACAAGAAGGGAGCTCCAGTCCTTTCAGGAGAGGACAACCACCTCCCCTCTCCCCAGCAGGCAGTGATAGGGGTCCCAGCCTATGTGTAAGGGAAAACACGTTCAGTCTTACTTGAACAAGTTCAAATAAAGCTGACAAGACTTCAGCTTCTTCCTTAAAATTACCCACTAGCATGCCATGTGGCTGTAAAACAAACTGACTACCATCAGTTTTTACTACACCATATATAGTACACGCATAATGAAAACACAATCTACTGCCCTAGCCCACAGGAGGGGACAATTTGTTTCCGAGATGAAGTTTGCTCACTAATAATGGCTGGCAGCAACTGCTGCTGCTGTCATAATGATAGCGCTCTCTTATGTTTATGTCTCTATTCCCTGCAACAATCTAGGTGCCTTGCCGTGAACTAATGCTGCCATCCAATAAAACATTAAAAAAGGCATTAAGTACAGCACTGTGCCAAAAGCTACTGCAACTACAAACAAGTGTCTAAATGACCCTGTTTAACAGTCTGCAGCATACTAAGGAAAATGTTTTTCTTGTTTACATCATAATGTCCACCATACATTCCTCACTGAAAGCCTAGCTTGATAAGGTCAGGAGCAGGTCCCCAGCATGAAGGGACAAAGACAAAATTTTAATCTTCATGCCAGTACAAACAGCTAGGGGTTGCTCTAGTACCAAGCACTGCTGTGGATCATGCATACCGCCCCATGGTCCCTATACGCAGTACAAAGGTACAAGCCTTTCTACTGCTGTGCTGTACTCCCAGGCCAGATGAAGCAGCAGCTCTTTAACACTGCTGCGGCAAACTATCATTTGGATCTGTGCACTCTTAAAATGTACAACCGAAAGAACAGAAATATGAGGGTAACAACTTTTCCTTCCCCTGGGACATAAGAGCAGCCCTATGCTGAGAACATTGGTGAAGGAGAGAGATGTTCCTTTAAAGAAAGAGCAGATGCATCAGTGAAGCCAACTGCAGAGCTGACTTTGCACTGCCCATCCTCTGAGTGGGGATACTCCTAGTCCAGGCACTGTGTAGCCAAATTGGAGCAGAACTGAGCCGACCACTAAATGGTACATTGTTAGGCCACAGCACACGGGCATTTCTACAGATCAGCATCCTTTGCGCACTGCCCCATGTTTACCTATTAGTCACTACAGGACAAGCTTTTGCATCCCACAGGATATTAAAGCTTTTGAGGAGAATTATGAGCCCACACACCCCAAGAGACAGCTCTTGTGAGTGCTGAAAAAAAAGATGGCACAACTCAGTCTGACCCTGACACCCCCGCAGCAGCCCCCAGTGAGGCTCACTCTGCACGGGGGGCTGGCCCAGCATTCAAAGTGATCTACCCATCCTCAGGGTAAACCTCTACAACTCAGCCAGACCAACCTAAGAGTCAGGAATGGCTTGACTGTGATTCTCAAGGCACACGTGCCTTGAAAGGCAAGGCCTGTGCCATAGCTATTTCACACAATTAACAGCACGGCTGTGCTGGATAATCCCTGCTGCCATTTGTCACATGGCCAAAGCCAGCAAAGCCAGCTTGGTCTTACACTGACAGTCTAGTGTCATCCTAAAACAGAGCAGTGGGTCTACTGCAGTCATCTGCCACGGCCTTCCTGGAGCACATGAAAATGGAATTATACTGTTCTCCACACGGAGAGATTGTGATGTGCTGATCATAAGCCAGGGGTTACTGACCAGGAACTTCACTGACTGTCTGAGAACGAAGCACTAAACTCTTTCAGCCTCTGAAAATCCTGTTGTTTTCCCATTCAGTTTTAGCCCAAGCAGAAAGCGCAGCTTCTTGTAAAGTCAGCTGCTGATAGAGCAACTTTCTGAAGAGCTGTTTTAACTCTGTGCAGGAAATCAAGCTGTGAGAAGCTGGAATATGGGAAGCAGCTCCTCATCACCCATAATCTTGACTCATTGCAGTTCTGATTCTCTCCCAGGGCAGAGATGTGGACATCAAATGTAACTAACAGCACAGACAAGTTGAACAGAAAGTAGAAACAGTGATTTGTTTGTTTGTTTTCTTTTGTTTACTAGTCCTAGTCCTCTCTGTAGATTAACCACCATGCAGGTTAGTTAAAATAATAAAAAGAATGGCAGCTGACAAAATAGAGCCACTGTCAAGCCCAACCGCACAGCCGAAGCCTCAGCTACTTCTCTTAGCTGAGGGCAGAGTATTCAGCCAGAACCAAATGCTGCAACCTCAGCACTTTTCCTATTTTTCCCCAAAGAAATATTGAAACTGAATATTGAAACTCCCTACTGTCGCTGAAGGGATACATTATTTTAGCAGATTAATAATTACCATTTTCTTTCTGCACTGATACATTATTATAAGCTTTAGAAATACACAAAAGGGGGAGAATTTCCCCAAGGCTGTATTAAATATAAAATCCATTCATTATAACACAACACTTTTTATTACAGACTGCAGTTGGCAACAGCTTGCAGTTGTGTTCATGTTAAGATACCATCTCTTCAGAAGTACAGGGAGTTTCTTTGGAGGACATGTTAAAAGACACCACACCAAAGCTAATAACTTGCAAGAGAAAAAAACCCAAAACCAAAATACAACAAACATCACTACCTACTCAGAAACATCTATTAAAAGTCCTGTGGTGTAGTAAGAACGTGAAAATTATTTCCACACTATTGGTAATAATGCTCCAACACTTTGATACGTCCCTGTCTCCAAGGAGCTCCTGCCCTCTCTGGAGGCACTGTCAGAAAAGCAACTTCAGAGTGAAAAGCTCCTGTGTTGCGTATGCATTGGGAGTATGCCATGGAGTACCTGGCAAATATTCTCCATAAGAAACAGAGAGAATATTTTGGATTAGTTTGGATTAGTTTTCTCCATAAGAAACAGAGAGAATATTTTGGATTAGTTCAAAACACGTTTATGTCAAATTCCTGAAAATGATACTACATATGCTGGTATTCTTTTAAGAAAGATATGCAACTCAGTTGCTCACATTTCTTTATTATTATTATTATTATTTATAATTAGGGTATAAATGTTTGACAAACTATTTCATTGCTTGGCTATGGAGACTATTTGTTGATTTAAATTATCAAGCTGCTTTTTTAGGAACTAGATTTAGCACAAGCAAAGGGAGGGAAATTCTCAGGTGTCCTTGCTGGAACAGGGTAATTCCAAAGGAACTGTGTCAATAAACCTAAATAAATAAATCCCTATGGTTTAGATCCCTGGGCTAATCTCCATTAGAACCTATAGATAGCTCTTGCTATTAAAGAATATTCCTCTCAGGAGGGTGAGATGAGCTGGCCAAGAATGCAGATCATTACAGGAAATGAAGGCAGGAGCTCAGGAAGAACTGGGAGAATTCCCATAGCCAAACCAACAAGAAGAGTGGCTACTGCCAACTTCCAAAAGCAAACTCTGCCTTCTGAAGTTCAGGCAACAGCGTTATAGGAGACATATGGCCACATTTAAGGTTTGCTGGGACCGTCAACCTTTTGGCACTGGTTAACTAAAAACTACTTCAGCAGAGAGTGCTACAGCAGGGCTAAGCAAGACAAGCGAGCCCCTGCTGTGCAGCTCCAGCTCCCCAAGACTTCCCCCAAGCAGTGGGGGCTCAGGGAGCCGAGCACATAGCTGCAGTTCCTGCACAGCTATCCTGCTTGGCTCATTACGTGTCACAGTTTTCCCTGTGCAAATATGAGGGAAAGCCAGCACTATGTAAGCAATGTGGCTGCTAATGCCTGAAAGTGATAACTTAAGCCTATTGTAAATGATACTTAGAGTTGCTTGGAAAGAAAAGCAAACCTCTGGAGTGTTTTTGGCCCAGTTTCTTAAGGAAACAAGCTTTATACAATTGCACTGCCTCATCCCACATCTCTTGCCTCAGCTGGCCAGTTTCAACTATATTTGATAGAGAAGTGATCCTCCAAACAACAATCACCTTCCAAAATCAAGAAAACAGACAAGTAAGCAGAGATGAGGTGCTACATTAATGTCCCCACACAGGGCAAGGTTTGGTCATTGTCACAAATCAGTAAATCCACACAATGGAGAAAGGTATGAACAGTCCAGTCATGTGAAAAACTTAACTTTCCAGTTAAATGCAAGAGGCAAAACTAGATGAAACCAGGAGACATCTGCCACTCCAGGAGCTACTTGCCCAGTTTCACACTGTGATAGGGTCTATGGGGGAATCAAACTGTACCAAGCTCAGCAGGCTTAAACTCCAGCTTTACAGAACCACCAGAAGTAAACGTAAAGTTTTAAAATTATATTAGCTCCTGCTCAAAGTGTCTCTGCTTTCCATGATATGGTGATGGTGTAAAGCAGTGGGACTGGTTAAATCAGTGGTTAAAAGTGTTACAACATCAGGCTTCACAACAGAAGACCTAGACTATTGGCTTAATATTGGCATTTCAGCAGCAGCACAGCAGTGCTTGCAGCATCCAGCTGTGGGAAGGAAACCAAATACCCCAAGCTGTGGAGAGAGGCAATGGTCGCTTGGACTCCAGGGCGCTGCAGGGCTGAAACGCTCCTTAGTGAAAACTGTAGATGGCACCCAAAAGCTATGCACTGTACTACAGCCAAGTAAATCCTCTCTGCAGCCTTATTCTGCAGGCTGTGCACTACTGCATGGGTCACTTCTGTCAGCCCCATGTTGCTTTTCCACCCTAGTCTGACAGGATTTAAATGCCATACTAGAAAAAGGGCCACAATCCAGACACCAGCTGTTACATGGGTTTTTTTGTTTACAACACTGTTATTCATGTTTTCCAGACAGGGTATTTAAAACAAGGGAGAAAAAAAGTCCAAACCAAAGCAAACTTCTACACAGACTGTGAAGAAACCACACAGCAGCGCAGATAATTGCTCTGCACAGCTTCTGTCTGCTGGGGGAAACAGTCTTCAAATATTTACCATACAGAATATGCTAACAGGGAGCTGTCTAGTACTTTTGCTCACCATATCCTGAAAATAGATGTCACTTATTCCCCCATATTACAAAAGTGGTAATATATTTTCTTTAGGAATGTACAGATTCTAGATTTGCTGGTTTGCAGACTCTTGCATTCATCTCAGTTGCAAATAACAGCAAATTTGTTTCCCCGAGACACTACAGTTGAAGTGACATTTCCTGTCTCATTTTACAAAATTACAGCAGTAATAACTTGGTCAGCTAGCTCACACCCAAGAAAACTTTTTCCTGTAACTATTACCTTCGCCACAGAAATATAACTTCATTTTTCCAAAACCACTCAAATTTAAGTCAAATTGAATACAAAGTTCCAGCTGAAACAGCCCCATTGGCCATTAGGACCAGCCTGAAGATACGCATCAAGGAGCTGGTGGTGCCTTGCCCTGTACTCAGCTCTATTTTGCACAAGTAACTGCCTTCATGGCACCAACCTGGGAAAAGGGATACCTGGGTCCCAGTCCCTGTTCTGACAAAGACTTACTTTGTCATACGAAAGCACATTTAATAACTAAGGACATAGGGAGAACATGGCCTCCCATCTTTGTGCCTAGCAAGCTTTGGCTCTCGGCTTTTCTAAAAAGTAAAAGAGGAGGGTTCATGCAGTCAAAAGTATCTCTCATTGCACTTGTATCTCTCCACCTTAAATGTATGCTGTCAAATCCCTGCAATATTTGTTAACCTCCCTTTTCAAATGTTTTGCTTTATTTCTGTCATTTATTCTATACATGCCCACAGTAAAACTCTTCATTCTGCAAAGGGAGATTTCCTTTTAAAAGTAGAAAAATTTTCCAGCATTATTTTTGGCAAGTAAAATACAAAATTTACATGTTTATTCCCGTCTAAAATGATTCCTCATTTGCCAACCCTGGGTACAGCTGCGAAACTAAAAAGCCTTTCCACAGCCCTAATCATGACATCTCCATAATCATGGTGGAGTTGGGACCAAAACCAGAAATGCATCCCAGAATTAATGCAATGAGGAATAATCAGAGGAGTTATTTTGATTACTTAAACCCTGGTTCTCCACAAGAGCTCAGTAATCCACAAACTCCAACGAAATATCCTTTTCTCTCTTTCACGGCCATTCATTAATGTGTTTGCCAAAAATAGTTAATAAGATACAAGGAGGTTGGAAATTTGGCCTAAGCATCCTTCGGCAATGCTCAGGAGAGACACTTCAGTTAGAAAAGATACCAGATTGAGAAGAAAAAGCTTGACTTCCCCCCTCCCCCTCCCTTAAACTGCCATTTCCCTTGTACTTTTTCCTTGAGAGCCATTAATCTTAAAAACCATGCTTTCTCTTGAGCTAGAAACAATGAACTTCAAAATCAAGCATCCACTTGTTTCAGGAATTAAAAGGCAACAGAAGCCACAAGACCACGATCTGTTCCTATTTTGCTCTCAGTAAAGGTGTGGTGTGTAACTTGGAAGCACGTTCAGAGTGATACTGCCTGGCTGTCAGCACGGACAAAACCACAGGGCATCATGCCCATCCACGGCGGGCAGCAGGGAATCCCATGCAGAAGTGTCCTCACATTTTCCCCCCTCTTCCCAAGGACTCACAAAATGTTGCATGTAATTTTAAGCCATGGATAATATCCTTGAGTGATCTACATTTTGATTATATCAGCAGTACAGCTAAACCATGCCCAACTCGTTTAGCTTTCCTTTAGCGATGCAAGAACACAGGCAGTCCTCGCTGGATGCAGATGGCACATGAACTCCCTGTGCCAGACAGCACTTTGAAATCCACAGTTAGTCCCAATTCCCGCAGTCCCTGTGAAACACTAAGAGAAAGCTAAACACAGCAACTCTCCAGTGTTTAAAGAGCAGGACTGTTCACCTGGCATTCCTTCTGCCCATGTCACCAAGTTGTTTTCATGCATCTGAAAGGGGCCTTTTACACCAGCCAGTGCAAGAAACAGGAAGAGCAAAGCAGTGAGCAGTATCTCACTCCTACAATCCTAAGGCTTTCCAAGGACCTGTGTGCAGATGAAGGTGTTACTTGGTGACAGGCAAAAGGACACAGTAAGGAACTTCTCATCACTGTTATTTCTCTTTTATTCAGACATATTATTTAATTCTGAAGGTCAGATCAGAAACAACCACAAATTCAAACTCCCCTGGAAGAAGTACTACATCCTGCCCCATGACTTTCAGAGTACCAGGTTCATAGCTGATTCTTAACAAGAACAGATAAACAATTGTATTAGTGTAAATAAAAAAAAAGTTCTCTCTGTCCTGTACAATGAATACACTCTCTGATGGATGTAGGTAGGCCTTATTTGATCTGAAATCAGATAAAACCATGGATCTAGAAAAACAAAAACATTCTAAATGAAGATAAACCAGTATTTCATTTTACAAACATGAGAGAAAAGCTTTGTGCACAGCACATCATCTCCCACTGCTCTCAGAGCAACAGTCAATAGCAATGACAGTGGGATCTGCATCCTTGCTGGTGGCCCAAGGAATGATGAGGGGATTAACCAAGGCACTAGTAAGGACCCCAGGTAGGGGGGACTGTGGCAACTACAAAAAGTCTCCCTCAGGGAGACTTGATGCTGCAGAACTGGTGCCTGAATAGCGCTTGATGGCTTTGTCCCTACCAGTGTCACTCACATGGGCCTCCTCCAGTTACTGTGCCTTGTCTATTAGAAGATGGGAGCTGCCAGTATCATATTTGGGTTGCCACCTATTTTTGTCTAGCGGGCATTAACTAAACTTTAAAGAAAGTAACAGTGATGAAAAGATATAAAGTTTTGTGTGACCTGAAAGAGCAGAGCAAAGCTAATTGATCTCTCACTGTCTCTGCTCTCAGTACCTAAAAGTTATTTTGATGGCTTTCCACAAGACAGTACTTCAGCAAGCTGTACAGATAGATAAATGTTATCATAAGTCTTATCACCAAAGGCCAAATCAACCCTGGAACAGAATTTCCTCAGGAAATAGGTTATGAGAATCAGTTTTAAGAAAAATGACTGTTTTCAGCTCCTACTGCCCCTGATTTCCAGGGCGGCAGGATCCAATCCGCCAGACTTTACAAGTTTTGCTAGTCTGGAAAAAGAATGAAAGCAGCAATGGCCATTTGGAAGAGTATAAAACGCAAAGAAAGTACTAGGGTCTGCAGAACTATTTCTATATAGCATCTGGCTCCCTTTGCAAAGTTTGACATTAAGTCTGCAGTTGGATAATATTTCAGTTTATTGCTCCGTGCAAAGCCTCACATGAAGCTCTTTGGAAAAGGCAACTATTAATTAGTCCTAATGAGGATACAATTTGCTTTCAGTAGGCTTACTTTATTGAAGACAGCGGAAACAATTGAGCTGAACAACAAAACAAGCTGCAATTAGAAGCTGAATGTCCACTGGCCCTAGAGCAGCATGCACAGCTGATGGGTAATGACAAATTAATCTACATCTCCCATACTAATTTTTGACTGTAATGTAGAGCATGGGAGAGGTATGGTATTTATCCTATCAGGCTTGAACTTCTCAACTGAAAGTTGATAGGGGGAAAAAACCCCCACCCCTCAGCTATTTTTATTCCTTGGCAACTCTTTATTAGGAGCCAAAACACATCTGGAAACTGCAGCAGCAGATCTGGGAGGGAATCAGGAGACTGTTACCTCCTTGACGGCCTCTGACACTCTGGAAAGTCAAAAGCATTTCTAAATGCTGAACTCAGTGCCGCGCGTGCATGGGTATTGAATTAGATGAATCCCTGTTATACGCACAAATGTAAATTCCTGAACCGTTGAAGACTTTCTGAAGACAGAAAGAAGTGAGGAAGTGGCAGAGGGGAATGCTTTAGATTGCTGGTGACAATTAGTAAGCCAAAAAGGTCTTTGCAACAAGAATATGAGGTCTCAGCAACAACAACAAACTGACAGTAATTTTTCCAGATGTCTGGTGTCCAGGCCTATTTTTAGGTAGTGTTCTCCTTTCCTTGCCACCACAGAAAGTGGTATCAAACTAGAACTGCCTTTGGGGAGCAGTGACACAGGTGATCCCCAGCAGTGTGTGGGCAACTTTACACTCCATTTTCCTGGGACTCAAATCCAAGAAAGTGAAAGGACATCTACTCCTCCCCTCCTCAGCACATAAAACACATGTTCTTCTGAGCTCAGATTTAAATCCGATTAAAAGTTTGCCATTTCACTTTCCTTCTCCCTTTCTTCATTCTTTCACTCTCTGCACTTCTTTCTCCTAAACATTTGCCTGTCTGGAATCTTTTTCACATATTTTGATGCATGTCGGTGCACACATATTTGCGTGCAAAAAACCAAGACGAGCGGAACTGCTTTACTTCCAAGGAATGGATCAGTTAAAACTCCACATATATACTATTATTTGTTACCCTCACTAATTTCCTCTAAACTATTTCTGCTTAAAGTTGTCCAATATGATTTTAGAAGAATATTTAATTTATTAGACATGGCTTTAAAGTTTCATTTTACTTTTTCCATCCTTGTAGTAATTTCCCTTCCTTCACTTCAGTAGCTCAAAACATGGAAGCAGATAATTTGTTCAAATCGCTGTTTTTCTTCCTAGGATGCTTTTAATTGTGATTGAGTTTTGGAAAAAAAAAACAAAACAAAAAAAAAACAAAACAAAAAAAAAAAAAAAACAAAAAAAACACCAAACCACCACAAAAAATCACCTTTGAAAGAAAGTTATCTCCGAATTGTTATCCCCTGGAATATCTCAGAAATGTGCCTGCATACTAATCTGGTTTAATTTCTTTGGCTTCTGTACAGCCTTTGTACCCCCAGCTGGTCCTGTTTGCATCTGGAAAGGCAGCAGAAGAGACACTAACAGAAAAAAGCTTGACAGGTCATCAAGGCTATAATCTGATGCAATGGAGTTCTACAGGAAACCTTAAAAAAATATTTAAGGAATCTGATCCCAGCCATTTCCACACATACTTTTTTCTCTGTAATCCTTATTTTGCTCCACAGAATGTTATTTCCTGTATTTCCAGTAGAAGTTAATCCATCAAACTAATACAAAAGAGGCTTTTTTCAGTATCTCTTGACCTTAGATCATGACCACACCGAGTTGAACACAACAGCAATTTGTATTCTTTTCCAAATGCTTCTTATGCAGCAAGAACTATTCTAACACTCACTTGCTGAACCTTGGTTATTTGTGGTACGTTGTGTGCTTGGGGAATACTTGAAGAACTATAGTCAATCTAACTTCTACATGCAATCAATATTACGATTTTAAATAGCTCCTACTGTACCAAAGTGACCTTATGCATTCCAAAAATAGAACCAAAATGGAACAAAAAAGTTAGGATTTAACAAAGATAAAAAGCTGTATATGCAGCTGTACATGCCCGCTGCAGTGAATAAAAGAAATGTTACATGTCAGAAAGCAAGCAATACTGAAGAATATTGAAATGTAAATTTCCTTAGTACCAATGAACCAATCTTTTCCCATTCCTTTTCATTCAGAAATCTATGAAGCATGTAGTTATCAGAAGCCAAAAGAACTGAGGCTTGACCAGTCTCTCAAAGTTTGGTGACAAGTGTAGCCTTGAGCCAGTCCAAGACACCAAAACCCAGTCTCCTTCCTCTCCCCTCTACATCACAACCTACTACTTGCCTTCTCTTAATCTAGAGATCACAGAAGCCAGGCAACAAATCCTGTATCTTTCTGATTTGACTCAAAATTAACCCTGCAATAAAACAAGTAACTGGAGAGATCCCTGACTTGCAATGTGCTCATAGGATCTTTGGATTCAACACAGAGGAATGACAGGAAAACACTACATCCCTGTTATTGTATCAAAGGGGAAGCTTGTCCCTTGTGCTTGGCTGCTCATATAGTTTGCATCAGCTTGCAGGACTGGGTGAAGAGTGAACTTCGAAGGAGATTAGATACAGAGGGTACAAAGATGGGTTTGGATGCAGAGCTCCCAAATGACAAAGGGCCACTGGGTCCTACCAATGACCCTTGCTTTTTGTTGTTTGAATTCTACAGGCTCCAGCATAATCTAAATCTATAAAGTCCAGTTGGTCCACATTTAATGCCCTCCATTCTTTTAAGGTGTTTGTCATTGAGAAACAGAATTGTTAAAAAAACAAATCCATCAAAACCCACAAAAAACAGCTCTGGAGAGACTGAATACCCAATACCACTTTTCATTTAAATGCTTTAATTAAGGAAGTAACTAATTAAAAAAAAATACCAAGAACACAGGAGATGATTCACAGTTTTCACCACAAAATATGAAAGTTGGAAGGGCAAATCTTGTACTCATCCTAAATTATTACTGAAAATTCTTTCCAGTTTTCTGCAATACATAGATACACAAAATTTAAATAAGGGTTTTCTGCATTTTTTTCCACAAAAGCTTTTTAACTTACAATAGGTGCAAGAAAAAAAAACTAATTAGTGTATTTAATCTGTGAACCCTACTTTCAGAACGGCTTTGCCACTGTTTTTATACCTTCTTTATGGTATAACATCAGTGAAATGAAAAGTCCCACCAGTTTACAAGTTTTGAAAACTCCAGACAGTCTCAAAGGAAAAGTATTAGTGCATGAAATTAAACTACATATAGAATTGTTCCACTTGAAATATTTGAGCATGACTTATTTTATTTGTGATAATGCAGTTTCTTCACATTTGCAGTAAAATAAATACTGGTCAAAGAACAAAAAGTGTGAAAACTGATTGACTAAAATAACTGACATTTCCCGTATACCCAGACCAAAATCCTGTTTTCAAATAGTTTCCAAAACTATCTGTTTACAGTGTAGCTGCAATTTCTTCAATGGCCATTCTCTAATTGTACTAACTGCATATTAACCACTTACAAATTTTGGACCAGATATTCAAGTGACATCAATTGTAGTTTGTACCAGTGAGTTCACTGCATCTATTTAAACCAGCACAGACCAGACAGTCTTTCTGAACCCTAAGTGTGGTGACATTTCAAATTCAACTTTTTAATAAGCAACCATAGTCTATACTGAAGTGAATCTAGAATGTGTCTATATTGTAAAGTTACTCCACTATGCTTCTGTCTTAACCTGCTGAGTGACAGATTAGCTGAAAAGAAGGAAAGAAAGAAAAAGATAAATACATCTTCTGAATAGAAAACAGGTAAGAATTTATAATGACCAAGACTGTTAGGGGACTGGAATCAAATAGCTTAGTACCTAGTCCCAGACTTACACAATATTTGAGCATTATGCTCATCCCCTTCCACACCAAATACCATTTTATTGTAGCAATTTATATCATGAATACATATTTTTCTCTCTTTCTTCCTCTCCTCAGAAAGCTGCCTTCTGATAATGGATATGTTATATATTCGTTGTCTTTTGTAGCAGTTTCTAGCTGACAAGAACTATGAAAGGCATTTGGTTACAATACTTACAAGGTCAAAAATCTCAACACAGGACTAAATTCCTCCTCCCCGATCACATTTAGACTAAGCTGCTTCATCCTGTGAAAGCCAGAGCTTACAGGGGAATGCAGGAATGCAGCGCTAGATGCTCCAGGGAACTCAGAAACCCAGTGGTACCCAGCTCTAGAGCTTATACATCTCTGAGCTGAGCAGAAGACAAGGAGTCATTTTATGGTTGCAAATGAATACACTACTTTTAGCATATTATAATTCTTCCTTGGATCTGGCACTAAATCAGACCTTGCTGAGGAATGCTCAGCTTCATTGGGTGTTTTCAGGCCAGGTACTGAGAGCAATTACCACAGCAGCCATCATTGTTAACAAAGTATCACTAGTAACTAACACAGCTAGCCATCAGTGTTTAGTGAGCCCCAGCAACTGCTTTCATTTTGCAAACAGATCCGCTCTTTTACCAACTTAAACCTAAACATTGCTTGTGGCTTCCTGTGCTTTTTCATCTGGAATTGCACTGAAGGACCATGTGCTAGTTTTGGCTGGGATGGAGTTAATTTTCTTCATAGTAGCTGGTACAGGGCTACACTTTAGATTTGTGCTGGAAACTATGCTGATAATATAGATATGTTTTTGTTATTGCTGAGCAGGGTCAAGGCCTTTTCTGCTTCTCACCCCACCCCAGCAGCACATAGGCTGGGGGTGCACAAGGAGTTGGGTGGGGACACAGCTGGGACAGCTGACCCCAACCAACCAAATCCCATACCATATGATGTCATGCTTAGCATATAAAGCTGGGGGAATAAGAAGGAAGTGGGGGACATTTGGAGTGATGGCGTTTGTCTTCCCAAGTCACCGTTACATGTGATAGAGCCATTCTTTCCCGGAGATGGCTGAACACCTGCCTGCCTGTGTAAAGCGGGAAATGAATTCCTTGGTTTGCTTTGCTTGTGTGTGTGGCTTTTGCTTCATCTGTTAAAACTGTCTTTATCTCAACCCATGAATTTTCTTATTTTTTACTCTTCTGATTCTCTCCCCCATCCCACTGGGGGAAAGCGAGTGGCTGGGTGCTGTTTTGCTGCAGCTGGGGTTAAACCACAACAGACCACCACAACGTTTTTTGTGCTACTCTAGACACATCTGCATAAAACCTCTCCCCTCTGTGATCTTTTGAACTTGGAGAATGACAACTGTCTTGTGCTTTCAAACCAAAACATCCCTTATAAACATCCAGCATCTCCATCTGCAACAACTGGAGATTTATCAAGGTCAAGGACAGAATAGCTTGTCTGCCTACAAGTAGTAGACTTCCCAAGGAGGCTTATCCTCCACAATAGCCTCTCTCATTTAAGGCACAGATTTGGCAACATTTAAGTATTTAATGAGGGGCTCATTCCACTGATTTTTCTGGCCACATACATGTGAGCAGTTTTTGAAAGATATAAAATTTTGTAATATTTAAAATGCAATATTTGATTTCTCTTTTTGAAATAACTTTCTCTTCATAACTATAGAAAGTTTTACTTCTTGTGTCAAATTATTCAACCAAACATTTATTTTTGTTTTGCAACATGTTTTAAACTGATGCATATTGAAAAGCATACAGTATCTCTCCATAAGCTTATAGTAGCTCTCCTATTTTGTCAACCAGGAAAGTAATGGTTTCCCTACACGGTTTGCCTGTGCAACAGTACAAACTGTTAGAAGTGATGCTCTGAATCAAAAGAAGTCAGACATCAGGTCCAAGCTCAATATGTGGACCTGTTGTTGGGAAGTCAGAATAGAAGAGTTATTTATTACTACTGTATTTCAGCTCCTGTAGTAAACCTAATAATACTTTCCCTCTCCCATCTTGTCTTTTGAGATTTATTTTCTGAAAAATATACAACACGCAATATGTCATGGTCTGTCACAGTGAAGCTACAGTAATAAAAGCATGAACGAGTGGTGTATATAGCACATTTGCTGTACACAGTAGCTGAGAAGTAGGTTAATTGCCTAATACAAAATCTAAGGCTCCTGTAACAGTTTCAGGCACAAGAAAAGACCCGGTGTATTCACAAGTAGTCCGAGTAAATCAACTGCACAATGCAGTGCTGCCTCATCCTACAAATTTATAACACAACACTGGGAGCTTTAATAAATGGTTCAGTGGCGAATTCAATTGAACACTTGCCTGAAAGCAGCTTCTTATGCATTGCCCTGATTTACACGACTGCTGTAGTTGTCTACACTGCCAGGTACGTGTTTACATGAATCTTTCATGCAGTGGCCACAAACTTGTACTTCAAAGCTACAGTATTTTACAGTGGTATGTCAAATGCCTAGCCTCACTGCATTAATTTGGCAAGTTTCTCCACATTAGCTTAATTCTGAAAATATTTAAGGCGGGCTGCTTTAAAAATACAGTAATATAGATGTAGAGAACGCATTGAAGAATTTATCTCTAACAGTTAAATGATATTGAATCACATGGTAGCTGAATATTCAGGAAAGAAAATCCTTGAATAGAACACATGTGATATCTCACTCCAGAGTGGTACCATCAACATAAAATGTCATCTATAGTTATCAATATTAATGAAAATTAGCAATGATTAGTCAAGGACATCCATTCAAAGGTTAAAAGTGGTTTTGGATGAATACATTACAATCCAAACTATTTCTCCTGGGAAAAAACCTACAAAATGGTTACAGTACCTGTTTCACATACCAAAGCAAATATAACCCATGGGGAAAAAAAAAAAAAAAGAATGTGTCAATTGAATGTATATTTAATGAGTTCCACAGCCTTCAACAACAAGTTCTTTACAAAACTCAGTATCTAACCCAGGGTAAAACATAAATCATCATTTGAAGCAAAGAAACTGCTGCTGAGAGCACAGGATAATGCTTAGTAAGTTCAAGCTCTGCTTCTTGCATTGAGGCACTGTACAGACCTGGACAAGGCAGCTAACACCTCAGTGGAATTCATCCTTTCTATCCTGCCTCAGCCAAAATGCATCTTTCGTAACCAAATGACATATCAAGGAATATAATAGTTCAGAGAAGCTGCTACCCCATTTCTGCAGGTGAGAAAGCATCCTATATCTAACCCATATTACAGTACCAGGGAGCAACCTGGCTGTAACCCCTCACTGCTGTCACAGCCTTCTAGCCTTATATCTACAAGCCTTTCACTATCGTACAGTTCCAATAAACTACGTATGTGCACTGATGCAATGGACTCCTCACAGCAGATAAGGTTCTTGACAAGGATTGTGAGAAATAACCACACCAGTAACATTCTGTATACCTTGCAAGTTCCTGAACATGATGCAAGAATCAACATCCAGCTGAGCTCTCAAACAAAATTGGTCCAGTCAAGAAATGTTTCCCAGCTGCAAACAGCACTGCAAACGGCACTGCAAATTCAACATGTTCACCCCTAGCAGAACAGCCTGGGCCTCACTTTTTGTTAGAGTTGCACCTCACTGCTTTTGCCCTTCCTTTCCATAAGATCATAGAATGGTTCCAGAGCAACATCAGCCCAGTTCTGGAAATACTATGTACTTGAATTGTCTGTTCACTGCTCTTACACGGTGATTGGGGTGGACAAGGAAAACAACAGAAAAGGCTCTACTCTCCTCAGCATAAGTTGCACAAAACAACTGTCAGAGGAATCACTCCAGGGTAAATTTTGATTTCTGAGAGAAGTGCCCCCTCTCCTGCAGCAGTCATAGCAGGTATGGATGGGACAGATGCCAGTGTCACCTTCCAGGAACGCAGGAAGGAGAACTTAGGGGCTGTGCTGTTCCTCGTCCCTCGTATGCAATCCACCCACAGGGATGACCTGTTACAACCATCTCTTCCATTTATAGCTTTTGTTAAAAAACAATGCAAAACTTCAAACCCCAAAAACCAGAGCACTTCCCCAACAAAACAAAAAAAAAACAACCCAAAACTACATCAAGCATTTTGACTGATTGCTCTTTTTTGTAAAAGAGTGACTGTTACTAAGCAGAGCACACTATTCTCAGTTGCTGGACCAGACATGCAAGTCCTATCTGTGTTCCCCTGCCTGGCTCTGACAGTGCATCACAGCCCTCTCCCGTCACTCCCCCAGCAGTCAGAGCCATTTCATAACCAGCACCGCTTCCCTCAGCTTGGTTTGTGGCGATGCACAAGTTCCAGTGAAAAATACCACTCCTGAGCAAGCTAATGCTTAGAAAAGGGGCTAACACAATACTTCATCTACTTTTGCTGAGCATACAGAATGAAGCAAGCATCCTGTGGAGAACATAAGTTTTACTGGACTATCCAACATTGTTGGGAGAAAAACCACCCACACGCATTTCTATCTCAACACCAGCCCTTCTTCAGGTGCCACACAGTGACCCAGTCTGAGCTGTTTGCTTTTGTGCACTGAATATGCATATAACTTAGCAGAATAGAGAGATGGAAATGAAAGGTCTATGCCCAAAAAGGCTATGCATGCAGTGCAATAGGTTGATTAGAGCAACCTTTACTCTGTATTAGCCTGTATAGACAGCAGCAAGAGGACTGGTGGTGGAGAACAGGACCTCAGTAGAAGTTGTGCTTAATTCCTCAAGGGCTCTGGAGTCACTAAAGCCCACTTAACCGCATCTCTTCCACTAATCATACTAGTTGGTACACCTCCCATGCTATGTTTGCATCTTCTGCTACAAACACACACAGTTATATAGGACAATACAAGTCTAATTAATAAAAATAGGTTAGAAAGCTTAAAAATTAAACTAAATACACTAAAGTAATCCCCTTTTGATGTTTCCGCTCAGAGGCATTGATCTGCTTGCTTTTAATTCAGGTATACTGCTGCATGCAAAGGCATAGGATTTGATGACATTTTAAAAGAAAAATATTTGGAATGCAGAACAAAGATGATCTTTACATGCCTTAGATATGGACAGAGAAGCGTAAATAAGCAATGATAACACTTGCAAACAACATCTTACAGTACTGACTTAAAACAGTAGCTGAGCAATAGCTTGGCTTATTTCTGGAAAAAAAAAAAGCATCCGTCCCTTTCAAATACTATTTGAGATTTACTGTTTTAAGTTACTAGTCAAAGTTTTAATCATGTTAAAGCCAAGCTTCTGAAAAGCACAAGACCACATGGCAGTTTTTTACTGCCTTCAGTGCCTGGTGAAGAAATAGTCACATCTCAGTGGGTAAATACATCCCCACAAAGCAAAACCACAGAAGTCATTTACAGCATCCTCCAGATTGCATGCTCTTCTATGCATAATTCTCAACACATGCAAACTTTGCACCTTCAGTTATATTTACTGTTGATCAGCTACTTGGTTTAACATCAAGAAAGAAGCCAATTTAAAGAATGCAAAGCAAAATTCGAACAACAGCTTTGAGACCAGGCAACGTACTCTCAGGATGGGCAAATAAGCCACAATCTAAAATAAAAAAATGCTTCTATTTTACAACTTTTCATGGTTACTTGCACTTTCTTACATTCAAGCAGCATCACTTACTAGTTTAAAGTTTCCCTTCTGTTCACACTTAACTTGACTTTCAGTTGCCTTGTGCAGTACAATACCATCATATCAAGGTGTCACGTCAAGTGCTTGAAATAAGGGATTTCACTCAATGCCCTACATTGTCAGTCACAATTACGCTTCCATTCACCCCTCCCGCTTTTATTCAAAGTATCTTTTTATTCATTCGACCAGCAATTATCCTGTTCAAATTTAAGCAGAGACAAAGTGTTTTAAAGTATCTGAACACAAAGAGATTTAAGCTAATTTAGCCTACGCTATACTACCATTCTGATGTAATATTAAAATTTAAATACTTCATTTTCAGAGGATGGAGATACTGTTTTAAAAGCAGCTGAAACAGATAATGGTACACACTAATAAGATTAAAATTAAGTTATAATTGAGTAAATATTTATGAGACTTGCTGCTTATCAATTATGTATGTCAGAGCTTCAGAGCAACATGGCTTAATGGAGGTTTGTCCTCACAAACTGACAACAGGACTTCAGCTGAGGAACGAGCACATTCTCAAAAAAAAAAACCCAATCACATGCTGCTGATTTTTTTCCTCAGTGTGAGGCTGATCAGCAGAATACAAGCTCAATGTTTGAGTAAATTTTTACTTTCAGCACTTGGTTTTAGAAGCAGAATTAATCTATTTATTTTACATTTGGCTTTCAATTTTCTTGCACCAATATAAAATGCAATTTTAAATTAAAAATTCATACAGAAAAAGTAATCACTATAAAAATTGTATTAAGCATTAAAGCATTAATTCGAGACATTAGTCACTCAGCAAGAGAACAGTAGATAGTATATCTTCTTCTTTTCAATTCTTTTAACTGAGCAAAGAACCCAAAGCACAAGAGGGAAAGCCAGCCAATTTGTTGAAATTAAAATGGAGTACATGGAGAAAAAGTCCTTACTTCTGAAGTCCTATCCATTTTAAGCCAATCCTACCAAGGGCAAACACCCTAATCTACTCTATACAGCCACACATTCACTCTTCCTGCTGTGCCTTACACCTGGATCCCCAAATCACAGGGCAGCCCCAGGCACCAGAGCTGGGCGTCACTCCAAATGACAGCAAGGCAACGGTAGCCTCTGCTGCACGGTCCCCTGGGTACAAATAGTCTCAGATAAGAGACTCTTTGCATTCGGTTTTCCACTGAGTAGCTGGATTTTTTTTTTCTCCTTTATAACCAGTGTTTTATTAGTTCATTTTATGTGGGTTTGCATCAGCCTACATCTGTGCGTTTCTCATTAAATAAGGCAGACCAGCTGAAACAGGTGCAGGATGGTGAGATGGTTTGCTGTTCAAACTCATCCCCAGCTTTTCATTGCATGGTAAGTATTCGTACCAACCTGTACTAAAGCTTCTGACCTGCAGAGGAAGACCTGTAACTTCAGTTCATAAACTCCTAGTGCCTGTATATCTTCATGGTAGAATTTCAAGATATTTCACCAATAGGAATTTCCTAAAGCAGAAGGTTGTTTGCTAGATGAGCTAAGGAGAAAACTGATACAAGACAGACACCGGAGTCAGTTTGCCCTTCCTCTCCTAAAAAATAAACACATGCACAACTTTCGATCCCAGGGCAATACTGTGTGCTGACGAGTCTCTTTGATCCAAGCACATAAAGCCAGGTGGAAGCTGAAATAAAATGCTTTTTCCTTTCTATGGAGAAGAACCCTGCTACCAGAAAGCCTGGTTTTGGAGCAGAAGGACTAGATTACCATTTGACGGGGTCTGAACAAAAAGTACATTTTTGTTAGACAGTGCAAACTGCTCATATTCTGCAATTTTTTTTTTATTTTTTTTTTTTAAAGGAGACCACTTGTGACATCTAACTGGAACACTCACAGGGAGTAAGTTTACCTGGATAATTTTGACAGATTAATACCATGTAGAAACAGAAAGGAGAATGTAAATGTATTGGACTGACACATCGATACAGTGTCAGAGACAACTTATTCTTCCAGCTCTGTGCTAGGCTTTCAGTACCTAAGCTGCGGAACAGCTTGCACCTTAACACCTAATGACTTCTTTCATTTCCAGAAAATTGGGAAGAAAGAAAAAAAAAAGAAAAACCAACCCACAGAAAACCACACACCAAAAAGAAAAGAAACACACAACAAACCCAAACACATTCATGACTTGCCTCTTCCAAACCATGGGTGGAGAAGGAATTCTGCTTTTATCATCTGCCAGGACACTCCCAGCTGAAAACCACTATTTGTGTTTGGCTGGTACTGTTGCACTGTTGACTACATTGTGGAAGCTGTGGTGACAGTTACCAAATTCCTACTAACAAATGTACAACAACCCCTGACCTCACCAGGTGGAAGAATAGAGAACCCCACTGGGGGTACCCGCAGTTGCATGCTATGCTGTGCTTTTAATCCTGAATAGCACTGCAACATTGAAACTGTACAGAAATTCCATTAAAGACAAAAAGTTTTAATTAAAAGGGCATAAATAAACTGTATCAAGAATTTTCTTATCTGGTTGATTTTAGGGAAGAGGTCCAATATTCAAATTTTCTTCTTGTACAATAAAGTCATGCATAGAAATTAAAATCAGATTACAAAAAGGAAAAGTTTTCCATAAGAATACAGCAAGTTATACCATCTTCAGAAAAAGTGGTATGAAAAGAGTCAGAGATAATAGCAGGGTTGTTCTTTCATTCTTTTATTACTTTTGAAGGTAGATGTATACTAAATTTATGCTTTTGTTATTTCTTAACTTTCATTTTTAATAACAACACATACTTAAATATTGCTTAAGATGGTAAGTTTTGCAACATATACAGAATTTTAAATTGATCCTGCTAAAAGTACTTGAATAAGAAAATAAATCTACATCAAACACACTTGGATGTCCATGTGCATATTAGAAAACTAAGATTGGGAAAAAATAATAAATAAAATCATTTTCTACTATCTTTGTGAAGGACTGTCTTTGCTTGAAGGAGTCTTGGGAAACTCTCAAGCAAGCTTGTAATCCTCTCAATATTATCTCTTCTGAGTGCACATGGCAGAGAGACTCATCCTTCATCGATTCTACTTGTGGAGATACTAAAACACCAGCACTGCCTTGTTAGCTGTGATTTTATTTCCCGACTAAAAAGCCCTGAAACTCCACAGCACTAAACCATTTGGGCCCAGTGCCTCACTGAGGCAGCTGCACTGTTTTGGTTGTAAAGCAAAGCAAAGTCTAGCTAGGATAGTTTGGTTTTTGTTTTTTGGGGTTTGTTTTTTTTTTTTGCAGGTGCTCTACTACACAGCATACCACATCTTGAGCCAGTAGCAACACCTCCTAGCTTGGGGGCAGGTACATTGCCATTTTGTATTCTCCAAAAATTTTGAAGGCTAACCCAATTTAAAAAAAATGAAGGACAGGTTAAGCAAAATCTAATGCTGCTCACAGCATACTGCTGGTATAAAGTGGAAGACTGTACATTACATTACAATCATTAAGCACTACTGCTTCCTTAAAAATAAAGGACCATATCCTCGCATAGTATAGGGATAACATTGCTTATATGGAATAGGATCAGTTGTGTTCAACTCCAAAACAAAAAGGGAAGTGATGGAGCCCACGCCATGCAGCAAAACTCTGCTCTGCAAGACCATGGGTCACCCCATACATGAACTCACTGATCACCCTTTCCTCCTCTGTGCAACTGGACTCCTTCCTTTCTTCCTTGAACTCTTATCCCTACTGATATTTTACAATTATTCTTGCTTTCTAACAACTTATTTGCTGACTTTTCATTTGCTTTAAAATGACAGCGGAAGGAAGCTAGGCATGTTTCCACAGACATACTTAGAAATACTGACATACACTTCACTGCAAAAATATCTATTTTTGCTTCCTTTGATCCTCAATAGATAAACTATTCTTAGAAATAAAGTGCCAATATAATTAGATAGGCTAATTTTAGAAATGCTGGCTAGCTGGCTATTTTCTTGAGAAATCTTTCTCAAGTAACACAGATGGTTAAAATAACAGCAATTAAGAATGTGTGAATCAAATCACACAGAGCTCAACCTTAAAAACAAGCAAACCCAAAAATATTAAACAATTTCATTATACAAGAAAGCATTATCTGCACAATTCAGAGGATAACCTAGTTTCAAATTTCAAAAGCTGTATATTTTGTACATTCAGGAGATCAGTGAGCCATGTTTTAACTACAAGAAACTGCACAGTCTTCTCCCCTTCATGATGAGGTTTGTTTGAAATACTTTCCTTGTCAGAGAGTCTGCAGAAAGATCTCCGAGATTTGAGGGGGCAACAACTTTTGCATCTCATTTGTCCCACAGTGACCTGGTGTTTTCACAGTACAATTTCCTCCTTACTCATATCTACACTGAATGAAAATCATCACATAAAAGTCCAAATTGTGGGAATTAAAGAAATAACAACTTCATGTGTTACATGGAACAGCCTGCTCAAGGAGGCTTAGTGTCAAAAAAAGTGACAAAAAGAACATTTCCTGGGGGAAACATGAGTAGTGTAAAATGGAAAACAAGGACAAAACAAGAGAAACTAAAGTGAGATCTACTGAGCACAGCAGATGTTTACACATCTAAGACTGATTTTATGTCGCTAGTATCCATTAGCACTGTGCTCTTTGAGGAGGGTATGTTACAGGAAAACACAATCACCAATAAAGCAAAGCAATGTTTGCTAGTTTAAGAGGAGGAAGAAAAAAGAGCCATGAGATGGGGGAAAAAACAAATAAAAAGGAAAACAATGCAAACAGAAATGATGCCAAGACATCTTTCAACACCTATCTTACAGAAAAGATAGCTGCAATTGATAGAGAGAACTAACACTTAAAGGAAATGGCAGGATCATTAACTAGCTTAAGCCACATATCTAGTAATCTTAACCCTTACGTAAGATGTTTTAACAAGAACTAGCGTAAGGAAGGGTCAAGATGACCCTTCGCTCTGCTTGCATTTTTGTAACCAATCACAAGATAAGGAGGTAGTAAATCAGAAGGGATTGAACACGGAGGATTCTCTGCTAATTAGGAACCGGTCTGAGTAAGTTTTGTGGTGAAGGTGAAAAGTGCACAGTGAGGAAGACATACGGCCTTCATCCCTGAGACCCCGGCCCACGACCACCAAGAGGCAGTGCGCGTGTGCAGCTGAGAGGAGTTAAAGGCGGAGACAATGGAAATGAACTCATTGTAATAAGACCACCTTTCCGCGGAAAGATCATGAATATGTATAGGTGCTTTTTGAATATGTAACATTCTATCATATAAAACTCAAAGGGAAGTGCTGCAAGGCGCGCACGATTTTGGTGGGACGACCCCCCGTGCTGCCCAGCGCTGAATAAACATACCTACTTTACAACTTCACAGGTTGTGGAGTCTGTTTTCCGCGCGTCATTTTGGCGAGCCAGGCAGGAGACACTCTGCTCGGCTGCGGGATCGACTGCGGAGCGGACGCTCCTAGGCGCGCCCCGAGCACTTTTCTCGGAGGAGCCTCCACTTCCAGCCGCTCACCACGGGAGTAGACAACGACCTCCTGAAGTTGCGGATAAACGGTATGTTTAGTAAGGGGGCCAGTAAGTCGCTGGGGACGCCCGCGCTTGGCCGGGGCTGCTGGTAAATCGCGCAGAGACGTCTGGCGTACGGCATAGTCCCCGTATGGGAGGAGGGTACCCTGTACCTTAAGGAAAAGGGGGATTCGCTGACCGATAGAGCGGCCGCTAGCGATCTTGGGAGTAGATCGAGTGAATCCAAGGTTACCGCTGCATCCCAATATTGGGAGCCAGGACGGACCTGCTAATGACTGTATAAGAAGCAGGAGAAGGGTAAGCGGGCCTCTCTACTTGAATAATATTTGCAGCTGCTGGAGGGATAATAACTGGAGTGAGGATTGTATGTTAAAAGTTTGTTGTGTGTATGTATGTGTGTTTTGAGACACAGCGCTGCTGTGAAGCGAGTGGGAGTCCTGATTTGCGGTTCCGTGATTCCGCGAGGAACACGGCCAGAGACGGACAAAGCGCCTGGACTGTTTGTAAAATTTGTAAAGGCCATGATATATATGTAAGTTGGGTTGGGCTGCCGTAGTGTTTAGTCAATCTCTTAAGTATCGGGGAAGGTGTGTGGCTGATCAAAGTGGTAGGACAGAGAGTCACTCCTTTGGTGGTTTAGGGCTCGAACTTTGGGAAATTAAAACAAAGCACAATAGCTAACAAGAAAAGACCTAGAAAATAAGGATAAAGAAACAGAGAGATGGGTAACTCTCAGAACAAGGATATCTTAAGTAAAAGCCCCCTCGGTTGCATATTGACACGCTGGAGGGATATTGTTGGAACTGGGGGTACAGAGAATAAGAAGACCCTCATTAAATATTGCAATCAATGGTGGCCGCTTTATAAGCTGGAAGATGGAGCCAGGTGGCCACTTAATGGAACAATTGATTACAACACTATGTTGCAATTAATGCTGTTTTTGAGGAGAGAAGGAAAATGGGATGAAGTGTCATATGCAGATATGTTTTTCACCCTCCGAAACCATCCGGAGTGGCAAAGGGACTGTGGAATGGTGCCGCCACAGGACCCTATGGTACTTGCCCTAGAGCGGGAAAATAACAAAGGACTTAAAGGTAAACTGAGGCGGTGTTGCTCGGCATGTAGTATTGGGCAAAGATGTACTAGGAAAAATAAAATACACCTGGCATCAGAACAAGATTTAACTGATTTGTTTAAGCCTCCCCCTCGACCACAGGAACAGGATGTGGACTCGGAAGGAGCCTCCACTCCCCCGGGAAGCCCTGTATCCTCCCGTATCAGGAAAAAGTCTGCCCCAACAGTCTTACAAGCACCTCTCCGAGAAGCAGTAGGGCCTGACGGTGGGACGATGTTAATTAAGGTACCTTTCTCCACCACTGATTTGGAAGCATGGAAAAGGGTTGCTAAGGATTACAGGAATGATCCGGTAAATGTAACTAAACATTTCCAGTTTATTATAAAACAACACAACCCCGACTGGAATGACATACAATTATTATTAGAATATATGACTGAAACGGAAAAGCAATTAATTTTAAAAACTGCAGGGAATTTGGCTGAGGATCATTATAAAATTACGGGAGGAGATGTTAAAGAATATCTCCCCCTTCAAGATCCAAAATGGGATGCAAACAGATCCACGCATATGGAAAGACTGAAGGCATACCAGGGATGGATTTTAAAAGGAGTGGAGAGGGCCATTCCCAAAACTATAAACTGGTCGGCATTATATGCAATCAAACAAGGTCCTTCCGAGTCACCATCCGAATTCTTGGATCGACTAAGGGACGTAATGCGCCGCAACACACCGCTGGATCCTGGGTCAGAGGTAGGAACGCAACAACTAGTTTCTTTGTTTTTGGGCCAGTCTACAGGAGATATTAGGCGCAAACTCCAAAAGCTGCGTCCCACAGAAGGAAGGAACCTGGAAGTATTGCTGGATGAAGCGTGGAGGGTGTTCAGTAATAGAGAGGAAGATTACAAACGGGGACAAAGAAGGGTGGTGGCGGTCGTCAGGGAGGAGGAGGAAAGAAAACCCAGACGAGGACCGCCTCGATTAGGCAGAGATCAATGTGCGTTATGCAAAAGATTTGGACACTGGAAAGATGATTGTCCGGAAAAGCGGAAAAATAAGGAGAAGGGGCGGAATAGTCAGAAAGAAAGAATAATGGCTCATTTGAGGGAAGACTGACGGGGACCTGGGGAATCCACCCTAGCGGATCCACTGGTTATAATGAAGCTAGGGAAAAAGCAGAAGAAGGTAGAATTTCTGGTGGACACAGGGGCGACGTATTCGGTCTTGAACCAAGCTTTGAGGCCCCTGGGAAATGACTATATCATGGTGAAAGGGGCAACTGGCCAAAGTGAAAAGGTATATTTTTGTGAACCTCTGAGATATAAATTGGGAAAACAATGGGGCATCCACAGATTTCTGTACATGCCCAACTCCCCGAGAGCACTGTTGGGGAGAGATTTATTGGAACAATTAGGTGCGATAATTAAATTTGAAAAGGGAGAGATTACTCTGGAGGTGAATGACCAACAGTATATCCAAATAATGAGCTTATCCCTAACTAATGTTCCTATAGAGGGAAAAATCAGCGAAGAAATTGCGAACCAGGTATACCCCGGGGTCTGGGCCACTGATGTGCCCGGAAAAGCAAAAAATGCTACACCTGTGGAGGTCAAACTCAAAGAAGGACGACAGCCAGTAAGAATCAAGCAGTACCCCCTGAGGAAGGAAGACAGGGAGGGAATTCGACCAGTAATAGAAAAATTTTTACAACTAGGATTATTAAGGGAATGTGAATCCGATTTTAACACTCCCATATTACCTGTCCGTAAACCCGATGGGTCGTACCGGGTGGTTCAGGACCTACGGGCTATAAATAAAATAACTGAAGACCTCTACCCGGTAGTGGCAAATCCATATACCTTGCTGACTGTATTGACACCTGAACTAACCTGGTTTACTGTTTTAGACCTGAAGGATGCCTTCTTTTGCCTCCCTCTCCATAAATCCAGCCAGAAAATATTTGCATTTGAATGGGAAAATCCTAAAAGAGGGCGTAAAACTCACCTTACTTGGACGGTGTTACCACAGGGGTTCAAAAACAGTCCTACTATATTTGGTAACCAACTCGCAAAAGATCTTGAGTCCTGGGAAGCCCCGCCTGAGGAAGGGAAACTGTTACAATATGTGGACGATATCCTGATTGCAACCAAAACAGAGGACGCTTGTATGACCTGGACGGTTAGTCTGCTAAATTTTTTAGGGCTCCAGGGATATCGGGTATCCAAGAAGAAGGCCCAAGTGATGCAGCGTAAGGTGATTTATCTGGGCTATGAAATCAGTGCTGGACAAAGAACTTTGGGACAGACCCGGAAAGAGACAATATGTCAAACTCCGAGACCACAAACAGTGAAAGAGTTACGAACCTTCCTGGGGATGACTGGGTGGTGCCGACTATGGATCTATAACTATGGACTGCTTGTTAAACCTCTGTATGCACTGACAACCACTGAACAAAAACACCTTAAATGGAATAAAGAGACCATACAGGCCTTCAAGTTGCTAAAAAAGGCCCTCATGTCGGCCCCAGCCTTGGGACTCCCAGATGTGAGTAAACCGTTTTTCCTTTTTTCCCATGAGAAGCAGGGGATTGCCCTAGGAATACTAGCACAAGATCTGGGCCCGTATCGACGAGCAGTTGCCTACTTTTCTAAACAATTGGATGCAACTGCAAAAGGTTGGCCTGGATGCCTGCGAGCAGTCGCGGCTGTAGTACTAAACATCCAGGAAGCCCGAAAATTCACCCTGGGCCAGAAAATGACTGTGTTGGTGTCCCATACAGTATCTGTAGTACTGGAAGCGAAAGGTGGACACTGGCTTTCCCCACAAAGATTCTTGAAATACCAGGCTATAATGGTAGAACAGGATGATGTGGAGATCATAGTCACTAACATTGTCAATCCAGCCTCTTTCCTCAGTGGAAACACAGGGGAACCAGTGCATCATGACTGCCTGGAGACCATCGAAACAACATATTCCAGCCGTTCAGACCTGAGAGACAGTCCTATGGAGAACACGGAAAACTGGTTCACGGATGGAAGCAGCTACGTCCTAAGTGGTAAAAGACATGCCGGATATGCCATTACCACCAGTCAAGAAATCATAGAGTCAGGGCCTTTACCCATGAGTACCTCTGCACAGAAGGCGGAAATAATTGCTCTGACCCGTGCCTTGGAATTGGCCCAAGGCAAAGCTGTAAATATCTATACAGACTCAAAATATGCCTTTGGAGTCGTACATGCGCATGGAGCAATCTGGAAGGAGAGGGGATTATTGAACTCACAGGGCAAAAATATCAAGCACGCAGAAGAGATCATGAAACTGTTGGAGGCAGTCCAACTCCCTGAGAAAGTGGCGATCATGCACATTAAGGCACATCAGAAAGTGAACTCAGAATTGGAAAGAGGAAATGAGCTGGCGGACAGAGAGGCAAAACAAGCAGCTAAAGGTGAGGTAAATACGGAGGGGGCCTTGGTCCCTGATGGGCAAATCTCCCTAGAAGGTAAGCCAAAATATACTAAGGAAGATCAGAAGCTTATCATCGACCTAGAAGGGTCGTATAATAACGAGGGGTGGGCTCTCACCCCACAAGGGAAACTAATCATTCCCTCTTATCTAACATGGTCTCTGATAAGGGAAGAACATAGGAAGAGGCATTGGGGGGCAGAAGCTCTATATAAACACCTGATTAGAGAGATTGTAGCTAGGAATCTATACACCACCGTGAAACAAGTAACTCAACAGTGCGATATTTGCCTCCAGACTAATCCCAAGAATACCCCTAAACCAGAAATGGGTCAAATTGGGAAAGGCAACGGGCCTGGGCAACAATGGCAGATTGATTTTTCAGAACTCCCAAGAAAAGGGGGGTATCGATATTTATTGGTATTAACTGATACCTTTTCAGGTTGGCCAGAGGCATTTCCTACCAGGACGGCCAAGGCTCGGGAGGTAACCAGAACATTAATACAAGAAATAATACCACGCTTTGGGGTTCCGGCAACCATATCTTCTGACAGAGGACCACATTTCATCTCAAAAGTAGTACAACAAATTAGCTGTCATTTGGGTATAGATTGGCAGCTTCATACCCCATATCGCCCTCAGTCGAGTGGCCAAGTAGAAAAAATGAACCACTTAATCAAACAGCAGATTGTGAAATTGGGACAGGAAACTAACTTGGCCTGGCCTCAGTCTCTTCCTTTGGCTCTCTTGCGCATACGAACCAGGCCAAGAGCAAAAGAGGGACTGAGTCCTTTTGAAATTTTGTATGGACGACCCTATGGAATACAGAAAGGGATGTCCACACAAGCCGGGGAGGAAATTATGACTTCATACATGGTGGCATTAGGCAAACAACTCAGCAGAATTCAAAAACATGTGGTTGGGACTCGAAGCAGGGGTTTGGATGGACCTGTACATAACATACAACCTGGAGATTATGTATATGTGAAGTCTCTTACAGAAAAGACCCTGGAACCACAATGGGAAGGACCGTTCCAGGTACTCCTCACATCCTTCACAGCAATAAAGATTAAGGAACAGAATGCCTGGATTCACCACTCCCGTGTGAAGAAGGCACCTAAATCTCCATGGAGAGTCACGCAAGTACAGCAAGGAAAGCTTACCTTGTCACGACGCTGATTGTAAGCCTAATAGGGGAACTTGAGGCATGGGAGAATAATGCCTTTTTGCAGCTACATGACAAAATTGCTAATGCCATGAACTGGTCTGATTGCTGGATTTGCTCACGATTGCCCACAAACATAGGACAGGGCCACCCGGTGGTCGCCACCAGTTTTCCCAACTCTTCGCAGATAGTCAAGGCCTTTAGTAATATGCCCCTCACCGAATACACAGAGATACCAAAAAGGAATCTTGAGTGGCAGATAGATTTAAGCACACTCTGGAACGAGACCACAGAAGTACCTTGTGTCCAGAGGTGCTACCTGGAAAACACCACAAAGAATATGGGAGGGAATAGCACAGATAAAAAATGTGGAAGTACAAGTTTTGTTGGGGCTTACCCTAATTGCACGAGTTATATCAAGTATGGAGGTGCAAATATGTGGAATAGCAACCAGACTCGAAGACACGTCAGCAGTACTCCCAAAGGCTGGCCCACCCCTGTGGGTCAGGGATGGTACTGGATCTGTGGGAAGTGGGGGTACAAAGTATTGCCCTTAGGGTGGAAAGGTCAATGCGCTATAGGGACTATAGTTCCTAACATTACTATTGTACAAAACTTAACTAGTTCAGGCACACTTGGTCTATTACGAACTTATATGAAACCCGTGGCCCATCCAACCCGGGGAAAACGGAACCCTTTAGTAAAAAGACCAACCAGCTTTCATAGCTTTGCAAGGTGGTTTATCCCATGGTTGGGGGTTAGTGAATTAGAAAAGGCCTTAGTCAACATTTCGGCTACAATGGAAATTATTAATAATGCTACAGCTGATGCGCTCACGGCTCTACAAAAGGAAATCTCTTCTCTAGAACAGGTGACACTCCAAAACAGGCTGGGGTTGGATTTGCTTTTTGCTAAAGAAGGAGGTTTATGTACGGTTATTGGTGAACATTGCTGTACCTATGTTAACCAAGACAAAAGGTTTGAAAAGGATTTATCTCAAATTTGGGAAAAAACCAAAATCTTGCATGAAGTGGCCCAAGATAACACATCTTGGGGGTTTAGTGACTTAGTGGAAAGATTAACATCCTGGTTACCGAATTTGACATGGTTGAAACAATTGTTTGTTACGACAATTACGGTTATGATTCTGCTTATAGCTCTGTGTGTAGTAGTTCGATGTGCTTTAGGGTGTTGTCAAAACACGGGGAATTCTTACAGCGAATGGAAGAAATATCAACTAAGGCAAAGGTTAGAATCAAATAAATATTTTGAGAAAGTATTAGATAAAGAGTCATTGTATTAGCTGTAGTAAAAGAATTTACTAACCTTTTTGAAAAAGGGGGGATTGATAGAGAGAACTAACACTTAAAGGAAATGGCAGGATCATTAACTAGCTTAAGCCACATATCTAGTAATCTTAACCCTTACGTAAGATGTTTTAACAAGAACTAGCGTAAGGAAGGGTCAAGATGACCCTTCGCTCTGCTTGCATTTTTGTAACCAATCACAAGATAAGGAGGTAGTAAATCAGAAGGGATTGAACACGGAGGATTCTCTGCTAATTAGGAACCGGTCTGAGTAAGTTTTGTGGTGAAGGTGAAAAGTGCACAGTGAGGAAGACATACGGCCTTCATCCCTGAGACCCCGGCCCCCGACCACCAAGAGGCAGTGCGCGTGTGCAGCTGAGAGGAGTTAAAGGCGGAGACAATGGAAATGAACTCATTGTAATAAGACCACCTTTCCGCGGAAAGATCATGAATATGTATAGGTGCTTTTTGAATATGTAACATTCTATCATATAAAACTCAAAGGGAAGTGCTGCAAGGCGCGCACGATTTTGGTGGGACGACCCCCCGTGCTGCCCAGCGCTGAATAAACATACCTACTTTACAACTTCACAGGTTGTGGAGTCTGTTTTCCGCGCGTCACAATAACATAAAAGTGTTCTGATTAACATTAATTAGGCAACTTTAATGAGCAAGCTTTTTGACCTTAACTGACAGGCAAATTCATCTTCTTGAAATAAAAAGGTATACACATAATTTCTTTAAAACTGCTGAATTTAATTAATACAAATTAATGGCCATTAAAAATATAACTAAGTTATAAAACAGATTAAGGGACAAAACTCTGCAGACTCCATTTTGCACGTGAGGATTGAAAATATTTATAAATAAACTTAACTTTCAGAATCTCCCTTTTCCTTAATGTCTGAAGTGACCGATGGCAGACAGACTAAAATAAAAGTGATATAAATGCCTCTCTATTACATATCAGCAAAAAGGAGTTTTAGAAGTATGACTGCTTTGCACAGAGGCTAACATCTTGTGCATAACAAATGGATCAAAGACATGATCATAAAAAACCCCCCACCAACCCAAAACCCAAGCTATCCCAGTTCTGTGGAGCTGTTTCACAAAGCCTGCTCCATCCTAATCGTTTTTAACAGCTACCTACTATTACTGCCTCAGGGACCAGAAGAGTAACCTTTGCTCACCTGGGCTCCGCGAGCAGCCCTTTTTGTACTGGTGCTCAGGGTCAGTGAGGCAGGAGGAATACTTACGTCCCCACTTTCTGAACTGGGCAGTGGCCATCAAGGCAGGTGATGAGGTTTAGCAGACTGCAGCTGCAAAGGCACAGAGGACTCCACCACTGCCTGACAAGCTCAAGGCTGCTTCAGCATCATCCCCTTTCTCACTCCAGGTACCATTCTGTGCCTGTACAGACTTGCACGTAGCATGCTGTGACCCAGGACAGGGGGTACTGCAGAAGCAACTCCCTTGACCCCGTACCATCTGAGACTACGTTTGAGACTCAAAGAGGCTGCAAACCAGTTTTCTGCCTTGCCAGGGTTTCATGCAGTCCAACTCATTGGACATTCTTCAAGCATCCTGTAAGCCTGGGAACAATCTAATATTGTTTTATAAATGTTTCTGGGGAATTTTCCCTGCTAGCACAACCTCATGGCTTAGCATTCTCAGCACAAAAAGTAACAGCCACCAACTGATCCTGTTCAGTGCAAATCATATTCCTACAACAGTTACACCATCTTTCCTTTCTCCCCAATCAATGACTTTACAAAAGGAAAGCAAGGAGACATTCAGAACTACACTATACCTTATACAGCTACAGCCAAGCTAATCCATCTTCTTGTATGCTCTTTTCTGTAATCTTTACATAATACATTTTCAAAGATTAAAAAATTATTTTAAAAAGGAATGAAAACATTGTGGATTCTCTGATCTTCTTTACTGCTAGCTGTCTCAGCAAATATGTAGAATCCTTTACCTCTCATAAATCAACTCTTTAATCAAAGCACTGCTAATCCCAGACATCAAACAATCGTCATCTCGGTTATGAGCCAACCAGGTTTAAGATCCCATAACTAAGTCAAGTGACCATGTCAGTCATTTATAACCCGTGTGGCATTTAGCCATGGTTTCATTTAGCAGCTCATCACTGGTCCAGGTGGTTATGACGAAGGAGTATTTCTGGTTATCGTTTTTTCATAATTGAATCCATTACTGACGGACAGAACGTGTCTGTGTCAGGTACATATGCTCGTCCAGAGTCTTGGCTGTGCTTACAGAAAGATACCATACTTCCCAAAATATGAAAGGCTCTGTGCTGCTCTAAATACAAAATATAAGATATAAACAAATATCCTAATCTTCCTATACTGTGTGCCAGTCCATGTCTATTTTCATCATCCCACCTTAGTTTCTAAGCCACTTAGGATTTGCCATTCTTAGCCATTGATAAAAATACTGTCAACATCCCTCAATGAACTTGGTATTTTGATTCCCTGCTCCAGCTATCCCCATGAAAGTCATCAGTTTGGCTCAGTAAAATTCATCCTGCAAGTCAAGAACATGCTTACAAACCAGGAGGAATTCAAAACTAAGGCTGTAATTTTCTCAGGGAAATGTTGTCAGTAAGAGAGAGGCGGGAGATTGTAGTATTTTGCAATTGTCGAATTAGGGGGAAAAATTATAATAAAAAACCACTTCAGAGTAATTCCAAAACTCAGAGATCTCTGTCCTGAATCGATTTTGGAAGTGTTTTCCCTATATTCATCTTTACTATTTTCTCAAAATAAAAATAGATCTTTAAAGCAAACAGTGTAAGTTAGTTAGGATTTGCTGTTACTAGCCATCTGTACAACAAACCAGTTCCACTTACTGTGGGCAAAGATGCGATCTCCAGTTTACCCACAAGTAATCCTTAAAATTGGGTTCCCTTTTCCAGCTAATGGTACCTCTCCAAAGCTATGGGTATCCTGCTGTTACACAGACTATATTTGTAGTAGAAAGACTTTCCACCAAGATACGTAGCAGGCAGCTTGCCTTGCATTTGAAATGGTCAAAGAAAGAAGCAAAATTTAAAAGGTTACACATATCAAGACAATTCCTGAATTCACACTGTTGCCTCTGTTCTTCACTCTAAAGAAATATGAGACCAAGTGCATCCCATAAAGTTTAGCTCTACAGCACAAGCAGAGAAGGATCAGGGATGCGTGCTAAGTCCTGAAGCAGATGGAGTGATGGATGACAAAGAAGTTTTAAAGTATTTCAGCTTCTTATCTATCTCTTTGCAGTATACTGGGTAATAAAAATAAAAAAGCGCATCCATTTCCAAAAGCTATTCACAGGCTTAGAGATAAGCAAAGCTCAGCGTGGGGTGTGATCTGAACACATACTTACAGAAACATCAGCTTTCAACAATGCCTTATGACAGATTTTGGTTCCTGTTACTAATCTTCCTAGCTGAATATCATCCCCACAGAGTCATGATTACTGAGCTCCCCAACTGTCACAGGCATGAAAAAGGAAGCTGAATTTGTTCCTCGTTTCTTCTGATCTTTCTTATCATCCTCTATTTCCCTCTTCAAGTAAACTCTTCTCATAATTTCTCTTCTTTCCCATTTTTCTTTTTCCTTTGGTCTTCTTTCTGTTTCTCAGCAGAACAGATAGTGGCTTTAAGGACAAGAGAAAAACACTTGCATCTCTGCCATTCTGGTTCCCATATAGCTACAAGTCATAACAGCTAGGTTCAGCATGGCACGTACTCAAGCATTAAAAAAGGCCCAAAACCTGATTCTAGTAGAAGAAAAAAACCACTTTCCCCATTTTGAAATCTGTTGTCATCAGAAAGAAGATGTGGATGTAACAGTACCAACATGTGCATTACTTCATTGTGGAAATAATCCCTCACCACTCAGGTTAGTAAACTGCAGACTAATTCTCTTTAGGTTTAAGTACATTTGCTATTAAAGAAAGGTGTCACAGCATATTCACCTGCAAACCTTTACTGAAGACCATTGGCAGGCTCAGTAGGTGTAGTGCATACCAATATCTTGTCTCAGTCCTGCCTTGGAGGCATCATCTCTTTCACAATTTGACCACATGTATTATTTTGTTGAACTATAATGTTAAATATAAGAGTGCCTTTCCCATGCTGGTAACTCGTGTCTATAAGACACAAGTTACTTCCAAAAATTGTCTAAACCCATACCAAACCCAAGAATTCATGCTTTCTCTTACAAGACTCTTTCTGGTATTTTCAGCATCCCACTAGGATGCTGTTTAAAAGAGAAGATGCTAAAGAACTCAGGTTGTTTTCCATCTAAGTTACTTTCAAGAAAAGCATCACAAGATTTGGTCTATTTTCAAGTTGGCTGCTGTCACTAAGAAAAGTGTCAATCTCTCCCCCTCCTTCCCCTTCCCTTTTTTTTAAAAAAGGCTTTTCTGAAGAACTGCAGCAAAATAAAAGCAGTCCAAAGCCATTAGAAGAGTTGCATTACTAAGCTCTGCGGACTCTGAAGTATATTGAGAAAAGCCAGAACTTTGACTGTAAACAGCAAAGCATTGATAGGAAATCAAACAAAGGCAGGCAAAAATGTGACTCCTGAGATGGTACAAAGTGTGGGAGATCTCCATTTGAGGGGCTTGGGAGGCTGTCTTCAGTCTCAGAAGCAAGTCCTACAGGCTCTGTGTGAATCTGGAGCTATCCAAAACTTTGTAATGTCAAAAGCAATAGAGGACTAAAGGAAATCAGAATATTTAGCACAAAGCTTACGGCCTGTTGTGCCAAACAAAATGTCTGGCATAGACTTTTTTTGCACACATAAGCCCAACATCATTGAACTCAAAGCTGAAGTAGTTAACTACATGAAGCGTGCTCGCCAATGCTTTGAAACAGTTTTCCTTTCTACATGCAAAAAGGAAAATAGTAGGAATTAGAAACCCCTCAATTTTCAGAGTACCTGCTGAGGGTACACAATATTGTCTCAGCACTCCTGTTATAAGTAGAACATAAGGAAACTGGAAGGGGCTAGGATATATCTGGTGGTAACATAATGCAGGCAAATGAAGCAGTATGTTAGAGCAGCTGGGTATTTTGTCATCATAAATTCTTGGCCTGCACATGGTTCTAGTCCCTGTGCTATCTTGGCTCTCTAGCACCAATTCAGTGAGCACAGCCAGAGTTCAGATTTTCAAAAGTTTGGATGCATTTGGGTTTTGGCCTGTGAAAGAAATCAACAGGGCACAATATGAGAAAGTCATGCCATTTTCTTATGCGGGCATCACAGAGGTCTTATCAGGTGAACAACAGGCAGACATGTGCTGCACGTTCTGATCACAGGCACACAATAAGAATACAGGTTGTAACTGTCCCTTTATCTTAGTTGCCATTATAATAATTTATGAATCATTTTGATGTCTCAAACTTGGCTCTATAATCCTACTAGAAGTTTGCAAACCCTGCAAAATATCCAGACCAGTTTTCTTGCCTGTTCCCATGGATAGACACCTGCCAATTTGTGCAGATTTTGAAGAGGTTCTGGCTAGCATGTCCTTAATTATTTCCAAAATATTTTGATGAATAAACTATGTGCAGCTATTATCCTGTCATAGTTACCTCTGCAGGAATCTAATCTTGTTAATACAAATGCAAAATGGATAACACTTTGTATAAAGGGCACCTTATACACACAGTTATTTAGTACATGATAAAAAAAACCTAAATCATATGCAGGAAGCTTATCACACTTCCTGCACCTACTATGTCAGTGCCAGCAATCTTTAAGCTTTTTGGAGAGCACCTGCATCAAAAGCCAGGTGGAGGAAGGGAAGAAATATAAATATAGTATTACCTCTTGTTTTAATAAGGAGTCTGATGAGCCTCAAACAGTTCACACAGTAATACTTGATGATTATTTTTGGTTTGAGAACTTCATTATCACCCACAAAAACAAGACAGCAGGCTTCATTTATTTTGTCAAGATGAAACTGTTAAGTCACAGTTCTGTAACAGAATTATTTATCAAGAATGCCTAGGATCAGTACCTGGGCGCAGTGGGCCAAGTTCTAGCCATATATATGAAATCATGTCTATGGTATACCACAGACACTTAAGTCTATCCCCTCCTGTGTCACCATTCACCATTACTTTAGCTTCTCTGCCAGACAAGAAAATGCCCATATCCACATGTAGTTGGAGAAGAGACACTACAGACATTGATCCACTGAGTACTGTGGCTTTGTTCCCTGTATTTTTCATCTTTTCAGTAAACCTGCAAGAAATACTACAGTAACAGATTCATGCATTTGTCAAAATTTTGCTTCAGGTGCTTACACCAAGTTTTAAATAACAGCACTTAAGGTCTGCACAGGCTGTCACAGATCCTCTTGCCATTGAAGTCAAGTTATAAAAAAATTCCATCTTGTAAAGTCAAGAGGGAACAACATTTTGCTTTTTACCTAGTATTCTTCACCCATCCTTGTATGCTAATGTTTTTAAAAAAAATTTTTTTTAAAAATCCAACTATTGTTAGAGACACTCCCCCACCCCCCTCAAAAAAAAATAAATCTAAAAGTCAAGACCATTGACTCGAGGCCCAATTCAAAGCCTACTACTGCAGAGTACCCATATTTCATACACCATCCCCATGAACACTGCGGTTTTTCATAATTGATCACACACATTCAAAGTTCAGGAAGTAGTTTTCACCTTTTCTTTCCTTTAGCTTGAAAGAAAGCTTATTCACCTAGAAATTGAATGAGAAAAGCAACAGCCCGAAAGAACCTGAGAGGGATAAAATAATTTTGCTAAGAACAAAGAAATCCAGGGGGAGTACAGAACTGCTGAGCAAGTACAAAGAGAGATAACAAAGATTAAACATCGCCAGTGTTTATGCCCTGAAGTAGCGAGCCATAGTATTTCATCAAGAGGTTTCCAAATCCTGTCAAATGTCTCAGAAGTTCCTATTAAAATGCACAGCACCATTAATGAAGCTCACTAATGAACGGCTGGGGTTTACAAGTTTGTTTTGGATGGAAACTTTGTTTCAAGACCAGTAAAAATTTAACATAAAACATTTGCAGTTTCATAAGTCCTCTTAAACTCTATTAAGAATAGTCACCATACAAACAGTTGATATTTCAGTTTGGAGGCTGAACTAATGTTTGATTTGGATTTACTTCCCCAGGCCAAGTAGAAAAATCTTTCTTTCTTAATTCAAAGCAAAGCTTTGGTCAGAGGTCTTGCAGTTTTCTAAGTCTGCACACACCCTCCTATTCTTTTCCATTTAAGAATCTGACAGATGAGCATCTCTCAATTTCTCATTCATGCTGGAGCTTTGGGAAGGGGGAAATCTCTCTAGAGAGAGAGAGCATTCATATTCTGAGCTAAGGTCACTGACTTGAGGCTGGGTTAGCAGATTTCTAGTCTCTTCTCCAAGGCATCTCCAATTATTTCATACCACAGAAAAGCTCCCCTAGGGATACTGGGAGGGATAACTTAATCCAGCATACTCTATAGCTCAAGGTTAGGGAATTGTCTTAAAATTGCTTTTGGTTCCAACATCTTCTCTGATTTAGGCAAATCAGAACTATGACCTGAAACTTTTTTCATGTATTCTTGTTTACTGCTCTCTAATTACAGTACCATGAAATATAAAAGGGGATGAGAAGGATAAGAGAAAGTAACTTTATTTTTTTTTAGCATTCAGCTTCCTTCCTCTGCAAGCAAAATACACATTATTGGGATGCAGTTCTCAAAGTACTCAAAATTTTTAAGTGTAACAGAAACATTTCATTTTACAGGGGACTCTGCTCAGCTACAAAGGTCTTCCCTTTCATAATCCTCTGTATTGCAAGTAACTGAGTCTGTAAAACAGGGCTATGAACCATACGAGCATCAGCACTCACTGCATTTGAGATCGGAAAAAGTTATTCAACCTGGATTTATAGGAATAGAAGGAATGTCCTTATTGCAGTCACACTTGCATTTGTGGTTAAGAACAAGATAAACCAGGGCAAAGCAATTCACACCACAGCCTGGGTCAGATGTTCTTCTCAGAGGCTTGTTAAATATGTCCATCCCTCCGGAGAACAGAACATCCCTTCCTGAAAGAAAGGACGTACTGAAACATTTAGGCCCTGACAGTTCAGTAATTCTTTCTTTCCACCTGTATTTTTAAAACAGGCAGAAAACCATATTATATCTCCTAACAGAAGGATGCATTCCTTTCACTTCTAGCAAAGCGTCCTGTATTGCAGAACCTCTTTTCCTCTACAAAAGCCAGTTCCTGCAGATGGTATGCACAAACATCAAATTCCTCCCAATAGTTGCAGGTTTCTATCTTGGTTCATCAGTCCATTCCTTCTCATAACACTGCAAGGTCAGCAGCAATAACACAGAAACCAAGAAACTAAAAACCAGCAGTGATAACAGTAGGGGCCAAGGCAGAAATATACAATTAAAGTAAGGAAAGCTGACAGCTACAGAGTAAGGCCTGTTGGTTTCTTCTCCCTACAAAAAGAATTAGCGTTATTTCCTCTAACAGCACACATTTTATTCACGTCTTTGAAGACTGACAACTCAGTCTGAAACGGCTGGCAAAAATAAATCAAGTTTCAATTGATTTTCTCTACACTTATATATAATCATTGAGAGGAGGAAGAATTTACACATTGAAGCAAATTTTTATTAGTGAAAGCAAAGCCAATGTGGTGTAATTGAAGCTATACAAGCTGAATCAAGTCCATGCAGATATACTCTCAAACCTTCCTGGTGGGGAGAAAATCTCATGGCAGGAATTGTTCATGTGCAAATATAGCCCCTCTATATATCCAATAGAATATATGTCCTAGAAGCCTAAATAATTTCTTTTGCTCAGCTTTCCTTCCCCTTTTCTCTTTGGGAAACTTAAATTCGCATTGAAAACTCCTTTTTGCTCTCTGTGGTAGACTATGTGGGTGTTAGGTACTTCCATCAGCTCTTTCTTGGCTTTCTCTGAGATTCAAACACATCCATGAGGCACAAGAACCATTTGCTTCACCACAATTGCTGGGAAACAGGACACTACAGTGCCAGGTGCTGGCCCAAGAGAAGACATCCCTGCAGTAAAACTGGGGACAGAAGTGTCACTGAAATGACCAAGCATCACATAAACATTCATCTTCACCTGCCCTGAAGAACTGCTCCTCTTGCTCAGTGTCCGTGTCTCATGTTGATATTTCAATCTTTAGTTATTCACAAAGAAAGCAAGCAAAAAATTGTACTAGAAGCACAAAGACCAAGATTACAGAATAAAAGTGCTGCCAACCCCAAAGCATGACCAGTTAGAAAAGGTAGAGAGGTCTGAAAATTACCTCTATTTCTGCCTCTATTCTGTCAAGATTGGAAGTCAGGGCTTCCGATGTGTGAAAAAGACCATTTCTCAGCAATTCTCTCTACCAAATACCTGCCACACATCTCCCTCCAGCACTCCCCTCCCATTTTCCACACACAGGGCAGCTGAGGCTTTTGTTTCTCTACATCAGCACAGAGTACGCGTACTTCAACCAGTGAATCTGCAAAAATACAAATCACAAACTACATTCCCCTGATCTGGTACATATGTCAGGCTCTCTTCAGCTGAGAACTGCCACATGTCTGCAGAAGTCCAGCGCCACATTGCTGTAGTAGTAGCCTGCATGATTTCCTCTCACACTGCCAAAATTAACAGTCTCTGCTACCAATGGCTCATATGAGTTTTTAATGCCAGTGGAAATTGCTCCATAAGCTTAAAACTTATCTGCCATTAACTTACTGGGGCAATGTTACTTTGAAATGGATTAAAATTCCCCAGGTAAAAGGAAGAGCTCAAAGTAATCATGCTACTTTCATGAAAAGTGTATAGGAAAGCACATAAAATGCCTATATATTGGGACTGCACTCCAAAAGAAAATTTAACTGCTTCAGGGAACACAAGATCAATGGTATTTATAGATGACAGTCTCATTTACAGTAACTTTCTGCAACAAAAGAATAATGCTAAGGAAAAGAAGATTTACTTTAATTCCTTATGTCAATTTGACTTTGGGGAAAAGAAAGAAAAAACAAATGGTAAACTTTTCTATATAGAACAGGTGTGGAATAGAAACAAATTATTTCCATTTGATTTTTTATTTTTTCTTTAATCCTGCCTTTAAGCAATTTAATTCCAAAAAAAGAGAAGGAACATCACCCTTTCTACCATTATGTTTTGTATCTCTCTTCTGGAGACTTCATAAGTGTATCAGCCTTGCCGCAGTGAGTTAACAGTGTCATGTATTTTGGCAGTATAGGAAGCTGAGGGTTAGCGCAATCCCTCTCAGTCCCTCTTTCCCAATATCGGAGGAGCAGTAAAGGGGTAACAGCAATAATGGGTGTCCAGGCATGGGCATGGACAAAGAGGTAGGAAGCACCTCACACCACCGGGCTCACGACAGCAACAGCACATCAGAGGGCAGAGTTCCCAGCAAAGGGAGCAATGGCATCAGGGATCATAGCAGGCACCAATACACTCCTCCAGCTGTGGGATTCCAACAGGCAGTTCATGCGAACAATACCAACTGCCTTGATTTCAAAGCATTATTTGATAATGTCAGTCTCACCTCCGTGCCTGGCAAGATTATGGAGCAGACCCTCCTGGAGACTATGCTCAGGCACATGGAAAATAAGGAGGTGACTGGTGACAGCCAACACTGCTTTACTAGGGGCAAATCATGTCTGACAAACTTGGTGACCTTCTATGATGGGGTTACAGCGTCGGTGGATAAGGGAAGGGCAACTGACGTCATCTACCTGGACTTGTGCAAGGCATTTGACACTGTCCCACACAACATCCTTGTCTCTAAATTGGAGAGACATGGATTCAATGGATGGACCACTCAGTGGACAAGGAATTGGCTGGATGGTCGCACTCAAAGGGTTGTGGTCAATGGCTCAATTTCCAAGTGGAGAACGGTGACGAGTGGCATTCCTCAGGGGTCAGTACTGGGACCGGCACTGTTTAACATCTTTGTCGGCGACACGGACAGTGGGATCAAGCGCACCCTCAGCAAGTTTGCCAACGACACCAAGCTGTGTGGTGTGGTCGACACGCTGGAGGGAAGGGATGCCATCCAGAGGGACCTTGACAGGCTGGACAGGTGGGCCCGTGAGAACCGCATGAAGTTCAACAAGGCCAAGTGCAAGGTCCTGCATGTGGGTCAGCGCAATCCCAAGCACGACTATAGGCTGGGCGAGGAATGGATTGAAAGCAGCCCCGAGGAGAAGGACTTGGGGGTATTGATTGATGAGAGGCTCAACATGAGCCGGCAGCGTGCGCTTGCAGCCCAGAAAGCCAACCACATCCTGGGCTGCATCAAAAGAGGTGTGACCAGCAGGTCGAGGGAGGTGATCCTGGCCCTCTACTCTGCTCTGGTGAGACCCCACCTGGAGTACTGCGTCCAGCTCTGGGGGCCCCAGTACAGGAGAGACATGGAGCTGTTGGAGGGAGTCCAGAGGAGGGCCTCAGAGCTGACTGGAGGGCTGGAGCACCTCTCCTATGAGGACAGGCTGAGGGAGTTGGGCTTGTTCAGCCTGGAGAAAAGGCAGCTCTGGGGAGATCTAATTGCGGCCTTCCAGTACCTGAAGGGGCCTGCAGGAAGGATGGTGAGGGACTGTTTATGAGGGAGTGTAGTGACAGCACAAGGGGTAATGGGTTTAAGCTGAAGAGGAGGGTCGATTTAGATTAGATGTTAGAAAGGAATTCTTTACTGTTAGAGTGGTGAGGCACTGGCACAGGTTGCCCAGAGAGGTTGTGGAGGCCCCATCCCTGGAAGTGTTTAAGGCCAGGTTGGACGAGACTTTGGGCAACGTGGTCTAGTGGAGGGTGTCCCTGCCCGTGGCAGGGGGGTTGGAACTAGATGATCTTTGAGGTCCCTTCCAACCCAAACTATTCTATAAGCAACAACAAAACAATACTTACGGTACACACCTTGTACTCAAGCTATCAATATCCAGGTTCCCCAAAACACAGATGTTTCCCTCAAGGCAAAAAAGGAAAAGTTTTTATCATTTCCATATGACTTGCTATAACCAGGCTGTCTGATGTCCAGAACTTAATGTAATAAAGAACTTAAAGGTAATAAATCAAATCATGCCGAACATGCTGGATTTGCTTAGCTTAAGATGCCTGTCTGCAAATCACACGTCCAGTAGGTCTGACATATCCAGAACCTGTTAGACTGCACACAGCCATATTGCTGCCTGGGGTTTGTTAGACAGAAATACAGGAGCTGTATTTAGTTTCATAAAATAAAAAGTCATAACAACTCTCTGCTGTCTTCTGTTACACAGTACTGTGCAATTCTACTCATCTGCTCAGAAATAACATTCCTATAGACTTACTTAACATCAGACCGTCATGTCTAAATAGCTTATTTTGTGAAAGCTTCTTTACATTTCTCCTCTTTTCTGTCTATATTTTGTCAGTTTGGTGAAGTATCCGATACAGGGGGAAAAAAAATTTTTCCTTTCATTGGCCAGACTATATACTGAGTTATACTCAGCTAATATACCAAGTGCCTACCATTACAAAATTACATTTCATTAACATATTTGGCTTTAGGATAGTAAGAAAGGAAATATTGCTCCTGTTCTACAGATGAGGAGTTGAAAGCCCTTCTTTCAGATGCAGTACAAACACTGAACAGACAAGGGTCAGCAGCAAACATTTACCTAGTTCACTGCAGAAATCAACTTCAGAGATGACAGCAGAAATCATTAGCAACAACACTACCAGAGTCAGCCTCCATGTTAAATTGGATAAGCATCTGCCCTGATTATTTGGCAATGCTTATGTCTCCCAGCATAAGTACATGGTACCTGTATACTATATTTCATACTATATTGTATCAGAGAGTTGCTATATTAAATTTGCAAGATTAGGAAAGGCCTTATATTTGCTCCTTGTTGTAGTTAACTTGAACATAAGTCTATGTTCCTAGCAGCTTCTGTTTACCTGAAATCAGGTACTACTCAGTCTTTGCCTGAAGTTCCCATCAGCATGTGATACACATTACATGCCTGAGACACACTTTTGTTTGAAAGAGGACAACACCAGTTCCTGCCTAGCCTGAAAATTTGTTATTTCAGGTTTGCTTGCTACTGTCAACGCAGCTAAGCATACAACAGTGAGATAGCACAAGTCACTGTGACAGGTAAAAGGAGTAAGGTGGAAGAGGCTGTGCTCTCAGAGCAACCTCCATGCCTCCCCTGTACTCCAACTACAAAGCGGACAGAGCACAGTACAGAAACGCAGCAAACCCAGTATCTGATTGCCTCTCACTTGCCAGGCAAAGTCAGTTATCTGCTTGTACTCATCTATAAAGCAAGGATAAACAAAAATGACCTCCCATTATAAAACACTTCAAATTCACAATTGAAAGTTCTATACAATGCGACGAATGTGTGTGGTTTTTTTGCTGTTGGGTTTGGTTTTTTGGGGTGGGATTTTTTTGGTGGTGGTAGCTGTTTTTCTTCAAATACTGCTGGCTCCGCTATCTGGAATAACATTGTTAAGAACTGATTACACATACAAGATCCAAACTGAGAAAAGATCCTATGCACTTATTCTCTGATTGAAAACCATGCACTTATTCTCTGAAATTAGGTAGTATGCATCCACAGAGGACTGGACCCAGAAAACAGTTAAGCATCCTCTCTAACTTCAGTTTCAAGACACAGTAGTAAGAGAGTTCTCAGTAACTTCAGAGAGAAATGAAGTCCTACCACAGCATTATGCCTTACTACCAGTACAACACATCGCAGGGAAGCCTGTTGTGGCACAGCTACCTTTCACTCAGGGAATCATCACAAGCACACAGCCACCACGCTGTGAAGTTGGAGGCCAAACAATTCAAAATCCCTGCTTACGTACCTGTTGACAAGTTCTGAGGCCTCTCTCAGCCCTCATGAAACTGGTGAGTTATCAGCAAGTCCAACAGTTTGTTAATTCAGTTACTTTAAAGGAAGCAGCTGACTCCTAAAGTTTGCCTGGGTCTGATTTAGACATGCCAACATTTAGGACATCCTCCTCCTTCTAACTAGCATAATTTTTAACATGTGACTGTTCATTGTTCAAGAGCCACAGCTTCTCTTTATGATGCCCATTAAAAATGACAATGTACGACACCATGAATATGTTCCAATTAGGAAGGGGGGGGAGCTAATAACTTTGCAGGGCACTCTGAAGATCCAAACAACTGTTCCCATTTCACAGCTCACTGATTCTTTAGAAGCTACAGAAAGTCCTGGAAATAAAATGGCAATACTTATTAAACTGGCTCTGTCTCACAGCCATTGAGGTTTTTCTTATGCCCTAACATGAAAACAACCCTTAAGGATGATCAGCTTAGAAAAACGGAATAAGCAGTTCCGACCAGCTAAAAGATACTGCTCTTTCTTTTTTAACTCCTGAACTGCTCTTTACATTAGAGTTAAAAAGAGAGTTTACAGCTTGCAAATTCACATCACTTCTGCTTGCCTACAGACACTACTTAGATAATCTGACTAGGGCTTCCAGCAAGATGCACCTGTTACATAGGACAACCCAATGCATAACTGGTCACCTGCAAACACAAAATAAGTCTAATTCATGTGATGTCACAGCAACAAACTTCAGTAGCACTTAGGGTCAAAACCAGACTCTCTTGAGCTTCCTTGAAGCTCCAGAATCACAGCAAAGTCAGTCTGATTCCTTGGGAGGGTTGAGAGTAGTACAGCAAATAAATGCAGGAAACTTTTCCCCTACCACTGCTGTAATGTCTACAGTTCCTTCATATTTTTATTTACAAAACAGAGCTACAACCCTTGCATGCTAATGTTTACACAATTTCTCCTTCAGCGCCACATGCCTTCTCTCCCACATTTTTTCTTCCACTAGCACTTAGAGAAAATAACTCCTCTGAAATATTTATCTTAGTTATCTTTAATTTGTCTGATAGCTTCTTGCAGTTCTGGAAACTGATAATTCTAAGTGTAGATACTTCACTAACTTAGACATGGCATTTTTATTTTCAAGTTGAAGCATTGCTTGTTTTTTAAAGAATCATGGGGAATTATCCCTCAAATTTAATTTATTTTGGCCTTAGCCAAAGGGTTTAATACAGTCAGAAGCAAGACGCTGAAAAAAAAGTTGTTCAGATTCAAAATAAAATATTTGAAGTTCAGAAAAGCCTACTCTGACATTGTTTGTCTTCCCTTTTTCTTCTCTCAATTACAGTCAGGGATCAGACATCAAAACAGCACCTCGAGCAAGGCTTGGCCAATGTCCCTGCAAAGTTTTTATCTTGGCAAGAAACTAGTATTTCCAAGAGGATCTTAGACCAACAGGGGTACTGTCTTTACCTCCAGCTGACCTTAACTAGCCTCGATTTGTTCTGCCACCCATACTCAAAGAGCACTCTCAGAAACAGCCCTTCCAGCAGTGGCCCTGCACCCCCTCTCTGGGTCAGCATAAGGCCAGGAGAAACTGTGCATCACCAGTTATGCAGCTTACAAATAAGCAGAAAATTATTGTCCCAACAGAAGATCCTCATGTAGAGGCTAAGGCTGGTCCCATGCTCCTCCGATACCAGGGAAACTCTGCCTTGAGCAAGCGGATGAGTGGGCTTATGGTGTCCCACCATGACAGCCGTGAGCAATGCTAGAGGAGCAGCAAGCACTGCAGCTCTTGTAAGGAAAAGGAGCACCAGGGTAAAAGCACACAGTGATTTCAATCACCAGATTGTTCCTTTTTCCTCCCTTCCCTCAAGTTGCAAAAAAAAAAAAAAAATTCTATGTGATTTTATTAAGACAGAGGCTATTTTAGACTATAATACAAAATTACACCTTATAATACAACAAACATTATTTGGCTTGCCATTGACACAGCTCTTACATATACACACCACTCTGTACAGGTCAGTGGAACATCAAAATATCCCAAGGTTAGAATTGGATATCAGCACAGCACCTCCCTTTAGCACACCCATGTTATTTTATTAGGTTAGTTCTCTGAGAGCCAGTGGCCACCTGGACTTGCATGTCTGGAGCTTATGTGAGCAGAAAAGAAACAAGGAAAAGGTAATATGTAGCACCAGACTTGGAGCATAGCTTCTGTCTGTTCAAACAAATCACCAGTGCACCTCAAACTGAGCCTGAGCACTCTATTACCACCTCCTTCAGTACACTGAGGAACTTTAAAAATGTAATCTCTGTTTTGCCTGTGGAATCCACAAGTTCTGCGTTATTTTTGCAGTAGAGCTCCTTAGTGTAGCAGTTAAAAATTGATCCATGTGTATTAATCATTAGTTAAGGAGAGCAGGCAGAAGAGACAGAGTTGGAGATTCATGAATTTCAGTCAGCAGGGGTTACCTTATTTTCTACCTTGCCTCCTGAATCACACAGCCCAATCACTTTTAATAAATTCCTCATTAAAAGCATGACTTCTGCTTGAGCCGGAGCCTGCATCTTTGAAATATCCAGTCTTTTTTCCTAAGTATCAAAAAATGATAGAAAACTCCACTCAACCAGATCGTGTTTTATGTGGGAATAATTTTTGTTCAGAAAGCTCTTTTTCCAACCTTCAAATGCCATTCTTTAAATTTAGCTACATCACTTCTCAAATATTAAAAAAAAATGACTGTGATCATAAATCTTTCCAATCTAGATGATAGTAGCAGGCTTCATCTTACTTAGCTTTAAGTGTCTAACAGACAGTTATCTAAATCCAAGTTATCTTTGTGTGCTCTCTTCTGCATCACTAATAATAGAAAAGGTCCTTCTGGGGGAGATTCATCTGTTATCTTCAGACAGCATGACCTCTCTGAACATGCAAACTTCAAATCTTTTACCAAAAGCAAGCCTGGAAGAGCATCTTAAGCTGAAATAGCTAATTATTAGATACCTAAAGCACGGTAGAGGGATCCTACCCCTGTTTACAATGCTCAGAACTCTTAATGTTCTGAGCATTTCAGTTCCTTTAATCTCCCAATAAAAGAGTTTCCCTATCTAAAAAAACCCAACAACAACAAAAAAAATTAGCTCTTCTCTGAAGCTCTGTACTAGGAGTCATCTGTTTATATGTCCCAGAAGCAGACTTGGTTTTTTGACAAGAGGAACATGCTGAACACTCATATCTGTGGCACGATGGATGTTTTCGACCCTATCTAGAGAGTCCTGATGTACAGTCAAAATTTTAACATCTGTTGCATCCAAACTGACCAAAACTAGTGGCAACAAAGCATTCCCACACAGCTGTTAATAGCTCAGGTATTAAGAATTAAGAATCAGTATCACTGGTCATTGATACAGTCAATTTCTTAAATCTTACCCAAAAGACCTATTGGATTTCTAAACTAAAAAAACCGTGCAAAAGGAGTAGGACCATACCTTAAGACAAATCCACTGGGATATGTGGTAAAGGGGCCCTAGGGTATGAGAAAACAGCCTCTTCAGCTGTAATTGGTGTTAGTATTGTGGCTTCCTGGTTTTCAGCAATTAATCTCAAAAAGGACAGTGCTCTCATACCTTACCATTTATGGTTACAGAAAGCTTCATAATAGGGGAACTAAGTTAGGAGTTCAGCCACAGCAAAACAAACCCAGAGAAGTACAGGAAAGGAAAAAAATAAAATAAAAATCTCTTTCAGCTCGAAGTTCCACTACTATCCCAGCCCTGTCATTTAACAGAAGTTTTTTCCATCAGAAAAAGAAGAATTTCATCAAAACCAGTAAGTAAGCAACTGCTTTTCCTTGGGAGCATGCAATAGCTTTGGGTTTTGGAAAGTACAGTGTTTTTAGAAGCAGCAATCTTTCTAAAACTGCAGCTCTATGGAGGACAGCCCAGGTAGCCCACATGCTACAGAAAAGTTGTTTTTTTCTTTTGTAACTGGAATCTGATAATTCTCCATAATTATTAGCAAAGGTAGCAGTAATTGTTTAATAAACAACAGAATCTTAGAAGTCTGCAGCCCGTATAAGATGATAGCTTTTATTCATTTTAATAGTGAATACACCTTTACTCTTAGACATTTCATGGCATTGGATGTTCAGCATTCCTTTACAGTCTGTGCTTGCCTACCTCTAAGTTAGAGAGGAACGAAGCATTTGAACTCTTTCAAGCTTCCCTGAAATCTACCCTTAAATAGATTCATTCTGTGCAGCACTGTACTGCACAGAATCCAAAAGAAGTACTCCAGAAAAACTTCAGAACTGTTGAACTGAGCAAGTAACTTTTTTTTTTTTAAGAACCACTATGTTTAAAAGCTAACAGAATTACTCTTAAACAACTGCATAGGTTCTTCAACTAAAAAGCTAACTTCTTTAATTCACACTAGTGTTACATTAGGTAAAGATTTCATTAATAAAGCAAAATGATACAGCATATTTCATAAAATAAATGTAGTTGTATCACATTACACATTCAAAATATTTCTGCTTCAGGTTTCCAAAACAGCTGCATGAGTACATGGCAGAATCTTCTTTTCTGTGCACATTTCCACTGAGGTTCAGCATCACTTTATTCTGTAATGCACACGGTATTTGTGGTACCAGATGCACAGAATGCTAAGTAATGGGTTCTTACCTACTTGCAATGAACAAAACTGGCATTCCCTGACCCCAGCACCCCTGTTACCAGCAAGGATTGCATAGAAATGCTAGAGTAGGAAATGGAGGGCAGGGAGAGGGGAAGCAAGCACCAACACAAAAGTAGTTTTGACTTCAGGTCTGTTGCCCAGGGTGTAAGCGGTGGGTCAGTAGATGAGAAAAGGATGAAGGCAAGATTGAAACAGAAAGGAAGAGGAATCCAAGCAGTGTTAAAATACTTATGGAAACAGGTAGGCAAGTGTGAGTGACCAAACTAAATCCACTCAGAGACAATAGTAAATATTAAGCTGTGCAGCTCTGCCACAGTAGCATAACCAATACAGAACTCATATTTATAGATCTAAAACTTAGGGTTGCCTTCTGGTTCCCACACAAAGTACCTGGCCAATAAACTGGTGATGAATACTATGCTCCTCTTACATACCCAAAGCCAGCAATTTTATTGTTGTCAACACATAAAGTGTTTTAAGAATAAAACAAGGTGACTATTAAGTTGGCACTTGATAGGGGAAAGCAAGTGGCTATTTTGTATGCAGTGGCAGTAGAGACCTAAGAGTCCAGGCTTATTTATAGTCTTGTCATTGCTTTAGACATGCAGATAACTTGCATCGCTTTTCTCAGTGTGATGTAGTATTAGCACTTGATGCTCATCTGAAAGCAATATAAATGCTCACTGAAAATTCACCATATGGTATAGGATAAACCACCTCAAAAAACCCAAGTAGCTCACTGTTAATATTTATTCCAACTACAATTTGAGAGAAGGGTTTATCACCCTTTTTTCAGCAAGCGAGATGAATTCATCAGTGCTACTGATACTGCCATACTCAAGTTAAGAGCAGCCTGGAATAGCCCAAGAGAGCGGTTCCACGCAAAACCACGGAGGCCACAGCACTGAAACTCCTTGAGAGATGGAGGAGGCGGCAGAGACTTCCCACTGAGTATCCAACATGTCTACTAATCAAAACAGGGGACTCTGTTCCAAACCTGAGCAGATGGCATCCCTAGGATTATCACCAGCAGCTGTCAATGCAGTGATTATACATTGAAATTGCACAGCTAATGTACTGTATAATTTAACTAGACTGAAGAAGAAGATTAGGGAGAGGGAACATTATGAAAAGATTTGGAGCTTATATTTTCCTAATAATTATGGAGGCACCCCACAATGTTCACTGCAAAAGATACATTTAGCTTTGCTCTTGAAGGCTGGACTAAAACCCACGTTATACACTTCAACATCTTCCAATTCAAATACGCTCAGAGACTTCCTGGGCCAATCCAGTCCTCTGCAGTGCTTCATTTTTCGAAGATTTAATGATTTCGTCAGAGGAAACACTTAGCTCTTTCAACATTCCTCCTAATATACATTGACAGAGCTTAGGAGACAGAAAAGAAGAATTTTTAATCTGAAAAAAAAAAAACCTTTTAAACAATTGGAAAATTCCAAATAAATGTTTTTCTATGTGCATGCAGCATTCCTTTGTCTCAAGAGCCAGAAAATGCAGGATTTTCAGCACAAGAACATAAGAATATTGATAGATGAATGGAAAAAATGCACATAGGGTTTCCTTCACTGACTTGGCTTTCCTCTTCCACACAGGCATGAAATAGCATTACAGATTTTCCTGGTCTTCTAAATTTTAAAGCATAAAAAACCCACAGCAGGAAGTATGTATTTCAGTTTTAGGGACCACATTTACAGCTAATCTGGTGCAGCCACACAACAGTGACATGTGCATCTCTGATTTACCGCATCTGAAGACCTAGCCAGTTATTTTTTACGTGTATAGAAGCACTCGGTGAGATATTTTTAGACCAATCTTTCTTGTTAACATTCTCTGCATAATTCATATGTCCTTATTCGCTTTGGGGCGGAGCAGACATCTGAACTGGGGGAGCAGAAGCAAAAAGGATCACCCAGCAGCCCACACAGAAAACCAGAGTCAGGCAGCCCAGCTGGTGTCAGGGTGGGGAACAACACTGCACATAATGCTGGGGAAACCTCTTGGCCACTTGTGAAAATTTCCAGTTGACACAAACTAATTCCTTACGTGTCTTAAGGAGGTAGTCCGGCAATTTAAGATGATTTAAGGAAGGATGAGTTTACTGATACTTCTGCTGCATATATGGCTGACGTTCAAGCAGACTGATGGGGCAATTACATTTCTTATTAATTCTTTGATTAATAGTCCCACAGTTCTTGTTTTCCATGTAACAAGGGGTCTGATGACCCCAGTGTTTCTCAGCATGACTGGGACAGCTACGTAAACATTATGATTCATCTAAAACTCAAGATATTAACAATACTAGGCCAGTACTAGGAAGCTTTCCACAAGCCATGGTGACAGTACCAATCTTTCACTTTTCCATTTTCCCACAGAACTAATTAAGGATTAATCAGTGTTACTGTATGTAAGAATTTCTTGCTAACAACACAGGTTTTCACTTGCCTGTTGTTAGCTTCCCAGTGTGTTATGACGAACTGCCAACTCAGGTACCACATGGTCTCAGGGCTCGTGCTCCAGGACCAATGATGTTCCTTTATGTCATTTTCCCCTCTGACCAAGCTGCACAACAGGTAAAGGAGGGTCAGTCTAGTATCAGTTGGTCTTAAGGTGCTGTGATGTACAGCATTTCATTATTTAAAATATTTTTTAATTCTTTGTTTTTGAAAATACTGTTTCCACTTTCCCCCCACAGAACTAGAAGAAAGAACAGAAGTTTCCAAGGAACAGTCACTAACAACATTTACCCAAGTTTCCTTGAGGGGTGCACGTGCCTCTGTGCACGGTTATACACAAGCCTGCAGGCATGGCGTGAGCACACTGACAGTGCTTGATGCCAGATGTTCTATTTATAGACCCATAGACTTAGAAAAACACAATACGGCCTTATTTAAGGGCATTAGCTCACATTCTGTATTAAAGTCAAATGTCAGTAAGCGGGTAAGGCTCATCTTATGGCAATTTCCAACTTAAGATGCTTCCTACAGTGCCAGTGAATTCTATATGATCATCAGAAAAACAACTCCCTTCAAAATGCTCTATACAATATTCACAGTGGATATTGATATTTTATTTAAAGGGGAATTAAATTTGAAACTGGATTAAATTCAGTATTCCAGCAACAATCCTTTTGCTAATAGGGACACCTCAGAACAGCCTTTCATTTTGATATTATATACTATCAACTTCAAATTATATATTTAAACAATTCTGTAACTAGCTCCAAGTTATGCTAAACAACCAAAGCTGTTTTACTATCCATATGCTTCTATATTTTTGGTAATAACAATAATATTCAGGTGTTACGGTAGTCTAAAACCAGTAGCATTTCAATGTTCAAATACTTTTTTCCTTTGATCATTAAGCAAAATAAGACACTTTTACCAGTGAAAACCAGAACTAATAGGAAAGAAAGAATGAATATACTCTGAGTGTTGCTTTCGAGAGCTGATAGTGTCTTTATCTTGTCTTTTGCAAAACTCAGTGTTCTGCCCCACCCCCAGAAACACTCCAGCTCTGCCAGCCTATAGCTTATTCACTAACTTTAGCTTGTGTTTGTCTTATACCATATCAAAAAACTTAAGTCTTGCTTAGCTGAACACAGGTGGATTTAAGCAGGGACCATACCATCCTGAAGGCAGTCAGTAAGAATAAACACTAAATAGTTGCACACACCTGAAGCTGAAATCCTGAAAACACCAGCTGCTACATGAAGCTGTGCACCGTTGTCTTGCACATGACAACTGAAACCTGTTCGGCACATATGTAACATATTTTCTCTTTCTCCTTCTGCTCTGCTTTCTTCCTTTCTCCCAAAAAACCCCACACAAATCTTGCCAGTCTCATCATTTGCCACAACTATGTCTTGCACCATGTTTTTGTGAAAAAACAAAACCCCAGAAACCTTCAGTTACAGCTGTTAGTGCAACAGATACTGGTGATGGGTTGAGCTCTCAGCAACTGTTATGGTTCATTTATCTATTAATCCTATATATCAGTCATGCTGACTTAATGGCATATGGCTTCACAGCAATTATTTTCAGATTCTCTTTATCAAAGAATTAGCAAGATAATTTAAAATGCTACTTGGCAAAAGATTGGAGGGGGAGAAATGCCAGTCACTCCCAAGCTCAGGTTCAGACAGCTCTGTCTGAGAGTTCCCCCAATGTTGCACCAACACTTCACAGTTTGCACTCTCCCACTTGTGCCAGCAGCAGTCCTGACTCGGTGCTCATGGTGAAACAATAGCAGTTCTAACTGCTATGTTTTATAATCCTGTCCAATTATGTTTGGTGGCAACATACTACTTCCGTCTAGAAAACGCAGCTTTTCTCTGCGATTTGGTTGGACATCAAGTTTTGAGCATCCCTGAATGGACAAGGCCAAACAAGCAGAAGTCAGAACCGGGCATCTCAAATGTTAAATTTTAAATCATTTCAGCTCTCTTGAAATAAGACAACCACATTTCAGACTAATCCAGAAGAAAATGCATAATGTAAAAAGGATTGTACTGTGGTAGGATTTTCCCTTCATGCAGCCTTTACCAATACACACCACAGTATCTCTTACTTCAGAGATGCAGCAACATAAAATAGACTGAATGAAGGCTGAGGACAGTCAGGCTGTTAACAGAACTCTCCCCAAAAGTAATCAGGTTTTTCTACCCCCAGTCCTAGCCTACACACACACACTTTTCAAAGTACTATATGGTAAATATAAGAAAGTAGAAAAAGGAGTCTACAGATAACAAAAAACACAGTAACTTGTTTTTAAATTTTTTTTTTTTTTTTTTTTTTTTTCAAAAATAGGACTGTTCCTCCATGGGATACATTATGTTTCAGAAACGTGTTCCACAACTGCAATGCCTGTAGCCAATCACAGTCATGCTTTCCCTCTCCTTTCTGTATTTTCTTTTGTACCAGAAAGAGATTGTTCAGATTTCACAACTCTAAATGATGTTGGGAAAAAAGTTGGTGACTGCACAGAAGCGAGGGGAGACAAGAGCCCTGTGCCTGGGACTGGGAATGGTCGCATGTTCCATGATGATGTACTTTTTTATTGGGATCACCATTGTGCCATTCTACACTCAAAGGTAATAACAGTCATTTATTTATGAACACAGACCCATGTCAGCAAAAACAATTAGTGAAACAGTGCCAAAATATATGTTAGTGTGTTGTACAATAAACAAACAATATGTTCTTGAAGAGCTCTTAAGAATTTAAAACAGAAGAAAAGAGAAACAAAAAAGTGAATGAAGAAGCCATCAGGCATTTATGGGTAAAGCACAAGAAAGAGGGAATAATCATCCTCAGGGCTAGAATGAGAACAGACTAAACCAAAGCGTTTACAATGAAAACTTGTAAAATAAAAAAGAAAACAAACAAGCATGCTTATCAAATCTTGATAATAGAAAGCTTAGCCAAAGCAAAGAAAAAAAAAAAAATCTTTTTCATGTGCAGGAGGGTGTGTTGTTTTTAATAAAACTGTAAAAACTTGAGCAACAGAAGTCATGGTAAAATTGTTCAGCCGAGAATTTGTATCTTACTTCCAAATCAACCATCATGAGAAACTAGCACCTTCAACAGCCCAGCCTACCACAGCAAATGTTGCAGAGTACAACGAACGCTGAAGAAGTTACTATTACCTGCATTTTTATTTCGTTTTGTAAGTTCTGCCTCCACACAGAAAATCAATTTACAAAAAACCAAAGAAAAAGAGTGCAACTCAGTTTAAAATGCTTGAACATTTTGATGGAGAAAGCAAGTACATCCACCTCATTATTCTTGCTAAGAGCACCTTTAAGCTCAAAAATGTTTGTTTTAAAGATAATGTTTTTCAGAGTAATTCGCATTCATTTTATGTATTTTCCAGCCTGCTGATTACATTACAAAAGACAATAGCATGTAAAAAGATGAGTTTCTTAAGATCTGGAGTGAGACTATTTCTTCACTTTTTTGCTACCACAGTGTACTGCTGTAAGCAAAAGCTTACTGTGTTATCAGTAATAAAAGTTTAACTTTTGAGAAAAAGTGGTAAGTAACAACAAAAAGTGAACTTTTGCCAGACAAAATCCTTCTTATTCATGCAAAAGGTCCATGTAATAAACAAAAGGAGAGAGGGGGAGAAACACATGGGAACTGATCCGAGTTCTGAGAATTATTGAATGAAAATAGTAAAAATATTTCTGAGAGATCAAAAGCTCCACTATTCGCAGCCAGATTTCAGATAAGGTCAAGCTTTACCAACGTACTGCACTTCCAAATATTTACTACCAAACATTAAAATCCATAGCGATTTTTCTTTCTTGAACAACACTTGAGGCTTATTAAAGATGGGGTTAGAATCTAATTTCAAACCACAAAATGTTTAACAAACAAACAAACTTTTCTTGCACTGCTTGCCTATGGCAGCCCTTCTCCAGGCACAGCCATCAATTTGGGGTGTGCAAAGTGCACCTCAATTGAGCAGCCATGAACTCTACCCATGCTCCCATCCACAGCTGGCATACACAGATGCACTTCCAGCACGCAACTCGTAACAGACGCTGCTAACACATTTAAAAGCAATGCTTTTTGTTTTGTTTTTGTAGTGTTTGGACAGCAGAAACTGTGTGCAAGGTACTCAAAGCCAACATCAAGGACAAAGTTCTCAGCCCAAACAGCAAAGGCTCAGAGGATGAGGATATCTTTCCTTACCCATGTCTACAGGTGTGGGTTAATGTGACAGCCTCAGGACAAGAGGTTATGCTGTATCAAACTGAAGATACACTGGAAAGAAATTCTAAGGTACTTGCAACATAGATTGAATAATGGCTCTCTGCTGCTATCTAATGCCTTTGAGCAGAAGGGGTGATTGTTTCTAAACCAAGCAGCTGAGTAAGAGTAGGAGTTGTTCATCTTTCACATGTTAATGTCAGTGCTTAGACCAAGGCACTTTTTAAATATTCCAGAAGTTACATAGTTTTGGATTTTGTTTTAAATGTTACATCAAACATTAAGTTAATATTTGTTAAGCAATTACACCAACTGAACATTTAATATATAAATGTAAAATATATATATATAAAACATGCACATTTTAGAAAGGAGAAACAAATCAATAATTTTGCCAGGTGATCACCCAGAAAACTCATTTGTCTTTGGTTTTGTCTGGAACTGTTTCTGGTCAGCATGGCAGCAGAAGCCTGGACTCATGGAGAGGGCACTAGCACTGTAGGAAGCACCAGTGTAAAGCAGAGGTGCTGGGTATTGTGGTAGAGGTCCCTTGGTCAGTCTTTTTAGGGATCTATTTCCTAGAAGATGAGTGCAGACCATGGGTGGGACAGAAATGTGGGTGCACAGTATTCATTTGGCTTTATAGATGTGTGAAAGATTGGGGAAGGGGAAAAAGTAGGGTGTTACCCTTCTGCTTCTGCCAGCATTTCTGCTTGGGAATCAGCAAACAGCTCAACGTTTTTAGACTTGCTCCCTTGCAACCAGAAGTGCTCCTAGAGGTACACTGTCCCAGGGAAGGTCAGGTTAACTTCAGTTCCAAAACCATGAGTATTTCAGAGGCCTTACCTCAGCTCAGCACTCTCAAAGGGGACAAAGTGAAATTCAGATCCTGGATACCCAAGACTGAAGCACTTTCAGAATCCAAACCAAACATGCTTGGACTACAAGTGCTCATCATCTTAAAGAAATTACATAGATTAGAGTTTCACACTGCAAACCTGATGAAATAAGACACTTTAGCTGAAGAGAATTTTGCTAGCTCATGACTATCTTTATAGTGACTATCTCAGGGAAAGCTACATACAATGAAGTGGCAAAGCAGAAATTATCCACTGTAGATTGAAACAAAAGAGTCTTGTTCACTGCAAGAGGAGGTGATTTGCTGATTTCCTACCTACTGTTTGCGTTACTGCAAGTACAAGCCTTCAGAGGTCAGGAACCATCCCCTTTCTGCCTTGGCTAGTTTCCAGCTTAAGACACCTCAGCATTATGATGTATGCAAAATAATATTGCAGAAAATAAAGTGTTAAGAACAACAATGAAAATGAGTGCTTCAAAGTCAAATAGTATTTCCACTGAAAACTAAATAACTTTGCCTTATTACTACAGGTCAAAATAGTTCTGTGTTACAAGGACAAGTAGGAAGCCTCCAACAGCCATGCTTTCCTGTTGTTCTACTAGTTACAACCAGAGGTGCACAGTGAAGCGCCTTTGTGTTCCAGCACACTAACAAGCCAGTTCTGAATTTCTGCAGAACTAACACATTTCTGCTGTGGTGGTGCCTAGAAGTTCAGTTAGGAATACGAGCATGGCACTGTAATAATAAAGTGACAGTCCTAAAGACTGCAGTTTTATTTTGAGCACATATGTATTACTGGTTGCCAACAACACTACTCCAACCTGTAAACCTACGACCTGGGGGCACAGACACACTGACAGAAACAGGAAGCATGGCAAATTGGTTATGGACATAAGGAAACCAAGATGATCTCCAGGGATACTAGTCAAACCACAGAAGATTTTGAGTAAAACAGACATGCTAGTATTGACAATCTGACTTAACTACAAATCCTGTATTAGGGTATATGTTATAATGAATCACTTTCATTTCTTATTCCAGTGCTCGTACGTCCCAGGCAAGTCGGAGAACTCTAAAGAAGTTAAAGCACGAATAGAAACAATTGCAAGCAATTTCAAAACACACCAGACTTTCCCGTGCTACTATGACCCAGGAGGAACACAGACCAATGTCATTTTTAGCAGACTTTATCCCCCAAAAGGCCTCCTCTTTGCTTTCCTTTGGCCTACACTCATGTTTAGTGGTGGATGTCTGATTATTGTTCTGGTAAAAATTAGTCAGTATGTTTCCATTCTTTCTGCTTGGCAGTAAAAAATAAATAGTACAGATAGTTGCAAGATATTCAAGTGCCTTTGTTCTGCCTGTCTTTACCTGTATTTTGTGACTTTTAATATACCAGATGTCAATGCAAGGGCAGGCATTCCGAAAAACCAAACAGCACCCACTATGGATGGCAATCCGTTACAAAATATAAAATTGATTCCCAGGAATGCCTGAAAATACCTCATAAGAACACAGACCAAGTTACTATCTGTTGTTGTTTCCTTTGGTTTTCTGAGGTACAGTTGCTTTACAGAACTACAATTCAAGTTGAGTATTAAACTCTTGTTCCACATTTTAGACAGGGTCCTAATTTTCTGTCTGGTTGAAACCAGTCGGTGCCAGATCCATATACATCATTACTGGTTGACACACTCTTTATATACTTCATTACTGATACAGTATGTATTCATGGCGTATTCGTCTGTCAAGAAAAGAAGGTTTTTTATGGTCCAAAAAGATATTTGTATTAATGGATCTCTCTGCTTTTGGGGAAGGGGAGGGGAAAAACCACCCGAAAACAAAATATACACACAGACATTACAAAGTTTGCACTCTAAACATCTAACACAAACTGTATATAATGAAATGCATGAAATGTAAGGTACAGTAAAAACTTACATTGGAAGTAAGTTTTTGTATTTGACTCAAATCTTAGCTTTACTTTGAAACAAGCGTACCACTCAAGGAAGGCTACCTGCCTGCCATTTACATATATTATAAAACCGTTAAGGAAAAGGAGTCATGATATAAAGAATATGATTATATAGTAGAAAACATCCATATCATCTTACTAAATACAGTAATCTAACATTTTACTAAATACAGTACTCTAACATCACCACAGAAGTTTGCATGGTTAGCACAAAGATAGTTCACAATAGAGGCATGTTTGTTTCTAGCACCAAGACTCTTCTTCAGAATGCTCTGATGCACATATAGACACATTTTCTGTTTTCTGAAAATAACTCTGTTTCTCTCAGCCAATTTTCATATTGCTACTGGACACAGAAGGAACATAAGATACTTCCTGCATGCTGTATTTAACTAGCACTTGGAATACAACTAGTACAAGCTTTTTCATCACAAAGCTGATCACTTAGTAGCTATCATTCACAGGAAAATTTCAGGGCTTACATACAAATTTAAGGCTGAACAACCCCAAGTCTCTCAGCCTGTCCTCACAGCAGAGGTGCTGCAGCCCGCTGATCATCTTCATGGTCTCCTCTGGACTCGCTCCAACAGCTCCATGTCTGTCTTGTACTGGAGACCCCAGAGCTGGACTCAGTACTCCAGGTGGGGTCTCATGAGAGCAGAGGGGGAGAATCCCCCCGCTCAACCTGTTGGTCACTCTGCTTTTGATGCAGCCCAGGATACGGCTAGCTTTCTGGGCTGCAAGTGCACATCACTGGCTCATGTTGAGCTTTTCATCAACCAACACCCCCAAGTATTTCTCCTCAGGTTGCTCTCAATCCATTCTCTGTGTAGCTTGTAGTTGTGCTTGGGATTGTGCCAACCCATGTGCAGGACCTTACACTTGGCTTTGTTGAACTTCATATGGTTCGCACGGGCCCACCCACCTCTCCAGCCAGTCAAGGTCCCTCTGGATGACATCCCTTCCCTCCAGCGTGTCGACCACACCACACAGCTTGGTGTCGTCGGCAAACTTGCTGAGGGTGCACTCGATCTCACCGCCCATGTCACTGACAAACATGTTAAACAGCGCTGGTCCCAGTACTGACCTCTGAAGAATGCCACTCATCACTAGTCTCCACTTAGACATCAAGTTGTTGACCACAACTCTAAGTGTGACCATCCAGCCAATTCCTTATCCACCTAGTGGTCCATCCATCAAATCCATGTCTCTCCAATTTAGAGACAAAGATGTCATGTGGGACAGTAAAGATTTGCCCATATAGACAGTGCTGGTTATGTTCTACAGTTCTGAGGAAGTTTAACGTTAAAGTCATAGATACACTTTTTCCTTCACACTCACTTTCTTTTAAAGTTGAAACTAGGTGTTTTAACAGTGTGCCAGGTTGCTGTATCACTACTGAACTTTTGTAAACATTTTTCTATTCTTATTCCGTCAGCAAAAGTTGTAATTCACTACAGAGTGAAGTTTTAATAACACTCTCTATGCTTCTTACAGCACCACCCAAGGAAGCTATATACCCTTTAGGGAGGTTTAGTTGTTTGGCTTTTTTTTTTTTTTTTTTAAATATTACTGGATTATACCATCAAGTCTACAATAAAGCTGATAAATAAAATGCTATTTTTCTGAGATCCAGCAAAACACTTCCTTTAAGAAGTGCTTCAATACAAGCAGTGACCATTGCAGTGACAGATGTACACAACTCACTTTCTCAAGGCAGTGTAGATGATTCTCTTCCTGCCAGGGAAGTGGCAGTACAAGGAGCTGGAGATTAAATTCATACTTGAAATCTGTTTGACTACAAATAGCCATCACCAGCATTGATGCTTAGACCACAGTAATAGTGCTTGAGTTGACTGGAATGTGCAAGGAACACAGGAAGAACAGGGATAGATTTTAGACTTAGATAGATTAGATTTTACTTTAGTTGTGCAGGCCATCTATATATCTATATGAATAATATTGTTTTGTTGAACCTATTAAAAACCCTATTTTTCAAGTGCTGGGCACAGACTCTCAGGAGTAGTTTTTCTTCTTGATGCCAAATAAGGATTGGATACGATGACTCTACTGTTGGAAGATGGAAAAGAACGAAAGCTCCAGCACTATTCTTGACGGAGCTAGCATTTCTCCTAGGCAAAAAAACAAACCCACAATTGCAAAAGGTTGTAAAATGATGCTTATCCCATAACTGGGAAGCTGTTTTTTTGGGTGAGGTAGATTCAGCTTTCATGAGCTGTTAGTAAGGTCACCATTCTCCAACTTTGATGAGGCAGCAACAATGGCAGCTTAAGAGGAACCTCTGGGATACCGATTCGCTAAGAAGCCACCCACGAGTCACCAGCATGTTCTTCATGTACAAAAACAATAGCAGGTACCTTCTGGCTACTCCTGACAATTTTGATTCAAGAATCCTGCTAACTGGTGCTACTTTTATTACCTGGTCCTCAAAGCAGCAACAGGGCAGTTAACATAGAGAAGAATCTGGTCTCCAAAGATTTCTCACTCATTACATAAGCCCACTGCATTTGACAACAAAATATGTTCCAACTGAGTAACTGGTATGTCTTTGGTTGGTTGGTTGGATGGATAGTTTTTGTTGTTTTGTGGCTTTTTTTTAATAAAAAAAGAAAAACTTAACAAAACCAATTTGGGGTCTTTAGCATATTTACTATTCAGAAGCCATACAAAACAATTCAGGTATTTTACTTCTGGCTATTTTCATAACAGAAAAAATAGCATTTAGGGTTAACTGGATGACTCCAAATTTACAAGCTGGCTTGAAGTTAGAAAATATTTTAATTCAGAAAAATAATTATAAGTATTGGAGGAGGCTATCCTTCGTTTGCAATAAAAAGGGCTGATGGCTGGCACAAAGGGCATAAGCCAGCCATACAAACCCCATGCAGGAAGCAAGTTTGGTGTATAAGCACATAGCTGTTCTCGGTCAGACGTTAAAATTGGGAATCATCTCAGAAGTTCCAGGGCACAAGGGGAACATCATAGGATCTGCAAAATGCTCTTTTTTTCCCACCTCTAAATATTTGTAAACAATAAAAAGGCCAAGAATGCATGTAGGAGTTTTTTGGTTTTGTTCAGTTCTCCTGGAGCAAGGTTTCTTTTACTGTGCTTTGCTAAGAATTGTCAGCTTTGATGAATATAAGTTATATTGTAGAGCTGCAATATTAGATGTTTTTCTCCTTAGTGACCCCAATTCTCCACGCTCTCAAAAGCATTAACAGAAAGGAAAAAGATAACAAAGATCAGACAGTGGTGGCTGTCCTCAACTTCCAGTAAAATAGTCAGTGAAATACAGATTTTAAAAGCATCTATTTATTATTATGCTCCACGAGAAGAAATAGCAATAAAAAAAAATCTTGCCAAAGTTGAAGGACTGACAAGCTGTTCTTTCTAAGTTTCCTAAAAATATCTATACGTCTCTTAAGTAAATGCAAGTAGTCTCATTACACCATGCACTTCTTTCCCTAGAAGTGTCATACAACATTTGCACAGAAATTAAGCTGTCATGCAGGTAAAAACATTCACACGCTGCCATGCCCAAACCAGCAGTTATGTTCCCTTTTCTCTTTGATCACATACCTCTATCTATAATAAATACAAAAATCTGATGTTATGTTTACTAGATATGCGTTACTGTAATTGGTTTATCTAGGAAAGCCAACTTTTAAAAGATGTGCTTTCTACTTCTTACCTCTTACAATTCCAGGCAGATTTTCAGAAAGTCTCAGCATGCTGAACAAGTTATTCTGCATTCAGCACCAAGAGCAAGTAAAGAGAGCACCTGAAAATACTTCAACTTTAGCAAAAAGATAACACGAGATTAATATTAACAGATGGGGGGCAGGGGAGAAAGTTGTTTGCAAGGGTCCATCTCTTTTGTAAAGTATTTGTACTACACTTGGAACAAGACAACCTGAATGAAGTAAATATAGGCTGTTTAGTCCAATCAAACTCAAGGTAATTCTTATATAAACTTTCTGAATAGTCTTTAAATAATTTCATTCCTATGCTTTAAAGTTTAATGAGACAGTACAATGTATTAAAGAGGTGTCTCAAAAAACCCTCAAAGATAGAGGTTGAGCAAAAAAATCATGTTTGATTCTACATAATTCTCTCTCTGCTGGAACATTTCAAAACATTGGACATGCTTATTTGTAAAGTAAATAAAGATAGATATCTTGACTTCTTTTTGGAGACTACTCTTGATAATCACCTGACCCCTAAGTCAACAGGGCTGTCAGCCTCGGCAACCTGAAACCACAGGACCAGACTTTAAGCCTAGTCTACAGAAAATAATTACCACCTCTTGGCTCATGAAATAGTTGCAATGAACAAATGCCTCCAATTAATTATTCTTATGCTATATAGATTGACATAAAGATAGTGATTGGACAGGCCTTGAAATTGAATTACTCTCTGATTTGTGGGGAGGAAGTCCCCATAACCATGGCTTAATCTTGTATACCCAGAATAACATGAAGCCTGTCCCTAATGCAGCCTATAAAACACACAGCTAGGATGAAACAGATAAACAATGAGAGTAAATAAACTAACTGGCCTGTCTATAGAGTTTTGGCACCAGAGTTTTTGCCCTTACTGCACTTTTTTTTCTTTAAAGTATATATTAAACTTGTTACATAGAGATACTGTTGTGTGAGTAAACGTTTGCTGCCTTTACTTAAACATACTGTTGTTTTTTTCTATGATCCTGAAGCCAGTGACAGGAGTAGTGGAACCAACACCCTTTTATCCATATCTGTCAATGGATGGAAAACCGGAGAATTAAAACTGCAAAACCTAGATGTCTGGCTAACCAAGGGAGACTTGAACTCCTAAAAGGAGGGAATTGAGGTGATTCACTGCTGACACAGACATCACAGCAACAGCTGACCAAGATTCCTCTTCCTTCGGTTCCAACCTTATCACATCAAACTTTTTGCCTTGAACTTGACATGAAAGGCTAGCTAACCACCCTTTAAAGGAATACTTGCATGGATGTTTTTGGCGGAGTGGGGTGGTGGTTTGGGTTTAAGCCTTCTGCAAATGCACTTTTATCAGACAGACTGTGACAATAGAAATGAAACCTGTATGAGAAATTCTGTCTCAAACAACTCATTCAGAACACAGCATTGAGGCAGCTGTATAGAGATATACATTAATAGAAGCTTTCAAAAAAACAGCTTATAAAAGTTTTAGTCTGCCTTTCCACAGATAAAAATTTGAAAAGTCTCCATTGTTCCTTTTATAGCTACTAATGTTCCCCTCTGTAGCCACTGAAATGGTTCTTCATGCCTCACTAGTGGTTCTTCATGCCTCACTAGTAGACAGGAAATAATTCATTGCCTTCTCAGCCGCATTCAGTAGAGCGATGACATAGCACCAATGAAGAGAGCTTTTAAAGGTGTTAAAATATGGTTCAGTCAGATGTGGGCCACGCATGTAAGCTCCTCAATGCTGTGGCTCAGCCTGCAGCGTTCTGAGGCACCAGCTCAGGAAAAGCCATCCCTTTTACAACAGTGATGAGAAATAAGCGTCAACTGTGCCGTTATATGCTGATTTCAGCAGAAGCATTGCCTTATAGCTGACTCATTGACTCAGTGACAGCTTCAAGCCAGAGCTGCTGACTAACACCGCATTTTTACCATAGGTCAAGGAGGGATTGAATGCAGATGATCAAATTCCAGTCTTTGTCACATCTACCTCCCAGAAATCACATACTAAATTGAGTTCAGAAAAACCACAAAACTATTTGGTCTTTTTAATAGCTGAAACATCAGCTGCTTTTCCAGGACATTTATATATGCACTATATAACTAGTAATAGAGAAATCTGCAAACAGAATGGAGATTACAAAGAGAGATACAGATTACATGGAACTGGTGAGGCAGACCAAAGCTGAGAACAGGATTTAAGGCAATGGAGTCAAGAAAATGAGGCTTAATGCAAAAGGATAAAAATTAGATGCTTCACCAGAAGATATTACTACAGTATAAACAAATTAATGTAAAGAGAGTCAGCAACATGCTTGAGTCATGGACTGTGTTATTAACAAGTTATGAATTAGTTTCAGAATGGCAGTTATCAAGTTTGCTTAAAGCTATTAAAAATCCTAAATATTTCAGTTAGTTCTCAAGAACAGCTAAAATGCATTTAATGTCAGAAACCATAGAAAACCTGCATGACAAAATTGTTTTGTTTTGTTGGGGTTTTTTTCCAAACATTCTCTACACAACACTGTGCCTAAGAGCCAGCTGCTTTCAGAAGCATCAAAATATTTTGCCTGGACTAAAGAGCACATGAGCACTGCGGAGGTTCTGGAAATCTTTGAGAGAAATACAAGAACCATAGTCCTGACTATGGTCATCTAACACCTTCACCGGTATACTCCATTCTCAGAAATGTGCTTTCTCAGACAAAAAAAAAAAATACTGCACAAATCTGTCACAATGAAGGAGCACAAAATGCAAATAAGAGATAGAAGACCCTTTAAAAGTGTCAACAAAAAACCCCAAGTGACAAAAAAAGCCTCTTAGTATTGCTATTTGTAGGTGAGTGTTTTGAGAATGGACAATTTAGGAGAGTTTAAAGGAAGTTGGGTTTTTTTGGGTGGTGGTAGTTGTTTTGTTTTTAAAGGAGACAAAAAAAAGGGAACTTTTCAGGCAACGTGAATCATAAAAATATAAATCTCTTGTCACATAATAGACATTTCCAGTTGTATGTTGTGAAAGAAGTCATCAGGCCACCAGGACAACTGGCACAGCCACGGCCTGCTCCTTTAGTGAGCCACAGCTGATGTCAGGCTGTAGGCTGGGTGCCCTACGCACAAGAGGATCCAAATTCCAGATTGCACTGTGTAGACATGGGGTCGTCAGCATGGGACACCTAATAACTGAAGCTCTCACAGTCCCCAGCCACTTGAAAAAATTCCTAATAAATGAAGAGCTCCTGTAGTCTCACAGCGTCTTTAAAAGTTCAGTGAATGGATCAATACAGGAAATCTGATGCCCAGCTGGTTCTTCACTGGAAAGCAGGAGTTATTAAAACTTATGAATAAAAACCTACAGTAGCTGTTTTGGAACAAGATTAACAACATGCTTGTTCCATTATTTCATATTCTGAAAATCAGCACTCTTTAGGTTCATGTTTGCGCAGAATTTATCTACATGGAAATGCAGCAAATCACCCATTCAGCTGACATTTAAAGTGTCTGAGACAGTGTTGAGAGCAAGTATTTTATACAGCTTTTAAATATCAAGACTCTGCAAGAACATAGTGTTAAAAAAAGAAATTTAAAGACTCAAGCTGATGACACCTCTGATCTCAAATCATAGCAATGTACAGGAATATATGATGCCTATTAAGACTAGAAAAATAATTTCTCAGAAGATAAAAATGAATTAAATACAAGAAGAATCAACAGATAAAGTGTAATTCTGTTGCCCCCATCTTCTCAACTCAACCTAATCCATGTCAAAAGCAGACACTGGCATCTGATTGCAGTAGTCAGAAATATGAATTCAGAAATTAAGAATTTATCTGACTGTGAAAAATGAAGGTACAAATCCCAGCTGTAAGAATATATGCTTTTTCTAGCATTCAAGAGCTAAGTGACTAAAAGACACACAATTAATTCCATGAGACTATTCCCATGTGTCTCACTGTGGTTTAAAGAAATGATTCTGTACAGGAGACCAGAGGCATTTAGCAGTCTACATCTGCCTTATACTTCCTAGTAGCTGGAGATACAAGAAAAACTGGTGCGCATTTAAGTTGTTACTGCAAAGTGGTTGTGCCTTCTCCCAAGTCCTGCCCATGGGGGACTATATCATAACTATCTAGAAGCAAGTTTGTAACAGAATGAGAAAAGCTCTAAAACAGAACAAGAGATTTACTTTGCTGGAAGCAGCACGGTTTAGGGGAAAAAACGACAAATACAATACCAAAAAAGAAAACACAAAACAAAAAACACCCCCCACCCCAAGCAAACACACACGCACAAAAAATCCAACAAAACTAAAACCTCCTAAACCCATAAACATAAACCCACCAGACACCTCACCAGATGCTCCACATAATCACTGACAAGCTGGTGACAAGGAAAGGTTAGGAAAAGGATGAAAAATGAGAGCAAAATTATCACTAGCAAACTAATCAGATAAAAGCACTTTGGAAAGCTAGTTGTAAGAGCTCAGACATTGCTAACAGAAGGAAAAGCAATCTCTAACCTCCCTCCTGGCATACAACTAATTTTTGGATGATACTGAATATTAACACTTATTCTATAAAGTTATACAGAGCTGTCGTGCTCCTAATCCCAATTTCTGTCATTTTACCTCACCAGCTGTAAAAAAGCAGAGTCCCCAACTACATAGACCTAACCAGAGCAATATATCACCAGATTCAGCTGATAGTAGATCTGGGTGATGTATTTAAATACAAGGATTTTTTAAATGGATTTTTAATATTATTTTCATCTGTATGATATTTTCTTACTTTGGTTATAAAATGTCAGGTATAGTAGTTTCAAAAAAAACCAAACCCAAACTAATAAAGCAGCACTGCATCTACTTTTTCAAACATTCCCACGAGGAAAGTTTTGCTAATGAAAGCACAAGTAGGGGGGTTTTTGTTTGGTTTGTTGTGGGTTTTTGCACATTTGATTTTTGACAAAACAAAGCTGACTAGCTAGGGTGTATTGTTTTTTGGGTGGGCAGAGAATGGTGAAGAGGAAATTATTTCAGAGTTGGCTCATCTCTCAGACAGGTGGAGTTTTTTTCCATATTTTATTCTGTTATCTTTCTGTTCAGTAAAGTTAGGTTGGTTTGCCCATACATTCTCTTTTCCCCATGTTATGGATACAGTAATCAGTCTTCCCAAGTTTCCCATTATCAGAAATAAATTCTAACAGCTAAAAGATTGCACAGATATAGCCCTCAATAGTGATTTTCATCAGGCAATATGGATTCAATCTGACTTACCTAAATATTTTTTAGCCATTGTTCCCATCTGTGCTTCTCTTTCCTTGTGGCAATTAATTGTGTGAAGCAACAGGTCACATAATGGCTGATTCTTCCTTTAGCCTTCAGAAAACAGTTTACTTCAACCCTGAGCCACTCAGCACTCATGATCCTTGTCCGGTGTCCCTCTCATTTCCAGTGTATTTTTAGATACTTTTATTGCCATCTCTTCAGTCTCTTGCCAGTTGTTACAACTCATCTTGCACCTTGGCCTTTCTGATCTTATCCCAACATGCTTTCACTATTTCATCTGTATTAGTCTCTTACAGTGCTTATCTTTCCATACAATCAGGATCACTGCCTGCCCTTTCCAGCAGTGACCAGCTTCCTTAATACGATCTTCCCAGAAGACTACATATCAGCTTCCCAAGCTTGGCGAAATCTCTTTTTTGAAGCCCATTATTCTCATACTGCTATTGCTCCTCTTTCTTCATATAGGACCATGAACCCTGTTATTTAATAAATGCCTTCACCTAACACGGCCACCCTCCTTCAGTCCATCTTACAATCATGCAGTTCTGAACAAATAAAAAAAGATAATACTTGGTTTATTAGTAAATTCTTTAACTTTTCTTTACCTGCATCCAGTATTACCCATTGTACCATAATATTAAATCCACTGCCTAATTGACTGACATAAAGAGTATTTATTGCCTTTAATATATTTATGGTGAGTAAAAATATCGACATTTGATGAAGACAAAATGGAAATATCAAAGTAAAGCATATATTTCAGAGAGATCTACAGATACTGCAGTCTGGCAAAATAAAATTTAAGGGCTAAACAACACAAATTGATGTTCAGCAGTCTTTTTGGGTTTTTAACGAGAAAAAAATTAGTAACAGTCTGTTCAACTGATGACACAGGACTAGTCTGCTGACTGATCCAAGAGCCTCAAGATCCAGCTAGCATGCAACTAAGACTGAAACTTTTGAATCCCTTATCTGTACCTGTAGTAATAAATGTAATACTTATTGTTTGAATATGATAGAATAACGTTTGAATATTGCCAGCAGCAATCTTTCAACACAACATATTTACACAGATTACTGTCCACACATATCCACCTCCCCAGCCTCTCTGCACCTCTCATCATGCAACTGCAAACAATAAGGAAAAAGAACACTTTTGGCAGTAGTTACAAGTGGGCTGTAAGACACATTTGGCTTAAGTAATATTAATTTGGTCTCCAGTTCCATTAAAACCATGAACACAGTTGAAGAGATAAGCTGAACTAATGCTGAGTTTTCATCAGAAATTAGAGAGCATAGCCTGTATTTCAATACTTGTTTTTAATCACAGAAATAGCAGGATTTTTCTTCTCTGTTTATATGGAGCTTTGGCAGAAACAAATGGGAGTGTCACCTTCCCTAGGCAGGCGGGACTGGGGCTATCTATTTTTTTGCACTTATTTTCTTCTTTCTGCTCCAATTTATCTTTCTCTTTTGCGGGGTTTGCTTTTGCACCAATTTGTTGTTCTGTTCTCCACATTTTCTCACTTCAATGACTTCTCTCCTGCACAATTCATTTCATAAGGAAATTTAGGCTATAAATTCTGAAGGAAGATATCTACAACAGCATTCAACTGCATGCAAAGAAAATATCTGACCAAAGGGGGTACACAAAAGAAAAACTGCAATGAGAGAAGTTGGTATTTCACATGACCATTCTTTGGGGAACTTGGTAGAAATTTATCATTTAACACTTAAAAATTATACCAAATTTCTTCCAGCTTTGCCTCTCTGATCTTTTATTCCTCATTTAAAAAAGACTTTAAGAGATAATGGTCAACAAGTCTGACTTGAAAAACGTTAGCCAGTTCAAATTAAAGTTAGAAAAACCCTATTGCACTGAATTCAGAAAATAATAGTTTACATTTTTATAGCTTTTAACCACATATTAGCATTTTAAGAAGAACAGACCTACCTCACTTCAATTCACTTTTGAATATAACACTAATGAATGCCAGTGAAACACTCCTCTAACATCTTATTGAATAGTGAGAGGTGTCAACTGTGTGCGTCACACACAGTAATGTGCAGTAATGCAGCCTCCTGCCACATGATTAGCATTATTTTTCTTTTGCAACTCAGGTCATTTCCCTTGCTCTCCCCCAAAAGAGAGCCAACAACTACTGTACCTGTTCCATGTATGATGAGACTCAACCAATTAAAATGCACATTTCACTGAAGCAAACCTTGAAGCCTGTCATTAATCATGACTATTTCCACATTAAATCTCAACTTCCATTTCTAATCTGTTCTGAATTATTTCTGCAGTGTCATTTGAAACATGGTATTGCTGCGTGGGTTTAAATTTTTAGTGTAATATATCTTCTGATAGGCATTTATGGAAAAATATCACTGAATCAAAGAAAATCCTATGCAATACCATTAGGGCGAAGAGTCAGTATGCAACAAAAAAACCCAAATAAAACACACCCCAAACTTCGCTTTTCTAAGCAAATAGTTGATATACTTTATGTCTGGGAAGAAAAGTTACGATAAACCTCTTCCTCCATAATGCAAGCCATAACATCTCCATCTTCTATTTTCACATCCCATAAAAATCTCAGATATACTACATCCTACTAGTCCTCTGCTCAAGAAATCAAAGCTACTGTAAGAACAATCTACTGTTTTAATATTCCGTAGCCTGTATTTCTTAAACACTGGCAGACAACTATTGCTTGATCATATGGTGCTCTTGAGAATCAAGAGATCTTGGCCTCAGAGTCAATTCCTATCTAATCCTGACAAAGGAGTCAATGAGGGCACTAACCTCAGTCAGGCTGCTGAATCATCCCTGGTTCTGAAACTGTACTTAAAATGCTTCAGTACATCAATAGGTTGAAAGTTATCTCACAAAATACCCAAAAGCCTGATCACTGGAGTACTCTGATGGCTGAATCAGTGTTACAGCTAATTTGATCTAACACATTTTCCTGAGGGGACAGATGCTTCTCTCCACTCTTCCTACACATGCGACGTTCCCTCTGATCCAGGCACTGGCTCCCACCTCAGCATTGGGACCTGGCTGACAGAAAAGCGGCATTTTCCTTATGAGGTTATTTTTAGGCCAGTCTAGCTCTTAAGTTAATAGAAGGGTGTCATGGCATTCAACAGACTTAACACAAGTGAAGGGTTAGCATTCAGCATGGACTTTAAACACCTACTACCACTAAGAACCCGGTTAATATTTTTCTACAGAAGTCCAGGGATTTCTGCATTCACACAGCACCTCATTTCTCACCCTAAGGTAGGTTAATTAGGGAAGTAAGGACCTGCTGATCTCTTCTTCCCAATATGCACATATTGCCAAAAACTCAATTAGCTTAAATTAGCAGAAGACATTATTTATTATTAATTAAATGGATGACTAGGAAAAGGCAATCAATCAAGTCCTGTGCAAGACTGGAGCAAAGATTTCATTCAGACATTAGTCAGCTCCCTTCACCAAAGGCTGCACCCAAGCAGAACTTAATCTGTTAGATAAACACATGATGCTTTACAAAGCCCAGTAACAAAAAGGCAGCCATTAGCCTTCATTTCTGACATCAGCTCTGGCTGGTATCTTGCACAATTTACTTCTTAATTCATTCTGAAAAGCAGCCTGTAATAAGCCATCCTGACATGTATTTATTGAGTGCTCTTCACAGCACAAGTGTTGTTAAATTGCTTCCCATGCACCAAACTTTTCACCATCAATATTTTCAAATCACCAACTTGAAAGTCTTTCAGGTCTAAAAAAATCCAGGTCTGTACAGTGTATATTACGTGTACATTGCAATACAGTCTTAGTGATATCAGATAAACTTTCATAGAAAGAGAATTGCTGCAAACCACAGGACATGTATTCTCACATTATTTTAAGCTTTTTTTAGAATAGGGCTTTTTAAAAAATATTATGAATATAAATAATTGCCTATAACACCAGATAAAGATCAAAGTGTGTTAAGAGGTGAATTGGAATAATTTCTTTGGCCTGTATAACTTGCAGCATCTGTTATTTGCATAATAGGAAAACAACAACATTTTTATATAGAACACTGCGTCCTTTTTGCACTTGCTGGACAGCACAGGAATAGCAATGAGCATCCATTGACATGGACAACTCCATCCTGCCCAAAAGTCAGGTCTGGAGCAAGAATTCTTTCACCTTGACCATTCAGGGATTCAGTCAGAGATGCATCAAGTAATAGATACTGGTTAAAAAATATTGTTTCCCATGAAAAGGCAGAACCTCGATACCTTAAGCTGCAGCAGAAGGTTCTCCTGGTCAGTGGCTGAGTTACTAAGGAAGAAGTATACTTCTCCTCTCTTCCATCTCCTGTTGGCATGCTACAGGAAGCCAGGCAATAGGCACACTAATACAATACTTCCCAAGCACTGCAGCTGCCAGGCTGTAAGAAAAGCAGGGCCTTTTAACAACATGCAGTGTCAAAAGGAACTTAGCCAGTAATGCTGTCTTCCCAATAGCTCCCAGGAGGCATGACTACATAAGGAGGAGATAGGGTTTCATTAAAATCACTGAAGATACTAGGATGTTTATGAGAATTGCATTCACGACATTTCATTTTGGATGAGTGAGGATGGTATACTCTCAAAGTTTATTCTGAAGTTTAATGAATTCAGTAAAGTGTCATTAACTTCTTGTTTCTTGATTTCATTAGCTGTTCAAATCTTCCTGTTGCAACAGTGCCTAAGGAACCTCATGCAGAGACCACGAGGTCCCCATTGGAAAGATGAGCATAACAAGCTAGTATTTTTTTCTTTCTTTCTTACTACACTGTGCAAATAACTTTTCATACATAGCTTGAATATTGAAAGTTCTTTTATTGTTTGAATCCTCAAGTCTGCTCAGAATTATGCCTCTATTCAATGATGTGACTGACAGGATGCCAGAGGTCTCACTGGCACACTACTCTTCCACAGTCTCCACAGAAGGGTGCCATGCTGCAGGCCTGAACCTCCAGTGCAGCAGGTTGAAATGGCATTTATTACCTGGTCAAACCAATCCAAAAGTTACTTTGATCTGAAAATGGAATAGTGCTGCAGCTGATACCTATGTACACGCAATGACAGATCTCGGGGACAATCACAGCTACACCACAGTCAGTAGATTTTAGCCCAACATACCACTATGTGAATCCACTAAGTCTGCTACATATTTATTCATATGTAATTCATTCTGCACCTGTAATGGATTTACTTCAACAGTTAAGTGCAGCCAATACTAAATAGCCTGGCTATTTGCAGTCTTTTTATTTTTCTTATTTTTAAAATATATTTTTGAGCTGACTGAAATCTAAATGCAAAGTCTTACATGAAGGCTTATCAGTAACATTTGTGACATTCTGTTAAAAACTTTCAATCCATAAACAAATTTCTGAATTACAGCAGAAAAAAAAAACATAGCATCATCATCTGTGATGGATCAAGTCATTACAGTATTTCACACATTTAAAGGAAGGAAAAAAGTGACAGGCACCTTTCACTTAGCCTAATTTATGACAGACATTAAAAAAAGAGAGATGTCATCCTTATTTCTGTTACTGTCATTATGAAATTTTGTCTTCAAATACAGATAATGCTCAAATCTAACAAGAAGAAATACTTCCTGGGAAGAAACTATCAGTGAAATTGGCTGAAGTTTTAACTCATTCAAAATCTGGTAGGTGAGAGAATAGCACTGAAGCAGGAATTTCCATGTAAGCCACTTGTAGTCATGACTAAAAGTTTAAAAAAAAGTTGATAATAATGCTGCTTGTTCATGCATTAACAGAAAACACACAAAAGGATAAAACAAAACTGTCAAGTAGTTAACTATGAAATCAGAGCTCTAGAAGGACTGTGACTCTGGAATCAGGTGAGACACAGCACCAAGTTCTCCTTTGATGCCAAATCAATCTCTCCCTCTCAAACTACAGGTTGTGGGGAGAAGATTGCCATTAAGTGAACTGAGTAAGTTTGCTCCAGTTTGATATGCGGAGCCAATAGGTCTCTTAGCCATCTAACCCCCTACCCAAAAGGTGTGCTGTACTCTTGTATCCTGCATTGCTCCAAAGAGAGCAGCCTAGGGCAGGTGGGAAAGGGGAGTCACTCAATTTGTGCTTCTCTTAGTTAACTGATGTAAGAGTAAGTTGGGTCTTAACATACAGCAAACAAAAACAATCTATACTCCTTACAATTAAGCATTGTATCTTCCCTGCCAAGTGGCAAGAGATAGGTTTTCCCATAAAGCCTTCTTACCAAATGAACTATGCAGGGGCACAGTAGCACTAATACAAAATCATTAAAAGAAATGTCTCCAGCAGACAGTTTTCTTGGCTTTCTCATATTATATTACTGGAAATTCAACAAGAAGCAAGGGCATAAATTAACAAAGTAATGAATTTAGAAAGGAAACACATATAGGCTGATATGAAGTTTAAGTTACAGATAAGAAATGGGGCTTCACCATTTCAAACTCAAGGATGGAGAATAATGAGGAAGTGAAATTATCGTTCATGCTTTACCTGGAAGATAACAACCAAGACAATTTTGTACACAGAGGACTTGAAACTGAGCATAAATTTAAGCCATTCTTTAGTTATGACAGAGTTTTCTCCATTAAAATGTAAACACTAGCACCTAAATTATTTCATTTCCCTAGCCACCTCTTTCAGCATCTCAAAACTGAAATATCCATTTTATAATTTTAATAGCATGAACATCTCATGGAATTGCAAAATTGATATTGAAAATTAAAAACGTCAATATTTTGCAAACTGAAAAACTCTGAGGATACAATGCAATATTTTCAGTGTGATATAACACTGCAGCAAACAAGGTAGAAAAAACATAACCATTTGTGAGGATTCTCCTGAAACCAGCACCAAAAAAGAAAAAAAGCTCCTTTTTGAGATTCCATTCCATGCTATTGCTGCTCTCATCAGAAAAAAAATGCCAACTTTAATTCCTACACAGAAAACAGAATGGAGAAGCCTGCATTACTGTGCTTCCATACACAAAAGCCAGTTGATTTAAGCTGTAAAAAACATTTTTACACATACACAAAGGACTTCAGAAGGGAGAGTAGAGGTAGCTTATCTTAATTGTTTTATAGTTCACTAGGGCTCCTAAATCACCTGGAAACAACTCTGATTGTTGGCCTATAGAAACTGCATTCCCCTCCTGAACATGGACCAACAAGCTTGCTTCCAGAGGATAAAAATCCTACCTAAAAGCTGCTTCACATAATTCAGTTTGGCATGGACAGGTTCAGGGGTTTTCGGTGTTGCTTTTGTTGCTGTTGCTTAAGAAACACATAGGGGAGCCCTTTGATCTCTGTAATGCATTGTTTAATATAAGTGTAACACTGGAGCAGAGAAAAGATGCATGGTAGTGCAGTTGTACCATGACAATTGCTTGCATAGAATATTTCTTAGTCTGGCTTCTCTGTGCCTTTTCAAGCTTACAGTCATTCGTTTTTACGCAACTTCATTCTTTACTTTCTAATACTGCAATGTCAGATATACATACAGCATACTCTATCATTTAGAGCCCATATGACTTCCACTTTGATTGGCTGGTATACCTATACCAGTTTACATACACTAGAAAGAGGAGTGAAAACCAGAAAGATTGCCGGCAAGTGCATTTCTAGCCCTGGTAATCTGCATCCTAGTAAGTATTATAATTGTGCTACATTATGAAATGGCAGATGTTTGTGATATGAGATGCTCAAATCAAGAAGTGTGTCAGCAGCCTGTTGGTAACATCAGTATTAGAAGCAAAAAGCAGAGAGAATGCCAAGAGACCTTGTGGATAAGTGGAAAATAAGAGTCCCTCACAATGCAGGGCCTGCAGAGAGAAAGGCTTAGCAAATGCCAACCACAAGATTTCCAGTCGTCGTTTCTCTCTCTTTTCCAATAAGTCCTAAAGTAAGGGCAGCATCCCTTGCCATGAGAGGCACTCAGGAGCAGTCAGAGCCTCTTGTTTCTCGGTTCTACCCTTCTGTTGTGTTGGCAGCCCACTCTGCTGCCCCATCCCTGCTCGAAGACATCAGTTTTTTCAGGGTCTTCTTAGGCATGAGAATGTTCCCAGCTGCTGCACAGCAGTCTTCTCCTCCAGCAGTCTGATGCCAAAAGTTATGTCCTCTCTACAACCCTGTATGGCTTAGGGACAGGAAGGCAAAGAGAGGTCTGGGTGCACAGCACATCTACCTTTTAAAATAAACTCTTACCAAATCTGTATCTGTTGCATTATAGTTCCCCCTCAAATACGTCAAGACAGTAGCTTCTAATGCTACTTCACTGAGTCCTTGTAAACACATCAGTGTTCTTGGATCCCAGTACCAGAGCTGCTTCAGCCCAAGAAGCTTAGATTACATAGACAAGGCTACATTTTGGTATCTGCTTTGTTGAAGCTACAGTTTTAAAACCAGCTTGTTTTCCAAAACTTGCTTAGCTACTTGGGTAAGTAAATAGGAATTGTTCTAAGAGGTTTAAGGCTGCTAACAAAAGCCAATATTTGCAAAAGGAGGAAACATTTTTTACTGGACTCAATTATATTATTGCAGTAGTCAAATTCAATTTAACTTAATTCTCTGCATTTACAGCTCTGTATTAATGCCAAACACCGTGAAATAAAAGGATTTTTAATGCAAGCTGGCCTATGAGAAGATGTTTTAGAGCCACATGTCCATATATTTTTTTTAATTCTTTATATTTATGGCATCAAGTTCAGAATTCAGGGCCCAGGAACTGAGGTCTTGGACGCTTGCTTTCCTTTGTCCTCTTACAAAGAACCATTGCAAGTAAACTCAGATTTTGCTTCTTGGTTTGCACAACACATGGCATTCCTACAGCAACATCAGCAAGTTCAATTCCTAAAGAGGAACGGATCAGCTTGCAAGTGCTATTTGTGTATACAGTACTAGTAGTTTAGTTTGCTTTGAATTTATCTGACCGCCAACTACTCGGTGCTTTATATATGCACTAGTACTACGTACAAGTATTTGTTGCCAAGAGATTACTATCAACATTTGTCAAAGAATGTGCTAATATAATACCTATTTAACTTGCTTAGAAATACCTTTTTATAAAGTAGGATGGGGGATGAAAGCATGGACTACATTACAGCACTACTGCAGCCTTACAAAGGGATATCAATGGGAATAGACAAGATACTGACTGCAAAAGTATATACAGATGAAAGCAAGAAAAGCCACAGAGAACTTTATTTACACACCACCAATAAAAGTATCTCAAAGATCCAGATGTCAAAGTTTCAGTCCAATTTGGTAAAGAAAAGTCTAAAAATTAAGCTAAAAATACAAATAATTACAGAAATAAAATAATTAATAGGAAGACTTAACCAGAACGACATCACACCACCCCCTTCAGAAATTCACTTTCTCTTTCGACTTCCCAAGTGACTTCCAAGTCAGACTCTAAGGAGCAAACAGTTGGTTTGATCCAGGAAGATAACCGGACCACTCCAGCAGTTCAGTGCACAGACAGGGAGCTTATTTATTCAAGCTGTACACAGCTAACAGCTTCTGATGGAGCAGTTACAAAGTGTGATAAATACATAAAGAACTAGACTGTCTAAAACCAAAGGATGTTCTACCTTGAAGAGGGTATCAGAAGTGGACTCTTGGAAAGTAATTGCTTTTAGATGGGATACAACATTTTGGAAACAGATGTTATAGTGGGGTTTTCTTCCTTACTCTTTTGACCTGAAGTGTACATTGGGGGCCTCTGCGATGAAAAAGGTGCTCAGACAGCCAGAGTTCAGTTATTTATAGCCTAGTTTATTCCATTCACTTTCAGAACTAACATGTTTCATCTTCATTTAAACCCAGAGAGGACCATTTGACACAAGCTGAGGAAGTCGCCAGGTTTGGCTTATGCAAGGAGGAAAACAAATGCCTTTTTTTTTTTTATCGGCCATTTCTCATGTTTTAGGTTTTTTTTCCTCATTTTGTCAGTTAACTGATAAAGGGAAAAATGGGGCTGAATTATTGCTGAACAACTGGAGGAGAAAGGTAATAGATGGAAAAAGTACAGTTAAGTGCTTCAGCAGACTGGAAGGAAGCATTTCTGTTTACAGGAAAACAGGATTTACTGCATACATCAGAAAGTGGTGATAATTGGCAGGCAATCAAAGAGACTTCTGGCTACTTCACCACTTTATACAGCTTAATGTATCCTGGCTAGAAGGCAAAGAATAGAGATTTGACTAAACTCTTCATCTCTGCCAGATGTGGCCCTTGAAAGTCAAGTTCACAAGCAAGGACACAGGAATCCAATACCTAAACATGTTTTGCTCAACAGGAACATTTTCTGTGTGCTATTTTTCAAATTTTCTCCATGTCCACGAGCTGGATACCTCCTGCTTTAATCTAGCAAGCAACAATAAGGGCTGCAAATCTAAAGCTCATTTTATACCACTGCTAGTAGAACCACACGCCTAGCTCTATTCCACACTCATTACTTAAAAGGTAAAGGGTGTTTACGGTAGCTTGTTCTTTAATAAAGTAAGCACTTATAGGCCTTGCAGCCACAGTGTAATATTTACAGTGTTCCTTGAAGTGTACCAGAATTTTTTTCCTTTCAAACTAGAGAACAAAGGCTTTATTAAAAAAACCAAACACAAACAAACCCACAAAAAGCCACACACACGCCACACCACCACCCTCAACCAAACAAAAAAACCCCACAAACCACAAAACCAAACCCCTATGTTAAACCAAAGGATGTCTTCCCCAGCATGTACACCGCTCACTGCATCATCATCTGCAGCTCCTCACTGGGCTTTTGGGATTATTTTCAGCTAATTTGGAACATTTAAACCAACCCAAATGGTCATGAATTTACCACAAGAAATTAACTTTGAGTTTTATAATTTTCAAGTGCAATTCACCAGTTTATTTCATCTTATGAAACACTGTACTTCAGACAGCAGCATGAAACAACTCTAGAGAATATATTAGGTTTTTGAAACATAATGCTAAGTCTTATTTTATTTTCTTCAGTGAGAGCATTCATCAGATTCTTCATGTGGCATTAAGTATACAAATTATTTTCACATTACCATGAAAATGTGTTTGTGTGGTTTTTCAAATCTACTTTATATAACTCTACATGGAGAGGGTCAGAAATGTCAGCCAAACAGAAGCTTGGAAGAACCAGAATCATATTCACATTAATCTAGAAACTCTTCTTCCTAAGATAAGATATTTAAGAAACACCCTGCAATTTAGACATATGAAATTATTCACCTAAAGAGAGATCAGTTTTTCAAACATTGCCTGACATCTATCCCTTAGGACCTCTAACAGTGAGCAAAGGATATGAAAATACTTTCAAGTCGTCTTCTCTCGAAAAGGACAGTGTAATTTCTTTAAGTGTAAACCCAAGATTCTTGTACTTGGGAAATATACATACTTATCAAGCATATTATGCTTTTCTAGGATAGAATTTACAAAACCTCACCACCCAGAAATGGCATGTTAATTTTGCCAAGGGTAGCACTTCTTTTCTAGCAGGACATCAAGTACCAAAACAATAAGGTCAGATCTTAACTGCTGCACAGAGCTGTACCACTTCACAAGTGCTAGGTATCAGACCATAGATTTTTAAATTTAGAGACCCTCACTTGACAAATCAATGCTCCAATATTGGAATACAAGTGTGCCTCCAATAAGTATCTACATGTCTATGGATCCATAATATCAAGTATTTATTGCTGGAACAGACTTTATAACATAATATCATCCAGCTTTAAGTGCAGCTGTCATGAAGGACAACACCAGAAAACACATAGCCCAAGAATAAGTTCATAATTACCAACGAACCACCACCTACTGTAGTTCTCAAGTTTTAAAGACTGGTCTGTATTCAGGTTACTCTCCTTAACACAGAAAAATATCAACTATAAGGTCATTCTCAGATAAATTATTAAAATAAAGAACACAGATGGTCTTCAACTAGCTAAAGGCTAGTTGAATTTAGCTGGGCTGAAGGATACTGTGAGCATGCTAGAAATGCCAGGCTCTGCCACTAGGCTTGTTTGTTGCTACAGCTATTGACCAGTCATTTTACAGAATTTCTTACAGCTATTTATGTAAAGCACTGCAAGTACACAGAGCATTTTCCTTGGAAAGCAGATCAAAAACACAGGAAAGACACATTGCATGCCAAATTCATTGCTGGACTAACTCCTCTGAAGATAACAAGCTCACTTACAGGATGAGTTGTTTCCTAAGTCTCAGTCATTTTAAATAAAAAAGTAAAACTCTCACATAGAAGTCTTGAGCAGTAAAGTTCACTATAGATTCTAAGACAACTCGGTCAAAAAACTTATCCTGAAAATTGGTTATAATTCAAGTAGTATGGGGGTTGTGGCTTACTATAGTGTTGCCAGAGATGACATCGAGTCATTAAGTGCAAAGCAAGTATTTCTGCATAACAGAAAAAGATGGCCTTTTAGAAAGTTACCTTTCTTCTGTTTCTGATTTCTTGTAAAGGGATTTACCCCCCAACTTGTAAAATTCAACAGGATTTAGAAAGCCAAGTCAGAACAAGTAAATCCTGAAGTGAATGTTCTCAAATAATCTTTACAGTTTTATGCATGACAAGGTGCTTTTGGTACAGCAACTATAAACAAACAAATAGAAACCACAAGAACTTTTGCTTAAGATTTTGTTCTATAGAAGCGGATCCAGAGCCTCATCCTTGCACATGAGGATTACTACAAAACAACAGATTGTTTCTTCTGTTACCTGAGGTTATCCAACCTGCAGATGATGTGCTATGGAAAATCCAAACCAAACCATAACAGAAGACATCAAGTTCATTTCTGCCTCCCACCCCTGCTTTACTTGTATTGCATCTCACTTTTTATGCCTATTTTTGTTACACACCAAGTGCATAGCAAAGCCAGGTAAGTCTAAAGACAGACTAAACCAACTGAGATCCTACAAAAGCATTAAAATAAAGCTAAATTAGGCTCTGTAAGACTAGCAGCACACTGAGCGTCTCGGAAAAAACAAAGATAGACAGAAGCTTCAAGTAGGCTCCAGCTCTCCATATCCCATCTTTGCTATACAGAATTACTTCCTACAAATCTACGTTATCACGTCCACATCACCCTTTACAGTCTGATTAGCTGTACACCATCTGAAGCAATTCTTGGCTTAAATAACATTTTCTTGCTTGTGCCATCAGCTGCATGAGAGTTAGACACAATACTATTTAATAAGCATTTAAGGCTTAATTCCCCTCTCCCCCAACTTCCTAAAAAACCCCAGAGATTGTTAAAAATAATCTTAGCTATTTGCTTCCTTTTTCTTGCTTTAATAAAATTTATTTGTATACTATAGATTGTCAAATAAGTTTGTCTAATATTGTCATTTCTTACTCTTATAAAGACAAATGCACAGCTTATCACAGCTGCCTTCAAAAGACAGTCTGTGGTCTTGATGTTTTACCTCTCCATGAAATACTGCAAATACGTTCAGCTCATAATAGTGATTTTGCAGAAGTAACGTTCATAATGCAAACGTTTCTCCTGTTTTCCTATATTCATGAGAAGCCAGAAATCTCACAACAAGCAGAATTATTTCTAAGATGAACACAGGGCACAGCAGGAGGTATTACCCCATAAATTCAAATGCCAGCCCTTGATCCAAACAGCACTTTTTTCAGTTTCTGAAGGAGTGATTAGCATCGCTACAATTGCATGAGTGAGACCTTTTGAAAACTGAAAGGACCCTAGTTTATCACAGCTCACCATGCTGCCAATAACAATCACTGCAGCATCCTGAGTTACCACCTCTGCAGTATGGATTACATTTATTCAATGCTTTTATTCATTGAATCTCAAATTGCTTCTCATGAAACAAGTGATAAAATTCCTTTCAGGGCATCAACATAAACACACAATTCAACAATTGGGGAGCTTGCAAACATTTTCAAAGTCAAGACAAAAACTCCCTGACATGTATGGGTTTCCCTAAAACACATAACCTAAAGAACTACTACTCCCCATATGCATAGGATGCGACAGGTATGGGATTAAAAAAAATTATAAGAATCAATACATCACAGCAAACAGACCTTAAATAGGAAATTGAGAAGTCTATTTCACTTTTTATGCCTGTCAGCTTCAAATTTACTTAGCCACACCCCCACCCCCAGTTTTATGTTTGGAAATGCATTTTTCATTTCTGTTGGCTTCCTCTTCAACTGGATCCAGATGGTTTTTATTCAATTTTATCAACAGTCAGTTGCAGTTTTACTACTTCAAGGTGGTGTGACAAGAGCCATATTTTATAGTATTAGGCTAAGCATGTTGATGTAGAACATCTCGTGTTTATTCCTCTGAAGTAATGTGTTTACCAAAATGTAAATGATAAAAATCTCTCACGCTTTTTATTCCCAGTTTATTCCAGGACCTTCATGCAACTGTTGGCATATTGATAGACTATCAGAGGCTCACGATAATGAAAATCATCACTAGCTTTACTGTGCAGTAGTAATAGTGCTTTTTCATGGGTAATCATTAAGTGTTGTGAATGTAAAGGCAAAAAACAGACTGTACCTCACTAAGCATTGCTATGTATGATTTCATTATTCTCGAAAAGACACATAATCTACTGTTTATCATTTACTCTATGATCACTAAAGCAGACTCAAACTGCCAAGTAACAGCAGCTCATATTTGTGAGTAGTTATGTTAAAGTGCGCATATTTCAACAGATAACCTATTCAGATATCAAGATTTTAATCTACTCATTTTCTCCTCCAATTCCCTACATAACATGGTAATACAGGGCACACAGGATTACAAGGTTCCCCTGCACTTCCCTAGAGGACACTTAATTGATACCAGAAGCAAGATTACAGGGCCTTCACAGTCCTCTCTTCTGAGCCCCACTGGCACTACTTTACAAATCATGAAAACTGTTGTCTATTTGTGAACTAGTGGGAAGAGAGAAAAAGCACACATTAGGAGCACATATTTAAATGGAATATCACACACACCCCCCCCCAAACATCATCCTCTATTATCATCTTTCTAACTGAACGTGCAAAAACACTGATGTTCCCAGTAGTGTGGTTTTCCCAGGTGCCTATTATTAATTTCATTTGTAGCTAGCACACCTTTCTAATTTAGACTGGATAATGTACATGATACTACTGTGAATTGTTGCTTTAATTACAAAGCATTATGCAACACATTCACCTGAGGCATACAACATTTTGGTAATAAAATCCACAGATAAGGCTATATATATATATATATATATATATATATATATAAAGTGGCATTTATAACAAAACTCTGAAGGTATAGACCAAAAAAACCCAGAACATGTCACCCTCAGCACCAGATCCTGTGGAAATACAGCCAACTCATAGACACTTTTAAATCTGTATTTGTCTGATGAAGGGCAACACCTTTATTGCAAGGTCTGAAAACATCACAGAACAATTTCAGGCAAAGTACTGCATTACTTACATAGGAACTCACCTGAATGTAATGTAAGTAAAGCTGGATCCACAGACACAAATAGGTAATGCACTTCTCTGGATCCTTACCTTGAAGTCCACTCCTGCTAGTCACTCTGTGCCCAGTCATCCAGTGGATATTTTGAAAGTGTAATAGTCAGAAGCCCATAAAGAAGAGGAAAATAGCCCAGCCTGATTAACAGGAAAGCTGCAAGAGGGGTAGAAAAAGGCAGAGCAGTCCCACATAGTCAGTGCAATCAATCACACATGCGTTCCAGATCTGCACCACTGCTATATAATCATCTCTATGAACTGGAGCAGCTTCATCAGAACAGCTCCACCCAAAGCCCTGAAGGATGGTCACCCCTACCTGCCCTAATTCCATGGCTTTGGCTGTTGACGTGGGTAAAGCTTTTTGGGAATCAGATTTGAACTGGGGCACCAACAATGTTTGTTTGGAGCGCGCATGATTTTCCTCACGCTTACCAGCGGCTTTGGCACATCTTTTCATAGCTAGAAGATGAAGAAAGCAGTCAAGTTCAGAGCTGGAGAGCTTCCACATCATCTACTATTCTTCTAGATTTAGCCTTCTACATGCTTCATAGCCCAAATTAGGAAAGCAGTTTCAGCATAAGACGGTTGCTTTTCCAGCGAGTCAAACAGTCATGTGTGTACGTACTCCCTTCGCAATGGATGTATTTGCTCATTACGTCTTCCATTACTCAGTTTAAATGTGAATCTTGCTGAAATAATATGGAAACAAACATCTGATCTTCTAGCTACACGAATTCACAAATGGCACACCACCTTCATATCATACAACATAAAGAAAGCATTAGAAAAATATCATGCCATTATTACACATCTGAAAGACAAATTTACCTAAAAGTTGAAGGTGCCACTCAAAATTTCAAAGGCAGGCAAGTTAAACACTTGCTTTTTTCTACATTTGTAAATGCTTGGGACAATTTTCAGGTTGTAATAGACTAAAACTGTATCAACTTCTGCTAGATGCAGTTACGTAAATTATATAACAAGGTTTTATTTTTACACTCTCAAAACTCTCTTTTGGCTTTACAAGATGAGCACCTCATCAAGCCTGTGGTAGCAGTTTCTCTCTCACTCTAATATAAGGCTACTGCACCAGGTCTACCATTTATAAAAGAAAACATTAATCACTCTTATTTTAAGCCTCAGACTACTTTACTTCTAGTTATCAGCATTAAGTGTACTCGACCCACGTGCCCTGCAAGCCAAATGTTGTGAAACAGTCATTACAAAGAATGAAATTAGAAGTTAAAGCCAGCTGAGAAGTGAAAGTCAATTTATATATGCATGCTATTGGTTTTTAGTAAAGCTGTGCAAATGTGGAAGAAGTTGGCCATGAATATTCATTCCGATCACATCACGAGCTTAAATGCTGCCATAGGTAAAACATTCCCATGCCTGCTTTCCATTACATTACTATTTATGAGCTTTACTAATCATATTAACAAAAACAAAGGTCCAGTAATAGGAATCCCACAAATACCATCATAAATAAAAGTAAGGACAGAATTTCATTTGCATCCCTAACAATGGGATTCCTGCTCAAGAAACCAGTTAGTTTTACCAGGTACCCAGCATGTTTACCAGAAACACCAGTGCATGTTTTGTTGCCAGCAGCAAGGTGATCAACATTTGAAAACACTCTACAGACCACAAATAATTAATAAAAATACATACAGAATATAGCCCAAGACAGAATTGACTTGCCTCTCAAGACTAGTTTCTGAGCACAGAAGAGACAGACAAGTGTTACCTTATTGTCACCCTTGAGTATTGTGCTATTGGAGATAAAACTACATCTTACAATTACAATTCATATGCTAATTTAAGATAATTTCAGGATTATTTAATACATGCTACTATCCACTAACATCAAGTCATCTTCAAAAGTTATTATTTACACTTAAGTGCATTCATTAGTAGATAGTAATAGGGTTGATTAGGTCAAAATACACTGTGGCATGTTCATTTTCCACCATTTTAAATGACAAAACCTGTGTGGCAAATTAGCATATCAATTAACATATCAGTAGAGCTACAGCATGGTTATGTCTTAGCCCATTTGACAGCAGAATAATTCCTGTCTAGCCCACTGGTTATGGAAAGAAAAAAGAAAAAACCCAAAACAAACAGAAAACAAACCACCAAAACCAACCAAAAATCCCACATACACAATAGGATACCAAACTGTTGTAAGTTGTTCTAATGCTATAGAACCTGATAATTTTAAAAAGCAATAAAGTAGTTTTTTATTAGAGAATCTGCAGATTAATCCATCAGTTATGCAAAAAAAAAAATTCTATACATATTTTCTCTGTGAAGAGAAGCTGTGTATTCCTGTAGTCCTGAATACAGACCTGGACAGTTAAATTGATGAACCTCGTATTTTTCAAACATGTTCAGAGTAGAAATATTGCAGGTGTTATACCTAATATCATTAGCTTAGATGCTAGAAGAGAAGCTAGTTTTCCCACTGATATGATATCCAGCTACTCCCAAGATTCTATAATATTCCTGGCTATCAGATATGACATAATACACATGCGTGTTGCAAAAAAACATTCAAAAATAGTTCCTGAATAGTTTCCCAGAAGGGAAGAAAATATTTTCTTGTTGGGGCTACACCGTTGCACACAATTAAGTTCTTCATAAATTTTAGCACACACAGAGACATATGTTTGCAGTGGTATTATTTTCTACAAGCAGAGGTTTATAAAGAGCTTTAAAAAGAAGATTAGAGTACTACCACTTCCTCTCACTCTCAGTTCTTAAAATCCATCTTGCTCCTGATGAAAGATAGAAGTGGAATGCATGTACATATATACAGGTTGCTCAAGTAGTGCAGCATTTGTGGAAAAAGATAGATTTATTAGCAGTTCATTTTTCATAGACATACAAATATGTAACATGCTAAACAGCTGTACTTTGCTTAGTGGCTCAAAGATGCAAAGGATTCATCAAATGAAGAAAATATAACTAGATATACTGGTGTTTTAAAAAGCAAAAAAACCCATAGACACACCATACAAGAGTTTCTACCAGCCACGCAATGAAATTGGAGAGCTTCACTAGGTAGAGTTGGGATCACATACTGAACTGTGAAGCTTCAGGAGTTGGGGACTCTTCTATAAGATGCACAGTGGAGACAGTTAATCTGCCCCTTATAGTGGCAGCACCTCTCTAACTGGGGCTTTACACCAACATTTTATGTACAGAAACTCTCACTTTTCAGGACCATTTGGAAAACATGGACAAGCTCTAACCCCACTCTGTAAAAGCACATCATTCACCTGGCTTCTGTAACGACTTTCCTCATTACAGAGCATTTAAAACACTCAGAAAAGTATGAAACAGAGAACTGACACATAAGAGCTTTTACAAGAGCCCTCTCAATCACAGCTTCTCTAAATTTGAAGGCAGTAGCCAGAATTCAAGGGGTGAAGGTGGACTACACAGCAGCAGGACAATCAAAATATCTTTTTCTATGTCACACAGGTGCAGGAACCCTGGTATCACTTGAACAACTGCAATGAACCTTACTGTGTCTTTAGAGCATCTAGCAATATTCACCCTACCCTTGCATTTTTGGAGCCTGGAGTCGTGAAGACAAACCTAATGCAGTACCAGCATACTCCAAAGGAACAAGATTAACTTCCACTGAGAGGAGACAGAGCCTGAGTACGACTAAAAGGCATCATGCACTTTCGTTACCATCTCACATAACATCTCAGAAGACTAGCTGTAACTTGGATTCACAAAGCAGCAGCAAGACAGACCATGTTGCTGTAAAACACTCAGAATACTTTTCTTCTCTAGTGGGGGAAGCTGTGGGGAGAGCAAGATGTTTGAAGACTTTATCACTGCAGTGGAACAGATAATTAGGCAATTAAAACTATGAAAAGTGGACAAATTACCAGTTCCAGATGAATTGCATCACACAGAGATGGGAGAAGCAAGAAAACAGAAATGAGAGCCTTTGGCAAGCATTTTAATAGCACAACTAAAAAGAGGGGCAGCTCGAGAACAAAGGTGAAAGGGTAGTTAATTTGCAGAGGCTTATCTGCTTTTGCAAAGGAACATTTTGAAGGAGTTGGTCCCTAAAATAATCTTGCTTTTCTTGTGTTGATAATTAGAACACATTAATAGAAATCCAAGACGTCTCATTCCAGGTTCATTTTTGGTCACTCAGCAAGGTTTTTAATGACATCAGCAATATCTTCACACACACATGCTTGTTGTTTAATCATTCTGCTCAATAGGAACCCCCCAAACAAACTCATTCTTACTACCCCAATTGCTCCCAGGGCATGGAGGATGAACTACCATTTCACATACCGCAGTAGAGGTAACAGGAAAGAACACCCAAACCTCTCACAACACCTTTTTTTTTTTCCCCTCCTCTCCCCCAGTGAGGTAACTTTGGTGAAGGCAATGCTGCTCACACACTGTCCATCACCATGCTAACTCGCTTCCAGGAACCTTTTCTGGACTCTTCCCTGCAGGTGCTGGACCCTCATCCAATCCATGAAGGAGAATAAGGGAGTTATTCTGCTCCCACTAGCTGTAAAGGGGCACACTTCTCCAGGCACGTCTTCTTTCACACACAGCTGCGGAGTCCTCTGCTCTGTTACTAAGGTTTTCCAATTAAGAACGCACTAAGAGGGCAGCTGGCAAAATTTGCTCTGCAGAGATACCAGCTATGAACTTCTTGGCTTACAACCTCGTAGATTTGCTGCAGATTTAAATCAGAACATACCCACCAGGCTGGTGATCACACAGTGGCATCAGGCATGCCTATTCCCTTACTGCCGACTGTAAGGAGAGGCTGCTCTCTCATGACACCCTGTTGCAAAAGGAAGGGCCACATAGCTGCGGTTCAGTCAGTCTCATTTTATTATCATAAATAATCAAAGGGAATGAAAAATGCTATTATTAAGACAAGCAGAAGCCATAGAACACAGCTAAGGGTTACATCTCATTGGACTGTGGAATATTTCCCACTGCAATAACCCTCAGAAAGATGGAAGCATAAGAGAATGAATCTTGTGCCTCACAAAGGCTTTTCCTTGTAAAAAGTGTTTAAAGTAAAGATAAAAAAACATTAAACAGTATGAAGGAAATGAGGCAGGAGTGAGATGAAGAACACGGGGATATTGCTTGAATATTCAAGAGCACATATAGAATGTAAGTTAAAAATCCCATAACAACAGCAATATACAACAGTTTCTATTTCTTGGCTTTACATGCAGAAGTTTCAGTAAAAGAAATAATAAACAAGAAGCTCCAGTATAAACATACAAACTTCAACACTTTTTTTTTTTTTACATCAACACTCCTGAGCAAGATTTCTAATAATTTTCTTTCTAGTTATGAGTTTCATAGGTAATGATATGGAAACATGTATTTTAATTATAGCAGGTCTTTGATATATACGCAAACTCATTTACATGATTTATTCCTTCCTGAATCTGGTTCTTCCAGTTCAAAACACAAGCAGCAGAGCAGGAAAAAAAAGTTTATCAGAGTTTCAAATTCTTTGAATCTTAGGAAGTCACTCTTATCTAATCCAAGCAGCTTGAAATGAGACATTGCCATAGGAAAGACGGGGGTAAAACTATATGATACCATTGCATTGGCTGCAAAGACAACGATAGCGCAACATTGGCATCTTTCAGAAGAAAGGGGGGGAGCATAGGGAAGTAAGCAAGCCTTGGACATTTTATACTCTCAGTTCTAGCTCTCTGTACAGTGCTATTCTACTGTCAGACCAAAATGTTGGTGTATCCCTTTGCCAAAGCAAGGCAAGCAGCAGAGGCACAAGGACTGCTTGAAAACTCCCCATTAGACCAAGTGGTCTGCATGAGCACATGGGGAAACACTACCAGAACACAGGTTTCCACTTGTCTTAAAGGGAGCTCAAGCAAACAGCACAAAGTTTATCGTTGATCACTTGTGAATATAGCAGTGTACATCTATGTTCCATTATCTCCTGAAAAAAAGCACAAATACAGTACACAAATACACCACACTGACATGCTGTAGAGGAAGAGGTCTTGCAGACAGCATCCTACCACTACTGTCTCTTTCCTGCCATGATAAGTAATTTCTTTTGCTATATTTTCTTCTGTGAATTTCTCTTTTGTTTTTAATATTAAAGAGACATCTTGGCATTAATCATTAATTATAACCAACACCTGACAGCTCTTTTCTGTGACAGACTTGTACAAGTTTTTAATCTTCCCTTCTGCTGGTGTTTGACAGCATATAGATGACAGAGAGGACAAAAAGTGGAAAAAAAAAAATACATACAAGAAGATGCAATCTTAATTTTAAAAAAATCACCTTGTCCAGTATTCTTAATGTGAAACAGACATTTTCTTGTGCAGATTTCTTTTGAAAGCCAGTAAGGTTAATATGAGAAATTTGTCTTAGAACTATATTTTTTTTTCCTAGAGAGACAGATTTAATGTTTCCCTAGTTTCTACAAAAGGAAGCTACACTTAACAGGTCTTAGCACTTTCACATTTGCTATTTTAGAAGACATCTCAGCCTGCTTCAGTTTATCCTAAGAAACAACTTAAACATTAAAATTCATGCAGGAACACATGTGCTCCTGACAGCCAACACAGCCACACGCCTCAAAGGATTCTAAACTTATCTGAAAAAATAAATGCTTCTATTTTGCTCCTTGACTATAAACACCTTAAAAAAGCTTCAGACTTTGTATTTTAAAAAAACCCAACCACATCATAACAGAGACTCTTCAGTCTTATACAAATCTCTCCACTAACGATTTCATCTGAACTGAGTTATCAATTCCAAAAATCACACCACCTCCAATCAAACACACACAAAACTTGGAAAAGTCTGATCGTCACCTAAACATTGTCCACATTTCAACAGGCAAACACCAGTCAGGCATAACATTGTTTACTATAGTCTGGAGTTCCCAAACAGATCACCAATACTCATTTAATCAGCTGCCATAGGTGGTGCTGAGAAGTATCATTATGAAAGGAACAACCAACAAAAATAAGGTAACAACTTACCTCAGTGCACATTCACAGGAACTACTAGATTTACAAAGAATAGAGGATTTGTTTTGTTTACTGTTTGATTTTAGTTAAGAGGACAGCATAAATAAGTTTGGTACTGTTCCACCCGTGCACGGGAAGGCACACGGCATGCAAGTGACAAGCAAAACGTAGATAAACAAAAGGTACACAAATGCATGTGATAAGCAGCGACCTAGATTTTGAACCAAGGTACACACATGCTTCAAACAAGCAGAAACACTGAAGTAGACAATGACACAGAGAAGTACTGATTACTGACAGCTACAAAATCTTTAAATTTTTGAAGCTACACAATTGCTTTCAGAAACACATCTCTGAAGACACTGAAATAGCCTGCTACAGTTGCAGGCTATGGCAAATAGGCAAACACAGGTTACAAACTACATAAGTTATAAACAATTACATAAGGCTTTACAGCACAGCTCCAGTCTTCACGGCACACAGCAACTTCTTTCAGAGCAACCAATTCCCAGAATTAAACCAGAACACCTCTGAAACTCTATCGCAAGCCTCCTTAAAGGCTACAAAACTCCCCCCCCCCCAGGCTAACAGCACAGCATAGTATGAATTAAAATGCCTTCTCTTACCTTTGCTTAGAGTGCCTGTGATGAGCTTAAAAATAGTCTGAGCAAATTTGACAATCCCATGCTTGCATCTCTTTGAACAGCCGCTCATGGTTCAAACGGGTAGAAAGGCTCTTCTCTCTTACAAAGTCCAGGAATAACAAAAAAAAAAAAAAAAAAGCGAGTCCTTTACAAAGTTAAGATATCAGTTTGTGCAATGCACAAAACTCTGCTCTCGTACGCCGAGCCCCAGCCTCTGCGCTGAGGTTTGCCTCTCCGACGCTACTCAGAAAGATTGCAGAGGAGAAATTCGCACCTCCTTTTCATTAAAGGTACAGCTCTCCCCTTCAGCCTCTCGGCTGTGATTGCACACACATGCCGCGATGCCCTGATGGAAGTTGCTAAGCACAGGCCAACACCTCAGCCAGGCAGGGAAGGAGGAGGGGTTTGCTTCACCAGGCTTTGCAAGCTGCCGCGCCGGGCACTGGTAATGCAGCAATTAATGCTGGAGTCACAGGGTGGTGACTGCTGCAAACAAAAGAAGCTGCCGTTTGAAGACCGTTTTCTTGGGGCTCTTTTCCAGCTGATTTCAATTAAGTTGTCAATTTTACTCTCATCGGGCCCAAGGGAACCAGAAAATAACACTTTTTTGATACTGCCAACACTGTACTTGCACTTTGCCTATAGAAGGCTGGAGTATTCCTCCGTAAAACCTGTTAGAAGTAGGAAAGCAAAGCTGCGCCTAGAAAGAGTATCTTTTCTTTTAATTTTACCAGCTTAGATGCATCAGGTGTTTATGTGCTCAATGCATCAGTCGGCCTTCAAGAGCCCACGGGGCTTGTGCTCACACCTTGTGCAGCACAGCACTGTTTCAGACCTTTACTTTTTGAACAGTATCTCACGTTGTGCTCACCCGATGATCATAAGGCTTCCTCTTACTGTACTGTGAGTTTATCCCCTAGCAACAGCCACAGCTCTGATTTCTCCAGTTCAGTCTATTATTTCTGCGTGCCTGGAATACTTTGAATAAAGCAGCAACGTCGAGGTGCCTCAGAGCTTCTGACCCCACCTGAGCACTGGGTAGAGTCAGGCATCTTTAATTCCTGCTGAAGTCCTCTCAGATGTTTTTTTAACAAGCCCCAAAATGCAGCATTTGCTTGTCCCGGGGTGAGTTACAAAGCAGATTACCTCAGGTTTCTGCTCACACCCAGCTGCCACTCGTTAGATGACTTGATCGGCCCCCTCTCTAACAAAGCCCCCCGGAGCCAGTCGTCACCGAACAGCAACAGCTGAGTCCTCTGCCCTCATTGAGAAACAAGCGCAACACACAGCTTTTCACTTCAGGTAACAAGGATAATCCCCTTCACTCACTAAACTGCTTTACAGAAGAACTTACACCCCTCTCAGGCAAAATTCGGGGCTATCTGTCCCTCCCGGCTGGAAGCGTCATCCTCTTCCTCCCCTCAGACTGCCACCCCCCTCCTCTTCCCCTCAGACGGGCGCCGCCGCGCGCGCGCCGCTCACGTCCTCCTCAGGCCGGGAGCCGCGGAGCACTGCCCGGAGAGGCTTCGCGCCGCCTCCTTTTACCTCAGAAAAAGGTACTTCGGCATGTAAAAAGAAACGTACGGACAAATTTACTTCGGTGGCGGTCACCGTGAAGCTCGTGCCTGGGCTGTCACTCCCGAGCTGAGCCATCAGGCATCGAATGTTTTGCTGCCCACTGACTTCCCCCGAGTTGCCTCTAGCCTTAACCCCTAACACTCAATTTCAGGTTTTTTTCAGATTTAATTGTCCTCAGCTGAAAACTTCCAAAAAACATCAAAGGAAATGTTCTGTAGAAAGCAGGTACAAGCTCAGGAAGATGGCTGACCCTGGCCGGCAGAGGTGGGGAGAAGCCTCCAGGGCAGCCCCACACAGACATCCCCAGCCTCCATCTTGGGGTTGTGCTTCTTCACAACCTTTCAGGTAAATTTTTCTGTAAGTTTCTGATAAATCTTTGCTTTTTCCTTTATCATGCTCCGCAGAGCCCAAGTCAGCCAGCCAAGCACTCAGACACTGCCCTTTGCATCCCTCTCCTCAGGGCACTGCAGGCAGAGGAGAGGAGCAGGCAGGTTCCTGCTGCCTCCAAATCCTTCCCCAACTGGATTTTGGCAAATACCCAAAGGTCTTGTGGTTCCTGACGCCATCACCTCCACACAGCTCACATCCTTTATTATATATAATATGACTTTTCCATTTCACAGATTATTACATTTATGAGGATCCTCAGTCCAAGGTCATGAATGCAAAACTGAGGCAGAGATTAAAAACATTCCTAAACGTTGTTAGAAACGTATGGCTGAATAGAGAGTGGTGCACAAGTTTCAGGTTTAAAACAGTATTTCTGCCCCCTACACCAGAGATTTCCAACCAATAAGGTAATCAGGTCCGGGTGGTGTGAAGACGGAGGGGAGGGAAAGGCAGCAGCAAGGCCTGGGTTGAAAAAGCCAAGAGTCACTTTTCTCTAGACCATTCTTGGCTTGATAATCTTGGCTGACTACACAAAATGAATGGTAGATTTGTGAAGAGTGCAGTGCTAAGTAACTCCTTCATGAAGCCATCTCCAAGGCTGTCCTTTATTCCCAGAGATCCAATTCAAAGCTAGAAATGTGATTCTTCAAAAGAAAAAAGTAAATTGTAATAAGGCAGTAAAATGTCAATAGGGAAATCAAGGAGTCAGCAGGTTGTTCATTAGTATATCTCTGTATCAAAGGTTTGCAGCATATTTAATTGCTTTTATATATATACACACCTCATGATATAATTTGGGAGGGGGAAAATGTAGGACAATGGACATAACAAGTGCTAGGAGCTATATTAAAGGAAGTTATGGAAACTGAGAGGTCTTACATAGTGGGAGAAGGAAACTGTGTCATATCCCAGACAGCACTTTAAGCCTTCCTGGCACTCCTGTTTTACTCTGAGAATGAGATTTCTTCACAGACATCCATTTGCCTCTTTTGGCCCACACCACACAAGGAAAAATTTGTCAAAAAGAACAAAATGTACGGAAGTGTATGGGGAGTGGATCATCTTAACCACAGGGTTGTATGAAAGGTGCAGCAGGTTCAGTAGAGTGGTGGAGATTTGTATCCCTGTAGCTTAGGAAAAGCTGGAGTTAGCCAGTCTTCCAGCAGAAATTTCAGCAGCCGAAAGGCTCTCTGAATGTAGCACCCAACACCAATAATCCTAAAAAAAATACTTGGACATATTTAGTATTTGTAGTAAAGTCATTCCTGAAGTTCCAGCACTCCATTGTGCTAGGTGCAGCACAAACCTAGGGAAAAAAGAAAAAAAATATGGTTCCTATTAAAAAAATATTGAAGACAAAACAAAAAAGGTTTGAAGGCAGGAAGAAAACAATTTTATAGATGTTTCTCAGCTGCAAGGGCCAGTATAACAAAGCACAGAGCTGCTTACTTGAAGTTCAGCCTGTTAGAAAATCAGGACTGGCTATAACTGTTTTGAGGTAGGAATCAACACTCAAAGAACGAATGAGTCTGCATGGAAGATACTCATCATGAAGGGCCTCAAATTACTCACTGCTGTTACCTGTGGGAAAGTACAAAGGCAGCTTATTCTGGTTGGAGGCAAATGTAGACAGTATTCAGTAAATGACCAAATATCTGAGAAACAAAGGTAGTATGTGCCTGTTTCAGCTTTTTTATAATGGCCATTTCAGACAATAAGATGAGTATAGACAGTATTTCTGTATACTACTGCATATTAAATTTCTGTATATTACTAGAAGAATAAAGAGGTCAGTCAAAGGTAGAAAAGCATACAAAAGTAAGGTTATTCAAAAGAAAGGTTGTGATGTAGGTGAAAGTATTTTTCCCTGAAGGCTTTGCTATAATAAACTCCAAAATAATACAGAATATGCCCTCTAATTTTACATGGCTTTTCAGCTTGCTTAATAAGGGACTACAGTAGTTACACAGCATTCAGGAGTGTAACTGGTTCACTTACACCGAGGCTTAGTTTAATTTGCTGCATGTAAAATCTGAGAACACTATATAACAAGTTAATTGTCATGCCAGATATAAAAGTGCATTGTAGGAGATTGTTCTTTCCTAATTTGCCATTCAGGATCACAGTGTGGGTGGGTGAGAGGTGAAAGTATTCTGACTATGTAAGACCCACATGAGCTAAGTTCAACCAGGGGGTCAGCCGGTACAGTTTCCACTGACATCAAAGACAGCTAAACCTATTTGCATCAGGAGAAAGTTTAATCCCTTAACTTGAAACCACACAGCAAATGCTCAAGAATAATCTCTGGAATAGGTATGAACAAACAGACTGTGAACTTGGATGCCCTGCTTTCTTACAGCCCTCTCCAGCATAAAGGGAATATCCCTATTTTTCTGTGGGTACATTAGGTTTGGAAAGAGCAATTCCAGAGCTAACTGCTGGCAAGGGTGTCAGGGTATAGCATTCACGTTATTCAGTTCATCCCCACAGACATTGTCGTCATGCTGCCAAAAAGGCAAAGGAGATGATGGCTGGGATCCATCATAAATCCTGGGTACTGTCAGAGGTACTGTATTTTTTATATTCTTTTCCTAAGTTTCTGCTACTTGGCATCATGGGAGACAGCTAGTCTCTAGTTGTCAACTAGTTGGGTATTTGGTCTGGTCCATTCTTATATCTGGCTACAGAAAGACTTTTGCATAGAAGCCAGAAAGTTGTCACCCTAAGAAGGATAATCCAAGTCACTCCTTTCTTTGTGGTGTTGGGAACTGTGCCATTGCAGAACCTACCTCCTCTCAAACTCCCTTACTTTTTTTTTCTTAAGAAGATTTTCCACATTGGTGTGATCCACCATTACATTAATCCAGTAAGAAAGAGTAGGATCTTTCCTCCTGCACTGAAAATTGTGTTCAGTCTCCACATATTCATCTTGAGCCAGGTGGTCCTTTATGTTCCTGATTGTCAAAGCTGGAGACTTGGCTGGAGCATGCTGCAGGTTCCTGCCCAGCCTGTGCTCCCAGCTCTACTTCCCAGAGAAAAGCAGCATGGTAACAGACTGTATGCACTGAGTCTCACCCAGACATGGAAGTGAAGAGGTGCTAGGTGGTTTCTTAGGTCCAGAAGTGTTGTCACAGACATACTGTATCATCTTCATTGCACTCCCAAAGGCACAGCAGTCTCAGAGACCATAAATGAAACTTCAATGATCTGTCTGTTTGGAAGCATATCTAGCAAGGACAGGCAATCATTCCTACTAGCTGTGTCCTAATTACCTCTAGGTTTGAGATAACCTAACACATCAAGAATTAAAGTTTTATTGGCCCCTAAGAAAAGTATAACTTCAAGGAATATCTTTGAAAATTGATCTACTTAAAATGAAGAATTAGCCTGTGTGGGTAGAGCTCTCAGCATGCCATATCCTATGCCATTATTATTTGCAGTAATACCACCATTAATATTGAACATTTTCCACATATAGAAATCCAAATACTTTGGACTCCCAAGGAAGTTTGTACTAATATCTGTTTTTCAAATGTGGTAAATTGACATATAACCAGATGGACTCACTTGCCTATGATTACCAAGAACAAAGCAGTAGCAAGTTTAGAATCAACATCTCCTTTGTACCAGTCTAGTACTTCAGCAGCAGCATCCCAGCACTGATATTATCTTCTCCACTGGTTTCTGGCATTGCTGCCAGGCAGATAATGGCCATACTACATTTTCATTCATTCTGTAATTCCAGTTAGTATTACCAGTCAGAGCCTCAGTAACATTGCATGGAGATTTCCTCATCATTATAGAACTTGGTTTTTTATGGCACAGTAGTTATCTCTAAACTCAGGCAGCATTCCTCATTGGAGAGGAATGTCTATAGATAGCAACACATCAGTATTTTCCACAAACTGTCCACTCAAATTGGATCATCTGTTTATTTAATATCCCATCTGTCAAGCATGACTAATTGTTTATTTATACAGGAAATCTAGGGGAAGAAAGGGTGTTTATGAAAAAGCACACACACTAAAATGGGCTTTTTAAAGTGCAGATAAGAAACTAAAAGAATCAAGGTTTGGGTACAAAACCTTTTGCCTGATGTCCTGACATACATAGGCAGAGTGCATGTAAATTGAAGTTACAATTCTGACTTTTTTTTTCCCCAGGAGCAGCCTGACACCTAGGACTTGGAAGTCTCTCCAAGCAGGTGGTTCATCTCTGCCTGTAGAAAACCACATTGACTTCCCTGGAGTTCTGTGCAGACAGCTTTTCCCCACAGAGGAGGCTGAGGCCAGTACTTAAATCCTTCTTTCCAAGCCAAGCACAGTACTTGCCATGAAGCTTCCTGCAGAGAAATTGGCTGAAGTTCCAGCACTCACGATATTCCAACCATGGACTTGAGGTAAGTTTGCCACTCTTGCTAAAATATACTGGTGACGTCATAAGTCAGACTGGAATGAGACTGGATACTTTTTCAGACTCTTGAAGAGATTTAAATACATGCAAGGTCTAAAGCAAAAGGTTGCTGCATCACATCCCTGAAAATTACACAGAGCTTCTGTCAAAAAGAAAACATAAATCTAGCCACTGTTCCCAGTTTCACAGCTCTTGGCTATGAGTCCAGGAAACACTGTAGTGACATGTCTCAGCTTTCATTATGTCTGCACTTACTACATGTGTGTCAGTAGGAGATTAATAACAATAGGAGAAGCAGAGCCATACACAGCCTCTAAAGAAATATTCCACAGGAAGTGAATTCTGCTCAGTAGATAGAAACTTGATGGTTTAACATAGGAAATGCACACTTGCTGCCATGCTCCCAGCAGTGAGGTGATGTCCATATTTTAATGAGGTCCTGCTTAACTTTCATATTAGCCCTGTATTCTCAGGAAAGTTGTGCTGTGGAGGGGGGTTAGACACACTCTTCCTTTGTTCTGTCAAACTCAATCACAGTTTACTTAATCATAACTAAGGACAGAGATGCTACTTGGCAAATACAAAGCTTCTCGGAGGGCAAACAGCATATACTGAGCATAGCGACTGTAGTCAGCTTGTAAAGCTGGAAGTGGGGAAAGGCTGGTAATGATCTTGCCCTTGCACATAGGTTAACAGGAGGCAAAGGCAGCTTTTCCCAGAAAGACATCTGCCATCCAGAAAAACTGGTCTAGTCCAAAGGCAAGAGATTTACTTTTCATCAGTAAGTGTGTAAGCTCCATGGATAAGTCAGCCTTGGTAGAGGTGATTAGAGGACCAAAGTAGGAAAAAGAAAAAATAAAAATAAAACCATGCTTCCCTTCACTTTGGTGGCAATAATTTGTCAAAGGGATCTCCAGATTTGTAGGGTGGCAGTGTTTGTGTTTAATCAATAGTTGCTCTTATGCCTCTCAGCTCCAATGACATGGAAGCATGCACACGTTTGTTTTTAATTTGTAATAGTATCAGAGCATGCATGATCTTGAGCTGTCCCTGAGTGAAGAAGGAGAAAGAAAATGGCTAATATGTTAGCTGTGCTTCAGTGGCTTGGTAGGGTAGGTCAGAAAAAAAAAATGAAACAACACTGATGAGAACATCACTTGGAAGATCAACTATGGCAGTAAGGAGAGCATAGCTCCTTCCAGAGGCACTATGTCATGGAGCTTCCAAAATTAAATTTCCTCAGCATTTCAGTTTCAGGGAAAATTAGAAATACATTTCTTTCACCCTCCATTCCTCACATACTAGGATTTCACTCAACTGAGTTGTTTCACTAATGCATTCATTGGTCTGGACCTAGTATATACCTTGACTAAACAAAGTTCGTTCTTTCTTTACATTGCAGTAGTTACCTTAGAATTGATTGAAAATACTCTTTCCATTTCTTTTATCTTCTTATGAAATTGGTCTAATAACATGTACCTACCTCATACTTATTTTTGGCATCCCAAGAATCTATTTTCCTCAATAAAATAAGGTTTAATGACTTGGCACCTGATGGCTTTATGACAAACTGTCTTTAGCTTGGCACAGGCATTATAAAGCAAAGCACCTCCAGCCAATCTTCTTTCTGAAGTCAGTAATCTTGTACTACTTTTTGCATCCTGTCCATTCTTGAGGCGTAGGTGCATTAATTTATGCAGCAAACACTGAACTTCTCAAAGCAGCAAGAGAGATTATATACTTATACATTTTAATGAGCTATAACAACTTGTTCTAGTTCAAAAAATAAATTCTGGTGAAAGCAAGACAACTTACATAAATGAAGTCAAGCAGGATAGGGAAGTACAGGTCATACTTCCTGACTGATCATCTTTTGCCTTCAACATTATTTCTTTCTTTAGGCACAAAATAAGTGCTGAATCTTTTGAGCAAACAGTTAAGCCCCTTCCCAATTAAAATCACAATTTAAGTGAATGAAACTCACCTGCAATTTTGAAACTATCTTTCTTCAGGTAAATTCAGGGAATAGCTATGTAAAACTCATGTTTCAGCTGATTGAAGGAAAAAAAAGAGAAAGTAAACAGTCTTTCTTGCTTCACAACCCAAAACAATTGATAAAAATGTAACTTTAACAACTCTTCAGCTTTCTTTGTTTTCCTCTTAAAGGGGACATGCCTATGTTATTTTGGCAATTTTATAAAATGATAGTTTCAGTGAAAAAAATCACTAGTTTTTTGAGGTTAAAAAAGTTATTTGAACCCTAATGGAAATATTTTCTTGATTTGAAAAATGCAATGTGTACCAAAATATGTTTGATTTTGTGAATATGTTTATACCTCTTCCAGTTACAGTTTTAGCAGATGTAAGTTTATGCAAACACCCAAATGTGGCTGCTCACAGCCTGATTCTGATAATGACTAAATGGCAAATCTCGAATAGATTGAAATCTATAAGTGGCTTTTGGACACAGCTACCATTTGAAGAAATGTGTCATAGTTGCCTTGTGAAGAAGAGCCCTGAGACTGTTATTGATACAGAGCAATAAAATTCAGTACAGGCTACAATAATTTGATTATATCATTTGTGAATTTGTAGACACTTGTGAAAATTTTTTTATGTTTCCATGATTCTTGAAATTTCCACTAATAAAAATATAAATGATTGTTCTATTATCTTGGTTAAAATTCATCAATAAGCAAAACGCAGAGTAGACATAATATCCTGGAATCAGCAGATTAACCATATGTGTATGAGTACAGTATAATAAAAACAAACAGTCTGTAAATTACCCTCAGGTGAAATCAGTTCATTTGGGCAAATCCACAAATGTTTATAAATACCCAGCATTCAGAAGTTCAGATTCATTAAAAAAAAAGTCAATCATTAATTAAAAGGGCAGTTCAATAGTAACTATTATTCAAATTGGCTTTACCCGTGATCCTTTTCAAGTACATGTTCTTAACTACAGTGCTTTAGGAAAATACATCAAGGGAAGAAGTCCTGGCTCAGCTAACAATGACAAACTCTCTATTGTCTTGAATGAATGTAGGGTTTCATTCCTGATATTTAAACAGTAAGATAGGGAGTCTACTGTTCTCTACTTACTGCAACTCATTTTTCTGCACACATGGTACAAAAAGCAGTACTCCTCCATCAATAGCCTTTGTTCATAAACCCCACATAACATGTGCCCTTTGCTCCTCTCTGATTCCAATGCATGGTAAAGCTTTATTACTCTAGTTTTCAATTGTTTTTTGTTTATTTACTCTGCATTTTAACATTGTAATTTATTGTTTAAGCCAATGAACTTTGATCACTAGATCTCAGAATACTTTGGAAACAATAAAAAGGTAAGTGACAAAAAAAAGATGGTATTTTCCCTAGCTGCCAGATGAAGAGCATTGGTGCCAAGTGGCTGACAGTTCCTTGCAGCAGCAAGTCACAGAACCTGTATCACAGTCCACTATCTACTAGATCTAGACAGACTTTAAGGAAAAGAGCTAGTCAGTCACTAGATACAGGTGATGGAAAACCAGCATCACTTTCCAAACATCCCAGCAATGTGATATGTCAGTGGGATCATGGACTGAAGATAGTTTTTCCCAACTTTTCTTTTGCATTACTTTATTTTACATGTACACTTTCAGGCACTCCAGCACACAGGTGCCTGGTGAGATTTTGAAAGTAAACTATAACTGATTTTTTCCATGAGTTCCTCCATGATCCACCAAATAGTTCTCCAGCTATTGCAGCTAAAATGCACTCAGAAGAGAGAGTGGAATGATTATCTGTTTTCTTCTGAGGATGCTCAGCAACAGTAGTCTGAGTTATTAGGCACCATGCTCCTTACCACTACCACAAATATTACTTGTGTATAAAAGCAGCCAATCCCACAACCACCCTTCACACTGGATTTTTGCAAGGCCCTGACATGGTCTTTAAGGGGATGTTCCTTTGTACATCAGCCCATACTCATCACCTGAATGAATTTAGCATAATGTGAACTTTGCACACTTGTCTAAAGACAACTGGGTCAGGAATCAGAGTAAGAGAGCTTGTTGACTGAAGAACCTTGTGAATCAAGGCAGCACGTTGGGGAAAAGCTGTCAGTTCTGAACATTACTGTTCATTGTGTGGAATTTTTGTTGCTGTTTTGTTCTCTCTCAAAGCTAATTAAATGAAATCCATCTGAAACAAAGTATAAACTCTGCATTGCACAAGCTTATCAGCACTATTCTGAATTATACCAGTCTAAGTTTAGCCAGGCTAGCTGGGGTCCAGAAATATGTGCATCTCCTATTGCATCTGAGATTTATTCATGATTTTATTTCAACTCTACACTAGCTTATGAGAATTAGGAGAAACATGGAGAAATTTCTGTAGAGTTTTACATTTCCAGGCCTTTACCAGACCCCAGAAGTATACATGGGAAGCAAGCAAAACTTTCCTGAAGATTACTTACATCTGCTAGCTTATGGCAGATACACTTTGATCACCCTCCATTCTTCACAGATCATGACAGAAATACTTAATTGCTGGAAGCCCAAACAGGACTGTCTATCAGATTAGTTTTGCTATGGGGCCAGACCAAGGTGTAAGTAGGTAAAATAAATGATTGGAAGGAAAGAGGGTAACTAAACTCAAAGTGGCATAGCCAGCAAGAACAGAAATTTTTACCTGGAGCAGCTACAGCAGTCATGTCTCTTAAGTCCCAGCCCAATAAATTCTGCAGAAGGCCACCTCATCTCATGAGCAGTAATGTGTTTTTCAACCTTGCATTTATCTCATTTGCAAGGCTTTCTGAGGCTGGTAAATTTAATCTAAGCTGTAATGATCCTCCTAGTTAATTATCAGCTAAGAGGAAGTGATGGTCCAAGGTTACCTCTAACACCCAAAGCAGCTATTACTAGAGCAATAAAAGACATCCTCTTGTGCCTTAGTATTTTATTACTAAGTACTGTAACTTACCTATACAATTAAAAGCAAAACAATGTTTTCTTCTGCATTATTCTCTCATTTCGAGAAGCTCAGTCTTTCAGAATGTGTTTATTGGTATTATATGCTGTTCCCACTGTGTGTTATGCCATCAATTCCAGTGTCATACAGTATCACTTCCCACTGCACATGTACCATCCAGGTGGTCCCTGCTAGAACAAAGGTATAAAAGCAGCTATTTATCAGGCAAATCTAGTTCTGAAAGATCAGAAACACTTTCAATTCAAGAAATTCTAGTCAAATTTCAATTTACCCCATTACTGTTCTCAGAGACAAAAGCAGAGACTATTGCATCTTGCTAATTTTATACACCTACACTTTAAAACATATTCACTACAGGCTTTTCCTTATTATAAACCTTCCCATCTTGCCACTGTGTAATGGGAATTACGGTGACAGATCAAGACAAACAACAAGCCTGTCAATAGAAAAAGGCTGACCAATTTCAACCATCATTCTGCATCTCTTCTGGCTATGGAACCCAAGAATTGAAAAGATTCTCCCTTCACGCTGGGTGAAACATGTAAGATTTTTAAGAACTACAGCAGTTTCAGCAGTTAAAAGGAAATGAAATGATAATTATCATCTAGACTTTACTGTTTGTATGTGCTTAGGTGAGCACCACATTCACCAACAATGAGAAGTCCCTCCTGACTTTCTGCATAACACAGACTACAGAGCTTGGTTCCCTCATCTCTTTATGGTTGAGTAACAGAAAACCCATCCTAGCCCTTGGTAAAATGTTCATGTTGCAGAAGCAGGCTCCAACTCAGAAATTGCTGGGTGAACTGCTTCCATAAGCATTGCTGTTGGCTGCTCTGAAAGTCAATTATAATATGCTATACGGGAAAAGCAATGGGTGATATGTTTTCTATTTTATCTTATTTTTGCCACTTCTATTTTTAAAAATCAATTAAAGCTGTTGAGATTCATCAAAGAGGCAATAAAATGACAGACTGTGTAGCAGCAGGAGAAGCCTGATAGAATACCTAGCTCTCCTGCAGCTGTGTAATCAACTTGAAGATAGACTGAAAGAACAGCCACAAGAGCTAGGGAGAACTTTACTGATGCAATGTGAAAAGAGCTCAGGAAGTTTTAGATACTGTAAAAAGAACAGCCTGAAGAGAGAAAGGATAATTTTCTTTATTTTTGGTTCCAAAATGAATGGCCAAGCCTCAGTAGACCCAGTTCTTTTACTATCCTCAGACATCTATACTACTTACTATTTTTGTGGATTATTTAAAAATTTGTTCTCCCTTGATTTTCCTTATCCTTTACAAATCCCCTTTTCTGCCTTTCCATGTTTTGTGAGTCTACTTTGAAACTCTGAAGTCTGTCAAACAGTTGCTTAACAAAATAATCTGTTTTCCCAGTTTGGCATTCTAATGTCAATGAAGAGCATTTACATGTATTTTCTGTTTCAGCTTCTATGTCTTTAAGATTGCGTACACAGCTAGCCCTTAGGCTACTGTTTCAGTGTTGTCACTGCTATGGAATAGCACAAATGCATTCCCAGACAACCAGAGAGGTAGAAATAACTGCAATATGGTTTTGATTACTCCTTGCTCTTACACCTAACAGGATTAAGGAAAAGTTGGTGGTTTCTGGAGCCATCAGATCCATCAAAGAACAAGCAACAGTGCTGTTCAAAATTCAGCACCAATGGGCAAAGCTTGTCAATCACTGAGTTTCAAAATTCAAAGCCAAAAGAAAAAAAACTTCCACCACTCAAAAGATTTGCTTTGTTCTTTCTTACTAGCCAAAATCCCCATCATATTATTTTTATAAGTGACTTACAATGACATATCAAAGGATTTGCCTTGGTCTTAACTCCTCATATCTATACTGAGCCTGAGGCATCACACTGTCAGGAACATACCTGAACAATGCATGGGCTTACTATAAATTATATAGCAATTTCACTGTGATCTGTGTCAAGCCAGCCAGACATCTCCTATCTTTTTGTTTAAAAATCTAGGAAATACATTAATATGTCAATATTTCCACAACAAAGCCAAATTAGTTTGGATCTATAGGAATTTGTGGTCATAGTCTTCCTAATTCAATAACCAAGCTTTTAGGTCAGCTGAACTAGGCAGGTGGGTTGAAATCTGAAAGCAGCTACCAAGCATGAAAATATTAATGAGACAGGAACTTTTGGACTAAATACCAAACATAATTAACTGGCAGAGATAAACTTACAATGACAAAGCAATTAGTATAAAAACAATTGCTGGAAGTCTTCTGATTGCAAGAAGTCTGAGCTTCACTAAGGCTGGCCCTACCTTTACTTCTCTAGCAGCGCTTTTCCTTTAGATAGAAAAGAGGGGCTTTTTTCCAATGCAGAATTAGTTTTCAAATAGTTTTCATTTCAACAAAGCAAACTTGATACAAGACGTGGTACAAATACTTGTAAGAAAGGATTAGAAGTCTTTTCTGTGCTCTTGAAAACTCTTGAGATTTTTTTTCCTGCTGAATATTCCTCCTCCTGTAAATTCATCAAGAAAGATACTCCGATATACTTCTTGAGACTGTGTGTATCTGTGCCTAATTAACCCTGTGCATTTAGCCACTTCTTTTACCCTATCTTTTCTGGGTCTCTCGAGAGCAGTTTAAACCCAGACTGTTGAATTTTAGTTTTCTTACATACATGTTTGTGCAGGGTAAAACATACTGACCTCAAGCTGTTTTGGTTTGCCAATGGCTTTTGTTGTCTAAGCCAACCATGTTTACCAAATAGAACATGCCTCTGGCAAGTTGCTCCCAAATATTTTCTTTAATTTCAATAGTAAATATACCTCTTGCCCCAAACATGATGTTAAGCACTCTAAAAGTCAGGGAATGCATTTTTAATTTCAAAATTGAATACTAGTTGTACATCAATAGCACTTACAAGCAACATCCACTTTTTTGAACAGGTACAAAGAAAAACCTGGCACTTATTACTTCTGGAGTTTCTCAGTTTCTGTCTCTACAGCCTGAATCCTATGGGACCCACTCATACATACCAACCCAAGGGGTGTGACTGACTGCAGCTGCCCTGACTTGCAATTGGAAAACTCGTGAAGTGAGAAAAGGTAAAATTGTTTCCAATGGAATCAAAAACAAATTTCCAATAAGCTTTAAGTGCTTAAGTACATAGCTGCAGTATAGAGGCCTAGCCTGCTGAAGTTAAAACACTGTATCCCAGGATAACTCTCCCTGTATGGGAAAATAAATATTTCTACCAATGTAAGTCCAAGATGATTCCCACTATCACCATTTCTGTTAAGTACAAAAGTGACACTACAAAGTAAACTGGCTGTATCAGTGAAGTTTCTAGGTGACTTGTAACTTCTCAGATCTCTTCAGAAGGAAAGGTATCCAGGTCCTAATCATGTAGGACCTTTTCCTTTCTACTTAGAAAGTAGCAGTTTTGATACGTTCTCTCCTGTGTAGCAGGTACATTGGTTTGTAGAGCCCTTTACAGTCCACCTGGATGAAGCTCACACACCTCCCTGTGCTTTCATGTAGTGATGAAGGACTGTCCAAGAGGTTCTTCCTCATAGAATAATCAATGTCGGATGCTTGCATCAAATCAAAAGGCCAGCAAAAGGAAAAAGCAGATAAATTTCCAGACAAAAATGCTGTGGAGGGGTTAACTATATTTTGGTCACTACTCCAGATCTTGAGTCCTTTAAAAGTGTGTAAAAACACTCACATATGCTGGTCTGATTCATATGTTCATCTGTAGATTATATGTCCATAACTTAATTTCCTCAGGGTCTACCACATCATTCTTTTTCAAAAGACCATTGGAAAGCAGTGTTTGCAAAGACATCCCTAAGCAATACTGTGCAAGAAGAAGTTGCTCTTGACTAAGTCACTACAGTAGTAGTCAATAAATCTGTTTAAGCTTTGCTGCAGCTTTTCAGTATGGCACTCAACTGTGCATGAGGCTCTGTAGAGAAAATAAAGCCTACCTTGCTGCTACAAGGAGCCAACCAGTCTAAATAGACATGGCTGCAAGAAGGTAGGGGGGAATTGTAGAAAAGCAACCTCAATTTCCTATCTTAACACACATACACACACCCCACATCCCCCCCCCATTTCTTCAATTATCACTCCTGTTAAAAGCAGACCAAATCCAGGACTAATTCTTCTTTATACTAAAGCTAAGACAACGTAGTCTCAATTTCAGAGGAAACTAAATGCTGCTTTGCTAAGAATATGAAAAAGTGTTTAGAAACAAATAAATGGTAAACCATTAGATTATGTATTCATTACGTGCTGCCAAAACGTCAGAAATAAATGGATGTTAAGACTTTTATTCACATCATGTTTCAGATAAGGCCTCTGTCATATCTACATTAAGCTTATTGCTTCACCCATTGAACCAGATTATTTTTCACTCATGGCATTAAGATTTAGCTCCAGTTAAAAAACCCTACTTTTAGTCCAGGTTCTCTAAACATCATTTTAATTTAAAAACCCAGTAGTAACACATTTTTCAAAAAGCTTATGCCCAGAATTTGCAGTTCTTGGCACCTACTCTAGATGGCAGATTTTAGAAAGAATTTAGCACATGATGCATTATGTGTTACCACCAATTAAAGGCCCATCAATAGACCAGAGATACCTAAAGTACTGAAATCCTATATGTTTAAGTTAATAGGATTTGGTGCATTTGTGCATATCACCCTGCCTAATACTGAATGTTCTAAATATTGATTTTAAGGGAGAAAAACTAACAGGTTATGCTGTATTAATACATTTAGTTGTCTAAGGGTAGTTAGTTATTCTATTGCAAATTGAAGCCTTTCATTAAAATGGGTCAACTCTTCTGTGGTGATACTTCCACTGGTTTGTCAGATCTGTGCCCCACCATCACATATTGTAGTTTCTGGATTTGGTTTTCATTCCAGACACTTTAAAGAACAGAAAGATTCAGATCTGGACACGTTTTAGGCTGAAGTAGCAAAGAAGTCACATTCTGTCAATTCATTCAGTGTTTCACCCCAAATTAATATAGTGCTTCCTTCCAAGTTGTGATTTAGAACATTCTGTTTTTACATGTGTCTTATTTTAATTGGCACTTGCAGATTATCCTGTCACCCTCCTGTAAGAATTTAGAACAGAACTCTAATTCTGATGTCCTGTGTAGGCAATTCACTCACCTGTGAATGTGATCCTTCCTGCCCTGAGCTTAAATACAGAAAACATACATCCTTCTTTGGGATGTTATAAAGCATGTTCTCATACATAAAGGAACCAGATTGCAGAAATAGAGAAGAGTGGGTGAACTTCACATTTATAATATAGTCAGGTGGTTTCCTTTAAAATGAGCTGTTATACATCAGGCCAGGGGTTCAACATTTTATATAGTAATTCAAGTGGATAAGGCTCAGATTCTTTGTTCCCTGCTGACTTCCAATGCATGACTACTTTCTGAAGAAGCCTTATAAGTGAGTTCAACCAGCACACTGAAGATATTAGTTGTGTTTTCAGACGATGCAGCAGTGGAGGTAACTACTGTCTTCCCTTGAAATCAGTGGCAGTCTGTTTTAGATGAAGAACTTTCTTCCCTTTCAGAAGCAGAGCCAAATTGCACCTTGCTTTGGCACCAGACCACAGTCAACTTTTAAACAACTCTCAGCACATGAAGTTATTTTCTACATAAAGATATAACTATCCATACTGAGTGTTATAAGCTTCAGACTATCATTTGCTTTATCAGCTATATATGCTGATATATATGCTTATGCAGGAGAAGGGATTTGTCAAGCCTGTCCAAACTCTGCCAGTTTTGTTTAACCTATGTATGAATTTATAATCTATCATTGTTTTCAACGTGTCATGCGTAAGAGATCATCACAAAAGAGTGAGAGAAAAAAACTACAAAGACTTTTTAGCAGTTCTCTGAAGATTTATAAAATGACAATTATTTCCTTTGTTCCATTTCCCACTTGGCTCTTAGAGAGGCTCAATCATATGACAGATCTGAGGGGGAGGATGTTTCAGGATGCAAAGTACACTTATTTTCAAGATTCCACTGCTCATTCAGGGAGTACCATGATATTGTAGGCAAAAGCTTTCAAGCACCACTAAAGAACTAGTATGATAAATCCCAGGGAAGTTGTCTGAAAGGAATTGAGCTGCAGACAAAGAAACAATTTTGGAATGCAATGTCACTTAAGTGTCTCACCTTTACCTTTTTTTGGTGACAATACAGATCAAGTTAAATCTATCAGTTGTGATAACAGCTGGTCTTTGCATACTCTGCTGCACACTGCCAAATCACACTAATGATAACAGGTACTGAGGAATTCCCACATTTAGCTCCTGTTATCTAATTTTCTAATATTATTCATTTGGGAAGACATGATTACATTAAAGAAAAAAATCCCAGAACTGAGTGCAATATGAAAGAAATCAAAAGTGGGATTGTTAGAATAAGAGATACTAAAAACTGTAGTTACTAGAAAATGGAAAAACCTAAGACCCTCTGAAGGCTTCAGAAGCACGTACAAAGTCTATAGGACTAGATATGGCCAGGACACTAGGAACATGGTAGTCCTATAAGTAGGTTCTTCTGACAATTTTTTGAAAGTTGTATCAATTTCATCAAAGTCTAGTCTAGATAGACAAGCATGGAAGGCAAAATTGGTTTTGCTTTTTTCTAGAATTTAACATTTAGTTTTCAAAAAGGAATAGCAGATTTGATTTTATAATCTAAAAAACCAAACAGTGTAGCAAGATGTTAATATTTATGTTGTTTATGCAATTCTGTTTGCAACTACAGGTAGGGTGATTAAAAGCAAGGAAGGTGCTTGGAAGTAGGGATGTAACTGCTGTCTTGTATTTTGGCAGAGTTATCCGTGGGAAGGAATTACACATCTTCACACCACGGTGCAACAGAAACAGCAGGAAGAAGCCTAAATGTGGGACAACACATCTACCTTAGGCAAAGCCACACAAAGTACCTCATGTATTTGGAAGTTTGAGTGCAACTTCTGAGACGTTGCATGAGACCCTTACGATGATAACATATTGCACATAGTGTCGCTCCCCCTTCAGAGTGAAAGGGGGACATGTCAAAGCAAAGTGCCAGCTGCAGAAAGAGTGTGAGAACAAGCACAGGGATATTATCTACTGTTGTTCAAGACCTGCAGTGTACAGGGAATTAAACATCCCATATCAATAAATAAAACTGCATCAGGGAACTGGCTCTGCAGCCAACTCCTCTTCCTATGAGAATGGTTTTTGCCAATAGCTTGCATCAGCATAGTAATTGGGAGCTATAGGGAGGCTCGCTCCCTAACTTTGTAGCAATGCAAGACTAACAATAGGCTTCCTGAGTACTAATTAGATACTTTGTGCCATAAATAGAACAGGGTGCAGGGACTGACCCCACAGCTCAAACAAAACACTCATTTTTTTCTGATTTATCCACTCTAGATTCACCCATTAGTCCAGTTCTTCAGTAGCTGTATATTTCTATTACCCACAAACACCCGACAAAACGCACATTCCTGTGTATTACTGTAAGAGACATCACTGCAGGGGAAGCTGTTTATTAGATCATAGGATTGTTAATACATCTCTAAGCACATAGCAAATTTATGAGTGAAAGACACATACTTTGAGCCAATCTAGCACAGTAAAATACATTCACACTGTTGATCTCCTTTCAAGAAGCTAAGTGGAATTAAGTATAGAACTTATGGATTTCAGAGAAAATTTTCACCTCATTCTGGGCTGATCAATACATTCACTCTTTTCTGGAATAGTTAGGTTAGTATGACTACCCCCAAGCTTATGCAGGAAAAACAACTGACTTAAATTCAGTCAACTTGTTTGTTATTAAGTTCAAACTAATGCTTTAAGCACTGGCAACAAAAACCCCATACCACCACGTCTCTCAAGAGTTTTGAAGTAAAAAAAAAATCTCTGAAACTGCAACAACTAAATTTAAAAAAATCAAAAATACTAAAGCTGCTTCTTTGTAAGATGAGCAATAAGATCTTAGACTATTTGCATCATTTAACCTTATTCCTCCAGGTTAAGTGGGTCACCTTGACCCCCTTGAAAGTCCATGAAGAGAATTGCACATTTCTAGAGGGCAAATGAACCCAGCTATCTTCAGATAATTGCATTTTAGACAAGGACTATTGAGTAAAGAAACAAACAGATACAAGATGCCACACTCTCTCCATTTGCTACATACCACCTTGAAGTTTAGGTAAAACAGATGACTGAAGATAGGTGAGAAAAAGCCAGTTCATCTTGATTCATTATTGAATATGATTATTCCAACCTTAATTCCCCAAGTGGAATCCTTATAGTTTACTGTGATGTACATACCCCAGTACAGGTAAATCATATTAATGGAAAAGATTCATTGATGCGTTCCTTTTTAAAATTAATTTTAAGCAAATACCTACCTGCACAGCTGAACAACCACGCTATTCACAGGTCATCTTACAAAAGAGCAGTCCCTGTTTGGCAGAGCTCTCACTGACTAGGGAAACAAATGCAGATTTCAATTGCTTTTTGTCTGTTTCTTTCCTGAAGAAAGGGTGGGCATCCATCGATTACTACTGTCTCCAGACTCTTAACCCACAAGCTCCTGTCTAAACCCTACTCCAAAAGATTTATTCTGAAGATATCATCACCTTTTCATCCCTTTTCCCCCCCTCAGCAAGTCATTCCCTTGGCTTTATCTTTTCCTTCATAAATTTTATCCCTTGGTCTTTGAAATAGTGCCTTCCTTACTTGAGTACAACTGTTTCTCTCTGCCCCTTTCAGCTGTCCCTCCATATTGGGATTCTTTGTTAAACAGTTCCTGTTGTTATGATTAAAAAACAAATGGGTTTTGCACTGTGATGTGAAATGTTCATTTGCCTACTCTCTTCTTCAGTTTCCTTCTTTACTCAGCAGTCCTGAACTGAGAACCCATACCTCAGATAAGGAGAAACCATATACTGCTTTAGAATGTAGAATGCAGGCAAACATTACCACTGCACACCCCAAAGTGCTATGGGTCTGCATTCATAATGTCAAGGGAAAAGGAATTTTATGTACCACCTATTGATAAAAGTAGTACATAACAGCCTTTGTTACCATGGTATTACAGGCCAGAGACAGCCATAAATCAGCCAGATAGGCTGACATAGATATATTTGTTTCAGAAACCCTTTCAAGTTAATTGGAGGTTTATAGCTGACTTCAAAACTGCATCATACCTCCAATTAGAAACAATTAAAATATTCACTTGCAATAACAGGGATTTCATGCAAAGTAAAAGGCATGTTTTAGTGGATAGCAAATGTTTAGATAATGCTAGGTAATTCCTGGAAAAAGAACTATGTTACATTTAATCTATACTTTTATTAAATTTTCTTTACCTTTCCCTATTCCAATAAAAGCATAATTTGAACAAACTTGCCCACCATTTCCAAGTGCCAAAATGTACTAAATTTTGTTAGTAATACTTGAATGAGTAAAAGGATTATGTCATTTTACCTTGTTTTAAATAAAAAGAATTTAGAATTAAAGGACAAACATATACAGGCTCAGTCCCATTCTGAATTAAGTGTTCTCAGGCCTTTCTATTGATTTTTGTAAGAACCAGGACAAAGGTAGCATTACCCAGTATCCAAAGTCATACACAGAGAGTTTGATTTTTTTAATCAGCATTTTCAGTTTCAAAATAGCTGAAACTAAATTGAACATACAGTGATAAAAACTGCTTGGAACAAATAAATTAGAAATGTCACCAAGAGTAGTCACGATACATTGAATATCTAACTAGTGCAAGACGCTAATATTAAAGAAATAAAAAAAAAGAATGAACTTCATATGATTGCTTTAATTTCCATCCAGAATACTGGCAGCCTTTTTAATGGATTCATTTCAAGATAAATCATTCCCCATTTATAGCTCCCAGAACCTGCTAATATCAAGGTGTGTTCCTAAATTGTTTAGTGGGTGGATAGAAGGGCCAAGATTCCTGATACCATAGTGGTGACATGCAGCTTATTTGGGTCCTCTTAAGGGAACTTGGTGTTCTAATCCAGGAAAACTCATTTAAACTTGTTATAACTGGTTATAATGTAGAGCCTTAAATTTAGGCTAGATGCACAGACAGTCACAACATGGGGAAAAAACCAGACTATACTAAGTGACTTCAGTCCATGAGACTGCCAAGCAACTTTGAAGTATTACTAGCTTTATATTCTTCTACTTCCATTAAAGCATCCAAAGTAAGTTCTTTCCTTTCCTGGAAGCGTAGACTAGTAATTTCCATTAGCTAAAACATACCTGCTGAGTCTAGCCTGTTACTGTCTTGCTGGGATTATAATTAGGAGTGAGTGAATTTGACAAGGAAAGGCTCATTACTACTTACACAAATTCATTTGATTTCAGTATTTCACTTGCAAATTTCCAGTACGTTATTTTGTCTTAGCAACAACAGGCTGTTATTACAGGCACAGTATCTTTCCCTTGCATAGTATGTTAAGATCACTGCATGCTTACTCCTATATCAATCACTTAAAATTAGATATAGAAACCTTGAGTCTTCTAAAAACCTTTGGCTTTTAAAAGGAGAAAAATCACAAGTCCCTTTTACTGCTATTAGTAGAAGAGCATATTTGTCTCATTGTAGTCCTCCTTAGAGGATCCCTACTGCAAGTCTGCTTCCAGTCTAGTGTCATTATAAATAACCCTTGCTGATGAGACACTATTGCTAGCTATGGTTATTCTGAAAAAGTGTTACAGTGGTTACAAAATAGTATTGTGCCCAAGTACATGTGTACCAATGTGCAAAGCCTCCATGGAAGGCCAATTCTTTTACATCTGGCATCTTGAACCATGAACCTAATTTCAAACACCTTCTCCTTCATAGGTGCATTTTTATATATTTACAGACAGATAACTGCAGTAATCAAAAAGGTACTTAGGCAGCAACCTTTAAGTTTTGTTTGAGCTGATCTATTAGTACAATACATAGTACAACCCTGCAGAGGTTATTTCCTTTGCTATAAGAGGGTCAATATTTATACAAAATGAAAACAAACTGTGAGCCACTCAACATGGTTCCCACAAGCTACACAGGTAACAGACATTGTAGTTACTTCTACTGTGATAAGACAAATTAGTGATCAGGAGAATCAGCATATAAGTCAGAAGCTAGAAAAAGAGTCCTGTAAAGTCATGCAGTCTGTCTCAGTCTCAGAACACAATAATCAGGACAGGATTGCTTTGCCCATCTTAATTTGGAAAGACAAACCGCAAAGCTTCAACTGTTTCCATCAGGAAAGTATTCCAACCATTTAAAAACTGGCAGAAAAACATACACCTTAGAAGATTAGCTGACGTGTTCACTTTTTTCAGTACATACTTGATAGATTAGGCAATTTTTTATGACAACCTTACTGCTGGTAGATGTTTAAAATTCTTCTTTTATGCTGGCTGGTGTTCGTAAAAAATATGCACTTTACTTCACAGTTCAAGTGAAGTTTGGCATTGTCTCCAGTTATAAATCAGAACCCTAAGCATTGTTAGTCATCTCCCCTACACAGTCAGTAGGGATTTATTTATTTTTTTAAAGCTCACTTTAAATTGTGTCTCCTGTCATCAACCAGGTGATTTTTGAATGACGTGATAAACAATATGCCAAGTCCTCAAGTGGAATAAGAGAACATAAGTAAACTGAGCAAGGGACCAAGGCCTAGTAATCATCTCTGGTTTTAGAACCAGTTTAAGTGTTAGCAGTATATAGTGTCTAATCATTACTATTAGAGACATCTGATTTTAACCTAGAAAAAGATTCGGCTCATCACAATAAATTTATGAGTAAACAAAATGGAGTGAGTATAAATTTGTATAACTTCTCCATGAGTAACAAACTACAGGGTTCACATTTCAGAAATGTTTAGCGACTATTCATACTTTGCTTCCACTTTTCTGAATGTCCTCATTAAAATGATTATGTTATAAAATACTCCATAGCTTTTAATGTCTTCAGTTAATACCTACCAACAAGAGAGATACCATAATAACTGACAAAAACACTGAACAGTGACAGTACTTAGTATTTTCAGTGTTTAAAGCCTGAGGCATGTTTTTTGTGGGTTTTTGTTGTTGTTGTTTTATAACACAGAATGAAGCATTTTCCTATTCCAGACACTAAGCAGTCTGTACTTGCATGTTTAACATGGATCATACATTTCAAGGCAGATTTTTCAGTCTGAAGTCCACAATGAGTAATACTGAGTTACTGCATAAGACTTCAGTCCAGCAAACAGCAAGCTACATAAATGAGTTTTTACATATTTAAGTGCATTTTAAGCGTGCATTCGGGTTCTATTATTTGAGATCTTTGGATGCACATCTCTACTGCAACGGTCAGAAATTATTTTTTATAAAAATATAAACATTCCAAACACTAGAGTTTTAAAGGAGAAAAAAATAGTATTGTAAGGTTCATAATAAAATTGCAAAAAACCTGACCATACAGTTTTCATTACTTCAGGATACAAACCTGGACACTGGAAGAGTTTGACCATGATTTACAGTATTAAGAGGGGAGAATGGGAAATGGACTTCCTGCATAGGATTTATGAAAGCTTCCAAGTTAAGAGCACAAATCCTGCTGATTTACATTTGAAATCACAGTGGGTTCTTTTCTACATGCAAAAATTGAACTCCGAATACAACATGACCAGCCATAATTGAAGGCATTCATAAATGAATTAGACATAGCCTACATTTGCAACAAATACATATTTATATGTTAGTGTTCCCAAAATAATGAGTAGTAATGGAGTGTTCTTTACATGTTCTTTCTGCTGATTATCAGAGCCAGCAAGGTCCCAGGCATCTCCATGAGTTACTCAGTGTTTCAGTGAGGAAATTCAGCAGGAGCCGGGGAGCTCAATCCTCCCTGGAAATTCAATCCTCCCACGATGAGAACATTAGTAGAACCATTTCACAGATGACCGATCAAAGGCTCAAGATGTTTATCTGATTTCATCCAAGTTTAGTCTCCTGCTCCTATCACTAGATTACCCACCTTCCTCCTCTAATAAGTCTGTAACATTTTTGGAAGAGGCCTGTGGTAGGCTTGAATGACAGGTACTGAGGTGAGAAAGTACAGTGTTCTCACTGCAAACCAGAGAACATTGCTTTAATGTACTTGGGTTTTAAAGAAACTAAAATAGTTGCATAAAGAAAGCAGACAAAATCAAGCTTAAACTCACATACAGATTGTGTTTATGCTGTGCATAAACACATCTTTGTAGAACTGGGTTTAGTTTTAAGTTATAAAAAATAGTGGTTACTAGTGCAGGAGGGAGTAAGGAAAGAGTAGAGTTAGGCAGAAATTCTGTATGAAAAGGTAGTGAGCGTGCTGCTCGTAAGAACAAGTGTGAGAATAGATAAAAAGCAAACACTGGACCAAGTGCAAAGCGTAAACTGCAACAACTTATTGCCTCTAGGCATAATATGAAATTCTTAAGAATCTGGAAGGTAAGATATTTGGATCATGGAGTGGGCAAAGAATATTCACAGAACAAACTTCATTGCAACAAATATTTAACTTTCAGAATGTAGTTTCATCTGGGGCCCAGATATCAGCTAGCATATATTATCTATCTTAAGTGATTTTCAGCCTCCAGTAATTACATCTTCAGTGCTCATCAATTCTTTATTAAACTTTCTACTTAACAATATTTATTTTTAATTCTGTGATTGAGACCATCCATATAGCAGACTATACTAAGCCTGTAAAGCCATTCCTCTTCTTTCTCACCAATTAAGGCAGCACATCTGAAACAGTACAGAAAGGGAAAAGGCTGGGAGAATGAAGTAGTGACCAACTCCCAACAATCTGACTCCCAATGCAATCCATGGTCTACTACCAGAGCTACGCACCTCAACATTACATCTGAAGTTATAACCAACTTTGGCAGTCACTGGGGCTCTGAAATATTCAAAATAGAGCCTCAACTCCTAGGCAGCTTTAATAAGCCAGTGCCTGCCAACACTCATCTCTACATAAGAATTCCTCATTAAGACATCAGGTGCCTCACTTCATGTACCCAGCTTGGAAATTTTGGGAACAAATCACTCTCCATGCTTTGCATTTAGGGTAGGAATCCTATTTATCTCACAAGGGACACATTAAGATGAGTACATACAGATGTTTCATAAGGATGTCCAATCTCTAAAGGTGGCTAATGGAAAGCAATAGCCCTATACTTTCTTTCAAATACTCAAAAACCTGTGTAGTTTCCACTGGCATTGAAGTAGTGCCTAGAACTCAAATATGCCCTCATCACAGGGAGAATTGCATTCCAAAGTGGATAGCAAGCTAGTTTATTTGACTATACTTCCAAGGAGACTTCACCTTTACACAAAACAAGTGGATGATGAACAACATTATTATGCGTGTTACAAAAGTGACCATGTGTTATGCTAATAAGAAAAATGTTCACCTGCATGAAAATAATCTTCCCCCTGAGATTATTCTATTAAAGTTTAATGTTTGCTCTATTCTTTCTTTTGAATATAGATCATTTGTTCACAACACTGCAGTCCCATAGAATCATCTGGGTTTTTTTCCTTTAATGTCAAGGCCTCACTAACACCACGCTCCATCCTCATTATCAGGCTTACTGCATTAACTGCTGTTCATAAGCTTTCAACAGTGGGAAATCTAACTCAATTTTTTGCCATATTTTCCTTTTCAGAATTGTTCTTTTGTGAAGGATGAAGTTAAATTTACATGAATTGTGCATCACTTGCAACTCATTTTAAACACAGCTCATCCGAAGCTACCTATAAACAGGTTCAAAATACTTCTGAAGTGGGCCTGTCTTATTGCATTCAGCCTAACAAAGGCTGTTGGTTCCAAGTCATCTGACTTGACACTGAATTCATGTCCACTCAAAGCAAAGTCTCATTCATAGATCATAACAGATGATAAAACCAGCAGAGTAGGACTCAAATGGGGGAAGAGACTGGTTTTCCCTTAAGCCAAAGACAACCATAACTATACAAAGCTGGCTCTAAGTCATCTTTACACTATCTGTCTTTACTAGCTGCTCTGGGCATATCAGTGTCTTCACGCAAATCGTAACAGCCACACTGTTACCTGTGCTCTCATAAGTCTGTTGCCAGGCACTGTAGCACTAAATGGATGCACAGCAACACCTTGCCCACACAAGAAATCCTTTCTTAATAAGTAGTAATAGCAAAATAGCTGCCTGACTAAATATGCATTGGATGCTACCACAGTGCAGAAAATACTATAACTAAATAACATCTCTGTATTGCAAAATTATTCATTTTATGCCAAATGATTAAATTATTACCAAATTCTGGAAGACTGGTAATGCACTAGTCTGGAACTCAGACTACATGGATTAAAGCTGCTGCTCCACTATATGCTTTCTCTGTGACCTTGTTGATATTCTAGGCTATACAGGTTCCTATACCATGCCCATCCCTCTAACATCCAAGCACCTTCCAGTTCATCCACACCTACATGTTTGTGTTAGCAAAAGGGAAAGGTTGAAGGAACAGATCTTGCACCCCCACAGGACGATGTTGTCTATGATGACAAGTCAGTCCTAAAAAATTAAATTGCTCTAGTGAAGTTTTCAATCCCTCATTTGTAAAATGTAAATTACCCTCCTTTCTCTTCTCAACTTAGCTAGTCACACATATTACAAGGTCTATAAAAGGATATAGCATTGTGTGCTTAGTCTCACCGTGCTTTGCACAAGGCAGCTGTGAAGAATGCAAATTCATGACACTCCAGCCAGCACAAGAACAGCAGTGCTTCGTATACATGCAAGGTACTCCGGTAAAAATGTAACATGTCTAAGCAGGCTGAAATACCTAATATTAGGTAGCGGGCTTTGTGGATCTTGGGATCCTGAGAGTTTCTGTAACTCCTGAAGGACCTTTCCATAAGTTATCTGGGGTGCCTTTAAGAAGCAGCTGCTACAGTAAGGCCCATTTCTCAGTTGCAGCAAAGCGGTACTGTAAGAGAAAGCTGTAAAGGAGATATTTAAAGTATCATTGTGGTCTAGGTGGAAATAGACACTGTTTTCTTTCCTGCTACACTTTAAATGCGTTTCCTCTTTGCATGCAGAGCTTGCAGGGAAAAACAAGTGTAATGAAAAACATCAGTTATGCAGACATTTACATTCCCCGTGCAAGATTCCCCATCACCTGATTTCTGACCAGTAGCTTATTCAGCAAATTAGCTTTCTCTGTTACAAGACTCAGAGAATGTGACTTAGTGCTTTCCAGAAAAAAATCTTTAAAAATAATTAAATTAGGAAAAGTTATAATATACATACCTCATTCCCAACAGTTTGCTTTAGAAAATGGTGATGTGCCTGGCTGAGAGAGGAAGGGGAAAATCTTTCTATCAAAGATCCGTGTTCAGACCTGATGTAAATTCATGAATAATTCTGGTATAATAAACACAGGGAAATGGAAATGCTGTGGCTCAAGACATGAATATAACTAACTCTGCCTCAGAAAGCACTATGCTTACAACATGATTTGAATTCTTTCCCAGTCCTACCCACAGTTTTAGCTTGCTTACTACTTTTTCATAAATAAAAATACTTACCTTGAAACACATTGTAGCCATGGTAAAACTGCTCCCATAGGTTACATTACAGAATTAATAGCTGCCTGTTGGGCTTCCTCTCCAGAAAAATAGCAAGTATCATCTCATTGTAAGCAATACAGTCACGCAAAGCCTGTGCCCATTTAAAATACAACAAAATTATTTTGTACCACTTCCAGCAAGTGCTGCAGTAAAATGAACACCTCTAATTCTATAATCAACTTTTTTTCCCCTTCCCACCCAGCCTTCTCTTTATATATTCCCCACCTGGGACCGATTCTTACCATTTAAGAAGTCTCAGGTGATTTTTCTTCCTTTCATCAACCCTTTCAAACTATAAATACCCAAGGCCACATTTGAAGTGGATCATGCCCAGTCTCTACCTCAGTGCTTTTTCTACCCTGCTCCTGCCAAGAATTTCTTGCTACAATCCTTATCTATGAATTTAACAGAAGGCATTCAGGACATAGTATTAGCTGCTGGAATGGAAGTATTTTTAAAGTCTACAGAGCGCCTTTATTAATAGCAAGCAAATATACCCTAGCTCTAGCCAAAGTGCATATCAGGCCCCAGCCTGGGTCTTTCCATGCCATCCACCTGGCTTTGGATCAGGCCCTCTGTCTCCTGTCAGTGACTCATAAGCAAAAGACTTACACCAACATATAGCACTTAAAGTAAAGATGGAGTATTTCAAGAGAACTGGAAAAGATCATGTTCAGCTGAAGATTTGAACTGATTTGAACCCTCAATGACTGCAGTTGATACTCTCATCTTTCTTACTGCTCATGATTTTGCAAACATTTGCCTCAGAAGTGCCCTATTTTCCTGTCCCTGCAACCAGTGACTCTGTACACTGTTCAATAATTTTATATTACCCCAAGAAGATGGGGTATGAGTTTCTCATGTTTTCTGAAGAAAGTATTTCTTATGTCATTAAGGCACATTTCTAACAAATTGCATTTTTCTGAACTTCATGCAGCTTTCCGCTTTGCATGGGGCTTCAGGCTGAAACATCTCATCCCATAGCAGAGCCTATAGGGAGACAAGGTGAGCCTGTCATGCCTTGTTTCTGCATCAGTCAGGGACTTGTCCCTCTTCTCACAGAAGAATCACTGAGTCTGTCTTCAAAACCGGTAAATATCAGCAGATCACTGGCCATATACCTCCATAACAGATCTGGCCCTGAGCTTACCACCTCCAGTTCCACCCCCCATAATCCAGTTTCACTTCCTCCTGTGAGAACTACTCCTGGGAGCTTTTTCCTCAGTAACCCTACAAACACTGAACAAGCAGACAGGGTGTCCTTGCTGCCCTCATCACATACATTTTCTCCACCAATGCCACCATGCTGCTTTCGCCACACAGACACACCAGCTCCTCCTCCATATAGACTGAAATGACATTAACCTGAGCTCTGTAACCAGCATGGGGTAATAGAGCTTTGATTTGCTTCACAGCCACAGAACCACACTATTGCTTTTAGTTATTTAAAATGAACTTCTGCACTTACCAAAAATTGTCTCAATAAATGTTGAGATTTAAGAAACTGGAGCCTGAAGCTAAGAATACCTAGAAATCACTGATTTTTATTAATTTATAATCAATACATACTCTCCTGCAAAGCAAATGTGATTATATGTGCAGTTGCATTCAGACAGAAGTTGTATTAACATCGCTCTGATTGGTGTTGAGCACGAATGGGAACCTGAGCTCCCTTTGTACAAATGGCTTCTCTTGTTAACCTGTCCACCCACTAACACAGGCAGCCAAAGCACGTTCTGGAACTACGCTGTCCGTTAGATTCTCAACATTATCCACAAGCAGTCTGCAACTGGCAGCTGTTTATTTGGCTGAGCAGCACAACCACTTCGCTTAGCAGGCTGTTTACATGGGATGTGTGCCATGGAAGATATTCCCTCTTTCCTCCTGTTTATAGATATTTATCTCCATGTAAATAGTAACAATTTTACTTTAGAAATGGCATCTAAGGAAAGGCCAAGTAAATTCAAGATTTGTATACAGATCCATTTCCAGGAGCCTTAACACAATATTTATCTCTTTACAGAACTTCATGCTGATCAATAATGATTCTGTCTTGGTTGGATTAAGACAAAAACCCCATCAATTCACCAGATATCCTCTGGAGGGCTGCATCCATACCGCAGAACCCATTATAGCACAAAGGTAAGTCTGGTGCTGCAGAAGTACACAAGGATGAAAAGAGATAGTTTCCGTATATTGCCTAGATAGAGAGGAAAAGAATGGCCCCAACACTGCTCTGAATTTTACTTACAGGGCATTTGCTTTGGTGCAAAGGAATAAAGGAGGTATGTGTCTCAGCCCGCACATAAGAAGTTTTATTCACAGTTTTAAGAAGGGTTTTAAATTTACCCTTTTAATTAGAGATATCAGTGTCTCATTTTGCAAGAATCATTTAACTTGCATCTGACCTTTAAACACTCAAACTAGTAAGCAAGAACAAACCTGCCTAGGTAAATGAGTACCTGGTTCTACCAGGTCATAGTAGGTATCTTGACCACATCCAGTCTCACTTGGACTGGTCTTAAGAACAGCAGCAGCAGCAACAACAGCATGAAAAATTTAAAGTTCCTTATTCACCTTATTCACCTGTTTATTGAGGCACTGCAAAAAAACTTCCCATAGCTGATGTACATACATATAAATTTGCAAAGCCAACCTTTAACAGGAGTTGGCACAAACATCCAAGCAGTCTGGATTAATCAGATTGGACAATACATAAGAAATTCAGTAAGAGTGGTCTTGCAGGTGTAACAGTAGGTATGTCTACAGCCTACAGAAGGGAAGAAGTACAGCCCTTCTTCCCACAGCCACACCAGCTAGAAGAGTGAAAACTACAATCAGAAAGCAGTCGTAGCTGCACAGTTGTGGCACAGGGGATATGGAGTCCCACTCCTCATCAGGAATTAACAGCCTGTGCTTGACTGACAGCTAAAATAGCAATATAGCTTCTCAGTTGGAGTTGTACCACAAGCACACAGCTTGCGTGCACCCAGCTGCATAGGATGCATGCTTGATGTCTGTCATCTTGCTCCCATATGCTGTTTATACATCTTACACAGCAAGAAACCAGATTCATATAACTCCTTCCTTACAGTCCGTCTTATCTACAGGAGAACTAGTTCAGCTCCCCAACACCATTAAATCAAAGCAAATGCTAGGTAAGAGAGAAAGCATCTAACAGTCCCACACACACTTTGTAACAGCATCAGGGAACTTATCCTCAAGTTCACACTCCAGAAACTACCAACATTAAGAAGTGATTCATTTTCAAGACCATGCTAAATTAACATGACCACCTAAATAAGAGCACTGAGCAGCCCATACCTTTAAATGGCTATAATTAGAGCAATTCAAACATTCATTATCCCTACTTCTGTACTATCTCAAGCCTCTGACTGATGCAATGAAGAAAGGAAAGCAGAAACTTTTGCTTGAAAACAAAATTTTTACTGGAAAGCAACCATTACCTTATCTGAGGAGACCTTTCTCTGCCTATTAAAGTTCTCAGCAACAAATATCTTAGTAGAGTCCTGAGCTGAGCTTAAATACAGACCCAGAACATGGGTGGGTGGAGGTCGCAGGTGAAGTTAGTCAGGACCATTAGGGCCTGTTAGTGCCCTCAGGACCCTGATACACAGGAACGGACAAATACTCTTGAGTGATTCAAGGACAGAATTTCTCTAAGTGAGAACTGGATGAAAGGTAGAGCTGAGTCTTTCAGACTGACATACAAGAGAGACTTCTGCTGGCAGAGCAGGTGCTTGCAGTCTGTCTATAGACACTCATTACTTCTGCATCCAGACATGCTATATCATGAGCCAGATTAATTTGTGAGCAACATAATGGCTTAGAAAATCTATTAGCTTATAAATACTGTTTGAGATCAGCAGCTCCCTGTATGGAAGACTGAAAGCATCTTTTCAAATATGGGGCTTGCTTGCCTTCTCTTTAATTTCCAAATGCAGAGGCATGGGCTGACAGTAGAAGACAGTCAAATCTATATAACATAACAAGAGAGAAGGTCCTTGGATGAAGAGATACTACCTTTGAAGGCAAACCAGCTTCTCATGTCTGAATTCCTGCAAGCCAGAGCACATAGGCCAGAAATAACATCTGGATGTGAGACTTTTCTAATCACCAGAACTTCATCACAAGCCAGTGTGGTGAGCATAAGTGCCCAGCAGGACAGTATATGGACACTAAAAAGAAAATCTGTTCACAGAATCTAAGATCAGTGACAAACTGTGCCTTTCTATAGCAACCCCACCCCACCCCCCCACCCCCAAACCACCACATAAAAGACAAATAAGTATAATAAAGAACAGTTCTATTTCTTCACAGGCTTGGTATCATATACGCAGTTCACACAATCATTCAGGACCTTAATGCAGAATTTTCTTTACTGAATCTGAATAACTTAAGAGTAAAAGTGATATGGGATGAGAAACAAGTGGGAGTTTTCAGAATAGTTAAAAATAGACAGTTGTAGGAAACTTTCAACACTTACTGTGCTAAGTAGCAGACAGTTCAGACACTTCAGTATTTGCCTTTGCCTTCAGCTTTCTTTCAGTGTCACAGCTTGTTATTTATAAGTCACTTATAATAAAATTACCTGAAGCTAAAGTCTAAATTCTGCACTGTATTAAATTATACAGAGGATAACAGTCAAAAAGTAAGAAGCACATAAAAGAATGCTCAACTTTCTCTGGGAAATAGGATTTTAATTCTGTAAGTTTAAATCCTAAATAAAAAGGCATGAATGCCCCATGAGCCAGAACAAGATGGTGAAATGAGATTAACTACGCAGTAAAAATGAAGGCGGTTCCCACTTTTTTCTGGACGATCCACTTTGCCTGTGTTAGAATGTAATGTACAGTCTGAACTGGCATTGCTGCCAAAAGAAACAGCCCAGACTTCCCCGCAGACCCAGCGCCAAAAAATTTTCTTGCTTTGCTATACTCTGTGCAGGCATAACCACTTGCAGAGTCAAACAGCAAAGCCCTATCAGGGAAGAGGTACAGTCTGAAACTAACCATTTCATCATTATTTTTTGTTAGATTAGCTAATACAGCCAAATCCCTGATCCTGTTTCCTCATGTGGTCACAACACTGCTTATGCTGGCACAAGCAGGAGCAGCACTAATACAGAACCCAGAGGCTGGGAAAGGACCATGTCTTGAAGTTGCAGCACCAGCTAATGCAGTCTGTTAGTGTGTGTGAAAGTTCAGCGGTCACGGGTATTCCTTCTGAAGTTTTGAGCTTTTACACCACTGTAGCCAATGAAGGAAGCCCAAATCACACCCCTACACTGCTTTGGGCAATGGGACTCCTGTCCCTACTGACAGAATGTATTGTGTCACTTATCAACAAGCAGCAAGGTGAGATCCTACTCTGACACTGCCAAGACTTTAATCTACATCTTGGATGAGAAATCTAACTGGTTAGGACTGCCCCAACCAGATAATTACTTTTGATCGGTGCTGAGCCTCCGTCATAATAAGGCAGAGAATTAAAAAGAATGGTTTCTAAGACCACTCATAGTACTATACACATACACAAATTAAAATATATGCAAAATGTTTGTTTATGAGAAAAAAAAACATACTTTGTTTTGAACATGAGGTGACACTGAAAATTTGAAAAGCATGGGGTGTTCAAGAATTCAGCTCCTTGGAAACTCTGAGCCAGTCATAGGGAGGAATATAAGTACTGAAAACAAAACTAACACTAAAAACAAAACTATACCTGAGACTATGTTGGTTAGCAGCAGCTTATGTCTCCTCCTAGATGTCTGTGCCTCCAGACCATGCTGGTTTAGAAGCATCTAAACTACTGGTTCAGAAGCCATCAGGAAGTCTGTAGAGGAGGAAATGTTCTGGCATTCATAGGATGGTGTCTTCTCTGCCTGTGAGAAAAAACGTGTGCTGCAAAGATGAGAATGCTAAGCATTTCTTCTCATTCCCAGCTTCTTGCTCTGTCTGCTAGGAACACTGCAGGAGTAAAAGAAAGCGCCAATAGCACCACTAGGTTGCAAATGTAACTAAGAAGCTGAAATATCATTATTTTCATCAAAATGGTCTCACAAGTAACGTGTTTTCTGATCTGGCATGAAATTCACTCTTGCAGACTTTCAGACAGACAAAAATGTTTCCCATGAAAGTCTGAAATGAACACGTATCAGTGTATAAGCTGTTGACGCTTTTTTCTTTTTCTCAGCATTGCAAAATCACTAGTGGTTTTCTTATTGTTCAGTAAGCTGTTTAAATATTTAGAGAATTTGAAATATACCAGGATTGGAATCCAGTTCTGAGTTTGTGTATAGACAGGATGCTCTGCAATTGCAACATTCACTCCAGATTTTGACTTTGAATGTAACAGCAAGTGTTTTCTTCTTTATTGGGTTGTCAAGCCTTTCTTGTGATGGGTACAATGACCAAAATTCGATGCTGTTAACCAGTACTGACCTGAGCTGAAAGCAGTGTAAACTCTGCAAATTCTATAAAGTTAGCTTTGTTTAGCTTAAAAAAACAACTGCCTGCCTAAATAAAAAGCGGTCACTTATAATCTGTCAGACCCAATAAGCTTTTTACTGGTGTCAATAATTCATTTGATAACAATAACAAAATGGGCTGAGTTGAAATAATCATAATCTATTTAGCTGTTAGAATAGTTGGATAAAACTGAAATATTGTTGTTTAAAAAACTTTGATGAAATAAAAATCAGATTTTTTTTCTTACTGTTCAGTTGTCTTTGCTGAACAGATTTAATTTTTTTTTTTTAAACAAACACGTACCAGAAAAAAAAAACAACCAACCCCCCCCCCCCCAAAAAAAAAAAAACCCAGAATGAAAGCATACTGTTGAAGCACTGGATGGGAATACCTCGGACTTCGGCGCCATCTAGGGATAACAGCTCCCACGCACGCTGATTTCCCGTTCCAAAGGTGAGCACTGCTGACAAACCCTTCTCAGGCTTTCCACAAATGTCTTCTCTTGCATTTGCACTCCTGGAAGATCCTTTCAAAGCCATATTATCAACCAAAAAAAAAAAAAATCAAAAGCAACTATATCTTACATGTGTTTTACCCAACTACAGGGAAAGCTTCTCTTCCTTGCAGCTTAACATCACTTTCAGCTTTGAAAGTACAGTGACTTATGACACTAACAGAAGAACAAAATACGTACCTGAAAAAAAACCAGTACTCCTGCTAGAAGGCCTCTAACTACTTGTCTTTTTTTTTTCTTAGCACCTTAATAGGTATTTGACACTGTTTTCTGAATAGAGCTCAGCTGCACTCTAGTGGCTATATTTTAGGATTTCGGGGATTTTGTAATTGCCTAAACTCCATATTTCCACTTACTCAAAGTAACACAATTCACTAGCAATGGAAGATAGGCTTCTTCAAGTATTCACATTTTTCTTCCATACAAGAAAACAATTGCTGAGGGTTGAGTTCATAAAGTACGCAGATTTTTTTTTTTTTTTTTTGTGTGAAATTGGATTTCAAGCCAGAATCTCAGTTTTATTCAAAATGCATATTTCATATGCTGGTAGACTGGTTAGCATCTACCTCGACTGCTAGGCCCACTGAAATGCCATATATATAACCCAAGTATGAAATGTTTAGTGTCAGCAATTCAGTGTCCAACCCTGTTCTTGGAAACAGCAGTCACTGGTTAGTGTTTGGTGCCGGTCTGTGACTTAGCCACTAGGTGGTGAGGAAGACTCGTAGTTCCATTCCTACAAAAGAGACATGGAGCTGTTGGAGGGAGTCCAGAGGAGGCCACGAAGCTGATCAGAGGGCTGGAGCACCTCTCCTATGAGGACAGGCTGAGAGAGTTGGGCTTGTTCAGCCTGGAGAAAAGGTGGCTCCGGGGAGATCTAATTGCGGCCTTCCAGTACCTGAAGGGGGCCTGCAGGAAAGATGGTGAGGGACTGTTTATGAGGGAGTGTAGTGACAGGACAAGGGGTAATGGGTTTAAGCTGAAGGAGGGTCGATTTAGATTAGACGTTAGAAAGGAATTCTTTACTGTTAGAGTGGTGAGGCACTGGCCCAGGTTGCCCAGAGAGGTTGTGGAGGCCCCATCCCTGGCAGTGTTTAAGGCCAGGTTGGATGGGGCTTTGGGCAACGTGGTCTAGTGGAGGGTGTCCCTGCCCGTGGCAGGGGGGTTGGAACTAGATGATCTTTGAGGTCCCTTCCAACCCAAACCATTCTATGATTCTATGATTCTATGAAAAGAGCTTTTTTCAGTTGGCAAAGACTCAGTGTTGGACCTTGTATTAATGCACAGACATTGCAAAGTCAAGGTTAACACTTGACTACAAGAATTAAGGAAATAATGGATAAGAACATTTGAGGAGTAGAAAGTGTGGCTCAGTGATTATTAAAGACAGCAAAGAATATATAACAATACCACGGTGATTTTTAAAGGGTGTAAAAATGAAAGTATATATAGGCTGGCAATGGTAAATAGTCCCAGGATAAAAGGAATAAAGCACCCAAGTCTTTTAAAAACAAAGTTGGGCAGGGCAAAAGAAAAACATGGCATAAAGATCCACTTTGCTTTGGGACTGAGATGAACATGAAGACTAAATTCTTATGAAGTTTGAACTTTTTTTCTTTGCTCTAGGAAAATTGACACATAAACTGAGTTATTCTAGAAAAATAAGCCATTCTGAAAGCTGTTCAAAGTAAGCCCTTGGCTCCACTTAAAACAGGGTGCTGTAGGACAGACCACCAGAAAGGTGAGAGAAAATGGAAAATATTGAGGCTCTTTGAAGGCGGCAGAATGTGGGCAGTGTGAATTTCCATCCTGCAGTGCCTGAAATGGTTAGACTCTCACATTTTCAAAGATCAGTCACCAGACGACCGCTACATCTGAAAGAACTGTGCCACTGGCAGCCGTTATTTGAAGAGACACATTTTTTTTATATGAAGGTTGTATCACTGCAGGCATCAACTATAAAAGACCTAATTCTTTAAAAAGAGGGGGAAAAAAAAAAAAGGGTCACAATGGAAAAGGCATGCATGTGATAATATTTCTAATTTGCTATTATTTGAAAACCTAAGAGCTTAAAATCCATTTCATGGAAGATTGCCAACTGAAGTATATAACAAATTATATTATGGAACAGATGTATCTTGTGTTGCCTACTTATTGTGTCTTCATTTCTTGCAATATAAGATTGAATACTAAGATTCAAAGCATGTGATCATTCCCAGCAGACAGTCAGGAGTGTCACTCTAATGCTATCCCTGCTTCTGTCTTCCTCTGTAAAAATCAGATGTGGTTGCTTCCCAGACATCCTCCCTTATGTTCTTACCCAAATCTGACTAGAGATTCTGGCATGGGGGCTTGCACAAGTGTGCACATTCAACTTTTTCCTTTTTTTCTTTCTCTTGATTTCCTTTCTTGGTGAGCATCAGTGTTGGAATTGCCTGTCTGAGCAGAGGACACTGGAGGCAACAGAAGCACCTGGGAGAAAATGCTAATTCTGGAGGTAACAACAGCGACTCTGAAGAGAGAAAAAGAAATAATAAACAAGTGGGAAAATACTGGAAAAGTGAACAGGAGAACCATTAAAAGAGTGAGGAAATAATGTGGAGTCTTTTGTCCAGGATCAAGATTTTCCTTTTGTGGAACATGGGATTTGCCACACTGCATTTCTGGGCCACACAGACAGACATTTAAAAGCATTTTTCAAAACAACTCTCTGCAGTCTGATTGGGACTGGAGGCCATGACTCATGCATGGTTATCTGCGAGCTGAACAACATTTTCCATTGATATGTTCAAATATACACATAGGTTGGAAATGCAATTTAAAATTGTTAAGACTAATCTAGCAGAGTATCTGAAAATTCAAATGTAGAAAATACAAAGTGATCCTCAGCAAGCCTCACTTGGCCACCACATCCTATGTGTTTATCACATTACAAAAGAAGTTCTAGACAAAGACAAAGCTCAAGTACATGTGCAGCTGGGTTTTGCAAAATGCATGAAATACGCATGTAGCTATAATGTACTCACGGTGACACAGACAGGATCCAAGCAAATAATAATGATTAGACAAATGTGTTAGAATTTCTGTGTTAGTTGCTCTCTAGACTAGGAGATTCACTTTAAAGGTGACTGCTTTTCTTCTGTCTCAGCACCAGAATAAATGTGATGCTATGATTCCTCTATAACATCATCAGAATAAACTTTGACCAGACTAATTAGTTTTACGTTAATACAAATAAGGAATAACACAACTGAAATTGGAGCTGCTACACTGGATTTGGGATAGAAATTGGATTAGAAGGTAATGAAATACTGTAATAGAACGAACAATTATAAGTTATAGCACAGGCTTCTTCCTGTCTCTGTACTGCAAGAAACTTGTTCTCTGTTGAAAGACATGGTGTGTGATTGGGTGTCTGAGACGTATGCTGTGTAATCTCTCCTTTACCGCTGCTGATAAAACACCATCAAAAAAACTTCTCCTTTGGGGATTGTTTGTCACAAGTTAATTTAGTCCTACTTCATCCCCAGACCTAGATTTACAATGAAGAGGTGATGATATTTCTGTGGTACCGTCAGTACATGCCTCAGATGATTCATACAGGTCATTTCAAATAAGAACCCATAAACCACAGCTATATCATGTGTTTGATACATGCTACACTGTTTAGAACAGCTGTTACAGCAGTTTAGAGTTTTAAATACCATGCTATCATTTACCAAAATTTCTCCAGAAAAAGTAAGCTACTTTAAACCAGACTGAATTTCAAAAGGAAAGCTCTTATACACAATATTATAGAGACTTGTAGATATGATCTCAAATACATGCACTTATATGCAATGCACTTGCAAATTACAGACCCAAGGTTAGAAGGTCTTCAACGACTAGAAATAACAAGAGTGATGCATTTCATTAGAAAGAAGAGAAACTTTCCTTTCCAGTGCTTCAGAACTATGCATCTACTCTTACTAATAGAGGAAGCTCACAAAATAGCACCTTTTGTGCAGTCTGCTGGAGCAGATGTGAACAGTGACCTTGGGCATTCATACCAGCACAACTTTGGGAGGAAGCTCCACAATAACAGGAGGGAGAATGGACATGCTGGCTTTTTTAATAAAATGGGCACATTTGGAGTTACTAAATGTAGCCTCACCAAAGGGACCTACCGATAGGATGGTGTCTGAATTGGCTATACATGACAGATGCAGTCTATCATGTCCCTGTAGTAATATTATGGTTCTGTGGATTCTTTTTCAGACACAAAAACCCTCATTAGAGGTAGCTGAAAAATGGAACACTGAAACAATGACAATGTAATAATTTTTCATCTAAGCTTGTCCATTTTTTAGTTTCACTGAGAGATTCCTTATTTGAAGGAATGCTGACTGTAATTCCATCCCTAATTCATGCATGCCTCCTTATGTACAACTCCAACAATAACCTTTTATTGTTGTACAAATCAAAGAAAGATAATGTGACACTTTAGGTAGTGAGGTAAGTTGAGGAAGTTTCTCTTAAGTGAACATTTTCTTCTTTGGAGGGGGGCTTGCCTGGGCTAGACTTGCACAGATGCAGTAAGCAACGTCTATGCAGAATATGACAATATTGTCTATGCAAAATATGACAATATTTTTATACTGTACAGAATGTGTAAATATGTAAATATTTATGTATGAAATTACAAGCAAATAGGGTCCATAAGAGCTTACTTATATGTAGCAGGCAGAAAATTTTCAACACTTTGCTGTGCTTCCTTGTTTACTTATTTATATTCAGACAAAGGAAGTGGTAAGGCTGACTAGCTGACAACTTTTCTGAGAAGAGACCATTTTGTGTTAGAGGAAGCAGTATCTCTCTTGGATGTCCTAACAACATAGTTCTAAATTAAAAAAACCCAAAACAACACAGTCTTAAACAGAAGCAGCTGGGTATTAGGCAAGGAATTACTGGACACACTGGAGGTGATCACACGCAGAGAATATATGGCTGTGTCATCAATAGTACTGCTATGAACGTTCTCTAACTGCCTAGAGAAGAAAAGTTACGATGGATTTACGAAACATTCCCTACCGTTCAGACGTGGTTACATGGAACGCAGATGACTTAGCAGAATATTTTAGGATGGTAAGTTTAACTGTGTTTTGTCTTTGTATGATGGAGGAGCAAACTACCGTAACATTGTTTGTGCTAAATGTACGTGTTTTATAATGGGCTAACCTTGCTGCAAAACTAAAAGCAAAACCACTGACAATTAAGAAGCTGAGCTAAACCTGCCAGTGAAATCTATAAATGAATCTTGAAAGTGTGTTTTAAATTGGGTTTAAGAGAAACTCACGGCTTTTCAGAGGAAATATACACTTTACTACAACAAATGTTGATATATGTTAACAGCTGTAAAAGGCATTAATGTGTGAAGATTACAAATTTTCTAAGTCTTCTTTAATGATTTTCAGAGGAGAGTGGTTTTTTTCAAATTGCTCAGTGTTCACAAATGAGCCTCTGAATGTCTTTGGTAATCACATCCATGAGAACCCAGCCAGGAATTTCACGGTTGTGGATACACAAACTCCTGATTATTTTAGGCTCAGCTGGAAAAACCTTTCACCTTTTGGTTTGATTTGCCTATTCTAAAAATTCTTGGGCAAAACTCATGGCTCAAGATTACTAGCTACCCCTTTTTTCCTGTCACTGTTACTTTTTCTGACATTACCTTGTGTGAGTAGCTAGGAACTCCTGTTTCTTTTGACACCTTTTTCACTTGTGATGATCTATAAATTTCATTTTACAATGCAGAGGAGTTTTCACACTGAAGAAATACTTTGAAAGGCAATACAGGAATTCACTGCCAATATATAGCCTCTGCAAAGCAAAGCTGGCACATTTGTAAACACTCAGGAATGTGTAACTAAGCTGATTTTACTGAAATTTCATTTCTGTGTGTTTTCTGTAAATTGCTTATTTTTCAACTCACATCAGAGATAGTGCCTGCTTCATCTGCTTTGCAACTGAATACGTTCATCCCAGAGTCCAAAACTGTCAGTCTGGAATGTAACGTTCAGATCAGTCAGAAGATTTGGGAAGATTTGCAAGTAATGCCAGCATAGCTGGTTAATTTTCAAGACAGCTGTCAGACTAGACTTGTAAAACCTGGAACAGTTTGGGCTTCATTTTGAAATCATACGAAATTTATTGTTTCAACGGCTCCTATAACACTATGAGAGTTTTCTTTGGGTAGTTGACGCAAGTTTGATACTAGAATGCAAAACTAGCTAATAAAGATAAGCAGATCAAACACAAAGTCTATGTCTACCAAATCTCCAGAGAAGTGAAACTGCCAACTACTTGCAAACCTCTAATTTTAGGGTGCAGGGGTTAGTGGCACAGGAAAATGAAATGAAGAATTGGAGATGGAACAGATGAGCTCATTATCAACAGGCAGCTTCAGACGAATACAAAAAACATTAGAACTTTGGTGCATGGTGGTTTGGATCACCATTTCCAAGAGACTAAGAGGGGAAATGGCTTTCTGAAAGAGTTGATAATGATATTCTTAACAGTGATAAAAGGATTAACTGTAAGTTCTGTCATAACTGCCTGGGCCTGGTTACATTAATTTTTGAGAACCTCCCCTCTACTGATCCAGATACCCCTCATAATAAAGATAATCTTGGCATTCCACTTTTGGGGAGGTCAATTAGGGGAAAAAACTACTTCAAGTCATCTGAGACATCTGTGTAAAACAATAATGTCAGCCTAAGTCAGCCAGCTCTGGGCAACTGCCACAAGTGACCAGATCTCCTCCCCAGATAAACTCATACAATTTCCCTCACACATACCATTAGGACTGCTTTATTTGCATCTGACTAATATATTTTGCCTGCAGCCGTATGTTCAAAGTCCAGGATTCAAGTCCAAGAGGGACAAGCAATTTTTATTTTTTTTTTCCTTCTAAACTGAGATAATTGTGGGATGATTTTCGAAGGACAATCACATTCAAATCTTCTCTCATCTGAAGTGGTTGGTCATGACACAGGGCAGTGGTAAGATTTTTGCCAATTCATTGTTAGCCTATACCTTCAGATTAGCAAAATTCAGCCAGCTTAATATCAGTAATTTAGGTAACAATACTATGACGTATTACTGGCATGAATAAAGTCCTCAGTTTCTGTCAAATAAGAATTCTTCGTACTTAACAGTAATAACATGGTTCTAGGTGTGTTAACTTAAAGTCTGTGTTAATTTAAACCATGCCTTCAAAATAGGGAAGGACCAATAAGGAACTAAACTTTCAAATTATGTCTAAAGACTTTAAATTTATTTTAGAAAAAGCAAAGCTGTTCATATTTGTAATAACCCAAGGGTTATTTTTAAGAGCTAAACAGTATTTTTCATCAATTACTTTCAGAATGAGATTAGGTCTCAGTCACACTGAAGTGTCCTACTGAGTATAGCAGTTGCTCACTGCTGCATACAGACTTGTGCTGGTAATGTCATGATAGCACTCACTATATGAAAGAGACGTTATTTACAGGATTAAGTCCTCAGTCTGCACAAAAGTCTTAATCTGCTAAAATATTTAGCAGAGTAGGTCTGTTTCTGCATACGAGTAACTGAAGGTGGCTCCTAAAAATATTCTCTCAGCTGTTCAGATGTTTTCAGGATCTGTTCTCATGTAACACCCAGTTACAAGATTACTCCTTAAAATGAATAAATAGGATAGAACTAAGAAAGGATATAATGCTCCCTATTAGGTGTTCTCTGCTTTGGGGGAATTATCCCAGCACCACTGGATCATTTGTCTGCATAACTTTCACTAACTAAAGTTTCAGACAGGACCAGAGGCATTCTTCTGTCTTGGAGGCTCTAAAAAAGTCACTTTGCCCACTCTTTGGGTTCCTTCTGGTATGGACTTGATCAACTTGAAACAGAAAAAAAAGCATTCTACCCAGATCAAAAATATAAGCTGTGTTTTCACATTATGCTATTACTATTCAAATAAAAAAAAAACACTTAAGACACCCACTGGAAATCTTTAAGAGTCATGTCTTGCTAAATGTGGCTAGTTTTTCAGGTGTCTTCCTTCCTTCCTTCCTTCCTTCCTTCCTTCCTTCCTTCCTTCCTTCCTTCCTTCCTTCCTTCCTTCCTTCCTTCCTTCCTTCCTTCCCTCCCTCCCTCCCTCCCTCCCTAAGTCCCCCAAATTACTGGTAAATTTTTGCCTGGTAGGACCGGGACCTTTCTTTTCTTATGTATGTGATCAACTTCTAAAATGCATGCCTTTGTCCTAGATGCTACTGTAAAACATAATATCATGGAAAAGCTTTCCAAATATCATAGATAATTTCCAGGATTAACAAGCAAAATTTCCATCCAGAAGAGGAAGCTTTTCAATCACAACATTAATTCAGCAAAACCCTGGAATCAGGGCTTCGGTATTCCAAGATAGTAGGTTTTTGCTGTATTTCCTGTCTTCCACAACAGTTCATCCCAGTCAGCACCACAACTATCTATTTTCCAAATATTTCTAGCTTAAAAATGGTAACTCGAAGCATCTACTCAAAGCTAGCTGTATGTCTAAGTGTCTTAATCCATTCTTATAATGTAGGGTGCAATAATCATCTTCTTTTCATTGACAGTTAAAGTATAAGGACTGTGAGAAAGTTGTGAGAAAGCACAGCATAAATGGACAAAGGTTTTTGGTAAGTAGAGTTGTAAAACTCCTTCCTGTAAAATTCCAACCAAGTGATTGTTTTGACTCCTTACTTTGCATTGGCAGATGCAAAGTCCTTAGCTCGCAGATGGTTACTGAGGTATAAATATGAGAAGTAAATGCCTTTGGTAAAACCAGCCAGACATCTTGCTTTAAATATGGAATGCTGGGAACCCAAGCATGTTGTTTAATATGCATGTATTTTAGTATTTTTTAAAGTGACAGGGAAGTTATAAAACCACAGTATTTTCTTGAATTCATCTCTCTTTATAGGAAGTGCTTGTTTTCAAATACTAACTACAGAAAACTCACATTTATAATGTATTCATAGTAATAGTCTTGTCCTACTAAAGAAGACGTGGACCTGGTCAGAATGACTATAGCTTTCTATTACAATCACTATTTTGTGCCTCTATAGTTAACATTAGATTTCTTCTGCAGCAATACACAAAATCAATGAACTTTAAGAGCACCAGAACTAGTAAGCAAAGGCCCAGTGGGTTTAAATCGACATTGCTCCAGGCTTTACCAACAACTTGGCTTAACTTTAGAAAAGCTGACAACTTCCATTGACATAGCGGCTGTTTTCAGGTCTTAAATACACATCCATGAGGAAGTGTAAGGGCTTTTATTATTACTTCATTTTACTTCCATTTTATTTCCAAATATTACCTATTCTATTTTCCCCAAAAGTAGTCATTTTGATCATCTGTGTAATTAGTCATAGTGCGGAAGTCTATGCATACCTCTTCTAAAGCCTTATGTTTTATTAACTTGTCTTAATGTATCAAGATTTTTGTCATTTCGTTGAAATGCAACATAAAAATTTTCAAACACCTTTTGTCAGAACAGGATATTACACCTCCCTCCTACTGGGTGGAGTCAGAATTATTCAGATATATGTCATAGGATTTATCCTACTAACCCCTAAGAGATTCTCCTTAGCTTAAGCACTAAGGATCTGTGGCTGGAGTGGGAGTTCTGGCTCTGGAAGCATTATGAAATTCTGGAAGTTTGTGAGGTACAAATAACAAAAGGAAGAAATGTGTGATTCCTAAGTAATTTTTATAATTTTTTATTATTACCAGAGTGTTTCTGTAAATACACAGCTCAGAGTGCAGCAATTCTTCAGAAGCATCCTAGTAGATTCAAAGGATGTTTTTCTATTGAGTAAGCAAGCAGCTGCTCACGTCTACTGAGACTTTTTTTTTAAGCTTTTGACCTAGTCGTCAATTGTATAATGCAAAAAAAGTTCAAGGCTCACCTGTTAAACAGAACAACAAAAGGAGACTGTAAGTGGAATATTCTAGAGTACAACACAATCTTGAAAAAAAACCCGCTTCTCTGCATGAATGGTTTTTCCAAGAAATATCTTTTTACATTTTGTAAGTTGTTGGAAACTGCCAAATTACATTTGGACAGAAGAAACCGTTAAGACTGAGTCTTTGCAGGTTTTGTATCTATTGTCAGATCTATACGGTAAACCTGACTGCAAAAATATTGCTGTCTTATTCATCAGAATAACATCCTAGTTTCAAAGTCACCTTTCTGTATCTACAGGCTACCCCACGGAAAGCCCAGTTGAGATGTAGTACGAATAAAACCAGAGGGATTCCATGTAACTTATTCAAATAAAATTCTCCAATATTTAAAATGGCAACAGTGCCCTTTTGTGAGAGTTTAAACCCATAATATTTGTCAGGTTTATCACCAGAATAGAATTTCAGAGAGAAGCTTAAAAAGTCTTTAGAAAAAATTACGATTCTTCAGTAAATCCTGCAGGACATTTCCATAACGGGAGTACATTTTTTCTGTGTTTTATGCCTGTGAGTACTCCCAGAGGCAAAATAGTGCTGGAAAACACAGATAGGATTTGTTCTGTCCTGAAAAATCAATGATAGCATTCTGAACCAACGTGTAATTGGAAACTTCTTACTGTTAGCAGTAAGACAGACAGACAGAACCAGACTACCATCCGTATTCCAAAGACAGTTTGCAAAGTTTGTGATTAACTAAACAAAACACTTTCTCAAAAGTTTTCATAATGCTCTAATTTGTCCTAAACTTGGAGTTGCACATGATGGACGAAGAGAGGGGCCAACTCTCTCTGCAGGAGCATGGGTAAAGCTCTCAAGATTTAGCAAATCTCAGCTCAGGTCAGGAGTAATCTGCAACCTAATTGCTTTATTATGGCTGAAGGGGGAAGAAATACTCTCCCCCCATCCCAGTGTCTAGAAAGATTTTTGTTAGGCTGCCAAGGCTGCTCTTAAGTCCAAGGAGTTTTCCAGCTACATCTCCACTAGAACATGTGATTTTACATACACCGTGATGTTCTTAGCACAAAACTCCAGCAAATGGTGCTCTATTTTAAAACTTACAGTTTTACCCTGAAACTTTGCAATCATGCACAACTCTGCCTGATTTCACTATGCAGACATGAAGGAATTCAATAGATCTAGCTTCTGAAGTCACTTAAATACCATATTTTTTAGCTATACTAAAAAGATGTAGAACACAACAGCATAAAATCAGAATCTATGGTAGAAGTTTGCCGTCCCTACCAGAACAGTCCTTTACAAAGGGCATTTCATTGCACATTGCCTTAAAGCTGCAAGTGTTTAAAAAAGCATTTGAAATATTCTGTCCTTTTATATTTACTGGGAGAAGCATAATTCCAAAATTGCCAGGAAGAATGTCACTGCTGATGATTCCAAGCAGACCATGTATGTTCTGTTGAGCTCACACCCATAATCAGTAGCACTGGACGTTACCAGGATGTAGCTCTATATTAATTGTTTGACACTGTCCACTGAGATGAATTATAGTATCTCAAGACTTCTTTAATAATAAATACATGGAGGATATGTTTTGCTGTATGCTAGGTGATGGCAATGCACAATGAAAAGCAATATTCAGAAAGCAAGAGAATGAAAAGAAAAAAAAAGTAAATAGAAGACTTAAAAATGGTTTACTGCCTGTTCACCTGCTTTAGCTTAGATATCTCTGACAATCTCTAGGGAGAAAGCTGTTGCAGAAGAGGGTTTTATTTCCAGTTCTTTTTAAAAGCAGAGCAGGGATTGATTTTAACCTTGCCTGTATGTCAATGTGACAATATAACACCAACGAAGACCTGGATTAGAACCCAAATTAGAAAAACAAATGATCTTTGCACAGAGTCCCATTAATTTGAAATTAATCCTGGAATAATGGCTCATCTGCTGGTAAACAAACAAATTTACCCAACTCTCATCTGGTAGGAGCTGGTTTAAGATTTTACTTCTCCTTACAGATCTTTTTAACAAGCTGTCACTAAAACATTCTACCTACAGAAATACTTCTCTTTGAAGTTTGATGTGATTATTTTGTTGAAGTCCTTTGTATGTAAACAAATACACATGATGTTTATTAACCTCCTGGCTAGTTTAATACAACTGGCAGCAACATAAAGTAAAAACCAACATCCAGCAAAACAGAAAAAATAGAGAGAGGATTTTTTTATTAAAATGGGTTCACTTCTCCTACGGGCCATGGGATGGGCAGGCTGTTATCTTGCATGGCTTTTCTATGCACTTTATATTGCTAACAGTTGAAACTTCATGCTGTATTTTTGAATATGCAAACTTCTGTAAGTCACAGGGTGTTCCATGGACAATTTTGTGATATATACCATGTGTTTCCTTTCAGAACATGTCTGAAAATGATATTCAGAAATTTCCCAAACTCAGAGTGCCGTAAGTAAAGCCAAACCATTAATATTAAAAATTATCTTAGCTGGTCTGCAGAGAAAACTCACAGTAAATATCAGGCAAATAATTTGTGAGTGATTAGTTAGCGACCTGTTTATTGCAGTGTACTGAGAGAAAAAGAAGAATGTTCCAAAATAAAAGGAATGTTTTCATGACTGCTCAAGCACAATGTTATAATACAAAAAATTTGTCTGACCTCATCCATAAATTCTTTGATTGACAGCAGCTACATAAAGGTTAAACTTTTTTTGTGAGTATTACCTTCAAAGTATTATTTAACTGTTGACTTTAGCTCAAAAGAAAAAGAATGACGGTATGCACACAACAGTTGAGCCCAAGCAATTTTCATCATGTGCTTTTCCTTTAGGTAGGTATTAAAGATAAATCAGTCTGGAACATTTGATTCAGTGTTATATAGCTTTCCTTAGCTCCTGTGGATTAGGCCTTGAAAAAGTTTTGAATTTATCTGAATAGCTTTCATAATTACATAGAAGTTACTAAGTGAAGAACAATAATCTCATTAAGTCAATACTGAGTAACAGAGAAATTACCTGCTTCTAATATTTCATGGTGAAAAAAAGCAGGATTTTATTGTGCTATGAGTTATCTGGGACATATTTAAGCTGGAAGTTAGAAGATTCCTAACCATGAGACACGAGGTGTCTCTTTGTGGTCTTCTAAACAATGTATGGAAGGAAAAAAAAAGGAACTCAAGTTGTTCCAACACGGCTGTTTGTTTGTTGCTCATTTCCCAGTTCCAGACTCACTCCCTCTATGTATATCTTGCTTTTGCTACGGGAGATACAGTCTGCTTCACCTTTTCTGAAACATCAGAGCTTGTGTAAGAGGTTTTGGTGAAGCTAAAAATACTGAAAAATTTTGAAATACCTGTGTGGTCTGTCACATTCATGTGCTTATGGGTAAGCTGGTGGCTAGATCTGAGGGCAGGCGGATACCTCTGTTTGGATCAGATATGCAAGGACTTGAACTTGAAAGCCTCAGGCATGACATGTTTCTTAAGATCATATCTGTATTTTCACACAATAAATTTCCTGATAATAGGGACTGGAGGTGTATGCGTATTAGTAAGGGGGTCCAGATGCTATAAAATAAAAGATGCCCCGATGTCTCAGTATTTTTGAACTTACTGTCAATTAAAAGCAACATTTAACTATGGTTACTGAGACTGAGGGCCCACAGTTACACCAGATTGTCTGTGAAAAACTCATCTTACCATACTGTAAAACACATTGCTTGTAATTCTCTGATAATTTGTCCCTCCTTAACAGTCCTTTGGCAAAATAGCCTTGTGTTCTCCTTGTTTGAAGTTCTAATTGTGAGAACTTTTGGTGTTTTCCTTTCAAATTCGTGAGTCAAAAGTGGTCAGTGGAAGGTCTAAGACACACATACAAGAGATATTGTCATATAGGTGAATAATTAAAATGAAATCTACCAGTGTGGAATTGCTCCTATCTCCTCGTCTAATCTATTGATATCTCAAAAATGTTTTGAAAATTCAATTTTCACAGTCCGCTTACCTTGTAACACTCTAGCAGAAAGTGAACAGCCTTTTCTAGTCAGATATTTTGGGTTTCTCAACAAGAAGAAAACTTGAAATCAAGAGCTTTAAAAGAAGAGTGAAGCTTGGTGCACAACCTTAAGAACTGAATAAATAAGTAAATTAATAAATCTGAATGAAAGTTCTGGAACTAATGCCCTTGTTCTCAGCTTTCTCCACACTTACAAACAGGGAAACAACTTACTAGAATATTGTGAATATACATGGAAAAAGGTTGGTGTGATGTGGGGTCCTCCATGTAATGCCACTGTTTAAAACAAGAATTTAGAGCTTTAATAGGAAAGAGAACTGGTTGCCATTTAAAAACAAGCAAACAAACAACCCTCCAAAACCCAACAGAATAAAATTAATGGGTAGAAGAATCTGCCTGGTTTTTTACATTAATTTCTTTACTTCAGAATCTCCACTAGACTTCTGCTAGAACTCATTCACGCCTTACTTTTATATCATAATACAAATCTCACATAGTAGGAAGAGTTTTTCTACAAGCTGAAATACACATTAGCATATTGTAGTTATAGTACCTGATACTTAACAAGTGCTAAAATCTGAGCATACTTTGTAAAAATGCTTAATATAAATAGCAAGCATCACACTTACAGTGTTGGCCAGTGGAATGAATAAAAAGTACATACACAAGAAAGAAAGTTCTCCAGCACCTTTAGCAGGGTTGTGCTGACCTACATGTACCAAGAACAGAACCCACCACTAGCAACTATACAAGGTCTGCAAACCACAGCCTACATCCCTACAGACCTCCTGAGCTGGGTATGTGGTTTTACTAAAAATATAGGTTTGAGCAAATCTACTGATCAAGTTTTGAGTATAATTGTGTCATTACTTGGGGATGAATCTGTGACTTTTACAAGAATCTTTAAGTGTCTCAGTAGGTAACAGTTGTCATTACAAAGTATGATAGGCCAGTTCCTGAAATTCATAAAAAAACTCTACAATCTTCTGTTGTTATTAACAGAATTATTATTTTGAAAGTTAATCTCCACCAGCCATATCACAGGTGCACATCTTCATGAATCTTCTTTTGGCTTATTTTTAAATACCAAAATAGGATTTAAACACTATTTTGAAAATGAAAATACTTCATAACATCTTTAAAACTCTCCATTAAAAGGGCCGAACTCTACTGAAAACTTTGCTAAAAAATTTACATAGATAAGGGCACCATATAAAAGTGACTGATGCATCCAGACAGTCCTGCAAGTTTTATTCTGGCAACCCTTTTGCAGCAAAAGGGTAAATGGACATAAGTCGGCACAGGATTCACTGCACCTGCATATGCATAGGCCACACATAGATTTCATGAGGGATCATAACAAACTCCGCAGTCCATTTACCCCAGTAGAGATTCCCATGTTTGTTTGCCCACGTTCTTGTAGGCCTGCCAGAAACACCGAGGTCCTGTATACAGGGGGATCTTCACTGGGATGGTTAAGGAAATCTACCCCACATGTCATTTGGGGCATGATATCTTGTGGAGGATGGAAAATTAAGACTGAATGAAGACCAACTTTGTGACAGATCATACCCAGAAGTTGTCCTCATCTTTGAGTTATGCATAAAGCTGTGCCAATCAGAGCATTAGACAACTGGAAACACAAATACCCTCCTTTTTCAGGCGTTTAAACATACCTGCGAATTTGAAACTATGATTCCATTTGGGGCTTCTCTGATAAATATGAAGTTTTTACTCTCATTCAGAATATCTACACTGATTATGCTGTCATTCTTTGGAACCCTGAGTCCTTTTGCACTTGTGTTGCTATTAAAGCAATCTTAGGGAGAAGTTTAGAAAATTAACTTTGCTTAATGCTGTATTTTAATTTAACATGTAAGCCTTGTGCACAGTAGAATCAAAGGTCTAGCTCAGGCACAAGGTCCCAAAGCAAAAGGCAGTGTACACCTCCACTCCCCACTTCCCTTTCATCCTTTCCTTTCACGAGAGGCAGGTGGAAAAAAGCCACTTGGTCTTTGCCAGTTCTGTGTTGTAGCTGACCTGCTCTGGGTGGACATAGGGAAGCGGGAGTGAAAAGAGAGTCTTGGACTGGTTTAAGGCTCCAGTGCAACAGGCAGTACTTGGACGCATGCTGAGCTTCAGGCACTTCTTCAAGCTAAATAGAAAATGCCACCACATAGTATTTCTACTTGAATATATACGTTTCTATTTGAAGATACAGAGTATCAGCTTTAAATCACTTGGTAAAAAATGACTTTTAAGAATACTAACCATATGTTAAGAATTATAGCATAGTTGCCATTCTATGAAAAGAGATATGCCTGTCTGTTGCAGTGACCTCTATTGATCTGCTATGGCACTGATGAATGATCTTTGAAGACCTGATACTGCATGACTACATGTGGTGGAACCCAGCCTCCAGGTTCCAGACCACAAAGGGTTTTCCCTGCTTCACTTGTTCACAGATTTAGTGGAAATCTATGCCCAGGAGACATTCAGCCATTATCCCAAAGTTATCACATTGCCACAGACCTTTAAGGAGCAGCAACATTTGGGCCAAGTAATCTATTGGTAGAAACACCTAACACATACATTTTCTCTCTATTCCTACTGAGAAATGAAAATAAATAATTGTGGCATGAGCATAAGTTTTAGAGATTGGGTTATCACAAATGAGATAGCATTATGGTTGACCTAACAATTTGTTCAGTTATTAATAGCTTAGCTCAGTTGCAACCTTTTTTATTTAAACACATACTATGCTTAACACTTGGCATTTTTGTAATAATATGAAAAACTGTTAAAAACCATAGTGTTATGTTTTTTGTTGAGCTCATTCATATTACTCTTGTACTTGCTATATTTTATGAAAACCATTTAAGTTAATATTAGTACCACTAGGTTAACATAGACACCTGAAGCTTCATAAACAACACACTGCATCCTGAAAGAGTAAGTGGTACATTGGTGAAACAGGGAAGGGATATGGTATATTTTACAGAGAGCAGACATTGAATATCTGTCTTAAAGTGCTAAATGAAACTCAGACCTAATCATGAGGGTGTAATTAACATTTTGATAATAAATATAATGAAACAAAAGGCCAATATACAGCTTAAGGGACACATGGAGTTTTCTTATAGCTCATTATGACTATGGGCAGTCACAGAAGGTCATAAAGATTTATACTTGTGGATAACAAATGTGAGTCTTGCAAAATATTTTAAAGCGCATTCAACGGAATGTGCCTTACTTAATGTGGTCAAAATTAATAAACAAGAAAAAGCAAAGATCTCATTCAAAAGAGCAGTGATGGTTGGTTGATACCTGAACCAGGATCTAAACACTGAAGTTAGTCTTTGCCACTCTTATTGTTTGCTATCTCGAGATAAAACATTTCCAAGTTTTCAATAAGTCAAGGTACTAATAGAGGTGGTTGATCCCTTTGGCTATCCTCAGTGGCAGGTTGCTGGCAAACCTGATGTTTTAAATTTTCAACCTTGGTCAGAAAGCTTATGGCATATCCCATAGCACTTGTGAAAATTTCCATTAATAAAGAGCATCATTGCACTAAAGTACATAATTGCATGTGCCAGTTCAAACAGGGTGCGTGTGCTGAGTTCTGAATGGGGCGCGTTCAGAGCCTACAAACACAGTCTGAAAGTCATTCTACTTTCAGAAGAGTCAAAGTGCAAACCTAAAAATTAAGAAACAGATAGCGCCCTTCTCTTTCAAAAAGGTATGCCGTGGTGAATGTGTGTGCATACGTGCTCTCTCAGGTGAGATGCTAAAGGTTGTTGAAAGGTTTAGAACATAACTGATACTCAGTTTTGAAGCCAACAGTGTGGCATCTGCCCAACAGACTTTTCTCAAAGGCCAAAGCAAAGACTTTATCACAAACTCTGCTTTTGACAGTGTTCAATAAGTGACTGTGCAACTTCCTGGCCCTAAAGGACTTTGTCTGCCATCTCTCGCACCCATCTTAAGTCCTTTATCCCAATACAGGTAGAATGGATTCTACTCAGGGCAACAATATCTGCAGCTAAGCAAACAGAAGCCAGTTTTGGAGTACTACTTTGGGGGTTGGTTGTGTGTTGGGTTTTTTATTTTCGATTTCCTGCCAGTTTTAAGCTAAGCGTCTGGTGGAGGAGGTAGAAAGAGAAAGAGAAGTCTGAGTAACATTTCTGCAAGTGCTGTTGCCTTATCCTCTCCTATCATCCACTCCCACAACTCAGAAAGCAGTGTGGTTTTGGTACTTCCTTCCTCACATGGCTACAGACTCAGCTGCTCAGTGTACCCATCTTCTGTAATAATGTTGCTTGTAAAGTGTTACCATTCTAAACTTCACTTTCTTCTAACAACCTCATGCTTTGAAGCATGTCAAATAAACTTGAAACAAAGATTAGACACTGTATTTTAAGCAGCAAACAATTAATTTTTTGGCAGCAAGATAAGATGAGCAACTTTTCCCTTTCAGTTTTTCCTCAAAAACCAATTTGTGTAAATCCTCATAGCAGCCAGCCCAGGTTTAGTCCAGAAAGCTTCCAAACACTCAGGTCTCATTCATACCCATGGAAGCCTGAAGTAAATGAATTATTCCCTCTAAACCCAGTGATCTTCATTTTACTTCTTTAGCTGAAAATAAAAACAACATTATGAAAGATCCTTCCTCTACCTCTTCTACAACAGAGAATAAGCCACACACAAATTCCATAATCCACTTCTCAACCAAAGCACTGGTATATGCAGTACGCTGTTCACCCCGGAACGTTTCCTGATGTTTCACATGGAATTTATTATTCACACAGCAACTTCCTTATCACATGCAGCAGAAGGAAATTTCTTGTGCAGAGTGTTGATTGCATGGAAAAGAAGAGCAAGAGGAGTCCCTATGCCTATAACTTTGCATTTTTCTGGCTTTATAAATTTGCTTGGGTAATGATGCCAGATTTAGACAGCTGTAATCCTTCTAAAATTATTAACATCTGTGCATGTGCCTATTTCATAAGGGGCAAGATTGCTTGAAAGCTTGTCTTCCTCAAGTCCCAGCCCAGAAAAGCAGTTAGACATGAAAGACATGCACAAATGTGGTCATGTGGAAAAAAACGGGATTATTATTGCTGAGTAGCAGAAAAAGACATGAAAGAAGAACAAAATAGAGTGGTAACTACCTGGCCATAAACAAAGATTTTGTAACACTGATATAAAGTTTGATTGACCAGATCTAAGATGTATGGAAAAGAATTCTGCACTAACAAACCATAAAGTTAAGATTTTACTGAATTTAGAATCTGAGATAAACAGACATGTTGAGTTCTTCATTTTTTTCATACTACTTTTATTTCCACAATTACTGTCCCTGATAGACCTAAATAATATAAGCTAGAAGTAAAATGGGATGTTTTTAACCAGGTGTATGTAACCAATTTGCTTTGGTTGTCACAGGACTTTATGGTGGGACTTTCCTCAAGAAGAAATATTGAGAATTAAGAATCAGACCATGACCCATCATAAGCTTTCTTTGAAACAAAAACTTCATTTGAAACAAAATAATCATAGAGGCAAACTTCATTACTAGCAGAGCAGAATTCTGTTGCTCTCAGTGGACTTGATTGGGTTAATCTCAGTCATGACTGTCCTGTAACCTCAGAGTTGTTCTCAGGGAGTCAGTCAATATAAAAACTCTCAGTCACAGCTGTTTGTGCTGCCTGTGGATGCCAGCAATATTAGCAGCATAAATGCACGCTCCTGAACGAAATTTTACTCAAGATTGCATTTCATTTGTTGTTATTCACCCTACTGCTGTACACAAAACTGCATGAGTGATGACAAACACATCCACTTGAAAAAAATCTCTCTAGACATACAGCTACAGTTGCCATATGTTCCGTGACTATTTCTGCCCTGCAAATGTGTTATAACATGGAATTAAATCAACCTTTTCACCTTCCTTACTGGAGGGATTCTGGGTTAGATATACCTCTGTTGCAGAGGGAGGGAGACAAAAAGAATAGAGAGGAGACACAGGGTACATTCAGTCCCTGCTTTTGCGACCATAACCTTGCTAGAAGTTGTTTCCTGAAGCCTGATCTGCTCTTTCCATGCAAAATAATACAAATGCAATCGCCAGTATTTAAAGCAGTGTTCTAGTGTGGGCTGTCTACCACACACAAGGTTTCTAAGGCTTGCTGGGTTTAATGTTTATTTTTAAACTTGATCCACCAATATTGGTTTTTATCTATGTGAAAAAAAACCTAGTTTCAATTGGATATGCTATAGTGCAACATTGCAATAAGATGAAAAATTCAATATTCTTACCACATAGTAAATAATAGTTCTGAATTACAAGATTTAATTTAGTAAATATTATATATTAGTAAATATTGAGGAAAAGCAGCTAAGAAAATGACTGGCAAGTTTCAAGGATTTTTTTTTAAACCGTTTTTGTGTTTCTTTTAAATAGAATTGTAAGTAAATTAAGTCAAGAAATAAACAAAAATGAAGGGAAGCTATCTTTCTTTCCAAAATGGTAAGTAAAACAATTCAGCTTTCTTTTTCAAAGCTTTCAGGTATGTCTTTTCTGGACTGTTTTCCATTTGATCAATAATACCTGGGTCAGAAGGACAGCCTGGAAATTATATAAAATAAAATTCTGTTTTGTTAATATTATCTGTTAAGAATACCAAAGCCTGAGCCCACAAACACCCTAGATACTTCTGCCATGTCTGGAATTAAGTAACATATAAATTTCATACAATTTTCCACTTGAGTAAATTAATCTTTAGGAATGCTACAAAGCCTAGGCATGTATTATTGCGTTGATAAATCATCATTAAAGCATTTCACAGACCAATACATTCTTACACTTTTTAATACTCTATGACTTATCATTGAATATAATATTGTTACAGTAGCAGAAGAGCAAAAATTGCAAGAACATCGCATGAGAAGAACAATTTATATTCACATACAGTGAAATCTATGTCTAGTATATATAACGTGGTTTAGTGTCATCCGATAACATGATTTTACACCCTTGCATACACTAGAGTTCAAAACTAGAATTGAAAACTATAAAAATATTTATCAACCCTACAAATATTTATGAACTTGACTTTCAGCAGCTTGAATGGAATTAGTAAAGAAAATTTCTATTTTCAGGACTGGGGTCCCTGGTAAACTTATTTACTGAGTGCTCCTGTTTCTAAACACTCGACCTCACTGACTGGAATGTTTTTCAAAACACTCTAGTTTACATTAGATCCTGTGTGTGAAACATGAAGTAGTGTGGTTTTGACGTTTTGGGTGGAGTTAAACTCGCCTATATAAATTTCATTCTACTGTTAAAGCTAACCACTACTTTTATTTGCAATAGATTTAGTATGTTTAAAACATTTAAGAATTGCAAATGGAAGGAATTTATTTGTTTGTATCTTTGTTGTAGGGCCCAAACACAAAAATCTCCTGAAAATCCAGGTAAGTATGTACTGGCATATGGTTTCTAACAACAAAAAGCGTTAAAAAATATTCAAATATTAAGTTAATCCTTGCAGGGCAGAGTAAATGGGGGGTGGGGGGAAACCCAAAACAACAAACAGGAAAAGATGACAGCACGAAGAAGTTGCAAAAAGAATAAAGAGTAGTTACAGGAGAACAAGTAAGAAAAAATATTTTTAAAATAGAAAAGATGATGAAGAAAGGCAAGAGCAGAGACATTTGCACGAGCATTCCCAAATTGACTTTCTTTAATCCAACACATAGTATCAGTGCTTATATATTTCTGTTCCAACACCTCTGCACCCTGCCCCTACGCCTAGCAGCACCTCATATTAGAGAAGTAAGCTTCTAGATGTCTGCCATTTTCTGAATTTTTATTTCAATTATTTTCTTACAAGCCATGAGCACTTAAAACTTCTGCAAGCTCCCATGTTCCCCCAATCCTACCGAAATTAAAAAACCCCTTTTGATATGAAAGATAAAATAGTATTAAACAAATAGATTAAAAGTCTGTGCTCATTCTGAAAGCATTCTGCTTCAAATTACATTTAAAACTGGAAGTGTAGGACAAACTTGAAGTGACAGCACACATCTCATCTCATACAAGGATAGCTCTTAGTTTTGAATCAGAATGTTAGTCGTACCTTTCATGCCTGCCTGCCTGCACAAGACCTACCTTGTTCCTGTGACACAGTATTGTGGTTCAGAACTGATCTGGGATTTGTTGTGTCCTTTTTGCCAAGTTATGTCTTGATAGTTTAAAGTTGTACATGCTAAGAAGCCTGTGGTTATGCTTCTTTATGCAGGATACAGTCAAGAAGACGGTGACTGGTCTTCATTTGTGAGTATCACGATTAACAAAACCTACTGGGTGAATGGATTACCTCTTCTGTAAGGTCTATCATTTCTTGCATTATCTACTTTGGGCAGCACGGATGGAGTGAGCAATGGCAGTGGTGCTAGGATGAGGAGAAAGAGAAGCAGGAGCATGAATGACTGGAGTAGCTGCATACAAATTTCTTCACTGAGATAAAAGTATCCCCCGGTAATGCAAGGCAGAGTTTCAGAATGGCAATCCTAGATCACTGGCTCAAGTAGAAGCTCACAGCCTACGACCAGGTCTCCACAAAACCTTAGCTGAATGTTATCTACCTATTTCAAGCTCTTAAAAGAGGTGGCTGGTAAGGGAAAGGTTGCTATGCTATTCAATTGTAAATTCTTATCATGTTATTCTCTGGAGTTGATTTGTTGAAGAATCTAATTTTTTGAAGCTAACCAGACTGCAAAAGTTCCTTTTGCCTTTCGGCACAGAAAATGCACTGGTAAACGTCATTAGATGAAGCATACACAACTCAGCAAGCTAAAGGAATAAGCTGACTGATGCACAGTCTGGGTTTATGAAGATCTCTTACCTTGACCAGTGCCAATGTTTTTTTGCAAAAAATGGAGAGGGATTTTTAAGAACCGCTCGCTGCTAAGTTTGTAGGAGATTTGCTGCTATTTTAGGAGCACAAAAGGTAAAAGTAATCACCTATAGAGCACCGGGGCTCTATGTCAATGCAGAGCTAGTCTGGAACTTTCAGCCAAGATACCAATGACAAATTGAATATTCTTTTTCTTGTAGGCCTTGGCAGATTGCACAGAAGATGTGTGCAATGACCGCTACCATATTTTCACTGTGATCTTACTAGGTCCTGCAAGTTGTACAAAGCTGTTTTGGATCTGGTCAGTGGAGGGCACAAAGACCCATATCAAAGACCTCATTTTTTCTGAAGCATTTTTAAATATTGAGTTGCAGCTGTAAAGTACCTGCTATTAAGCAAGAATGAATATCAACAGGCATCAACTCCTGCTCCAATGCGTTTCTAGGAAGCACTGAATTGTTTGCTGGTGCCTTGTCTGTCACCTAAAACAAAGACACTGTGCATTTCAATAAGCTATCACCTTATCTTGACTTTCCACTGCAGTTACTGTTATAAAATGATACTCCTTTCCTTTCTTAAGCTGTTGAGTGCTGTATGCATTAATAAAATGCTGCCACCTTTCCCCATTTTATTTCAGCATTTTCTCACTCAAACTGGTTTTAAAAACCTGATATCCTCCAGGATAAAAATACCACAGTGAAAGCCAAAATGAAACTGCACTGAAGTGTTTAGTATCCTGTTACAACATCTGTCTTTTACATACGTTTGCCAGGATGAAGATGATGATGACTATGAAAGCCCTGATGATGACCAGGAAAAGGAAGATGAAGCTGACTATGAATCACCAACAGAAGAACCTGAGGAAGCAGAACATGACAGTGATGGCTATGAGCCACCTCCATCCAATAATGATGAAGCACACCACAATGTCATATTTCCTGCCAAGTCACTTGCAAACAACACAGATTATATAGGTAATTATTAAAAATTAAGTGCTATTAATAATTTGTAAGGGATATTTTCACACATTGTCAGCCACATTTTAGGTGGCTGATAATGAAATACTGAAGGTTTTTCCTTGAAGTAAACAGTGTAGTTCATGAACAACATGTAATGACACAGATTTACTGCATGTCAGTGGCTTTGTGACTTTTAAAGCTAAATTTTCAACCTCAGAAAAACTCTGCTGGATTAAAGATTAGTTTCGTGTGATGTGTGCATTATTTGGCCTTTGGTTTGAATCTGCATGAAGTTAAATGTATGTGCATACTGTATTAGCTTTAGTAGTGCAACCTTGAACACAGTAAGTTGTCAAAACAGTGGCAAAAACCTGTAGTGAAAATTGGGAAAAGGAAGAGATCCGTTTTCTCTGTCTGTCATTTTTTTATGTCTGATTCTTCAGCAGCCTGCAGCTGTGGAGTGAAATACGGGAGTACAAAACTGCCATTTAGACTGGCTGGTGTTTCACACAGTACTGTACTGCAGTGAATGAAAACAAATAGTGTGGGCCAACAGACTAGCAGATGGAGTCACCTCACCACCAAAGGGACAGACAAGCCTGTAACTCCCAAAACAACATTGATCATAAAGCAACTGTCCGTTAAATACTAAAACAATGTCTTTATGATATCTCAAGTACGCAGGTTATTGCAAGGGCTCTTGTTCATAAAGATCTAATGAGAATAAAATAACCAAACTGTTCATGTAGTTGTTTAGTTTTGGGGTTTTCTTTTCTTTAGACAGACCACCAACAACTAGATCATCACATCAGCCTCCAGTACCACCCCAGCGACCTGGCCCATCCCCAGTACCAGCCTCATTTGGGGGAAGAGGTGCTTCTGTATGTTTCTTTCTTAATATTTCGCTTATTTCCTTTGCTAGTACCTTAGAAGTCCAAGTGTAATGCCATTTTTATTCAGATAGTGTATGTAGAGGAAGAATTTCAGACATCAAAATAGATTTGAGCTCTGTTACAGGGTGGCCATTTTTTCATGGAACAATTAAATTTCATGGGACACATATATTGATTTATTTTACATTACTTGGCTGTTTCTTACACTGGAAATTTGTACCGACTTATGAATGTCTCTCCTGTATAAATTATAGATTTGTAATAGATGCCTCTTTGTTTCTGTAGTGATATTTGTAAAAGAAAAAAAAAGGCCAAGTCTTTCCAAGCTATACTTCTAGCAATTGTCCATTGAATTAAGACCACATAAAAGCATAAAGGACTGTATAATGAGAACCCTGATGGCCCAGATTTTTTTCCTTTTTTTTTTTTTTTTTTTTTTTGTCTGTGAATACATCAAAACTGAAAGCTATTGTACTGTTTACAACTGGCACGGTAGGTTCGCTGTGTGCCGTAACAGATGGACATTAGACCCACCCATGTACACAAGTAAAGGTAGTTTTAGGATGTGATAGAGGGGCTTTTGGTCTGACCCAGTGTCATAGTTCATGTATATATAAAACACATAGCAGTCTTAGGTGTCATGAGTTCCCAGTACCGCTGTCCTAAATTGCTCATCTGTTGGTTTTGGTTTTTTTTAATAAGAATGAACATGGGAAGGCATCTGTCTGGAGAAATCTAGGTTTGGATGCAAACATCTTTTGCAGCTGCTGACAACACAATGCTGTTTGACCCAGCTCTCCCAGTAACAAAAACCAGTCCTTTCTGCCCCTGCCTCAGTCAGCAACAGTCAGTAACACAGACTTAATACATATTTCTCAACTTCAAATTTACATCCACTGATTTCAATACCAGTTTTCAAAACCAACACCTGCCGCAATGAAGGGGCAAAGGTACGACAGCATTGTGGAAGCTCCTGTTTCTTTCCTTTGACAAGACTCATGCCCTTCCCAAAGATAACACCCCATTAGAGTATTCCTCGCGAGACAAAACAGATGGAGGCAGTTCTGCATCTAACAAAAAAGCATGTATGTAGATCACTCTTCAGGAGCGTTAATGGCTCCTATCCTTCCTGTGCTGAGCAGAGACCTATTCCTTGTGCTGCACCAGAGACAAAGATTAGCAGATGTGGTGTGGTGGGGTTAATACAATAAAATTAAAACAGGAAGATGAAGACACATTTTAACCACATGTAAAATATTTGTTTTAGCTGCCAGCTTTTCCTCCTCCGCCAAGCAACAATGACTTGAGTAGAGACAGAAATATCAAGCCTTTGAAACGTAAGTACCACTGGTTTTCTGTATGTAAAGCTTTTCACACAGGCTATACAGCACTTCCCTTTTGCCCATATCTCCTCAGTTCCGCTCTCCTCCACTGTTCATACAGATGCCTCACTTGTTATTCTATGATCTCACACCAGTTCATGGCTATGCAAAATAAAGATATATTGACCTATACCAGCAAATTGTCTTACATAGCTTTTGTGTTTAGCCCCAGCTCCTTCTATAGACAGAAGCACAAAACCCCCACTGGATCGCCTTGCTCCCCCATTTGAAAGAGAAAGCCCAGCATCAGGTCAGTATTTGCTTATGCTAATATCAATGGGGTTTTTTTAATTATTCAAAATTATCAGTTTGAATATCATTCATGCAAAAGAGCAAGGCTCAACCAAGCATACCATAATCCAGTCGCATACAAGGTGATCTGTTTATGAATAAATAATGTGAGCAGTACTTATAAAGGGAGAGAAATTGTATCTGGAAAGTGGCAACCGTAGCTCAGGACTACTTGAACAGAAAGACATTATGAGATCCCTGTGCAATAAATGTTTGCTGTAATATTTAAGTGAATGAACAAGGGAATAATTAGTAGGTTAAAAGAGGAAATATCTTTTGCATACAAAGCCAACGGAACTCTGCATACACTACTATATGTAATTTTGCACCCAGACTTAAAAGAATGCTGAGAACTGAAAAAACCATAGGAAAAATATGGCATTTGTTTCAGACCTGAATACCATGTTTTACAGAGACTCTAACGAGACTACTCTATGACTTTTATTTATTATCCGAACACTTTCATCTGGTACATAATAGCATAAGAGTATCCAGCAATTCAAAGTTGAACCGTAGAAAATATGATTGTAAAACTTGCCACTTTGAAAATTTTTAAATTTTCCTTTAATAAGAGGTATTGCAACTTTGCCATCTCTTGCAAAGCCAAAACCTTTTTCTGGCTTACGTTTCAGGAGGCCGAGTGCTTCAATCTGCAAAATTCACATTCAATGATATTCAAAACTTTTTGTTTCATAGAAAACTTAATTCATTATCTTAAATTTAATTTTTTCTAAATGTAAGCTTTTACTATTTTCAGGGAGGAAGCCGGGCTTTCCTGAAAAGGTAAGGTCTTTGTTTGGTGCTTATTGATTTTCACCTATTTTGATACACATCCTCTTAACTCTTCCTTGTTGTTTTACAGCCTCTGACTTCGCAGCTAAGGTAAGAGTTTTGCCTCTGGAAATGAGACTCTTGATGCCAGTATTACCCAGTTATTTCATAGTTAGCAGCTTTTTGCCTTTACTTCATAATCTTGCTCCTGCCTTAGATCCCTGGGGGAACAGCTAGCAATGATGCCAAAACCTCCTGTCCCACCAAGTGACAGATATGAAAGAGGCAATCCTACTCCTCCAAGGAAGCAAACCCCTGTAAAGTAAGTGTTCATTTAATTGAAATTTAATAAAGGATAAATTAAATTTAACAAAAATATGGATAAGCAACACAAGATAGTATAATTCACTGCTACTGCATGACAGCAGTGTCTGTGGATATCACAGTTTTGCGCTAAGAATATGCATGGGATGTGCTGTGAGCTACAGAAAAGTGAAAGCAGAAAAAGCTCTCTCGCCAGTCGTATCTCAAACAGCTGTTACGTAGGGCATGACTCACTTCCAAATAGCATAAAGAGATATATGATCTAAGTTTTTTCCACCAGATCAAGTTCTTGCTCTAGGGAACATTCCTTCATCAATCCTGTTGCTATGTTTTTAGGATGTTAGAAAAAGAAAGCTTTACTTTCCTACCATTGACTTTATTAGTCTGTAAAACTCCTTCTTAATAGCAAATAGCATTCTCTAGCAGCACTAGATCATTCTCTAGCATTTTCTAGATAACTTGTGGGCTGAACAGTGTGACTGATCTTAACACAAAATAAGAAAGTAATTGAGATCTGCTAATCAGCCAGGATTATTTATCAGAGACAAATACTGGAAGGCTTATCATGTGTTCCAGCAGTGTTGCTAAGTACTACAAATGAGTTCAAGACTTGAAGTCTAATGTTTCATCATTGTAAAAACTTGTTTTAAGCTCTAATCTTACAATCAATTCATCAGACAACTTCCTTGTTGATATAATCAAGATGGACTAAGGACTAGCTTATGCTTAGATTATGGGTGAAAATTAGAATCTTAGATATTTTTATGAAGAAAAAACTGTTTCTGCATTCATTGTGTCTGTAAAACTTACTATAAATTCATGTCTTAGTTGAAAATATGGCCTAATGCACACAAAAGGAATAATATTCCATCTATGATTCATGATCTGTTTTCTATGTTTCATTTCAGGCAGGGTTGGCCACCACACAAAAAAAATGAAGTAAGTATAGTCTCAAAGCAAGTATTTATAAGTATAGGGACTACAGTAACATGAAGTACCTGTATAACCTAATAAGTCTGAAAAAGGTGAACTCATTTCTTTTATCAATCATCATGAATACTGAGGGATCTTTCATAGCACATGGTTTCTTTTTAAACAGTTCTACGTCAAGCTCAGTTTATTCCCTGAGTACTTTATCTCAGATAAGAGAAAGAATAATGCCAGAATTTTTTTATGACATGGGAGAAGTGATTTTGCTAACCCAGGTTTGGGTTTTGGGGTGTTTTTTCAGCTTAAGCTGACCTAAGGATTTCACTTTCAGATAACTCTGAGAGCCTATACATACCTAAGGAATGAGGAAAGTTTACATCTGCTGAGAGTTTCTAACTACTTTGGGTCAAGTTCCGTTATGGGACATCTACCTCACAGCTTACTTGTAAATAATTGCTGCACCTTAACATAGGAACTTTAAAAATTATTTGGTGTTGCATGAAAAATAGAAACCCCAGCATTTTAGTTGAAGGTGATGGGATAGATATTAGAGTCCTTGTATACTCAAAATTCACCAACTTCCAGGTTTTTGTTTTGCAAAATATTCCTAAGAATTGTGCTATAATAAGTTGCTAATGTTTATTTTCTTTTGGCTCCCCAGGAGGAAGAAGACAGTAAGTATTTCTACAGCGATTTTTAAAACTTAAAGTCTTTCTTTGTCTTAGTTCTAAAAAAAAAAAAAAAAAAAAAAATTTTGCAGAGTTGTTTCTTTAGAGCCATTTCAAAAAGTCAGGTGGTATCTTGAGAGGTTGTAGAATGCTTACGCAGTACCTCACGTAGATTTATATATCAAAGCCACAAAGCACAGGAAATCAATAGCTAATAGCTTCCTTCAGTCAGCCAGTTACAAGAAGCAAGATTTCTTATTTTGAAACACATTACCTTTTAGAGATTTGTGATCTGCACACAGCACCAAACAGCGAGGCACGTAAACCTGGTTTCCTCCCAGTTTTCACCAAAATGTTTAGTCAAACCCTGCTGGTACTAGCCTTCTGCGTAACGCTATTTATGCTAACAAACTGAAGCAGAACTTGTTTCATGTAATAATAGTATTTATAAATTACTTCAGAATCCTGGTTCCTAAAATTAAGTAAGCTGGTAAAGTGACGCCATAACAGAAGCAGAGCATTTGGCCAAGTCTCTACAAATTATCACTGCCTCTAAGACTCCCTAAAGAATTGGGCTATTTAAGCTGTGCAGAAGAGCAGTTAATCTGTACCCCTCTTACCAGTAGTTGGGGAGTTTTATTTTATGCTGTTGTTTGTGATGATATGGGAGAAATCTCACAAAGAAATGAAGTTCAAAAAGGTAACCTCAAATTCACTATTTAGAAGCAACCTAACAGAGAACCATGGTTACATGGTTACATACCACAGTCAGCTCTACTGCAGTTAAGGTATCTGAATTGTGGCTTATCCAAAACAGAAGTTAGAAAATGTAAATGTTTCTCAAGGCTGCTCCAGGTTATTTTTAATTTTAATACTTAAGTTCTCAGTTGACCATATGAGTTTACAATCTGTAACTAACACATCAAGGATTTTTTATAGACAGTTTACTCCATTAGGTTTATCTCATTAAACAGCAGTAATGTGACAGCATTTCTTCATTCTATCTCATTTAAGAATGTCTCACATACGTTTTAAGTTTCCTTCTCTTTCTCTCCACAGCTGCACCCCAAAGACCAGTGCCACAGCTATCTTTGCCCCCATACAGCTCCAATACATTCCCAGCCAAATCTGTCAAGCCTCCACCTAAGCCAGGATCCAACAGTATGCCTGCTGCAGAAAGGTTTGCTTCCCCATTACTGCGTCATTCCTTTTGAATCTCGATCTCTTTGCAATTGAGCAAATAATAGTATGTATATGGCTACAGGGTTCTCAGGCGAACACGAGGTAACTACTTGAAGCAGTCCATTATTTTTCAGGCTATACCCTTACCTCCACTGTATGCTAATATGTGTTGTTCCTACTATCAAGGAGAATCCTTCATATAATTGAAGCTCTGTATTCAGTGAAGCAGATGGTGTACATCAGGCAACCAAGAAAAAAAATGCAAATCTCAGTTTTATGTCAAAGATGTATTTTAGGGCCTACATGGTGCAATGCTTCTGTATTCTTGAGACACCTCTCCCATTGCCTGCAGGATCTGTAAGAATGACAAGCCCTTTTGGGAAAGGATCATCTTCTCCTGCAAAACTATGCAGGATGTAGGTCAAAGAGGTTCTTTAAAAGGATTCTGCACACTCTAGGAGCCTAAGTGCTAGAGCTGCAACTACATTGCTTCAAAACTTAAAAAACCCCCACAACCTTAGTTGTCTAGAGTTGAATATGAATGAATTTCACCACCCTTTCACTAAATTTTATTCTAATGGTTAATAATTCCTGTTTAAAACTATTGTAAACCTTGTTTCAATTTCCAACATTAGATTGTTATGTCTTCATTTGCTAGATGAAGGAACCCTTAATTAAATTTTGATTTCTGATGTAGTGTGCAACAGACTTAGCCTTTGATGAATTAGAGTGGAGTCCTTGAGTCTAGGTCTGAAGTACATTTTCAAATCTCTGTATTTTTTTAATTGCTCTTTGATTAATTCCTCCCATTTACCATCATCCTCTGGAACTGCTGACACCCCAGTAGAACAAATATTGCAGCAGCAATAGCAAGGTCATATGCAAATATGAACTATTCCTACGATGAACACTTCTGCTTATATTCAAACAGTATTGTGAAATTTTGCTCTAGCAGAGGCCCCCATTTGGCTGATTCTCTCCCGTGAATCACAAGTCATGATAGGGTGTTTTTGTTCTGCAAACATAATTAACATATTCATCCCAGAGCTTTTTGTACAGTTCATTTAAGCAGAAGAGAAATATGAACTGTAAAGGAAAAGCATGCAGGCAGTTTGTTCCCAATTAGGTGAAGAAATTAAAAAAAAAACAAACCCATTAAAAAAAAGAAAATCATGACTCTTCATTTTGAAGAAGTTTTGGATGTGGGTTCTGGGATCAGGCCATAAAAGGAAATTGCAGATTTTCTAACAAAAAGCATAAAAATGAACAGAGGAGGGAAAGCACAGGCACATGCAAGTGTAATGGTGCTGTGGGTATGAGCTCTGTGCCCCTGTCAGCTCATAGCTCACAGAGTCACAGAACGGTTGAGGTTGGCAGGGACCTCTGGAGGTCATCTGGTCCAACTGCCCTGCTCAAGCAGGGTCACCTAGAGCAGGATGCCCAGCACCATGTCCAGATGGCTTTTGAATTTCTCCAAGAATGGAGAGTCCACAACCTTTCTCAGCAACCTGCTCCAGGGCTCAGTCACCCTCACAGTAAAAAAGTGTTTCCCGATGCTCAGAGGGAACCTCCTGTGTTTCAGTTTGTGCCCATTGCCTGTGGTCCCATCAGTTCTGGGCATCGCTGAAAAGAGCCTGGCTCTCCCTACAGGTATTTATAGACATTAATAAGATCCCTCCTGAGGCTTCTCTTTTCCAGGCTAACCAGACCCAGCTCCCTCGGCCTTTCCTCATATGCGAGATTCTCCAGCCCCTTATCGTGTTAGTGGCCCTTCACTGGACTCTTTCCAGTAGCTCCACATCCGTAGTTGCAACATTAATGATGAGAAACCGCACTGTCATCAACAATGTTAAAGAAGCCACAAGGAAAATGACTCTATAAGTGGAACCCCACAGAAAGAAACATCTAGCAAGCTGTTGCCTGTGCTTCCTGCTTCAGGGGAATACAGTAGTCATTCCCTGTGAAAACTCCACAAGCTGAAGCAGTTTCTGCATTAATCCTGATACAGAAATCTTGGTGGCCCATTACTGATTCCTTCTACCTTATTCCCAGATACTGAGCTTCAAGTAAACATAATGGTAGATCTACTTACATAAAAAGAAGAAAAACTAAAGAAAGAGAAGGATATCCTCATCCTTCATAGGTCTCAAGAGGATCTCACATACTGTAGATAGGCACAAAGTCCAGATCAATTCTTTAGAACACAGAAATGATGTATTGCTATTTTATACTTATACTACCTTTTTTTTTTTTCTTTTAAAAAACCTCCAGTGCTAGAAACCTGTCTTCAAGTGGCTCACTACCACCACGCTTACATCCAGGTTTGTATCCTGCATTCCTACATTTTTTTTACAAAAAATGACTGAAGGTTGAAAAGTGGTTTCAGTGCAGTTAAAATATTTTTTATTTTTTTTTTTTCCCTGAAAGGAACTTGCTTAGTCTGAATCTAAGATGTTTTTTCTCCCTTGTAGTTTGGGCTTACTGCCTAGTTAAACCATTGTCAAAACTTCATATAAGCATCTTCTTCAATATAGCTAACACTACTGAGAACTAAGCAATGCTACCTGCAAGTCACTGTGGTATAGTAATACTCTTGAAAAAGGGAGAAAACACTTTCCGTGTGCAATATGCTGCATATTTATCTTGTAATAACAAGTAAAAAATAAAAGCAGCTTAGAAATTAATTGCTTTGCAAATACTTGTTTGCATATGGTAAGAGCTGCCAGTGCCTCACAGTGACAGTTTTTTTTAGTTTCTACATGCTAAGAAGGCAAGGAATGGAAAAAGACGACGTTACTTCTGTCTCAAAGAAACTGGAGATGGTCTCAACTGAGTAATTGTGGTACAGAAGCTAAAAAGATGTAACTTCTATTTCAAGTTCATCTGATTTTAAGGACACCTGAACTGCAAGAGTTCAGTTAAAGTCCCTGTGCACCAAGGATGAATTTATGTAAAGAACCTGATTCTCTTATAGCAGCCTAAATCTGATTTCAAATCAGTTCAAAATGTCTCAGTATCAGAGTGATATAAATTCTTCATGCCTCATAAAATCAAGATTGTACACCCTGTATGCACTCCAGAGATTAAATTATTTTCCTGGTTTTTAACATATTTTCTACTTCTATATCTTTGAAGGCAACACCAGCAGATCTCCTTCACGAGGTGCATCTGACATAAGACCTCCATTGCCAATTCCTAGCAGACAGACTGTTCACCAAATGAACATGGAGGAAGATGAGGTACAAAACATTACAAGCATTAACCGTAACTGCTAAACACAGCAAATTTTCTGATTTCGAGAGAGAACATTTTTCAAAGTTGTTTTTCTAGTTAGTAGTTACTGTCAGGATGTTAGTAGGTGCTTTCAGTTTCTTTTTCTGTGTCAAACTGTAGTGCCTTATTTCGTCTTCACCAAGAAAAACAATAGCAAAACCCCAGTAGAACAAAATAAGAAAAATACTTGTTTGTGGGATTACTTGTTTTGCACAGTTGCCTCCAACTAGCATTACATATTCAGTTCTCCTTCCACAAAACCTTAGTGAGTAAAGAAATCATATCCTTTAAGTGCATTTTTGTTTCACATTTCTTTAAATATGACAAGTTTAGAGCAAAGCAGTCCTGGCGATAACACTGCTGGGCAACCATATGTGGTATGTTCACAGGAAGTCTGCATTATTGTCTCAGATGATAGTTAAAAAAGAAAAAATAAAATAATTTAAAAAAAACCCAACACAAACAGAGAAACAAAGGCAAAGGATGTGTGTTCCAGGCAGACAAAAGAGAAAATGTCACTTAAAATCTTTTACTGAAAACATTTGGAGATAGCTGGTTTCCTTGCTAACTTGCAGACATATTATAGCTAGGTCTGTAATATTTTCAAATTTTCAAAGTGCGCAAATGATTTTAAAATCATTTAGTGCCACTTACCGTACAGTTATATATACCAGTGAAATCCCTGAAACTCATACCTGCAGAGATTCTCCACGTAAACCCAAATATCCCTCACATCCAAACTTCTCTCTACTTATTTGTATGTTGTTAACATCACAAGGTAATTCATTGACAGCTTTCTCCTTTATTCTCTCTCACAAAAACCACAGGACTCACTAAATGATGAATGGTATGTTGCTTATGTTAGCCGGCCAGAAGCAGAAGCAGCTCTTCGAAAAATAAACAAGGTACCCTTTAAATTGTCGGTGATTCTCACCATTTCCTAGCTAGATGTCCTTGCAGTCACACGCAAGAGTGAAGGTGAATAACGGGTAAAGTTAGAGCCCCAATATAGATACTCAGAGTGAGAGATTGACCTTGAATAGCTTTACCCACATAAAAATTACACATCTAATATAAATCAGCCATGAAAGCTGTTGTTCTCCACAGTCCAAGAGAACAAATTCTGTGTCTCCAGAAAGAGGTTTCACCTTGCCTCTCTGAGGAGGAGTGACTTGTTCTCTGGAAATAGTTCTCTGTCAGCAGTGAGGAATTTTTTGCAAATTCCAAGTTTTAGGTAGCTTGAGTTAGATGAGATGAATCCCACCCTTTTCTAGGCCATATTTACCAGCAAAATGAAGTACAGATTCAAACAGATGAAACCCAGGCTTAACTGCATGTGTGGAGATAAACCAAATTGTATCCCATCACTGTGGGACATCTGTTCACTCTATGATGCTTCACAGCAGATGCAATAAGCTGCAGATGACATGTATAGCATTTCAATGACTTGTACTAAGGACCAGCTGATGAGATCACATTCAATGCCTTTAAGAAAGGGTGTTTCAATGGAAGACTTGTTAAATGAGATCTGAAATGAAGAAAAGCAGTGAGACAGACACACACAGTATCACTGCCTTTACCAAAGTTACACAGACACTATCATTATTTTAGGCTGTCTGTAAATAGATCGCATAAGAACCTTGATTGGCACTTATCAGAAATTAACTTGTGGCTAAAGTGACATGAGGCTTGGCCTTTGATAGTTTACTTCTTCCTTTAATGGAATCTCTCCCTCATAGAACACCATTCCTCCCTTCCTTAAAAATCTGCATTTGTATCAGGCAGGAAAGTTTTAAGTAGCAAATTGAAAGATAAATCATTTGAGAAATGATGTAAACTCTCTAATTGTGCAGTTTCTCTTACCAGGAGGAAAGAGATTTCAGAAAGAAAAAACACTTAAAAGCATGAGTACTCTAGCTAAGGTTGTTATGCTGATCAAACCCAGAAGTGACATACATTTGTCATCTTTCATTTTTTCATCTTTCAGGATGGAACATTCTTGGTAAGAGACAGCTCAAGAAAAACTGCAACTCACCCATATGTACTGATGGTGTTGTACAGAGATAAGGTATACAACATCCAGATTCGGTATCAGGAGCAAAATCACATATATGTGTTAGGAACCGGCTTAAAAGGAAAAGAGGTACTACGTATTTTTCACACTACTTCCTTTCATCTTAAGGTATCTCCTGTCTCATTCTTAAGTGTCAGGCTACTTAACCTGGCAGCTGTTTTACTCCAGTGGAATTCTGCTAATTGTCTTAGAGTTATTCCTGATAGAATATGTTACTGCTGGAAGTAAAATCAGATTCTCCTGTTTACACTCAGGGAATGAAGGGATAGCCTTAGACTACAGCTACTAGAGATCCATATACCTGCTTAGGGAATGTTTGTTTCCCACTAAGATAAGGGAAATAAACAGTTGAGAGCAAATCCTTATCTGCCAACTTTACTGCCTTGCTCCCAGACTGCTGCTTTACTTATGCCCAGCAGTACTGCGTTGGATTTACTGGCACCAGACACACAGGTCAGCACCCATACTGCAGTTCCCATCAAGTCAGGACTCTCTGAATTTATCACTCAACTTTTTGAACTTTCAGGTGCAATCATCATGTCAAGCAGAATGACAGCATCATGTATTAAACAGGCCTAGATTGCTTAAATTAACTATACAACATTGCAGTAGGTTGTACACACACTAGATTAACAGTTATTGAGCTACAGATTATGGCAGGAATGAAAACAGCTGATCTGATAGTATTTATGGGATCTTGTAAGACAGCTAAATATTTAGGGTTCAAAAACCCCCACTTTTTGGTTTACTAACTACTACTAATTCTGACATTTTTGCCATAGCCTTCTCCTTTTTTCCATCCCACAGGATTTTTCTTCTGTAGCAGATATCATTGATTACTTCCAAAGAACACCTCTTCTTCTGATTGATGGAAAAGACAGAGGTTCAAGAAATCAGTGCATGTTAAAATATGCTGCAGGACATATTTAAATGAGACCTTAACAAAGATTACATATAGTATTGAAGCCTACTGAAGTTTGGAAACTTCAAGATATTTCCTTTTTCAGCAAACTAAAATCATGAATTCATTAAAAATTCTTTTAATTTTAAGGAAAAAGGACAATGTTATTTTTAAATTATGCCTTAAATGTAGTACTCTTTAAATCTGATTTTCCTACAATGTGTTTATTACTGTCCACTAATCATACAGTACATGAGAAATCTTTATCTTCCAACATACATCTTCTTGAAATGATTTCCATGCCAAATCAGAAGATCCAGAAGTAAACACCAATACAAGTCTCTGGAGGAAAAAGAAAAGGAAGCTATTTTTCAGATCAGAACTGCAGCAGCAATTATGTTATTTAAAGTGATACAGAGAAAACCCAAACCTTGTCAAAGTTTAGGAGTAGACAAAAGACAATAAAACCCCAATTTTTTCCCCCAATCCACTTCCCAAGAAATCTAACTATGGCCACTTCTACGAAAAGACTGGGACTCCAACCTGGATCCTAAAGACACCCAAGTTTCAGCGACACCGAAAAAAAACCCCAACCGTGGATATGCAGCTGCCTGTTGAGATCCATGTCTGTGTTATTCAGCTATGAAACTGTCTTTGTTCACACTTTTCTAGAAAAATAAAATACCTACAGATACCATGTTCTCTCTGCCATTCACTGACGGCATGTCTTAGCCCCCAAATTGGAATCATGGATCTCCTAGGATCCTCTAACTTCACTCAGAAACAAACTTTTCTCTTCAGCTGCGTCTTTCTGACTCTCAATTAAGCAACTACTTTTTTATAAGACACACATCAACAAGATTATCATCATGTGATTCTTAATTGGCAGAACACGCCCAAATCTCTTAGAAAGCAGAGACACACAACCAGGCTAAACTTAGTTCCTCTTATACAACTGCTTTCTGGTTTTACTGTATTTTTTCAAGAAAAACAGTAACATTCTCAGTTCTAAAAATGTAAGTGGCAACTGAGGACCACTGAAGCATACTATAACACGAGGTTTTCCATCTCCTTTGTTAAGTGGGACTTGTCCAACTCTTTGCCTCGGTTTTCTAGTAACCTTTTTTTTTTCTGACAAGACCTTGGTTTGATAATTATGTTAGACTTTGTCACACTTTTCCTCCTTTAAAGCCATTTGTGTGCCTATCACTTGAAACACAAATCAAAATTCAAGGCAGATAAATACCTTTGTGTAATCTATATAGATTCTCAGATAAGATAATCAGATTTCACAAACAGTTTTACTTTAAATATGTATGTTTTGTAAATGTTATCTTCCTTTCTAATATATTTAGCTAGGAGCTGGAATTCAAAGTTAGTGAATTTCATTTCCATGCAACTATCAATAAAAAAAAAGATGAAAAAAAAATTGTGAAAATTCTTCAGCTGACAAAACCTGTTTCTAGCCCAATATTTTTTAAAAGCTCACTACTAATCTTGTGAAAGAAAAGTCATTTATAATGTATGTTTTTCAAAATGTGCTAAAATTAAGAACAACATCCTCCATATTACCACTGAGTCTGTGAGCTGGAGGTTGTAATTCTATTCTGTTGCACTGCCTTGAAAAGTGACAACCTAGAAATACCTCCTATGGAATCGTGTTTTATTTGTTTCAAATGATCTCATTAGTGAAAGCAAAATAAAACATAAACCAGCATAACAAATTGCAACACTACATATTTTTTTCAGCAGAGTAAATCTTGGTTTGATTATTCAGGCAAATATATTTTGTATATGAATAAAACCACACCTCAACATTCAAACATGCCCACAAGTAAAGTATGATTGACTATTAATTGTAATGAACTACACAAAAATACCGGCTACTCAAATTTTGGGTCAAGAAGATTTCAGGATAGAGTATTTAGACTGCTAACTCCTCCTTTCTTTTGTAGCTAGGTGCATTAGAGAGTCACTATAGAAACTAGAATGAAAGTACTTTCGGTTTTCCTGAGGTAATCTGCTCTTTGGCCTCCTTCCTCAGCAACATTTTTAGAATGAGGAAGCCAGATCAAATGACAAGTTGCAGTTCCTCCTTTACTGGCTGTTTCTTATCCCATTTTCTGGAGCACAACTGAGATAAGACTGCAATGACTGGACTTAAAGTAATCTAAAAATCTTTTGTTACTGTTTCAGTATGTCTTTGTTTAAAAGGAGAAAACCACATACGAAAAATTTCACGCCTAGTTTCCTGGAAAAACTTCATGCCCAGTTTCCTGACCTTTCTAGTTAATTGTATCAGTCTTTCCAGGCCTAGTGGGCTTAATTTGGCAAATCTGGGTTAAAAAACCCCTCTCAAAATCAATAACCTACTTATAGCATTTTTCCACTCCACATTTGCAGTTTAAAATGAAAAGAACCTAAGTGCAGAAAACCATACTGTCATTTTACAGTTCAAAGTGAAGCAGTATTAATAGAAGACGATGCATGAAAATGGATATTATTACTTAATCTGTCAAACTCCAAGTTTTTTCTTCAGCTTCTCTTAAATTTTTGGCCTTCATAGGATGGTTGAAATTCAAAATAAGGTCACAAAGCAGTAGCTGGCTTTCCACTGAAAGACAAAGGACAGCACATTGTATTTATTGAATGGTAGATGCTAAGTGAATCACAATTTATATATAGCACTTTTTGAAGTGTTCATCTATTAACTCTTTCAAAAATTTGATGATTGCCTTATTTTGTTACTTCAAGACAGTTAAATAAATTTTGGTATTAGTATACTGTTAATATTTCCATTAGGAGACTATTATGTTCCTGCAAAGGAATGATTTTGACTACCCAACAGATTGTTTCCACCGTTAGCTAACTTGATTCCATTTCTATATAACTACTGTTGCATTCATTTTTCAAAACAAAAGAGCAACTGTATTGTTTCATTAGATTAAAAACCAGTTGTATGACATAGAAAACCATTCACAACTGCACACTTTTTAAAATGAGGCCTTAAACAGCTTCTTGTTTAGCTGGATGGTGAACTCAGAATTACCATTTAGTTTCTTCAGCTCATTGGACATTTTGTCAACATTTTTAATCGCAGCTTCAAGGTTAAACTGCCAATCAGCAGCAGCATTTTTGAATGCCTGTAAACATACATAAACAAAACATACCTGGCAGTGTATATATGATTCAGAAACTCAGTAATCCAGCTAATAATAATAATAATAATAATAATAATAATGATTTTTTAAAATTCTTTTTCATAAATAATATTTTAACTAAAACTCCCCCCTTTTACAATTATCCACTTAGATATGGCAAATTTCAACTACTGAAGCCAACTGCTAAACACTCAGGCTTTATTTTTGTTTTCTGTTCCTTTTTGTTTGTTTGTTTTTACAAACTTTCCTCTCCTTTTTTCCATTTTCGACCTTATCGTCAAGTAATATTCAGTTAACCACAAGATGGAGCTATTGTGACATTAACGTGCGTAAAAGAAATCAATGATGTCACTAATAGCACTGAATATCAATGAATCGGTTAATACCTGCCCAGGAACATTTATGTCTGTATAGGTAATTATTTTATAATCAACATCTTTTGGTTTATTTTGGACATCATATTCCATTCCTTTAACATTTAATTAAAAAAACCCAATCAAAATCTGGAGACAATTAAGACTAGAAAGTGTTTGAAATTAATTTGAATGTTTAAATTTATACTACATTCTTTTTGAGGAGTTTTTTTTCTTAGAAAAAATATTAAACAAAATTGCACATATCATGTTTTATGGCCTAGTTACAAGCTCTCTATCATTCAGAAATTCTAAAAATAAAATCTGGAAAAACTCTGGGTGCTTCATAAATACCGCTCACTATGTAGAACACCTCAGCATGTTGAGAAATATGACCAAAAAATTGAACATACATTTGTTGTAGATTCTTTTTCTACATCTCTCTTCCCTTCAGACAGTGGCTTTGCATTGAGGTCATCAGCCAGGGCCAAAGATCCTAAAAGGACAAACCCTAAATTATTATGGAGTAATATAATATATATATATATTTCATATAAAATATATAATATTTGATAAATATAATGACTAGACCTTGTTTTCATTAGTGTTATTTGAAAGTAGTCTAAGGGATTGAATAGTTTTAATTCTTCTTGAGGAAGAATAAAATCTTGGCTTTTATTCATTTTACTTTCTTTTAGAGACAGTGTTTGAGAAATTTTTTAGGACTTAAAACATGGAATGCTAATAGTGAATAAGCATACTTATAGCAGTAATGAAGAATTCCTCAAACAAAATGTTGTAGGTTTTTAATTGAAAACTTTATAAAAGATCTAAAAAGGCATTGCAATTGGTTTCTATCATCAATTTATGGAAGGAGATGCTAAAGCGCACAGAGTCAAGTCTTGAATGTCTGCTGGTCAGTAACAGAGCTGAGATTAAATACCAAATCCCTGGTCTTGCTCTTCCCCCATTCTCTCAGCTCTTCTCTCCTTACATATTACAATACCCTCACGCAAGTTTAAGTGTATGACATCACTGGAAAGCTGTTCCAAAACTGAAAAGGAAAAAAAAAAGAAAAAGGGTTATTTCACCCTGGTACTGTGTGTGTTCTGAAAAGGTGCAATGAAATGAAAAAGACCCTGCTCTTGGCTAAAAGGGCAGCCAAAAGCACATGCCCCTCTTTTACTCCCCCAGAAAGGGCCTATAGTGAGAGCAAAGCCCTCTGTGGGGCAGGGGGGCGGGATCACACACTGGTGGGGATGAAGCCTGCTCACGAGGGTGCCAGCTCTGATGTCCACCAGGGCCACCATGAAGCATGGGATGAGGGAGCCCCGCAAGGCTTGAGGCCTTCCCGTTCCCAGAGGCTGTCCTGAACAAGCAGAAGGGGTGCCTCACCGGAAGGCCCAAGGACTCGCAGAACACCAGATACCCTGAGGACACTGCAGCCTGGCTGACCCCCGGCACCTCACAGGTGCTGCTGGGCCCTGCAGGCAGGCAGCAACACAGCCCTTCCCACCAGTGGTAAGGAGCCTGCCCTTATCGCAGTCTGGCAGCCATGGCTTCCTGCCTGCAGGCAGCAGAACAAGCTGGTCACTCCAGTTCGAGGCACTGATCCCCCGGGTGCTGCCAACAGCTCCCCTGGCCTGGGGCAGGCAGCTGCCCATGCAGGCAGGAGAAAGCGCATACCCCTGGGCACAGGCAGCCCTTGTGCTTTGCTGCATTCTGCTTTGCTCAGCAAGGAAAACCCCATGATGTGTCCCTCTTCCAGCACATGAAATGTTAGCAGGTTGTAAAAGCCCTGTAGGAGTTGTAATTTTTGGAGTGGGAGGTAAAAAGTAACCACAAATGGTGCAAAACCTGAAAAAGAAATGGAGAAGAAAGGACTGAGGTGTCAACGGGGGAGTGCTGAATGGTGATTTCCTCTCGTCCTTTGAGGCCCTGCTCTGGAGCACTTACTGCAAGTTGCAGCAACTAATTTATATGCAGTCAGTTCCTTTTTGTCATCAATTTAAATTCACATGGAGTAAGAGTAATTTATAATGAGTAAAGATCAAATAATGAACCTAAATTCAAGGAAGACAAGAAAGGCCCTTTGCTCTACTGATTTATCAATTTAGACTGCAACAATGATTGCTTGCCCTTAGATTCACATATCTGGCTTGAGCTGAAATCAACAAAACCTGCTAAACAACGACCTGGAGTTGGGAACTGTTCATTTCTGTCCCAGTGTGTGCCCCGTAGTACTAAACGCCAGGAACACCAAGCAAGGGAATGGCTGTCAGCAGTTTTAGTTAATTTGCTGCAAACCACTTTTCCTGCTACTCAGCGTTCATCTGTATTTTGAACTTGCTGTAGAGGACAGACAGACAGAGAAGTCAGGTGCCTGCCATTTACTTACTCTTCCATTCTCCGCCTTTTTCAGGGTTGTGCTTTCACAAAACAACTTCTTTAAAATGAAGCATTCTAAATGTATTGTTTTGTGACTGCAGGTGAAGCTAAATTGCAACTCAGAATAGCGTTTTCTGTTCAGGCACAATTAAACTGTGATTCAAAGAGAAAACATGATATGCTGCTTAGATTGTGGGGCTTTCTGAAGATGAGAAATGCAGAGCAGGAAACACTTTACACGTGCACTAATTCCTGTACTAGAGCCTTTCACTTTGTACGGTCTTGCAAGGACTCCAATGCAAACAAGTTAGCTGTGCCCTTTTTGTACACCTCTAAGGAAAAAGTCCCCCGTGGTTTCCAGAAGCTGGTGATTTTGCTGGCAGAATACCGGAGCATAGGTGTGTACAAAGAAAATATGCAGCAAGGTGGTTTTATCTATCTCCTGTGTATAAAAAAATATATAAAAGTGTATATAAAATATATGTACAAAAAAGTAAAACAGTAGCCTAGTAAGTTCCTGAAAACATTTGTGTTAGTATCAGCAAAAGTTATTTTCTTCACTAACCTGTAAAGGAGAATGCTTCAATGGCTACCAGGAATGGGGTTAGCGGAGGAAGTTATAATGAAGATAAACAGGCATCTGCTTTACTGTAGAAACTGCTAGGAAAAAAAAAACAGGTGTAGTATCCTAGTGCGATAGTAGGGAAAGGGAAAGATATCGCTGACCTGAAGAGAAGTGAATTATCGAGTAATGGGGAGGTTTTTGAGACATGGGAGGCAGTTCCTCATTGACCTCTGTTCAAATACTGAATTTTACTTTCTACATCTGTCTTTTTTTCCACACCCTATAAATAATCTCTCACATCATACTTAAATTCATTCATCTGTGAACTAACTGTAGAAAGAAAAGTAGAATATTGTAACCACCAGAAAAAGGTTCAAAGTATGAACAATAAACTGAGTTGCCAGAACTAATTGGACAAACCAAGTAGAATCATTCTTAAAGGTAAGGCCTTTCTAAAAAAAATCTTCAATAATTTGAGATGTTAACAAGCAAGATGACCAACAGCATAGAAGATTGATTGTACAAGGCATTTTCTTTTAAGAAGAAAAAAAGAGTGTAAGATTTTTTTTTTTAATTTCTACAATCAAATTTACTTGGAACATAAATGAAATACTTTCTGGATTTCTTTATAAGGTAATATTTCAAAATGAAAAGTTGAAATTAATAATTTATAATTTAAATTATTAATTCAAGTTACACCTCTACGTGAGGAGTGTTCTCATAGGTGTTGCTAACAATTTCATATCAGCATGTCAATTTATGAGCTGCAGTTTCAGCTTTGCCTGAAATTAACCTACAGGTTTATGTGCAGAGAGACATGCAGGTGAAGCTGATTGTAACTCTCTTTAATCCTGGGCTGACCTGGCTGCGTATGCTACTTTAACATACAAAACAGCTGTCTCCTGAAGTCTTTCTGAGAACGTTTTCGGTTAGTGAAGGTGACGCTGTCTAACCACACTTATGAATCTCAGATAAAGGCAAAATTACCACCAAACCAGTTCTGGAAGGAGGAAAAACATCAGGAAGACTAGAAATATATTTCAGGTCATGAATTTAGGATTATGATGTGAACCAGGAAGCACCAAAACCAGTGCAGATCACTTTACAGAACTGCCTTCCTCACCTCTGCAGTAAAATTACTTTGAATATAATTTCAGGCAAAAATAAAACAATTAAATACAGAACTGCTGAACAAAAGCATTTCAAAATAAAGCATATCCAAATTTATTTTCCTGTATAATCAGACATGACGTAAAAAGAGACCATGATCTCATGTTGTATCTCACGGTTACAGAAATATTTTAAAGAAATTGTTCTAATGGGAAGTAGGAAAAAAATCTATTAACTTCAAAGACAATAATTGAGTGATTTAATAAACACTAATAGAATCTGTCTTTTAAGTAAATCATATTTACAAACACTGCAATACATAAGAGATGAGATCTAAGGAAATAAACTTTTCCTGAAAACAGAACCATTTGCTGTTACTTTGAAAGCTTCAGCCTTCATAAAAATTTCCTAGTGGATCTAATAAGAGAGTTTGAAGTTTCAAGGTATGTTATTAAACTTTCACACAAAAAGCTCTAAGAAAAGAGGGACTGCTTTTTTACCATTGCCTGAGTATAAAAAATGTTAATCCAGATTGCAAGGAAAATCAAATAGAAACCAAACCAACACACACACACAAAAATCACACAACCTCAACATATGAGTTATTTCTGATGAAATAATATATTTCATAAGCTGTAGAGCACACACAACCAATGAAGGCTGGTAAATGCTGGAGGCCAGATTATGGTACAAAACAGTAAAGCAAAAGCCAGACTTGAAAAGTTTACAATCCAATTAGTAGAGGCAAAGAGCGACAGGTAGAAAAGATTGCTAAGTGAACTGACTCGCCTTACTACATGCTCATGAACCAGGAGGAGTTAAAATATATATTTGTGACATAGTATATTGAGTTGTGAAACTCCTTTACTTGAGGAAATAACTTCAAGAAATTATATAACATATAATACACTTTTCTGAAAATGTTTTAATAATACTTGATTAAGAAAACATTAAAAACAGTAGTGTTCTACCTACAGAATGAAAACTATTACAGTATTTCACAGAACCTATGTAATTAAGTCTGTGCTGCTCTAAGAAGCTGATTATATTAAATGCATACATTAAAAAAACCCAAACAACTGTTCAGACCATGTAAAATCCTGCACTTAACTTAGTAAGTCTGCACTTAAGTTTGCTGATTGCTGTATACAAACCATTATCAGACTTAGAGGCACATATCATTGCCTTCCATTTTAGACACCAATTTTCATTTAAGGAGACCCTGAACAGCAACAGATTACAGAAGGCGATACATGAGAATGCCTGCCTAAGCATCTACTTATAACACCTTCCCTACAGCAGGCAAAGAACTAAGAAAATACACAGTGGCATCAGAATGGAAGCTGGACATCTCTATACAGAGCCCTGCTCCTTTCTGTTGCTTGACCAGTAAGTATTTTTCTGGTCAGTGCTGTTTTTCAAGCTCATGGCACATCAGGTTTTAACATCTCAGGTGTTCCTGTCTTCCACTTGTTTGCACAGACAGTTTAAATTCTAACATGAAATCTACAAAGTGCTTCCTGTTGCTCTGAAATATTTTTCTGAAAAATATTTTTAAACAGTAAACAGCATAAGCTTAGGCTTTGTAGATACTCTGGAAGGTCTCCGCTTGGTGTTCTGGAAAGTTCTTTTATGTAGTAATAGGTTTTAAACTATAACTTTTACATAGTTCTTAAACGTAGTATTTAAGATAATTATATAGGATGCTAAAGAATAATCAATGTTTGAAGACAAGTGCATGTATAATGCTAGTACAGACAGAATTGTCTGTTGAAACTGCTTAGTTAATATGAATAACTCTTACGTAAAAATAAAGGCATGTTTCCTGCAGCTCTTTCATACATAACATTTGTGCTGTTCAATGTTTTAGTCAAGTCAGGTGATTAGGTGGTGAATTTTTGAAGAGATAAACTGTAAATATCAATTAGGTTCTGGTGGGATAGTTTGGGCAATTAATCATAAATGTAAATGCGTAATGGAACTTTGGGAGATTCACAAATATTTTTCCTTTGTTTCTGGTCCATATATCATGAAACGGGAGAACTGCTTATGAAAGCAGAAGCCCTGCTTGGCATACAAAGTCAGAGCCAATGGAATTTGGAAGCACAACTTCTTGCAGAGCTTTTTAAAGCCAAATTCAGATACATCCGGGAGTTGGGGCGAAGATTTTCACAAAGCATTCAGGAATTCCTCATGCTTTGGGGATTTCACAATAAAAGAGATTTCTGATAATGTTATATATTTTTCCCATTCATAATAAAAGCATTGAAACATCACAGGACTTCATAGCAACTATGAACGTTTACTCTTTAGCATGCAGCTATCTAGAGCATTAGAACTATATCTGCTTCAAGTTCTTATATACGCTCACATATATTTGTCTATATCCTTTCACATACCAAGTGCTGTTCAGTAAGATTTTTCTCATCTGCACAAGGAAAGTAAGTTTATAAAGCAAGGAATTGTGAAATTGTCTCTGAATCCTAAGAAACCAGTGATTCCAGATTGCCTTTTGGAAAATGCTGAGCCCTTTTGACTGAGATGGCTGACTGCTTAATAGCTCAGTTTTTACAGATCTCTTACCATACCATTTTATCTCCCTAGATTTGCATAGCAGTAAACAGCTTACTGCCTGAAATACTGCAGAGAGAGATAAGGGAGTATGCTGATATCAGTAAGTCAGGTTTCCACTTGCTACACTGCAAATTATCCCTTCTTCACTTAATAAAATTCATTTAATACAATAAACTGTAATAGTTAGAGATACAATGTAGGTATTACAGCTTCTATTAGCTGTTTCTATTGGAATTATCTGCATTATTTTTTATTTGCCAACTTGAATACATTACTACATTAAACACCCTGTAAGCATTAGAGGTATAGAAATGAGAATTGAACAAAAGAATAACAATCTGCTCAGGGAAATTCTATTATTATTTTGAAATGACAGGCTTGATTACTTTTGTTGCTTTATCCTAAGACTTCTTTTTTATTAACTCATTAAATAGCCAGGAGGAGGCACAACAAAAGATCCTGAAACAATTCCTGTCTCAGCTGTTCAACTGTGGCATTTCCCTGACTGTCTGGAATAAAAAACCACAACAGACTTAATTTTTGCAATGATACTTGTGCTGTATAAATACAAGCATGTCACAAGTTCCACATAATGCACTCTCAGTAAGTGTTACAATCTCTGAAAAATGGAATGGTAGAACTACAGAGCAACAAAAGCAAAGCCACTAGAGGCCCTCCTTCCCACAATTAAAATGCATTAGGCAAAAGTAAATTGAAAGCAGCAATATGCTTGGCTGAAAAGGTTGGTGATTTAGTCCAAATGTGAAAATGGCAAGGATGTAATAGATGGCAGATAATTAATGCCACTGCCATAATAGCATATTGTATGAGCTTCCCACTCGGTGATACTGTAATCCTAGGGGGAAGGCATGTAGCAAGAGGAAGACAGACACTCATAAAAGCCACTCATGCAAGGCTTGCTCTATACTGTCAGAGTGATTATCCCTCAAAGAGCCACCCCCAGCAGGTAATTCAGGCTTATTCAGATAACCCAAAGGAAGCCTGTTCCTTTCTGCTGCCTACAGTGGTAGCTGAGAGAACAGGACCTCTCCCCATACTGAAGTTAGCTTTTGATGAATAACTCTTCCAGGTCTTACGTCAGACACAAATGTGCTTTGCTGTGTTTCATCTCTGTTTATAGTGTAAAAAAGCCCCATATCTGTCATCCAAGTTGTTTTCTTTATTGAAGTTAGGAAATAGCATCAAGTTTAGAGGACTGCTGACTCTAACGAGCTCTAAGTTGGTATTATTTGACCCCAGTTTTTGCCTTTATCTTGTGGAAAATCTCGTATTTACATATCCTGGCCGTGTCTGTGTCTGCACAAAAATCAGCACGTGTCTATCTGGATGAGCTGCCATATTGTACATGCAGACACGGATGAAGTTGCATTATCTCCTGAAACAAATAAGTAAGCTGAAGTACTAGCATTTTGTTCAGATTCTTTCATCAGAAGAGAGAATGTGTGAAATTAGTTATTTCAACTGGAGTTTAACAGTTTTTCAAATATGAACAAGAGTGCTTTGAAATAACTATGGCATAAGTTAACAAGTTATTAGTTGTGATCATTTTGTGGCAACTAACTTAACATCAAGGACTAAGGCCTCATCTCCCCACATTTGCATGTGCTGGCTGGGATTTCTCAGAGTATGACAATGGCCACATTGTGTTAAATGCGTTAGGACAGGAACGAATGTGAATGTTAGCTTGAAAACAAATATGCAGAACAGAGCATAAAAATAGAATGTATTAACAGAAATAAAAGTCAATATTTATAAAAAAATACTTTCAGCGAGAGAGAGAGGAACTGGATAAGTGACAAGTGGAGAAAGCAAGGTAACATACCTGAACAAATTCACAGAATCACAGACTGGCAGGTGTTGGAAAGGACCTCTGGAGAACATCTAGTCCAACCCCCCTGGTAAAGCAGGATCACCTAGACCAGGTTGCACACTGAATGGTGTCCAAGCGGGTTTTGAATATCTCCAGAGAAGGAGACTCCACAACCTCTCTGGGCAGCCTGTTCCAGTGCTCGATCACCCTCAGACTAACGAAGTTTTTTCTCATGTTCAGATGGGACTTCCTGTGTTCCAGTTTGTGCCCATTGCCCCTTGTCCTGTCACCGGGCACCACTGAGAAGAGTCTGGCCCCTTCCTCTATACATCCATCCTTTAGATATTTATAAGCATTTATAAGATCAGTCTTCTCCAGACTAAACAGACCCAGGTCTCTTAGCCTTTCCTCATACAAGAGATGCTCCAGTCCCCTAACCATCTTTGTAGCCCTCCACTGGACTCTCTCCAGTAGTTCCCTGTCTTTCTTGTACTGGGGAGCCCAGAACTGGACACAACATTCCAGATGTGGCCTCACCAGGGCAGAGTAGAGGGGGAGGAGAACCTCCCTTGACCTGCTGGCCACACTCTTAATGCACTCTTAGGATATCATTGGCCTTGCAGCAGATACAACTCTCAACATTTTTCTGACCCAATATCTGAAACTCTGTAAGCTGAATCAGATGCCATGTACATTACTTAGCAGAGGAGGATGTGGAAAATAAATAACAACAATGGCCTCTGCCTCTCTCTTGCATTTGGCACCTGGGGTCATTGAGGAAGAGAGAGACTGTGCTGCTGCATGATGAATGTGACTGAGCTGCAGGTGCCAGCTGAATGAACATGTATGAGGCCTGGCAGGTTGGATGGGAGCAAAGATGAAAAACTTAGCTTTGACTGCTGGATGTATCATGAGCAATGAAGTATGCCGTATCATTGTTTAGTTTTACAAGGATGTCAACATGAAAAACAGTTGAAATAAGACACGAAAGAGATCTTTAAAAGTCTAATCAAGCTTCAACTCCCTGCAAAGGATAAATGGACTCATTAACATCCCAGAAGTCTGTCTGGCTCTCAGGCCAATTAAATTATAATAATATCATCCTCCCAGTATTTCAGACTCCACTGATGAGCATTAATAGGCAGATAGTGTTTAACAAATGCTTCTTCATGTCAAAGTTAAGGCTTCTCTTGAGGTTCCTGCGCAAACTAAAATGTAAACTGAACAACTACATATCTCTTTATAATGTTATCAGTCATGTTTCCAAAAATGGGAAGTAAGAGCCTTCTCCCCATTGCTTCACTACACGTGGTTTATAGCTAAGAAACTAAATACAAATTAATGCTAAAATTATGCTTCTTTTCAGGGTCTTTCCTGTTCAGATTAATTTTACATAAATACCATTGCTTTCATTTTTTTTCCTCTAATAAAAGTAATTTAAAATGTACCATCAAACTGTACAAAGAAAAGAAAAAAGAACCCAAAACCCCTCAAAAAGACAAAAATAGGAATTTGGAAGACTGGAAACCAGTCTGAGAGTTGATAATTTCTCCTGTAAACTCTAAATGGGTGAAATCTTTTATGACACTACTAGATATCTTTGGAACCACAGAGAAACTATTTTATGACAAATCAGGCACATTTAAATGCAGCAAAATGTTTATTGTTATACATAATGCCCATTTCTGTGCATTCTGATATATTAGCACTGACATTTAACCACAGAAATGTTTCACAATCCTTTTTTATGATGCTCATTTCTCAAGAAGTTTGGAAGCTAGATAAATCATGAAAAGGAACCGTGTAATTTGGTTACCAGATTGATGCATGCTGCAGACACACACTGGAAGAGCATCACGGCACAAAGAAATGGAAGGTGCTTCCAGTTCCCACACATAACGCAGGAGCTGGCTTTAGCTCTGAATAAAGGAAGTCAGTCCTAACATTTGCAAATTGTATGAATAAGAAATAACACCATATATAAATTTAACAAAGTGGAATATGGAATAAAGCTGTCAAGAGTTATTAACAGCTGACAATATAGTTGTCCTATGAATCCAGGCATCCTTACAGAGCCCTCACCTTCCTCTTTCCCTGCACATGATGGACCTGTGTATCATTCCAGGAGGGTAAGAAACAGATTCCAGTCATCATTGGGCACAAATTATGGCACGTTAGCCATACCAACTGCTTCTTTGCTTTCTGTAACCTCATCAGCTGTGTGGTGACTCCAGTAGACTTACAAAAAACATTTTCTGCTGAAGTCTACTGGAGTCACCACACAGCTGACATCAATATGGATCAATAAAAGCTTTTTCTTGGGATTCAGCAAATCCAGAATGAATTCATACCTTCACACTGAACCTTCTGCCCTCATCACTCATACTCTAAAATCCAGAATGTCTAGATCCTCTACAGAATTGCATATTATCTGAATGCTTGTAATCAAAATATCCTATTCCAGACCAGGCAGATGCTTTAGTTACCCCTCAGCAGGAGAAAAGTCCTTTTCCTGAACCTCCATAAAGTTACATTGTGAGGTTTTCTCCCTTGACTTCACAGGTATACCTTCTAGAAGTGCGACATAGTATTTAAATAAAAGGGTGCTGTTTGGTCTATGTATACTGCATCCAGACAAGGCTTGCTTCCCCAAATTAGCTCACTCAGTTACAGCCATGAACAGTAGCAGCAATGTCTCCCAACTCTGTGCTTGGATAGGGTTTGTCATTCAGCCTTGCAGAGAGCGTATCACAAAATAGTGGGTGCGCCACTAGAGTTGCGTACCCCCAAACATTTGCAGATCCTTGGGCACTGATGTGGCTGCAAAGACTGAAATTACATGTCCAAAGCTACTCCCTTTTCTGCTTGGCTCTTAATGAAGATGCAGAAAGATCTTTGCAGCAAAGAATTGTGGGTTCAGCCAGAAACAACATACTTACAAAGCACTGGATCAGGCTCTGTATGCACCAAGGAAATAAAAATGGCCAATGGAAAGTGGATCTTTACAAGCCAATTTGACAGTAGGTTTTTTTTATTCCTTTCTTCCTCAAGCACTTGAGGAAGTAAATATAAAATAGTTAATATAACTTTTCAGAGTTCATAGACATTCACACTTAACATTACTTGACAGGTATTACACCAATTTCCTGATCCATTCACACTGTTCCTCTGCAGTCTGCAGAAGGAATGAAAATAAAGCGGAATTATTTCTTTATGCCTAATATTGCTTAATATCTCTTTTGACACCTCTGGGACATGTAAATCACTATTAATTTCCTTCTAATGTTAAATGAGATATACTGAAATTAAGTAAAACAGAAATGGTAACAATATTCTGACATTAATTGTCGATTTATGCAGAATATTGCAGGTTTTTTGTTGCCGAAAATTATAAGAGCTAACCCTAAATAAATAACCTATGAGATTGAAAATTTCTTTACCTGTGTAAATATTTACTTTTTCTAAGCAAACTGATCTCAGTATTTTATTCACATAATCCCTCCCGTAATTTTCATGTGAGTTAGTATCACACAAAGATATTTTCTTGTGAATTTACACTCTTACAATGGAGATGATTATTAAAAAAATGAGCAGCTACAAAATAAACTGTTCACTGCTGGTCAGGCTCCATATTCGTGATTGTAATGAATCTGCAGGTTTTTGTTACAGAACTGCAGAGGTTACTGTGCCTCAGATTAGATTTTCTAGCTCCCTGACTGTGCCATCATGCCTTTTTATACATTTTTGCAGATTTATGTCTAGTCTCCTTTTAGGTTTCCCAAGCAATTCTTTCATGAGTGTATTCTGCAATGTACTCCATTCTGCATGCTCTACACCCTTCACCTTCCCAAGATATACTGCTGAGGCCTTTCCCCACAACCAACTGCTGGTAGGCAGGCTATATATAATGGGACATATCTTTAATAGTACATAAAACAAAAGCATGTTTACTGATAGCAGGTTTGTTTTTAAAACACCACTGTAGATTGAAAATAATTATAGCAAGTGAATCAGCCACCTCTCTTTTCAGGTAATCAGGACAACTGTTCAAGCATGTTTTAATAAACTTTCTTCCTACATATTCTGTTAAAAAGCACAGATCCAAATATAAATTATATATAAAATTGAATCAACACCTGTGAATCTGAATTTCAAAAGCCAATCTCAATTTGCCAGCTGTAAAGTAACACAAGTAAATGTTTTCATTATTCTGACATAAACACTTTTCCACCTTTTTTTTGGGGGGGGGGGTTGTGATTTGTCAAGTCATTCATTTTTTGGTTGAGGGTTTGAACTTTGTTCCAATTAGACCAGATTTTTTTTTCACAAACTTGAGAAATCAAGATAGTGACATTCATTTCCTTCATTCATTGTGACATTGAGACATTCATTTCCTGCCCAGCAACTTTCCTCTCTTCAGAATGCAAGACTACAGATTCCAGTGTATGTGTTTGTATTTTTATTTTCTAAATGGAATCACACAATGACTACAGATAGTGATTGAATATGATTTAACAAAGATCTTGCTCTAATAACTTTTGTCCATTTCTGTCTCTTGGGAGAAGAGAAAGAGCACAAAACCAGAAAGATTCACACAAACACCCTTTTCACAAGGACTAGACAATGTAACAGCCAGGCAAACATCACACAGCAGCGAGGCAATTAACATCTATTGCCACAGGATAACTAATGCTTTTAAGAATGGCCCAAGCCCAGCTGTACTTTTAACAAACCTATCTTGTTCTTGCATAGATGAGAGAGAGGCCAAAAAAAAGCTATTGCTTGAATTAGGAAATGGTCCAAGAAGCCACAAAATCTCTTGACTTGAAAAGTTATGGAAACTAGTTGCTATCTCAAAGTGGAGCCCTGGACCCAGAGCAGGACCCAGACGCCAGCCTGGGCTTTGCCTACAAAAAGAGAGACCTAGAGGGACCCTAAGGAGCTGTCTCGGTTACAGAGTGGGAGAACTGGAACTAAATCTGTGAGAGCACAAAAATGGTATTCAAACAGAAGTACAAGATTTTTCTTTTTAGCTTTGTATTAGTGAAGATTTGAATACAATAAGAAGTTTGGCCTTTAGAGGCTGAAGTGCTATGCCATTTCAGCAACTGAACAGTTATTAAATCTCTATGTGCCTCTAAAATAAAAAAGGAAAGTAGGAAGCATAAGTATCACGGCACAAAAAGGCTTTGCTTAGATAATTACACTAGTCTGGTATATATCCCTCAATAATTTGCATAGTAATTTTTGGCATGGCTGATACCAACAACTGATCACTAAACTTTAGGATCATTTCAGTGTCACTGCTCTATGCTCATCACTTTTTTACTTCCTTTCACTAGCCACATGCTCTCCTGGCTCCACTTTATTACTTAAAGGAAGCAATGGGTCTCCACTGAAAGACATGAGAGCATTTATTTTCTGGAGAAAAATGATGACATTTTACTACCCAAGCTTTTTATAACACCTACGTTATGTTGCTTCAGCAGCTGCTTTTTATAGCTTTTTCCTTTAACAAGAACTTTCAATGTAAATGTTTAAGAAAAGTATAAAAAACAGTAAAGAGAGGAATTTAGAAATGTTAAATCCCATGCTGACTTATTATCTTATCTCATCAGAGCAATGTGCATTGTGTACATATAACAAATCCTAGCCCCTCTTGCGGCTCAACCTTTGGTGAAGCAAAAATTCATCAATTCTCTGACACTCAGTGTTTTATTACCTACTTGTTGGTTTTACTCTCAAGAAGTCCATCTTCTAACCATTATACATTTGTTCATGATAACCGTACCAGTGGAAAAAAAGATTAAAAGTGCCATAAATATAATCACAAATACAAGTACGTAGTCATTCCAAAATAAGGAGGTCAACTTACTTCACAAAGATGACTCATGTAAGGTTGTTTTATTGCTTCCTTCTTAAAAGTTTCTCTGACACAAAGATCTATCAGCAGGTGAACATTACTGCATAAGTAGCATGGCCTTGGTCACTTTTTGAAAAAGCTGCAAGAAGCAACTTTCAGGCCATTGTTCATCAACACTTTGATTGCATTAGCAAGGATTTGTTGGCAACTGCTGATGCAATAAAATATATGTCCGTTAGGTCTTTTAAATGTTTTTGATGTATACTGTGCCTAATCAGACTGGCATTGCCCACTGTGGGAAACGTTGCATGATTTACCACTTTGCCCAGCCATTCTCATCTGATTAAATCCCTCTTTCCTTGCTGCTGGGAAGCAGAATTGGCTGCAGTGAAGCATCTTTAACATTCTGTGTAGTGTAGCTTTACAGCTCTTGGAATACAGAAGCTCAAATCTTGGTTTAAAAAGCTCCCTAGATTTGATTTTACTTGGCTGCAAATAGGCAACCTGAAAATGAACAAATAAAATATTATAGCTGATGCAGAAGAAATTTAAATTTCTACCTACCAATGTACTTCAGTCTAAGGTGAAGCTAGATTGTGGGTAAGAGCATGAGTCAGTGATGCATTCATAGCTCATCTGCAAAGTCTGTGAGCCTAGCAAGTCTGCCACTAGTAACATCGTGACCACAGGATACAGTAGCTGGACAAGTGACATACAGTCACTTTAAATAAAGTTCTGTACACCTGTCAGAAGGCTAAAAATTTTGAACAGTGCAAACAGCTCATAATGTGAACCGTAACCTGGTTAATATGCCTAATAACAATCCATTTAATTGTTTTCAAAAGGAATCAATCTGAGTAACTGCACTAGTAGCGGTAACCTGCCAGTAAAATGTGACTCCATATTTGAGGTCAGAGAAAGGCTGAACTATATTAGAAATAACTGAATAATAAAATGTATTTGAGGAAAAAACTCCATATTTAACTATGATATGGATATAATATGGACAGCAGAACAAGTGAGTCTTAAGGTCATATTTCAAATGATCTTGCTGGGTTTGAAAAATTCAGAGTTTTCATTGTGCATGTGGGAGTAAATAAAATATGATGCACATTACTCAGGAATACATGTGCCACGACATATGATGTATTAACAATTAGTAATTCTATTGTTCCTATTCATTTGTCTAAGCCTTAATGGTGTGACCAGTAAATGTAAGCACTATGGACTGAATTGCTTAGCTGTTAATTTGACTGTATCTGAAACTATTCACTTTAATACTACGGTGTGGATAGCTATGGAAGCAAAGAGATTTTGGGCCAGAAACAGTATGGCAGTCTGGCTCACTGTGACTCTCACACAGGAAAAAAAAAAGGGGGTTATTTGATTCATGGATTTAAACTTCTTCAGGGATTATGCTCCTATGTAAGAAAGGCCATCCATTTATTCCAGTATTCTGCATTTTTCAACACATGCTCACAATAGCGATTATTCCCTCTGTGTCCTCAATAAAGAAAGAAAGAAAAAATGAGAGGTAGGTAATGTCTTTTGTGACAGCAGGAAAAGTTAATTAATTATACTTTTTAAACCTCTTTACATGAATGCATCCAAGCTACCTAAGACAAAATGAAACCTCCTTTAAAGCAAGGCTACCATCTGAAATGAACTATATAAAGAGCATACTTCCTCACCCAACAAATTGTTCCTTGCTTAAATTTAGAATCATGTCAGCTTTTTGTTCATTAATGTAGATTTTTCCTATTTTTTGTTCCCTGCAAAACCAGCATGTAAACTGGATTCTGCGCCAGCTTGTGCATTACCGATAGGATTAATTATTTCAAGGAAACATTTGTACTGTGGTATCTTGTTCGTGATTTGCAAGCTGAGAACTCACTGTAGCTCTTGAATCTCAAGCTGGCAGGCATAAAATGGTCTTGTTTGGGAGCTGACGAGATAAGCAGTGTGGATTCCTGTGGCACAGTGAGGGCAGAAGCCCACACTGCCACTTGAGACTCAGTTTTACAGATGTACACTTTGACAAAACTAACACGTATGCTTGTGAATGGGGGATACCAAAATGTTACCGAAAACATTATTTCCTTTCGTTCCCAATCTTATCCACCTCTTTTGACAGCCAGTACTAAAATAATTCAGTGACATAAGCAAGGTGGTGCTTATTGTTAGCAGTAATGTGTTTAATATTCCCTCCAGGAACGAACTCATTAAAATGAGAAACTGATCTCCATATAAGCTTTCAAAACCAACATACTCAGGAACAATACCACAAAACTCCCAGCAAGGGGCACTGTTTCACTAAACGTCCATCACCGCTTATTCTACACTAAAAAAAAGTTACTGTACAACTCATCCATTTAACATGAAATGTAGAACCTCACACATCTCACAAAAATGTTGAATCTTTTGTCACTTTTAGATGAAGGTATCACTTTCATTAAAGCATTTCTGCTTACTTTATTCCTCAGTCAACATCTTGTCAGGTGTAGGACTTGCAGTTTGACTAAATTAAGATATACTTTTGAAAAATGAGATGGAATTCACAAATGCTCGGATACTTCAGACAGAAATAGAGGTGTATATATAAAGGATGAACTATATAAAGGATGAACTGTCAAGAAATTTGTGGGGGACATTGGAAGGTGTTTGGAGACAGGATTCAATTTAAAGTGTAAGAGTGATATGCAAGGATGTAACAAACCCTTTGTATGTTAAACATAAAATTAGGACACATTCAGCAGATCCTGCTTTGGGGAGTCTAAAACCGAGAGTAAGCACAAATCTGAACTAGTGTGCTATCATGAAAAGAATTCCTTTGGAGATTTTGGTCTTTTCCAAGACTAAGAGAGGAAAAACAAAAACTTCAGTCATTAAAATGATGGATTTTCCAAGAAGGCAGTTATAAAAATGAAGAGCAAGGCATATTTCATATCAATCCATTCACAAACAAAATATCAGTACTAGATTTAGTATGATTTATCTCAGAAATATGTGACTACTGAAACCTTGCCAATGTGTAGATATTCTTTCCAAATCAGAGTACATGCTGCAAGAAGGACAACACAATCAAACTCAATAAACTTTTAGCTAGAACAAGGTTGTTACCTGGAGCATACTACTAAAATGCTGTTGAGTAGCTGAAGTCTTATCTCACATTCTTCTTACCTTATATTATCTCCAGGCTTGTGGCTGGTACACACAGATCTAGCCTACTCTCCTTTACAGCAGTATTTTTTTTCCAGATAAACATCCTCCTGAGAACTTCAGAAGTTTCTGGAAAATGTGGTTGCCTTATTTTTATGCTACAATTTCTTCCTTTCCCTTATTATGTTTCCTGGCTGCTTTTCATATACTTTTTGTAAAGATATTTGTAAGAAAGCATTGGGTAATGACTTCTCTATGTGTCTTATGTAATGAATTTGGGGGTTACTCTGATGAATAAATGAGTATGTTAAACTAATCAGAGTGCTTCTTCAGTAGTTAAACACAGAAGACTTCAGAGGTACTTGCCCAGACATCAGTTGGGAAGTGAACCATGACCTTACTTCTTCAAGCATTTAAAATATTTTAATCTTTCTAAGCATTTTGCTTTTGAAACAAGGAAGATGGAATAAGTAAAACGACTGTCCACTTACCTCGGTTAGTCTGAGCAGCCAGCCAGTGTCCTGCAGATTGTTTAGTTCTGGACTACAAGGGAACGATGCAGTTGTGTAATCCTTTGCAAAGACATAATGCAGAAGCAATGTTAGACAGCTTCTTCACCACCACTTCTAACCTACTTAATACTTGGCTGTAGAGAACTCCCTTCCCTACTCTGCTTTTGCTGTGATACAGAGCTATACTACCAGTAGTTATCCAGCTGCCTGTAAGGCTTCTTTGCTGCCGCCTCTGAGCATTTTTTCATACACTTTGACAAGTCAGGCTAGGAAAGAAGGCCATGTCTTGGATGGATATAATTTCTTCTTCGAAGAGGCATTATGGTTCCTTTACTTCTGTCTGTAATGCTGTGGTGTGGTCACAGGTGAAGTGACAACTAGGCAGTCTGGGAGGGCTACAGAAGGAAGTGGCTTTTAAAGCTTTTTAAATGGTCAGAATTTGGTCAGGTCCAGGCCTGATAGATTGGATGAGGAAGCAGAAGACTGTGGCTGCTTTATACAAGAGAAAATTACATTTTTATGAGGTCTTCTCTTTCTCTCTCCTCTCCATTTTTTTGCATTATGGGAGGCTTAGCCTGGATTTCTGACGTCTTCACAATTTAGGATGTTCAGATAAGGAGTTTCTTTTCATTCTAACAAGCAACTTTCATGCTATATGCAGTCAGGAAGTACTTTCATGGTTTCAAGGTTATAGCAACTCTTGCAGACCTATTTCTGATGTATGTTCTGATTCAGGGTATGTTGCAGAAGTACTGTCACAAACCAACGTAAGGGGTGCTGTTAATGTGATTAAAGCACAGTAAGTAGGTGGCTGTTATGTTGATTTTTCTTCAGCTATTTCTAGTTAAAGGACCACATGAAAGAGAACGTTAATTTTTCTTGTTTACTTTTATAGCACTCTCTACTACGTAAACACAAAGGAATGAAAGCATGCTATATACTTTTCTCATGCTCAACTCTATCCAAATCCCAGATGATGTTTAAAAGAAGACTTCTAAAATTGCAGGAGGAAATCTGTTGTTTCTCAACTATTTCCTCATCTAATATGCTCAGAGACATAACATGATGTGAATTTGCAACGCATTTCAACTCAGCAACTGTTCCTCATCAGGATTATCATTCTACTTCAGTTTCTGTATGCATGCCTGTACCTCTTCAGGAAGACTATAATTTCTTTTTTGTTGCAAATGGATTGCCTGGGATAAATGCGTGACTCTTATTTTGTAGGCAGAGAAGGTCACTAACAGTCTCTACAGAATCTCTCCATAAAATGTGACGATAAATAACAGTTTAACCTCTAATCTATATTAACAGACTACCCTTATTTATTGTTTGACTTGTGTAAAGACAAAGACAGGTAATCCAAAAGGAGCAGTCACAATAGAGGCTAATGACCTTCTTTTACAAGAACATAGATACCAGTGGGCAAAAAACATCTCAGCTTCAGCATCATGCAAAGGGCTATTTTGCAAAGAAACACTGTGTGTTAGTTGTTGAAACTTTTTTGTGCATTCCCCGAAACAAATCACACTATTCTGAATATTTTCTTTTCTGTGCAGTAAATAAAGTCTTTCATGTTGACAATGCTAATATTATATTTTAAATATATTTGCATTTGTGTTTTTTGTCATTTTTTATTGCATTGTATAAATCCCAGAGCAGAGATCCACGAAGCTCACTTTGAGAAAGCCCCGTTTCTTGGGATAGCATCATGCAATGACACAGGTGATCATATGGCATTTCAATATGGTTTACTGGCTGAATCTATGGAAAAGTTATTTCAACAAGAATTGTGGATGAGTTTGGAGTACAAGTCAGGAAAGTTATTTTTAAGTGATTTTTTTTTTAGTTTAATTATTTCATACAAATAATTTTCAAGGGTGAATATTCCTAATGCAAAGTAATCTTAAGATATTTCAGTCTAATTAGTGCTTTAAATCTACTAGATAATCATGGGAAGGATAAGGGGGGAGCAAGAAAATAATTTCATTACTACTTGTAATTCTGGAATTTAGCAAAACCACCGTGGCATTGGGGGGATAGACTAAGAAATGACTAGTAAACATTTATTTTTAAAGAACAGTTATGCACATTTTGTGCTCTAGCTAATAAATGTTTTCTAATGCATGAAGCTATATGAGCAATTAAGTTGTTTTTACTTGTACATTTTAGTGATGCATAAGAGAGCTGGAAATTCTCTTCAATCTTAAGCCATGTACCTAGAAATGAGCACTTAATTTTTATTTACAGAAATACTGATCTACATCTGCTGATTACTTACTTTGTTCTTAAAAATATATCCTCCTGTTTAAGAATACTTCAAAAGCTCATTTGTTTCATTTTTAGTCTCATTTTTCACTAAATGAAAGAAATTGATTTCTAGGTAGTTTTTAAAGATTTTTCTTCTTCCTCTTCCTATTTTACAAAGCCTATTTTTAATACCAAATGGCAAAAATCTCTCACACGTATAAGCAATTGAGAAGGCAGTCTCATAAGATTTATTAGAGTTGTATTAATGTGAGAGGTGTTTCCTGAAGGTACTGAAGATAAGTTCTAGGATAGTTTGTCTGATCTTATTGTAGGAAATATGAAAAGAAAGCCGCAACATTTCTGAGAATGGAAGATTTTCATTTTCAATTAGTCAAGGAGCGTAACACCAGTTCTGTAAATGTACAGAGTGTGTTTTTCAGGCTTAGTCTGATTAGTAGGAAATGATGACAGATCTTCTCAGTACTGTGGGAAACTTCAGTGATGCTTTTTGTAAACACATTGGCCTTCCAAAATGGAGTCCCCGAGAATTGCTAGTCTTTTTTTCCTCCACTGTTGGCTTTGCAGTTTGGCTTTCTGTTTCTCACATTTTCATTATGTGCAGTATTGTGTACATCCATACTAATAAACTCTATTACTTGGAACAATGAGGTTGAGCATAATTCAAATCCTGAATTAAATGCAAATGTAGCACCAGAAAAATGGATTAAGTAGTATGATAGGATTTAAAATGCAAATACTGTGTCTTTTCTGAACATAATGTTTAATTAAATAAAGGAAATGGATACTTGTAAGGACTGACAAATTCAAGTTAGCGTTTGTATGTGTCAGTCAGTCACTAATAAAATGTGTGCACCATGAGAATGTGGAGATTGAACACTGATGCCTTTGGAAGTAACATACAACTGCCTTTGTAAACATTTTTACTCATTTTTGGACAAATGGTCAACTGGAGGAACCGTAGAAGAATGTCCTTTTTGTAGATGCAGCAATGTTTTTTTTTAATACAACAATGCACAAGCATTTAATTTGTTTGTGATTGAAATAATGGAGCCTTTCTACCCAGTGGATTTACTGCAAGACTATTGCATTATTTCTTTGAATTCTGAAATGGAAGAAGAAGAGATTTCAGATCATATCAGCAGCCAGATAAGTGCGACCTTAATTGTCATATATATGCGATATCAATTTGGAACAACTTTAAAGATTTATGGCTATGTAGTTCTTTGTGCTAACGTGCAGCTCAGAGTTTGGCTATAAACCCAGGACAATATGCCTAGATTTCTGCTCAGTAATTATTCTTAGTTGCAGGGAAAAAATGATGGTGCTATTTGCCTATTCTTTTAACAGGGAAAGGGATTTTTTAAAAAAATACTACTCTGTATATAGACAAGGGAATTCAAATAATTATTTGATTTTTTAGAAACATGGAAGACCATTGCGGTGTCATTTCATCACAAGTATATCAACCCCATAAATATGGAAAATGTACCCCTGAGGAAAAAAGTGTCCTATTTTCATTATGCCAAACAACTTTCTTCACAACTTGACACCTTTTGCCAAACCAGACTTTGGCAACAGAATGCTGCAGATAATCATTATAAGGCCACACAATTCAAACTAGTTACTTTTCTTAAATGAGCCATTTCTAGCAACTAGGAAGTAAACATTTTGCCTCATGTCCTCCTCTTCTATATTAATCCATTTGTTTCGTTGAAGGTGAAGAGAAGCAACCTCAGGCAGACTTTAGTTGTCTGTGATTGCATACATACAGCACATACTTCCATTTGTCAGAGTCTCATGACAATTGGAGACAAAAATATAATTGCTCAACATATTCAGACTACATAACAACAGACCATGATTGAATTATGCTCTCCTCTGATTCAAAGAGAACCATGTATTTGGATTTAAGTGCAAATTCAGCCCTATGAATTTAGCCCATGTTCTTTCTAAGCAATTTTGGCAAATATTTTTTCTTTAATGATTCTTCACAAGCAGAAATAGATACAGAAATCAAAACTGACTCAAAAAGTCCTTGAGAAGGCAAGATTTTGCTTACAGCACTTTAAAGTTCATTTGAAAATTCCTTTACATTCCACTGACATTTCCAAAAGTACTCAGGAGTTCTGCCCTGTGATATAAAATTAATTATCTTGGTTTTAGTTCAACTCTGTTTCAAAGATATTTATTGGAAATTTTGGTTAAATTTGCAGCCCCTAAGACAAACGAACAAAATGCTGATAAGTAGCAAAGATTAGGTAATATAAACTTGGATATAATCTTAATTTTCTTTCAAGGTCATTAGAATTTTTATGTTGCAGATAAATAATATGACCCATTTAACATATTCAGCATACACTATTAGAAAAGGTCATCTGTTCTGTGTGTAGATGGGGTTGTCTTGTAGCATAAGAAATATTAATAATGCTGATCCTAAAAACAAATGGTTTCAAAAATGTCCCAATTGAAATTTGAAAATAAATATGAGTATGTGTTCAGGTTTCCACTTAGATGCTACAGTATTGCCTAATCACATAACAGAATAGCTTCTGCACACAAGCCATCGACTACTTCGACTTGAGCCTTCATGCAAAGTATTAATTTGCTTTGCTGCGTAATAGAACTAGCTCTGCTATCACCACGGAGAGCTGCTGTACATTGCATTATAAAGAGATATGACATAAATTTCAGCAGCAATAGTGCTAAATTTCATGACTAGCTTGTAATTTTGTTCAGTAGCACCTTTGTACATCTGAAATATGTGAAGTATGTTTTTTGCTTGTTAGACAAGCAATGACATTTTTTCCTCAGAAAGCTTCCAAGTTATGAAACAAAACCAAGGGAAAGGCACACTGAAAGTGTCACTTGTGTTAACGTAGAGGTGTCTGAGGTAGTGGGTAGAATCTAACCACAGAGCACAGAGAACAAAGCTAATTTTATCTTGCTTCTCAGCACAGTAAATTAGTCTTTGCTTTGTCAGTAGATTTTCAGTGCCAGATAAGTTGATCCAAAGATGGCTCAGGATCCCAACAGTCTGCAGCATACAGTATAAGTAAAAAAAATCAAAAGATCCATTCAGTTTGACTTGCAGTAGTTGCCCTCTAATAATTATCCACAAGTCAGCTGTTTTTTTGTGAGTTTCTCTCTGCTAACAGAGCCATTGTCAAAGTGGGGCTCTGCAGCAGCACAGCCTGTCACCTGGGAGACCCTCAGTGGATCTATGCTCGAGAAGCTCAACTGCTCTAGTGTAGAAGGTTGCCATGCAAGTCTATTCCAACCAAGATAAAGCAAATAAGAGCATTTAAACTGTGTGCTACCACCTGTGCCAAAAGCAAGGAATGGCGACACTTTTCTTCATACAAAATACTCATCCTTTTCTGTTCAGCAACTGGAAGAACTTTTGCAACAGGATTGCTGTTTTATTTGCCAAGTTACGTTAGTTCCCATAGACTCATCATTGGTCCATACAGGGATGTAACAGTACAATCTGGCTTTATAGTCCACTGAAAATTAGCCTGAAGATCTACAGAAAATTTTAAATACTTACAAATTTTTACAAAAATACCATTACTAATTCAAGTTATTTCCTTCTGTATATGCAGGCAAGTGCTCTGACCTAGTTTTATGCATTTATTTCTCCACTTTCTTTTTATCCCTGCCCTCCTAATTAAGTGGACTCTGCACTGTTCTCCGTGGCGTCTGGAAACTTCCAAAACCCAAAGTGATCTCTGAGAAGACAATGAACAACAACAGGTTCACAACCCGAACAAACTTCTATCCTATTTCAGAGAGTACTAAGTCTACTGCTTTTTGAACTTCCAAAATTTAAGATAGATCCTGTAGTATGATGAGAGAACCTATTTAAATATCAAAGCCCAATTTTGCTGAATTCAAAATATACACATTATGTTATTTGAAAAGACTGAAAGGTATAAATTTTGCACTTATCAATGTAATAATTAGATTTCCTTAAAAACAGGTTAACTTCAGATGTCTTTATCATTAGCATACTGGTATTTTCCATTATTTGCATTTGCTAGCAACCTTTTTGTCCTTCTAGGAGAGAACGCCTGTGCTTATTTACACAAAATAAAGATAGCTTCACTTCGTAAGTTCAATATTTTGGGCAAGCAATAATATACCAGTCTGTTAGCCAGTCTTAACAGGAAATAGTCCTAGTGCTGATCAGAACAAGATGACTTGTGGTATCAGCTCATTTTGAGAAGTTTAGCAAACATGTTATCTCTAGCAACAGGTCTGATGTAATGTTTATAAGTTCAGTCTGTCCTGTTTTGCCATTGTTGGTGATATGTTTGTTACCAAAACAACCTGAAAGTCTTTTCTTCATCATGACCTTCAGAAGGTCACATACAGATGATGTTTCATCATGATCTAATATTGGAAACATAAGATTAAAGAGAAATCCCTCGTGCTATCAAGACATTTTCCTGAATTTAAAACTTTAAATCTTACTTATAATGAAGCTTAAACAATTTTATACAGTAGAAAGCTTTTAAGTGATAACCTGATCTTAATGTGAATAGGTTCCATTTTGTCCAAATAACAAATATACCGAGGTGTATAGTGGATTATCTATATGACTGCAAATGCTCACTTAAAATTATGGTTAGATGGCCATCTATATTTGTTTAGTTAAGGACCACTACATATCCTGCAGGTCACGTCAACTAATGCTGACTCAAAATCACAGAGGGGAAAATTGTATGGAGAGTCAATTAGAAGGAAAGAGAAAAAAATATGCAATAATGTAATTCTTCAAGATTTTGAAAAGGCATCAGGTTTGTTAGTCGTCTTTACACTCAACACATTTTCTGTTTGAAACAGTGTCCTTAAAGTGCTTTAATCATTACTACAATCGTGTCACACACACTTTTTTCTCTTTACTTTCCAGTCTTGTGAACTGTCAGTTCAAATGATTTTTTTCTAATCATTTTTTTCTAATCCTGATGCACCGACACCAGGAGAGATTTTCAGGCTGCAGTGATTCTGTCACCTCTGCGCTGATGAGAGGGCCTCTGCTTACATGTCACCATCTAGAACCTCATAAGAAATGCAGCTGATGTAATGGAAAATGAATCCAGCTCCCTAATTCTTAGCTGAGTTGGGTCAGCGGGACTAATGTTTGGAGCAATGTCTCTTTAATCCTTTTTCTTCATTTAAAGTAAGAAGTTATAACTGAATATGCACAGCATGAAGATCTGATTGATAAGGAAGTACAATTTGTAGTAATTTTCAGAGTAAAGCAACACAGTATTATATATGTACAGAATAGTTATTATATGGAAATTCACAACTACTCCTCTCATGCCTCAGTGTGGCAGGAACGAGTAAGAAGCCATAGGGCAAGTTCTCTATTCAAGATATTCTCAGCAACTTCTCTAATTGCCTCCATAGACAGAAACTTCTTTCCAAGACAGACTTTTTTTTGGATTGTGCAAGTGTCTTTTGGTTCTTCCTATCTTTTGCTTGTGGTTGAGGTCCTCAGGAACTTTCTTTATTACTTCGCAAGGAAGATGCCCATGACAGCTTAAGGGAGAACATACAATACTTGCTATGTACATCATCTTTTATCATTTTTGTCTCAGCTGTCTGAAACATAGGGGTTCCATGTCTACGTATAAAACAACAGACCTTAACTCTCTATCTGGATATCTAAAAGGGTTAGAGTTGTGCCACTTCAGAAGCACCTCAGAATGAAACGAAGAAAAACAAAATGCTCCATTGCCAAGAAACAGAATCTGAGATGACAAATTGTATTACTTACTAATATTCATTACACTTATCTAAGGATTACTATAGCAGTGTAAAATATCTTAAACAAAGCCATAAAAGCAGTTGCATAAGAAATTATAGTAATGTAATACTGACTGCTTTCAAACCTACAATCTCTATGGACACTTCTGTCAGTAAGGCCTCCAAAACATGGACAAGACTAGATAATCTGGTGAAGTCACATTACATTTTCTTTTCAGCTGCATACATCTTTGCAGATGTGTGCTTTCAGAAGGACTTGTGCTGAAAATCAGAATTTTCCTCTCATAGGATCTCTATATAAGATTTCATCAAAAAAATGTATTTGGCTCTGTCAAGATCAAATTTCTTTTTGTTTACACTCCTCAAATTCTGCAACAGAAACAACTTGTTACTAGCTAATAATACAATAATACTTTACATATAATTTGTTTCATATTCTGATACATTTCTCTAGTTTTGGATAGAAAGATCTTACTTATCATTTAGAACAAGAGTGAATATGTAATTTTTTGATGAAATTGTACTTTGGCCAGCATTTTTAATAACAACACTTTGCCTCCCACCTTGTTCAGTACCAACTCAGGAAAAAGTGTGTCCTTACTGAACGATCATATGTCCTCTCTGAACCAGCAGTAAAAGTTACTACTGAAGGTCATTTCCTGTTTCTTCACAGTTTAGTACCGATCCAGACCAACCTTGTTTAGCCTGAAATCAGACAGTGTCAGAGTTCAAGGTCTTATGACTGCAGGCAAAATGAACTGGGCCCAGTCATTAAATTGAATGTTATGTATAATTTCAGTTTAAAAAGAAGAGGAATATCTAAAACAGCACAGTTTATAGATGCTGAGATCACAGCTGATGCTTTTGTTTACTGATGCATTTTTCTACCACATACAAAAGCTTTGTTAAGGCTGTAACACACTAGTTCAGGGAAATAAGATACAGATGGAGGTTAACGAAATAAAATAGATGAAATGTAGCACACAACTTTAGAGATACTTTACAGCTCCTACTAAGTGTGTGCTTCAGTTTCATGTCAGACGTTTCACCAGGATAACAGCAGATATTAAAAACTAAGCATGCATGAGCAATGTCCCTATTTAATGTTAATTTGACAACAATAAAAGGAAAACTAGGAACTTTACAACAGCACTTTCCACGAACTTCTGGAAACCAATAAACTAAGTGCAAAAAGTGCATGAATCGCAACAATAGCTCTGCAACAGTCTTTGCACATGAGACGTCTAAGCAAGTTTTCACTTGGAGTATCTTGGGGTCCACAGAAAATCTGAAAAGCACTGCTCTAGACGTTACAGGCAAAACGTCATCAAGAGTACCTTTGGCTTATCAAGCTACACGTTGATCTTTCTGCATATACCTTGTCTCAAAGGAAGACATTTCTGGAGAACTGAGCTGCCACTGAGACATAAAACATAGGAGAAGTATTTTTAAAAATTCCTATTTGTTACCAGTTCTCATCATGTCCCTAGTTCTATTTCTGAGAATTCTTCAAGAAATTTTGCTCGTAAAGAAGCTCTGCATTCTGGCCATGTTTACAACAGTATTATTAAAACTTATACCAGAACTGTAGATGTGTCACAATTTATTATTTTGAAAATAACTTTCAAATCTGTACTACAAAAAGCAGAATATTGTATCTGACAAGGTCTCCTGCTCCTGAATATTTACCCCAGATGTTAGGTATGCTTGTGCAGTCTGGGATGCTGTGGCTATATTCTTGTAGAAACCATATTTGCGTACGAGGAGTGATGCTGCTTGCTCCGGAGATATTCTGGGCATGGCTGAGTCCTGAATGGGCAGAACAAATCCACCAAGGATCTACACTACTTTCCAGCAGCCTGGAGCTGACCTTCTTTGTCAGAATTGGCAGTTTTTACAGAAATTGTTACAGATGACAGGTATTATAACATTAAAAGTTCAAGATTCTTTTTTGACAATTTAGCAGCCCTACAGGTCACTGTGTTTGGATAAAATACAGTGGTACATTGTCCCTTTTGAACTTTTTCTCATCTGACAGACACTGAAAAAATCTCTCTAATAGTTGGTTAAGGAGTCTAATTTGTATGATTATGTAACACTTACCAATTTTAGTTTCATGAAATAGGAAATCACATAGCTGTGGATGGTTCCAGACAGTCACAGTGGGGACAATGAACAGAGAAGGACCACTAGGGAAAACTGTCTGAATAGCTGAAAGATCCTTCCTTGTTCAACCTAGCAAGTGAAGATTGAAAGGAAGAGAGGCACATCTATAGCAAACAGCAGGCAGGAAGAAAAGACATGTAAGCTCAAAGAGAACATTGGCTTAAAAATGATTATGCAAAGTAAGTCTGGAAATTAGAAGAAAGTATGTGAAATTCACATGAGGGGTGAGCACTCCAGTAGACATAGCAGGGGTGAAAACCTTGTTAGCTTTAAGATGGAGCTTGAGCATAACATGACTGGCTGCAGTAGAGTGGGACTAAACAGGGTCTATTACAATAATCTGTCCCTGCTTGAATCTTAGAGGTACACAAGCTGTGCACCTGGAACTTCAAGACTGCAGGGAGGCATTTTAGTGCCTGGGACACCTCCTCTACACCTATTTAATGCTTCAGGACTTCTTTCAGACTGAAGCCCCTCTTTGTCAAAGTCAAATCCTACCCTAAAAATTCTACAGTCTGTAATGGTGAAGATGTATCCCAGATGTAATTGAGAAGGGTAGAAATTATGCAATAGGAGCGGGACTAGCAACAGGTTCAGAGTGCCTTTTTATGCCCACTATGTGTCCCATCTTCTCCTCTGTCACAGTGATGTCAGTGTTTCAAGAAAAAGGGACTAATAGCTCTACTGCCCCCTCAACTTCCTTTCCTCTTGTATCAGAAACAGCATGGCTAGCAGGACTAGGGAAGTGATTGTCTCCCTGTACTCGGCACTGGTGAGGCCGCATCTCAAGTACTGTGTTCAGTTTTGGGCCCCTCCCTACAAGGACATTGAAGTGCTGGAGCCTGTCCAAAGAAGGGCAACGAAGCTGGTGAAGGGTCTGGAAAACAAGTCTTATGAGGAGTGGCTGAGGGGATTGCTTAGTCTGGAGAAAAGGAGACTGAGGGGAGACCTGATTGCTCTCTACAGCTACCTGAGAAGAGGTTGTAGCCAGGTGGGTGTTGGTCTCTTCTCCCAAGTATCAAGTGGTAGGGCAAGAGGAAATGGCCTCAGGTTGTGCCAGGGGAGGTTTAGATTGAGTATTAGGAAAAAATTCTTCACCGAAAGGGTTGTCAATCACTGGAACAGGCTGCCCAGGGAAGTGGTTGAGTCACCATCCCTGGAGGTATTTAAAAGACACATAGATGTGGTGCTTAGGGACATGGTTTAGTGGTGGACTTTGCAGTGCTAGGTTAACGGTTCGACTTGATGATCTTAAAGGTCTTTTCCAATGTAAACGATTCTATGGCTCTATGATTCTTTTTATCTATTACTCCTCTCTCCAGTAAACAGACCAGGAAAGTTGCTGAAGTGTCACGTTGCCTTGAGGAACAAGGCATACCTATTCTGCATTAGGGAAAGGAAAGAGATTGTACTCAGTTAAGCGCTCTCTACATAAAAACCCTTTTGTTTGTGAAAAATAACAGTGTCAGTAAATAGGATTAATTTTCAAGAAAAAAACCCATTTTTTTCTGTGTCAGCAGTCCTGCTTTTCAAATTATTTATAAATACCTTACTCCATACTTGAAATAAAACTCTGTCAAGCTCTTGAGGTCTTTGGGGTTTTGTTGTTTTGTTGGGTTTTTTGCATGGTTGCTGGCCTTATCAGGTATATCCTGATCTGGAAATAAGCATTTGATCATTTAAAAGTGAATGTAAATGTTTGGCTTTCAACCAGCCAAGCTGTGAAAAAGGACATTCTTTTTCAGTCAGCTATAAACACTTCTAGTTCATTTTTTACTTGGCTTTTTTCTTATTTTTAGTGGTGTTTACTCATTATATGTGCCAACCATTACAGAAAGAATACAAGAATACTTGAAAATATGTACGAGGAAATACAGTACTGAGGGCCTGGAAATTTTGCATACAAAAAGACTGGCTAGGGAGCATTTACATTTACTCTTGAAAAAATACACAGACCATTGCCTATTTTTCAGGAATTTTTGAGGATATCAGAAAACGGCATTGGCTTTCCTTATATATGTTATTAAAAATATATACATCTCCTACATTTAGTAACATTAATCCCTGTAATGGGGATGGTGTTGAGGTTCATTGGCATTAGTCATTCCATGGATATTTGCTCAGTGAAGTACAATTACTAGTTTCCAGTCAAGGCGGGCAGAATAGAGATGCACTACAGGGACCCATGATTCCTGTTTGAGCAGCTGGAATGGAAATTTATAGGGCGAAGGCTAGTATTCATTTTGGCATTGCTATTACAACTGCCAGTCATTCCCACCCTCATTGCCAACAAAGTGTTGTCTGCCAAGCATGGTAGCCCGTCTGAAAGAAGCTTCACCAAACATTGCACTGGCTCTGAGTCCCACTCGTGTTAACACAGCTGAGGCTTGAAAGGAACCCTCAGGGACAAGCAGCAAATACTCTAAAACTAGATGGACAAATGGAAAACTTTGCCTCTAGTCAAAGCAGCAGAAGCTCTGCCAAACTTTCTGCCTCTAGAAATCACTCCCAGCATACCTCTGCTTCTAGCTGCTATCATTCATCTTTAGGAACCCCTTGGAATGGCACAGGCTCTGTGGAGCAGAAGGGGAGAAGACAGATGGCTAAAATGTCTTCTCATATCCTGTCAAATCCAAGCCTTACAGTGGCACAGAAACACATGGGACCTAACCAGCTCCTTCCTCTTTTGTTCCAGTCTGTTTGTCTCTGATGAACACACTGTACTATAAATTGATTCCCAGAGCAATGAATAAAAAAAGAGCAATTAGACAATCTACTTCACCTAACTGTATTCCCACCATTGTCCATCTGGTCTCATGTTAAACAATTTATTTGAGAGAGACTATTACACAGAGTCACTCCAGTAACTTTCCTTTTTTTAATGTTAAACCCCCCCCAAACTATCAGAGGCAATTTTTGTCACACTGTCTTCCTCCTCTGTGCTTATACTTTGCACGTGCTTTACAGCACTTGTTCTAACCACTTGCATTCCTCATTTTGCCAATATAGACACATTTAGTTCTCTTAAGCAATCACTTCAAATGAGACAACACAGTTGGAAGAAACTATTAGGTAGCCAGATCTCTGCAGCAGAGGATTTATCAGTCACTGTACGTCTTACCACTGCTGATAGTAGCAGGACCAAACTCATGCAAGACTACTGGTCAACACCAGAGTACTAGAAACGTGATTCCTCCATTGCTGCAAATTATTTCTGTGTTCAAACCTAAATAGAACAACCCTATTTCTGCTCCCAGCCACTGGCATTTCTGCACATGATCCTCTAGATCTTTTGAGGAGTTAAGGTGGAGAAATTAAGACAAAGACATTTGCAAGGATTTGCATGCCCAGTTCCTTTTGGAACATCCAAAAAACCAGAGATGGCTTTGAAATGCTCATGCCTAATCTGCTTATTTCCATAAGAAACAAATTTTCATTAAACCATCTTCTTTCCAGTAAGGGGCTAAAAACCCCCAAACACAAAACATATTATGCAACCTCAAGAGGGCAGCATAGTATTTCAAGAATCACCTTTCAAAAACAATAACCTAGCGTAACAGCAGGCTCTAATGACAGCACAGAATTAAGGTTGTTGCAAACATTAACTGTAGAAAAAGGCAAAAAAAAAGGTAAATCCATGGCAGTGTCATTAGCTCACCTGTTTTGCTGCTGTCCATATAGCACCACATGACTCAGTAGCAGATGATGCAGGATTGCAGTTTCCAGATATATGTCCCATATGCTGTAGCAGCTACATCAGCATAGCCCTCCGTGCCAGTTCTTGCTTAATCAATACCTACTATAAGCAATCTGTTGAAAATCGTGATAGCACTGTGTCTAGGGCAAGGAACAGCCTAGTTCTGTGATAATGAAATTCTTGCCTGCGAGTGGTAATAATTCTGTTTGTGCTTTCAAATGGTACATAGAAATTTAGGATTATAGGAACACTAACTGCAAGGTGATCTCATGAGTAACTGAGTATAGTTGCCTTTTATCACACTGCATCATTTTGTCCTTTCATAAAACTATTATGCTCCACCTTAAGTTTACATTGTTTTTCCCTCTCACTACTTCTCTTGGAAGACTATTTCAGAATTTCTTTGCTCTAACTGACCCTCTATAAAAATTTCACCCCGGATTTATTCTTAGCCAACTTACATCTTTTGGTTCTTTGTCAACATTATCTGCTAGCCCCTGCACTGCCTCTGTTTTGCTTAATTAAACATGTTTCTTTTATGCTATGACATGTTTCAGTAACAATTCTCTCTGCCTGGTCCCATTTTAATCTTCTTGCATGAGCACAGATGATAGATAATAACTATATTCCAGATGAATAACCCCCAAATCACTGGCCTTAATACTTCTTAAAGTCTATTGGAAATTCACCATGTCACCACATATACCTTTTATAGCACTGATGAGTTAGGGGTGGCAATGTTAGTATGTATTCTGAAGATTTGGAGGAGGAATAAACTTGAGAGTTAGCTGCAGGTACAACCTCCAATTCTACCATCTCTGTGCAACAGTTCAAGACAAACAAGACTGCATCTCAGGTACCTCATTTTAGAATGGTGATCATATCCACCCATGCTACTATAGACCAATACCACAACTACAATATTATATAGAAATCTAATACATACCATATGTCTTAATAGCATACTTTTCAGCTCACTAAAGTAGTATATCTGCTGTAATTCTCACAGTGATCTGTCCAAGAGCTTTGACACTGGTATATCACTGCATAACTCATAGTAGTTCACATATTGTGATAATTTATTTTTTCAGTTGAATTTTCTAAAATAAACCCCCTCTCATTCCAGAAGAATGCCTTCTAGAATTATTCTTCAAATTGGTGTGATTAGTTTCATCATTAATCCTGTGTACTAAGGAGAAAATTTTTAACAGCACTTTTATGAACACTGCTTCTCAACATCTTTCTCTCTCCCAGTTGTGGTACATTGCAAAATAAAAACTAATTTATTCCTGATTTCTTTGCAGGATATATTTTTCTTAGTTTTGGGTTTGTTTCTGAGAAAGCATTTGACTTGAAACACAAAGGACTGCTCCTGGCATCAGAAAAGTGTCCAGTGATTGCACAATGGAATAATCAGCAACATTTCTCATATAATCAGGATCTCATACTTGATATCCATCCCACATGTATCAATTCTTCCAAAATTATTTGTGCTTAGCACTGTGTGTTTTGATCTTGCAGCAAATTATCTATGCCCTGGCTAAGCCAATCCTAACAGGAGACATTCAGCACAAAACCACTGCAGTTATTTGTGTTGGCAAGACTTGGGCAAGTGCTAAACCTCTCCTAGAGGCCAGTGTGCTGGTGATATGCGCATCTCTGGGTGAGATGTATTTAGTGCCCTATCAGAATCCTATTAAAGACAACTTTGTGTTTGTGACTTGGCTGGAGATAAGCAGTGCTACAGGGGAAGAAGAGCTACCACACTCATTGGCCTCATGCTCACATCTAGCAATCAATTTTTGCTCTGCCTGTGAACATAAAATAACACATTGTGAAACAACACCATAGCCAGGGTATCTGGCATTGCACAGCATCCTAAACAGAGTAAGTTTCATTCAGTCCTTGGCCAAGGAACGCAGTGAAGATAGATACCAATTCCAGCCATACTGAAACACGGAGTGCTCCATAAACCACAGAATTCAAAAAAGGATTCAAGGAAGTGGTAGCAGATATTCTATCTCCTGCATGCTATGTAGTTCAGCAGCTAGCCACAGTTAACACAAAAGAAAACGCAATAGCAAGTTACTCTTCTGAGGTTCTGTGTTCAACAGATGGTTTTCTAGCTCATTTTGTCTATCAGAACCGAACACTGCCTCTTCTTTTTCCAAGTGGAATTTGTCCTGCTCTCCTAAAGTTTATTGGGGGAATCTGTTCTAAGACTTCTGCATTTAAAATAACAATCCATTTAGATGCTCTTGATTTTACAAGGTTTCTACACATTTAATAAGTGATTTGATGTGAAATAAAGCAAACACAAAAAGCTTCCAGACTGAATCACAGCTGAAAAGACAGAACATACCAATGACTGACCTAATCCAAGTGGGCTCTGCAATTGCATAATTCCTAGGAATTTAAAAGTAGCACTTCTACATGCCTGGATCACTGATTCATTCTGGTACTGTTTAACACTACTGCTTCCTGTAACGTATGGCCTGTACAGATGCAACCTACAGCCCTGGCTGACTTCTCTGAGAATTCTGATTCAGAGACCAGTTTTCTTGCAGAGGAGGATGAGTACACTCACATCTATGGATTAGTCCTGGCAACTTTTTTCTAGTTCAGAAAGGAAAAGGGAAAAGGTAACAGGCTGTGACTCTTCAGAATAAATCACTAGCTCACACCTGCAATGCTGATACAGCTCCATGAAACTGGGGAAATTTCAGCTGTAAAAGTTTCTGGTATCTTTTTTTCTATCTATCTGATCTGTATATTTTATTGACCCAGGTACCTAGCAATATTCAATTACACAAAGAAAAGAGACATATATGATACCATTTGCACAAATGCAATTACATTATGGTAGTGATAAAACACGTGGGTGGGATTACCCAGTACTGGATACTATAATCATTTATCCTGTTCAGAAGCCTGCACTTCTTTCACTCCCCAAACTTCTTCTGAGTCAGACTCAGGGTGTAATCATTTTCTGTTAGAGAAAGGCAGGGAAAGTGAGGCTGTCAAGAGGCAAGCTATGGCGCTCTGAATTTCTTCCCCAAAACCCAAACCTGGAGAATGTTAAAGGAGATGGAAATCTGCTTTGACACTTGCCAGATGGCAAAGCTTAAAATTCTATCCTCTGAAAAGGAATAGCAGTAAGACACATCTGTAGTCACATTTTTCCTCCAGCCCCAACACATATGCTGTACCAAGACTAGTGTTTCCTGGGGACTAGACACAGGTTCAGCCTTCCCAGCTGGAGAATCCTAAGTACTTTCTGGTCAGTATGTCCTGTTTCAAACCTGCATTGGAAGTAGAGTAGCCCCTTATGTTCGTGCTTCATTCCAAGTGCCAGAACGGTACATCCATCTGCACTCACCCCCAACCCCACGCTTCACATAACTGGAGTGGTCACTTTGTTAGCAGTTCGCAGGATTTACACTGCATTATTTACTACCTTGAGAAAAATCAAAGGAGCATCACTGCGTCTGAAATTCACTAAAAAAACCATTGAGTGAACCAACAAAAAGGCACTTTTCACACTTAAGGCAGATATTCAGTGACTTCCTTAATGTATATAAATATGTTCAGATTTGAGAGCTCAGATAAATCAGTTAGTGGTGTCTGCTGTCTTCTATTAAATTCTTTGTGGTATTATTGAAGAGAAGGCTTATATATGACGAACAAGAGAGTAGTGGTGAATGGAGTTAAATCCAGTTGGCAGCTGGCCACAAGTGGTGTTCCCCAGGGCTCAGTCTTGGGGCTGGTCTTGTTTAATATCTTTATCAATGATCTGGATGAGGGGATCGAGTATGCCCTCAGTAAGTTTGTGGATGACACTAAGTTGGGAGGGACTGTCGATCTGCTTGAGGGTAGGAAGGCTCTGCAGAGGGTTCTGGACAGGCTGGATTGATGGGCTGAGGCCAACTGTATGAGGTTTAACAAGGCCAAGTGCCGGGTCCTGCACTTCGGTCACAACAACCCCAGGCAATGCTACAGGCTTGGGGCAGAGTGGCTGGAAAGCTGCCTGGAGGAAAAGGACCTGGGGGTGGTGGTTGACAGCCGGCTGAACGTGACCCGGCAGTGTGCCCAGGTGGCCAAGAAGGCCAAAAGCATCCTGGCTTGCATCAGGAATAGCGTGGCCAGCAGGAGTAGGGAGTGATCGTCTCTCTGTACTCAGCTCTGGTGAGGCCATGCCTCGAGTACTGTGTTCAGTTTTGGGCTCCTCACCACAAGAAGGACATTGAGGTGCTGGAGCATGTCCAGAGAAGGGCAACAAAGCTGGTGCAGGGTCTGGGGTACAAGTCTTACGAGGAGCGGCTAAGGGAACAGGGGTTGTTTAGTCTGAAGAAGAGGAGGCTGAGGGGAGACCTGATTGCTCTCTACAACTACCTGAAAGGAGGCTGTAGCCAGGTGGGTATTGGTCTCTTCTCCCAAGCAACAAGTGACAGAACAAGAGGAAATGGCCTCAAATTGCTCCAGGGGAGGTTTAGGTTGGATATTAGGAAAAATTTCCTCACTGAAAGGGTGGTCAGACATTGGAACAGGCTCCCCAGAGAGGTGGTGGAGTCACCGTCCCTGGAAGTGTTCAAAAAGCATGTAGACATGGCACTTTGGGACATGGTCTAGTAGATACGGTGGTGTTGGGTTGACAGTTGGACTTGATGATCCTAGAGGTCTTTTCCAACCTTAAAGATTCTGTGATTCTATGATCTTTGGCTAGAGGGTGAAAGAGATAGCAAACAGCTTTGGCACCCTGTCCTCCAAAGACCAAAAGCAATATATCAGCCCAAACCACTCCAATTGTGAGAGCACAGTGGAAAAAGGAGATGGAGAAAGATAGGCTCCGAAACAAAGATCATAGGGCAAAATAATACAGATTAACAAAAATTATGTAGGAGTCCTGTTTCTTAACATGTGTTAAGATTTCTATCATTGCTAATGTTAATAATTGACATGAAGTGCAGTAAGAGTTAGATAACAGCAGGAACGTTCAGGCCAAGAACTCATTTCATTTTCCAGTGGTGTGAGGCACTGGGTAATGGGGAAATACACAACCTTATTTCAGAGATGATCTTGCTTCACTGCATTACATCTCGAGGAATTTTATACCGTCTAGAAAGAGATTTCTGCTTGTGGCAGGTGTTCTTCAGAGAGTGGAAAAAGAACAGGATGTGAATTTTGTGTTCATGAAAATGAGGAATTAATAGCAAAGCCCTGAGTAAGATATAAGCTGCGTGGGTATTGTGCAAGCCTCATCACACAGCACTGGCATCTCACCCCAATTTATGACCTGGAACATAGCAACTTTTACAGCTTTTAGCTGGAACTGTAAGTTGTACCAAAGTGTATAATGATTTTATAAATACAAGGGAAATAGGTAAAAGCTCCAAATTTCTTTTGCTCTTTAGCGTAGCTCAAGTATAAACTGGACAAAGTCTGATGACACGCTGCACCTCCTGAGCCTGCAGATCACATTGCCGGCATTTGAGTTCAGTGTTTAAATACAGTCACTCTGTATTCCCTGAATTCAGAACGCACACGCAAGACAAGATTTGCTCTCTAGCACAACCAAACACAAGTAAATGAGTAGGAACAACTTAAGCATGGGTATGATCTGCACGTTCATGTGGGCAAGCCATATGTTAATTTTTACCATCATTTCTGATAGGGGCAACATTTTTAATGGCCTCAGAAAGTGCCAGAAAATCTCAGCCCACACAGACTGCTGAAATCAGTGTCCTCTGTGTACAGCTTGCCAGCCCCAAGAATTCACCAAAGAGAGGGGGCTCAGGCTTTTGCTTCTCTTTACACTGCCGGAGTCCCTGCTTTCTGGTTCATACCACCAAAAGCCAGCTTAAACCAGAGGTGAATCTACTACATGATATAACAAACGGCTATTGCTCTTATTTGTCCTGTATGTTCTTATCTTACAGTTTGCAATTAATCACCACCCTCGAAATCAAACACTAAGGTATTTGTACATTCTCTTTGAAAATACATTTCAATTTCCTTTTACTTGAACTGCCCTGTCCTTTGCCACACCTGCTCAATGCATCATTCTGCATAGCACACACTGTACATACCTGAAGAGTCTGATGACTCATGCTAGACATGGAACATAATCACCATAGAAAGAATATAAGATTGAAAAGCATGATGCAATTAAAGTATAGAGGGATGCCTGTTCATTAGCAAATAATCACATTTGCATGGTGATGATAGTCACAGTACATCATGACTGATGACTAGGTTCTGTTCTCAGTAACACAAATTCTCTTCAGTGTGTGACTACAAGTTACATGAGGACCAAGTTTGTACTAAGCACCAAAGTCACGTACAGGAAACTTGTAAATCTAATGCCATTTATTTGGTATTTTTTGATGCATGCCAGCTTAGCCTTTGTGATTATTGAAATCTTGCTTATTCTCTTCTATCTGGAGATATTTTGCTCTTTGCAGAGGAGATAATTGGGGGAGGCTGATTTTATGGGAACAGCAGTGCAGATGAATTGGTCTCCTATCTAACATTTATGGGGAAGGTTTCCTTGGTTTCAGCATAGCTCACAGGTACAGCTGAAGGTACAGCTGTTTCTCTGTACTGCCATTAAGCTTAGAGTACTCATCAGGTTTTAAGAATAAATACCTTAGATGCCCAAAGCCATCCTTGACCCTCAGCATATAATCTGCAGGGACTGCTCCATTACCTCCCTCAGGTCATGATGGTTTTGTATCTTTTGTTTTCAGTACTGAAATGTTTTTGCTGTTCTGTCATGTTTTTGCACTATGAATTAATAAGTTATATTTTGCAAATATGCAAACATATGGCTCTTGAGATTGTTAGGCTTCCATGTGCCTGAAGGACAGCTATATTATTGCTGGAAATAGTCTCTGCTTGTTTAAAAGCACTAATTTTCTATTTAAAAAAGCCTGAAACAACTGTCCAGAAATGCTGAAAGCAATACTCCAATTGTTACACATCCTGAGACTGATTCAGTGAAGGTCTTGTCAGAGATGTAAAGTTACATCCAGTCTGAGATCTCCTCACTCTCAAATATGCATGAAGGAAAGCACTTGTAGCAGTACCAGAGCTGAGAAAGACAGGCTTCTTACAATTTCATGGACTCATTTCAGTCAGCAGTTGTTAATAAAAACTTCCAAGAGGATGGCATACTCACAGTGGTTCTCTGCTGTGTGGATTCTGTGATGTCTGTAAGTAGGCTTTGTGAACTTCCATTATGGTAAGACACTGTTGTACGTTAACCCTCCTTCCTTTCTTCTCCTCGTCAAAGAGGGTGGAACTGGTCAATATGGTTCAGAAGTTATAAGGACAAAAGGTGGAAGAGAAAGACAACGTGATCAAATAAATCATGTTTCCATAGAAAATAAGGCTAAAAAAAATCTACTGCATTTCAGAGAGCCTAGTTGGTTGAGAGGAATCTAAAAAAGCACACATTTGCAACCTTACATTTATGCATTACCCCTATTAATGTGGTGTGAAATACCACCTCTCCTGAACCAACACAAGGCCTGAGCTCTGAGTCTGCTGAACTTGTATTATGAAGGAAGGAATATGAACTAACTAATACTTTATTCAAAGTTTTACTGGCAGCTTGTCTGTTCTGATGATTTAACTGTTATTTACACTGAAACCAACATGCAAGAAGATTGTAGCCTGTGACTCCCAAGGCAGCAGCTATGGAATTTTTGCATTCTCCACGATGTTATGGGTTGGCAACCACTCCTGTGTGCTACACAGATCACTTCAATCCCTTGTGTTTATCCTATAAACAAGAAAGTGCTCCACACTGTTGTGCTAAAGAAAATAGCTGAAATCTAAAGCAGCTCAGTCCTGTTTAAGCTGTCCCCAGACACACTGCCTACCACGCGGGTTTGTTTTTCATGTATTTGTTAATGAAAACTGGCAGCAGATGCTACGCTTTTATTGAGCACATTAATCATTGAAAGAAAACAATATTTCTGCTGCTCTGGCAACTCCTGTACTACTCATAAATTACGCCTGCTGCTTTCCTGTTAACCCTGTACATAATGTAGAATCCCCTAAAGCACTGGGTTTCTTTGCAATAGTTTATTTCTGCTGTAAGACTGGATGCCTATTGTGGATTCAAGTAAGATCTGAAACCATCCATCTGGTTTCTGATTCAAAATTCAGCTTGTGGCAAGAAGTACAAGCAATGTGTGACGGATGCTTGAATGCTTTTGAGACATAAGAATGCAATCTTGATCCAGTTGCTAGTTTTCACAGAATAGTAGTAGGAACAACAGCAGCTTAACACTACTGATTCCTGTCATTCATAGCTATGTTATAGTGCTCACAACAGTATGTGCTCAATGCCTGTAAGGCATTAGGAAATTCCTCATGCATGTGCCATATATACCCTTCATAAATGTATAGCCACTAGCACATTCACTTGCTCATCTTGTTATAGGGTAACATGAGGGGTGTGTAAGTGCACAACCTACCAGGTACCTAACTATCCCTTAAGCAGGCATTTTCTTTCCCCACTCCTAGTTTATGGGTTATGTTATTAATGGCTCTCTTGGGACAGTCTTCTCTCTTGAGAGCAAGCTACTCTGCAGACACTGTTCTGACAGAAGCTGCTTACAGCTCAATACTGTACCTAAGGGATTCAAACATTTAGATTCATTGCACTTCTGCTAATTTGTGCCATGAAGCAGAATTACAGCACGCTACCTGTGGGGACCTCTCCAGAAGGTAGGATGGCACTGTTTAGGTGGGATAACGGGTCTTAAACTACTGTTAACAAATACAACCTACTCTCTTCAGCAAAGCTGCACTACTGCAGACAATAATCATAACCTTTATAATCTCACATCCCCACATTTAAAGCTTTGACCATACTTCCAAGGAAGAAAAGTAAATCACAGAAATGCAGTTGATGCAGCTGTGGAGGTATCAATCCAAGATTGAAGGAGCCATCAAGTACAGGCTACTTTAAAAACATTTTACTGATCAAATAACCTGCTATTCATATATAGTTTCTTTATCTCCTCCAATGGAAAAAATCCCTGAGGTCAATCTATTAAACTCAGTAGAGACACCGATGGCCAATGTAATCCTCTTTGTGTCTCTATTGTTGTATACTCTAGGTTACACAGAAGGATGTACCTGGCTGATGACCAAATCATTTGTGCTGCGGAATTATGGAAAATTATTCTAAGAGTTGAGTATAACAAAGGAGATGACAAGCAGTCCTTGAGGGAGGTCTGCACATACCAGTCTACAAAGAACAAATTACCACGGAAATCTCTATAATACAGAATACTGTACTGAATTAGGCATTACTTTTTTTTTTTTTCCCCCTCAAAGTCTAGCTTCCAAATTGGTTTCTTAAATCAGAAATCATTTGACATGTCTTCATTAGTCTCTGTAATGAATTCACCACAAATTATAAATACATCAGGTAAATTAGTTTTACTCTGGTCTACTTGGGAGCAGGTCTCTCAGCGATATCCAGCTTTATTCACACTTTTTCCTTCTTTGCCCACATGAGTACAGTAGCAGAGAATAGCCTGGGCTGAACAAAAAACAACTGTGGGACATCAGAGAAACAGAACAGTGCTAACAGGTACTCTTCAGTTCTCGTGGCACTTACAGTAAGCACAAACTTACAGTTAGCACAAATTTCAGTTTCTTGGTTTAGACACCTTGGCAATAGATTTCCTGATATATGGAAAATGCAGGAGTTGTTAATTGTGCCTGCTTGGTAGTTAAGTTCATATCTCTCCAGTAGATACTACATTTGCCAGCCTGAAACAGGTGTTTTCTAGTAAGAACTAGACTAGTCCAGCTTGCTGTTTACATAAATTTATGTGCAATCTCTAAGCTCATTATTCTTCAAGTCATCTTTTAGTTTCCCTCTATTCTGCAGGTTCACCCTAACGGTGTAAGTTTATTGTGAACAGTATTTATTAAATGAAAGTTAGTGACAGCTGCAGCTCCTAGAATAATAAATAATAACTGATTTTGTTGTTTCTTTCTACAGGGATGTTTTAAGATCTTATGACTGCAAACAAAATATCCCAGATGAATACAAATGCTAGAATACCAATTCTCTTTCTTTTTAGTTCCTATGATCTCTAGCACACAAACACAGTTAGGAGCGATTAGAAAGCAATTCCTTAACAATCTTTAAACTATTTTTGCCACATTTCCCACTGAAACCAAACTGTTCCTGGTTTACTAATGTCAGTGCTAAAGAAATTCCTTCATATCAGATCACAGAAATTATGTTACTGTGTGCCTGAATTGTTACATAAAAAGCTTAAATATACTCGTGGAAAAAGATCAGTGTATTAGATTTTAGACTAACAAAAAAATTACAAAGACCTAAGGCAATTATGTCACTGTGCCTGCTGTAGCTTCTCTTTGCTTGTCTAAGGCAGGTAAATCTATTATTGCTGTTACTAGCCAACATCACTGTAAAACTTAAAAAATATTTGATTATTCTGCATGCTTAAAGAGTTTGGATGCACAATTTAACATGGTTTATAGGAGTCTGACCACTGGAAAATCAATCACCATTTAAGTGTCTTAAGCAACGAACTTTTCAATATTCAAAATGCTCGCTTCAGTATTTTGCTGATTCTCACAATGTTAGCTCTATTACTACTGTATTTTCCTGGGAGATTTGAGTTTTAAATTTTTATTTCTATCTTCCAGATATCTGCAAAGATTATGAAATTCAGACTGGAGCTGGAAACTATGTGATGAATAGGGAAAAGGTCAGTCTGGCTCACCTCCACACAGTTCCTTTGAATAACATTTTTTGAAGTAATACCTTGTTTTTCTCACCTAGATAGATATGAACTGTTGACAAAGAAGAAACAGAAGTATCAAATACAGAGGGACTGCTTATTACAGCTACTTTTTCTGGTGAAACCTATGCATTAACTTTTGGGTTTCCATCTATGTTTTCTGGGTACATCCCTAACTGGAAAAGCATACACTCATGTACCCATGACTGCAGAAGGTGACATGAGGCTCTTCCGAAACTTTCCAGTGTATCGTAAAAGAAAAATACCTTTTATGCATAGAGGATGTCATTACTTCATAATACACAACACTTTAACACAGTGGCTTACTTTTCCAATTCTACTCGTCTATTAGCAATCATATTTAATATTACTATATGTTTATATGGGAGCAATAGTGTGGCAGTACTTTGTAGTGTAAATGTTTCAATTCTGATGACTGTGCAAGACATTAAACAAATGGCATAGCAAGAAATGACAGCAAACTACAAGGAAAGAAGATGGAAAAGAAAAAGGAAAAGATGACGATCTGTGATATCTTTTATGACCTATCATAATACATATTCATGAGCCTGTGAACACAGAGGATACATTTCACATATAGGGCACATTTAAGTCAATTCTAGCCAACAGAATCTATCCTTTGTATAAAACAGTGCATGTCTGGGCTAAAAGAACTGGGCTATTAACTTTTGTTCATGTTAGACTATAATTGGGAGATAATTTAAGCTTGGTTTCTCCAGCAAACCACATGCAACTATGCTTTGTTTATAAAATATGTGGATAACAAAATTACAAAACAAAAAGCAAGTCTACTGTTTTACAGTAGACTGGAGTCCTTGGAAATAACTTAAGTCCTCTAACATGTTTGGAGAAGAAGAAGAAGGAGGAGACATCAAGGAAGAGAGAGTGAAATTAGAATATTCGTAGGTCTGCCAAACCAGCTTAGAATATTAGTTTTCTCTTCCAGGAAATAAACCAAAGCTAATTGTTTTGAAGCTCTTCTATATTATGTCTTTAAGCATTATGTCTTTGATTATTGCCATGTGCACTTAAAAATTAATTCCTAATTGAATTGCCTGATCTTTTTATGGTAGATCTGTTTAATTTTTTTTTCTTTCTTTCTTTTTTAGCTTTTGCTTGGATGTAGATAGATACAGCTGGGAAACTCCATCTGTGGTGGAATTCATTTGTAGTCAAAATACAGGGTAGCTGGATCAGTAAAGACATGAGAATGTGACCATATGCCTTACAAGTTGCAGCTGCAGAACTGCTAGGTTGTCATGAGCTCTAACTACTCATGACTTTTGCAAGTAAGATGATCTAGTGGACTTCTACGTGTCAAAACAGCATGTCAGCAAAAAAAAAATAAATAATATAAGAGCAAAGGAACAGCCAGGATGAAAGTTACCTAGCTAACCATCACAAGCATTTGCTTTTGCTGCAGACCTCATTCACAAAAGCTGTCAAGGAACACACTGTTCTGCAGCAGTTCAGAATGTATGGTCGAATCAAAATGCACAAGCACCTAGCAGGCTGACAGTCTGGAGGAAGACATCTTTACTTTCATAATGCCATGCTTTGACATTGCTATCTGCAGTAATACTCAACTTCTAAATGACATTTAAGACCAACAGTGCCTTGAACTTTTATACTATAACCCCAAGACAATACATTGAACCACTAGTCAATTTGTAATGAGAACATATGTCAGATAAATTCGTTATGCATAGCATGGCACCAAAGGCCTGAATTTGCTGCCATTTACACTCACAGAAACATATAGTCTTGTTCTTTCTGAACATTTCCCTACATATGGATGCTGCTGTACACATCAGAGGCTGCCTGTGTACAGATGGATTAAGAACAATGAGTCAGCCTCTCTGCTTTAATAAAAAAAGAAACAAACTCATAAAAACACTCAAGTGATTTTTAGTAAATCAGACAAGGTTATACAAATAAAATACAATAGCCGTGTGATTTCACTAAAGTCAATTACATCTAAATAACCACAATACAGAGGTGTGAACTGTTCTTTGCCAGTTACTCATTAACCAATCTTCATTAATCATAAAAAATGTTTTTACTTGATTCTTGATTCTATAACTGCAATCTCCCAATCAGTCTTTTGCTCAGGTGGCTTTGGTCCAGCTACTATCCCTTCTTTCCTTGCTAAGATATTTTGCAATAGCAGCCGATGAGTGGGAGTTACAGAAAGAGGTTCTAGGCTTACACTACAGATGAAATCTCTTCCAGATTAATCTTGATGTTTCAGGGTTTTTTTTTAATCTTAAGTTTTATAATCAGAGATAAGAAAAGTTTTCACTTATCAAGGAAGAAATCAAAATATATTTTATATACTTTTCATCAGAACATTTACAGCAGTGCATTACCTGTAGGAATGGATTTTATAATACTTTCCAGGATAAGTACAAAATGAAAACAAACAGAAAAGCAATTAAATATATTTCATTTGTTGGAAGGACTGGCAAACGAAACTGAGCAAAAGCAAAAATTAAACTCTACATGAAGCCTTTTCCCCACTTTTCAGATCTCATTCAAAGTCATATACATCATATCCCAGAATAAATGGAAAAAATATTAATGTTTAAGATGCAGGGATGAAAACTCAAGTTAATCCTGTGACTGCAACACCATTGTATCTGTAGCAGCTAGCATTCCAACTTTGTGCTAGGTTTTATTCCTTTCAGTGACATGATACTATTCAAACCTCTTTATATACAATGGAATCAATACTTCTAAGACAGACACTAAAAATGGAAAGGAATGCATACTAATTAAAGTAAAAACAAAACCAAGAGCAAAATCTGCACATACTAACAGTCTGTGTGCAACTAACAAATGTGTTCAGTGCTCATGCTGTGGATGCCATTTTTACCTTTGTCTATATCCTGTTCATTTCAATGCCTTTGCAGTTGTATCTGTCTGTGAAAATAAAGGTTAACAATTACAGAAGATATATCCTAGCAGGTGACAGAACTGTGAGGGTGTTTCTTCACTGTGAGGGTGGTGAGGCACTGGCACAGGTTGCCCAGAGAAGCTGTGGATGCCCCATCCCTGGAAGTGTTCTAGGGCAGGTTGGATGGGCCTTTGGGCAACCTGGGCTAGTGAAGGGTGCCCCTCCCCATAGCAGGGGGGTTGGAATTGGATGGGCTTTAAGGTGCCTTACAACCCAAACCATTCACAAAACAAACAAACAAATCCTGGTAATTTCTTAGGTTTCAGGATGAAAAAACGTTAATTTATCCAGGAAAAAAAATATTATTTATTATTCATTCTAGACATAAATGCATTAAATTGAGGCAGGTACAATGATACAATCAGGCCAGGTTATAATTTCTTTGCAGAAAAATCCAAAAGTAAAAATCAAATGGAAAGAATAATTCTAGGAGTATGTCAGATCTTCCTTCTTTGGCCTCATGCTCCCCCACTCAGATAACAGGAGAGGCCTTCAGCCCCAGGAAAGCCTAGATCTCAAGAGAGCTGCTGAAAACCATCGGCATCAGAAACTTCACACATCTGAATTACTTCCTCGCAGCTCCTTGGAAACGTCTTTCAAGTCACTAACACCCATGACAGCTGGAGAAATATCCTCTCCCAAAGGGTGGAAAGGTTTACACATCACAGAGGGTAAAATTCTCCAACTCTGACATCCATGATGGAGGCAGGTTGGTATGATATGAACAGGCAGACTTGAAGCAGGGCTAATGAACTGCAGGGAGAACACCATAAAGTCAGGCTGGTCAGTGATGCACTGCCAGCAGTTATACTCATATAAAGAAATACAACCCCACTTGTGTCGTTCCCACTCATTTTTGCTTGTCCATGGAGTTATATTGTATAGTTGAGTACAGAGTCTGGTTCAGGAATATCAGACATTTATTCCAAGAAACCTGCCTTCTTGCTTAGAAAAGCTGTAGATAAAAATTAAGATTCAAGGCCTAATGAGAAACATTCTGATTAACAGTGGAAATAGCCCTACAATGCAAATATTAAACGCTAATCAATTTAGCACAATATTATGTCAGTGACTTGTCTATATACTGAGCTCAACAGTAATTTCTGTAATAACTAGAGAAAAGTCCATGTAGTCAAAACTTTGTCCTGTTACATAAGTGAAAGAGCAGACTATGTCCATGAAAGATAATTAATTTATTAAGATTTTTACCTGTGTTGTTCAGAGTAGAACTTGACTCAACTACATGATCAATTTGCATCAATCGCTAATCACCTTGTATTAACGCTTTTAATGAAGTTACATTCAAGTATATTTCAAGTGGTGATTTAACTAATACTGTGAGGTACAGCTTTCCTAAGAGCTATTATGGCAAGTATAATAGGCAGCTGAAATGTATTCCTCAAATCCAACATCTGAAGTCTAAAAAACTTACAGGTGATCTGTTCCCCTACACAGACACTCTTCTTTCTCAAAAGCAGGAGTGCCAGAAGCTCAGCCTCAAAGGTTGCTTAAACTATGCTGCCCTTTTCTTCTGTGACCGCAGCTTTTTGCTTGCTGCTCTTAACTTTGCAGATAGGCATAGATAATATGATGCTTATCTTATAGGCAGGAGGCTTGGCAAGCTGCTTTTCAGAGTCCAAAATAAACAGTCCTCTGTGTATTGGTCAGCAGGACACTGTAGAGTTTAAAGCTAGTTTGGCCCCTCCCTGGGTCCCAGTATATCAAGGTTTAAGCTTCATTGACTCCAGTATAGTGACCTTAATCAAGATTTGTCATGCCTCAGAGAACAGTACAGCTGCTAAACTTTCTTTAATAAGTGTCTTATAGCTGGGGAAGCTGAACAGGAATTAGCTGAAAAGACATGACTTACTTCGGCCTTATTAAGCAGCAATTTATTATAGCTCAAGCTGTAACATTGTTTTGCTCTAACATGAAAGAGGAATGTTGGTTTAAGTGATTTAGCCAAGTCATTGATTCTGTTCCAGTCATTCCCTGCATTTTCTCTTACAGTATGGGTTTGCTTCAAATTCAGAAAGCCAAAGGCACTGTGATAAGTCTCTCTGGAGAAAGTCCTACATTTCTAATTTCCCAGTCATCCTCCCAGGACTTACTGGCAGTATGGTCTTTATAAAGCTCTCCTTGAGATTTCATAGCTTTTTTATTTTCAATGAAATTAATTTCCTATTACCTTATTGAGCCCGTGTTGGCAATGTTAACAGAATATTCTGTTAAAGATGACACAGGTACAAGGCAAGTCAGGAAAAGTGGCCACACTCTGGAATTTCAGTGAAGTGGCACTGAAGAGTCTTCAATGGAATATATTTTACCTTTGCAGGCCAGTTTTATTGTAGCAGATTATTAAAATTTCTCTTATTAAAAATCAAATACTTTTTTTTTTTAAGGGGCATGTGACTGCTCTTACTACAAAATTGTTAAAGGAATGTGCATGTAGTAAGCATGACTCAGCATTTAGGTAACACCACACACACACTGTGCAGTATGTTGGCAGTCCAATTAGCCTATCTTGCTACGTCCATTTCCATAGCATCATACAATTACTGTTTTTCCAACAATGCTAGGTTTTTATTCTAGCTAAAGCTTTCAGATATACATACCTAAATTTCATCTAGGGTGCTATCAATAGCTGTGCTTGCAATTCAGCAGTGAGTATGTTTCTGTCAGACTCAGCAATGAACCATTGTCATAGGATGGCTCCATGGGCACCCTGCTCCTGAAACCACTGTTATTATTACTATTGTTGTTAATAATGTAAATTCCTATGGTATGGAATCTGGGAGTAACACTCATGAAACAGGATGCCACCATACTAGATGCTGTAGAAAGACAAGTTTCAGACTGTAACACCTTGAATGAAAGTAAATATTTAATCCTAAGCACCTATAGAATAAGATGGAAGTTATGGTTGTGGTTTTTGGGGTTTTGTTTGTTTGTGGTTTTTTTTTTTTAAGCTGAGCACCATCAACTGCTTTAATTACTTTCTGCCTCCTTATCTTACCCCCACTTAACAGAAAAAACCTAATATTTTTTTTCTGGGGAAGAACTTTGTGGTCTTACTGTAAAAGAAGTCCCTTCTGGATGAGAGATGATACACAACAAATAATCATAGACCTGTTAAAGGTTATGAAGAACCAGAATGACAACCAAAACAGACATAAAAATAATCTTCAGTTTGAAGCTACAGCAAATTTTCATGAACGTGAAGGACAGACATTCATCTAAGGCTATCCAAGGAAAATTTCACACTCTGACAACAACAGTAAGACACAAGAACTAATAATAATTTATAACTTCATCCTTTCATATTTCAACCAATTCTTAGCTAGATTTTTGGAGGACTAAGAAGCCTTATAGCTTCCTAGATACAGTACTGTGTCTTTGAGTGATCTGAAGGACAACTGCTTCAAATTGAAAGCTGTGGAGTGCTTTGCCAGCCCTTGGAAGATTCTAACAGGATCCCAGCTCCTGTCCTACCTCTCTCTGCAGATGTTGCACAGCATTCCTCTTAGACGTACAAGCAAATGATCTCTCTCATTCCTCCCACTAGCCAGGACAATGAGTAGCCCCTGCTGAGGCAGAGCAGAAAAAGTAATTCTCTTCCAGAATGGGACATTTCCATTCAGTTAAGGATGGGCCAGGTGATAAGGTTATGCACAGGAGGCATACCTGCATGTTAAATCTTGAGACAGCTGTACACAAACATCTGATTCCTGACAAAGAAGGACTGCCAAGCAGTTCTCTTGTTAGCTTAAAGTTGCTGGACCTTCTCAGCTTTTTGCCTTTGAGATGAGGACCCTGTAGGAGGTACACTCCACAACTGCAGCAGTGCGCTACCCCCTCTTTACCTTTCCCTGCCTCCTTTGCAGATCAGGGACCAAGCTAAACAGATTATTTTCAGCTGGTACTCAGAGCAAGGAAAAAAAATCAAACCATTGTACAGCAAATGTGTGCTTTGCAGACTCAGTAGTCTGGATTTGTGGAACTATGAAGAATTAGAACGTATTGAATATATATCATCATCTGCATTTACATCTACCTTCTGTCTGAAGTCTGAAAAGCTGTTGCTCATCTCATCTCTGCTGATCTTACAGGACGAGAAGGGATCCCTTGAAATGCATGCAAGTGCAAGATGACATGCCATTCAGAAGAAACTCAACACTGAGACCTGGAAGCTAATCACATCTCCATTTCTCTAAGGTATTGTATCATAGAATCATAGAATGGTTTGGGTTGGAAGGGACCTCAAAGATAATCTAGTTCCAACCCCCCTGCCACGGGCAGGGACACCCTCCACTAGCCCACGTTGCCCAAAGCCTCGTCCAACCTGGTCTTAAACACTTCCAGGGATGGGGCCTCCACAGCCTCTCTGGGCAACCTGGGCCAGTGCCTCACCACTGTAACAGTAAAGAATTCCTTTCTAACATCTAATCTAAATCGACCCTCCTTCAGCTTAAACCCATTACCCCTTGTCCTGTCACTACACTCCCTCATAAACAGTCCCTCACCATCTTTCCTGTAGGCCCCCTTCAGGTACTGGAAGGCCGCAATTAGATCTCCCCGGAGCCGCCTTTTCTCCAGGCTGAACAAGCCCAACTCTCTCAGCCTGTCCTCACAGGAGAGGTGCTCCAGCCCTCTGATCATCTTCGTGGCCCTCCTCTGGACTCCCTCCAACAGCTCCATGTCTCTCCTGTACTGGGGCCCCCAGAGCTGGACGCAGTACTCCAGGTGGGGTCTCACCAGAGCAGAGTAGAGGGCCAGGATCCCCTCCCTCGACCTGCTGGTCACACCTCTTTTGATGCAGCCCAGGATGTGGTTGGCTTTCTGGGCTGCAAGCGCACGCTGCCGGCTCATGTTGAGCCTCTCATCAATCAATACCCCCAAGTCCTTCTCCTCGGGGCTGCTTTCAATCCATTCCCAGCCTATAGTCGTGCTTGGGATTGCACCAACCCACGTGCAGGACCTTGCACTTGGCCTTGTTGAACTTCATGCGGTTCGCACGGGCCCACCTCTCCATCCCTCTGGATGGCATCCCTTCCCTCCAGCGTGTTGACCACACCACACAGCTTGGTGTCGTCTGCAAACTTGCTGAGGGTGCGCTCGATCCTACTGTCCATGTCACCGACAAAGATGTTGACCAGTGCCGGTCCCAGTACCGACCCCTGAGGAACGCCACTCGTCACCGTTCTCCACTTGGACATTGAGCCATTGACCACAACCCTTTGAGTGCAACCATCCAGCCAATTCCTTGTCCACCAAGTGGTCCATCCATTGAATCCATGTCTCTCCAATTTAGAGACAAGGATGTCGTGCGGGACAGTGTCAAATGCCTTGCACAAGTCCAGGTAGATGACGTCATTTGCCCTTCCCTTATCCACCGACGCTGTAACCCCATCATAGAAGGCTACCAAGTTTGTCAGGCATGATTTGCCCCTAGTAAAGCCGTGTTGGCTGTCACCAATCACCTCCTTATTTTCCATGTGCCTGAGCATAGTCTCCAGGAGGGTCTGCTCCATAACCTTGCCAGGTACGGAGGTGAGACTGACCGGCCTGTAGTTCCCTGGGTCTTCCTTTTTCCCCTTCTTAAAAATGGGGGTTATGTTTCCCCTCTTCCAGTCAGTGGGAACTTTGCCAGACTGCCAGGACTTCTCAAATATGATGGCGAGTGGCCTGGCCACTTCATCCACCAGTTCCCTCAAGACCCGCGGATGCATCTCATCAGGTCCCATGGACTTGTGCACCTTCAGGTTCCTTAGATACTCTCGAACCTGACCTTCTCCTACAGTGGGTGGCTCTGCGTTCTCCCAGTCCCTGCCTTCTGTGACCTGGGCAGTGTGGCTCAAGCATTTGCCAGTGAAGGCTGAGGCAAAGAAGTTGTTGAGTATCTCAGCCTTCTCCGTATCCTGGGTAACCAGGTCACCTGTTTTATTCTGGAAGGGACCCACATTTTCCCTCGTCCTCCTCTTATCACTAACACACCTACAGAAGCTTTTCTTGTTGTCCTTGACATCCCTGGCCAGACTAATTTCTGTCAGGGCTTTGGCTTTCCTAACCTGATGCGTGGCTGCTTGGACGGTTTCTCTGTATTCCTCCCAGGCTACCTGTCCTTGCTTCCACCCTCTGTAGGCTTCCTTTTTTTGTTTGACTTTGCCCAGGAGCTCCAGTGGTACATCTCTTCATGTACCATAGTCGGTCCTACTATTTTCTTAGTAACTGGCTCAAAGCTTCTATTCAGGCCATAAAGCTAAAAATCTTACAAAATCTGCCTATAATGAAAAGATATAAATCTTTCTCTCACAAACTGCTCACTAAGACTATTCCCACTGTTAGCAGGATTGGTGAATACTGGTTCAAAAAGCTAATTCTCTTACAGTCCTTTTACTGCACTTAATGATTACTAAGAGTCTGGAAATGAGAGCAAAAATATTTTATTCTTTATTCAACATGAAATCACCTTGATTTATATTCCTGGAAAATTAATAAAATGCCTCAGACAGACTATCTCTGCTGCCAGGCTTCCATAATGTATCTGATTTATCTGCTGACCTGTGCAGAAATGTATTAGAGAATAATGCTTCTGCTTTCAGTGCTGCATTTACTGTAAATTTGCATTCCTCCAGGAAAATCCTGACAGACATATTTAGCATCTTAGATCTGACTTCAAGAGGGGCACTTAGCTATTATTGATTCCACTAATCTTTTTTGAAAGAAGACCTAGCAGTTGAATTTGATGGCAGGGCTGAAGACACAGACAGGACCTATGTAAGGTGCTGAAAAAGCAGGGAAATTATTTCTTTCCCTTAAGGTGCAGATCCCTATATGCCATCCCTGCTTCTGAGCTTACAACAGAGGCAGCGCCCAAGATTCTCCTTTCATACAGGGGTTCCTCTTTCCATAAATCAGAGCACCATCACATGCAGGCAACGGCACTTACTCCCCTGTACAAAGCTTAATTGGGGGCTGTCAGATTTACCTAATTCTGCCCAAACAGCATCCCAATTATCCTTTATTTTATGATATGCCACAAATATTCAATTTAAACTAGTCCAAATTCTTGGCTATTCTTGGTGATGATGGCACTGGCTTCACTGCCAGTCACAGACTAAATGGCATAGTTGACAGGACTCTTCACAAGAGTGCCAGGGAGGGAAAAAAGTAGAATATGCTATTTTCAGACTTTAAAACTTTATGTTGATTTTCTTAGCAAACCATTCATTTCTTGCTCTGCTTTATTCTCCTTCCTTTTGATCCTACTTTCCTGCGAAAGTCTATTCTGTCTTAGCAATGAGGAAGCATTGTCAAGAACGTCTACATCCACGCAGTTTAGCAGGTGGATTTACATCCAAGGTACTACTAACACAATAGTACCTTGTGTCACCGTGTTTCTAAGAGGGCAGAATGGCTGGTAACTTAAAAACATTAAGGAGGACTAAAGGCGAGCTCTGGGAGACTGGAGCTACTGTTTGAATGGAGAAAGCACCTCTCATCACCATCCTATCCACTCCTATATTACTGATAATTGGGTTTAGATTCAGAGTAAATCCGTGCTTGCTGATTTTGAAATAACCACTGAATAAGATAATCAGCAGCCAGTAACAACATGCAGATTGTAGAATAAGGAATTGACAATGAAAAAGGAAGTCAAGCACAATTGCTGCACCATCTTTTGTACCCTTACCTCTATTCAGTCTTAGCTCTTAAAGCTGGGAATGTTAGTTATTTGCTACTGTGTCATGCAGTGGCTGTACTGGTGAGTCAGAAACATCTTTGCTAATATCTAATTAATTTTCACACACTGAAAATGCAAAACAGCCAAAATAAAAGAACAATTGGAAAATAGTTCATGACCAATAAACTCCTCTTTACTACAAAATTCTTGAAAAGTTGTCCTTCCACTTGCTCACAAATCTAGATGAATACGTATGCACAATGACACACACAAGTTCAGTCTGTGTTTGCGTGTTTGCCAATCAGTTCAATACCACATGATCTTTATCAGTGATATTACGAAATGTCCTTGCAGACTTGTCTGTGACACACTTCAGAAGCTGCTGAAATAGGTTTCTGGTTGCCAGCAGGCTTATCTTTTATCTTTTACCTTTTACCTCTGAATAACAGAGCAGAGAGTCTATTATTGGCATTTTTCACAGTTTGACTTTTTAAGTACCATTTTGAGCAGCAAAGATATAAAGCAAATTCATCTGTCTTTTTCACCCCTCTAAATAACTGCACTCTCTCCTTGGAGCTTATCTGAAAGCTTGAAATTGAAATAATGCATATCTCAGGATAAAACACAAACTGTACAATAAAATATATATACAAAAATGATTTGAGCATCCTCACTCTAATGCACTATTCAAAGAAATTGAAATGAAAAATCTGTTAACTCTTCCTCACCTACCTGCACTAATAAATGCTACATATGCATCAATATCTGCGTATCATGCAACTTTGCTTTAGGTGCACCATCAGATGAGTAAATGTTTCTCTTCCTAAGCAAAGAGCTGATTTCAGAGAAGAAAAGATATTCAGCTCTTGCCCCTTGTAAGCTAGGGGAGGTTGTTTCTAAGTGGAGGGAGGCTTAGCAGGGCCTAAGAGGATTCCACAGAGGCACAGAGCACAGCAGGGCCTGATGACTCCAGATGCCCAGCTCCATGCCCAGCTTGCTATTGCACCTTGCCCAGGTTCACACTCAGTAAGCAGCCCGCTGTGTGTGTGAGCACCACCTCAGTGGACTTTACAGTGTTCCACAGACCTTAGTGTGTCAGAGAAGTTTCAGAACATATTGTGATCTCTAAAGAGCAGACACTGACAAAATATTTAACAGTATTACCAATGCCTCATAAAACTTCAAACCATTTCACAAATTGCTTTCAATTTCTGTCAGCATTTTGCTGTATTTTCATCATCCTACACCAAGGGCAAACCATATGTTTCATGCTTCACTTCAATGAGAAACACTGAATGTTAAGTGGAAGATAACCTCCTTTCCCAGGAAGGTACCTGTGATTTCGTTTTGAATAAAGAGTTTTCTAATGATTAAATAAACTTCTGCAAAGAGCACAGTAAGTCCATGCATACCCCTGAATTTAAATGCAACAGAAAGCCAAACCACAAAATGGCTCTTTTCTTATTTCAGAAATATTAAATCGGATACAAACAATACAATTTATAACATATATATTTTCATTTCCAAGACTTCCACAGATATTGTGGCCAAATGTTCAACTGAGCCAAATCAAAATACCAAATACTGGACCATTTACTCAGTTAATTGATTTTCAGAGGTGTGGGGCTTTGTAGCTTGCTCTGCCCAATTGTTAAGTTTCTTCTATCTCAAGTAAAATGTAGTTCTGACTCTATCGGTTCATTATGCTGTAAACCAGAAAAAGAAGAAATAGAAGAGACCAGCAGGAGAAGCAAAAGTTATCAAAGTTGACAGGAACGTTAAATGAGTTTTCTCTCAACATTCTGTTCAAGATCCAATCATTTTAGTAATAGGAGTGAAATAAATTCTAGACATTTCGTTCTTTAAGTGAAATGTTGCTGTTTCATCCTTCTAAAGATGCTTCAAACAGAAAGGAAAGAATAGTTGCCAAAAGTTCTTGATTCTGAAAGATACCCTAGGGACGATAAAAACCCTACACATCCGAGCTCCTGGCATTTATTATGATAAGTCCTGACAAGAAAGGAACAAACTGTTCAGCTACATTGCATAAGTTTCCAATACAGAATGCATAAAAAAGAATTCATGGGATAAACCTCTTGGCAACTGCTTTCTAGTTAAGCACAACTAGTTTATTTCCAGATCGGTGATCTTGTTTTTTTATGTAATTACTTTTTAAAATTTTACTTTTTCTTAATATTGCTTCTAAATATCTTTTTTTTTAATAAATCAGTACATAAAGCCAGACTTCTTAGTTCTTCTGATATAAATTTTGATCAATATTTAATTATCTTAGCTGCTCTCAACTAAAAAAGTGTCCATATTCTGGACTTTCATAACAACTTTCACTGTGGCTGTCATTCAGCTTCCTCTGAGCCTTTTATTAACACCTATACCAAATCAAAACAGATTATCAGATTTTTCCTTTAGTCATGCAGAAGGGCAGTGGGTTTTCTTTTCCTTGTTGCCAGACATGTCTAAAAGCTTTGATACTCCCTAACTGGGGCAATTTAGAGCTGAAACCCAGACAAGGCACTAGTCTGTATTCACGTTGCAGCCCAAGAAACACAACACAGAGGAATAAAGTTGTGACAGGCCACAGTTGAACACATTCTAAGGTTTTTTTTTTTTGGAGTAAGTATTCACCCTTGTGCTAAACTGCTGACAAGAGAACAAAATGCTAAGCAGAAAATATATTGTCTCATCATTTGTTACCAGAAACATTGGATAGTAAATACAAACATGGTACCATATGCAAAAATATCCTGCTAGTGCCCAAGCATATTAAAACACCAGACATCAGACAGGTCTGTAAAGCAAAACAGCTTTGGCATTCATGTGGGACTATGGAGTAGCTCCTGGCCTTTCTGTCTGAGAGTCTGACCCCTCTTGTGGCTCTTCATCTCCATTTGAGCTCATGGTTCCTAACCTCTAAGTCAAACATTTAAAGAAACAAAGAACAAGTTTGTGAACTTCAAAGTAGTGTTGATTACTGAATAAATATATAACTAGAGAGAATGGAGGTATATTTGTCTTATTTGACTAAAAATTCGAACAGCTATCATGATCTCTAGTCAGGAGTGGAGATAACTGAAATTTCTGGACACATAGAAAAACATGTAGAATCCAAGATGTGATTTGAAATCTTATCTCACTTCCACTGACATGCAGGGATGCCCACTGGCTTTAACAAGAGTAGGGTAGGCTCCTAGAATTCTCCCTTTTAAAAGATGAATGCCCACCCTACATTTCATAGGCTCAATATAGCCCCATTACAATACAGTTTCAACAGCCCATAGAGCTTTAGTGACAACATCAGGCAAGAAAGGGAGCTGTTATCAAGAAAAAAAAATCATACAGTCCACTTTCTACTCCCTTCAAGTCCCAGGTAATAAAAAGTGGCCAAGTACAGTCAGCATGACATATGCTGATGACAGGTGCCATTTGGGACATGCCAGACCAGATGATGGTCTGATCATGCAGTAAGGATAAACAAAGAATATAGTTCTTCTCACTCATAGAATAAGACAGGTCACCTGTCAAGATGGATAGTAATGGGTAGATTAGTTCAGAACAAGCTGCAAAGAAATCTACAGATATTTTATTCTAGCAAAGTCCCTAATTATCTTGCCATGATCCCAGTTGTCAGGAAATAGGGACAAAAATGCTGCTGAGGCAGCACCAGATGGTTTCTACTTTCCAAAACTTAGTGCATCCCTACAGAAAATTGAGTGTAACTACAGAATATTTGGGTCTTAGCCATAATTAATCTACAGCAGCAAAAATAAGGAAGTTACCATTTCAAATGTGCTTTTTCATTAAAGATTTGAACATTTCCTAGTACTAAGCACTACAGCAAGATCCAGTTTCTTCTTTTCAGCTCTCCAGTGCCATATGTTAGCAACATCAACCTCGTAATTATAACTTATTATTTGTTTTTGACCCTTTTCATTAGCTCTTTTCTGCTTTTTTAGAAATATCATTTTTAAATTACCGATCTCCCTGAAAGTCTTGATCTTGCACTGTGTTCTCCTGTCCCAAATCTTTCCTTTAGTGCACCAGTTTTCTCTCTAACGAAGATTTTGATCATGTTACTATTTGCTTTACTGTCAACCACTTTGACTAGCTGTAAGCATAATGAACTCTCTGAACCTCAGAGGAAGTAACTGTAAACCTGTCAGGGTTAATGGTCTTACGGGCTGGTGATTTCACTCCATGCTCTCTCAAAGGCAGTAGGAGAGTCCTGCAGCCTGACCTCCACAGCCATACTGCCTGCCAGGGAGTGGGAGGGAAGGAGGAGGTATGGCTAAGGGAGCTAGGCACGCTTCTGTGTTTTCAGTAAACACTGCCTGGAAAATGGGCCTGCTTTATAGCCCAGATTAGAGACTAAGATAGATAGCAGCTGGCTGTGATGGAGAAGCCCTCTGAGGGGAACCGCAGGGTTTGCTCGGGCAAAAAAGTGCCAGCGAATCAGGCAGCAGTTGGTGCAGAGAGATGTAAAGCAACATTGGTCTTGCTGTGGTAGCTGAAGGTTGCAGTACAGGTAGAGATTTAAATTAATGACATTCTATGCTACCGTCACAGCTGTGCAGCTGCTCAGTCACTGCACAAACCTTCCTTACTGCTTTCTTGCACAACGGATCATGCATCTGAGCCTCGTTTGCTGTAGTTTCAGCTCCCTCCCTAAAAATGATTTGTGAGGGCATACGTGCTATAGTAACTGCAGCTCATCTGGGTGAGTCCAGATTAACACAGGCACTATTAATGATGTATTTGAAAGCAGTCCCCAGCTGTTTGGTACTTCATGGTGCTATGGTTACATTGCTAAGAGTGCTGGAACTAGCTAGTTCAAAGATAGGTGGAAAAGTCTGCACAGAGTGCAGGACATGTGTCTCCTGTCTCCACTATGAAAACAGCCTGACCCAAACCAATTTGTCTCCAAAGCAGAGCAATATGAAATCCATTTCCAAGCAAGACACTAAAAAGGCAGTGCAGGTCTCAAGCTGCCTTTCTACTGAAAGGATGACCCAGCCTAACTGGAAGTGTGGGTGTCAATGGCACTACAAGTACAGGACATGTCCTGCATGGCATTGCCCTGGTGGAGCATGATCTCAGAGTACCTGGTCAATTGCTGGCTTAAACCTAGATTTGCTTTGTGACTTTGGTAATTTAAATCACATACTTTTTTAGTTCATCATTTACAAAATTAGACTGTATTGTATAGGATCGTTGAGAGGATAACATCAATGAATAATTCTGAGATATTCAACTGGAGTGGTGGTGCAGTGGGCCATCTAGGTAGTAATTAAAAGATGTATGAATCGGGGTCTTTTCCAGCAATTTCCAATTCATACATTTTACTTTACTTACTTTAAACCTTATAAAAGTTACAGTCTTTCAAACCTGAAAGTAACAAATGCTGTGATTCTCACATTTCCTCTTCTCTTTCCTTACCAGATGTGTCTGTCTAATATAGCATCAAATATCAAGATACCTAGAATGAAGTACCTGCTTAATTGAGCCACAGGTTCAGTGTTCTCATTGTCCTTCTCATGACAGCTATTGAAAGCATTTCAGAGAATAATGGCATACAGTTTTGCCACCTTTTTTTCTTTCTTTCTTTCTTTTTTTTTTTTTTAAACTTCTGGACCATTGTTGTTAAAATAGCCCAGCACTCACATTTTCACTGCATAAAAAAATTCTGAGTGAATTGCTTGGTGCATCTGGCAAGGCTGGAAAAGCAAATTGGTTTTAAACTTATTTTCTTTGTATTTCATATTGCACTGCAGACACATGCATTCTTTTCTCTAGAGTCAGTACGTATTGCCCCTTCAGTTAGACTTGCTACCTCCAGGAATAATGTTTTTGAAAGCAATAGAATAAGTCTGAGTTTAAATTCCTGTACAGCATGAACCTCAGACATGGTCTGGCTCTTAGCATAGGAGTGACAAAGGCAATTCAACTTTCTTTTGTTTGTTTTTGGTGTTCCCATAACAAGTCATTTCATATGCAGGGTCAGATACAACATATTGGTCAGCCAAGGCATCCAAAAATGAAACTTAAGTCAGGAATCTCTTAGCGGGACACTGGTAATTGGATTTCACCTTTCAATAGCCACAGCATTCTTTATAGCCCCTGGCTTCTTTATTCCTAGGACCTGAGGTGCTACCTACCTACTGTGATTTTGAGCAAAAACCTGCTAACAATTACCATCTTTTAATGTCATATGCAGAAAGTATCTTGTATGAAGTTGATGCTTGGAAAACAGTTGTTTGCCCAGGTAAAAATGGAATTAAACTTAAAAAAACCCCCAAACTTTAACAAAAAGTCAATGAGTAATGAAGGATGTTTTCAGTGAATAGCAGAAATGCAACCATAGCATAGTTCTCACTCTATGAAACTGGACATTGCATACACAAATAACTGCTTTTGTTTTGCGGGGATTAGGGCTACACTTCTCTAGGGCATTATTACCTATCATAGAATCATTTAAGTTGGAAAAGACCCTTGAGAGCATCAAGTCCAATCATTCACCTAGCACTACCAAGTCTACTGCTAAACCATGTCCCTAAGCGCTGTGTCTACACGTCTTTCAAGTCTATTTTATAACTACAGAATAAGACCATTTTTCCACTGAGGAAATAAAGATTTCTGGATGGAATATGCTAGGTTTAATAAGTCAGGTATCCAATGAATTTATACATTATGGTTAAACATTCATTATGTTTTGTGCAGGGAAGAAATGTGAATGTGAAGATTATTTTGCTTGGTTTGAGAACAAAGCTTTGGAAAGCAAACAAAACTAGCTGAGCAAATATCATTACTATCTATGGAAGAGGGAAGACAATAATTTTGAGGATACTTAGTCACATCTGGGTATAGAGCGCCACACAGGATTATGACTTTCTTCTTTCTGAATTCATAAAGACTTGACATTTCACAGCAAAGAAAGGCCTGTTCATAATTTGATTTTAAAGGAAATAGCCTTGAGCTTGCCCTAATCCTGCCAGGGAGATTCAGTACAATAACTCTCAGATTCACACACTTGATAGGGTAGCAGCTAAGACAACTGGTTCAGAAGGTGGAATCAGTGGAAGATACAGTTTTCAGTGGACCTACAGATTAGGTCCTCAGCTACTCTAACCAGACAGGCTTCAGTGCTTTACCTGCAAATATGATCCTTCTTCCCCTGGTTAAGACACTGTATGGTTGTGAGAGAGGTAGGTGTAAGAGCCCATTTGCCCCAACATTTCATTTCTTCATACTGCTGTTTTTCCCAGAAAGGTTTTTATAATTTCTTCCATGAAATGCTGGATTGAATCTGTATCTCTGAGAAGTCTCATTTTCCTTAATGCCCATAGTTAACTGTAATATTAAATATATAAAGTGCAAGTTTCCTATTATTTAAAGTCTAAATTAACATAATTACCATAATTAAGACAACTGGTTTTTTCAGTCTGTTACTTCTCATCTTTTCCTGAAGGCAGATTCATTACCTGCAGGCCAGCTTTTATCTATCAGTGAAAGAATTATTGAAATTGGTACCATTAAAGTTCATCAAGACATGCTCATCACCACTTACCTTAATATTACTGATTTCTCCACTGATTGTCTAGGTGACCAGTTTTGTGGCTTATTAGAAAGATCAAGTGTTCATTAAAACAACTTATCTTAAATATAGTCATCAAAGAAAAGGTGAAATAGAAAAGGTTGTACTGGCAACATTAAAAGAAAATTAAAAAATCTTTAACACAGATTGATAATGGCAATGGTCAAAGCCATAAAGTCAAAGATCAAATCTCACTATGTTTCCAATCTGGAATTTATACTACAAAAAGAGTAACAAAAGAGCACACACAGACTTTTTTTAAGCTAGCCAAGTGGGATACCATTAACAGATTTGCAGCACAAGCTTCCTTACTGACTATATTCAAGCCCACCTTGACATCCTCCATGGCCTTGCCTTCATGGCAATGAGCATGGGGATATCCTGGCTATGTCTCTTTCTAGGCTTCTGAGATAAATTCAATTAATTCAAAGCATTAAGTTCTGATGGCTTGCCCTCCAAAGCAGAATAACTGTGAAGACACATTGCATATCACTAGTGAAGCTGCAACTCAATGCCTCTGCATCCACAGCCACTGCTTCATTTTACTCTTGAGCTTCATCTTACTCTTAATCTGACAGCTTTTATACTTGAGAAGAAATAAAATCCAGTTAAACTCTTCTTTTTGGTTGATAACTCCTATCACCATGTGCACTCATAAAAGCAGTGCTCTTTTATTTAAATATCGTGCCTCAGTTATGGTAGCAGCAATATAAACTTTACTGAATGTTTTATTGTTACACAGCATCCTTGCAATAAAGGCAACTCAGTCACTCTTTACTCTTCTGGAAAGGACTGCTTTCCTGTAAAATCCTGTAAAAAAGTCTAGCAATAAGCATATCTCAGTATGCCATTTTTGTTAATATTATGTTCCACTACATGTTTTCTTCTTTATAAAAAGCCTGAGAAACTGCTTAGAGGCCAGGGCAATGCAATACATTGTAGTGCAAAAAGGGGGGGAAGCCCAAAATATAAAAAAGTGTTTCGTTGCAGATGCTAAATTCCTTTATCATCCAAAGTAGTACAGCATAAACACTAGCAGCTCCCTGTCATCACACCTCATCTTTCCCTTCCATGAAACCCATAAGAAAGCAACTAATTTCCTACGACTCTTCTACACTTGCCGTTCCTGGTGAGAATAGCAGTACAAAGGAACATACTAAGGGGAAGAGGATGGATGCATTACCACTGTCCCTACACACCTCCAATACTTTCAGGTTTGCTAACCATAAGCGTGCACTTCTTGCAAACAACTCACCATGCTTGCCACCACTAAACCTTTTGAGTCTTCTCTGGCAAACCTGAGTCCTGGTAATCAGATATTCAGAGAGGATCAACTCAGGCACCAAAATTAGCATTCAGTCTTTCAAAAAAATTCATTACCGTACTAAAATTCAGTGCATCTTGCTGCAAGCTGAAAACCCAGATTCCACTATCACTGGCTGCCCACTGTCACAGTGGCTGTCCACTGTCAAATCTGTCCTTACAAATCATCAGAAGTCAGACCACAAGCAGAAAGTTCAAGTGGAGTCTTTGGGATCTGGACCTCTTGTTTCTATTTTTAGGAGTAAAAACGATTAAAATATTCTACCCCTATTTTCTTTTCCTGTTTGGTGAGTTTGTGGTATGCCAGGAATGCTAGCTGTTCATTTAATACCATTCATTACTGTATATAGACTATATTTCTTTCCCCTACCACATTACTACTAAAACTCATTGGCAGCGAACATTAGTGCAGAGCAGAACCTTTCCATGGCAAATGGTGCTGTCTACAGAAGTGGGGTTTTTTTGCTACACATGATCAATCTTTGTGGCAGATGCTTCATTGGTCCACCTAGAATTATGGATCAGAGACTGTCCATGTCTGGAACTCAAAGAACTTTGTTAAGTAATGTAAAGATCAGCAACTGTCCTGACTGCGCTCCAAGGCAATTTTTCTGTCTTGACTGCTGAAGTAGCCAAAACCCTATCACCTCTTCTGGAAGATCAGAAATGTGCATCTTTAAAAAAAATCACTATACATAAATTACATTAACTCTCTATTACATTTATATAGAGTTTTTTACCCAAGCAGAAAATTGATTGATTCTTTTTCACTGTAAATAACTAAAATACCAGCTCTCATGATTCCACCACTTATATCAACAGGGTCTATTTAGCAACAGCTGTTCAAACATTTGTTAAATCACTTCACAGCAAACAACAACATGGTGCAGCATGCCTGTTCCTCATTTCAACTTAACCATAGCAATATTTTAGTGCATGTTAAAAACATATGCTGCACGCACAAGTATTCACAAAAAAATATTTCATGCTAATCAACATCATCCTGTAAGTCTCAGAGGATACTGGAAGGTTCCATAGGTCAGTAGCATCTGAAGGGCTGTGAGAGATGAATAGATTCATTCATCCTGAAACCTAATTCCTAAGAATGTGCACAGAGGAGTCCAAACAATCTGACTTTACCTTTTGGTGCCCAAAGGCTGGGCCAGATTCTGTATTTATCAATTTATTTTGTATAAATTATTGTAGCAGAACCCGCTATCCATTAAAAGTACCAGGATCCTGTTGTGAGACATACTCAGCAAACAGTGAAAACAATGCCCAGCTCTAACTTGTTAATTTGAAAAAACCCAGAAACATCAAGTGACTTGCTAAAAGAAAATCATCTATGATGTCAGGGAGCAAAACTCAAATTTTCTGACTTTTCTGTTAATGCGCAAGTCCCTGAATCCTTCTGGCTTCCCAAATGTGTCCTGATCTCCTAGAATTTCTTAGTACTGCACCGTTGAAGTTTAGACAAGCATATTTGAAAACTGTGTCTTAATTACTGAATTATGAGTAAGGAAATCTTTCTTTCCCTGCATCTCTCCCTTTCCTACAGGGAGCTTAGCAAGAACTTTATTAGTTAAACAATAAAAGAGATCATCATCTTAACTTGCTGATGCTGATTTCTATGATCCTGGTCCAGGACTCCAGAGCCATACTATACCTCCTGGAATTTGCCAAGAATGATGTACTCAGCAGCCAACCCCACTCAAAGCTGAGACTGCAAACACATGTTCTTCCTTCTAGACCCTGTTTTTAGATGGGCTGCTGCTTGGTAAAATGTCAGGAACCATGTTACCATTTTACACACAGGTGAAAGCCGAGTAACTCAGCCTGTTTTCTTGTAAAGCTATGGTCAACCTCATTGTAAGACATAACGCAGCGTTCTACCGATATAAGGAAAAAGTATAGATGCCTTCGCCTAGCAGCACGGGACTACAGCTCCTTTCTCAGGATGGTTTTGACCACACTCGGTGTCTTTGGAGAGTCCACCCCTACTTGTTTCTCCCTTTGGAGAATTCTGTCTTCTTATAGCCTTACAATCAAACGACAGAAATTTCCAAATCTTTCCACCTTTCTGTTTTCCTCTCTGAGAAAAGCACAATACACTGTATTCATAAATTTTAACACTGCAATAAATACCCTATACAAGGCTGCATCTACTTCTTACATCAAATGTATTTGTCTTCATCACTGGCACTCTTTCGGCTACTATGGCTTAGAACCATCCAACAGCACTGCTGCTTAGGCAGTAATAAAATAATAAGCACCATAAAAATGTATGAAAATTAATATATAACAATTTAAAAAAGCAATACCCTTAAGTGTTTTAAACACTGACTTGGACAGTACAAATATCAGACATTTATTATTACAGGTTGGTCTTGTACAAGGTAAGACCATAATAAAGGAGATTCTACAGCTTGTCCTCCTTCAAAAAACCCACACAGATTGTACAGCTGGAAAACTAGGGCTCACTGTATTTCACGATTACCCAGGAATTGCTTGCAAAAATATGCAGAGAGCTAACTTTAGTCTGAAAGGCTGAACCACCACTCCAACCAATTTGAACAAATAGCTTTGTTACAAACATCTAGGTCTTATGCTACTTAGGCACCAGACAACCACTGTAAAGTGATTGGAGGAATATTCCCTTTGGTCAGATGAAGACTTAGGGTTAAGTTTTGACCTTTGCTGCTAAATCTCAGGGAAATGTTGAACTATGTATAATGACCAGGCCTGCAACTAGTGAGGCCCTGTGAAAAATTCTACTGATTTCCGTGGGTTTAGGATGAAATCATCAAGCTTTCTGTTTCAATGCTAAATTCAGATAGTAACAGTCTACGGGGGGGAAAAAAAAGTTTAAGATCTTCAAGTAACAGATTGTGTTGAATCCTAACTCACTATTAATGCACCAGTCCAAAAGCAAAAGTTATATGTGAGAGGAGAGTTTTCAGCAGCTTAATCATGATTTTGAATCCCAGTGAAGTAAAAAACAGTTTAAGTGGATGATAGCAAACCATATTCATATGAAAGTTACTTTCTCAACATTTAATAGCTCTAATCTTGCTGATTGGTAACTCTTGCTCTTGAAATCTACAAGAAAAGTAGATGACAAGACAAGCATCCAGAACAGATGTGACTCAGGGAAGATGAGGAAGCCCAGGAACCTGGCCAAGCTGTTATGTAAACTTGGGTTCAGTTTGGCTTCTGCACCTTTAAATAGAATCTATAAACTAACAAAAATACTAAAATCAAAAGGAGCTCAAGACTATGTGTTTTATATCAGGATTTACTCATTGTATGCTTTTTCTCTGGCTGCTTCACCACACCCAGCTTGATTGTGCAAGTGCTGATGTCATGGAACCTCAGTGATTTTTTTAATGCCTTTCTCATAAAAAGACAACTTCTGTAAAATCTCTGAGGTTGAATCACATTTAAAGATAAATGGCAAAACTATAAAAGAAAGCATCAACCCTACTAAGCCAAGCATCATTCGCACAGGTATCTGTACTGTGTTTGCAGACATGATACTGCAAAGTTCTTAGCAAAGTTTGCTGTCACTTTCAGGAGAAAAGCAGCTGTACTCGTTCTGCATCCTACAACCATACTTAGTGAGCCTAATGCCACAGGAGTTCCTTTTGTTTTTTTTTAATTAGTCAAAGTCATAATATTCTATCCTTGAGCTGATGAATTCAGCATGTTGTTCAGCACTTCCTGGATAGTATCATTACCGTCCCAACTTGAGCAAAAAGTTACTGCTTTTGCAGAAGCATTCTGATGAAAGCACAGTATTCCTAAAGCATAGGCTCCTGAAAATAGGTAGCACAATTACTGTATACAAAACCAGAAATCATATATAACACACTGCAAACAGGGGGTTAACAGCCTTTGAAATGCACTCATTCCGAGAGAGATGGACAGGACAAGGAAGTAGAATTACTGGGTTAATTAGAGTCTTTCAGGAAGTAGATCTGCTAAACTAGCAGCTCTGTCCAAAACAAAACAAAATAAAATCCCTCAGAGGAACAGGGGTTGTGAAGAGTTTAGTGAAAAGTCAGCATGCCAGCAAAGGGAAGCTTTCCCAAGCAGGCTTGTGGGAATAACTTGCTGAAAGTGTGAATGTATTGAGTTTGATTTGTGCTCTAAACCAGGAGATATTCATGTAATAGTCAGAAAGTATTTTATACTGTGTTGAAAGAGGGCTATGCCGATCAAATAATTGCTCCTTTGTTTTGCTGAGCTAATGCTTTACAAACAGTCACTCTCCAATACTTGTAAATCTAGTCTAACAGTTACTAAGAACAAGAGAGCACTTTGTTTTTTCAGGTTTTTTTTTTTTTCTACGTAGTGGTTCTGCCAAGGAGTGGTAAGAGTCCCTTCTCTTGAGGAGTACTCTGAGAATATCTGCTTAGGAGAACAGAGTCTGGTAGCAAAGAAAAGTCTAATCTTTTAATTGGCCTGTTTTTTAAACTAGCAGTGAATGTATGAATTTATTCTGGTCAGAACTCTGAGTATCTTTAATCTAAAAGCATGTTTCAAATTTTGTCCGCAAAAATTTAGACTAGTTCAACAGGTTATGTACTGTTTTACTTTTCAGTTAAAGACCAAGAATCAGATTTTAAAGGTATTCTGTTTTCACCAGTTGCTATGGGTTTTAAATGCTTAATGTATCTAAAATCACAATTTGGCAAATTAGTTACAGCCTTAGTTCAGAAAATGAAGAATGCATCCATAGCGCAGGACTAGCTTGATTTAGGCATATAAAAGAGCGGGATTTATTTGGCTAGAAGAATAAAGGAATAGTCTTTTTATTGAAATAATTGTTTCTGTACCTGTAGTTAATGTTCCAGTACAGATGCTAGTTAACCCATTGTTGAGTTTTAATAATTTTGTAATTTCAGTGCTTTTGTGTCTGCAAATATTTATGGAAATAGGGGAGATTAGGTTGGCAGTAGAAGGGCAGATTGCTTATTAGATTTAAATTTGTAGGTGGGGAGACAGAAACAAGCCAAACAAGGCTTTAGACAGTTAGGTCCAATTTGTTGCTGTATTTTTCCTTTTTTTATTTTCTGTTTATGCTGCTTTCCCTAATAGAAAGTCACAGCATTTTTCAAGTATCAAAATTAATTTTAAAATTCTGTTTCTAGGCCTGGATTCCAACATGAACACGTTACAGAGACTTCCAACTCAATTGTTACAAACAGCACTGGAAGGAAAAAAGCTAACTGTGGGGAATGGGTATTTTAGGCTGTTATCTCTCACTGGAATTCACTGTGACTAAATTTTTGAACCATCTTGAAATTATAAGCCATAGAATATAGTATTTATCTATTAAAATAAAAAAAGAGTAGGCATGACCCCTTTTAAGACTACAGTGCCATCTGTGACCACTTACAGTTTGTTATAGAGCTATTTATTCAGTTTACAGTGTGTATTTTGGGTGTATACATAACATAAGAACTAGATCTCATGAGTGATACAAGTTTGTTTCTGAGGACTAAGGGAATGTGATGCTGGAAGTTCTCTATGAACTGTCTGAAAAGGTTTTCTGAAGGGATTACGAAAGCTTGGGGAGGGAAGCTAAAAGAGAAAAGTGTAAATGCAATTTGGGTGTCAGCAAAGACCAAGTCTATATCACCTTTTATATTTCAAGATCTCTAACTGTTTAGAAACTTTATTTCTCAACCTCTAGTTTGCATGTCTTTGACAACCTTCAGTCAAATCATATGCAAATACTAAATGTGTTACTGTTAGGGGTAACATGAGATGATTTCTTATGCATTTAATCAGATTAATCTGTTAATTCCAGAAGACTGTAGTTTTGAATTATATCGATATTTGCATTACCATGAACTAGGAGTCAGCTAAGCATGCAGTTGGTTCAGATTTATGGAGGACAATTAGAGGGGTTTGAGTATTTTGCATATCAAATGTAGACTCCTTTAGGATCTTTAAGGAGACTGCTGACTTTCTGCTCTTCCCTTGGCCACTTATGGCCACCGTTAGAGGCAGGATACTGACCTAGATGGATCACCAGTCAGAGTCAGTGTAGCTTATTAAACATTATACATGTATTTCATGTATAGAGACCTTATAAGATACTTACACGCTGTAGTAGCAGGTCTCTGCTTCACACCAAATATCCTCCATTTGCCAAAAGAAGACTGGAGTCATATAAGTATTGTTAAGTAGCTAAGTTAGTTGAAAATATGAGATGAATCGCCGTTGCCTCTACAAGCACAGCACTTTTATGCTGGCTTAGAAGTATCTTTTACTTATCTGTTTGACAAACTCACAAAAGCATGAAGTAGTTCTAGCCATGACAATCCCATAAAAAGTACTCTCAGATCAGCTGGAGAGTGTGTACAAGGAGCTGCACAGCTGTAGCAAAGCTCAAAGTAATGCTGCTTACAGCATATCCACAACCTGAGAAGACGGGCTACACCCCTGAATGCGCCACTGCATTTCCATAACCATTCATTGTTTTCTTTCAATTAACAATATATTTTAAAGTTGAAAACCATGAATGTGTATGCTTGGAACATTCAATTTGGGAAATTGGGAAAGCGTGTTCCCTTTCTCTCTATATTCTTCCTTAATAAGGCCTCAGCGTTTCACAGCCACTGAAAAATTCAAAGAATGCCATTAACCAAGATACCACCCTGCTAATTAAAACTAAATACTTGTTCTGAAAGAATTCCATAGCAAATCTCAAGCCTTACACACAGAAACTCCTTTTAAAGCCATAATATTAAAGCTTTTTGTTTTCCAGGTGATGTCTCAGCCTTTCTTTTGCCTTTGCATTCTTTTTCCAGTAATTACTCTATCACAATCATGAGACTGAAGGCTCCTGTATTATTATTCTTTCATAACTTATAAACCCCAGTTTTCAAGTTTTGGTCTCAGTTTGTTCTCTGCTCACTGGTTGCTTTTAGAGTGTGGCTATACCTTTATCACAGGGGAGAGAAAAGGAGAAGGGCAGAAAGGATTAAAGGGTGCAGGGGATGAAATAAATTGCTGGAACTTACAGTCATTTGGGGCAAGGAAAGATGTGTTAATGGCTGAAAAAGAGGAAAAAACATCAAGAATAGCCCCCAAACACTTCACTTTCTTGACATTTACATATTTTCTATAATTTTCTATTTTTCTGTACAGACAGATGGAAACTGCAGCTCAGATTTGTTTTCTATGAATTGTCATAAAGACTCTGAACTGGAAGTCTGCTTAGCGCCCCAGGATTGGCAGGTAGTCTAAAAAACTTTTGGCTACCAACAGTAAAAATGCTGCTGCATTTGCCCTGAGAAACAAATATAGGCACAACATCTACATGTAAATATTTCAGGAATCCTGTCTCCTTGCTTCAAAATCTAAGCCATGCCTCACTGTTAACTTTAGGAGGAAAAACTTATGTGCCATAAAACCCCATTTCCTTGAATACAGGAAAACCAAACAGCTCAGAAGTCGAGCACAACCTGCTCAGAAGCAGCTGCTTTTCTCACAGTCTGCTGTCTCTTCCATCACAGATTCAGCTGTAAGCAGTAAAATTCAAGGCAACCCCTCAAGATCAAGCAAACTTTTTGCATTGAGTTTTGCCATGTACCTCTGTGCTTTTGGACAACAGTGTCTTATTATGTCCACAATAGTTCTTCAAAATATTATTTAATGACTCTTGCTTTTACACCTAAAGGAAGGGAGCTCACCACACTCAGCAGCTGTAACTCGGTTTGTAACTGAAAAAACCTACTTCACAGCAGGTGTGAACACACATAGCCTGCTCTGCCTGTATTCAGCATTATGGCAACTACATGACAGCCCCGGTCTCTGAACACGAGGAGGTTGGCAGAAGAGGTGGGTATGACTTGACATACGTACAACATTTTCATGTCACTTCCAATATGCATGCACATTCCACTTTCCCTCATATCCCCACCCAAATGAGATTAAATCACTATTACAGTTGTTGATCTCTATTTACATGAAACAAATGTATCCTATGGTATTGTTTTGATACATGTATCATTGCTTTTTGGCACAATACACAAACTTTATGCCTATCTGAATATAAAGAGTGACTGTAGAGAATAATAAATTTATAAATACAGCACCATATTTGAATTCTTCAACTCTCTGGATTACCACAGAAGTTCCAGTTCTCAAGGCTTCTCCAAGCTTGTTTAGCTTTAAGAATTTAGAGAAGGACAAGAGTTTATGAAATAATTAAGCCTGGAGCTCAGAAACTGCATTTCATTTCAAAAATATTTGAAATGTTTTAATTTAAAAGTTTCTGAAATGAAATATAGCAGACTTCCAGGTCTGCAACGTCTTGTCCTAATTTGCAATGCAAAGTTTTACAGAAGCTTAATGGAATTTAAAGGCCTTTCCCCCCCCCCCCCCATCCCCAAATCCAGAGAATCATCTTTCCACAGTCTCAAAGACTGGCCCTAGCAACAAATAAGGAGCCTGAAATAGTTTATTCTTGTTAGATACCATATTACCATACCTCAGGGCAATTTAAGACACAGAGGAACACACTGGTACTTGCTGCTCATCATCACAGTAGAAAATGATTTGCAGCACTGCCCTTGTACAGGCACTGGCATGATCTTTCCTATATAGCAAATTACATTGTGGTAACATGGCATTTCAAAATATTTCAGTTTGGTTTCTTGCATAAAAATGAGAAATGTCTAGTGTACTGTATGAAACTTCATGCCTTTCTAGTAGAAAGTGTATTAAGATCTAATCACATAGGTGAGATAATGACTGCTATTTGCATGCTAGCAATTTTTGAAACATTAAACTGTACAAGAGAGGGAAATATGGTTTAAGATTCTTTTTCCCATATTATGAAATAAAGGACTCTCCATCTTACCCTTACCACAGTGCTGTAGGTGGCATTACTGTATAATATGAGGAATTGTGGAGGTTTTTTGTTTGTTTGTTTTCAGGGCAGCAAACATTCCTTACTAATATCTACAGTGTTTCAAACTCCTTAGTTTTCAAAATGTCTGGATTGTGCAAGCCGAGATTCCTATTTAACAAGTGTTCAATTATTTCTGGTTTCTAAGCTTTGAGAGCTGTCTCTGCAGCCTATGAAGCTGGTTGATACCATCACAAGACTTTCAATCTAAATTCAAACCAGGAGCTCTATAAAGCAGAGATACACAGTCGCTGCACTTTTGTTTGAGAAGAATTTAACAGCAGTAGCTGCACCTGAAAAGCACTACTAAACTCCACTTAAAGCCCATTAGAGTAAAGACCAGGTTTTGCTCACACTTGCTGCTCTATAAAAGTGAGCAGTGAATAATTCAAATGTTTCATTAATTTTGTAGGAACAGCGTAACATTAAAACAGTACAAGTCTGTAGCCTAAAGTGCATGATGCAGGTGCAGTACCGACGGCTTGGCCGAACTTGAAATTCACCTCAGGGAGCACAGAGCTTGCAGTTCCCAATGGAAGGGTTTTGTGAAAAGAGGGAGGATAGCGCCTGGAGGAAGCTTGACCCACCTGTGAGGAAATAACTGCAATGAAGGTGCAGCTGCAGAAGGAAGATGCAGCTTAGGCATAATTCAGAACAATTTGCCCAGTGTTGTGCCAGTCATGACAAATATCTTTTTCTTTTCCTCCCTCCAACTTGCTCTTTTTCCCCTCCAGCCAGGAACCGCCACATTGAATAACCACGCTATTGTTTGAGGCATTCTATGCAACAGGTGTGTTTTTAAGAGGTGGAGGTTTCAGGGGCACTACAAGGCTCACCTAAGACCATGGTGAAAGGCAGGGCTAGCTCTGTACCTCAGTATCTGCAGCTAGGCTCGGACAGTTACAGCTGGCTTCGTTTCTGCTCCAAAACCGGCGCCGGCGGGCGCACTCGGGAGTCCCGGGGCAGCGGCGGGCCGGAGTGCAGCGCCCGGGCTAGCTGACAGGAATCCCTCACAGGCCGGGAGCGGGGAACGAGGGGGCCGTCGGGAGGTGGCGCGCGCTGGCCGTTGGCGGGAACACCGGCTGAGGGCAGAAGGCAGCCCCGGCTGACTGGAGAGGAGGACGGAGGCTTCGGTGAGGGACAGGCCAGGCGCACGGCTGGCACTGCTGTGCCGCGCGGCATTGGCAGTCGCCTGCTCATTTTCCACGGAAGCTTTAGGCCTCCTGTGACTGCAGGGACCACTAGTGTCTGGAGTGGGCAGGGAGCAGGACCAGAGTCCGTCCTCGGGGACACCAGTTAACCTCCACAGCTCTGGGCAGCACGGACAGTACCCAGGTCATGGCTAACAGCTCTTGGTCAAACTTTTCTTTGAAACCACAGTGACAGAGATACCAGAACCTTCCTGGAAATCTGTTCTAGGTGTTTGCTACTCTTGTTATTTTATTTTTATATTTATGAGAGGAGACATGGTATATATGTATTTTGAGTGTTCAGCATCTCTCAACATTGCTCTCTGCAGAACAGTGCCTAAAGATTTCCAGTGTTTCAGGTGAGATCTTACCTCTCTGCCCTCATTTCCATCTAGCCAAGCGTGAAGTCTGTCTTCCACGGTTCTTGTGGTCTCCAAAGGCTTGCTGCAGTCCAGTTAGGGGACAGTTACAGCTGTTTCTGTTACGATGGTAATGGTGCCCTGTCAAAAAGAAGACAGGCAGACTGGTTTGGCATGACCTTTTTTCCTGACAATTCAGGTTAGCTGTTACTTTCACTTTAAAGTTTCTTCACATTTGAACGATATGTATTTGCTGGCACGGTCAAAGGATTTTTCTTGCAGTTCAGTTTAGCTGGCTGGTTTTTCCTTTCCTTCTCTCTCAAGAAAAAAAAAAAAAAAAAAAAAAGAAAAAAGCATGCACTTTCCAGCCTTTGCAATGCTTCAGCCATTTTCTGTCATAACCTAGAATGAATTGTGTCAATTTATTAATTTAATGATTCATCTTAGTACAACCTAAGTTGCTCTTTCTTCACTTGAGCCAGAGTTTTTCTTATGTGATCTTCATATTTTTTTAATGTGACAAAATTGCTAAGCTTTTGAAAACAAGACATAACCAAAGACCAGATTGGTAGGCTTTGAACATGAGAAGGAGATCTTCCAAACAGATACTTTCTTCTGAGCGTGGGGAAGAATTTCTCACAGCTGCAAGCTGTGGTAAACCATAGCAACTCCCAGAGCCTTCAAGTCTTAGTCTTACTCCGTCATTGTCATGCTGTCCATTTCATGAAGAAATGTCCACTAGTTTTGTTATACCAGTGTTTATTACAACCTCAGCATTTGGGCTTCACGCAAACCAAAGCAACTAACTCAGCAGCTGTAATCTAACTTGCTGGAAGAGCGCTGCAGTTGAAATACTGACTGGAGAACAAACTGATTAAAAATGAATACAGGGATCTGAATGGAAAAGTGAGGTTTGCAAGGGAGGAGACTGCTCCTGTACAATAAACACTAACTAGGAAGCAATTTTAATTTAAAGCCAGCTGTGGTTTTGCTGTTTATAATAGCTAACAGGCAATGATTAAGTGTGCAGTATCTATGAAGGAGAGATTAAAAATAATGAAGAAGCATTAATAAAAGGATTGCTTTTCATTACATCACACACTTGGCACAAATGAACACATCCTTAAATAGGTTTTACTGGCTTTAACTACGTATTTCAGTTCCTAAGTGAGCAGCACTTGTAGTGGTATCTAAAAATATAAGAAATATGATTTACGTGTTTGTAAAAGCAACTCAGCTTAGATCTTCCACAAATTTGCACGTCTTTTGATTTTTAAATAATGTCAGTTATAGGAGACTAGCAGGACTGATAAAAATAGTTATGGTTATCTGCAAAAGAAATACAGATTAGATCTAGAAAAAAACCCTGCACTCTTGGAATTCCAGTGTCTATGCATATACAAATCAGTTATGATTGACTGGAATTTTTGGGGTCAGATTTTCCTCAGAAATAACAAGTGTTTCATCTCCCAGCTATATCAATAACAGAATTTATAATCTTCTTGTAAGATCACTGTCTTAAATGCATATGCTTGATGTGGTCCCTGTTCCACCCTGTAACGTTCTTTACAAGGTCTCTCCTATCCACATCACCCATCATCCTTTGCTTGCCATCCCAATCCACCAGCTCATGTCTTGAATTTTGGTCATTATCTTCCTCCCCTATAATTCCTAATTTATTTAATTTTCTGTTTTTGTGGTGGTTTTTTTTAAACTATGGAGCATAACATATCTATTCTCTACTGAAGACTTGATGACAACCTATTGCAAGCTTACAAGTGTCTTGAATAAGAACCTATTGTGGAAATATTACTAATACTTTATTGTCCTTACTCTACTGCTCTCTATAAATGATCCAAACTCAGTACTGAGGCAAAGTCAGTTTTTGAGCTCTCATGAGTTGTTCCCGTGCATGGCAGAAAGAAGAAAAGCTTATTTTGTAGTAATCTGGCTAAAAGATGATTAAAAGATCTCTTTGTAATAACTCCCTGGAGATGTTTCCATCCAAGTCATCTGTAGAAAAGACAGGAAGGAGAGACTCTGTGATGCCTTGGTTCTAGCTTACAGTTCCAGTTTTGTGATGCAGAATTGTCTTCTGAGTATTTGGTTGGCCTCAGTGTGGAAGCATAGCAATCTACTTTTAAATCTTCAAAATGGGAAGAAGGGCATCTCCTTTGTTCAGGAAACAATTGTGTTTTGTTTATGGATTGATAATATCAGTAGTAGAATTACAAACACAGAATATAACCTATGTTTTGAATGCTGGAGAACTGGGAGAAATGAGAGTTAAAATAGAAACAGCAAGACACTTGGGTTTAAAGCGTAACAGTGCAAAGTACCAGGATGAAGTCACCAACTTTCTTGTTATGCCTGATCTGCAGCAGTCTCACCATCTGTTGTTTAGGTCTAAACAGTTCAAAGTCAGACTGTGCTTTTCCTGAAATACTGATTTATTTATCTTTTAAATGAATGTCTTCCTTCAGCATTCCCACATAGAACTCAAACATTTGCAGAGACCCAGACTGACCTGTTTCTGCCCTACCTAAATTGAGTAATGTATTAGAAAAAACAACTACTTTCAGTTTAGCAGTTATCAACATGTATGTCATTTCTATGGTGCAGTAAAATTTGTATTGACTTTAGTTTTAGGTTTGTCCCTCTATGCCTTGCTGTAACTGGTGGTGGAGGAAAGGAGTTCCAAAGACTGGCTAGGCTAAAAAAAAATTGGAGAGGAGTCATTAATACTTCGGAAACTTGGACATACACTGGGCCAGTTTTGATTTGCCTTGAAGAAGCCAGCACTACAGATACACAGAAAATCCACTACACCACCATGTATGCTGAACAAGAGCAGAAAAATTAATCCTACAAACAGAACCCCCCCCAAAAAAAAGCACTTGTCTTTTCACTTAAGACTTAATTTTACGCTATGGAACTGACATCATGACCTCATTTTAAGTAAAGCCATTGCCATACACAATGAGCCCTGAAAACTTGTTTATAAATACAATTCATGACCCTTTTCTCCTCTTTAGTCCTGGTTTTGGGTAAAGGTGTCTTCTAATATTGTTGGGAAAAAAGCTTTCAGAGCTAAAGATGGTGTGTCGTTTATATTGCTACATCTAGGATGTCAGCCATACCAGGAAAAATACCCAACAACAACCACCACCACCAACAACAACCAAAATCACCAAAAAACCCTTAAGTTTTACCAAAGAATAAAATTATCTCTTTCTTTATAGCAAACTAATGCACCTTGTTGCATGGGCACCACATATCTTAGATACATAATGACTCAAATTATTCCTTTTCTACGACAGTGAAGACAGGCTTGCGATGCCTCATGCAAAGAATTATTATTTTGACTAAGGCCTAGATTACCTTGGCTTGTCTGACAACTTCTACCAAAGGGCTAATTTTCACAATAAATATGGGCTTTTAATCAGAAGTTTTCTACAACCCCCACAAAAAGCTTCTCATATAAGCTTTGAGGCCTCTTAACTGTGTGCAGGGTAAGGCCATAAGCTACTTTCATCTGCACAGGAAGAAGTCCACTCTGCAGAAAGGATGCAACTTCATAGTTCTTTATGTCATCCTGTCCCCTAGTGACAGTCCCTTACAGCTTGCTGTGGAGCAACAGTGATACCTGATCAACGCCAATCTCCAAATTCATAGCAGAAAGACAGCCTTCTCTCTAGCGAAGACAAACTCAGACTGCTGAGAGCCTGTCAAGCTTTCACAAACTGGCTTTCAAGGAATTGTAACGCTCATGTGACTCAGTTTCCTCTGTACCAGATGAACCATATCAAGAAAAACTGCCTGACTGCCAGTAAATCTTTAATTTAAATTTCATTATCAAACTTACTAGCTGTGACTGGAAAAGGTAACTGGAAGCATTGTCTATTAAAAATGTAGTTTCAGGATGCTATATGAAGTATAAACTATGTTCCACATTTAATGAACAACCTGAAACAACTTTTCAGCGGAGTATGACCAACACAGAACCTTCTACAACCTTCACCTCTTTATGTTGTTTGGGAGACTCCAGAGAGAGTATCTCCTAAATTAGAGTAGCATGCCTGACAAGGCTTACCGTCTCCTCACTACTGGAAAGCGGCACAAAAGTCACCAATGATAGAGATCCCCGAGGAAGGAATATGGAGCATATGTTCTGCATTGACACACCGGCAGCAGGCTATGCAAGCTCATTGCAGCTCTCCTGAAACAGAGTTCCCATGTAGATGATTTGGGCAAGCTCAGATTTCTGCTTTACTCGTTCACTCGGCTCCACTCTTTGCCTAGTCAACTGCCTGTTTATATATGTGAACTTTAGCTTTGACTGAACTTCACCTTGCATTGCCTCTAGGTAGTTTAGGCAAATTAACTTTCTCCTGTGCTGGCTGGTTTCTCTAAAACCAGTGCTATCTCACTGAAGCTTGGTGTGCTGTAACATTACAGTGCCCTAAGGCAGGATTAGGCCATTTGTTTACATATAAACATGTGGCACACTCCACCTGTACAAGTGTGTGTTTTTGCATAGCTAGCAGATAACAGGGCTGTAAATTTTATTGCTAAATATTATAAACATAGATCTATGAATTTTTTCCCCCAAGAATTGTGTTTTGGGCCTGATTCTGATCTCACTTTTACTAATTTTATTGCATATAGCAGGAACCTGTGACTTACACATGCATGAAATTAGGGTAAAACTCTTTGGTTTGCTTTTCAATAGCACTGATATTACTCGTGGGGTATTTTTTAACATAATTGTTTATAAACAATTTTTTAAAAAAATTATTCGGTCATTTTCCAGCAAGATGCAAATGTAAACAATTAAAATAATACATTTTCATAATATTCCATTCAATGCCTTATTATATACCCATACTCTATAATGAATGTGACATTTTTCTGAAGTGTTATGAGAATCACTATTTTTGCTTTTCTCTATTGTGTAGATTACTGGGTTGTGTCTTTTTCCTGAAAATGTCTCTACCTAAATGGCTGTTAACAGATATTTTTCCCCATTGTTTTTCCTTCTAGAGATTCAGAATTCATAACCACAGAGAGCTGCTATTGCTGCATGGATCCTTCTCCACATTGTCTGCAACTGCCCAGGATTTTACAAGGTAATTTCAGTACTGTCACATCACACTTGAAACAGAGTATCTAAAATATATGATTGTGTTTTCTTGTTCATATCATTAATATTTTGTACCACTTATGTAATTTCTTAAGTTCAAGTAAAATGAAATAAATCATACACTGGAAGTGTACATACACTCGACAGTCTTGGGGGAAAAATCTGAACTACTTATTCGTAGAAAAAACACATCTATTGTAACATAAAATTTATTGATTTAGTTTCTCAAAAAATACCAGTGAAAACTTGAATTTGAATGTCTGTGTGGGCTTCCTACAGGAAAAAAAGCATATGCAGACAAATGGGAAAGGCACGTTTATGAGACATATTTGCATTTGATTTCAGCCTTAAATTGCACAAGAATCAGAATCATTACTGTTGAATTTTGTGTCTTTCCTGAGTGGCTTTCAAATTTTGTTTCCAGTTTAGCTCCAAAAGCTAACAGCAGTATTGCAGTCGCAGTGGTGTGCAAGGGTTTGGTCTTCTGTTTGTATCTCTGGACACTATGAACCCACTTTTCATACATGTTTTCATTAACAGTACATATGGGGATGGGATATCATGTGCTTCTTTGCATACTATTATGAGAAGGCTTTAAAATCTACAATAATTTCAATTCAAATGTCTTCTGAAGAATCCATTTCAAGAAAGGAAACAAAAAGTAAAACTGAACAAATATTAACTTAATAATGATTTTAGGTTGTTCAGTCAATATTAAACTGATAAAATGAATCTAAACAGAAATAAATTATTTGAGAACACAACTTTAGAGATTTATAAAGAGATTTTCATGATGCAAATAATGCGTAACTAGAAATGTGTATATTTTTGCATGCTTCACTAATTTTCTATGTTCTAAGATCATTAATATGCATGATCATGTGTTTTTGTGCTTGGATTCTTAGATTTCTTGTGCCATTTATGTTTGTAGTGGTATAAAAGGTGATTTTATTTGAATGTACAGTGTCTTCACTTGTTATTACTTAAGTGACCTTCTATTACTGAAGTGCTAGAAATTGCATGATAACAGAATTAATGCAGTCATGAACTATATGCCATAGACACTGGGAAATTACAAATGCAATTTTGTTTGTATCACCAACTCAGCCAGTGAAAAATCTCTTTATAAATGTGCATCATCAACATGTGAAGAATGTCCTAACAGGGTTCAGCTATTCCGTAGCTTTTCTGCTTTCATCATACAACTATTATGTGAAATGTGTTGAATTAAAGACTATATGTCTTGCAAAGTGCACCTGTTATCCCAAGGCAGGTGCAGGGTGCACCTGTTTACCAGCACTAATCAGGAGGAACTGCAGAATGATCAGTGCTGTTTAAATCCTGGTCCATTGTAAGAGTGCTTTCGAACTAAATAATGACAGATGCAGAAGGTTAGAAAGACAACAGCTCCTGCTGAGTCTAAAAATCTGTATAACGAGGTTAAAATATATATGCATATTTTGTAATTAAAAGTCTGATGTTGTAATTCTTTAAAGAGCCATCACAATTCAGTTTAAGTAGGTCTGTTCACTGGAAATGCATGTTAACTCCTTTCTGCAAAAAAGGTTAGGAGGGATTATTTTTTCTTTAGGGGGCTGCACCAAGGAGATAATTACATACGGTAGGATATAATCACACAAATACAATAAAGAGTTTAGGGCCAAGCAGGATGATGATGTTTCTACTAGTACCTTTGATTGCAGTATAGGGAACTGCATTGTGTTACAATTTTTAACCAAGCACATAATAACCCAGGTATGCTATGTCCTTCTTGTCCTCTCTGTATCTGTCAGCTGTCATGGCAACAACACTGCTGTACAGACTAAAGGGGAAGGGATTGTAAGGACTCTTAAATGGGAGAAATGGCCTTGGGGGATATGTTTTGGGATAATGGGGTCCCACAATCAGAAGTGGGCATTGCAATTTTGAAACTTCTTCAAGATTTCTAGCACAGCCTTGATAATTGAAAAAGTCATTGAGAACTATTCTTCCTTTTAGACTGTTGATCTGCAAACCATTTAGATACTGGGTTCATAATAAAGTTAAAAGGCTTAAATGAATGAATGATTTTTGAATTTTTCAGAAGAATGGTATTGTACAAGTGAACATATACCCACTACTAAGCAGAATCCATAGCATTAGTGAATTGTTTTCTGTGATATCTTTTGAAATTGAGATAATCCTTCAGAGCAGTGTTAGTCAAATCACAGCATGTCTTTACCTTTTGCAGAAGGAACACTTACTGTTCAGAATGACTGCTAGCATTACATGTCAAATTTAGAGATCTCAGCTGTAAATTTCTTTCAGTCTCATTTCTGTTCAACATACATGTTGAGTCAAATCATGAGTGAAGCAGAAACAGTACTTTAATATTAGCAGGTCGTTCTCTTGCGATCCTGCTACTCTTAGTGATGCCATATAAACCCTGATGTACCACACGTATAGACCACACTATTATGTACTGCTAATAGAAAGTTAATCTGACCCAGAACTATTCTGTTTCTAATTCTGATAAATTCAGAACAAAATCTTGCTCCTCTTAAGTTTTACATTATATCTAGTTAAACACTACTATAAAGTGCAATGGTTCCTACAAATTAGGCTGATGACTGGGAAATCTTAGGCTTCTGCTGTTGATGACCTTGAATCCTTCTAGACAGCTAGCAGCAGAAAAATGATAGATTTTCCGGTACTTTCCCAAGCTGCTCTATTGAACAGACAAGAGAAGCCCAATCTGGGCCGTTAAAAAGACACCCATATTATAAGAAAAAACCCTGTTAATTCTCACATTAAATTTCAACCTTCATTCATGCAGGCTGTGCCAACTTACTGCCTCACCTCAGATATGTTCATTCATTCCAAACCTCAGTTTTCAAATCAAGAAAATGCAAATAAATGCATAATTTGCAGGAAACGGATATGTCACAGGGAAGCCTAATGAAGACAATTTTATAAAGAATTTTCCTTGCTTTGGAAGGAAAACGTACACAGGTCACAAAGGAAAATATCAGACTGCATTTAATACACACAAAATTATTCTCTGTCACATATTAGCAATGTTCAAGTGTAAGTATAAAGCAGACAAAGCACCAAGTTTGTAAAGCCAATCTACATAATTATGTAATTGCTGTGAGAGATTAACTGTTCTCACTGCAGTTTTACCACGCAGATGGACTTTTGTGGATTCCTTTACCTTAATTGACCTGTGCTGCAAAGTTCAGGACATCTCTCACTTCAGTCTCCTTCAATACAAGCCAGCCAAGTTCTTCTAGAGAAAGAAATACAAATATTTGTAAGATATTAATGAAAAGCTTGTGTATCTAGGTAAAAGACTGGACTGTTGGGCTGGTTCTGTTGGGGTCAGGATGGCCAAGTTGGTGTTTTCAATTTCTAATTAAAGATTCCATAGGAATAGTTATTCTGCCTAGCAGCTAGCTGCCTGCATGAACCAGGTAAGCTCACTGAGCTAGCAACATAGAGTTCATAGAGTTCTGTTTCGGCATTGTGTGAGTATGGTGAATGGTTGTAATGGTTTCATGATACCTCCTGCCTACTCTCTCCTAACAAGAAAATACAGACTGACAATAGATTTCAAAAGTGAATAGTTGATTTTTTAGTGTTTCAAAATGAAATAGACTCTAAAAACTGGAACTTCTGGCAGATTTTTCAGTAGGTCGCTCTTTACAATATTAGACAAATTATGCCTGTGCCTCAAGTGTGAGTACTATTTGAACTGAAATCCATAGAATTATTGCACCAGGAGCAGACATACTCCAGCTAGATTTACTCTACAACAAATATCAGTTAATGAAACACTACATGCTCCCAGGCTCTAGACATTCTGCAGAAACTCTAGGCAACAGCAGTAGATGTCAATGTATTTTACTGTGTGGAGTGCAAGCAGAGACGTTCACTTTAGTTCACAAGTCTACCTTAAGTCTGTAATGCAACTTCAGCTACACTGGGAGCTAATAACCCTCAACTGGCAAAAGCATGCTTCCAGGAGTAACTTCTGGCCCTTTTAACTAACTCCGATGCAGTTTCATGAGCAATCTTTAACACTGGGCTGTTCCATTCTTTGTATTTAATTACACATGTATGTATTTTTCATTTTTAATTTGTGCATGGCTCATTTTCTTTATGCTATCAATGTAATTATCCCATTCTCTTAAAAATAACTGCCAAGTCTGGAGTTCCAACAACTCCTTTTCAACCAAAGTGTGCATCTACATTACACGGTTAAAGTTTGCAAAAGACCCAATGCACAGAGTGAATACAAAGTATAAGCTGTTCTGATATCAGGTATAAACCCTGATTCAGTGTAAATTGTACTCCTTTGTTCATCAGCTTTGGGAAAAAGTAGTGAGCAAAGTAGACCATGTTGAAAGTTACATAATGCAGCCTGTCTCCCTTACCCAAACACACATCTATTTTTAAAACATTTGAGAACTTGAAACAGCTTAAAATTTTCATATATTCTTTCTTGGAATATATGAGGAAAATGTGCCATAGAGCAGTTCAGCTAAATACAGAATTTACCGGGAATTATGTGAGAGTATGCATGAAACTTTGTGACTTGGTGGCAATAGTAGCTTAAGGAGTTCCTGAGTTATTTTCCCAGCCCCTGCCTATTCAGTCTCACCCTTGCTCCCCAAAGTACTCCTCCCGCCATTAAATCCTCCAGCTTATTATAGGAATGTGTGAAACAGTGAACGTAATAAGGGTAAAATACAATGTAATAATAAAGTGTGTTCTTTGTTTTGGATTTTTTTTTTCCTTACCAGGAAAACACCGAGTTCAACAAGCACAACTTGGAGACAATATACAGGGGCTTAAGCTTAGAACTTCAGGAATGCTTTAAGTTTAGCACTTGCTTAACTGCTTTACCTGATATGATTCAAATCGATCTTGTACATATTTGCAGAATTCTTTGCACACAGTACACAGACCTGTGTGTTTTGTACATATAACTGTCTGCTAAAATCTAATATAAATCCTTTTTCTAAATTTTAGGTGAAAAATGTCCTTTCCAAATATAATCTGCAAGCCCAAACTAGTTAGCAAATGAATAATTTCAATAAATGTAGTAATATGGTGGATAGTTACTGTTGGATCACATAGATAAGAATAACACCACCCCAACCACCCAAGGAACTCTAGAAGTCATGCAGAAGCCACTGTAACATTAATGTTCACAAATTACAGGAGGCAGTTATATACTTATGCTGTCATTTGTGTCTAAAACAAAAACTTGGAAAATTATCAAGTTGCAGACTTTTTGTTTGTTTATTGGTGCTCTGAATTCGCACTCCAGGGTTTAGGTTAGCCCTTCCTCTTTCATGTTTGTTGATGTTATTTTGGAATACAGGCTGTTCCAGCCATCACCTGTCCCACATGGCAACAAGGAAATAACAGCAGTATTAAAGGATTAATTTGACCACAACTGATGGCTTCTGTTTCACTCATGTTCCAGAATGTTCTTGTTTCTACCACTGCATTTCTAACTTCGCTTTTGTTTAAGTAAACCTGGCCTATGCTATCCATAGCCTGCTTGGCTGCTTCATTTTCCTATTATTAGTTATCATCAACAGGTTTTTCCATAGCTATGAACTTATTTTTCCCCTTCTGTGCAGAGTTAGGAATGTTAAATACACTTCAATAGAGGAAAAAAAAAAAATCCTAATTGATGGTAGTCTGAGGGCTTTAAACATTTAAGGGCTACCTTACTAAGTTGCCAGCGGATAAAAGGCCCGTGCCTCACTGCATGTTTATTTGCATAAATACTAACATCCAAAATCGCATAAATTTACAATATTTGCTTTAAATAACATTCTATATGAAAACAAGAAATAACATGGCGAGCAAACCTGCAGGTGACTTACATTGTCCTATCCTTGCTTGTGGGGAGAAGATTACAGGTTGTCATCCATTTTATACCAAAGTGGTTTAAAAATCCTGAAAGATACACATGGTATACCAGGAAAACAATGACTGCTCTGCACACTTGCTTATCACATGTCTACTTAAGGTGTATGGAGACAGGATTAGATAAATTCAGATTTGAAGAGTATCTTGCTCCATAACTAGTCAGAGTTAGCTCATATTTGCCACTTCCAACCAGAGCACAAGACCATTTTGTAGTCCTGGAAAAATGTTCAGGTTTAGTAAACTTTGCATTTTTCCTTAGAACAAATCTGAGATCAATAAAACTTAACACTTAGACCAAATAAGAAGTGATCACCTGTTTACTAATGAGGTTGTATGTGAGATGACATACAAGTTCAAACACTCTCAGTATGTAACATCTGTTAGAGCTGTAACTCTATGCTGTCTACCAGGGTGCTATGAATGGAGATGGCTTTCAGTGCAAAGTGAGATACTTTTTCAGAGAAACAAATAGGCATTCTAGTCCTAGCAGAGAACCTGGGATTTTAGAACACAAAAGACTAACCCTGTGGCAACCCAGTAAGTTTTCTGGAGGTGACAAGAAAAGCATCAGATAAATTTTGCTCTAAAGTTCTGCTGTTATAGAGAGGCAAAGAGATCAAATATTTGATGGAAAATAGTAAGGATTGTGTTGCATCCCTGAAATCGGTAGTTTTCAATATTTGCATTTGCATGCAGGATGCGTGTTTGTTCACCATCTTTTACAAGTGTGATTCAGTCCACATAGAGATATGTTTCTCATTTAGCATGTGTGTTTGTATTTTCAACCTGATAGAATTGCATAGGAATCAAGCCAATAAAGTTAAATGAAAAATAATGCTGCTCTTATTGCTCATTTAAGTAGGTCTACCCAATTTAACTCAAAGTAAGGTCTGTGATAAGGCTAGCTTATTAGTATTAATTTTAACTTATCCTGTAGAATTTTGTAGCCATATGATTTTCTATTAAATTATGTAATAGCATCTGAACAAAAAAAAGAACCCTAAAAACCTCACCTTTGTGGAAATGTTACCTATTTCACTACAGGAGGGAAATCATCATGCAAATTCAGGGATTAAGGAAGTTAGAGCATCCCAAAGCCATGCCCAATCTGGCCAAGGAACACTTGTTCCCACTGCCAAAATGAAACAGCAGGTCCAGGGGATGTCCTCAGACCTGAGCTAAATATGGCTGTTCACAGTTCTGGCAGGCCTAGGGTAGGGAAGGATCTTGGAATACCCCCATTTGCAGTTGAAGGCACACCGTCCCCTACAGAAGCCTACAAAGCAACAGACAGGGAGACTAAGTAAATATCAAACCCTGCATCCTTTCTGCGTCCATGCAAGAATTGTGTTAAACTTTTTTTTGTTTTTAAAATAAGAGTAAGATCTGTAATTAGAGATTTGCCCACTTGTGAAACAGTGAAATGCAGGTACGTCTTATGGGCATGATGGTTTAAGTTGAGTTAGAAGATGGCATTATCAGCATTAAATAACCAGGTTCCCAGCTGACAAAAAAAGATATTGCTCCACCTTCTTTGCACTTCTTGCATTCTTAGCATTCTTTCCATAAATCATTTAATAGCTGCCCTATTCATAGGAAAATGTATTGCTGAAGCTAAAAGGTGTTTGGTTTTTTTCCCCTCCACTCTCATTGAAGGGAAACGTAATAAATTAAGCCTGATTTGCATGCAGGTTTGCATACACAAAACTCTTGTCATGAAGTAGCAAACAATAGGCTGCTCATGTCAGAACACATTGTTCAAAAAACAGCATAAAAAATAGCTACTGAGCTGTAAGGCACATCAGTATTACCCAACTGTTCTGTGTTACTGATATTTGCCACAACAAATCTACACCTCTACAAAGGCAATAAAAAGAAATAAAACTCAGCAGTTCTCACCTGCATTACTTTGTGGGACATCCTGACAAGAGGGAAATTCTGAGTCCTCGATAAACCTGTATGCAGAATGTATAAGTATAAAAAGCTTGCTCTGGTGACACAAATGATACCCCTCTCTTTCAATCTGCTGCCTGGAAGCATACCTCACTTCATTTATTGGGCAATGTATAATTAGCTACTATCTGTGTAAAGTTCTCATGAAACTTTTGGCATTACAATGTTGAGCAGATTGCTTCTGCAACTGGTGGCATTGCAGGAGTAAAAGCATGTTACCAGTCCAGCTGGACATGCTGATATCATAGGTCACCTACACAATGGCACGTAGTTACATCAGAGCTTCTGACAGCTCTTCATGGCAAGTATCAGCATGCCAAGGTTTAGGTCTGTTTACTTCTTGCTTAGTGTCTGCTTACCTGACTTATCTTCTGGAATCTGTCAGAGGAACAGAAGCAAGAGGAACTGATTACTGTAACTATCACTAGTAAGTAGGAGGCAGCAGGAGAGATTTTTGTTTGGAAAGGATTGAATGAGAGCAGTAATAACAGTTCAGGGCAGTTACCCTACCAAAGCACACCTAACATTTGAAGAATATTGCTGGCAGTCTTTGTCATGAAGTGAAAGCACATTTAAAAAAATTTAAAAAGACATAAGCACAGAAAGCTTCTGTCATCCTAGGGTTAGGGTGCTCCCTTCAGATTGCCTCTGAAACATTTAGCAGAAATGAAGGACCACTCCCAACATAAAGAAACTGTGCAGTAGACAGACTTCACTATTTATTTTGGCAACCATTTCCATTTCAAATACACTCAGTTTACACTGCATAAGGTATTTATTTTCCTAAGAGCAAAATGCATGCATACAGAATTTCCTAGCCTCCTGCCTGGTTCTATGGTTGTATGAACCGAGGTAGCTGATTTTGCACTGCCTCCTGTACTTTCCCTTGCGACTTTTGACTCTGGCTGTTGTGTGACTGTGCTGCCCTACTAGCTGCAGGTCTGATCTGTTTCAGTCTACTATAGCAATCCTACATGCCCACAATAATATTTATTTAAAATCATTCACATTCCCCACTTCATCTGCCATTGAACTACAGTTGCACCTGGTATGAAATGGACGTTTCACAGGTGAAAGCAATGCCATGTTACATTTTAAGGACATGATGTTAGTAAGCATAGCTTCTAAACTATATTTGGAAACCCATCCAGGGAGCCAGAATACTGTTAAGGAAAGTTGAGATATGGCAAGGATAGTATAGGCAATTCAATTCTATGGATCACAGACTTAACTGGGACCAAAATGATTAGGAGCTCGGTTATATTCCAGTAGTTTAGGATTGCATCACTATCTGCTCACACTATTCTTTTTTTACCCAGTAAAGAATAGATACCTATAATACCTCCTTTTCCATGGTTGTCAGAGAGGTGTGATTCCATGGGATTACAAGTAACACAGGTACATCTGTTCTAACAGAAAGGTTGTAATTGTGCAGCATAGAAAGCACTCATTTCCTAGCACCACCTAAGAGCCTATGTACTAGAAACTGCTTTGCTGCTTTGAAATGAGGAGCAGGTGAGCAACTGCTAAACCTGAGACTAAAAATCAACAGTAAGATAATGAGAACAATTAGAGGTACAGGTGGGAGACAGATACAAATAATTTCAGAAAAAATATAAGGATCATGACCTGAACCACAAAGATGCTGGTGTAATTCAGCATGTCCTCAACATTTTTTTTTTCTGGCATGTTTATGTTTACTCATGCACCAATCTTAAAAATTGACTCAGGCTTATGCTATTCAGCTGTTCTCTTGATTGTTCCAGTGATGATGATAGGTTAAAAAATGAGGTTTATTGAGTTTAAAAAAGGGATAAAAGATCCGATCAACTCTGGCTTGATTTTTGTGCTACTAATTTCATAGAATCATAGAATGGTTTGGGTTGGAAGGGACCTTAAAGATCATCTAGTTCCAACCCCCTGCTGCGGGCAGGGACACCCTCCACTAGACCACGTTGCCCAAAGCCTCATCCAACCTGGTCTTGAACACTTCCAGGGATGGGGCCTCCACAACCTCTCTGGGCAACCTGTGCCAGTGCCTCACCACTCTAACAGTAAAAAATTCCTTTCTAGCATCTAATCTAAATCGACCCTCCTCTTCAGCTTAAACCCATTACCCCTTGTCCTGTCACTACACTCCCTCATAAACAGTCCCTCACCATCTTTCCTGCAGGCCCCTTCAGGTACTGGAAGGCCGCAATTAGATCTCCCCAGAGCTGCCTTTTCTCCAGGCTGAACAATCCCAACTCTCTCAGCCTGTCCTCATAGGAGAGGTGCTCCATCCCTCCCATCAGCTTCGTGGCCCTCCTCTGGACTCCCTCCCACAGCTCCATGTCTCTCCTGTCCTGGGGCCCCCAGAGCTGGACGCAGTACTCCAGGTGGGGTCTCACCAGAGCAGAGTAGAGGGGCAGGATCCCCTCCCTCGACCTGCTGGTCACACCTCTTTTGATGCAGCCCAGGATGTGGTTGGCTTTCTGGGCTGCAAGCGCACGCTGCTGGCTCATGTTGAGCTTCTCATCAATCAATACCCCCAAGTCCTTCTCCCTCAGGGCTGCTTTCAATCCATTCCTCACCCAGCCTATAGTCGTGCTTGGGATTGCACCGACCCACATGCAGGACCTTGCACTTGGCCTTGTTGAACTTCATGCAGTTCGCATGGGCCCACCTGTCCAGCCTGTCAAGGTCCCTCTGGATGGCAAAATCAAAATTTAAATCAAAACAGTTAGATAGCCTGCTTGATTCATGGGCATGCTAAGAGTATCAGATGCCTAACATCAACTGGAGACATAAAATTGTAAAACTAAAAAGCTGGTGGCTGTAAAATTGCTGGAGCAGGAACAGAAAAAGGAAGAGCAAAAGAAGTTGAAAATAAGACCTTATTAATGTAAAACAGGATTTTGAATGCGCTTTGCTGCATACACCCACACCCTACAAGTGCTTTAGAGATCTGTAAAGATTCTTCAGCTCTCCATTTGTCTGGTTTCTGCTACTACAGATAGAAAATTAAGTATCTGATTTCCACCTACCATTTCCAACACTAGATTTGGTAAGGACTTAGCAGGCAACGGGTTCAATTTTTTCTCATCTGATGGTCATTTCTGACAAAACCCAGTGTTTATCTCTCTGAGCAGAGAAAAATGAGTGAGGAAGCATTTTAGAATGGTATGTACAAATACCATTGTAAAAGAAAAATCAGAAAAACCAACGTTAGTTAATCACTGCCTTAGGCCCCAATTCAGCAAACTACTGTGTACTTGCAGAGGCCTTCTGAAACCAAGGAGCATTCAGAGAGGTTCCAATGCCCACGTGGTGGTGGTATACTTTGCATGGTGAGAAGCATCCGTCAGTCAGTGTTGGCTTAACAGGTGAGGAGCTGAGCTCTCCAGTTTCAGTTTAAATAGAGGGGAGTTGGCATTCTTGGTACTGTGCAAGACAACTCCATGAGTTAAAATTTTATCAGGAATCTTTGTCAAAGGAACAATTAATAGTTTTTTACCAATCAACTTAAATAGGAAATAAATAGCATGCAGGTTAGAAATTAGGATTAGCTGCTTCTAGAATTGGCTTGATTTGCTGCCTTGCTTCTTAAAGAGCAATGGATATCATGTGCTGCAAAAGGCTAAAACCATAGTTTGCTGCAAAGAGATTTGGAGAGGAAAGCTTTTAGGATTTAAAAAGAATCAAAACCAAGCTGAGGTAAAGCATAATTAGTACTGCAATTTAGTCAACACAAGACAAGCAAAAATTAGTTTTAGAGAGGTATTCTGAAAATTAATTTGCACAGGATATCAGCAGGCAGTATATTGTGAAGTCCACTCAGGAAGGGTTGTTTGGGTACATGAAAGTTCTTACCACCTTACAACTAGATACACAACATGAATATGAAAAAATTAAGTGTCTTTCTGTCCAGGTACTGACAGCCCTGCAGGTTTGTAGCACGTGACAAGTACCGAGACGTACTTAACAGCAACACCTCCAGGACTACAGAAAATAAAGTATTGCAGTCGCCAGCACTTAAAGCAGGGAAAGCTAGAGGTTACGAGAAGCTTACAGCAGGCTCTTGGTTCATACTTTACAAATCTTAAGCTATGGGTACTTAGGCAAAAAAAAATAAAAAAATCACATAGCTCTGGGTCAGCTGTTTGGATCCATTGGAAGGAGTTGTAAGGATTGCTGTAAAGTGCCATAAGCCGGCAGTGTTATGAATTGGCAAACCTAATGGGAAGAAGTTCATTATTTTCCCCACCTGGGAATGTTTTCACATGAAGCAACAAAGAAACTATTGACACTACTAAACAGTGAAGAATTTCATAATGCATCTCATCATGAGAGAAAGGTTAGTGCATTGTAATTCAGAATGTATCTGGCAAAGTCCCCACTGCTATTTACTGGAGAAGTAAATACTGGCAGGACTGGAATGTGATTTTCTTTTAGATACCTGCACCGCACCTCTTGGTGTCATCTTTGAACAAGGAGTAACACTTAAGATCTCATGAGTTTATCATCTGGAAGGATAGGCTTTCCAGAATCTTACAGTTACATACAAATCTTTAAGCCTTGAGGTCTAGATTTACTCTTCTTCCACTTTGTAAGAATATTACAGTCTTAGATGTTTGCTTTATAAGACAGGTGTGAATGAAACCTAAGATATTTGCAAACTCTTTTTATGATATTTTGCACAGTGTCCTGCACTTTCTTCTTCTAATATTTTTTCATACATGAGCAAAGAACTAAGGAGGTCATACTACATTTGGAAAACTAGGTAAACAATAATGACATTTATATCGCTAATTGTTTACCAAGCATTGAGTGTTCATCACTGCATCAAGAGACTGCAGCATTTTAGATTTTTTTGGTGTGTGTAATTTAGAAGTCTCCCATTGTTTACAAAAAGCAACCATAGTTTGCAATAGCCACATCAAATTTTTCCTCTTTCTTACAAAATGGTCTCACAGTGACAGCTAATGTGTGCTGGCCGTGTCTTGCCACTGATGAAATGGGGAAGGTTCTGTCCCCCAGCCCTGCAGTCTGTCACAAAGTATGATGCATCTGCACACTGAAGTCTCTCATCAGAATCATCCCAAAACTGATTCAGCACAAACTATTTAGGTTAACATTAGCAAGTCTTAGTAGCGTTTTTCTTGAGTTGGGTTCACTCTGACTGAATCAAAGTGAGAAATGATTACTTCAGCATTTGTGTGGGTAGAGTTATCAGGATGTGAAAGGCACTGACCACCAACAGGAGGGAGTGATGAATGGTGGAAAGGTCACATGCAGCCACAACAGTGAAGCAGTGGCTTCAAAGAGAATATTAAACCCTGCATTCATAATCTAGGCAAACCATTACCATTAATAAAGTAAATAACAACCTAGAATGATCTTTGACTACTTTGCCTAATCCAGTAAAAAGCTCCACAACAAGCTTGGCCCTTAAAATAAATATGAAGTACAGAGTAAATTGCCATGCAGATTAATTACATTTCCTGCATGTTGACTGTAACAAGAGATTTAGCAGATATTCCTGCTAACAGCTCTCCATTGTGTCCTCATCACTAGTGCAAACTTTGCATCTAATGTTGCTCCTCTGTACTCTTCTCCTAAGCTGCCTGCAATTATCTGATCAGCAAACTGGTTTGGATTTGGCAGATGAGTGAGTCTCACATTTATGTTACCTTGTTGTGGCTTAATTTTCCTTAAATCTAGTGGTTTTGGGTTTTTTTTGTTTTGTTTGGTCATTGTTGGGTTTTGTGGGGGTTTTTTTGAAATAAAGATAGTTGATTACAAAACATTTTGTTCAGAGTGTAATAGGTTTAGCAAAATTTCTTGAGATGTAGATGAGGCTCTACCTGGACTGCTGGGGCATGAAGGTGCCTGAAAGTTCCAAGTTCTCAGCTGAAGCAACACCTTGTATTGTAGGACTCCAGGGTTTGCAGCTGATCCCACGACTACGTGGCACAACCCTGAGGCTGTGGTACAAGGGAGCCCTGGCTGCCCAGATCTCTGCTGTGAAATCCCAAATTGCTAACACGGTTTGGGTTTCAACACCCTCCCTGGTACTAGAGCCCGGGCTGAAGAGTCACAGACTCTGCTGCTGCAGACCCAGGACACGGAACCAGGAAACTGTGTAATAGGAACCCAGGGAAAGTGTTTTTAACGAGGTCAATGACAGCGCAGCTGCCCCAGGGATTCAGCAGCAGTGTAACTCAGACACAGGTAGGAACTCATTACTCATTTACAATTAGTCAAGACACACTGCCTGCCAGTGAAGGCTTCAAATATTTGCAGTTTTACTATGGCAGAAGGAAAGCAAGTAGTAACCTATTCTGACCACTTCAGGGCTGGATGTGTTTGTGGTAAGATGGGAGCAGCCTTTAAGAGTTAATTCAACATTTAAATGAGGAACAAATAATTGCAGTCATGGAACACAGTGTCATGTGAAGATAGCTGCATCTCAACACAAAACACTATAAGAATGAAATAATCAACTGAGAATTTTTGCAGACAAAACTAGTCAGTTCTTGTAGCCCAAATTCTCTTTTCAAGCAGCATCAGTCAGTAAATATGTTTGTAAATCAGACTATAGGTCTGTAAAGATCAGCAGGCAAAAAGCCACCCCTAAAACCCAGACTTTTCCCCTCCAAAAGCCATATGCTTACCATATTGGTAAAGTACATGAATCGGAGCATTACCTTCCACAGAGCAGTGCTGCTGCTCATGTCGGAACAGTAGTTAAGTTTCCCTGCAGGTGCTAGACTGATATGCAGTAGCTCCAGGAAGGTATCAATATGGCTGGTTATCAAACCCAATTCTCTCTGAAAAACACAAAAATACAGATGAAGAAGAGTTCTCCTAATTTGTTTTCTTACAAAGTAGCTCTGTTTTGAGGAGAAATAGGATTACATGGCATGCAGTCATCTTTCCACTCCTCTTTGAACAGCCGCTTCATCAACTGAGCTGATGTGTCAAGCCAGCTGAATGGTCACAGGGGAGCTAGTTAATCTCCGTGGTAAGGGAACCCTCTAGAACACATACTTTTGTCTGTGAAGAACTGGCACTTTGGCAGCACTTTCTCATTACACATAAGCCAGAAGTGGTATTTGGTTGACAGCATCGGGGAAGCAATGAGGCACAAACTCTTGTCCTTTTGCAAACCTGCATGGATTTCCTTTTATTAGTTGGGACTGAGAATGAGGAGAGTCAAACAAAATGCTGAGTGACAAAGGAGTTGCTTTTTAATGTCTGCTGTTGTTTAGCAACATCATTCTTAGCATAATTCGCACCTTATTTTCCCCTACACTTTTGCCCACACATTTGTCCACAATGGAACATTTGCCATTTCAGCTCTAAAGAAATCAATTTCTTCTCAGTTTCGTGAACTACATACTCCACAGGATCTATATTTCTGGGCAGTTTGTTTTATGTCTGCTGAATCCAAGATATGACAGCGCTGACTGAATGCGTTCCTCTGTTGTCACACAAGCAAGTCTCTCTATAACAAATGCTGCCAGCTGCTGAGTTGCAGGGCATATTTATGGTCCACCTACTGGGCTGAGATTCTTGGAAGGGCTGTTACAGCAGGGCAGGAATTCCTGTTCTGAGGACAGGAATTACAGCTTAGTCCCCAGCACATGCTGACTTCAGAGAATCTTACAGTCATGGCAGAAGGACACCACCAGAAGGTCATTTACCTTTTTTCTTAAACAACAATGTTAGCGGTGTAGGTAGGTTTCAACTCCCAAGTGAGAACTTACCTGAGTGGGTACAAAACTATGAATAGTTAGGGCAGCCTTGAGAGTGAAAAAGTTTAAACATAAAAAATAAAATAATAAAGAAGAATGCAAAAAAGATTGCAGTCATACTGACCAATTGGCATGTGAAAATATAGTCTGGTTTCTGAAATTTTATGTGATCAGCACCATGTAGCTCCAGCAGGGAAACTCTAAGGATGATTTTTATTTAGTGATAGTATTTTGCATAATAGCAGCCAATTATATTCCTCAGGCATGCAAATTTTGATTGCCTAGACATACACTATCTCGGTCTCTGACCTTCTGTGACTATTATACTGCTCTTTCCTCAGGCAAATTGCTCAAGTCAGCGATTAAGGAGACTTTTAAAGACATAAGCAGTATATTACACACGCACAGGTACACACTCTTCTATACAAATGCTTTATTAAAAATGGTTCTGCGATGGCCCGTAACAAAACTATATGTAGAGTTAAAAAAATAATCAAGACAAAACGGTATCTATTACAATGCATTACTAAGTTTTCTATCATTCCAAAAGTCTGGTCAGTGCCCAGATATGAACAGTTAAACTTGCTGTCTATGTGTGCTGCAGGTGTCCAGTTTGAGACATTACATAAATGTGGAACTTGATTCAAGTCTTGGTTTGAAAAAACTTCACATATATTTTGAAATTTTGTTTGTTGCTAGAGTGTAGGAAAAATAAGCATTATTTCTAATATTTAAACATGGACAAACAGCATGGACTTTTACAAAATGAAAAAAAAAAATTACAGGGACTTTTTACAATATCTGCAATTGATACTTTGAAAGATCCAGCCTTTGGAATTAAAACTCAGAGATGGTTAAAGCTTTCTGTCTTCCCTTTCTTCTTCACTCCCTCCCTCCCTCTATTCAAATTCTTTACTCAGTAGAAATGAGTCCTGTAGAATGTTAAGATAGAACAAATGTGTTTTCTTCTCAGAAAACACATGTATTTTATATATATATTCAGGACAGATCTTGTTTTCCTTATGTGGATAGATTTGCATGTGTAAGGCAAAAAAAACAATTGTCCCTGTAATTAGAATTGAAAACATTAAGATACAACTGCACCAGCAGAAGACAATTCCATTATATTTTTGTTATGCTTCCCTTCAGTTTCAAAATTACTGCTGTGTCCATGATGATGCTAGCTTGCTTCACAGCCATATTCCCCTTGGGACTGAAAGGGGCTCAAAATGTAGACAACATATGCATTAGTATGAGAGGAAACCAAAGACAGCACTCACCGTTCAAGTATTGGTTGTTACTCACTATACAGTAGTTTTTATTATAGATCCTTCAGTGTCTCAGAATAGCTTTGGCCAAATAAGACCTTGCTAAGCATGTCTAGTACAGGCAGCCTATATCAGCAGGAGAGGATATTTAAAGATACAACCACCTTTCTATTAGCACTTTAAAAAGCATAGTAATATTAGTACCTTGCCAGAAAAAGCTTCATGCCTAAGGCAAACAGCAGCTTCTCAAGGATGTCTGTAGAGGACCATGGTTGGCAGCAATACAAGTGGAATGTCTCAGGAGAGCTCTTCACTATTCTTGCTGTTATGAACCCTGATTTTTTATGTGGAGCTGCCAAATGTGGAGTGTTTGTGATTTGAATAAGTATAATGAGTAACAAGTTTGTGGCTGTCAGAAGGTAAGATGCAGTGTGGGTCCCAGAGACAACAGGCTAATGCTAATCATCTGCCCACAGATCATTTCCTCTCATAAATAGCTATACTTTAGTGTCTTAGAATCCTTCATTTAAACCTCTGTTCCTTCCCTGGAATACAGCGTGTTATTTGTGCTGATACTACTGTAAAAATGGGTGTTAAACTGGTTGAGCACAGAGTTACTGTGGCCAAGGTGGCTAGAAGGCATAGAATTGGACCACTCTCCCACACCATGACTGGGGATATTAGAGAGTGGAGAGTAGGAATTAAAGCCTACCATATTCTGTCCCATTTTGTCAATGGGTTCAGAGTTGAGTCCCAAAGGCACTGAGCGGCTCCCCGAGTTAGAGCCGTTAACATATGCAGTCATACTGGAGAGGAAGTTACTGAGACACGGGCTACTGGAAGATGGAGGTGGAGATCCTTTCTCAGGTGAACTGTCAGTCCCAGGTGATGAGTTTTCCAAGATATCCTGATGCTCTACAGCTTTGGGGCTGCCAGTCAGGGCACTATCCTCTGATTTCTCAGATGCAAGAGTGGCAGCACTAGCTCCAATGTCAGACTTCCTTTTCCTCTTCCTGCGAAAGTTTCCATTGTCAAACATCTTTTCACAGTTCGGGTCCAGGGTCCAGTAATTCCCTTTTCCTGTCAAAGGGGACAAAAGCACATTTTTCATTTTAAAATATATGCACAGACAGAAAAGAGTAGTCATCTAAGGCTTTACAATGTTGTTCTCATTTCACAGAAACAGAACAATTGCATGTACAAAAATACATATTTTTTAATCACACAAAAGCAGAAGTCTGTTGAATTTAGAAAAAAGTGTAAAGTTTTGGGCTGTAACCTTTAGCCCTTACTCTTCAAACAGTTAAGACTACAAGTGGAGCCACTGGGAGGACTTTTTGTTTTGTTTTCTTGGTGAGGGAAGGAGGTTTACAGCATATAGCTGGTCCTCTGAATTTACAGCAGAAAGTAATCAAATCCCATACTGGGCTGCTCCTACAGATTCAGTGGGGTAGGACAGGTTTATCATGAGACAGAACCAGATTTTTGGCCCTCTGTGGCAGCGTAACTGGATGGTTTTATATGTTCCCAATGGTTCTTAACAGCTATTAATAGAAAACAATAAATAAAGGAACAATCTGACAACACATCAGCCAAGGGGTTAGAAACAGCGGAGGGGTGATTCCAAGCAAAATGCTATTTGAAACAAACAAAATAAAAGCAGACTGCTCTCCTTTTGAGAATTATTGTTGACTCCCTAAAGCTACTGGAATTTTTTGACAAATCTGAGTTTGCTTTATCCCCTTTCCATTAATTCCCAGTTGTTTGACATAAGTCATATGCATTACATAGAATTGGTTTTTGAATGCTCCTCTGCTTGTTGAGCCTCATGCTCAGCACATTGATCAGTTCTCAGGAAGACCTACTACAGTAAAGAATCCCCTTCCCTGCAGAGATTTAATAGCAACACTGATTCAGACCTCAACTATGCATAGCTGCCTTCTAGTTCAGACCTACGAAAATAGAAGAGCTACTATGTGTATGTCCTGTATCTAGGCTATTACGTCTCTTTAAAATGTATTAAACGTTTTTAAATTTATCAGTTTTAATTAAAGGGGGTAAAAAGAGGGGGAGAGCGAGCTATACCTGGATCATCTTCATCTCGGGGCACCTTCTTGAAGCAGTCGTTGAGAGACAAGTTGTGCCGTATGGAGTTCTGCCAGCCAGCTTTGCTTTTGTTGTAAAATGGGAAGTTGTCAGCCACATACTGGTAGATCTGACTGAGAGTCAGCCTTTTTTCGGGCGCTCCATGGATAGCCATGGCGATAAGCGCAGAGTAGGAGTAAGGTGGTCTAACCAGCTTCATAAGCTCTTCTTGGGACGGGAGAGGAAGCCAGCCAAAGTCCGTTCCTCCCAAGCCATGCATGTTAGGCAAGAGCTGCCTTTGCATCCCGTAAGACTGAGGAATGAAGGGACTGGCATTGGATCCTGGGAGATAGGGTGGTGGGGTAATGGAAGGTCCATTTAGCCAGAGGTAAGGATTGGGAGTGGTGTTGTAATCCGTCGTCTCAAAGGTACTCGGTCGCTGTGGACTAGGGATGTTCTGTGGATGGAAAAAATTCTCATAGTAGATACTCATCTCTGGAGGTTCTTGACCAATATTTGGAAATTGCGGGCTGCAGCGTGGTGGAGAGTGTGTTTGTGGATCAAAGGAGCTCATGCTCTAACACAGGCAGCTGATAAGTTATGACACCTGTGCTAGTGCTCCTTTCCTAAGACAGGTGCATCACCCGTGCCCTTCCCTACCTACTTATGCACCTGTAAATGTTTCAGCTTGTGCTGCAGGCTCCACCCCACAGCCCTGAGTGGCTGCAGATGAGGACGATATCCTTTTTGGAATGCTGGCAGTCCCAGCCAGTCACTGATGTCACATCAACCAAACCTGAAAGTTACAACTGTTTATCTTCTTAAATGAATGAAGGAATTTTCCACTAATGTGATGCACATAAAGAAAGCCTAAGGTGCCTTGAAGTTAAAACCCCTCATCAGAGATCCTCCTCTTTCCACCTTTCACAGTGAAGCTTTAGCATTTAGTATTTCTTTCTTTTTAAAGAAAAGAATGCAAAAGCCATTGTCACTCATCAATGAAACAGTAGGCATATATACTTAAAAAAAGAAAAAAGAAAAAAAGAAAAGAAAAGGTCAGACCTCCATTTCTTTCTATAATTTTAATTGCAGAGTTGTTTGTACTTCCCCCTAGGCAATCACAGAACTACAGGCAAATTCTGTAGCTGGTTACTCACGTGAGTAATCTTACTGATATAAATGGAATTACTCCCTAAAGTAAGGATTAATCTTGTGAGAAAAAAATTTCAAGCTTAATCATCAAACCTTTCTTAGAGCTTAAATTGGTGAACTGAGATGGGAAATCATTATTTGCTACTTCCTCTTTGCTGCAGAATTGGCGCAGAGAGCTCATAAAACCTCTTAGCAGAATTCCCAAACAGGAAAGAGGCAGTGTTCAGCACGGCTCTTTTCAGCTTATTTCCAATAAATTCATTTGTATCTGTACAGGTAAAAGTTGATTCCTTAAAATTAAGCAACAAGGAAAAACCTCTTTTATGACTTGGAAAAATACTTACTGTGTTGCATGGCACCCTGCACTTTCAAAGGAGGAAAAAGCAGAGCTGCCATCTCACCTGTCTCAGAACGAGGATAGTTCTTACGACTGTGTCACTGCATAAAAGATTGCACTGTAGTTAAAAGCATAGTTGCAGTTCCCTTCAGAAGTGATATTTGCATATGGGTTTTTATGTTTAAGGCACATAGATATATCTGGAACTTGACTCAGCTTTAATAACCCATGCAATTAAAGAAAGTCCTGGTACAACAAGGTCTTTAAAATAGCTGTAGTCCTATAATTTCTGCAGAAACATGAGTTTTGACCTGTAGATTTGAATTCCTGGCTGTACCAAAGACTTTCTTGCTTTGTCACACATTCATCAGTTTACTTAATCTTTTGTGCTGCAGCACCACCAAGATTTCCCCCTTCCCAAAGCAGCAGTGATTCACCAATGTCATGTTGATACTGTTGCTTTGAAAGGTATGAAAAAATTTTCACTGGAAATACAACTGAAATATTGAGTCCAGAATGACCAAGCTAGCAAATTTGCCAGCTCAGAAATACGTCTATAGAGCTGTCATTTAAAAAATGCATGCTCTCACTGCACATGAAATCATTTGTACTACAACTGTGGACAAACAAGTTGCTATTCTAATTTGAATGACAGAGTTCAGAGTTTGTAAATGCTAACTAGCCTATGCAGAGATACACATTAAACGGACAAAAGTTAAGCGGAACGTAGTGGTGCTGGCTTATTTTCTAACTGACAACTGCTGTGCAAAAGGTGACTTGGACAAAAAAAAAAACCCCAAACCACAAAACCAAAACCAAATGATGATTCATTTTTCAAGAAATAATAGTGTACCTCCCCCTCCTCATGAAAGCTATCTGAAATATTTTTTTCCTCCATAAGAATCTGAGTTACAAACATCCAAAAAGCTGTTTAAGCAACATTGCCTACAGCTCCCTAATTAACTTAATAACATATAGATATATTTTAAAAGTATATCTGTAGTCCTGCAAATATTAATGTTACAAATATTGCTAATTAAAAAACCCTATTATTTACAGAAGAGTCAACGGAACAAAATGTTTAAGAAATGCTCAAATGACTAAAACCAGGAGTTGCTTTTACAATAAACTAAGACCCAGAATAAGTAAATTTTTGATCCTCTCAACAAATTACATTTTTGGGGAAAAAAAAACCCAAACCAAACCCGGACATTGAAAACAAGAAAAACTTGCAAATTTATTACTGCTCAGGGTTCATTTATCCCAAGAAGTAAAAATTCACCTGACTGCATCATGGACTTCGATAAGTGGCATCTAAATACTTATTCTGAGGTGTTCTGTGTATGGATAGTTACAGGTAAAATACACTGAAGTGGGTGCTGAGTGAATACATGCTTTGAAAGTATGCCAGGCTTGACAAAGGAAAAAAATATTACTTCTGCAACCAGAGACTGATGAAGGTTGTAAACTTCCTCTGCAAATTAATCTTTATGAAGTTTTGGTGCAGTGCATTTTAGCAAGGTCAGCCCCTAGCTGTGCTCTGCAGCTGCCCGAGAACACGTTACTACCAGACCTACCTAGATGTGACATCTGAGCAAAGTATCACACAGAACTAAGTAAAGCAAGGACTGAGGTGAAGAATGGCAAGTACTGCTTTAGAGCAGTAAAGTACTGAGACAACTGCAGGCTTCTGCCCACAGAACTCTGAAAGAGAGTGCAAAGGTCTGATCCCTCCCTGGCATGTGAGTGCTGGCACAACTTCTAGCATATGCATGATCTGATCAGCAACATTTTTCTTCCAACTAACTGTGCCTGATTTACTCAGATCAGAGCATACACAGTGTCAGTAAAAATGGTACTTTGTCAGTACTGTGGGCACACCTTACTGCTTGAGAATCGCTGCAATATGCGTTTACTCATAGCAGTTCTGGTGCTGATGCTCATATGCAGGCAAAAGGTGGCAAGGAAAGAATAAACTTTACTCAAGCTGTGACGCTGAGCAGGGCTGGTCAGAACTGGAGTTAATTTGGTCTAGCTAGGAATACTGCCCTGGGGTCCTCACCACTGAGACTCCTATCTTGGCAGGGCTGGAAGGAGAAGGCAGCAATCCCAGAAGTGGAGAAAGAAGAACGAAACATAGCAAGGCTTACAAAGAGGCTGGGAAAAGGTGATATGCTGACAAAGCTATGCTAACAGATCATGTTTAGGGCTGAAAAACTCTAGAAATAAAATGGAGGTTGATGCTGGCGTCATAGTTTAGTGAGCATTACTTCCAAAGGTCACAATGCATTAGGTTTGGTGTGGTTTTTGTTGGCAGGATGTGTCATGTTTTTAACATTTCTTTTTACTACAGTACAGTACTGTAAAGCCCTGAGTGCACGTCTCTACCAGTGGGAAGCCTGATCAACTACAGATTGTTGTCAACCCAAAGATCGTTGTCAACTCTTGTGTTAGATGAAGATTTGATCCTCTCAGTTTCTTAAGTGAAGCTCCAAAATCTTCAAGGTTGAGGCCAAACCCCTGCAGAACCATCCTTCTCCATAGGTTTTTTAGGTCAGCTCCTGTGTACCCCTCTACTCCAGCCAACAGTAATTTTTCTTCCCACTGACTGTCCTTTTACAAGGGAAACCAAAATTGTCTGAAATCTTGGATTTTGAAAAATTCAAAGTAATTTAATTAAAACAAGGATTCCTCAGCATTTGCACTTATACTCCAAAGTAATCTATACATTCAGTGTTTTTGAAATGCAGTGACTTGGGAGAAGTGTGCACACACCAGCACTCCGTAGAGGTCAAAAGGTAGAGAATAACATGGGAAACACTCTGTACACTTTTGTAATGTTTTGGCTGAGATACTCCCAACTACATTCTTGACTGCATCTTTCGAAACGGTAAAGCAAAATAAAGCATGATACCCACTAATCTCACAAGCACCTTTAGGTCATCGTGCTGTTCCACACTGCCACAGTTTTAGAGAACTTAGATCAAAAGCACCATGCCTGCATGATGCAAAGTACAACATAGCACAAATCCACTCTGACTCAGGTTCAAAATTTTGTAGTAGTAACTTCATCCTGGCAAACTTTATAACATACTGCATATCATTTGTCCCTCATACAGCCAACATAAAGCAATCTGCATCACGTACTTTAGCTAATTAGTCAGAAATTAAAATGATCCACACCATGTTACATATTGCCAGATAATCCCATGGTGCAGAGATCTATTTTTAACAAATATGAAGCTTTAGGCTGTACTGTTAACACTGTGTATAACCCCAGTCCTGGTGTATTATCAGTTTAACACCTTGCTGAAGAAATGTTCATGCAAGATATTCATGCGGTCACAAAGAGGAGGAGAAATTGTTTTTAAAATACTCAGTATCCCAAGCAACCCACCTTGTTTCAAACAATTCATGCACTGAATTCAGAAACAATTCACTATCCATCAATAAGACATTCTCACATAATGACAAATTATCTATATTCTCAGTTGTCTAGTAGGTTACTAGTAGGAGTCTTCATGTCTTATTCCAATAACCACCTGCCCAGTGTATGCACAAAATAAATGACACCATCAGAAGAAACAAAGTGTAGCAGGCAAAACAATGTCATCTCAAGGTCATTAACAAAAGCATAGGAAATGTAAAATACAGTATTGCAAAACAAGGGAACTGAGCTTTTTTCTACAAATGCAAGTTGAACATTAAGTTAATGGCAAAGACAGTATCATTTGGATCTGCGCCACACATGCTGCAATGCTAGAGTGCCCTTAGACTTTTTAAGTCTTTCAGAACAAAACTGTTGTGGATTTTTAAAGCAACTTTATAACTGGGGTTTTAGAAGACTGTAAAACCTTGTAAGGGCTAGTAGCTGCTTTCTGACCATGTGAACTATGATAATAAAAGTAGTCATAACTCCTGCTTCAACAAAGGCCTTCCACCATCTTGCCAACATATAATATGGTAGAGGGGATTAGGTGTCCCCTGACTCATCTATTAGTCATGTCAGGCTGTAGGCAGACGAGAAATCTACAGCTTCCATTTGGTGGCCTATAGCTGCCATGGAATCTGCTGCATTTAGATACACAGACATGCTCAGCCCTGCAACGGAAGGATACCTCAAGTCTAAACCAGACATGGAGAGATTCTGCAACAAATTCCTCTCGTGTTAGAATCAGAGGTGTCTCTCAATTATAGGAAATTAGTACAAATATAGATACTTCTATCAATCATACTTTAACAACCTTGCTGCTGCTACCAGCTTCCGCACAGCTGAAATCATAGAATCACAGAATGGTTTGGGTTGGAAGGGACCTCAAATGATTGCCTCTTTCAGGTTATCTGCTTATTCTTCTTTGCCTGCCACTAAATGTTTGTTTACACTATAAATAAATGGTGCTAAAATCAAATGAGGTGTTGTATGTGTTTACCAAGGAAATTAATCTGTATACCTTTCCAAAATCCTTCAAATCCTTGTGCATTTCAATGAGATGCACAACAGAATTTATACAAACAAAAAATAGTAACATGCTAATAGTTCTGTTTCAGTCAGCTTTCAGCTTGTATGGACGAATCAGCTTCTCCCGCTCCATAATTTAAATAGAGATCACATTGAAAAGACATTTTAGAACCAAGGATTTTTCAGAAAACATAACTTCCTTTTTTTTTTTTTAAATGTTTTCTTCACAATGTTCTACACCCTTTGGTACTTGCACAACACAAACACTTGGGGAAAATTAATTAGCAACTAAAACTGATAAGTGAATTGGTACAAATAAGTACAGTGAACTACTCTATGGACACACCCAGTCATAGATAAACATAAGGTAACCAGGGTTTAACTGCAGTAAACTAAGATCATCTAACTTGTGAACAGGATGATTTACAGTGTTAATAATTCTTGCACTTCCAGTTGCTCCACTTTGGTTTTCCCAGTATCGGGGTAGACTGATCAGTAATTTGAGTTCTATTATATGGGCAAAGTATTGCAACTACTTACCTCCCCCTAGTGACAATTCTTGAAAATGTATCGAATTAGTCCCCATCTGCCCTAGCGATAACTTAGCAACAAGTTTTTATACTGGCATGATCACTGTCCCCTTAGCAATAGTACATAGATCTAGAGTCATAATTCTGGGATCTATAAAAATAACCAGTGGTATATGTAAACATTTTTAAATTTTTCATATTACAATCCTTCATTTGCTTTGAAATTCTGTGCAGAAATACTGGTAAGTTTAGAGACTTATGTCTTTCTTTTAGGTTTGTGTCCTTCGCTCTTTTGTTTTCCAGTACTGATCTCCAATAGTACTGTTTTCTTGTCTTGTGAAAGAAGTCTAAATGCAGTTAAGATTCTACAAATTCAGGCATTGTGCATTGTTACTACTGTGTCAAAGCACTGCTGAAGTATTGCTGAGTGTGTCAAAGCAACTGAAGTCATGTAGTAAAGACTTCACATTCCTCAGTATTTGTAGAATTCAGGTATCCAGCCATAACATGCTTTATTGTATGATAAAATACAATATCCCTGGCTAAAAGAACTGCATCTAAAGCGACGCTATCCAGGGCTGTTTTCTTATATATAAAAACATAAGCAAACATTCTGGGGAAAATCTTCCCTCAAAATACCTGTCAGACATGGAGGGTTTTTTAGACTTTTTCTAGTTACAACAGTGCAAAATTCCTACTACCTTCACCTAGATAAGTCTCTTTTTTTTGGCTGCCAACCTGCCAACTTAGGGCATAGGTACCATAAATGACTGTTTTCTGACTCCCATCACCTTTCCTGTGCCTTTTGAATCAATCACCACTTAGACCCATTGTAACACCATCAACAGCCATCTACAATCAGCTGAACTAATTCAAGCTAATGGGAAGGCCTATGAAGCATTAACTATGAATGAGATCATTCATGCATCTCACGTTAACCTGTTAGTAAATGCAGGTTTAATACCCACATGCAAAATGAGGCATATGGAGCTGCAGCACACACTAATACTCAAGAAAAAAAATAATCATTAACACAGAAATGATGTTTGTTAAAGCACAGACACTCACAGTGGCTGTCATGGCACAGTGGAGCTTGCTGCTGTCCTGGAAGACAAAAAAGCTACGCTGAAAAGGGATAATTCTATCCAAAACCCAATCAGATCAAATTGTCCTCACTTTAAAACCATGATTAAATTTATCTAACGTTTTATAGTTTATGAAATCTATGGCCTACCTGAGGTTTGTTTGCAGAGCAATTATTCACTTACAGTGTTAATCTTTAGCACACACTCCAGCATGATAGCAAATCAGAATAGAAAATTACAGACTGAGTCAATAAAGAACAACTACTCTCCTCACCCCATAGCAGTAAATATTGCCCATGCTGAAGTCCTTATAACTGAGGGCAGCCCCCGGCATGTTGCTCAATGTTCCCTCTCAAAAGGACCTTGAATGCCTATGCACAAGTAGGAAATCAGTTCTGGGAGGGAAATATAAGTAAATACTACAATACTAGCGACAACTCAGGCATCCAGGATAGGAGATGGCTGCAAGCTTTTTTCATGAAGGCTTCCATATTTCTCAAAAAAAAGATTTATGTAACAAGATGGACATATCCACCTCCAAAAATTAATGAGGGAAAGGATCCTTAAATTGTTTATTTTTTCTCCCTCCTCAGAAATGGCTTTAAAAAAAATGGATGACGTAAAAGACAATTTGGTTTTAAATTGGCTGAATTCTCTTGATTTCTACATGAGAAGGATCCTGTGTTTGGCTAAGTTATTCCTTTTATTTTTCTACACTCTGGAGAACTGACCTGTGCTATTGTTTTAAACAGAATTCCCTAGGTCTAGATGATTCCCATTGGCATCCGCATATATGGAACCAGTCTCTGGGATAATTGTTTCACCTGTTAAGCAGCATTGCACTGAAGTTGGAACAAAACAGTGTCTTTTGGTCCCTTCATGAGAATTAAGCTAAAATCCTTTAAAATGGAAGAGCAAGTCAGCATAGAGAATTACGTGATTAGATTGCTTTAAGCACAACTCCTGGACCTCAGTTGACTTAACAGAAAACGGATTTGATAACAAACCAACCCACCTTCTGTCCTACCTTGCTATTTTAAAAATATGTTTAACAGCTTTTGTTGAAAAGGGCCCTCATCCCATGATCAGGGTGGGACAGACCTACTTTGGAGCTTGACTAGCTTTTAGTGATTTAAGTTATATCCTTATTTCAAAGATGGTTCCGTTACTCTTACTTGGGCTGAAATAAAAATCTCTTTATAATCAGCCAGACATGATACAGCTGTTGTAATACTGTGACATTAGTGAGCAGCTTTGATTCAGAATCTGTATAGTTGTAAGTACAATCAAATACTTACGGATTTATCCTAGTCTGAAGCAGAAATTTACACTCATTATTAAGAGTAAGATCTCATTATGACTCTGGGTATATATTATACTGTGGGATTTACCAGCCATCAGTGGTTGAATTGCTAAGAGGCTTCATGTTCAAACTGATCGAGTCAAATAATGTAAGTCCACTTCACTTCCCCAGCAGTTTCCCATCTTCTGAACATGGATGGCATGCAGCTAAAATGCATCTTACATTGTTGCAGTGTAACAGCCCTCTACAGGTCAGCACATAAAATCCTAGCTGCCCATGCAGTAATTCCTACCCCATGCTAAACAAATTATTTATTACGGACTCACTCTACCCAATCATTACCTTAGTGCCATGCAATCCAGAAAGCCAGACTGTTACTGTCCAGACTATTTGAAATGTCTGAGACAAGTGAAATAAACTCTGATACAGAAAGCACATGAAAACACTGTTGTGTCCAGAAATGCTTTTCTGACCTTGCGTGGTGAGAGGTGGTAGAGCTATGCAGATTACAGGTGAAGCTACCCCTGCTTCATTAATTCCCTGGAACAGCCGCGAAAGCCTGATCCTATCCTGGAGTAAATTTCTGCCCTCTGTGCTCCGCTTCGAAGAATGTCAAATACATAGGTTCTGTGCCACCTGAGTAGGTCTTCCTCTGCATATGCGAACTAAATGTCTGTTTAGCATGTGAACAGAAATGACAATAATCAGTGCTGACTGATGTTTTTAAACAGATGTTGCCAGATTGCCATACTTGCACTTTATTATCCCAGGGCATCACTTGTTCTTCACACTATATTCTTTATTTGGATTAAATGTCAATATCCACAGTCTCCGGAAACTTGTGAAAGGCTGGAGCTTGTTGTCCAAACATCCTTACAATTCCAGTTCCATCTATGCCCTGTTCTTGGCTGTTATTTTTTTCTTAGTTAATTTTGCTTTTCTCCTCAGAGTTGATTTCATGTTTTCATGCTTGAAAAAGATCCAAAACTGGGCTGGCAAGAAGAGGACAATCTGTGATGTGGGACAACTAATAAGATTTTTGCTGATATTTTGTAAATTAAGTGCGAATCCAAACTCTTCTTCAAAAACTACACTAAAACCTGAGTAAAACACAAGCATGAACCTGGAACCAACAGCTAAACACTCAACACCAAACTTCCTTTGGACATTGTGCTGCTGCCTTCCTGGTATTTGTTTCTGGGCTCTTCCTTCCCTTCCATTCTTTGTACTTTTTTATTTTGAATCATGGTACTTTAATTAAAATTTATAACAACAGCTTGAGCTAAACCTCTTTTATTCCACTCTCACATGAAAACATAAGCTGCAAGGCACAATAAGCAAAAGATAACCTTTAACAAGTATCTTTACAAAGAATACACAGTTGCTAAATCATCCTTTTCTTATTTTTTCCCACTAAACCAAACCTTTTCTTTAAAAATACTTTTTATTTTGTGATACTAATATTTCTTCAATGTATCTGCAAATAATACTGAAGCACAACCTGGGTACCCTCCCCTGTTCTTCCCAGGTTAGCAAGATGTTAAACATGCACCCCTCAGCCTTTCACTTTCTCCCACTCACAGATAACCTACTCTATTAAACTGAGCTTTTTTTCTAGAAAAGCCTTGTTCTTCCTCTGTGCTTCCTCAGAAGCAGTATCAAGTTGCTGTGAAAAGCCAATGAAACAAATAGTCTATCGGTATCCATGCCAACAAATACTGTAGCTAGTGTTAATACTGGACCCGTTTTGTTTTGCTGTCTATAGTTATTCTAGTGAAAAGTATTTCTTGGCACAGTATCAGTTCCAATGGCAAATATTTCAAACTTCTACAGAAATAATTAGCAATTGTTTTCTGTGAGAAAACAGCTTCACACTGACAACTTGCAAAGAGAGTCTAAATTCATTAAATAAATTATTCATGCTGAACGTAAAAGTGTTTATAGTTAGGCTAAGAACAAACTGAAGATGTCTCCCCATTGATTTAATCACTCAGCAAGGAATAATTTTAACCTCTTTGTCTTTCACATATCCATATAAATGGCAACAAGGCCAGTCTCTCCCAGCCACAACACTATACAGTCATATTTTACTTAATTTACATAAGTTTATGTAGGTGTCAAAGAAAGGTATGAGCGAAGCAAATCAGTTACTCGCCTTTTACAAACCTTTACATTTGGATACCATACTTGCCTTTAGAAAGAACTGACAGGTTACAAAATCCCCGAGATGCTGACCTGCAGTGATGTCTAGCTTCATGCCAACAAGGCATTATCTTCCAACTCTACCTCATAAGTTGGAGAGACACAGAAAATCAATTTTGAAAGCAGAAGACTTGGACTTGTAGAATTCCATTTGCTGTCAGCAAGAAACTATTACCTTACATATGATGATACCTAGAGATTTCAGGGAGAAAAGTTCAAGGCAAATAAAATAAACTTTTAACATTTTATTGATGAACAGCAAAAAATGCAGCTTTTGTTTATCATACTGCTGGATGTAATTTGTACATGTGTAAATAAACTTTTGCAGATGTTTTCAACACAATAGCCACTGTTCTGAAAAAAATTCAGGCATATGGTGTCACAGTCATGGACATCACCCTGAGAAGGATGGAGGATACAGAGCAGTGTGGTGGGAGCAACAGAAGGATCTGAGGACTGTAAATCCAGCTACAGCCACAGAGTAAATTGTCAGTGGCTATTTTGTGCTGAGCCATCTGTTGCCTTGACTACACTGCCCGCAATAGTTTAAAGATAACTGGAGTGTGTCTATACAAGCTACACAAACCGATAACTTCTGTGCTCTTTGATAAGAATAGGATCTGACTTACATTATATAGTAACCATTGTAGATGGCCTTTTAATACATCTTTCTTCCCAGAACAAGTTTTGTCACCAAGGAACACACAATGCCCTTTGATCTATATAACCAGAGGCTCACTAAACTTTTGTTCCATATCCTGGTGGGCACATCCTTTAGTATTGTCTTCAAATGTTATTCCTGTATCTGTATCACAAGTAACTTATCAGAGCCCATGAATATAGTTCATATTCTCTATTAGCCATCTATGTTATCAGTGCCTTTCTTTAGAGGAGACAGTGGTCCAAAATAGGATATGTATTTATATATAATTATTTTCGGTTGAGAAGTGGTCTTGTAATGGAATGAATTACAGATCTGTAGATGAAGATTTGAAATGGTGCTCCACAGACTGCTTTCCATCTTCTAGAACTCTGGAAATCCGCTGCAAAAAAAGAACAACAGAGTGCCATATGTTAAAATGACTACTGTATTGGATTCAGTAATATGTATACTAATTACTAGCTTGTGGCCTTAAGCTGTGCCTAGAGAAAAAAAGATGTTGACCAAATCCTGGATAGTTTGAATTAATTTCTCTATTCTGCAAAACCATAAACCTGTATTTAAACCTGTCCACGTGATTCCAGTCATGCTGTGAAGCACTATACAAATGGACTGTTGGCTTTATTCAGTCCTTTCTCAGACTTGTAAAAAAGGACATTTTGTCCTCTTTATTTTATATGCTATTTAGGTTTAAACGTGAGTGGATGAGATCATGCTGAAATGCTGTTACTCCTGGGTCTGAAAAGAACAAGTATGTGATAAATTGAATATAAGTGAAATCCCACAGACTTCAAATTAATAGGTTATTCTTGTTCATACCAGAAAAATAAGATTATGAGCACATTTAAATGCAGATTTTCCTAAATGTTGCTCTATGGTCACTGAAGGCACCATCTGTATTTTTTTTAAAAGACTGCAGAAACTCATGGATGAAAATGAAATCTATTCACCAGAAAAAATTAAAAATAACAATAATAATTATTTAAAAAATAATCAACCTTTGCTTTGAAAGATCAAAGAGTTGACATGTAAAATAACAAGTGTCACAGAATGCTTATGCAGTATGCATATCAGAAGCTACCAGCATCTGCATTAAATGTCATCCTCCCACTACCTGAAAAAATAGGAAAACTTTAAAACTTCTGAATCTTAATATCTGCACTGAATATACATACTTTCAAAACACTACATTAATTTCAATCATTTTGATTTTGTGAAATTTGCACAGAAATCAGTGAAAGGTTTCCTACTCTAAAGAAAGGCAACCTGTTTTAAACAACATTGACTCCAGTGTAAGCCAATTTCTACTTTCAAGCAAGCATCTCTGACATCAGCAATTGTCTCACATTGTGCATGTTTTGCCATATATGCTATGCTTACCTTACTCTGATGCTAGACCTAATTAAATGAAACAAGTAGTAATTGCTTTCCTCTTTTGTTAATATTATCTAAAGCAAATCAGAGAAAATCAGTAGGTCAAATGAGACCTCTTGTGGTACAGATGCAGAAACGCACAACTGAGCCTCTTAAACCCACAAAGATGTACATCCCTACTCCAAACAGCACAGCCAGCGGCAAATTTTTGTTTCCCCATAGAGCTTCCACTCCTCTCTCTGACGAGAGAAGAAAAACAAAAAAGAAGTTTGACTTACGATCTTAAGGTATTTTAAAATTACTTAATTTTCAGAGCAGAGAATGTTTGAAGAGGTAACACTTTCTTTTTTCCCCATAAACACATAACTTACCATTGTTTTAAATAACTGGTTCACTTTCTTTTTTTTCAAGGTTTTCTTGTCACCATCTGAGGTGGAAGGAAACACTGGCTGACTCAACCTATGTGATGCAATTGTTTCATCAGGTGCCACTGGGCTGACGGACAGAGTTAATCCTTAGAATAGAAACATATTGGTTGCACAAAACAAAACCAAAAAAAGGAGAGAGAGTATAAGATAAAGCAGAAGTCAAAATAATGAACTACTGCAATTACTGGAAAGAAATGAGACATTTTTAATTAACTATATCCTTAGAATACAAAAAATATGTAATGGGGAAGCACTCAACTTCATTACTTTGAAACTGAATAGTGAAAAAAAATGAACCAATCTGGTCAAATAAGAAAAAATAGATATATACATGAAAAAGTAGTGGGTCATGACAGTCTGTTGTGTTGTGCTAAATGTCTGTTACAGGCATCTAGAAAGATAGGGATAGTGCAGACTAAGAAATGGGATGTGCTATGGAAGAAGTAGGGGGTAAAGGATATTGAAATATCCTGTACACCCTGGCCTAGAGATGAGTTTCACCTTCAGTTACACTTTCCCCTTCCCTATCACACAACTGTCAATCTTTCTATGGAGCAGTTATGTTATCTTGTTTCCCCTTCCTCTCGCTGAGGAAGGCTTATGAGATTCCTCTTTAACATCAAAAGCAGAAGTTGAAACCCTACTATGGGGCAACCTTTGGGGATATTCATCTGCTGAAGCAAAGTACAGAGCAATTCTTCCTGTTTCCAATGCTGCCCTCAGCTCTGAGGGCAGACTGCAGATGCCCTTGCTTCTGCAAGTGAGTCCCTACAAAGCAAGGAAAATGAATAAACCTTGCCTCTTTCAAGGCAGGGGGAATGCCCCCAGTATACAAGGCAGCAAAATTTGGAGCTCCAGAAGTAACGCTTTTAGAATTTGCATGTTCGCACTAGGCAGCACAGTATTATCAAGCAGGAGTAGCAGTTCAGCCTCACATACACAATACACACTTAAACTGTAATCTTTGTCTCAGAGGCATGGAGCCACATAGAGAGAGCTACCTGCTCTGCTTGGAGTTATTATCTTAACATAGCAATAAAGAAGTGCAGAACTCTTACCTAACTGTAAGCAGCTTACCTGGGATAGTTGGCATAGAACGACTGACAGAACTCATCTGCTTGAGGACAGATGTTTTCTGAGGTGCTACTACATGTTCTGAGAGGTTGGTGTCACTCATGAACTCGTATTTCCTTGACAGCTGTTTAATTAAAAAAAAAGCCATTAATGATGAACTGAGATATGAGCAACAAAGATCTAAGCAAAATAGTATTTTGTGAAAAGCATAAAAGAAAATAATTAATAAACAAACTATCATGCCAAACCCAAGTTTTTTATGGAATTGTTTGCGGAGTAAACAATAAAAGTAACTAGAAGTAGTAGAATTGGGTCCACATATAATATTACACACTAGCTAAAAACATGTAACAATTTGGCAGATGATTTACAGTTAGATAAATACATTTAATTCCATACAGAAAAAAGCATTACTCTAAAAAAGCTAGCTAGAAGAGATTCTGTAATCTGGAACTGTAGCATGGTTTTCCTACCATATCTTTGGAATAATACCATCAGCCAGCTCTGACTCTGATCTGCAATGTAAAAAGTTTTGAAAACATTTTTTCCTATTGCATTAACATAGCCAGCTCGGCTCCTGCAAGGCTTATCACTATTTTTCTGAAGCAAAAGAAAATCCTGTCACTGAGTACATAGTGAGATTCCCACAGTTAGGGGTATGTGTTATCTAATTTAATCAAAAGACAAAGGTATTGCTTGTTTTTGTATATTAATGCTTCTCAGAGCATGACTGTGCTTTATATCTCTCTTTTGTATAAGGACACATGGTTTAAGACAATCATAATCCTCCACAAGTTTCTCCTTGTTTCCCAAAAGAATCTTAGCTTTATATTGAATTCACTTTGCCTTTGATGACTCCTCCAAAACTTTTTTATCAAATGACTTATGCTCTCTGTGTAATTCAACAATCTGTTATTGCCTGATCCTTTAATTTAGATAGGGCTTGTGTATCAAGAGGACATCTTTTTTTAAAAAAATATTATTTCTTTTTATATTAAAAGAAGAAAAGCCTCCTGAGAATTAAACTACCAAAAAAAAAAAAAAAGAGAGGGGGGGGAAAAAGCGCAATATAAGTTATGTAAGTCATTCTAATGATCTAGCAATGCAATAAAAGCACTCAGATCATCTATGGAGTGAGAGATGCCTGTGCTTCCAAACTTCAGTCTGGCACCATTTAAGGAACACTGTTTGCAATCTTGCAATTTCCTACCAGCTGCACATTCCATAACAAAGTACAAAAGGTACAGGGCTCATCACTTTTGAAATAGCCCTGACTGCAAGGAGCTGCCGTGAAATGTCAGCACAGTCAATTGCCTCTCTGCAGGAAAGTCAATTGCCTCTCTGCAGCTTAACCCTCCCAATATAGTACTCTATTGCAAGCTAACCAAGCTTCAGAATTTGCAACTTCAGGGCTATATTATCTGTCATCATAAACAAGTAGAGATGTTCTGATTTTTCCATTGATTTGTTTCCTCCTCAGCATCTTGCAGGTTTCATTCATGGCAGGGCAGATCATCTCTGCATCCTGCATATATTTCCCTTTATGACAGCTAGAGTCCTATGTGATATATTTTTCTTTTCCTAAGCAAAGCAGTAATGTCCTCTCTTTTATGGATTATAAAATACTACTCTAAATCAGTAACATACACATTTCATGTCGGAGATAGAAATGTCAGGTGCTGTCTTCTCATCAGCAAACACCACACTGCTTCTTTTTGTTCTTTTTTTGGACCTTCTCATCTTTACTTCAGGGTGAGGATTAATTTGCAGAGCAGTCTCCTCTGATTCTGCTTTTACTGGCTTTGGTAGCACTACTTCCAGATCAAAGCTGCAGGAGCAAAAGAAAAAAGTACAAGTTGCTGAGTGATAATTTAAAAGCCACTGGTATTCTGACGTCATTTCCCTATGAAATATAAATGCAGGTCATCCTTTCCTTTGACTTTCTATAAGCCTTGCAAACTGTTGGCAAAAATTACATGATGTGCTTCAGCTGGCAACTGTGGATACAAATAAGATGCCTTCAGGAGGTATGACATCATCTTAAAGTGTTGCAAAGAATGTAAAATATTAATATGAGTGCAAATCCCTTTTTAAAGATTTGGGCATTAGCTTAAGAACTGCTAAACTAAATAGAGTTAGAGCTCATATGGCAAGTTATGCACGATGGTGATGGTGCTGAAAGCAAGACATGCTATTTTGGTTGCTGAAAACAGTGGAACAGAGTTACCATTTATTCTCATGTTTTAAATGCATACTCCTATTTATTTCACCATATTGGACAACAATGCACATATTCAGTGTAAAAAAAAAAAATCTCCATCCTTCTCTTCCTCTAACTTTTACAGTTTAAAAATTGGGCTAGTTTTCATTTTAAAAAATTATGAAATTGGTGCTGGCTTTACTCCCTCCTCTGCTGATGTAATTAGCCCATTGAACATAGGACTGAACTTATTTTACAACAAAAATTGTTAAAGCAAGTAGCATGGTCAATTTGTTGTCTCGTGCTTCCTAGAAACAAATAGGCATCATAAGAATTAAAAGTAGGCGCCTGATTTAGCTGCTTAAGTATAGTTGTCTGGTTCTGTAGAAGTCATGCTTTATCAGAGACATGGGGCTGGCAGATATGCCACAAATCATGTTTCTGTGCTACACCCTTCTTGAGTGGAAGCTGAAGGGCAGGAACATACAAGAACAGAGGGGTATCTTAAGAAGAAACACTTCCAAGTTAGGGTCGTACACTTTTGGACTTTTTACTGTTTAAAATTGAAGTACTCGAAAAGGGAAATCAGGTGTTTAAAAAAAAAATCACAAACACTGCTCAGCAAGATCAATTTCATATGTGCCTTGTTTGGGAAGAAGTTCTGTGTGCCCAAAGGATAATTTATAAAGTGATCAAAACAATTTGTGGATGAAAAAGCTAAACAATACACCTATAACTGTTCTCTCAAACTTAAAAATCTATGTTTCCCAGTGCTGCAGTTAAGAAAGCATATTAGGCAAAACATTTTACATTACTCCAGGCTTTGCCTCCTTACTTGTAAGTTTTTAAAGGCTTTCCTCTTCCTCTCCAATTTTTACAAGCAAAAGGATGCTAATTAAGTTAAAAGCTGTATAAAGACAAACTTGCAAAAAACCCAGATCTTTGTATTATGTTTGAAATGTCATTTAAATTATAAAATATTTGTTTCCTAAAAATGAAATGTAACTTTTTTCAGTGAGACTTGAGCATATTTTGTCTACTAAGGTTGAAATACTACAGCTTTAAGCCAGGAGAGAGTGATAGCTAGAGTTAAAAATAATTTTGGCATACTGTGAAGAGACTGCTAGTGGTCTTTATCCTTGAATGCCTTTTTTTTTTTTTTTTTCCAATCTTTTAGTTTCATCCCATAAAACTGTTTAAAAACCAAGACTGAAAGAAAATTTGTATTGTATTTGTAACCAACCTTTCTGAGGCAATTTTGTTTGGAGTACTGCAGTCCGAATTCATGGAAGTCAGTGAAATAACTGATAACTGACGATAGGATCTCAGCATGGATCTTGGCCGTCCTACTCTCTTGTCATCAAAATCTGGCTACAGGATGGAAAAGAGAAACATTTTCTATCAAACAACTTTGTGTGAACCTCATTTCATCCCTTCTCACTAGGTCTTGAAGATAGCACAGTTGTTTTAACATTTGCCATGAAAGAAGTTATTTGCAACCATTAATCACTGTGACTCTTCTGTCTGGATACGCTCTAAGACCTCTCAAACTCAATGATACAGTAAGTAGCTAAATAAACTACAATTGACATAATTAATTTTATGTTTGCAAAAAAAATTAAAATAAACAGTGTCTGCTGATCTTATTTTGAACAGACCTGGGGCATGCCATTAAAGTACTTGCTTGAGCAAATAGATTTAGTTAGTCCTTGCTCCAAGACACTAATCATGCTGCTTCTTCAATACAACAGATTCTGCCATCTCTATACATTAATGCAGCCTTTTTAAATTATATGTTTGCAAATATTGGAGAAAGTTTATTTCCCTAATAGCCAGACAGGAAGAACAAGAGGATTCTCCAGGTCATCATGTATCCATATTGCACAAAGCCAAGTATGCTGCACCGTCTCTGTCTGGAAAGCATGAGGTAGAGCATGTTCTGCAGTGGAATGAGAAAAAGGAGATTTCCCTCCAAATCTCCTTGAAGAAGATTTAGCTATCACAATGGAAATATTCAGCTTGATGATGATGGTTATTTAGGCTTTGCAGTCTGGTACAAAGTTAACTGAAACAATCTATCTGACTTATTTCCAAATGCTTTCCTGTTACTCTTGTTAACAAGGTAGGGACAAAAAAATCACATTTCTTGGCTAATACTAGAACTGTCTTCTTTCTTCAGGGGTGACTTCTGGGATCTAAAATTGTAGAGTGCAGTCAGCTCTTCTCTCTTTTTCTGTTTATTTCCTGGGATAAGCAAGCCTCTCCCTAGTTAGCTCATCATATCATCATGTCATGATATGAGGCAGGTTTTTGAGAATTTCCCAGTGCGTGCATACCATAAACTACTTTTGTAGCCTACTTCAATTTCTGTCCCATAAACAGGATATGAATAACTTCTACAAAACTTCTCATATTAGAGTACGGGGGTTTGTTCTGATTATCCAGAAAATATTAAAAATTTATGCATAATTTCACATGCCAAATTCTCAAGTACTTTGCTTCTGATGTCATTTCTCACTAAGACTCTGATGTGTAGCAGAAGACTTGGAAACATTTGTAGTTTCAAGAATAATTTTCAAGTGTTTTGCAGAGTTTACATGCAATGAGTTTACATGCTGCTCATCCTTTGAATGGCCAGAATCTTGTGATAAAGACACAAGGGCTGCATAACTTTTTTTTTTTCTTTTCTTTTCTTCTAATAAAAAAACTCAGACCAGCCACTAGAGAGTCAGATATGGTAAAACGGCAGTAGTGCCATTCAAAAAGTACATTCTCTGTTCTTGCAAAATTTTAAATAGGTTACTTGGTTTTTTTATGTGCTGATCTGTAAGAGCGCTGAAGGGTTCAAGGATTAGACAAGATTGCTAATTGTGGATTACAGTCTCTATTATTGCCAAGGATGGAGGCATGGGACTGAAAATAAGAAAAACATACTGAGATAAATACACAGAATTTTCATCATATTGGTGCATAACACAGCACAAATCCAAAATTTAGTTTAGAAACTTGCTACTTTTTCCCCTATAAAAGAAGAAATAAACCCTCTTACAAAATCATCAATGCTGAAAGCAACAACATAAAATAATTTCTAGAGCAACTGGTGTTTAATCCCCAAAACCAGCCAGTATCATTCTTGCTGGCCTGCACAAGCTCAGATAGACTATTTTACTCAAGAATTGTCTGGAGAGAAAATTTGTGTTGAGAAGATATCCTCCAATTCCCATATATTTCAGTTTGGTCTCAACTAACATTTATAGTATTATACACATGATAAGTTTTGCTTACAACACAGCTGGAAGTGGCTAGCACAGGGAGACATCAATTGCAGATCAAAGCCCTAAACAACTAAGAAAAATTAGAAAGAGGAGAAACACGAGAATTCGCTTTTACTTTCTCAATAAGCCAGAAAAGAATTGCAATTTTAATAGACATAATAAAATACTCCAAATCTTCCAGAACGAGGAATATTTGATACATCAAAGAATTGAACCAACTCTTACTATAAAACTCAGGTCTTACTACCTTCAGATCACAAGAAAACACACAAAACCCAAAAAAGTTTAGCATGTGTTTTTGTTTAGAAGAACAAGGTGTGTATTAAGTAATGAGAAAGGGCAGGAGAGGTTAAAAGGAGAGCAATACCAATTCTCTGGCTCCATATTGTTTTTCCACTTTAACTTTTAAATGCTTGAAACATTCCTCCATACGGTCATGGAAAGGACGAAGATTATCAGAAACTCTTCTTTCATGAATTTTAATTCCAGCCCCAAGGAAAGGTATCTTGAAGAAGGAAAAAAAGAAGAAAAAAGTTAGAATATTAAACTGGGTCTGACAACCCTTCTAGCTCCATTTAAAGTATCTGCTAAGTGAACTGCGACACTCTTACTGCAATTGGCAGACAGATTTGTCAGTTGATCTCAGCTTTTAGCAGCAACTACAAGATGGAAAGGGCTCTGGAAAAATGGACTTGCTCAGTAAATTTTTGAAGAATGTTGGCTGCCTCATAGTGACTGTTTTCTCTCTTCTACATATTTTAATATTAATCACTTATGAGATTAAACATACCATGAGAGAGTTTAAGAAATTCTTAGACTACTAGTCCACCTGCTTATGAAGGTGCCTGCCATAGTTTACAAGAAAGAAGGTAGGGATGAAAAAATATCCAAGTAGATTCCAGGCAGGTGGTTTCAAACTCTTTTCTTTCCAAATGGAGGATTAAATGACTGGGAAAGGTTTCAATGAATCTACTGGGGACTTAATCCTGTGATCACATTGACAATTGCTGCAGCAATTTAATATGTTAATGCCTGGTTACTGAAGGTGACCTCTTCCTTCCTCCTCGATTTTACTCTGCAGACTTCCTCTGTACTCCCCACATCACACGAAAAATGCAGTAAGATAATGCTTCAAAAGACAAATGAACAACTCAAGCCATGACCAGAGGCAGCTTGAATTTCTTAAAAAAATCCTTCTTCTTTGTCAGAAGTGGCTTGCTTACCAAATAAAAAAGAGAAAAAAAATTTATAATGAAGCAAATATGATAGTAATAGTGCCTTTCTAACCCTTCTTCCCTACAATGCTTTCCCCTTTGCTATTATATAGCTACTATCATCTCTGCTGTTATATTAGTGTAATAATAGCCAGTTGAAAGCAAACAAAACAAATCTTATCTTCAAAGATAATGGACAGCACACTTTGACATGTTGTTTAATTAATAATAAACGTATTCACAAAGAGAAACTTTGTAGTGCTTCTCTAAAATATAAAGACATTCCATTTTTCTTCAGTCTTTGAAGAAGGTGATTTGTGAGATTTGTGCAACATACTTTTAGCTACCCTTCTGCCAGTAACCTTTTCTAACTACTTTACCATTGACTTTTAACTGTTTTGCATTAATGTTTGGGGCTTTCTTGTAAAATCCACTTAGATTCCATGCTTCCTTTTTGTGTTCTGACCCTATAAACACTATTAATGTTGTATACATTGGTCCACCTATTGACCTGATCATGTTTTATGGAAGTTCAATTTCAATATAACTGTTAAAAACATGGTATTAAAACCCATCTATTAGAGAGACCTGTTTGTCCCCTTTAGAGGGATTTACAGGGATAGATATAAATTACCACTTTATTTCCTAATGCCAAATGGTACTACAGACAATTTATACCACTACATCCACTGAGTACTTCTGATGGTCAGAAAGCAACCATATACAGAGCCTGTGGTGGGCAACGATACAGGAGAAAGCTGTAAAGTTTGGTGACTCAAACTAAAAACCAAACTGAGATGAATCAAAATGAAACAGGAAGAAACTTCAAATACATTGAGAAAATAGTGCCAAGAAAAATCCATTAAAACTATTTGGAAGATTCATTTCAAGGTTGAGAGAGCAATAAATGATTAATTCTTGCTCTTTCTCATTTATGAAACAGAGATAGAATCATAGAATCATTGAATAGTTTGGGTTGGAAGGAACCTTTAAAGGCCATCTTGTCCAACCCCCATGCAATGAGCAGGGACATCTTCAACTAGATCAGGTTGCTAAGAGCCCCGTCCAGCCTGACCCTGAATGTCTCCAGGGATGGGGCATCTACCAACTCTCTGGGAAACCTGTGCCAGTGTCTCACCACCCTCAGCGTAAAGAATTTCTTCCTTATATCTAGTTTTAATCTACCCTCTTTTAGTTTAAAACCATTACCCCTTGTCCTATCACTAGAGGCCCTACTAAAAAGTTAGTCTCCATCTTTCTTATAAGCCCCGTTTAGGTACTGGAAGGCTGCTATAAGGTCTTCCTGGAGCCTTCTCTCCTCCAGGCTGAACAACCCCAACACTCTCAGCCTGTCTGCATAGGAGAGGTGCTCCAGCCCTCTGGTCATCTTTGTGGCCTCCTCTGGACTAACTCCAACAGCTCCATGTCTGTCCTGTGCTGAGGACCCCAGAGCTGGACGCAGTACTCCAGGTGGGGTCTCACCAGAGTGGAGTAGAGGGGCAGGATCCCCTCCCTCGACCTGCTGGTCATGCTGCTTTTGATGCAGCGCAGGATACTGTAGCCCTCCTCTCATGGATGGCATAAGATTAAATCAATGAGGAAGAATTTTTTAGTGCATTAGTACAAAGAATGAGACATGGAACATGATGAGATATATCTTGAGCCATTCACTTCTGATAGTAAAATTCCAGATTAACTCACACTATTTCATAACATCCCTCTTGAAAGGGAGATCACTATATTATGCCTTCATATAGCAATTACTGTGCCCATTCATTTACACAGCAAACAGTTCTTCCTCACTTAAACCATCTAAATTTCAGAGGACTTAGCAGTTAGTGGTTTCTTAACAAACTACCTATGTGCAAAAGTGTGTGCGTCTTCTCTCTTAGTCATTTTGCCATGTATCGATGGCAATAATTTCTATCTGGACTGGATAATGCAAATAGAATTGATAATTTCTGAGGTCATGTTTTTTTTCCCTCCATTATCACAACAAATGCTTAGGCCAATGAAAAGAGCCATTTCCCCTTGAATCTCAGCAAAAATAGTTTTTTTCTCCTACCACCGCCATAGGTGCATGCTTCTCTTTGAGGACAAAAGGGTTCTGCAGTTGGTTGGCTTATCATATGTTCACTAAAAATAAAAAACCCAAATAACCTCATTGCTGCTAGCATAGGCAGAATTTTCAGTTTTCTTAGGGAGATATAGCTTAAAAATATTTACTACTAGTCTTCCGTGCTAATTGTCCCACAAAAGATAAGTAGCAGCAGTCTTGAAGGGTTATTGAGCATGAAAATAACTCCTGCAAGCAACTAGCATTCCATTAAGGTTTCTAATGAAAACAAAACAAAACAGAAAAAAAACCCAAAAAAGGAAACCCCACCCACCTCTAGGAAGGAGTTACTTCCCAAGAGAAATTCTGACATTTGCAAATACTTGTTTTCCCAGCAATTCATGAAGTCCTTATGACTTTTGTCATGCTCTCAGTTTTGCCTCCAGGAATACAACCTGAGTTTGAAATCCTGGCCCTTTTAACCATAAATGTAGCCAAGTACACGTGGCTTTTGGTAAACCATTCCAAATGATGTGTTCTACAAAGTACTTTTCTGGCCTACTGTTTTCCCTACGACGTAAGGAGATACAGGGGTAATTCCCCTGATTCTAGTAGCATTTCATCTAACTCCTAACAGGCACTATAATGATGATACTCCTCAGGAAATATGATGTGATTGTTGTAGTTGAGCCATTTCTCCAGTTTAGGCACAGATTTTAAAAAAACCTGAAGGACAGGATCGCTTACATCCCCAAGAATGTTTTATCCAACACATGCCACATCAGAGGGTAAGGAATTATGCTGTTTGGTCAGTGATCTTAGTGGGTTAGTAATGGAATACATGCTAATCCTGTTAGGCACGTTAAAATTGAAGGAGTTGAAGCTCTGTTTCCTACTTAAGGGAAACTATTAATATCAAAATAGAATAATAAATAGATAGTCCTTTTACATACTCTGAAACAGAAGGTTTAGTCTAAGAGAGAATATGTTACTATAAGCTCCTTTTCAAATAAATACTCTGAATTCATCAGAGAGCTACACAGAAAGTTTGTAGAAGAATCTTATTCTTCTACCACTCCCTGCTTTGGGGAAACAGTCAAAAACAAAAAAGCCCTCAAAAAACCTCCCAAAACCCAACCCCAAACAAATGGTAAAAATGACACAATCATCTAAATGCTATGTTCTCCCGCTAGAAAGGAACAGAAAAAAGGAATAGCTGATGAAGCCTCAGATCACTGCTCTCAGTAAGAAGTTACCTGCCAAGCAATTAGATCTTTGAGTCTATTAAGCTTTTCTTGATCCTCTGGATGGTCTCTGATATATGCTTCTGTAAAGAAAGCCTTAGACAAAAAAAAAAAAAAAAAAAAAAAAAATATTCAGTCCATCATTTCAACAGGTAAAGAAATCAGTGATTACTCCATTGACTCCAGCTGGTGACCAGACTATTGGTCATCAAATGAGATACATGCATGCTCCTTAACCAGATGCTGCTAGTGATAATTCCTTCTTATATCCGTTGAGAACTGAGGTTTCTCTGCTTTGTTAAAAGGTATTCAGACTTCATCCAACGCTTCTGAGCTTGAGACCTTTACTATGAAACCCAAATATTGTTTTATTAAGCTTGCATTGAAACTAAAAAGGCACAAATTTGGAGTATCATGACTTAAATTGATAAATTATCATTTTATTCAAGCATCGTACTTACTGACATTAGCCAGTGTTACACAATAAAGAAACTGAACTCTTTCATAGATAAGCAGAAGAAGATATTGCATATACATGGCCTTTTGCTACCCAAAAGTTTTATCCCCATGTACAAAAGAATGTTGCTATTTGTCCATGACTGCCAAATATCTAAACAAATGATACTCTCAAATTAACATAGCGTAAGTCATACTCCTCCAGAATATGTCATGTGTACTGCATGTACCTTATGTTTGTACATATATATATGGCAACTTTTCAGCACTATCTGAGTCTATCTGACATGCTGAGCCTACTGAACATGGCACATGCTTTTCATCAGGAAATGGCAGGCAGAAATAATAGAGCTCTACAGCGGTGGGGTAATGCCATATTCATTTTTATCAAAAAATTTAATAATTAATAATTTAGAATTTAAATTTACATGAGTTTTTAACATTCCTGCTTTCTCTCCTGCCTCGCTTTCACAAGGTGGTCTTAGGGACAAATTTTCTACAGTTCAGTTCCTCAAGACATTCCATTTTCCATGTATTGCCAGAACAGTTTTTATTTGTATTCACATTTTTTAACAACAAAACCTGCTATGCAGAATGGCTGCAGTTACTGAGAAAACCTGATAATGGTTTAATTGATAACCCAGATCTAAATACTCCAGATCTACTGTAGGATAAACCCGATTGATTTACTCCAGACCAAATCTTTTGATGTGAGAGCGCCTATTTCATTACAAAAGGGGTATCTCGTCTCACATGTATATGAAAACCCTCATAACTGCAATTAATATTGAGCTGCAGTTACTCTAGTTTGCCAGTTTCTGCTTTCAAAGACAGATGTGACCAGGATATGAGGCTCTCTTAATCAGTAGAGTTATGGCTTTCATATTCCCAGCCCACATTCCACTGCCACTTTGAACAAAGGATGCAGGAGGATTATGAAGTAATATATCTGAATATGTTCTCTCCATTGACTTAAAAGCTCTTACCTTCTCATATTTAGCAAAGCCACCCATAACAGCTGGATCAACAATTCCATTCAGAAGCATAGAAAGTGGATTAATAGGAAGGTTCTCATCACTTTGGTACTGGTTAATCATCATCAAAATTTTTTCATTTGTTGTGGACATAGTCTCAATAGCATTCTCTAAAGGACTAATTGTAGTCTATAAAGAAACAAAAGACTTTTAAAGTTTATAAAGAGATAAAAATGTCTTTTTTGTTTTATAAAACTTCACATATATGAACAACATTCTTACAATTCAGCAAACCAACACAGATTTGTTCAATTCTCTTAGGACTTGGTCCTGAAACTATAAATAATCTTGTAAGATATATTGATCCTAGCAGTAGAAAGATAAAACATAAGTAATAACAGTTTTGTATGTACAAAAATAAGAACAATAGCCTCGTGTGATAAACTTGCAAATGATTTTGTACATGAGGATTCATGTAGATACATGTTTTATGGGTTCTTAGCATGTTAATACACACCTGTGACATGGAGACAACCTCAAACCATCGTAAAATTCCAGGAAGTTTGTATGCTGTAACAAACGATGTTCTCTCAATCCACATAGACTATTAAAAAAACATAGCAGGGAGAAAATGATACTTCAGGATTTAAACTTTAATCTCTTCTGCCTTCTGAAATGTCAGAGTGAAAATAATGTAGATGGAAAACATATGCACATTTTTGCAGGCAAGGACACTGCAAGCTGAATCTAGCACAGTAATTTGCACAAATCATTTTTCTGATTTCAGATTAGGTCATCTTCAGGCACTAAGCCTGCACAAAGCAGACGAAAAAGAAAATTACCCTTGAATTTTTTAGTATCTATTCCTATTTTTGCCATTACAGATTGAATGACTGACTAAATGACCTACTCTCCCCTCTACCCAGATAATACTTCCCCCTTCCACTTTCAAAACATATTCCTGTAATTAAAAGCAGTAATAGCCCTATAACAACTTGCCAGCATTCTTAGTTTTTTTCCTCTTTCGTTTTCCTCTTCTGAACAAGACTAGCTCTTGGTATTTTAAAATGCCAGTAGTTCACTTACCCTACTGCTCCTTATTTTACCAATATCAGCTCATCTAAAGTGCCAGTACTGAGAAACATAATAATGAATGCAATGAAGACATAGTTCAACTATCCAAATTTCCACCCATCTGAAGTAAGTATGCATAAATCTATTGTTGTCAGCAATGAAAACATTAACCATTTAATTTTTGTAAAGCCAATTAAATGTATATTCATAAATAGGTTCAAAACTCTCCAGTTTGCAAAGGAAGCCAATGTGCATCATGAGTCTTGATAATACAGTGCAAAGCTGGGATGTCAGGGTAGAGTTTGCATCTGCAGCATTTAATTTAAGAGCAGGTAAGAAGCTCCTTACACAAAATTGTTGACTTTACTGATCAGCACGAACATAACTGAAATTGTACATTTTTGAAAAAAAATGGCTTTTCCCATCAGTCACCCAAGAGCACAGCTTTAGCCATAAAGATTGGATGGTATGGTTTTCACGACAAACTATAAAATATCAGGTATCTGTAAAATTAAAATATAGAAACTTAGCACATTTTTATGCGTGACACTGAGAAATAAATTATAGTGTTGCAGTTTTCCTAGAATATTTGAACAATGAAGACTATTTCTCAGCCTTGCATGGGAATAAAAATGACATAGGTAGTACTCTGTCAAGATTTCGCAGGACTGATGAAAGCAGACAACACACACCTCTCTGCCAAGCTGGCAGCTGACAAAAGTGTCGTAAACTACAAGAGGCAAACCGTTTGATATTTATTTACATGTCATCTTGTTTCATAGTGAAAATCTGTACCAGAAAACGTTACTGCTTAACACAAATGCGTTGAACATACTTAACTACATAATGTTTACCTGCAATCGAAACAGTAATGTACCATTGAGTAAGTACATAGGAGTAGTGCTGAAATAGAGAAATCTTGCCTTTTTTTTTTTTTTTTTTAAACCAGATCCTAAAATTAGAGTGTCTGTAATGAGTAATCTGAGACCAAAAGTATCTAGATCAAAATTCAGTCACAGCTACTGGAACTGCCTCCATCACCCTGTCATTGATTTACTTACAGCAAATTCATTTTCAGGGTCCACAGATCCTTTTCTGACTGGTCTTGAATAGTGGAACCGGTGCACATTGTTGGACTTATAAAAACTGAAAGATTTTAAAAAAAGAGTATTTTAAAACACAGAATTCAGAAATTTATGGATCTTGTTATCGCAGTTAAATATTTCATTTTGAATCAGTTGAGTTTTTAATTAAAAGAAAATTTACTACTCAGAAGAAAAAGCACTTTACTGAAAACTCAGGAGACAAAACTACTTTATCTATAAATCAGAGTCAACACACAGTATTTTACAAGTATTAAGCTTCAGCTTGTGACTAGGTGTAATTTCCAGGTAAAAAAATTCCAGAACTCCCAGATTAATGTTAAAACCTAGAAAAGATTTTTACTTTCCTGCATTCTTGCTGTGGCATGCACACTGTTTGCCAACTTTATAATGGCATACAAAAGGAGTACATTTTGTTAAAAATAATTGACTGAACAGAGCAGATATATGGACTGAAATACATGTGTTTTTTCATCCACGGTGCATGCCAAATCAGTTTAATCATGTCTAACAATTCTGCTCACAATGCAGAAAAATAGTTATTCAAGAAACTAAACATTTGAATCCATTAATAATTTCTTGCGATGGATAAGAAAATGTATATAAACACACTTGCAGAGGGGGACATCAATGCAAAGAAATCTATTGCAAATTCATGTTATAGTCTATTCTATTTAGCTAATGAATCATTCTCAATCAATGTGAGCACATATTTCCACTAAACTCGTAACCACTCGGCTTTTAGCACTGGCTAATTTGAAAGAACAGAGATTGCAGTTTTGGTTAAGTATTTTGCTGTCCACAGAAAAATCTCTCATTTAGGTTTTTAGTTTTGGTTTTAAAGAGGAATTCAATTTTAAGACATTATAAGTAAAAGCTAATTTTGCAGAGCAAAACGAATCTCAGCAATACCTTACAGTCAAACCAAACCATGTTTTGGCAGTCTAGAGAAACAAATAAACAGAGACACCTCAGACAGCTGAGCTAAGCAAACTTCTGTTGTGTTAGTTGATAGGAACCTATGGTTTCCGATCCAAACTACTAAGATTATCTTCATCAATAAGGAAAAGAAAGTGGAAAATAGTGCCATACTGACTCAGATCACTTTACAGTTGAAATCTGAATATCTGAAAGGACAGATATTTTGAAGCTCTTTCATAGAATAAATGCGTTGCCATCAACTAATGTAACTAACAATTAAATGCCCAATAAAGTACACTCATAAAAATAAATCTCTAAGACCAGATGAAATTAGCAGTTTGGTTGAATTCTGCAGCTGAGACAAACAATTACAAAATCTCCCATACAACAAGAGATTGTACTTTATGTGGAGCACTTTGCTAAATAAAAATGTTACAGGTTCACAATGTGGTTGGTACTACACTAAAATCTAGTCGAACAAGACCAGATTTATAACTGTCTTGCAGTTACTGATTTAAAAATGAATTCTAGTAGAAATTGGGACCACAGTTGTTTGTTTTGGGTCGGGGTTTTTTGCTTTGGTGGTTTTTTTGGTCATTTTTTTTAATCCTGTAGTATGAGGCCTGTACTTATATCTGCTTTATTTATTTTGGTGTATGTGGGGAGGTGATTCTTATTTTTCCACTCTGAATCAAGTGAAATTTCAGTAAAGATTCTATAGAGAAGGTGATACCTGGTTTGAATCCAGCTGTGGAACAGCTAGAAATGAATTCATCTCAGCCGATAAAAAGAAGCCTTCTATCTTCAGTCTCGTTTTGAAAAGTCATAATACGCATGTTGTTAAAGCGTTTAGTCTGAGTTTTTGTTTAAATGCAGAGGCATTGCAAAGCTTTTCTGGCATTAAAAATGCAGGCGCCTCAGTTTACCTGGAGAAATTTTAGCTTAAGTTGCCTGTTTCAACCAGTTGCAATTAGGGAGATACAGTGAAGTGACACCTTGTGCTTTCACAAGGCACTGACAAGAATAGGGAGAAAATATGGCCTGCCTTTCCCGATGGTGCTTGTACTTTTTGCTGTCCTTAAGTTACAAGATCATCTAGTTCCAACCCCCTGCCACGGGCAGGGACATCCTCCACTACACCAGGTCGCCCAAAGCCCCATCCAACCTGGCCTTGAACACTTCCAGGGATGGGGCATCCACAGCTTCTCTGGGCAACCTGTGCCAGGGCCTCACCACCCTCACAGGGAAGAATTTCTCCCTTATAACCAACCTAAATCTACCCACTTTCAGTTTAAAACCATTGCCCCCATCCTGTCACTACAGGCCGTGGTAAAAAGTCTCTCTCCATCTTTCTTGTAGTCCCCCATTTATATACTGATGGATTTGGAGCCAAAAATCTCACAAGCCTGAAGTCAACCAATATTCCAGTAGGTACTGTATGGAGTTTTGGCATCAGCTATTAGAATGAACCATCACTTTTCACATGCAGTCAGAACACGTAATTAGGAGTATGTATTAAGTTCAACCTGTTCTACATTGGGTTAGGAGTTTGGAAATACTAGCCAGTCTGTTCTCAAAATACTTTGGACAATTCATTTCCTTTACTCCTTTATAAAATTTTGAACGTAGTATCAATGGAAACCATTTTGCCATCAAGTGCTTTGCCAAGACAAACAAGAGTCTGTTGTACAAAAGCCTTCAACTCAATCATTCTCATACTGCCAGCCACCTCTAAAATCCTCTCTCCATCACTTGTCTAAGAAGCTGTGTTGAAAACTCAATAGTTTGGACTCAAAGCATGGATTCCACCTCCCCTCCCTGTAACCAGATGCTATTCCTTACGTGGGAGATGGGTAGATGTTCCTTCATGAAATTCCTGGGGAATACATGCCAGTAAACTAAGACAATAAAAGCTGTAAGATTCATTGGCAAATAAGTGAGTTCACAAAATAATGGTTGTCAGTTTAGGAATATGGACTGACTTTCATTACATTATCTATTACAGAAATTCACTTACTTTAGAATTTGATCAGGTACTGCCTTATTTTTGAATTTAGGTTGCTCCTCCAGGACTGGTTGCACTGTAAAACACTGGATATCTGAAATCGTGAAAGTTAAGGGCATGTTATTAACTATCAGTATGAAATACTGTAGGCTGTGGAGGAACTAAAAAAATAATTAAAGAAGACATTTCCTGATGAAAAATCTGCAGGGTTCAGGGTTTCATTTGTGGAGCTTTCTTGGCCAAAAAAGGAAAAATGTGCCAGTAGTAACCAGTGAATATATATTAATATTACTTTTGAACTGCATATTTTTATTATTTACTGAATATTGAATACCTGTAGCTGAATTTATCACAAAGAATCATTCATTAAATTTTACGGCCAAGCCAACTTACAAAAAGAATATCAGCAACATCTGATGTTAACAGTTTCACTAGCTTTAGACATGCATAATGTCATGACGTTTAGTATTTCATCTTTGTAATCTGTAATTGAGCAGCCCTTTTACCTGACATTTCCTTTTTCTATGAAAGCATTACTTTTTAATCTGAATACTGTGTTTGTAAGTAAATATATCATATTCTTATATATTTCAGTATATTTGAAACTCATGCCCTCTGGTTAGATTCCGTAGCTTTTTCTTAAGTACATACGCAGCGCATGTCCTGTTAGTTGCAAATAGACTTGAGCCAATTCTACATTAAGAAAGGACTGAAGCATATGATCTCAAAACCAATAACATTAGTTAAGACATAAGACAAACTAGGAGAGCGTGGCTCTCAAGCTTAATGTACTATTTTAGACAAGCTTGTAATACTCTCTGTGTCAGTCCCAACAATGTGAAATGAAAACAGTATTCCTTTTCTCCTCCAGCTGGTTCCATCAGAATATACTCAAGAGAGCACATGAAGTGTTACAATATTACCTTGAAAATTAATAAAGGAAAATCAACACATGGCAAAACAAAAAGTCTGATACTGCGAGGTGGTCTCGTATCTGCTCAGCCAGTAATGATCTAAATCAGAACATGAAGAAAAAAAGATAATGCGAGCAAGCAACTGTTAGAGTACTTTTAAACAAGAATAATTTAAGGCATTCTAAAAGGTGGTTAATGATGTTTGTGAATTAATTTTCCTAGGAAAATTACTGAGAGTGACATAAGGCATATTTATGTTGCCAAGAAATACATGTGATACACAAATGCCAGTCAGAACAATGTCCAAGGAAGACATGAATTTAATATCAAGACACAACAGCTAGGAATAATAGCCAATAATAGACAATTTGCTGCTTTAAACTTAGCCAATTCAGGTGTTCATCACTAGGTTTGCCATCTGAAGAAAATAAAGGTAAACCATGTATGAACTTGAATACATTTTCTTCACTGAAAGGGTTGTCAAGCACTGGAACAGGCTGCCCAGGGAAGTGGTTGAGTCACCATCCTGGAGGTATTTAAAAGATGTGTAGACATGGCACTTAGGGACATGGTTTAGTGGTGGACTAGGTTTATGGCTGGACTCAATCTTCAGGGTCTTCTCCAACCTAAATGATTCTATGATGACTGAAAGAGACAGGCTCCTTAGAACTGTTTGAAAACCAGGAGCAAACATCTTAGGAACAAAACATAAAAGACACACAGGACATATAATTAAAACTGCAAACTGAGCTGCCACGTTAATAAACTTTCATCCTTTTTAGGAAATTATTCTTCCACATAGATAAACTCTTGGTAAAAACAAGGTTTCCCCAACCCGCCCTCATTCTGTAATCTCCCAGGTGTTCAAGGATACATTGACCAGGAGAGTTTTTCACATCCTCTCCAGGTGCTGAGGTGGTGTTCATCTTCTCTGCAATGGGAAACTGACTCATCAGCTGTGCCTGGAAATCCTCTCTCCTCTCATATTCCTTCCCACGATAGATGAATACTTTGTTCTGCAAGGAATAAATAGCTGATTTCTTGGGCTGTCTGATGCTGAGGCAGAACTTACAGATGCATGCTTATCAGTACAAAGATACAATGGGGTCTCCAAATTTTGGAATGAGTGTTACTGTTTTCCAAATAGTCATTAACTATAAAGCAAGACACCTCTTTGACCAGGTGCTGGAATGCAGCACTGACTCCAGAGACAATACTTTGTGCTGTTAGACAGAATGAAGATAAACTGGCATCATCACTGACGATGCTCCTGTAAAGCAGAATAAAATCAGAATGGGAGGTGAGAAAAGTACTGAAATTCCTTTTCTTCTTGTCAAGTAAAAGGATTTGCTTTTCCGGGTCCAGGTTTCACAGCTTTCTAATACCAATATATAGGGTTCTTCTAGCCTGCTTCCTCTCCTTGTGTTATGAAATGTCCTCATTTACAATACAGTCCAACCCCAAATGGGCTCATTTGTAGTTCAGTTTCCTTCATTTAACAGCATACTTCTATAATACCAGAAACAAAAGGTGCACACTTCCTTTGGTGTAATATTAGCATATATTCCCACAACCATTTAAGAGAAAGAATCAGCTTAAACGCATCTGAAAACATTTCATGCATATTCTTACAAGCAACAATTCAGATTCTGACTACAGTCCTGCATCCAAGCAAAACCAAATCCATGGCAAATATCCCCAGAGACTCACTTGCAATGATAGAGTAGGGTCATGATTTTAGAAGCATATGAAAATAGGTGAAAAAAGTAAGAATTTTAACAGGCTTACCCTTAGAAATGTGGGGAATCCTTGTCCATAATACCCAACAGCAAAATAGTCTGGTTTAGGTCTCAGAATTTTCATGATGTTTTCATAGAACTTTGCTTGTTGAATCTGAAAACAAAACCAATTACAATTACTTCTGTTTAGGGTTTTTTTCCATTTATTATTTGACCTCTTCAGTAGTACTGCACTATGTACTACAGCTATCAGTGAATATGCAAGAGTTATCAAGTATCAGTTGGTAAGCTACAGCAATAATCAGGTAGCATGCACATGGCACATGACGCTGCTGTGGTACATTAAATATTGTTTACATTTATATGCAAATATAATACATAGCTAAATGTGTATGGCTTCAACTTCAATTATTTGACCTCAGAATCAGCTTACCCTTAATTTACTAGCATGAAAAGGAAAAAAGCAAACACCAAAGTCGCATTTTACACTTCAAACACTTAACATTACTGAAATAGTACATTTGGAAAAACTCCCTACCTCAGATGTTTTCTTAGGTGTGGATCAACTCAAGCTTTTGCCCTAGCATCATGCTAAGGGCACACACCATGTCAAGGGCCTCGAACAACGTCTTCCATAAAATACTAAGTGTCATAGAGGTTTACTATTTCTATTTCCTGTGTTACATCTATGAGACACGCAACACTGCCACTTAAATGGAATGGGCAAAAATACTGTCTTTATCTTTTAGTTTATGATAAAAGCAGAATTCATTGAGAGGAAAAGAAGCTTGCTTTATACACAACACAAGAACATCGTGTTTTGATTCCCATGGTTTCTTTGTGGAAGATTCAGGGATATCTATTGGATTTATTAACATTTGTTAAAGATCATGCACGTGTGGAGTCTTGGGGGTGGGGAAAAAGAAGGTATGTGGTGAAGGGGATTCTTTTTAGACTAATTAAATTTTAATGAAAACAAATAATTGAATATTTATCTTCCTTTAAGATCTTCCTCCTAGCCTTTGGACCTGGTTCTAATTCCTTGTGATGTATTAATTCCCCAGTCCCCAGTTAGGACAGAATTCTTTAAGCTTGTCAAGATTTGAGTTCCTAAAAGAGAAAAATTTCAGGGAAGAAATGCATCCAGGTGTTTTTTCTACCCTAAAGCAGCACAAAGGTCTCAAAACCCTGTTATATTTCTTTTATACATGTCCTTTAAATTGCGCTAATTGAGAACGTGTTTCTCTCATCTATAAAAGTTTCAAAATATCTCAATGAGCAGATGTCCATGCAACTTTAACAAACAGTTCTTTATGAATCTCTACCACTGGAACATTACAACAAGATAGCAATGCTTTGACAAATCAATTAAAACCCAGGTGTATACAAAAAGCTCATAAGCAGCTCTATCATTTGACAGCTCAAAAGTACTAATTTCTGTGACTGCAATAATTTGAAGAGCTGTATATGATCTTACCAGGTTTTGACTTAGAAGTTCATAGTCAAAAACTTCCTTTTCATACTGCTCTGCAAGTTCTTTGCATAAAGATATGGCTTCTTCCCACATCTGTAATGTGACCACATATTCAAAAAGTAAATCCAGTACCAACAAACAAGTTTTTAATGCATCGCTGTTTAACTACAGTTTTATTGATTATGCTATCTTTAAATTGCAGTCATTTATTAACTGCACATTTAGAATGGAAGACTCAAGGCAATCATAAACTTTAGGAAAACAGGTTAATGTAAAAAATAAAAGTGTTTTATGGTTCATTATAGAAAGGAATAAGTAAACCTACTTTATTCTTACAATAAGATAATAAAAAAAATCACCTAATCTTTCAGATACATTGAAAAAGAAGAGTAAATCACTAAGGTGCATAGCATCCAGAATACACCCCAAGCATAGGAGCAGTGTATGAGGGGATGACACCTGCCTCTCTAAAACACTTCATTTTACAAGAAATTCAGAAGCATATATAATCATAGGTAGCCTTGCATATGGACAGCTAAAAGATTACAAGGCTTAGACTTAAATTGCCACTTGCCCAGAGTAGCAGCTTGTTTCTTTCCACACAACTTAATAGCTACCTCTGAAAATTACTGTGAGGAATTACAGAGCTGCATTGGAAAGACTAGGACACTTTTTCTCATCTGCTATAGGCACTTAATGTACATAGCACAAAAGTGGTCTTAAAGCAGATATATCCTCGAGACAGGGAGTTTCTCAAATTCTATCAGTCTTCTCATCTATTCAGAATAAAGGAGACAAAAGGGGGTTTCTAAGCATAATTCTCTACCGATGTAAGGTCACTGGTGGTCACACACATTATGACCTTTTTTACATGGTGCCACCTACTCCTAGGCTAGGCAGTTCTGAACCTGACAGCTGCATTCAGCTGCCTGATAACCTCCTTTGCTGTGTCTGAGGAGAACCTGAATGCTAGGTAGATCAGAACTCCTGAGGATTTGATTATTCTGATACAGTGGGTGGGGACTGTACATTGTAGTTATTTCAGATGCCAACAAAAAAACTTGAGAAGTTATAAATAGCGCTGCATTTTCCTGTGCAGTGCTGAAGCACCAAAAACTTTCTACCTTCTGAATTATAGGAGGGATTTTTGTGGGGGAGTTATGCCTTTATTTTGCAAGAAGTAGTAATAAATTGCCTTGCCCTTTCATACCTTTGGATACAGCTGAACAAGGCACAATGACTTAAAGGCCTTATTGGGTCATAAGATTCATGATCCAGCACTGCAGATTTTTTCCCTGCTTTCTAGTCCTTTGCTTTATTTCCAAAAATCTCAGCTCTACTGTCATTGTATTGACAGGCAATTTTATTAACAGTTGTTTCTTTTTTTTTTTTTTTGAGAAGCTGAACTAAACCCAGGTACTGAACATCAAACTACTACATTTTAAATTTGGGATACAATTCTCAGACTTCTCTGAAAGAAATAAGGCCATTTTGAACTGTCTGTTTTGTTGGGAGATAATGACTGAATGGTTTAGAAATGCAATTTATGTAGTCTGTCGTCTTTTCCTAGTAAAGGATAGTACATTCAACATTTTTTGTTATTTTATTACTGCCTGACAGTAAAAAACCATTACCCCTCAATGTGGTTATTGAAAGAACATGTTCATATAGAACAGATATACTCTGTGAATAAGCCCTCAGGACACAATTTTTACTTGACCCACATTTCAAAGAGGATTCCCTACACAAATGTTTTATACAGAGAATATTCATTAAATACTACTGTACAAAGGAACACAGTAAAAAGATTTGGCAGGGGGAAGAAATCTACAGACCTACCTTTCCTTTGTCAAAGTATTCTATGATCTTCTCATACAAATTCTCTTTCAAGTGTCGATAGGTCTGTGAACACTGGAACTCTGTCGACATGACTTGGGGTGCACACTGTTCGTCTGACCACTGAGAATAAAAACACATTAACACACCATATGATTTGGGAATTCAACATTTCACACACATGGCCCCACTCCCTCAAGATCTGGTTCCCCGAGCTCTCCTGTTTTTTTTCCCCAGTCTTTTTTACCCTTCCACAAAGAAACTGGAAATGTTTTCATTACCTCTTCAAACTAGTGCTGTATTTCATGTGATAACCAGGACTAGACATAACATTTTAAAAACCTGTGTTCCTTCCTGCTCCGACTCAAAAATTTTGGATAAAAATCTATGTTTGAAAATTAGTTCATTTTATTTCAGTGGTGTCATCCTGACCGATTTGGTTTTGATTTTTTTGGTATTAAAATATTTGTATATATTATCTTTGCCTATACCAATACATACAATATACCTCATATTTTTGTATGATCAGAAAAGTGAAAATGAAGTGTAAGCAAAATAGCACTGTGAAAAGCCAAATTTATATGGTTTTGCACTAAAAGAAATTCCATAAGAAATCTCAAAGTTTTGCTGAAGAACATTTACATTTTGAATTTTCCCTTGAAAAAGAAATGCATCTTACTGACCACTTCTACTGATAATGTCAGTTACAATAAGAATAAACATTAGTTGTAGTGAAAAAATAATTGCCAGGTACAAAGAAAGCAAGCATAATTTGGCAGAATGATCCATATTATTTAAAATGAAAAGTCAGGTGTTGCCCTGTGATAGCTGGAAAAAAATTGTGTTTAATTTTCATCATTGTTGTGGTTGGGATAGTAAGAAATTTGCAAAATGAAAGTCACAAGTTAAATGGCTTCAGAATTTGCACACAATGATCTCACTATAAAGCAAAACTATTTTTGCTACAATATTTAGTTTTACCAACATGTAGCTTTTAATCACCGATTGAAAATACAATTTTGACAATTAATCTTAATTTTTTGTGACCTACTGCAGTATTTTTAACTGGAAACTTGAACATCCCTAACAAAAGTAACTAATATGCAGTAAATCGGAGATTAAGACAATCACTTTTTAATTTATAAATTTGAAAATTGCAAAAGCTTATTTATATATTGAGTTTAGAAAATCTAACCTTCAAGAGCCACGTATGGAGTAGAAGGGTATATGCTGCTTCCGTGTAATTCTCACAATCTAAATGAAGATCTCTTAATTTATACAAATATCTGTTAGAGCAGAGAAGAAGAATTAGAATAGATATTGACATGACTGTGATACTGAGTATCAAAAAAGTTCTAGATAAAGTCCATAATGGAAACTTCATGGATGTCATGCAGTCACTACCCAAAGAGTCTTTAAGGACACAGACATGTTAAAGCTTTGTGCATTTGTTCAGACTTTTCTGTGTTCTTTGCATGCTGAAACATTTTGCACAAAAGGAGGAGGAGGAGGTAACTAACCTCCTCCTGTGAATTGCTGTCAGCTCCCCCCCTAAGAACTACTAGACTCAAGGTCTAAGTCAGACCTCTGAGTCCATTATTTCTGGCCTATTGCTATAGATAGCTGCCTTTCAAGTGCATGTAAACATTTCCTGTGTAAATAGACATAAGAACAACAGATAACACAAGGTAAAGGAGAAAACGGAAAATACCAGCCCAGAAAGACAAAGCAAGTCCCTGTACAACTTAGAAGGCGGTAGGGGCAGAAGAGTTGTTCTATGTTGCCAGTGTTCTTGATCCCTAGGGCAGCATTGCTGCTACCAGCACAACCGCTGCCCATCACGTGAAGCCACATCTTTTCCAGCAGCCAGAAAGAAGCGCATCCCATCCTCTTAGACATAACAGCAGATAGGAACTCTGACCCTTTGCTGTAGCAGTTCAAGGCATTGCCATTCCCAGGTGTCATTCCAGCTGAAAACGCATCCCCCTCAGCAATGACTGCACAGGGAGCACTGTTTCTCCCTGGCCACTCCAGCTCATAGCTCCAGGTTTAGCTCTGAATCACCTTCAGTACTCATTTCCGCTCAGGTTCTGGGCTTTGGACTGCAGTGGCTGAGGTGCAGAACCACCTGCAGTGGCTGAGGTGCAGGTGGTTCTGCAGATTTTGCAGAACAAGAGGGGAGGCAGGAAATAGTAAGCTTTTGAACAGCAAACTTTGCTGCAGCTCATATGGAAAACCCTTGGAGACAGTAAAAGGCCATGTCACATCTGAAAGAATTTGCTGAGAATTTGCCATTATAGCTGTAGCTCTTGCAGAAAAATGTTTTACTAGTACTTCTGCATTGCATGTAGTGTTGCATATTTAAAGAGACTTGGCAGACTGCACAATTCTACAAAACTGGAATGTTTTTTCTGCCATTCTAAATGTACATTATACCCTCCATCAAACCTCAAATCTAGCTGCATTTTCTTTATTTGAAACAATAGACAATGAATGGTGGATGATTTGACCAACTAAAAGTTGATTCTTGGGGAAAAAAATGCTGCTGCTGAATACATATGATAAATTCCAAATCTCTGAAGGCTAAGCACACAATGGAATAAGGATATAAATGAGGCCAGGGCTACAACAGAGTCATTGTGGACAGTAAACTAACGTTAAGTAACAGAAATCCAAGTACAATAATAAAAACAGAATTTGTAATATTATTGCCCTCTTCAGAACAGATCCAATAGAACTGCCATACCTGATATACATCTCTTCCCGGTTAATGTGCTTGTAGAAATTCTAGGGACACAAACATTTAAAAGTTATTTCCTTAAGTCTTTTATTAAAACACAAGATAAAAATACATATGCTGAGGTTTTGCTTTTCTTGCTAGTTGGATAGCATAAGTGATACATTATTTACAGACTATCTTAAGTTTAAACCTGGCACTACTGCTTCAATTAATACTTCAATTAGTTATTAGTATGCACTATACATACACATGTATACTTCTAGTTCACTGATGAAATAATTAGTGAAAGTTTTTCTGTTGGAGCAGAGGAAAACATGGTTAGCCAAATGCATTAACATAATTAACGACATGCTCTGGCTACAGTTGATGGCCAGAAAAGAAACTGGTATTTATAGAAGTTGATATGTAACACTGTTGTGCAATACCTCTGAAGGGACTAATTCCAGGAATAAAGCCCATTTCTGTCACCATAACACTCCTGCAGGTATAGAAGTTGCTAAGGCTGTGCAAAATATGTGACAAGAATTGCCTCCTGAAGAGTTGCAGAAATTTATACCACATTGCACAGTGATTACTGAGGAACAGAGAGTATGTGAGTGCAATACATATTAACCATCTTCTCTTTCCAACCTTTAAAATTGACGAAGGATCCTCTGCAGCTTAGAAGAATTTCTGCGATATCCTCATTACAAAATATGAATAGAAAAAAAGACTGGGTGGCCTAGAACCAGATCAGAGACTCAAATCTTCTTGGCACCTTACTGAAGGTGTATCTTGCAGGTTTCTTCCCCCGATTTAAAACCCGTAACTGTTGAGTTGCTAAGCAGCAAGTGGATTAGTTTCTCTGGCAAAACTCAACTCTGGCAAAAGCCCACTGTTACGTTAAGCCTATCAAAAGGTAAAGGTGTATGAGCAGACTTCCTTATTTATCCACGGAATCAGAGTGGATAAAACATACAAGCAAAATCAATGAACTGAGTGGATGTTACTTTCAGGTTTGTGCATATATCCATGCAAATAGACATAAAAATCTCCTGCCTTAGTGATTTAAATCACTACTGAGCATTGTTAACCACTCCTGTCCCCAGGAAGATTTACCTTCACCTTTAGTAAATAGATTCTAAAGCTCTTCTCCATTCTCACACAAGAATGACAAGAGAGAACATACCAGTAAGTTCACAGTGCAGCTCATGCGGTTGTCCTTGCTTTCATCATTCATCACAGTTCGGTAATCCAGCAGTTTCTCCAAGAGGCCTTTAACTAGGTTGACAAAATTTTCAACCGATCGAGAAATGGTGGGATACTGACGCGCACACTCTGTAAGACTGCAAACAAAAAAAAAAGTTTTTACAATATTGTGAAAATTAGCATCCCATCAGCTGAAAAACTGTTTGGACCTGGAGGCAAATGCTGAATTAGGGTTAAAACAACTGCAGAATGCACTGGAAATCCGCTTCGTGGGTTGGTAATTTAGATATCCAGAAGACAGATGAGATATAAATCAAAAGAAAAAAATGAAATATTTACTTGTCCTGTCTGAAAATTACTTCAAATTCAAGGTTTTTAATTTCAGAATGCAGCAACCTGCATCCGTGGCATAAAGAACTCAGGTCTCTGGAATGCCATGCTATTGCAATAAACATTAGACTTGACTTCCCTCTGTTATCACACAACATAAAATGCAACAGTTATTTCCTCCTCTTTGTACAGTTAGGTGTGAGTAGAAAGTTCAAACTAACATAAATTACAATTTACTAACAAGACATCACCGATTTGCCTTTGAGAAATAAGAAAACCAAACAATAAACTTTCTGCAGATCAAAAAAAGCAGTTAGTTCTCTTCTGACAAAAATATAGGAAAGCGTTACACATCATCATCAGATTCTAGTTTACATTAGCAAAACATTAGCACATGCTGTTTTAATAAAGTAGGCTGGGGGTGGGCAAGATCTTGGGAGGGGAGGTAGCCAGGGCACCTGAACCAAACTGACTGTTGTGGTTTAACCCCAGCTGGAAGCTCAGCCCCACACAGCAGCTCACTCACTTCCCCCACGGGAGAGGAAAAGTGAGAAAACTCGTGGGCTGAGATGAAGACAGTTTAATAGGTAAAGCAAAAGCTGTACGCGCAGGCAAAGCAAACCGAGGAATTCATTCCCCACTTCCCATCGCAGGCAGGTGTTCTGCCATCTCCAGGAAAGCAGGGCTCCGTCATGCATAACGGTGACTTGGGAAGACAAATGCCATCACTCTGAACATCACCCCCCTTCCTCTTCCTTCCCCCAGCTTTATATGCTGACCGTGATGTCACAGGGTATGGGATATCCCTTTAGTCATTGGGGTCAGCTGTCCTGGCTGTGTCCCATCCAACTCCTTGTGCACCCTCAGCCTGCTTGCTGGTGGGGTGGGGTGAGAAGCAGGAAAGCCCTTGGCTCTGTGTAAGCACTGCTCAGCAGGAACAAAACATCCCTCTGTTATCAACATTATTCTCATACTAAATCCAAACCACAGAATTGTATCAGCTACTAGAAAGAGAATGAACTCTATCTCAGCTGAAACCAGGTCACTGAGCAACAGGATATTCCACACCATATGATGTCTGCTCACCAATAAAAGCCAAGAGAAAGGAGGAAGAAGGGGGGGCACTCATTATTACAATGTTTGTCTTCCAGAGCAACAGCTACGCATAGTGAAGCTCTGCTTCCCAGGAAGTGGCTAGACATTGCCTGCTGATGGGAAGTAGAGAATAAATCTTTTGTTTTCCTTTGCTTAAGTGTGTGGTCTTTGCTTTTGCTTCATTAAACTGCCTTTATCTTGACCCATGAGTTCTTTTCCATCTTATTTTCTCCTGCCTCGCCCCCCATCCTGCTGAGGAGGGGAGCGATAGAGCAGCTTGGTGGGCACCTGGTGTCCAGCCAATGTCAACCCACCACAATGCACAAAGTAATTACATCTATATTTGGCATATTCTATTAATAACATATCAAAATCACCGTGTATCTCACAGGAAAATAATAAAAACAAGCTAACAATTGCAAAATTATCCCTGACACTATGCTGTGTGCTTAAGCTGAGCAGTTCCAATGTCACATTATTCTTAATTCTGACCTCTCAGTGTTTCATTAACAGCACTCAATTTATATGCAAATACACTTAATAATTCATCATTAATCTTTAAGTACAGTATTATTTTTAACTTTTCATTATAAATTATTAAGTTTTAGTTAATTGCAAAAATAATTTTTTTACTCCTCAGAATTATTTAAACTTTCTTCAGAAAATACATATTCATAATAACTTAAACTGCAAAGAAATCCTCAAAGCTTTGGCCTAGAATGGAACTTCAGCAAAGTACCCCGTATCAAAGTTCTAACTCAAAGTAAACCCAGCACCTAATGTTTATTCCTTTGATTGTACAGATCCAACATAGTTATTTTGCTGAGACAGAGAGAGTGTGTACATGCATGTCTGAAAGAACAAGATGTGACAAAGACTAACAGATAAAACCAGAATACTTTAATTGCTGTTGTCTGACTAGTCTGAAACAATAACCGAAATATTTACATAAATTACTGAAACATGGATTATGACATTAAACATACTGTAAATGGAACGTTAAATACTAAAGGTTCTGAAGATTTGACAACCAACAGAATAGGCTGAAGCATGTTAAATGATATTTGTGGAAAAGAAAATAAGAAAGCCTCAGAATCATATAGGGGACTGGAGTACCGTACAGGACAAATGGGGTTAGTTTACATATGTAGGTGTCAGAAACAGGATGCTAACAAAGGAAAGCACAGTCACCGTTTAAGTGACTATTATGAATTTTTGCCATAGGTTCACTTGGAGTGACAGCAAACAAGGCAGATCTGTGAACATCTCTTGACTGTGAAACGAACGTGAGTCACCAAGGCATCGCATTTCTTTCCAACACAAGTAGAAAAACATCGACATAAACCACAAGCTATTGCTAGATCTCAACCAGGATATAGTACATAACTCCAGTCACTAAAGATGAACTGGAGTACACAGAGAACTACAAAATGAACAGAAGAGAGGAATATGTGCCTCATGAGGGAAGATTTAAAAAGTTTAAAAGTCCTGCTCATCTTTATACAATAATCCCAATAAAAAGGACCCATAAAACTTTAGAAGATTTTTTTTTCCCCAGGAGGGAGCAAGAAACCTTTGAATTTTTAAACAGACCTTAAAAAAAATAAAAGTTTTAAAATAAAAAATATTTCCAATAAAGCTCAAGAAAACAACTGCATAACATGAGCCACTGCAACAATGGGGAATCGGAAGCTTCCAAACACTATTTTGTGTTGTGCATATATTAGTAACTAAAACATGCCAGAATTCATTTTCTGAGCCCAAAGACAAGTGGCTTAGCACAACTTGTACTCATATAGCTAGATTCTCCTCCGTTTCCCAAACCAGGGTAGCCTTGTCTGTTCTGCCTACTGACAACAGCCTCTCATCTGTTCCATGTTATCCCAACTCTTGCTTGGTGTTGTCCAGGACAGCATTCATTACCACAGGTCATAGCCACGCCATGGCACATTGCAACATGTAGGACTATGGACAAACGCAAGGCAGTGGTTTAACTTCTGCTGAACTATTAGTTTACTGGGTTTATTTATTCAGTTTTAATAAATAAAAAATATTATTTATTTATTTAATTTTACTATGAAGTGACATCTTTAGAAATATGGAAATCTTGAAGTCTTGTAGAACGTGAGACAGTATCAAGGGAAAAAACCAGATATGTCAAAGACAGAAGGGTACCTTGGAAAGGCAGGAAGATCAAATGCTACGTAGTATGTTTGATGAGACTATTTAACTGCACTCCTGAAAGATGGGGTTTAACTGGATAGGCACCAGTTCTTTAGAAACATATTTCAACACAAGAGTAAACTGCAAACAAGTCAAGCAAACGATGTTACACAGCTCAGAAAAAGTAAACTTCAAAGAACTTCATGCACAAGATCTGAAAGAAGCTTTTCTCTTTGCATTGATAAAGTCTCAGTTTGAATACTCTCTCCAGCTTTAAGGCAATGTAGTATTTCAAAATAGACGTAGACATTGTAGGAATGTCCAGAAAACACTCCATATGATAAACCAAAATACTAGGGTTGTTAACCCTAAAGAGAAGACCAAAGGAAACTTGACAGCAACTTTCAAATTTATTAAAAGCTGCTGCAAAGAAAAACAGAATAAATGATTCTTCATGTCCCCTGTGGGTAAACCAAGAAATAATTGGCTTAAACTGAGGCAAGGAAGATTTAGTATCGATATTTGGAAGAAAAACTTACTAGCAGCAAGGAAAGTTTAGCACTGCAATAAATGTCCACTATGTCAGCTGAATCCCCAGTATTAGAGATGATGAATTGTAGTGACAGTTAAGGCAGGCATCGCAGTTTAGGCTTTGCAGCAGTGTGATTAAGAAAACTATGTACGTGCAGGCCTGTTCTGGGTCATACCAAGAGCTAGTCTGAACATCTCTGTGTCACCTCTTAGCTATCCTAAGACTTGAAGACAAACAGTATATGTTCAAAATTGAAAAATTTGTTTATTGCTCTCAGTTTACATAGCCATTGCATGTTAGGAAGTGAAAGAGACAATTTTAAAACTTTATCTATCCTTGCCAGTGTATCAGTTTCAAAGAATAGTTTTATATTGCTTAAAAAGTGTCAGTACTTTTACTTTTTTCAAGTCTGCCTCTCTATTTTATCTGCCTCCTCATAGGACTGAAATTAAACAAACATAGTGAACATGTAAATTATGTTTCTTTTAAAATTTACTATTTAATTAGAACATAACTAGATATTATTTACATAAGATAACATTTACATATTATTATTTGATTATATATTTCAATATTTTTTACAAAATTATGTTTTCACTGAAAGTAGACTTTTTTCTTTTGTGGTATTCACAAAGATTGCATGCTCCACCTGGTGAGGGATGTGACTTTGCAAAGATTGGTACCCCCTACACAAAAATACAGTACATACATACAAGGTAGCAGGCTTTGAGAAAGTAAAAACATACACACTCAACGTCACAAAGCCTGTATCAATTCTGTCAGGTAGCCGAAGTGCTACAGCATTTTTATACTTAATAACTATCAAGGTTATCAATGCTTGAGAACGTGTATGATGAGCAATGTACTTTCTGCTGTTACAGTCTAAGGCACAAAGCTAGGAACAAGTTCTCAGAGGCAGGGTGAGGATTCCACCACCACCCGATACATCACACATGCAACCTTCCACGAGTGAAGGCACAGCTATTAAGTCTGAGAATAAAACTGAATGTGGCCAACAAGAGGAGCAGATGCTCTATCAGGCTTTGGGATTCCTAGAAATAAAAATATTTTTATTAACGGTAGCACTTCACAATATTCTCATTCCAGGATAGTCACCTTATGTAAGTTCAGAGAATAACCTCTTAGAGTCCAATCTAGACATCAAGAAAACCAAGTAAGACATTTTAAAATACCTTCTTGTTAGTGTGAAATAAAACCAAGGAAAGTTATAAAGAAAGATGGGGAAAGACAAAAAAGTGGGGTGAATATTTGATTATCTTTGCTTCAAAGTTGGACAGAGAAATGCAGGTTAAGTATAATTTCTTCATAATTTAGCTGGAGCACAAAATCCTGAAAAGCAACCAGGAAAATAGTTTCAGTAAGGAAAACTACAATTCAAACCAGGTTTACTGAAACAGTATGCTATTTCCAGTCCCTTCATAAAAAAAAGCTGCTCAGATTATTTTCTTTTTAAGTGAGGTTACGAACTTGAGGAGTGGGAACAATAAGATACAAACACATGCTGAAGGCATTTATTCTCACGCACTACTTACATGGACTCAAACAACTGCATGTAGTGTTCATCCCCACGTCCTCCTTCCACCTCATGGTCCAACTTCAAAATTATTTCATTTTCAAACTAAGAAAGAAAGAAAAATCAAAACACTGAGCAGATATCCAGAGGTCAAACACATTTCAATATGGCATCAAAAGAATACCTTTGTACAGTTATATCACACATTCCCAAGGGTTAAATGCTTGAGTGTATTCCAGTTGAATAATGCACATCTGACTGTCTTTAGATACTTATTTCTTAGTACAAACTGATAAAATAACCTGAGAAAACAGGCTTACAGCATCTGTATTATGGGTCTTCACAGAACATTTCTAATTTGAAATGCAGAATTTCAGAGTAAGTAGAATCACTTTTATCACCCTGATAAAATATGAACAATCTTACAGTATACAATACCTTATTTAATTGCTAGTTGTTAAGTCTAGTCTTTAGGAAACAGTGGCATATAAACAAAGACAGCAAACAAGCTATTTTTGTAGTTAAACACAATTCATTCCCCCTCTCTGCATCATTTCTTCAATGTTATCTACAGTTGTGACACCGCTTCATTTGGAGCCATCAGCAGCCTTATTTCTCTACTTGTAAGGTCAAAAAGTACCATTTTCCCCTCTCTGAATAGGAAAGGAATCTATGCAGTCTGTGTGCATACAAAGAGATAAAACCCATTCATATTTCTCCACTGGTCACACCTTGTTGGCTATCACTAGTCAGCCAACTCTTAAAACTCCAAGGCTTCTAGGTTTCCTTTTATCCCAAACCTAGTTTACAGAGAAGCACTACATCCCACTCTGCAGAGTCGCTCTTGAAACTTCAACCTAATTACTGGGCTCAGCCATTCCTATAATAAATTTCTCGAAGCTGGGTATCTGAAGATGTTACCTATATTATTTACTTGCCGCTGCTGTCACACCCTGTAACACTCTCTTGTATACTCTTCACGTAGTTTTACATAATTAACCAAGGGAACAATATCCCACAGTATTTAGAAAAAGATATTTTCAAAGTTTGTCACACAGGTAAAGAAAAAGTTCTCTGGGAAACTAATGCTAACGTGCAAAACTGTTATTACAAATATGCATGCAAATTGTCAATGACAATAGCTTGACATCTTTAAAGTATAATAAACTCCAGCAATGTCTCTGGAGAATTTCTAGGTAATATATTGTTAATATACCATAGTAATATACCATTACCTCTTAAAGAAAATGGAAGTACACACTAGACTGCATTTTAACCCAGCACTTTACAAGATCATATGTTAATTTTATAAAGCCTCTTTAAAAATGTTATTGTGCTATTGCGATACAAATATACAATTGTAATTTGTCATGCCTAAGCCTTTGCACTACATCATACACAGGAAACTGCTTTATCATTTTGAAAGAGTTACTCCAATCTAACATGTTAAGATTGGAATTTGTAATTAGTTTGCAATGCCTTTACCATATATTATGCAGACTGCATTCAGGTCTGGGAAATTAAAACCATGGAAACTATAACACATACATAGCCTTGTGGAATTTTTCCCTCCCTTTCCAAGCACCTTAAAGCATTAAGATTTGCATGTTAGAAAAATGTCCTCAAATAGTTGATATTTATGTATCATACTCGTAACAGAAATACAAAAGATGAGGCCTTTTTGTGTTTTTTTTTTCCTCAATATAAAATGAAAAATACCAGTGGAAAATTAAAAAAAAAAAAAAAGTAGTAACTTAAGTCAGTTGGAAATTTACTGGGAGAGTGTTCCAAGGAAAATATACCCCCATTAATATTGTCCAGTGTAGACCCAGGCATTTTGAATCAGATTACTGGGTGTACTAGGACAACAATTACTGGAAGTATTAAGACAACTATAGTGTTGTCCTTCAGACATGATCTGAAATAATTAAAAAAAATAAAGTGTTCAAAAAATAAAGTGCTTTAAAATAACCTGATATATCAATCTTAGAAAACAGAAAACTAAAATAAATGTAATACAAAAGTAATGCATGGCAGAAAATAATTTAATTCAATAAGCTTATCAGAAATAAATACTAATATTAAAATGCTGCACTAAAAGGCAAACAACCCATTACCATAATTTTCCCCAAGCTTCAAATATTATGTTGTGAAGAAGCAGGTATCTTTTTGCACCTGCAGGTTGGAAACTCAGCACAAAACCAAGTTCGCACCAATGGAAATCCCCGTCAGGGCAGAGCCATTCTCCTATGAGCAGTCCCTAGCTGTAAGTACAAAGGGAATACTTTTTATACTCTTCGGGCACCTAAGTCAGTTTGACCTTGCTCTGTCCTTAGCCTTCACTGAATATCTTCATTGCTTCTAAGCCTCTTGCCTGATAATTTTGATTCTTCATTCTTTGACATGTCTTTTTGGCTTGCTATACGAGACCCCTAAAATTTATAAAGCATTCCAAGATTCATCAGCTTGATTCAATGTCTGGCTTTTAGCACTGCTCGAAGCCTGGACATACCCGTTCACTAAGCTTCCATTTCATTTGGGTCTGCCCTTTGGAAGGAAGCGTGATACATGATTCTCAAAGTCTTAGTGTAGCTATAGTAGTTTTTGTTCTCATCCAACTAATTGTTTTATGTTCAGCTATCATCATATGAGAAAGTAACTTGCTATAGATTTATAAAGAATCTGCAAAGTTAGAGAATTACAAGTTTTTAATGCCAACACTTTTTTTAAACTTTTCTAATGTGGCTGTCAATGTCTTCTTTATGCAGTCATAACATGTATCAATCCCTTCCCCCCAAGATTTCTACTAAAATCTTTGAGTATCCTATGAATAAATTACTCAGGTGCTAAAAAATTAATCTTCATTTTTTGTTTCTAATATTTCATGGAAGTACTCAATGTTTCACATTGTTACACATAGCGCAGTGAGGTGGCAGAAAGGAAAGGGGTGTTTACGTTGTCTGTTCTATTGCCCTATGACTCAGCTAGAGACATACTAAAACTGAAAGATTGCTCGTGCTCTGAGAGCAAGCACACATGCTAGCGAGAGAAGCACGCAGAAGAGTGCAGACAAGACATTGGAGAAGAGCAGGAAGCAAGTCAAAAGAGACTTTTCCAGGAGCTAAAGAAAAATTTGTGTCCTAGTGAGATCTAGCTTAAGGTAAAAGAAACCTTGGCACAGTATTTTCAAGAAGAGGTGGGAAAGGTCTACCACAAGGTTCTAGACAAGCCATTAACCCATCAAGCAGCAGAGAAAAAGCATTAGAAACCTGGGAGATCTGCATTGAAATAAAGCTCTGTTGCTTTACATAGATATAATTATCGAAAGCAGGGTAAAAATGACAGAAAATGGACTACTGTACTAATACAGCAAGTTTTCAACTTTTTCTTTCACACAACGTGTAGTATATGAGTAATTTTGTTTTCTCCCTGGAGTGTTTCTGTGTTAACTGCGAACTTTGGCAGGTTGGGATCCAGATCATCCAGGCAGAGAACTTCAAGCCTTTCATGGTAGAAACAATTACTACAGTATTTTATATGTGGTACTACCATAGTTAACTGCAATCCAAGATATTTTTCCTTACTTAAATATCTCATCAAAAAGTTCAGCCCTGAGCTGAAGAAGCCAAGGCCACGGCTACATGTAACAAAATAGTTCTTCCCCTTACAACACCAAGCAGGTCATGCGTATCTTCAGACATGTTTTGGAAGGGACAATTCCTTCAGTTGTAGAGAACATGACATTCTAACTGAAAACATGTTACTACATGTACTTCCTTGAAGTAGGTCATGATTAAAACTCTCCACCCAGAAAAATTACTCAGAATTTTTCAAGAACAAAGCCCAAGCATTCCCCATTTTTCTCCAGATACGGCTACCCAGGACCAGCAAAGGTCAAAAGATCAAAGTTATTCCAGAATATAAACCAATCAAATTATTTCACCCCTAAAATCAGTAAGTGCAATTATGTTAAAACAGCTTCTTAAAGAACAGATTTATAAGCTACATAATATATAAAAATCTCTATTTAAACAAGCTACATAATATGTAAAAATCTCTATTTAAACATCCTTAGATCTATCCCTGAGAGCAACCTTAAAAAAACCAAACCACCTCCACATTCTATTCAGATTTAAAGTTTTAAGATAATTGACAGATGTCACATGCTCACTACCCATGTAGTACCCACATACTGTAGAATATCTCGGGTTTCACTGTCTCACAGCTGCGAGTACAATTCCATACTGAGGCAGAAGAACTAGCAGGATTACTCAACCAGTAATCATGAAAGAACAGGAAGCCATGCCTCCAACCCCAGATCTACTGCATCACCCCGATGCTGCAAACCGCTCTTTAGACAGAAGACTGAAGTGGGCCATTGCTTCTTTGAAGGACCTTTGAAACAGTGTCTTGAGCGGCCTAACTGCTACATTAATCACACAAAAAGCAAAAAGCTAGGTGCAGACAGTTGGGCAATACAGATACACTCCTCTCTTCTCTAGAAGGGGCAGGGAGGAAGGAGCAATTTCAACCACTTATTTCTCAGACCAAGTCAGAACAACAAACCCACAGCTGTAAATATGAGAAACCAAAACCGTTAGTATGATTATAATGCAGCACCAGACAGATATGCTTCAAACAGAAATATTTGAATACTTCACAGAGGGTCAATGCGATACACAAGACTGTGGATACAAGTTGTGTACATGCTATACAATGGCATAAACAGGCGATTTTTCCAGCTCAGCACCACGTATAGCATATTTTAAGCTGAGTAGGAAAGTAATGTTCATGAAAAGACAAATAGCACTGTTTTACATGAACATAGAATAGTTTAAATGTTCTGCTGCCTGGATGAAGGGGAACATTGAGAAAATACATTGCTCTTGATTATCAGTGAGATGCCTACGTATAAAAGGTCATTGCTTAATGTGAATACATTAGTACTATTTCTTAATTATTTTTTTGATAGAACTGTCAAATAAGAGGGAAGCTTATTTTTTCTTTAGAGGCCACAAAGAATTTTAGTTTGTTATGAGTACCAATAGCCTGTGATCCAGAACAATTATTGCCCTGTTACTTGCAGGTTTTGCTGCTCTAGTATCAGCTCTTTCTCTGTAATTAGAATACAAATTAAACATTGCCAGTGGAACAGTACATACTATACCAATACTAGAGAATAAAGAGCTATCATTGAAATATAGAGAAACAGAAAAAAGAAAAGAAAAATTACTCTGGCTGGTCCAGGCTGAAGAAAGAATTTGAAAGGGCTCAGAATTAATTTCTTTAAGTAGTATGTCTAGTAGTATATTAGTGTATATATGTGTATTAGTAACATGGGTAAGAGAGGTACATGGCAGTTTCAGGACAGGGCAATATTAAGGAAAAACATCCAAGCCAGTCCTTTTCTAGAGCTGAAGTCTGCGGACTTACTGCAGTAAGACAGAAATCTGTGAATATAGTGCAAGTCAAGCACCAGTTAAAAATCATCCACCTCTTAAATCCTTCCTAGTACTTATTCAGCAAGTAGAGAATTGATTACTGCTCTAAGAAGCAATAATTTCACAGATGCTGGATATGAACAAAAAAGTCTTCCTAAGCATCTTTCCTGCAGTTTCTCAACAAGCTGGGGCGGGGGAAGCCAGTTACTTGAACCAAAATATATAAAATAGCTGGCAGAAATAGACAATAAAGTTTTCACATGTCTGTGCCAAAATTAAGCCCTTGAAAGGGTATTTCTCCTCTAACTTAAACAGAGTGTGCCTAATTGTCATTGGCACCAATTTGGCTTTAAAACCACCTGCTTATCTAATAAATCCAAGAAATCTCTACATCTCTGAACACACTTCAATACCAAACCACAAAACATCTCCATTTTTTTCTACATGGATCTGTCTGAAGCACCAAGCCATACCAGCTTGGTTTCTGCTAATGAGATGATCTCCCATCCTTCTGAAATCCTCATGCATAGTACAATTTCAAGAACTGAGAGTAAGAAATATGGGTATTTACAGCAATTATGACTACATGAGCCAGGGGAGCTTGCTGAGAACACCTTTATTTACTCATTTAGTAACCTTTCACAGCTATTAGCTCAGAAAAATACGAGACTCCAATAGGTTCACCAAGAGTAAAGATCTATCCTCTACCCATACCCGTAGCTATGTAAGCCCAGGAGCACACCATCGGTCAGCACTATTTTCTGACACAGCCCAACAACAGTCAGGAAGGAAAGCAAATATAGAAATCTTCCCCAGATGGCTTCAGCAACTGGTGGAACCAATGAAACACACTAAATTGAAAATACTACACAGAAACAGAATGACTTATTTGAACAAAAATATAAACACAGATGAATTAATCTTTCCTAAGCCAAGTTAAATCCTTAACGTAACTTGAATCCATGTTTATTTCAATTATATTTTCATTTAGTCTGCAAAGAGCTAACCTTTTATATTTGGCTTCGGTTTTAAGTAAGCCTTTTCTATCTTTTAGCCTCAGATTATCAGTTAGAATAAACAGTACTAGGTTGCTTGATGATGTGTCTTCCTTTGGGAAGTCTTAATAAAATGTACAACCTGATCTTTCGAGGAAAAATGGGTTATCAACATTTGGAGGGTGAGATTCTTTTAACATCATGTGTCCAACACATAGGCAACTAGCTTCCCTTTATATGGGAAGGAGAAGGGGATATATTTGCAGGAATAATTCTGTCCACAGACTCTGAATGTAAGTTGGATAAATTGCCCTTCCAAGATCCTTAGCTCTCTGAGCTAATGATAGACAGAGCCTTGATGACTAAAATTAGTAGATATTAATGGCTTCCTCCCTACATCTTCAATGAGAGATAAAATTTCTTCTGGGTGAATGGAAGTCATATGTGCAAAGTAAAAGGAAGCATCGTGAAGAAAATGCCTTAGTATGCCACACACCTACGTATATATTCCATTCCATTAAATATATATATGTATAGTATGTCATTCTTGAGATAACCAGAGGTGGAATTTTGTTTTCTCTGAGATTAGTTGGTTTCCTAAAAATAGCTAAATAAAATAAAATTCCTGCTTGATAAATTTAAATAACTTTATATCCTTACCACACATACATTGTATGCATAAAGCAGGATGCACCCTCTTGAGCTAGCACCAACGTAACACGTATGTCCACCCAGAACAGAGCACTGCCACACAGATGTCTCAGCACAGTATGACATCAAGTTAATGAAATTTATCTTTTTGGTAAAGTTTATTAAATAATGTGGCAGATACCAGAAAAGCTATAGTTCCAGTGCTGCTACTGACTCAACTAGTAAAGACATCTGTTTGTGCTTTCCCCCCCCCCTCATTAGAATTTAATTATTTTAATTATTTTAATTAAAATTTTAATTATTTTTAAAGTTCAGCAGAATTTTGTTTTAATTCAATGTCTATCTATGCTCCTGAGTGCCAAAGATAGTCTTGAAATAACATGTTATGATTCTCAAAATTTTATACTAAGTCTTTATAAAACTAAATGTCAATTTGTATATGAAAATTGTCCACTAGCAAAAGTATAGATGTTTATCAAATATTTTTCCATTCATATGATTTCTTTGCCTTTTCCAATTAAGATGGTAACAACTGTAAGTAATAAAACTTAGTGTGCCTTTCCTTTAAAAATACTTTTTTAAAAAAACCAGAATTACCAAACCTACAGTTGCAACATTAAGAAATGTACCTTAATTACCTCATCCATAGGAAAGGAGAAGATAAACCCCACAATTCTTGACCAGTAAGTGATAACAATTTCTCAAGCAGCACATCAGAAACCAAATGAGACTCAACTGCTCAATTATGAAATAGCTTTAGTACCATCTGACAAAAATTACCTCTTATTTTTAAGCTGCAATAAAATGAATGTCCTTGTTCCTCAGCACTCAAAAAATATCACCTGAAACTTATTTATATTAGCATAAGAAGCGATTTAAGGGTCACCTAAGTGTCTGGCATCTTCCAGACTCCTAAGCTGCTGTTCTTGTTAATCGGTCAGTATGACTGATGAGTTTTCAGGATTTTTGGTCTGTACAGATCTGTACATCTCTCCCAAGAGACAAAGTAGAAGCCAAGAGCAGGAAAGCATTTTTAAGAAGGCAAATACAGGACTATTAGGACATGGAGGGAACAGATGCACAGAAGCAAAGCAGGTTTTAATCTTAGCCTTGAACCAAAAGCTTTGCACTGCGGAATACAGACCAAAATGGAAATTCCATCTGCTTGTTTGTTCCACATGTAGCTGACACAGAAATGTCCCACATGATTTAAAGTATTAAACATAGCTGGGCATTTATATTTACTTTCCTATGAAAGTCTAAAATTATTACTTTTGTTTGCCACTTACCATTACACAGATTGTTCTCAATGAATTATTAGTGTAACTAAAAAGCCTGAATCTCCAATCTAAAATTTACTGTGAAAGGCAGTGTGCAAACACTGAATAAGGCAAGTCCATGTAAGTAAGGTCTGTCCATGGAGTGTAAGTCCATGCCCAAGAGATAGCAGAGAATGGAAAAGTCAGCTAGGAAAGAAACAGACAGATACTCACTGCCCAGGCAGACACAGCAAACGGTGGCAGGAGATATAGATTACATTCCCAAATGTCCTATCCCACCATCCCTATTTCTATTCTATCAATCAAAAATATTTAATACTTGTGATTTAAAAATCCTTTTCAAAATAACTGTAGAAAACATTTTAGGGATGTCAGTTCTTCACAGTGGTTATTTTTCTCACCATATATATTTAGAAAAGTTAAGATTCCTGAGGAATCTGATAATAATTAACTAACTATTCACTGCTGCTTCTTTCAGATATTCTGTATTAAAAATTGGAAGTTTTGGCTTATCAATATCTATGTCACAAGGAAGGAGTATCATAAAAAATTTAGATTAGAGAGGATACCTAGAAGGTCTTTTAACTCTACCCCCTACTTAACCGAGGGCTGACTTCAACATTATGTCTTGTAGCTCAGAAACCTTTTCAGTAAAATTTTGAAAATTTTAATAAAGATCCTGCAACCTCTCTGGGCCCCCATTCTAGCATCTTATTGCTGTCATTGTAACGAAAGTTTCACTTAAGTCCAACAAAATCACTCCGGCGACCCTACACTCATTTGCACGAGAACTCTTCCTTTTGTTCTTAATATTTTGGATTTTACTTTCTGTAAGCTGTAAAGCCCACACAACAAATATTTACCAGAAATAAAGTGACCACATGACGTTTTAATGATTTTTCACACAGACTATTTTTAATTACCTTTCTAAATTCTTCTGTCCTTTGATATTCACACAGCATCATGTCAAAGAAAATTGGGATTGTGGCTTTTCGTAGTTCAACTTCTGGAATAAGAGTCATTTCCAAGATGGGTCCAACCATCCCCGGAATAAAGCAAATTTTATTCTGACCTGAAACAGAAACGCAAATTGGATATTTGGGAGGAGAGGGGGAAAAAAAAAAGTTGGTTTTTTTTTTTTTTTAGGAAAACATTTAGGATATGCAATCATTTAAAGCAGTGTTAGTCTCTGTTAGTAGTCTTACAACTTAGTCATCTCTATTCCTTCTGAAAAGCTGAAAGCATGTTAATGGATATAGTGTCCTTCTAAGATGCCAGAATTCAGTGCCAGAAGTAAGCACATATGCCAGCTGAGTTGACATTTTCAAGTGAACATTTCAGTTTTTCAGCTTTTGACATCTCCTTTTAAATACTTGGAGTAATAACCCTAAGAATCACCCAAATTCTATCAGCAGAGCGTGCCACGTGGCAATATCACATGGTGTAACCTTTCTAGCTTATAAAAGAGAAAAGCATTACTTGCTTTCATCTCTAATAACATCAAACATTGCAACCAATAAATCAAACCAACCAATGCATCAAACATTGCAAGCAATAATAAAAACACTATCTGCACAACTCCTGAAACCAGACAAAATTATCTTGTAGTGCAATTGTTACATCAGCTGTCAATGAACATCCTAATTTGAAAAAACCTCAACCAGGTTCAAGATGTTCTCCAAACGCTGCTTGTTTTTTGGGAAGAAAAATGTGATATGTGGAGCAGACCACTATCAAAATACAATGACCTGTGTAAGAATGTCAATACTGCCTAAAGCTTGTAAGGAGATAAAATATTCTCATAAACAAATATGACTAGACTTGTTCCATAACTAAAAAATCATCTGATTCTGATTTTCCTCTCATATGGGTGCCACACTAATGTAACTCCAAGCATAACTGAAGTACAACTTCAACAGTTTTATGCAACATAATTTTTTTTCTTCCTCTCATGTTGATTAAAATCATTACTAATCCTAGTTAAATCAGCAATGTCAATAAGATTGAAAAGAATCTTAAAATGACTGAATAACTTCCAATATCTGTATGTATTAGACCTTTTAGGTCTGTAATTTTGGAAAACCACAGAAATTCCCGTATTACATAGCTATCCATTCACCTCAAAATCTTCACTCTCCCGAGTGAGTTTTTCCATCAATACATCTTGACAATGCCTTGCTGGAATTTTTGCATAAGTAACAAAACATTCATTGAAAGAGAAAAGAAGATGCATCCTTCCACACCTCAGAGAAGCTAAGGCTCAAGTTCATCTTCAAAATCAATCACAAAAACCATCTACAATATCCTACAAAATTGCTTAATTATTGGGTTATTGCCTATGTGGCGCAAATCATAAACTGGAGACTTCATCAGCCCACAGAAAAAAAATAACATCCTTCCATCAACAGAAACTTTCCTGCAAAGTCTAATTGAAATAAAACCTTTTTTAAAAATTGCCTAAAAATTTAAATTGAAAATTCTGCAATCAACTCACATCATGCACAGACCATAAAAACCTGGTTCATCTGTACACAGTTACTTTGCTTAGCAGATCCTCGAGATCAATAAATTGAGTAGTCATGCAGTTCTTCACATTCTTCATATTCTGCTTGTGACTACTTGGTATTTAGTTCAGAATAAATTCTGCCTTCACACTCCCTCCCAACCAATCACTTTAAACTGACGGAATGGTTGTAAAAGCCTTTTTCTCTGTCCTCTCTCTGTTAATAAACTGATGAAATCTAGTCTTTTCATGATTAACTGTCTGAAATTTGACATTCAGCTTGCATTTCAAAGTATAATCATAGGTCTCATCATTGTATATTTCAAATAACCTCTATAATACATATTTTCATAGAACAATAGATTATTGTTGCCCCTATGACGAACTCTAAAAGGAGCAGTAGCAGAACGTGGCTGCACAACAAATGTAAAAACATTTTTGAATTTTAATCCAAACAGATTCCAAAGCTGAGCCTACTGATTTCTGGAACTGTAGATTCAGACTGAGCAGTAACCTTCTCAGGGAAAATTTATCTGGTTCTCAATTTCAGCAAAATAAGGTTTCTGAAATCTGATTTCAGCCATCTTTGAAATCTGAGAGAAGTTTGTGAGTTCTCTTACAAATAAAAAAACAGGCAGTAGTCAAACAGTATCTCATGTCAGTTCCAAGCTTAATCACCGGAGTGAAAACGTATTTTAAGTTCAAATAGCAGAAATATTTACAAAAGCACTTCATGTCAGATGTTTTTCAATGAAACAAGCAACGTGCTTCAGTTGCAATTAAGTTCATTTGCCTACTCACCAAGTTTGTACCACATGTCACGGATAGCAAAGCCAATTAAACGTCTCATATCTCCATATCTAGAAAAAAAGAAATATGAAAAGTATCTTTATCATTAACTATCATCATTTTACTACAAAATTAAAGACATAAGCTGAAGTATACATTTTTGCTTACTTGCTCTGGATTTTGTTGTATTTTGCATGAGAAAAGTTTTCTAGCTGTAGTGAATCTTGGGTAATAAAAGCCACAGCCAAATGAAAATAGTTGTTCCACAGCTGTAAATTGAATAAAAGGAAATTATAACAGTTTTGAGAAAAGCAGGAATAATATTAAACTAAGCATAATGCTGAATAATTTATGAAACCAAATGATGCAAGCAATATGAGATTTTTATATTATGCGAAGATGTACATCATTAGTATTACGCAATTAGCAGAAAAGCAAGAAAGATGATTTTTAATAACCACTACTACACATTTGCTCTTAATAACACAGCAGCTGAATAAATATTGCTAAAAAAAGATTCATATGAGATTCATTAGCTACCAACATTAAACCACGAACCATAGCAGGACTAGCGAGATACATTACCTGCCAGTGAATCTTAACAACTCGGAGCTAAAGGCATCCAGTGTAATTACACTGTATTTGAGAACTACTTCAAAAGGCATCTACTGTTTTCTCTTTGGATTCTAATTCAACAATGATTTGTGTGAAATTCCACTAGATTTTAAGAGCTCCCTACTTGAAATAAGGACAAAATACATCCCTAAATAACTCCTGTTAGTACTTGAACTAGAATAAAACCCCCTATATTTCCAGTGTACAACCCTTCGTTTCTGAAAGCAAATTTCTTGTTCTCCAGACAATTCAAATGAAGTACTTCTCTCACATGCTAGAGATGAAAACGGAAAAAAGAAACTTCACTAGGAAACACAAATTCAAGGAAGTAAATACTATTTTCAGAAGCTTCTAAGCAGTCAGCAATGGCTTTAGACACTTCTTTTAAAAATGTAGCTGCATCTAAAAATATGCGTGGTAGGTATCAGTGAGACAGTACAAAGGCAATAGAAAACATATTCAGTGGCAATTTAAAGGATGGAAAAAACCATAAAACGTTATTACAGCTCTTAATTTTGTATGATGAAATACAACCCTGGATTGGGAATCCCCACTAAGCAGCCTAGAAATAGAATGTTTCATCAAAAACTTAAGTGACCTCTGTCCTTTATAACCTGGAAAACTCTCTTGTGCACAAACATACAGGAAAAATAGATACCAACACACAAAACCATACACAAAAAGAGAGACCTTTCCTATAATAAATAAAATTCTCAAACGTCTATAGTGTGAACATGATCCTGCATTTGATTTATTCCTCCCTTCGAGGCCCAACTAAAGCTCTCCTTAGCAGATTTGCTTATTTAAAAGCCCTTAGGAGGGCTGTTTCTGTCTTTAAGTATTTACAGTCCAGAGAACATAGTTATCCCTGGTGCAGATCCACAGACTCAAGTAGCATTTCACCGGAGACAGTTATTAATCTGTTACATATTTACACCGTTCAAAGATGCTCTGAATTCACCCAAACCAATCACAGCCTTTTTAAAAACTACATTTGAATATGAGCACTAGTAAGGCAGGAGCTTTTTTGTCCCCCCATAATACAAACATTTGAATTATGATCATATCTAATTTTTGATAGTATACTAACAGTACATACTAATTCAGAGCATTTTTCCCCAGGATAAATGTTATTTATGCCCTGAAAGTCCTGTTTTCCTCCCTTACCAAAGATTTTAAAAGATTCATTTGACCAATTTAGAGTTTTGAGTCCCTTGAGAAGCTGTATTTATTGATGTGCAGGGAATATACTTTGCAAATGCCAATTACACCAGTAAAATGGAAAGTTTCTCAAATTGTTGTAGATTATGGGGAGAAGAATGAAACTTTATTACTACAGTTAATGGTCTATTTATTCACTTAATTCCTAGTTGAATGCCACCTTTGCCAGAGACACACCCTAAAGACTCAATATCCTTATTTATAAAAATACATTTTCTTTCATCCTCAGAATACCCTATGACGGCTGAAAAAAATACGATCCTTTGCATTTCAATAGCATAGTCAAGATAAGGACTTGCAAGCTTTTAAGTACCAAAACTAACTTTAAAACCCTGCGAGGCAAAGTAGTCTCTCTAAAAGTAAAAAATGGCAAAAGCCAATAGAAGCAGATTTTTTAAATGCAAAAAAATACACTTATGAGACCTGTTTCGTTTTTTCTTAAGCCAAGATGTTTTGCATTTGAACATCCCGTTATCTAGCATGAGTAGGGCTGAAGTGAAGTAGGACAGTGACAGCAGAGGACCAGAGCTCTCATACTCTGATTTGCACAATACGCACGCTTTGCTGCTTGTTGACATGAACTCCAGGGCCGAGTTGTCAGCTAGGGACAGAGTACTGGGAGACAAAGCTAGAGCTGTGAGGTGACCCTTCTCTGTAATTAGTTCCAATTATTCATTGCAAACTCCTGCTGAGATGCAACACCTGACAGTAACGGTCCAGGCTGGCTTACTATGTTTTAACACTTCAAAATGCGGTGGCTGAGCATGGCGAGGGGGTTTCTCTATCAGGGCTAAGTGAATTTAAGAGGATGTCTCATTCCATTTTATTCAGAAAAGATGAGGTGCCTTTCCCCTAGAAAATGTGACAGCTGCCCTATTGGAAAACGTAGAAGCAATTTAGTAAGAAATGTCTAGCCATCTCACGAAGAAGAGGAAAACTGGATGATTTTTCAGGTTAAGTACCAAAAGTGAACACTTCTGCCGCCTCCTTCATGCAGCCTTTGAAATCAATGCCTCTCTTGCACTAATGCCTACATTCTAGCCATTGTTTTCATTACAGACAGCTTTGTTCAATCCTGTTTGATAATGTAGGAGAAATACAAAGTCTTTGGAAGACTTTGGAATTTCTGACACATTATTGCAGATACTAAATGTACTCTAGCATTTCATAAAACCTAACAGACAAGATGACAGTTTTGTTTAATTTTTTTTTTCTGGAAATAAAAGCTGAAAGGTAAAAGCAAGCTCAGCCCCTTGAGACCAGCAGACATGATACATTCCAGATAGATACTGGGTTGATTATTTTGATTTTGTAGGAAAATGGCACTTACAAACTTCCTGCATGTATGCGTGATTGCAAACTATATGTAGTTACCACAGCTATTGACCTAGGTTAGCTAGAAATAACCTTTTTGAACCTTTCAATAACATTTCTAAGAAATGATCCATTGATTTCCAGGATATATGACATTGTCAATATGTGATTTTACCCCAGTAATGTTCTCTTTCGCATACTGGAATACATTTCTTCATCACTTAAACCTAAATAATTCAAAATAAATATCTATTTGTTACTATTTTTGTGAGCCTTTAGAGTACAAACAATTTTAAATAAATGAATAACAACTTGTATCTTAACTAAATTGCTTAATTGGATCAACCACAGATACTGAAATTTTATCATGACTTCTTAGATGCTCCTGAGAAGATAAATTACTTTAGATTTCCATGTTGTGATTAGAAGGATATGCACAAAATTTCCAAACAAATGCTGCTCAAAGAAAATTAAAAAAAAATAAAATATATATATATTTGATTGAGGAGAGGGCAGAATATTAACTTTTCCATTAATCTCCACAGGAAAAAAAGATAGCACACACGGCTGCAACATGCAGTCTCAAAATTCTCAGCCAGCATTCATGAAAATTATTCTGAATTGTCTTCTAGAACATCACACTACAAAAATATAAATTGCTAAACAGAGGTCTAAGTGGAATGTGAAGGCTAAAATTCAGAATAACTCACCAACTGATAAACATTAAAAATTAAGTAAAGCAAGCATTGCATTCTGTTTAAGTGGAGTCTTAACAAATATAATTTTCAGAGTTACAACTCATAAATTCTGGAAGTTACAAGCACAATATTTAGGGATTATTCCTATGGTATGCAGACTGGTTCAGGACAGGTGAAGTGTTTTCTTTGAGGTGGAAGAGAGAATATTAAGGATCTCAAAGTAAAGAATTAGGAAAATCCCTTGGGACCTCTGCCAAAATTTCTTTGCATTGTTATGTACTTCAAAAAGACAGAACAAGGGTAGAAAATTTTCAGGTTAATAAAAGTAAGTTTACAGAAGCTTTGAAGAAACACAGCACATTATATAAACCAGCAAAAGTCTGGTTTGTTCACTTTTAGTCTTTAAAGATTTTCATGTCATAATCCCATTCTCTCCTTGGTTTTGTCACATGCTTCTTGTATAATGATGCAACTTAAGTAAAATACTCGCAGATAGCTTCTACTCCAGCCATCTACCATTCCTATGTTGGAAAACATCCCAAACCTCTAAAATAAGGCACTCTGAAATCCAGTAAGAATTAGTTTCATGTACGCAAAATTTTACATAAGTTCTATCCTGTGTGTTTCTATTCTGAGTGATGAGTCCAAAGTTCAAAGAAATTTGCAGATGAACATCAAAAAAATCAATTACTTACCATAGGTCACTCTACTAAGACTCTGCTATATGTTGGTAGAAGGATCAAAGATGAACTGTAAATTCTGAAGTTTGGAGATTTTCAAATGCACAATATAATATGTAATATGTAAAAACATAATATTTCTAATATTGCTAGTATAGTTAATACAGATAGCTAAATTTTCTAACAGTCGCATTATCTATTAACTTCTGCATCAGCCATCTTGTAGGGTTTTCTACAATGTCTATCACATACATACATTTTTGCACAATATAGTGCCTATTTTTCCCTTGTATATTTGTAATGCAATGACACTTCTGATTTTGGGGTTTCTATCTGAAGATTTAAAATGAAAAATAAGTTGTGCAATTCTGTTTGTAATACTAAAATACATTTCATTACTGCTGAGTTATTAATGGTGCCTAGTGCATGCAAGAAAGACAGGAAAAAGATGAAAAAGAAGAATTTTCTTTTAAATCAGAGTGACATTATGATGGAATGTGGACTATTCCTTTTATAATAAAATTCTGTAGCAGGAATATAGATGATTAATATGAAATTATAATTGCTCTAACAGTACAGATTTAGAAGTATAATCCTTTCTAATGCCCTGTACAAATCACTGCTCACAGATGGGAAGGGTAGGAAGGAACAGGAATCAATAGCATTGTATTTTCCAAACTAGAAACTCTGTGATAGCTACGCCTGACCACAACAAAATGGTTTCTATTTGTTCACTCTTCCCTGTCCCGAATATGTCAGAAGCTGCCATCTCCAGTCAGAAACATTATAAAAGCAATGTAACACAAAAAAAGTAATTTTAATGAATTAAGTGGCATTAAGGGTGGCAATGGATGCTGAGTGCATTGCAGTGCTGATGGGTTAAGTTGCTGAATGGAAATACTTACTACACGGAGCAAGGTTTCTAAAACCAAAGCTGATAGAGCCATGAGTTGACAGTAACGACAGAGTGAAAAGACTCTGTTCTCCTACACAAAGGTGACACCTAGCTAATGACATCGGCTAGTAACACAAACCAAAAAAAAAAAGTCATACAAGGTCTAAATAGTTTTTATAAAGGTAAGTGTGCACACTGGAAAATTTAACTGAAATTTTGAAGTGAACCATTAAACACTGTTATCTTCATTTTTCTGTTGATGGAAGACTGGCTTATGTTTCATTCAAAGTAAATAAAATGAAGGAAAAAAACCATGATTTGGAAGTTGATAAAGGGATTTCTGCTGGTGAAGAAGAGGGGGGGGAAAGAAGAGGGGGGGGAAAGAAGAGGGGGGGGAAAGAAGAGGGGGGGGAAAGAAGAGGGGGGGGAAAGAAGAGGGGGGGGAAAGAAGAGGGGGGGGAAAGAAGAGGGGGGGGAAAGAAGAGGGGGGGGAAAGAAGAGGGGGGGGAAAGAAGAGGGGGGGGAAAGAAGAGGGGGGGGAAAGAAGAGGGGGGGGAAAGAAGAGGGGGGGGAAAGAAGAGGGGGGGGAAAGAAGAGGGGGGGGAAAGAAGAGGGGGGGGAAAGAAGAGGGGGGGGAAAGAAGAGGGGGGGGAAAGAAGAGGGGGGGGAAAGAAGAGGGGGGGGAAAGAAGAGGGGGGGGAAAGAAGAGGGGGGGGAAAGAAGAGGGGGGGGAAAGAAGAGGGGGGGGAAAGAAGAGGGGGGGGAAAGAAGAGGGGGGGGAAAGAAGAGGGGGGGGAAAGAAGAGGGGGGGGAAAGAAGAGGGGGGGGGAAGAGAACCTTCCTTCCTAGTTCTGCATTCATAAAAAACAAGGAAATTGCTAACCGTTAAGACGTGTCTGGTAAATAGAAAGGTCATTTAATTATTGTATTTCTATATAACAACAAAGAAAGTGTTAATTGACATTCAAATTTACTTTTTTTATTTCACACCTACATCTCTATATTCACGTGGACAGATAATATTCGGCTTCAAAATTTAACTACTGTCAAATATTTGCTTCCTTAAAAATCCTTGTGAATCAAATAAATGGCAAATCAACTAGCTGGATGTTCTTCAGTACAAAATAAAAACAGGTGTACAAAGACACTTTTTCTTTGGGGTAACAGTATTTAAATTGCTTATGGAAACCTGTGTTATCCCATGATATTATTTAACACCTTGGGGGTCACCCTTGAGGTATGCATATAATGTTTTGTCTTGAAACACAGAAGTTTTCAGTCAGACAAAATTAACATTTTTTGATTGAATAAGACAGTACAATTACTACAAAAGGTAAAAAAGAAGTGTACTGAAAAGTCCCAGAATTGTCCTATTTACCACAAATGAAATATACTTCTGAGACTTTTTTTTGAGGATACCATGAATGTATATATTGCGTAAGTGCAGACCACACAAAGGTTTTGTTATAATTAAACCCAAGAAAACAGGGTGACTTTCAAGGAACATTTTTTCCAAAATATATTCTGCATTTTTTAATTTTTTTTTGTTAAGTCTCTTCTGAAGAACCCATCTCAACTTATACACCCTAAATCCAGAACTTACACATTATTATGGTATGTCTCTTCTGCTATCCTGCAAAAGCCGAGCTGCAAAGCAGTGATCTGGTCAGGTTGTCTGACCTCTGCATTTGAAATTGGGTAATTCTTAAAAAATTGTTACTCAATACAGTATAGCAAAAATGCCAACACTGCAGTCTCCCTTAAAATTGATGTTGAACACATCTGAAATCCCCTGCAATGGTTGTATTTCCAAAGCAAAATTGTCTTTAGTAGTGGAAGCTGGTAATGAAAAAGAGCCAGCCCAGCCCTACAGCACCCCCCGCCCCTGCAAAAGCACCCAAACACCGAAGCCAACCCACAACCAGAGGCACAAATCCTCTTACAACTACATAACACGATCCTTGATCCTGACTATTAAGCACCAATCTGTGGCAAGTACTGTGGATACTGGCTGGCTGATGAGACAGTTCCACAATCAGTTAAGAGAATCCTCATGAATATTATTAAAAATAAGTATAACATTGAGAGCAAATACAAAAAAAAAATAAGATGGAAAAGAGAAAATATAAGCAATTTGCAATTACACAGATAAGAGTTTTTCTTGACACAAAACACAACAAAAGTCAGAGAAAAAAACTAAACACCATTAAGACATATATCATCATGGTCTTCAGAAAAAAGCCTAACCTCACACCTGCTTTCCCAACTTATTTTCTATATTTTTCATGTATACCATCAATATATCCCCTTACATTATCTTAATATGCTCACTCTGAATAAAGATACTTAAACTATTTTACTTTCCATAGTTGCAAACCTTCAGTGACATGATTTAAACTTCAGTGAACTATTTCGAGTTGTAAACATAGAACATCTATCTGGTCGGAAACCTGAGAGGTCAGCGAATCCAGCTCCATATCCCAAGGCAAGACGTGCTGAACTGCTTCAGACAGATGAATCCATTCTTTAGAATCTTTATGTGAGAAATATTTCCTAGCCTTGCTAGATAATCTGTTTCAATACACAACTCTGTTTATATCTAACAAATGCAAGTCAATAACCTATTTCAAATACAGAGACATGAATAAACTGCTAAATATGGAAGTTTTTTACCTATTCCAATAATTCCTACTGAAACTCCAGATTTCTGTGTATTAAACCTTCATGTTCCAGTTTAATTTCAGTACTGAAGAACACACATTAATATGTTATGTAGGATTCTCTCCCTGTTGGTACTGTATGCATTCACAAGCTTAAGGTACCATGAATATTGTGAGCCCTCATTCATTCTTGCTTCAGGGATTATTTTAATGAAAATCCATTCCCTTCTCTACTGTAAAATTATTTGCTCTGGAGCTAACAATTCTTTTTTTATCAGCACAGTAGTAAATATTCTGTAACAAATGGTTTTTAGCTAGTCCTTTCTTTATTGTTCTAGTTTTTGCTGTATTATAACATTGGCGAATACTGACTGTACGCAAACCTAACTGTGGCTTATTTTCTGAGAGTGACTGACGTACATCTGAATACATCCAGCTTGTCAACTCTGCATGCAAAGCTCAAAACATGCCCAGAGAAAACCACCTCCTCACCCAGCAGGCATATAATCTCGGGCATCAGGTGACTATTTAATTACCTCTATGATTAATGATTCTCAACCCAAGCAGCAGCTCTGGCACTTCCTGCCTGACCACTGCAATGACAATCTGAGTGTCAAAACACTGGGAGTTAAAAAAGGGCTCTCTATATAAATGGACCCAGTGAACCAAACTTACTGCACACTAAAGCAAAAAATGTAACAGTACATCACTACTGTGCATAGTTTTGGTATTTGTCTCCGAGGTATATAATACCTTTATCATTGAACCTATGGCTTTAAGTTTATGCATAGTTTCAAACTTAAAGATTGTAACCGTTGTTCATCAGATATAGCACATCCTTTCACAGGTCCTAAATGGTACCACTTCATTCATTTCTGCCTGAATCACATATTGAGTAAAAAAAGCAAGAAAAAGGCCAGGAACATTTTTTCCTCCATTTAACAAGCTCCAACAGAGTAGCAAAAATTTCTTCATTGCTTTTGTCTAGATTTAAAACATCCTTTTTTAGTTGATCAATTACTTCACAGTCTACTTGTTTTGCTTGGTTAGGTTGTCTGCTATATATTTTCATGCAATCTCTCAGCCAAGTGAAAAATCCTCAGATCTACTTCACTGTCCTTTAGTTGCTTTTTAAAATTTATTTTTAAATTAAGACTTTTCTTCAACTATTTGTTAATAATCAGATTTCAAAATACCATCCTACAAACAGTATAAATCATTCACTTGTTTACAACGAACTTAAAGATGTAACTTTTTTTTTTAATCTTCACCAATGTGCATCTCTATTTTCCCTGTCCCAATATATTCTATTTCTATAGTTTAAATTAGCCTTCATCAGGAATATTAAGATAGTTGCCTCTGGTTTAGATTCCAAATTCTTGAGCCATTTTTCTTGCTGCATAAGCTCAGTAGCAATCTGAACTTTATTCACCCCTTTTTCTTTGAAACCAGAAAATCAGCAGTACACATACCCCTTAGAGGAGACTAGATTGCCTGAAGGCTGCTGCATACTAAATAACTGGCCCTTGAATAAACAGTTTTAGATCTGTAGTAGTTACTTATGTAACACAGGCATACAATATCTTTTAAAAGTTAGATTAAATTTAGATGCACAACTCCTAGTACTTATTCATATCAAGTAAAACAGCTGGACGTTATTTGTAAAACGCATTGAACGAGCTAACTAAAATCTCTCACAGGTTCAGCAACAGCAGAAGCACGTTTCAAGATCACATCTTTGTTCTGGAATTTGAAAAGGAGCCCCATGTAAAGACTTGAGGTTAAGTTGCATTCCATGGTATGTGATTGCCTCAATTCTGGTTCTAGGAAGCATATCCTAGATTTCCTGTAGTAAAGACCTGGCCTGCTGATTCTAGTCCAAAGGGAACCCCACTGGTGTGCACTGTGGCTCTTTCCCGCATACCCATCTCCTCCTGGGGTTTCTCTAAAACTCCTACATTTCTTTTAAATAAGACACACCTCAAAGAAATCCCAAAGATTTGGTCGCCTTTGAAGGAAACTGCACCTCAAAGTTTTGCTTTAGTTTCTCATCACAATTCTGTATCCAAAAAGCCTAACAATGAAGCGATGGATAAATAATAATGGAAATGAGCTTGATTTAGAATTTTCTTTTGCAAAGCAGCTGTGAAAACAAAAGCTACTTTATGATATTAGCCTGTTGGTACCTTAATTGCTACAATAAAAACATACAAGCACTGCAACAGCTGCACAAAGAAGGATTACTTGTTTGTTTAAAAATACTCCAAAACAACTGAGGAAAACCAAATATTAAATCTAAAAAGAATAACAGCCCCAGATGCTGAAACTGTAAAGTGAACTATTGTATAGAGAAGTTTTCACAGTCTGAACAGTTGCAAGACCCTGATTTACAGGGTTTTTTAAAAAAAAAAAAAATAGAAGAACCTTTAAAACATTAAAATCTTCAGCTATCACTGATCTGAATATGTATAGATAGTAGTGTGAAATAAAATTTTAATTTTTAATTAAGAAAACTTAGACAACATACTTAGCATTATTCAGATCTTCTGTAGTCCAGCAGCAGCTTTTTTAATAGGTCTATTTAGGGTACTGTTAGAAGGTTTTCAGAGTTTTTATTCATGGAAGTAACTATCTCCCTGACTTGTATTTTTCAGTGTCTTGTGAAAACTATTAGGGTACCACAATCCTTTAGATGCCACTACTTATTTACTATAATGTTGTTTAGCTTACTCAAAGCCTCCAGATAAGTGACAAGTCACGAATAAACGTGCAAGCATTAATACATCCCCTTGAACTACAAGGTTCAGCGTTGAACTACAATGTCCCTGGTTGTTTGAGAACATTCTGAAATGCACAGAATTGCCACAGGAAACTTATCTGAAATAAAATTTCCAGGTTTAGTCTGCTGCTTTAATTTTTGAAAGAGGTAGCGTACACCTTAATAAAATTTTGAGAGAGACGCAGTCTTTATAGTAGGCTGCGTGTTTTTGGTAGCCTACACATCCTGATGTTCACCAGGCGTACTTCATTTGCTTTTAAAAGTTACTGACACATTGTGCAGTAAAAATGATCAAGTGTTACAGGAATGATAGGTTACGAATCTGTTGTTGATAAATTAAAATAGCCTAAGAGACATTATGTCACAAATACATCAAGGATTTGAGAGTTTCCAGCTGGGATATTTACTAAAAAGAAATTTTGTCAGAACAAACATCTTTCCCCGTGATTCAAAAGTCTTAATTAACATTCTACATATATACATTTGTAAAGTCACACCTTTCAAAGGTACAAAATTTTTACTGAGATAAATGAGAAAAAAGCTCTACATTTCATACTTGGAGGCCACTGTAACTGAGTATGAACTGAATGTTTTACCTTTCTTTTTACTATTGTCTTTTGAACTCTTCCTGTGTAACCACTTACATGATGGCTCTGTAGCTGTTTGTGACAGAGGTATTTTATGTTAAGGACCGAGACACCAATACCCAAACAGTTTTTAACATAGTAACCCTCAACATTCACATGCAGTAGAGTAGAATCACTTAAACCAGAATGCAAGTTGCGAGATTAACCATAAAGTACAAACCCCAAGAAATCAAGAAGGCAGAGCCCTGAACTTTCTCTGAACTTCACGGTTAGAGTCAGTAAGTTATTATCTAATGAACAGATTAGAGTTTTGTAATCATGAAGCATTTTTGAACTTAAAACATTTACTCTCAACTGCAGTTAATATAGAGTGAAATAGAATAATTTTTCAAACTATACTTTGTTAGTGTGTTTTCTATCTATAGCACATAGCATAATCAAGCAGCATTTAGTGACAAATCCTGATTCTAAAACTGTATTTACATTTTAATAACAATTTAATGCATGTGAAAACTGCAGACATTGTCATTTTCTTCTGAAGCAAGCCAAACGTATGGTAAAATGCATGACCAGTTATTAAGAATGATATTGAGCAGACTAAAAAAAACCCTGTAATTTTAAATTATTTCAGAAAGAACTACTAAAAATGAAGGAAAATAAATAAAGATAGACTTATCAGGGAAGACTACAAGCTAAAAATAAATTTTAAGTGCTAAATACTTTAGGAATCAAAGAAAGTTAAGCTCTTTCTGCCCTACATACATAGCATTGACATTGTAAAGGCTACATGCATTACATCAAAGATTGCCTTTCTGAATACACTTGGCTGGCTAAGAAAAAAAAGTTTTCTGCTAGCCAGTTCTGAGAGAATCCATGTACAAAATACTCTGTGTGTCTTATCATAAATAATCCAAGTACAATTTTCATGTCATATCAAAGGTGGCCTAATCCTGCCAAACTCAAATCAACAGTCATTTTGATACAAAGTACCAGAAGGAGCTCTGACCGACCAGAATGATCATACCTGCACATACCACCTCAATTCAGCTAAAAAGCCTGAACACTTACTTGGACTTCAAAATTCATATTCTCCAGAAATTTCTGGTTCATTGTCTCTGCAAATTTGTTGATGGCCCTCAAGAACACCCTAAAAAAGAAAAGCAATGATACAGAGAAATGAATGTAATCTCTGGGAATCTATTCCAACCATGTGTGATATTGATTGAAACACATTTCAACACTGAACGCACTAGAAGAAGCAAAGTTCACACATGCGTGAAGACAGCAGATGACGTTCTGTGCAATGGTGTGTTATTTATAGTCTGTTATACAATTTAAAAAAATTAAGCATGAGTGTCAAAAAGTTTCTTAACCTCCATTGAAAAATTCAGACAATATAAATTCTTTTCCTCTGCTGCACGCTCCATTGCCTTCTTGAGAAAACAGAGAGAGCAATTCTTTCAAACACAATTTTATCTTCTGTGTGACAAAACTGAATAATTTACAAGAGTGTTATTGCCGCCTCCTCATGGGTTTGACAGCTAAAAGAGTTCCTTGTACTTCTATTATTAGTTAGGAGCTACCACTGCATTTTCCATTTAAAAGATATTATCTGCAACTTTTCAGTTTTCTCACAGGTGGTGAGGGGAGGATGACACCTCTGCCCATCTTCCTCCTCAGGCTGATTTTAAAACACGTTCAAAGCTGAGTTAATGTACAGTTATTTCTTCCAAGAGGAAGAGTGTGAACATTATCCCTGTAGCTTCAAAAGCAGCACCTATTTATGCTTGTTATTAATGCAGCAAGATTAAGTCACATTTCTAAAGCTCATTTCTTTGTCTGACTTTCCAGCATTTGTAAACCAAAAATCAATTGCATCTCTAAATATTTATAAAGTTTATTTAAATAATTCACTTTCATTCAATTTACAATTTTGAAAACAAATGATCCATTTTCCTCTGCTTCATAGGTAACATTTTTAAAAGTTTTAAGTTGAAATATTTCTATGGGAAACACTGTGAGTGCAAACATACTGCAACCTGAAAGAGGTGAACACAAGGAAAAAACAATCCTACCTATTCAAATCCAATGACTGACTATCAACTAGCTATTACCAACCCGGAAAAAGATCAAACAGTTGTAACAGGTCCATAAAACCCCCACCATCTCAGTGTTTAGTAGCATCAGAAAAAGCAATGATTCAATAATTAGAATTATTAGCAAAAGATTGTGAGACTACAGGATATCCATACGTTACTGTTCTGGCCTCCTATCTCAAAAACATAAACAAATACAAAAAGTAAAAAAGAGAGAAGAAAACAAGTAAATAATGGTGACAGAGAAATGATCAAACCCATTTAATGGGTTATGCCTGAGACCTGGTTTCTTTAATCAGGGGACACTACGTGACTGAGGAGGCATATGGTAGAACCTATAAAATCAAAAGTACCATGAGAGACTTACTGTTCACTGTTTTTCGTACAAGCATTGGAGAGCACTGAAAAAAATCAGAATGTGCATTCAAAATAAGCAAGAAGAGACAGTTTTTATGCTAGTCTTGCTCAGCTACGCAACTCATTTCTACAGGAGGCTGGGAATGCCTGACTTTTATACTGGCTCAAAAGTGATTAGACACATCAAAGACAAAAATGAAGGGAGGGCTACTAAATGTCATTGGTCACTGGAGACTAGAATAACACAGCAAAGTGCTACTCTTCCCAGCTCTGTTGTTATACTGTTCCCTAGGCAGCCGTTTATGAGCCACTACCAGAAACAGAATAGTCACTGAAATGAATTTTAGTCTCACTACTGAAAAAAAAAAAATTTGCAAGGGCTAAATTCAGTTTCTTAATGAGGGAGGTAAAGCAAAAGTTCATCTTTTGGCAGCTTATGGCAGGGAATCCTATTTAACCACTAAGCAATAGTCCAAAGAAGCAGGCTCTTCATTACCGCAACAACTTGACCAGCTAGATTGAAATCCTCTGTTATGATTATGGTTTTCCAGGAGGAAAAAATTCTTTATGAAAATGTAAAGAATATTTTCTTTCCGTCCACGTAACATTCCGCTGTAATGTTGATGTGATCAAGTAAATAAAGTAATTTATACATGGTGTTACATCTTGCCAAGCCCTTTTCTTTAACATGATCGGAGGGACACTACAGTTTTAACTAGTACAGTAACTGTGGCATTGGAAAGTAACGGACTTCTGAGGGTGCTGTGTTGCCCACACTTTCAGATGAGCTGCTTTCCAATAGTCTAGGGCATAGTCTGATCTAATTTAACACTAGCTCAGCTAATCTTGCCAACTGAATTAAGGGTCTGATTTGTGAAAAGCTGAGTGTCATCAAATCATCTCAAGTTCAAGAAACCTAATTTTGCTCAATATTGTTCTTGCAGGCTATCACCACTCTCCTAAACCACCTCTGTATAATCACAGAATTGCCCTGTGTATGCACTGCAATTTTAGCCTAGGTTGGTCTGAACAGGCTATTGTACCTTCTTTTCAGCATTTTATGAGATCAGCTTGTATTCTGGAAAATGCGATTTCCTCTGCAAGCTGCCCTACACTACCCACAAGAAAATAAACACATTCTTCCCTAACGCTTTGCTCGGACGGGTACATTTATCTCTACAAAACTGCTGGATGCTTGACACAAACAGTTAAAGATTTTGCAAGAAAAGGCGATTCTAAAAAGAATGGTCTACTTTAGACAGCACAAAAAAATTTACACAGCTAGGCAGAATCATGGACACCCACGTTATTCTGTCTGTCAGCATCCCCATTACTCTTCTGAGTAGGAGTTTTGGGTCAAGGCCTTTTTAGCGTCATGTCTTTTCTGTAGAACTATATTGCTTTAGATTCTCCTTTGATTTACAAAGTATATTTCATGCCAACTCACATAATCAAGTTCTTCAGCTCCAGCTGCTCAGAGAGTTGCATTTCCCTTCAAAGTCTTTTGTTGGGGTAGGAGGGGGCGTCCTCCATTTTTGAGACATTTTTTATTTCACAAGTTCTGTGTATTTACACACTTCTCCAGCACCAACGGTGAAACATGTCACCTAAATATCCTGTTTGGGCAGAATCTGGTATGGTGCTAATATTTTGTCTTACATTAAAAAAATCCCACACTTTTAGGTACTTTGTCTTTTAGCACAGAAATACCATGCAAAACACAGTAAAAATAATCATAACTTAGACACACATGAAATTTATTAGTGCAAATCTCTTTCACATATTTTAAAACTTTTGTGAAGATCTTATGGTTTAATGTTAGCCATACCTAAAAAGCCCCAAGGGCACCTGAGAAATACTGAGGTATTTAATGTTCAGTAAAAATTACTGATAATATTAAATTTTTTTACAGAATTCTATACAATATAATTATATGTGAGCTATCTCTGTGAATATCCCTTTCATTCTCACAGATATTTTTATCTGACATACTGGAATGACACATTTGCAGGAAGCATGCAATACTTCCAGGCTGTCGAGTTCCAAATATTTTCATGCATTTGTATTTTGCCTAAAGGGTGTATCTACTTCTGTCATTGGAAGTCACTTTGGCAGTAGGTTTGAATACTATTCCTGGCTCCTGCCAATGCCATGCTGTCCTACCTCAATGATTCCATTTCTATACGCCTCAGTCTCCCCTATCACCAAAAAGGGGTATCAATTAACTAGCCACAAGTATGAAGCGAAACAGATATTTTATAAAGCACTTTCGGATTTTGATGAAAACAAGAAAATATAATTTTAATTATTACTGAGAGCATACTCCTATTTAAAGAACTTAACTCCTCTTCGAGCAACGTTTAAGTCATTCGATTGGAGAAGTCATCATTCCTTATGTGATTATTCATAACATCGGTTATCAAATCTAACTGACATAACGGAGAAGATGCAGCCAGAAAAGAGATGGTAAAAAAGTATGTCCCAAAACAGCTCAGAACAACACAGCATGTACTGTCTGACTTCAGAAGTTATTGAGAAAAATTACTGAAAGGCATTATCTTGTCACAGTGTAATATAACTTAATTTCCCTTGCTTCTATAATAGATCATTGGAGCTTACCTTTTCTCTGAAGTTGCTGCTCAGTTTTGCTTTGCAAGTTTAGACTGATCTAGACTGACCGAAGGACAGGATCTTTATTTCTCATACAGATAATATCATCAGGTGATTTTTCGGTTTAACATACTCCTCTTGTCACATTTTCCCTTAATTTTAATCATCACAGAGGGCTACAAATACGTTCTTTCGGAAGTTTAATTATGATAACTTTTCTACAGTTACTTAATATGGAATTAATTTCTCATCAGTTTAAATAATTGTGATCTAAAATTGTTCAAATTCCTTTGTCCACAATATTTCCTGAGTTTATGGGGATTGATGCTTCTAATTTACAGTTCATACCAATTTCTCTGGCCTGAAGATTTATGGATGATCTTCAAAGGCCAAAGTCTCTGGGCTTAATCTGGGTGTAAAAAGGCAAGGTTTTGGCTTAGGTCAGCCATGGTTCAACTGCTGCCATCCTCCTTTACCTTTTCAAATTTCCTGCTGCTTCTGCTTTGCTTTATTGTATGGTCAGAGAAATTTCTTTCCAATTTTGGCTGGAAAGAATGCCCAATTAATAGAATCCTGTGCAACTGTACTTAGTTTCAAATACTTAGGTATATGTTCCAAATAGGGATAGAATGGTACTGTAACATATATAAAGACAGACAAAACTGAAAATTTTTAAATCAACCTAAAATAAAAATTTGATTTCAAACTGATTCTCCCTCAAACAACATAAACCAGATGGATCAAAGAAACAATTTTGTATTCATAAACAAGTTGTTAATCAAATTAGGATTTCAAGGTTATTCCTTAGAAGATGATGACTAACAGTAAAACAGGTCTGCACATTGTCCTTGCTTTTGAAGTGCAAATAGGTGATAAACCTAAAATGTAGATCTGGAACTCCAAGTTATTTTTAGCAAACAAGTTAGAATCAGTGCATCAGCTCCTCGCTGATGCTCCAGCATAAAACAAAGAGATGATTACAGTAAAAAACCCCAAAACCCAACCCCCCAAAATACAAAAATAAAATAATAAAAAGCCCAACAACCCCAAAAAACCTTAAATTGGCATTGCCTGTTCTTAGGTGGCACTGCAAAAGCTGGCCTTTTTCTGCACCTAGTTTCACTTCTGGGTCCACAAAATTATTGTGGAAAAGGTGCCTAAATCAGGTATAGAATTATAAACCTTCCCAAAATCATGAATTGACCTTTCCTCAGACTCTTACACGTGAATTCTTTCAAAGCAGGGGTCCAGCAGCAGTGCGATGCTCTTCAATATCTTTTCAAGATCACGAGACTCTAAAATTTGGGAGTTCACTGCTTCAACTTTGAGATGAGTAATCCAGATACTGAGGTGGAGGCTGAATTAATTTGCTTAGGTATTTATGAGCATCAACTCAAACTTACATTTGCTATGTCTTCTAAAGCTGTGATTACACTCATGTAATGACAGGTGGAAAAGATTAAGCAAGTACAAATTTCTACTGGATATTCAGACACAGAAAAATAGAGATAAGCTTTAAAAGAATATTATTTCCTGTGTTGTTGTGAAAGCTCTTACTGAAAGAAACCATTGAAATGCTGGAATATATGTTTTCTTAAAATCATGTCTGAAAACCAGTGAAGACATGGACAGCTTTTAAAACTCAGAACTTCTTCTGACAAACCCCAAGTGCTTTTCCTTCAGAGAATTTGTTTCACATATTAAAGTCAGAAGGAATTACACTAACTTCAGGTTGGCAGGCATTTTTTTGTAATCTCCACAGCTGATCAATCAGCACTTTCACCAGTGAATCCTCTACTTGAGCAGATGAGGAGTATGACGGGAGTTCTGTCAAAGCCTAGGAGATGCACTGACCAGTATTTTGAAGATCTTTTCTGAGTTCTCATAGGCATGGTCTTGCCAGTATGACAATTATATGAAATCTGGAGTAGGGAATAGCAGAGCTGACATAATATTCCCATATAATTTATGTTGACTTGATAGTAGCATCCTCATAAAATGCTTTGAAGAAGACACCTGACAGGTATTTTAACATGAAGCAAGCACAAAGGAAAAACAGCTGAAGTCAACTGATTGTCTTGTAGGCTTCTGTCATCTTTCCTCTTCCTTCTTGTGTGCAAAGCTAGAAGGTGCCATGTTAAATAGAGACTAGCAAAGTGGGTCAAACCCAATCCCAAATGCTGATCATTGTCAATGACTGAAACCGGGATCAACAATTATAAACTAAACCTGGACGATATAAAATACACAGAAGGGACCAGACAAGCAATCAGTGTGACAGGAGAGATTAAAAATACACATTCACTATTTCAGTGACCAAAAAAGAGCAGCAGGAGAAAACCTGAGAAAACAGGTGAAAAGATAATAACAAAAATCTTTACAAAGCAACAGCAGAAATTATCTCCTAATAATGTGGCACGCTATCATTGATTTAGAAATGAAGGGCAATGCAAGATGGAAACACTATTGAAAAACCTTGTAGCTATGTGAAACCTAGTTATTAAGAGCACAATAATGGCAACACTTAGGAAACAATCCACTTCCATGGTAACTGGAAAAATATGGCCAGTGGTGCAAAGAAAGTAGTATAATTTAATCATATTTCTCCCCTGTACTGAAGAATAATTTTTGTACTGTTCATACTGAATTTTAATGATAAAGCAATTTTAAATTTTCCTAAATTATTTTTCAATGTATGGCCAGAGAGTCTATCCAAAAAGCATGGTCAGAAAATAACTGCTTAAAAATAACTGCTATCCAGCTTCTTGTCTCAATTATAAATTGTTTGCTATGTACAATTAATTTTCTTTATTAGTATTATTTGAAAATTTACCTTGAATAGCTATGCCAAGCATACAAACTCAATACATGCTATTATGTATCAGAGGTAATTTGACAGCAGTACAAAAGCAACACCTAGAGAAAGACAAGAACGAGCAATTTGTTTGATGCCATACAACTGGAGTTTCCACCTGAAATCTCTTGACTTTGCCAACACTCTCTTTGTATGTAGCTTTTCCTTCGGCATCTACCTAAAGAATGTTTTAAAGACTGCTTATCTCCCATTTAGGAAGCAAAATACATTTTCAAAACAGCATATTTGGTACATATTTTGCCATACTCCTTTGAAAATGTGATGTTTAGCAGGCTTTAAGAAAATTCATAGCTTGAAAGCTAAGCATACAAAAAGCTGTCATAATGGACTCTGATATAAGTAACTTAGTTTGAAAGGTATTTTCAATAATTTTCCTCATATTGTGAGTATCTTCTCGCTTCAGTCTGCTCTCCTGTTTTGTGCATTCCAGCTAATTGCAGAGTAAAAATATTCTGAATTTAAAAAAAAAAAAAATCACATGGTGTCTTTGGTGCTAGATCAAGTCTGAGAGTAAAATACAAAGCTGAAACTCAGTCAGTATGCATGAATGTAATGACTTAACATGGTTATATCAAGATGTCATACACTAATAAACACTCTTATGGCCCTCACTTTTGAAGGAAGTTTGAATTGATGTTGTGAAATTACTTCTCCATTCTTCCACTGATTTTTGGTTTTCACCAATTTACCCTTACTCTAATATCTGTACTTTTACTCTTCATTTCTATATATGTAAGAATGGTGCAGATACTTTGGTAAACATATTTTCATAGATGCTTCTAGGGCATATTTCTAGAAATACTTTTATTATTTTACACATCAAAGGATTAAAATTGGAGAATTACATTAAACTAACAGATAACACTGGGTAACACTATGTCTGGGGTTTGGGCTGTTTTGGGGTTGATTTTTTTTTTTTTTTTTGTTAAGTAGCTCTGTATTTTATTCATAATTTCACCATAAAACTTTAAAGATAAAATGCACTGTTGGGGCTTCACTTTTTCTTTCCCCCTGTTATATAAGCTTTCTGTATTTGAAATCCCTTCTCTATACCTGTGTTATATTTTAACATTTTACTTTTGATTTTTCAGATATTCTTGTTGAAAATATTTACCAAGTGAATACCTTTTGTATAGAATACATAATGTCTTTAGTTTTAGGGAAGACTACCTTTTTCTGAAACTAAAAGTACAATCTGTAATTACAAGTACAGACAACTATATATCTGCCTCTTGTCTAATTGCTGCTCACTTGAGCTTACTACTTTACAGACAAAACTGTATCAATACAGAAGAAGCTGCACTAAATCAGCAGATTATGACTTGAAAAAAGATCATTATGCAGCAAATACATAACACACCAGCAGGGTTATTTTGTGATGTTACTGTTCAAGATTATGAAAATAATGTTAAAAATGAGAAAATTGCATACATTTAATTTCCAAAAATTCTCTTAATATATTGACGTGCTGGCCAAAGTTACTTGTCAGAAAGGGGAACACACAAAGATTATTCAATAGCATTTACAACACCTGATGAAAATTATGAAAGCTGAATTTGTATGTTCAGTCTTTTCTGTAGTGACATATTTAGAGCAGTTTATGTGGGTAATCTCTTCATTGTTTTTTTACTTGCACATATGTTCTACAGAGTAGAAAATACTACTCATTGTCTTAATCCACAAATGTTTTACTAAAATTAAGATACCTGAAAACATGAAAAATATTTTATAACAGGCCACATAGCAAAGAACCTTAGAGATTGCTATATTCAAGTCAAAGTTGTATGTGGAAAAATAACAGTTTATCATACTGACTTTCTGAAAACATCAAACTACTACGTTGTTTTTCTGTGTTGAGTTGTTCCCTCCACTGAAGACTTTTCTTATTTCAGGAGACCTCATGCTCTAGAGGCAGGAGCATCCTAGCAGTGGATACCAAGAAAGATGAGATTCTGTCCAGTGGACGTGGGAAAGGAATATCCCACAGCATGCTTTCTTTCTGCATTTTATATAAAAGACTAAATGACTGCTGTCAAAACATAACAGACATCCACTGTGTACAACGACCACAACATGCAATAGCCTGTTTTGCTGAGCAGATGATCTGCTGCAATCACCACATAATTGTTTAGATTCTTGGTAAGCAGACAATTCCACAATATGAGTAACAACGAGCAACATGCAGAGTTAGTGCAGAATAACCATCTCGTAGTATTTGGTGCTAGAAAGATGCAAGCGATTGAAAAGTAGAGTTACATCAGGAACAACCAGCCTCAGACACCTACAGATGGGAGAGATGTTCTCTGCTAGGCTTATAACTGACTGCAAAGCATTAAATGACTTGGTCAGAGGTATCGGCCACAGCTGGAAGCATAACTCTCCATGGAAGTAAATTTACAACCCACAGTGAAACAACCACTTCTTCTCTTTATCTGCCTTATTCCGTTTTCCCAGGACTAACCTTGTGCCATTCGCCCTTTTACAAGTACTGACTTCTGTAGGGACTGGGAAAGACAGCTAGGAAACAGTTACCTAGATTTAATGGAAAGGAGATAACAAATCTGAGATTACTGAGACACTGTGTACCAAATACCCCAGCAAGAAAAACAATAAGTAAATAAGATGTCTTTTGCCTCTGAAAGGGACTTGATACTAACAGGGAAATTGCATTTCAGCAAGGACATTTTTAGTCTTGTGGCAAAAACAAACTGTCCAAGGACACATCTTATTACTATACATGATTAAAGCAGTGACTGAACTGTAAAACTATGTGAACTTGTTATAATACTTTGTTTAACCTTTTGTGCACATGTGCATAGCAATATTTTCATTAGACATTTATACTTGTTGCTTAAAATACTTTTTCGTGTATTAAAGTGACAAAGTTCTGCAATATGCCATAAGCCTAGGTGCAAATGCATTCTGACCCCCTGAAAATTCAAGCCCTTAAGAAAAACAACTGCATTTCTGTCCAGTATGCCTAGGCCAGTCAAAAGTTGCCAGAGGAAATGAGATCACAGAAAGGAGTTACTTGGATGCAGCAGACCAGCCTTCTAAATTCTGCCTTATTTGTGCAACACAAACTGCAACACTGTCATCCAAATGCAGTTACATAAGTGAATCCGAACTCCCAATACATCTTTGAAAAACAAGATTTATAACTACCTCAACTACTTGTATTTTTTTTTCCTTAGGAATAAATAAATGCCCCTTCTTATTCTCTGCAATACAACAATGAGCCAGGCAATGTTTTAAGCAATCTGTTAAAGCATAGCTGGATAGAATAAATCTGAGTTTTCTGCTACATTTCTTATGAAAGCAAAACTTCATATTAATAATCAAAGAATTAAAGTTAAGGAGTTGGGTTTATTTTTCCTATTTTCATATTCTTCATTTTAAAATCTCATCATAATTGTTAAAAATTCAACACAATATTACAGCACCAGCTGTAAAAGATAACACGTACTCTTATCCACTGAATTTGTGTACCTTGTGTACAGTCAGATCCATTAGTATCTGTGAATAGTCACAATGCCCACTGAAACAAATACATATATCACAGCTTCCAATATTTCTAAAACATGAAAATATGTCAAGCTTTCTTTTCCACCAAGAGGTAGAGGGAAGACTGAGAAGCAGTTCTAATATTTGAATTAATTTGTTTGGGTTTTTTTCCCCTTCCAACTTGAGATATTCTATGATTCTATGAAATCTAGGGAGTTCGTAGTAGCAATACATTTTGTAGCATCTCTCCTATAAATACTTAAGCTTCTTGCTTAAGACACATTTCCCTACTTTCTGCCAACTGTGTTCAGTTTCCCTTCTCTCCCAAACTATTACAAATACCATTCTTGAATAATGTGCTTAAATTGTGACTACCATCTGCTCAGGTTCTCTCTTCAGAAAATTTAAAAGAAAAAGCAGTCCAACAGCCACTGAATTTGTTATGTGTACTTGTTACTTAAACATTGAGACTACAACTTTAAAAATGACATCTCCTCATAAAACACAAAGCAATGTTTTGTCAAGTTTCACAGGAGTGTTAGCAGCTAGTTCTTCTGAAAAGACTTCCATTCAAAGGTAGAGTTGTTCAGAAACATGCCTCTGTATAGTGTGGAAAAAGTGTTTTTCAGAAGTCATGTTTAACAGAGCCATTCACAGATGATCTGTGAAAAAACCCTAAGTCTAGAATCCCTGTTGTCCCTTTCTTAAAAAAAAATCCCTACTGCCTCTTGCTAGGTGATGAATATGAACTTATTCTGCATCATTTCCCTGGTTGGCCAGGTCCTAATGATGCCAACAGAAACTATAGATCATCACAGTCAGAAATGGTGAGGTGCTTGGGGATGCAGGTGGCACTGATTTGAAGTCATAATGAGATATGGCTGAATTAATAATGCTTCTACAACATGGGAGCTACATGAGAACCAGGTCTTGAGGGTGTTACAAAGCAGTTCATCAGCAAATAAGCAGCTATTTTTAGTATGTATAATGAAAGAAAATTGGCAACATTTCCAGCTGTTTTGCCAAATACCTGCAGTGCTAAACTTTTCAAGTTATACTTAAAAAGGGCTAGGGAACACTTAACTCCAACAGATGTCTGAAAACACTCAGCTATACAGATAATAAAAACATATTTTAGAAACTACTGTGTCAGAAAATACTGTACAGTGTTAGCTCACATGAGTTTTTCAGCAAATAGGATCTGACCTTGAAATGTACTGGTGAAAAACTGCTTCCTTTTATTTTTAAATCATAGAATGGTTTGGGTTGGAAGGAAGGGACCTCAAAGCCCATCTCATTCCAATGCCCCTGCCACGGGCAGGGACACCCTCCACTAGACCACGTTGCCCAAAGCCCCGTCCAACCTGGTCTTAAACACTTCCAGGGATGGGGCCTCCACAACCTCTCTGGGCAACCTGTGCCAGTGCCTCACCACCCTCACGGGAAGAATTTCTTGCTAATATCTAATCTAAATCTACCATCCTTCAGCTTAAATAATAATACCTCAATATAACATCAACAAGGTTCAAAAAGCCTCTCAAATGGACACACAAAGTGCTTACTAAGCCACTTTAGACTTGACATCAATCAAAACTGTTTCCAGGTACTAATTATGATAAGATCAAGTACTTTCAAACTCTGAGCAATTACCATTTCAAAGCCCAGAGAAACAAAAGGAAGGGATGTGAATACTTGCCTTTAGTTGCTAACACCCCTACCCATTTCTTTTATTCAGCGAATCTGACTCCCTATGCCCTTCATGTTGACAATAAGGTACAGGAATTTCCTGGGAGGAATTACATGCCTCTAAATTAAAATAATGAACAGCTGAGAGATAAGCAGACTACATGGTATTACCTAAACCAGCAAAGCATTTCCCCACAAATGCCATGTACCTAGGAATTACTGCTTTTAATAAGCTAATAGCCGATAGTCTAAGTACCCTAAGAGGAATAAAGTGCACATACAAGCAGTAGCAACTAGTAAGAAGTGTGCAGTAAGCAACCTTCATTAGAACAAAAGATAATTTTGTTAATCCTACCATGGAGGATCACAAAAATAACTCAGATATTATATCCTCATGACCTCAATGACGATTTTACTATTTCCCAAAGTGTCCTGCACCATCTAGCACACCACAAAAACTGCTCTTCCCATCTTGCTATTAATGGAAGAAGGGAAAAAAACCCAGAACAACAACAAAGTAGTTCATTCCACTTTTTGATTCTCAGTTGCTAATAAAATACTCCCAGTGCAGTGAGACTAGTACACACAGCCTCTGCCTCCTTCAAATGGGCTTTGGGAATCAGAACATGCTTTGAAAGCAAACAGCAAGTTATTTATAATAGCAATTTAAAGTAATTTGAGTTAAATCATTCCATCCTGATACAGGCAAGCTTGACTAAGTAAGTTTAGTCAAGTAGGCTTCTACTCCTATTCTTTCAACTCTCCTACCACAGTTTCTCCTGGACATTAACGTGTCCATTCTCCCTTCCTTTTGACAGAGGCACCTCCCTTCCCATATGGAGCATGCTCTCTCTATCTCTGTCTGAAAAAAAAATATTACATTTCCCAGGACCTTATAAGAAGTCATTCTCTCATTGTTTTCCCCTTATCTATGCCAGACATCTAACATTTAGTCAAAATATCTCTGATATCATGCACATACGACATGTCTGTCTTTATGTATAAGAGTAATTAGCATGTCCTGCTCATTAGGAACACCTTTTACCCACAAACAGGACCAAACTTGCAGTACTAGTTAAGATCTTTCCTTTCCTTTGCCTCCAACTAAATGTACTCTGATTTGACATTTCTATACTGCAGTATATCCTACAGCAAAATTCCTCCAATGCCCACTTTCCCTGCTAGATACAGAACACAAGTGCTCATCTGGGGGAAACTGTCAGGCTTTGTTGAATGCCTGTGGGGAAGAAGTGCCAACTACATTCTGCCATTGGCTAGGTTACACAATAGACATGCCTTACAGCCTGTAACTAATATTTTTGCAAATTCAGAAAGGGGAGACTCTTACGGTAAAATATGTCCCTCAGGGCGTAAAAAGGCCTGCATGTAGCCTCCTACTCGGAATAGATGAATTGGCAATGTAAAACCTTAGCCATGCTAACACTTTTTGTGTTTGTTTTTTTTTTTTTTAATTATTTTTATTTTATTTTCTCATTGCTATTATAACAGCCTCCAGCCTGACCCCTTGTGACTTTTTCTTTGCTACTTCTCTGGTTTGGAGTAAAGCATGCTAATAAGACAAATCTAGAATTCTAAATGATTCTTTAATTTATTTCATAGAACACTTGCCCCGTCAAAACAAACAAACAAACAAACAAACCAAAAAACCTACAAACCCAAATTTCTATAACGATTGATAACAAAATTGCTCCCTCCAAGTTGTTGATATAATATAAAATTGAGACTTAAAATAAGATAGATAACTCATTTCCTTATATAATCCTGGGAACAGCAACATAATCAAAGAGTAGAGAAACAGTGCCAATCAATTAAAGCAAGCAATGTGTTTACAGAAGCACTGTTAAATAGTTTCTAAATGTATTTTTTTGTTAATGCTGACTTTTTTCTTTAAATATTTTCATTTGTCTTGTCCAATGCAGGATAAGGTTTAGAGCAATAAAGCCTGCCTCTGGACAAAGTTCAGAGTCATTAGGAGGCATTATCAACAAGTGTACCAGAAATGAACTTCTATTATCAGTGACTGAGGCAACATAGGTACCACCAGGTGAACCCCCAAGCCCCAAAACCATGTTCTGTGAACAAGGATTGACACTTCCCCTGCCCCTACAGAGTAAAAAAAAGTCCTACACTTGTGAATAATCCAGATGTTAACAGCATTTTCTAGATCAAAGAAACAGTTTTACATATGAAGGGTTTGATATGCTTGCATACAACAGAAGACTGTTAGGTTACTTTACTACTAAGCTGGTACTTTTAAAGAGTAATCCTTGCTACATAATAATTGCAAATTGCTACAGCAGCAACATAAGAATGTGCACTGAATTATATAGGCCAAAGACTGGCTTAGAGAAACAAGTGGGATGAAAACACTATCATTTACAAAATCATACCAGGAATGAAGACATCCACCAGCATACATGGATCTGCCCACCTCAAAAGAGGGGTCAGCCATCTCTCTGCATGAACGTTAGCGTACATGAGTGACAGAAAGTCAGGTTTAGGCACCTGAGCCCTCACTGCCATCATCACTACCCACTAGAACCATAATCTTTGCTTTGAATCATGGAACACACAAAAGAAAACCTTTTCATTTAACATCATTCCATTCAAATCCAAGATGCAAATGTATCCAACAGCAAAATTTGATGTCATAATGTTGTAAATTTTCTTAGCAAATCTTTTCCTCAAGACCAAACGCCCAGAAGATTATCAACTTCATTAAGTATCCTCTGTTCTCTCCTTTTCAATATTGTAAAATGGGAAGAGTAAAATTACATAACTCTGACATTTCAAATAAACAGTATCTGTGGACTTTAAGTTAATTGGAACCTATGCATCTTTGAGACTTAATTATTAGACTAGTCTTTCTGTGGCTTCTAGAAAACTCAATGTTACTGCCATTTCTACAAAACTAAAATAATGACAGTACATGTGATCAAATTCCACCTCACCAAAAGAAGTCTTGCTCAAAAAAAAAACCAAACACCCCAAACCAAAATGAAATCCAGCCATATTCACTTCATGATCCAATCCAGCATATAAACTCAAAGAGTTTCTTTGAGAACAAGGAGCAAGAATAAGTTCAGCTCTGAAAGTAACACACAAATAAATATAAAAATGTAAATTAAGTTAATTTTTTTCCCCAAATCCAGATCCCTTTCAGTGAGGTTTTTAGCCATGATTTCCACTAAGTATGAAGAGGAAATCCAGCAAACAAAAATAGAAATCCACAAGGTAAGGTGGTCACATGCTCAGAGCTACTTTCTTGTTCAATTTCTTCTACATATGCAGATGCTTGTAAAACCTCTATGGGTTCAAATTTTGAGGAAACTCTTCCCCACCTCCATGTTCCACAAATAAACAAATTGAATCAAGTAACAACTTTGTTTAGAGCAGCCATGTGTTTTACTTTGCTTTCTCAGTCCAACTGTCCCTTGCTTTCCTCTGTTATAGACTAGAGACACAAAAAGAAAAAAATCAGTACCTCAGAATGGCTAGAAACAATTATTAAGGAATAAATCCTGACATAGCCCATCCTGAACCCTATATACAGGACTTTCCTTGGTGCCCAAACCATTCACTTCTAACTGATGCCCATAATAAACAGCAAACCCCACACCTTAAGGGAAGAACATTTCCTTCCTTTTCAAACAATCAATATTTCAAAGATACTCTGACAGAATCCATCTGTGATGTGCTTGGCCAAGGCAGCTGTCTAAACCCATTATCAATGATGGAGGTGCACAAAGATCACTTCTCTTTTCTTTCCAAGTCAGTATCACATGATATGGAAATGATGTGAACTTTCACTTACACTACTTGCAATCCTAACACCAAGACAACAGTGGTCCTGTGGCTTAACAGAGATCAGTAAACAATAGTTGTTTATCCCACCATCGTTTATGGTGACACCAAAACAGACAGATTATAGCTGTGGGTAAAGGTGTACAATCTGCACAGTTTATGTCTACAAAATATTTCCTTCACTCAATTTTATAAGAGTACTCAAAGATTTCTTATTCATAGCAAGCTCTCATAGAGCAAATAGGGAGCATGATTAAATTGGTTACACAAACTTTTGCTTAGATGCCATCTTGATCTACAGAGGCAATATGCCTGAGTTTGAAGTAATCAATCATAATGAAACCACAAATGATCCATAGCGTAGCAACAGATTTCCTCAATGATATAAGCTATAGTAAGCACTGCAGATCCAGCCTCCTCCTACAAATAGTACATTGAGATTTGGTCTTTATCACCAGACTTTTTAGCAATCCAAGCAACCATATCATTTTGGAAATTGTGTTTGATAACTCTTGCATCACAATGAACTTGCTGACATATTAGTGAGGACATTTGAACCCTGTGCAGAAATTGTACATTTAAGATTCGACAGGCATTTACAGTTTGGCTTCTGTTGACGGTCAACATGAAGACCAACTACATGCTTCCACTTTACTCTTGAATACTTTTTTTTTTCCTTTTCCATTGTAAGTGGACTTAAAGCACAGGCAGCCAGCTATTTAATGTATTGTCAGTAAATTATTTCAGATTATGACCTTCTTGGTATTCACCAAACTGGAATGATATAATCATCTTAGACTGCAGAGTAAAACTTTTTGTAGGATATGAAACAAGTTCACTTTTCACAAGCACGTGGAACGTGAGCACTGATCCTCTAGCCCCATTTTACCTGTTCTGCACCATGCTCATTGCCATCCAATCTGAAGGGTAAACATTCTTTCCAATGAGATCTTTGAACATTATGAACGTTTCCATCAAGAAGTCCTAGAAGAATAAAATACAGTAAAGTCTGTGACTGTGTAACACAAAGTTCCTGCTGTGATTAAAGAACTAAGATGGAGGGGTCCACTTTTACTCCCAGTGAAGTCAATGGAAAAATTCCTGGTGGTATCAGTAAGCCCAAGACTGGAACTGAAGTCCTGTAAAACAGCAGTCTCAGATTCCAAATGAAAGCTAAAAGTCATTTATATTGGGCTCTTAAGAAAAGATAAGCCATAAGTGAATGGAAAGAAAAAGTTATAGCATTTTGGAGTAAAGCTCTTGAATTTTTTATTAATTAGCAAAACAGTCTCACTATGAATAAAAAATTAATAGATCTGAAAAATATAGGATTTTTTTATTTGGTCCAATTCGTCCAAATTTAGTATTCTAAATTGAAAACTGAAGGCACTGACAAAGTTTTCAAATAAAACAAACGCTATTTCTTTTCCTAGAAGTATTTAGAGATCACTGTATAATTAACAAATAAAATTAACATAATCATTTCAGGTCTGTTTCACGTATAGCACATATATGTGGTTTTTCTCTTGAACTTCTAAGTAATTCACTAGAAGCCTGCAAAACTAGCAAGCAGAAACGTCATCATTTATTACTAAAACCTCACAAGCAACTCTCCATGAAGTATCCTTTCTTCTCATATTACTTACAGAAAACCAATTGACATATACTTATGGTATGGAAAAAAATAAGATGACAACAAACCAATGCCTTCACAAACAGCAAAACCCATTGAATATATTGATGCCTTGCTTTTTTAATATTTTTTTTTCCTCTGCAGAACTGTTGAAGTAATTTAAGGATTACTAAAACTTCTAGGACCAAGTACACAATCTGCTTGGAAGCTGAAATTATGTTAAAATACTGTTACATTTTCAAGTAAACTAAAGTACATGAAGAATTGCAAAAGCAACCCAAGATTTGATCTGTTAACATTTCATTTATGGCACCACTCTGACTTGAAGAAAGAAAAGAAAATGGACAAATCTTGGCAAGTGAAAAATATCACCCCCATGGACAAACTGTAGATGGTGTAACCAAAACCTTTGGCAATATCCAGACTTACCTCGGGAGTATAAAAAGACAGACATGGGGCTACTGAAACCTTCTAGAACATTGTGACCACAGGTACGAACTAGAATACACCCCCAGTATTGTTAAATTATGCCAGAAACGACTGGCATAAACTGATATGTTGCAATAATAAGGCATTTACTGCATTTAGCCTACAATATTATCTGGACCAGGAGTAGACTCAATCATGAAAATGAAAAGTGGAAATGGAGCACCATGGGCAAAGCAGGGAAGGTGGGTTCAGTTAGTTGAGGATTCGTTTTGCTGTTGTTTCATTGTAGGTTTTTTTTCTCCTCAGAACAGTATAACACAAAGATCCCAATACTTATTCATGATTATTATATTACCACTTTTGTGCTAAGGTCAACAACAGTGACATTTACATCTTTCCAAATTTCTAATTACAGTATTGTCCAAGGTCACCATTAGAAGTGGGAGGCAACAAAATGACACAGAGGCAGAAAACATACAAAACCAGACTTAATTCAAGGAAGAATCAGACTAGATACTCCAAAATAATACTACTGATTTTATCACAGGAAATAGAATACTTAGAATTATTTATCACCTCCATGATTATTTTGTACTCACCACTAGTTCTGAACTTGTCTGAAAAGTTTCAATATAAACTGAATAATGCTGGTTGTTCATCTGGTTTAAGATCGCTGTCATGCATGCCACAAAATGACTCTGAAAGAAAACCGGACAGAAATCAAACACTTGCAGATTACTTGAGAGGGGATTGCATTCTTTCTAACGTTGAACTAGTCTAAATGCCTAATAAATCCTTTTATGGATGTGAAAATTAAATAGTATTCAAGTTTTTGCAAGCCGAGATAAAAGAAACACACTAGGAACTCAAAGGATAATCCAGAATCTACCCTGACAAGGGGTAGGCTTTGGTGAGAAAGCTGCATCATTTATTAAACACTGCATGGAAAAACACATTGTAACAAGAAAACTTTATTTATAAAGTACAACTCAATACTACCTTAAGACTCCTAAAAAGCATGTGATGTTGCCCAGGATTCTTCCAATAGGAAGAATTCACAGGAAGAAAATATATTAGCATTAGAATTTTCTAATCAGTCTAGAAACACAGGCTATTCAGAGGAAGAAATACAGCAAGAAAGGATATTTTCCATATTCTGCAGGCATTTAAGTAGCTATTACAGAACTCTGTAAAACATCTATTGAATACTATTTACTTTCATCTCTCAAAACTTTTCAAACTTCCTCAAAAGGAAACATTTTCTCAATTCCTAAAGCAGAAATGCTAACAGATATAAAATTATTTATAATCCTAGGTTTTCACTGTAATTTACTCAAAGTAACAAAGACATTTATCTGTCAAGCAATAATAGTGAGCTTAATAGTTTGCAGTTTTCCTTTAAGACAGTGAAAAATCCTCCTTATTGATGCCTTATAATTTGCTGTTAATTATTGTTTTAAAAGTGAACCTGCTTTAAAGTGCTTTGATTTTATTAAAACAAGAGACTAAGTAGATGAGCATGCAAAATAATTTTCTAGATTTATTTTGATCTTTTCATCATTCTGGTTTAGAATTGATAAAAAGGACTCCCTAGCCTCTCTGACCAGAATTGAATTTCCACCTGGTACTGATCCAATTCTCTGTTTAATTCTGATTCACTTTATACTTCTGTTACATCAGAAAGGCAACAAAGGCACACATTGCCAAAGTATCAGCTGCAGTTTGTTGTACCCAACCATTTTGTCTACCATTTAGAGCTGGGAAACCTTCTTTAACTTCAGGTTATGGCCACTAGAGGTCTTTTACTTTCATATGTTAGCCGCTGTTCAGTTTGTACTGCCTTTTTTAATTATTTATTTATTCCTTCGTGAGCAGACCCAGCACACTTCTTGCATATAAACAGTGAAAATTACAATTTAAAGGACCTATAATACCTTCTTTTGGACTAGCATTAGTGCTGTTGAGAGGCTTGCCTACTTTTTAAGACTAAGAAGACACATTTTCTGCAGGTAAACCAACAGCTTTCAGGTAAGGAATTGTGTGTTCTCGGGTACTGATGCTCTTCTAAAGAAATGCTGGTTTTCCTGCTGTAGTAGTTCACTTCCACAGTTATGGATCAGACTAATCTTTTCTGTGATGTTAAATGTATAGCTGAAAGAAATAATGAATTGCAAAGGATACAGTAATGAAATTGGGAGGGGGGAGTTTTTCCTGATGTCTTGATTTTGGAAAAAAAAAACCAAAAAACTGACAGAAGTTAGAGAATTGTGCCTGAAAAACAGCTTGTATTTTTAGTAGTTAAACATTTGCCACAGAATGCCTTTCTATACTCATGTTAAACAATCTTGAAATAAGCAGCATTTCTTCACAAGCATTGAATAGATTTATTATGTTGCTTAAAGGCACAGAGACTTTAAGAAGGTTAATTCTTTTGTTGAAACCAACTTCTAAAATGTGTCTAGCTATATATGTGATTATGGTACAGCATGAATGCCTTTTCTTAGTAACTGTGTATGGTGATTTTAAAATTAACAGATGATATGCCTTGATTACTGGAAAGAGCCATAAGCAAAGATCACATATTGCTGGCCAGTATCTCGCACCAGACCCACCAAATTCACATCAGTGGGACTGAATGATACATGAAAAAAGAAGGTGCTAGTAAAGCTGGTTTGCTTCAAAAACTTCCTACATCATTTCCATGTAACTGTAAAACAGGAAAAAACACACTGTTTGATCTTTAATAATTTTCTTGCTAGCGATCTCAACTATTAGAAATTAACTGCTAGCTTCTTTATAGGTTAAAAGCTTGCCCCTCCCTCCTAATTCCCAAATGCCAGCAATAAAGATTCGCCTCTTAGATGCAGCCTCAGATCTTTGAAGTACTCATGCACTCTCAGCATTACCATTCTCACTGGTAGAACCTAAGTATAATATAGGACTTTAAAGAGCTGTGATCAAATATGCAAAAATCTCTATGTATTCACTTAAATTCTCCTATGCTGTTTAAGTACCTCTTAACTAGAACATGCAAAGAGCATTAACTGCTTGAAAATACAGGAAGTTCTCCACCAGAACGATCTATTACACTTTGAAAGCAGACTGCATGCTCACTGGAAGGACAGAAGAAATTCAGAATCAAGCACCGCCTACAAACAAAACAGTCTAATGCTTATGACTCAAAAATTTATTTCATTAAGTCAAGCACTGCATGTAGGGATTGAATAGCATAAAAAAAGGTTGTGGCAGAGAAGGTGAAGTTCTTCAGATAGAATCCTAACAAGTCCCTTCAGCTGTGCTTAGGCTTGTTAGCATTTATCCCACGAATTACAGCAGAAAAGATTGATTAGAACTAGGTCAAATGTATAAAAACAATAAATGTATCAAAGTAAATACTTGTCTGATGAGAGAATACCAACAGAAAAATTAACAGAAAATATGTGAATACACTGTATGAAAAGATCTAATAAAATGTATGTTTTCCAGCTTAAAAACATTCATTTCCATTTATATATAAAAGAACCTAGAACAGAAACAGCACAGAATTCCAATTTTTTAATTAACCAATTGGCTGACAGTCTTTCAAAAGATGGGTAAGGAAATAAGGAAATTGATAGTATGAACATTCTGTTGGGATCAGGAACACAAGTAAGTAGATAGTCAAATGAAAATGAGACGGAGAAGAAAATGTCTCAGGAAACATTTAAACTCCCTGCCCACTTAAAAAAATCATAACTAATATCAAATTTAAATGAACTATAATGCTGGCTGGCTTTAGTATAAACACTGCAAAATAGTGGCTAAGGTAAAAAAAAATGCTGTTTTGAGTATATACAAAGTACATCAAAAGGGATCACAGATGTATTCTGTAAGGCAAATCGGGCTTTCTAAGGTCAGGCAGAAAGAATGCGGAATCTTTTCTCCTGTTGTTAAAGTGCGTATTAGCTGTGGATGCAACATATAGAGGAAAAGAAACATCTGAAAAATATTAAGGTCATATGAGTAAGATGACAAACTTCAATACCTAGCAACTAAATCCCAGCATACTTTATAATAGCAGATGGTGACACGTTGCCGTAGTAACTTCAAATAATACTAGCACCACAAGAATAAATAAAGCAAATGCACTGGAAAAACAGCAACAGAAATAACGTAGAATGAAGCTACACTTTGATTCTGATCTAGAAGAAATATTTTAGTGGCTGTAGGGTGGGTAATCTTCATGCAGATGTGCCTCTGGAAGGACAAAGGAGGGTATTTATCTCATGTAGGCACTTAAGTAACATTTATCCTCGTTAACAGAGAACTTTACCAACACAGAGCCTGAGTGTAAATATATAACCACATGTACATCATTAAAAAGCAGACAAAATAGAAACATGAATAATTCCTAATAATTCAAAGACATCTGAAGGCCAAAGATGTAGTTATTTTTACATCCCCTTTTTCGCAGAATACTGGATGTTTTAAATGCTCCTTTTACTTTCCCTCACAATTGATATAAGGTGACTCCTTTACACACAACCATCCTCACAATCTCTAACCCTATATTCACTAACGATGGTTTACATTTGATCAATGAATCTTATCCAGAAGATCCAACATTTATGTGGTGCATGAAGGAACCATACTATGTGGATTAGATTTAATTCTGAACTCCCTTTCAGGTTAAGCCAGAAGTTTCCAAACTCATCGTATGTTGGTGACAATAATTGTAAAAACGGTGCACAAAAAGGGTGACCAAGAATTTCTACAGACCAAACAGTTCTCACTTTTTTTTTTTTTTTTTTTTTTTTGTCCAGAAACAAGTGTAAAAATCTTTCTGGAGGAAAAGTGATAAATATGTGATCTTTAATGTAATTAAAGCAAAGCTAACCCATCAACTGATTCAATCTAATGTTAAAAATCATCAATATTTATGTTGTAGCACTAGCACATAATTGAGAAGGCCTCCCAATATACTGTTTTTACAGAATTATTGAGTCATCACACCTATTTACTGTCATGAGCTAAAGAGCAACATAATTACCAGAAAAGTATAAAAGATGCTCAGTGATGCCATGAAGAACCATCGTGGTTTGAAGTCACAGTTCCTCAGAAAACCATACTAAACCTTGAGAACTGTGGCATATGTAGAGGATAGCACCAACATCTTTATCATATTATGCAAACACTAAACAGCAGCTCTCTGAAATGAAAAAATAAGCAGAATTTGAAGTGAGCTGCTAATGTAGTTCTGCTTCTTCTCCAGAATTAGATGTCACTGCCAATGCATGTGCTGTCCTAAACTGTACTGTTTCTAGTTGTAAAAGTGCAAAAATGTAAACACAGAATAGGCTGCTATGCCTACAGAGTATTCATCAGATGCGTAGAGTACGTCTGAAATGGGAAATAGCTCCTAATCCACACAGACTTTTAGCTTGCCAATGAGTGCATCTTACTAATAATTAATTTACAGTATCAAATTCATCTACTCTTGGTAGGTCTGAGTTTTTAATTTTCCATTTATACGTTCATATAGTTCATTGGTTCTGTCTTCTTGTCTTTTACAGCTGACTGAACAGAAGCTTAGGCATTCTGTTTCTACATCTTACTGACAGCTTTTGATTTCTGACCGAGAACATGCTGGGCTGGTTTAGTCTTGTTCTACCATTTTCTTTACATTCATATGATTTAGCCAAAATGATATACAACTATAAAACCAGCAGACTACCAGATGGAAAAATATAAGGCAATTTTATAACACAACGAAACAGTAATAGCAGCTGCTGTGTAAGACTTAAAGAGATGTTACAATTTAGAATTTCAGGCAAGTTAGAATTAGGCAATTTCAAAATTATTTCATTTAAGACTTTTTCAGACATAGATAAAAACAGTAAGACAATGGTATATGGTATGACAAAAGTAGCATGATTTTTAGATAGAATAGCTCCTTTGCCGTCTATTTTTATTTATTTATTTTTAATTTTCATGTTGATCTCCCAGCAATATTCCAAAAAGAAGATTTTTCATTCTTTGCAACATTTTTGCTGCTCCTGGGTTTTGTTGTTTGGTTGGGTTTGTGCCATAAATCCACTCCAGAACTTCTACTACAGACTCTGGCTAGCATGAACACTCTACTGTAATTGATTTAACTTGTACTTAAGTCTGTGCTCACACATAGTTGTGTAATTTACTACTTTTCCCAGAATATTAACATTGTGTTCATCTTCAAGGTGTACATACAAATAAATTATGGATAACATTATTTAGTATGAAGTGAGAAGGCAATCATTTGGAACGAGCAATCATCACTTGGAGACTGAACTAGCTTGCCCAGAGCAGAGTTACCAAAAAAAAAATCAGCTGTTTCACCTCCTCACTTAACCACTGCTGCCCACACTCCCAATCTCAGCTCTGCTGTATCAGATTAAATCTTCCAGGCTTGCCTGCAGGGATCTATGCACCTTCATGCTGCATCTCTGCAATCCCCTAATTGCTTCGTGACAATTACTTTAGCTAGTTTCCAGGCTGGTCTCACAGGCCAGAAGAAACTTCCTGCCCTGGTACATACGATATCCATTAAGAATCCCAAGTTTGCCAGTGCCGTCAGGCTGCTTATTTCACAAATTTCCTATCTGAAGTCTTTTTCCATTTCCCTGTTGCCACTAAACCAGACCATCAGTCAAGTTGGCAAAGCATGGCTTGTCCTGGCAAGTGTTACAGTGCACTCATTCCTATGTTAAAGATGTTGCAGTCAGTATTCCATAGAAACAATGACAGCACACACACAAAAAACAAGCAAAGAATAAGATTAAAAATGTTATGTTATCCCCAGGTTATTTACTGTAGTAAAGCTTGGCCAGTCTCTTGCATTTCAAAGGACTGGAAACCAAACTGGGAACTTGAAGGAAGTGATACAGTGGCTGGGCTGAGCTGGAGCTTGTCCCCTGCTCAGAGGTATAATGGTTAACAGCAGAAAAAACCCAGAGGGATTGCCAGCTATACAGGACTACAAAGCAAAGCGCACTGGCTGCAAGGGAGATCAACAATTGCGTTGAAGAGAAAAGGGTAGAACTGAACAATTTAAGTTCATTAAAGTGCAGAAACATCTTTTATTTCTAAGCCATATATTTTTATTTTACACATATTGTGAAGACTAATGCCTTGGATGCTAATTCATTTCCTTAAAACTAAACAGAGCCACCTCCTGTATTCCCAGAACTAAGTCATCCTTTAATTGATTTTGTTCTTTTTTAGCTGCACTCACTGAAAACAGAAAAATTAAATTAAACTTCAACTACACGATCAGAGATGAGACTAATATATTTGTGAATGGCTAAAACAAAGCATTATCATAATTGTTCTGCTTAAACTGCTGAAAGTCATATAGTTCCAGAAACTTTCCTCTTGCTTTTAAATTGATCTTACAAAGAAAATAAGGTCCAATAAAAATAACTTTTCCAACAACTTGCATCCGTTACACTAACAAATCTACCAACTGTGTATATTTAGGATTAATTAACAGCAATCTCTAAGGAATCTGCCAATACATTTTATTGTAAATTATGTAGGATTTTATTTTATTATTTCTTTTCAGCAATAGCACAGCTGCACTTGAGCTTCCAAATCCAGAATGTTTTTTGTCACCAGGCCATCAAAATCTTACCAAATCATGAAGATATTAATGGAAAAACCTTTAACTCTATTTAGCACCGGACATTATTGTTGAAGAATAAATATTGGTTTTGTCAAAGTACATGTAATCCAGTATTGAAACATTTGCAAACGCCAATATGCAGCCATCTCTTAGGCTGAAAATAAAATCAGCAATGCCTTACCTGTTTGATAACCCATCTGCTAGGTCAGAGTCTGCCCTTTTACTTAGGCATAGCTAAGTAAGCCATAAGATCCAGGCTGCTGAGAAATCAAAATTAAATTTCTTTAAAATCACTATTCCTTTTTTTAACAGCTGTAACAACCAGATAAACTTTTATGTGAGGAGCCTGGTACTTTTCCCTGATATTTTAAATGTATGCTAAGTGCTTTTAATTTGGCAGTTACGATTGTCATTTGTCCCTTTCCACATTAAGAGCATTGTACAGGTACTCTGTTCAATTTTGTAAAAAGAACAATAAAACCAGACTGGAAATGATAAAAGTTAATAAGCTACTGTTGAATTTATAGCTTCTTTTAAAGAATAATAATTTCTCTTTACCATCATATTTTAAAATTATTTTGACTACTGTTCTTGTGGATTGAAAGCTGTCTAGCTAGGGTCCGTTCTGGTCTGTGGAGGTGGTGAAGGGTAACCAAAAGACATAACTCAGCATACCCTGCAAATACACATTGACTTAGCCAGAACTTTTTCTTTTAAAGCAATCTTTCACACTCAGAGTGCCTTAAAGAAAAGTTAACTTGTCACTTTGTTCTTCAGGAAATTACACACATGTTTATAAAGAGCTTTTTCCAGGACCTAGACAATGAATATATGAAGGGGCACCAAAAAAATTCCCAAAACATCCTGAACCTTTCACAAGGATCCTCAGGATTCTGCTAACAAAACAGTTGAAATAAATGGAGATGCAGATGTAATTGCCCTGAAGCTGCCCTGTTAACTCCATTGTTTACCAACACTACCATGGCAAAGGGACTCTCACTAAATTAATGTTGCTGTCTGCTTTTTCACAGCTATAGTAGGAGAAAAGAGAAGAATTGAAGTAGATGCAAGCATGCATATACACAGGAGCTCCTCCCATATAGATATGAATTTACCCACAGAGTTTAAAAAGAATTCATACTATATCAACAGACAATGATGTAAAATACATCCAGTCCACATAAATGGGGAGTTTTCATCATGGAAGGAAGATGTACTGACATTAATCTTGGTTAGTGTAACACAGCATGCATACAATTTCATATAATTTTCTAACTACATAGCTCCTAGACAGGATAAAATGTTATACCGCTTTTAAAGCCAGCTAGGCTGTGGAAAGGGCTTATATGAACTTCTTCATATTGTTCTGTCAAGTTGCTACTCTGCCACAGATGAAAACAGGGATAAAGTGCACAGAAATCGTGTTTTCGTTTTAAAGTAAAACCAAAGGAGTAACTAGCAACTGTTGGAACAGTTTTATTTTGTATGTGAAATATGAAAAATATTTTAATTATATCCAAGATGGGCTTATATTAGGTTTTTAATTTTTATGTGATCATGGGCTCCACTTTTAAACATGAAAAAAATCTTGGAGTGGGGTTAGCAGAGTAACTGGCTAAAAAAGAAAGTTCATAGCAAAAAAAAAAAATAATCTAAGACAGTGAGCTTTGCATATTGAATCTTAGATAAGTTAGTTAATAGAAACCATAGAGAATAGTTGGCGAAAGGAGAAAACGCCATGGGAACACAGGTATAAACATCGAAGGATAAAACTCAAAACATTACAGAATGACCTTCTAATGGGTCTGCAAACTACTGCCAAATAAGCATCCTTCTTAGGTGTGGCTTTTTAAGGAGTGCCACCTCCAAGATGTCCCAGTAGATTTAGTTTCAGTTATAATATCACAGAAACAAAGAACCCTGAAACTGTGATAATATAGAGAGAAACTGGCCAAAATAGCATTGTCTGCACCAATAATTTGTGCACATGCTAATCTCTTCTGGAGGGATTGAGTCATAGTAACACAGAATAAGGAATACTCCTTTAATAACTCTGCACCAGCCCAGTGAGAGCTGAATTTATTATGTACTTACTAGAAAACTAGGATGCAGATGGGAGTAGAAATTTCTTTGAATAACCAAATCAGGGAATATGCTTATGCTTCATCAGTAGTGAGATTGTCCCTTAGTTGCTCAACAACTGCAATCTAGGAGCCTCCGAATCCTAAAACTGGAATTCCCGTTCCACATAGGCCACTCAGAGTTCACGTGCATTTTTTCCATCCCTCTTCTCCCCTCATTCCCACTGGGCACGTCAGAAGAAAATGTCACACAAGTGTATGACAAAACACTGGCCTTACTTCCCACAGTGGTGGGGGTTTTTATTTGTAACACACATAAGTACGCTCAAAGGCGACACCTCTACTACCTTGGCATTAAATCCTTCTGACAACAAATGATATCCTCATTCTGAAATTCATCTCACACAAAAAAATCCCAAACATAAATCCTCCTCCAGAATAAATGGTGAATATCAATTTAACAGCATTGTGTTACAATAGGTCTTCCCAAACTCAAAATGATTTTCAAATTTTTTCCACTATTTTAGCTAACATGAAATCAAAATATTTTGCAGTGCCATGTCATCTGACCATATGAACTGCTTCAGAGGATGACAACTATACACCAAAGACACACTTTGTGTTGCTTTGCTGACAAAATATTCAGGGTTATTTGCAGTCCTTTTTTATTTTTCCTTATCACTACACTGGGATTTCATCTAACTAGATTGTCTTGCTAACAAACTAGGGCGCTAACACCTTCTCCTGAACCTAGCAAACAGAGCAATAATGAGTGTAGATAAACGTTAGGGAATTGCCTTCCTGGCAGAAAACCAAACAAAATCAGAATCACACTCATAAGCAGACCTGATCAATGAGTCAGAGTGCCAGAGAAATAGCATATATGAAAAATATAATTTCTTATGCCTCTGATATTTAGTGTATGTATCTCCTAAACAGCCTTACAAGGCTCTTATTTTTATGACTAGTTGCTGCAATACAGAATGTGTGGGGAGCATCAGTATATATCTAACACCACATACAGGAAAAAAAGATTATGATTAGAACTATTGCAACCTACACTTCCACTAATTACATTTCTGTATTAATGCTATTAGATTTAATAGCAGTTTCAGAACTGTACTACTAAAACTGTTCATAAAAGCTTATTAGGTCATGGTATGTAGAACCATCCTTATTATAGCACTTCATTGTAATGATACAAAGGAACTTGTTTATGAAGTAATTTTTTGTCATTTTAATTTAGTGATTAATATACCATACAATCGCCTCTATAGAACTGAAGGACAGAACAAGCATTTAGTAGGTGTTATACCATCACATATTCAAAAGGATTTTAAAGATATTTTAAGAGAACTAACCTCTTGACAATATCATTACGGTATGTTTTATCAACAAATTCTTTTCTCATTTATGTTAGCATAAACCCATTGAGCAGAATATTACATTACAGCTTCCTAAACCTGTATCTTGTGATCTATTGTGCGGTTCCTGTTCAAACAAAGCCCTCTCAGAATTATGGTTGCAACCTTACTATATTAAGAAAAGAGTTTGGGAAACCAGGGGTGATTCTCATGCTCTTATTTAACTTCAAAGGGGACTGGAAACAAATTTCCCATTTAGATCATTATCGGTTTTCAAGGCATGTTTTATTAAGAAGAAAAAAAGTAATTTGATCTGCCCAGTTTTTATTTTAAAGGATACTGCTAATACTTTATAGCTTAAACCAGAACTTACTGGACTGCAGAGCTTCATGCCAGGATTTCAATAGTGTAGAATATTTTTTTCTTAAAAAAAAAAAAAAAAAGATGGCAGCACAAGATGCTATAGTCTTTCCTACAGAATTTCTTATATTTAGAAAACATTGTAAAAAAGCATTTACTACTATATCAAGGTCATTTATCTTTTTTTTATTGGTACTGTAATCATGTAAGATAAAAGTGACTTTTATTTAATCTTACCTTGGTACAACATCCTGACATCTGAGATTGCTAAGTACAATAAATATTTAAATATTTAAATAATTTTAGGAACTAATTACAAATAATTTGTAAAAAAAATGCAAAGACAAAAAGGAATTGACAATCAAACATGAGGAGAAAGGATATTGTATATATGGCATCAATATGATGCCAAATGAACGAGACAATAGAGAAGGAGCAAATTTGAAATACAGGAACAGTAGTGGAGCTCCCTTACTCCTCCAGATTATCATAAAAATCTAAATGACAGTGCTGCAATTAAAGAGTTCCAGGACATTAGGTTGGACTTAGCAGGTTGTACAGCTCAAGTCACAGATGCTCTGGAAGAACAGAGTAATCAAGCATGAAAACAGGAAACCAATAATATAGTCACCAGGATTTTGGAGGAGAGAGAAAAAGAACTCGCATTCTATTGAATTCAAGAATATATTATTCAGTATTTCACAGCACCATGTAGGGAAGAGGTTCTTTGATGGCAAAGAAACTTTAATATACATTTTACATATTTTCTTCAATGTGTAGAATATGGACAGCAGGCTGGCAGAGTAGTTTACACTGGCCACTCTTAGCAGCTGAAACCCTCCCAAACCTAGCTCTTGTTCAAATGCATTTCTCTGTTGCTGGCTCTCCCTCCTTTACCACTGCTGCTCCCCCACAGGTTTGGGGCACATCAGCATTTCAAGACACGCTGAAGGAGGAAACAATCTAATGTACAGGCCTACATAGCATCATGGGGACAGGCAATGAAAGTAAGTTTTTGCAGTCTGATAACAGGTAGAGAAATCTTAATTATTGCACCAGACATAATTATGTGAATCCTATGGTTTTCTGGAAGCTATTACAAAACCAAATAAATACTAGGAACACAAACATCTCTGTCAACATATGAAATTAAAAAAAAAGAGAGGATATTCCCACTGAACTAGGTCATTCCTGTTATACAAGGATATACATGCCTTTAGGCTGCCAGTTAGACAGCCTTATAAGGCTTTTTCTGGGCTTATAGTTAGGAGAATGATATAGCAATATGGACAGATTACACACAGCAACAGTTTTGTGAATTCTATCAAATTATTTTTTTTAAGTGTTGTGGTGTTTGTTTTTTTAATTTTAGAAGACAAAAAAACCAAATGAAACTGAAATGCATACCTAGTTATTTTTGCTAACATAAGATAATGCAAGTTTCTCTAACAGATTCTAGGCTGCCTGCCTTGCTCAACTTTGAGATGAGGTATTCATGTGATTTCTTGTTCAACTTTATCTGGAAAACATTGGAAAAATTGCATGCCCAGTTATGTCTGAAATGAGACAAAGAAACCACGCCTACATGCTTTATGTTTTATCTGTCTTGTTAATAATGCAGGAATACATTTCAAAAGTTTCATTGAATCAGACTGCTACTTAAGTTAAACCTAAAGCTATTCCAAAGGAGGCCTTTAACAATAAAATTATGGTTTAAAATAAAAACCAGTACAATTTTGTGACAATAACCTCACTGTAGAGTCACTAAGGCAACGTACTGCTTTGCATGGCATAACGAAGAAAGGAAGTAACTTCTATAAAATTACTGACATCACAATAACAGACCCTAGGAGAACATCCCAGGGATACAAAAAGATAAGAAGAAAGCTGTTCTTTATTCCAGAGACACCGAAGCACGGCAGGCAATATTACATACTGTAGAGCCACTTAAGAGCAGAGATTGTTGTTTTCTTCTCCAACTCACTAGGGATGGTACAATCATGTAAAATACTCAATTACATGGGCCATTCTGCATTCTTATGCCGAAAAGAGCATCAGAAAGCAAAGGGAAAGTGATTTTAAGGCAATATACATTTACTTATGAGATTAACTCACATATTACTTTTTAAGTAATATTTCACAATGTGTGAAGAACAGGACTTTCTAGTAATTTGTAGAGCCTACTACATGTATTCTATCTTCCTGTCTCCTTTGAAGATTACTGCCTTCAGTCATGGAAATCTAATTTCAAAATACAATATTTTTTGAGGATACTTATTTCCATGCAGTTTTAATAAGTTATGCTTATTTCAATTCCCACATATAATTTCTGGACTTCTTCAAAATGCTAGCCTGAGTGAAGACTGAATAATAAAAAACCCAACACTGAATGACCAGCAAGTGCCACACAGCTCAGGACAGTGCAGATTTATTAGAGATGTCTATCAATGATTAACTTCTCTGACTATCTAATAACAACTTTGCTAGCTAAAAAATACAATTTGAATTTATACAAGTTGTAAAATCAGTTACAAGATACAGATATTAAGAAATACCTGACATGAGAAAAGTAAAAGAAACAGGCTTTTGTTTTGCCCTTAACATCACTGGGATGTTTGTTTATGTTGCCCAGAGAGGTGACATGCTGTTAATTTCTTCAGCAAGGTTCAGAGCCCTTGGTGCCTTCACAGATCTTAATCTTTCCTTTAGTGACCACATCAGTAGATCATTAAAAGGTGACCTACCATCCTTTATATTCTGTCTTCTTAGAAACTCAACAAGGTTAAGCATGACATTTCCCAAGAGCACAGTGAAATGCTTATCTACACTTTTGTGTTTTGGTTGGGTGGTTTTTGTTGTTGTTGTTGTTGGTGGTTTTTTTTGTTTGTTTTGTTTTGTTTTGTTTTTTAACCAGATTATTGCAGCTCTGCTTTTTGGAGGCATTCCAGGACAGACTAGGCACAAGATCCAGTTGATTCCTAGTGCCTCTAGCATGATATATATATGTGTGTGTGTATATATATGATCCTTTAGTACGCTTTGAGATCTCTCTTCCCCAACTCAACATACTAAAGTATCATCTCACTTTTTTCTGCCATTGTGCTGGCTTCTTTTTAAACATATTGATTTTATTATCTCTCTACATGGCACTAAAGCCACTTCATGATTCTTTGCTTCTATATGCATAATTATACAATGTGCTAAAAGACATACAGCTACTGAATCTCAGTCCTTAACTTTAGAACATTGTGACATCTCAATAATAACCTCTAACTGCAGAGTCTTATTTTCTTTACGTAGGTGTTTTAAAATTAACATTAAGATATAGCGAATATTATCAGGATCAGGATAAAAGCAATTAGTTCACAAACAAGGTACAAGGTTGATAGAAAAACTGTAAATTTATCCTCCCAGTTTTTGTTTCTTTTTAACATGTCACTCTCAGCACTTGAGTCATCAAGAGCATTTGGGTTCCAGCTGAGTATCCAGACCCTATGTAACTCAGACCTTTTCCAGCTTACCGCATTGACAAATGAACAAGCTTTGGGTAAGAAGATGAGCACGTTCTCTCTCTAAATGCCAAGGGACAAAATTGATGCTGGTTTGTTTGGGTTTTTTGAACACTCCATATTCCTACATTCCTCAGTACCTGTTAGTACTGAGACAATTTTAAACTCTCATAACCTGTACGAAGTCAGCAATAATAATAAGAAAAATAGTAAAAGAATAGTGTGAAGAACAAATCATCCAGTTGTTTGTCTTGCTCCAGTGGGACCAGATTTGACCAATTTGTCATTCTATTGCATTGAAGAAAGAACAATATTTAGCCATAAGTATATTAAAACAATGCTACACATGGCAATAATGCTGTAACTTAGAATTGGTATGTCTGTCAAAGAATGAGCTGCAGAGAGGCTTAATTCAATGCCTGGGGCTCCTAACATTGGGAGCGGTGCAGAGCTTGGAGAGCAATTGTAAGGCTACATTATTTTTCAGGCTGCAAATAATTAACTGAAGTGGGCTTTTTTCAAACAAACAATCTCCTCACAAAGAGCAGGCTTTTAAAAAGCAACTTCTCTCTACCTTTAGAAAAGGTAGTCAGGCAATAATGGTGCTACAATTCAATTTTAAAGGCACCTGCTCTGCATAATAATCTGTGCACCTCACAAGGAACATTGAACCACAAAGCATTAAAATATACAGGATGGAAGTGGTCTATAAAATTACAGAGTAAAGTCACAGAAAATTATGGATAAGTTGGTGTACCAGACTGAAAACATGACTGAAAAGCATTGCCTTCAGAATGCTCATGAACAAAACTAAACCTGCCACCTTTCTCATGGACTGAAAGAGAAGTACTGCACAAGAGACCGGATGGCAGAAAAGCAAAAAAAAAAAAAAATATACCTGTGTTGTCACTTCCCATTATTTATTAGTAATCCAGCAGCTTGGTGCTGCTAAACAGCCAGTCAGGATACTAAGTGTTATGGTTTTAACAAATTCTTGGAAATTGTAAAAATCTGAAATTTTGAGTTTCCCTAATGCCTACACTACAGGCAACATAAAATAGACCTAAAAATTTGCAAATGCAAAGCCAAAGGAAGAGAACAAGCATGCCCAAAGACTTTTCTATCATGTAATTCTCATGTCTTTAATTGTAATCCTTCAAAATACATGCCATTGAACTCTCCAATGTCATCAGGTTGGGGTATTTTGAAATAAAATGACTTCTAGCAGGAACGCATAATAACCAGAGGTTTCTCTCTTGCTCTACTCTTCTCACCAGCACCCCTCCAAGAATGGATAATTCTGGCTCATGGCAGGTTGAGGACAGAATGAAACAGAATTCATGCAAGAACCCAAACTACCAACCTTATTGACAATTATATCACTGCTTCATTTTGCAAACATTCAAAGAAAAGACATGCCAATACATTAGACTGTCTTAGCAGACTATACTGTAGAATGACAAAACCTGAGAAAAGTTTCCTCTGATACTGATAAGTAGCCATAATCACAATTCATACCAGATTTTCTCAGAGGAGTACCCAGCTCATTATATCTCAACCTACATTCTTTCTCCACCTGCAGTTTTTTGCACCATAAGTAGGGAGCTTATGGGAAATGTCATTCTCTGCATATATCCTGCCAAAGTCAATAAGCATAATTTCAGTCTCCCCAGCAGTTACTGTCAGCCAATTTCTTGTAATTCAGTCTCTAAACTGCCATAATTCAATTCCCTCACACTGAAAATGTTTTTCTAAACCAGCAGTTGGAAAGAGATACAGCAAGGTATATTCAGCTAAGTACACAAAATACATCTCATGAGGATGAAATACACTGCCACTAGCATTTCTGATGTCATTCACTGGCTTGAAGGAACACAGGTAAAAAAAGCCTCAAGATGCAGATTTTAAATTCCAGCCCTGTTACCATGATAAAATCTGGCACAATCTTTCTACATAGGCTTCAATATTTCTGTAGGAAACCCAGAAGCCATAGGAAAATGTATTTCAGCAAGAAACCGGCATGGTGTCTTCTCTCACTGTCTCCCAATATATCCAGAAGGTTTGTGATTAAATGAGAGTAACAATTGACTCCCTACATTTACTGAATACTCCCACATACTGAAGTGGCAAAAACCCCCTTAAGTTATGGACATCCTGAAGATCACGACTGAAAACACGATGCTTACAAGGCATTATGTATAGCTGCAGCATAGCAGACTGCTAAGTATTTTTGGACTCAGCTTTGCCATGTCATTCTTCTGACTTTGAAGTGATAGATTAATTTAAAATACAGAATACAGAAACCAACTGAAAGCAAAGAGGCTGCAGCAAGTACACTCAAAAGTTGTTTTTTTAAACTAAATAAGGATGAAAACTCAAGTGTAGAAGTCAGCCTTCAGCAAGTCCTTTATTCTGTTTTTAAATGGTTTAGGATAGAAATAGTCTTTTTTTCTGGAATTCAAAGCTCTTATATTCTACTTATCTGTAGTTCAAAAAGGAAATATCTCTCAATGTACAAAAGCAGTATTACGCCCATAGTCTTCCTTTCATATTCACCTAACAGCTCTAATATGAGGAGCGTATCACACCCTCCAAGTGGACAGGAATGGAAGAAACACTCCATCAAATACTAAGACATGCATGGATACAAAGTAAATATAGCTATACTTTTAAAAACACTTAATGAACTAACTTCCTACTTCAGGAATTCAGAACAAATCTGTCCAGAAAATTCAAGTATATAAGCCTATACACAAAATACATAATACTCTTTTTTGAGTAACAATGTTCACTCTAGTTACAGTTTGCACATCCATTTTAACAAGGAAGGCTAACAGCAGAGTCTTGGAACACAGACAACATTTATTTTCCCCCCGTTGTCCATACAGGCCTAATGCTGGACTTCTCTCTTTGCCCCTAGTATCCTCCGGGCCTTCTCACTGGACACGACAAGACAAATCGCAGTTGTTCTAGTCCTATTCTCAACAGGTTCATTGACAGCCAATTCTGACCTATAAATCCTACTTTCAGGTCAGACGGGAGCTCTTCAGGAAGATACAACGCTCTACCTCTCACCCAGGCTTAAACTGCACTGTTAATGCAGTGGCCCACATATTTTGAATGGAATCACAGTGTCTAGTATTAGGACTTCATCCAAGATTCCTATATTCCCACCTAGAGCACGCTGCTGTACTAGTCAGTCTATCTAGAAAAAGAAAAATTGTCTTCAATAATCAAATTATATGTTACATTGACCAATGCTTATTCATAAATACACACAACGAAAAATTACACAAACTTGAAGTAGATGGTGTCATATGATCAGGCATTCCCAATATATATAGTTACTGTAGGAAAATATATTAATTTTAGTATGATCTCAAAATCCAGAAGCATAGCAATGAAAACAGTAGTGTTCTGTAAAACTTGAGAACACTGATAGAGAAGATTGCAAACTTTTTCCTGTTACATACTTAAATTCTTCCTGCACACTGCATGGATATCTTTCTCAAGGCACACAACCATCCTCGCTAACCTTTCATGAACGACTAACATTCAAGAAAGCATGCAATATCATTTTGCTAGTGTTTGAATTTCAGTTTGAGTGGAGCACATACATTCAAATCAAAGAGTTTTGTAGCTCACAAATGACAGAAGAATCATGTTCAGTGTATGAAAGTCTAGGTGAATATTATGTTTCTTTTTCCTCAAAGAGGAGCTTTACTTATAGGAAGATAAAATAATTCCAATAAGGAAATAAATGGTTTCTATTTGTCTAAATCAGTATGATTGAAACTAAAGGTATCTTTTCTCTGTATGCAATGGAATGGAATTCAAACTGAATAATTCATTGACAAAATTAAAACAAATGGAAATATTTCACAACTACAGTCTGGGCCCTTATTGTTTATCCCTCGCTATGCAGGTTTGTGGCTTCAGTTAGATACTTACTTAACTGCACTGTGATGCATTTTAAAAGGTGAAAGTTATCACTGCATGTCACAGGCAACATATGAATGTAAAGAATCCTACAGATCTACGCATAACACAAGATGCCCATATTGAAAGAACTCCTGAAAATATTTGTGTGAGCCAAGCACTGAAAAGGGAATTCTGTAACGAAATTAATTCTGTGCCATTTTTTGTCTCATCATCATGAGACACTTTAGATAGTTTTGGTCTCTTCATCTTCTGTCTAGAAAAGATGCAGACTACCTATGTTCAGAAATAAACAGGAGCGGTAAACACTGTAAAGGAAGAAGAAATTCAGCACATACATTATGAAGGAAGGTTAACCCTCTGGAAGTCTAAGGGAGTAAAATCACACTTTTCATCTTTTTCCTCACCTGCACTAAGATTTTGAGTAACTAAGCCCAAAATTTCAGACAATAAACACAGATCAACAGATGTTGCCATTGTTGGTTACTGTTGATACTCTACTGGAAAAAACAACAGACACTATGAAATAGGACTGAAATATCAAGAAGGATAGCAGACTAGCAGGAAAAAAAAATGAAGCACCTCCCCCCTCTCGCACACACTCAATACATGGAGAAAAATCTTTTCTTAATATGAGCAGCTGACATCTGAAGAATAGCCAGAGCTCAGAAGTGTCAGGTAAGGTAGGGCACAGCAGAACAAAGGTGCCCCAAACCACCTATTAAATACACGGCATATGTTTCCTATAGCAGTCTCACAAAAAAGACACAGAGAAGAAAGGTGGTGGGGAGTGGCAAACTGTCACCACAGGAACCATGGAAGTGTTGCTTTAAGTTTGCTACTCAGGAAAAATACTAAGTTTGGTTGTTACAATAGGCATAGTTATTGTAACTAGACAACCAAAGAGAAAGTTCAAAAGGTAAGTTTCATGAACAAATACATCTGTAATCAACCCACTAAGGCCTGCAATGCAGCATGCTCTCTCATACGCCCACCGATGTGCATATCTGCCTATGCACAGGCCACCTATACATCTACATGTAGACATAGATATCTTCAGATTTTATAAAGCCTTGATATAAACTTAGAGTAATCTAAGGTGTAATACGTATGCATACTTTTACACAAACATCAAGTACTTCCCAGCTTTTTTTCAACTACCAAGAAAATACTAGAATACCAGATTTGTATGAGAAAGAGCACTGAAATTGTGTTATGAACCAGCTATTTGGACACTTTCCAGCTCACCAACCTGTCACATTGGGTAAGCTCCATCTCCCTGTAGGCATGCAAGCATTTCTTCAAGAGAAATTTCTCAGTTTTAAGTACACTTGTCTTTGCAAACTAACACTGCAAAAAAACCCCAACATCCATCTTGTGTACTATATATTTATGTGACTGAATTTATTCACTTAAGAGAAAAATATGTATTGTATCCTATGTCCTGTATTAACAATTTCCAACATATGTTCCAAAAGAAATACTGAGATAGAAACGTTTTCTAATCCATGAAGTCTTTTATTCTGAAACAGTCAATGGAATGTATCGTCTCTTCAAAGGAGATGAACTTTTATTTTTATTAGAGTATAATAAAGGAATTTCAAGTGCCATAGTTCTGAAAATTATATTCAGAATAAGATCATCATTATTTTATCTTTCAGTGCATCTTCAGCACTTCATGCAGAATGGCATTGCATCACCTCAAAGTATTGCCAAACCACACTCAATTTTCATTCCTAAAACTTGCTTAGCTAAGTCCATTTTTCTGCTACAGTAAATATCACAGCATCTTCTCTACCCAGTCTCAGAAGTAATTTTCAAATCTTGCTGTAGTATTAGTCAGAGATAAAATGCTATCTCTTCCATCACTGAAATGTTCCGTTTCTGAAGTCAGAAGCTTACATCCTACCCCGTATTATTATCTGTATTATACCCTTCTCTCCCTTCACCTTGATCCCACCTTGAGGTGGTTCACAAAACCTGCTAGCAGGATTTGTAAAAAAGTTCATGTTGCCTTCTTAGGTCCTCATTTCTTAGGAGCTCAGGCAAAGTTCATTCAGCGTTACCAAAACCACTGCAGTAGGGAACATCTGAGCATGTACAGTAATACACACAGAACTCTTCTGGGGCAGTGCACACAATCAGAACATAGTATTCTGTGTACTGGCCAATGAGAACAAGTAAGAGAAGAATACTACACAAGGCAACCTGTGCACTGGAGAAAGCTCCAGATACCAAACTATGCTACGCAAATTATTTCATCTCTTAAAATAAACACATTTACCTTCATAAATAGCTTTTTGCCTTATTCTGTGGAACCCAAAGCAATAAGACTCCTTGTTGTGATCAATGATTGTCCCCTGTACATAGAGGTCACTTAAAATCTCTCTTAGCAGCTTCATCTTTCCTTTTCTTTGCCAGCTTTTTCCTGTCTATCATAATAAGCTGCAAATTTGCAGCTTTTTGGGAGGATTATTTTTACTATATAGGCTTTGCTTCTCCCATCCATTTTGATCTGAAAATACTCCCTTCAGAAGCCTACTTGCCATTCATCTCTAACTTTCAGTGCATTTCCATTCATGTCCTTGTGCAAAAAGACTATCTAAAACCTGTTTGGTAAAACTTCTTCCTTCTACTCTTAAAGGTTGTTGGTTTTTTTCAAGAGAGAAAACATTTTTGTTTCAGCATCAACAAGATTCTGAAAGAAAATTTTGTGAAATCATCAAGATTTGCATACCAAGACATTCACTACATGACAGACTGTCCTTGCTCTATGGTTTTTGCTAGCAGCAAATACCTGTGATCGCCATGTGCTGCCTCTGAATGTTAGCTTCATAAAAGGAAGAACTTGAGTCTCATTTGAGTCTTTGACATCCTCAACAAGTTTTTGGACATTTGCAAGTTGAAGAAAAGTCGTGATTGGAAAATAATTAGACTACAGTGTTTCACGTTAACATTAGCACATAAAGCTTGTGACTGTCTCTGTTCAGTACATACTGTTTATACTGTACGTTCAAAAGGCAAGGAAAAGGCGATACAGTTTAAAGCGTTTAACTAAGCTGTCAGAAAGATACTATATAAATCTTTTGAACATTAAAACTTTGCCATTTCAGCATTTTGACATTTTGAAGTTAAGCCTGAAGCTCTAACTGAATAAATATACCCACCTTTTTAAAGATTAAATTAGCTGAGGTATTGTGAATAAAACCACTACAGAAACATAAAACTTCACACTATATTTAAAGAGGCCACATAAAGGAAAATAAAGCAGTACATGGCTGGATTTTGCAGGGTTTGGGAACATGCACTATTTTGCCTGTAAAGGCAGATGCACTGGCTTTTTATGCATGATTATTAAAATGTGAAGCTTTCATGTAGAGCAATACAAAAGGAGGCCAAAAAAGTTATCTCTGACTTTGCCTTTTATTTCTTTTCACTCTTCCTTTATGTTTTCTAAAAGCTCCAAGAAACTCACCCAGTTTCTACTTATGTTATAAAGATACCACCTGACAACAGAGCTTTTTTCACCAGACCATCTGTCCTGGCCAGAAAGAAATAAATTTGAGTCAGCAGAAATCTGTGGCTGCATCTGCAATGCTTGACTGGACCCTCAATGATCCAGTGGGAGCTCATACAGGTACCTCTTTGCCCAGGTGTTAGGCATAAACCCAGGGTACACAGATGGAAACAAACAGTCATCTGTTTGATTGTGTCGAAATGAGGGCCAGTAACATAGAGGATATTTGGCAGCACAGATGCAAATAGTGAAATAAAAAAAACCTAAAAGATTTACTTGGAGGACTCTCACAATCCATTCTTACAGTAACATTATTAGCAGGGCAAGTACTACACAAGTCAATTGTAATAGTTAAATCCAAGAAACAAACCAAAGCAAATCATAGAAACAGCTGTACTTCAGCAACATCATAATGAATAAAGGAAATCTTGAAAGATAAAAGAAACATCTATGGAATTTTCAAGATAGGATACCCTAATAAAAATCTGGGGGACAAAGTTCAGTTTGCTACTATTAACGACTGTTAAAATAACTGAACTGCTAATTATGTCTGTATCCTAAAGAATATAACTGGTACATCAGGTAACTGCAAAGTGGGATATGTTTTTGTCTGTCCTTTGTCACAAACCCTTTTGACAACCAGTAAAAATGTTCTCAGATATGACAGAAATTAATAGTACTGTCCCAGCAAATTCTGGAGCAAAGCTTTCCAGCAGAATTGTTATGCTAACCTGAACAGCAGGCTCTGTACCCCAGTGGCTAATAGCATCCAGCTGAAGAGATATTCAGTGGTCTGGGCCCAAGATATCCAGTCATTGCATATGATGATGAACATAGTTCACAACTTCATTTCTCATGTGTGGTTCAGCCCTTCACAGGGGTTCTTTGAGATTGATTTGGACTTTTTAAAGGACTGCCACAAACATTAAATTAATTTCAGTTACATCCAATGTGCAAACTGTTATACTGTGAAACTAATTGGTGAAAGTGCCAGATGAAAGATAGAACCTAATTGCAGTGTTCCTATTACAGCTACAGCTGTTCATTGAACATTAGAATTAAATGCCAGCTTTTTTCAAATGCAGACATGGCACCAACTCCAGACCTATAGATTTGTGGTAAAACCAAGAGCAGCAATTTATCAACTCCATAGTCTGGAAATGTTCCATCACTAATTCAGACTGGGGAAGCCTAGGGAGTTGTCAGGACACTCATGAAATGAGTGGAGCGGAACAATGCTACAGATGCTCTACAAACATGTAACTGGATGTGGAATGGTTCACACAGCAAGAATAGCTGAGATGTTAGTTTAAATTAACCTGATAAATATCCAAACCAAGCTCTGACTCAAAATAAGTCTATGATAACATTAGAGAATACCTTGCAACATGAGACAATGCAGGAAAAAAATGCAGAGAAAATAACTACTCAGAAGCAGTTTGATCTTATTCTCCCCTCATAAAATTAAAACTTCAATTACAACTTTTATTTTTCCCCAAAACATTAACCTAGCAGTATGTACTGATAAGGTTATATAAAAAAAATAAAAAATATCTATCCCTGATTAATTCAACAGTGAAAATGAATATTTCAAAAATACTTAATAGACATTTTAGGAGGAGGAGAACACAGGAATGTTTTAATGAGGCAAAAGGGTAGAAGATTTCAATTAAGTATCAGCCTTAATTAATCAATCTTTAAAGCTACTCACATCATGAGAATGCCACACATAGCTTAGGCAATGGTATTATCATTCTACTCCAGATTCTCAAAATCCCCCAATAACTTGATGCTACTATACAAAACCCTCCTAATAAACATGAAGGTTACCTTAAATTAAAGGTGAAACTATTAAAAACCATTCTGCAGTCCACCAGACTGTGATGAATTCCTTTCTCGCCTTATTGAACTTGGAAGTTTGCAGAAAATAGGACTGTAAACTCCATTGAGGTTTTTCAGGTTATAAAAATGTAAGATGTTCATTTTAATTCATCCTAGAATGACTTACTGTGATTATTGCTTTAGAGGTTACCTTTGAGACAATACTGAACAAAGAAAAATTTGGATAGCAAAATTAAGAATTTGGACAGTTACAGACCCACTAAATTATTAAATTGCTTTATACTTTTAGATTTTAAAGATTGCTTCCACTCTGGATAGAGTATTTTTCATCCCAATTGTATGTTTTACATCTCAAAAGAAAAATACATAGCAATCTGTCTCATCATATTTTTGCCAACATGCATGTTTTAAAACTTGCACCACACTGAAAAGAAGAAAGGAGGCAAAGCATCTAAACTTGACTCAGGTCTGCAGATGGAGGGAGAAGACAGACAAATTCAAACTGTTGTTTACATTCAGACTTGGGGGCAAGGGGAAGCCAATGCAGTTCAGGTAAGGTTGTATTATTGTGACAAAAGGGCAGGAAAAGGAGAAAGGAGAGAAATTTTAGCATCATCCAATTCCAATGGTCTCTTCCAATTCCAATCATCTCTAGCTCTTCATGCTATCTGGTGATGTATATTTCACTTTAGTTTGCAGTGATTTCAGAAGCATATCTAAACTTATCCGCAACATCTCTCATTATTTTTAGGAAAAAGCCAACAGAAGTTTTACGAAAAGTAGAGATATGGCTAATTAAATAGCTGGCCAACATCTATTATCAAAGTTCCTGACAGAGATAGAACATGAAGACAACTGAAATCCAAACCAATGCGCTTCAAGAACGAATTCATACTTGTTAATGAAAAAAGTTTCATTTCAGACACTGATTTTTCTTTTTAAGAAGCAATAGTCAGAGTTCAGCCAATAGTTTAGGAATATTGGAAAGATTTACAACATGAAGGGAAAGTGAGCGTCGCACAAATTTCTTAGAAACTGAGTATCATGATTCTCCCACCTAGGAAACAGTTTATTATCAACCACAAACCATATTTAAATAAATCAAGATGTCTCATTAAAACAGAAATGTCCATCTAGCTGCTTATCACGGAAAAATTCTATTATCAGGATAAAACACAACTCAGTACAGAAAACAACTCAATCTGAATATATTATCTTACTGTTATTACAGCTCTGTCAACTATTGTTGTATCTATAATGCTTGAATTCCTCTGCTGTTTAATCTTTGGTAGATAGATCATCTGGAAGTGGCAAACGTTCAGAGTGAATCAGGAAGTTGAAAGTGCTGATGCTCAAAAGTACAAGGTAAATTACACTAGCCATCTTCCTGTTGAAATCCCTCACAAATGCTTTTAGCCTAGTGACTTCCTTTATTTATTGAAGAGGGTCTGTCCAAACTTCTTTTTCAAGAAATACTGGCTTTAACACAACCATAAGAGAAAAGCAAAATACTACAAATGTATGTCACACTTTCACTACAAGGAAAAACACCACCTTTTTTTGAGCAAACTAGTAAAATGGAAAATTAAGGTGTCAAACTGCAAATGAATGAGTTTGAAAACCATGTCAAATATGTACATGTTTCACAAACTGCAGAAAACCCCCAGAATCACCAGATTTGCACATTTGCACTCTTCCAAAATCCCCACTGCCCTTTGCCACATGCTTTTTCACTTCATGCCGTTTCCCTTAATCTCCAGTTATCCTTACCAGCTGCACTCCTCTACCCACAGCTTCAGACCTTAAACTGAAATATGAACAAAAAAATATTTTGGATACTCTTCCAGATATCAGGAAGGTGGAAGCACGAAAGATGGTAGAATAATTTAAAAACAAACCAAACAAAACCACCTATCACTTGTGGTCAAATTTCCTCTGCCTAGATGGCTAACTAAACTGTGTGTGCATTTCTACAAACTCAAAAACACAGTCTTGAGGTTGGAAAACCAGTTCCATTGTTGTTTGAGGTGGGAGGCTTTGCACTTTAGTCTTTTCCAGGCAATTCACTTATTACACCAGAGCTAGAATAAATTTGCACTGGACATTAAATATCACCAGTAAGAAGTGTGTACACAAAGCATGTTCAGACTTCAAAAAAAATCAAGATTTGCTTTAACAGTATAAGCCAAGCATAAAAGAAAAAAAAGGCGATGATATCTATCAGTCAGTCAGATTCACATACTCAAAACATTAAAAAGAGAAGCATGAAATATGCACCATTTAAAAATAGCATTAACTATTAATAGTTAATAGGCCACTTGCTTCAACAACCAATGAATAAAGAGACTGGAACAAATCCACAGAGCTAATTAAGCAAAACCACCAAGGCACAAGGTACTTCCGGAGGACCGGTGGGACACAGAGGAAGAGGAAGAGGCTGGATAGCTGGATGCAAGATCGTGGAACCCTAGTAGACATTAAATCCCAGTAAATTTCTCCTACCAAAACTGTTATTATTATTATTACAGGACATAAATGTAAAACTGACATATGCTTTTTGTTATGAGCGACATGTTAAATTAATATAGTGCAGGCATTTCTATAAAATAGATCCTTAGAATTTTTTATACTTCAGTCAATGTGAAATAATGAGCAAAACAAGACCTGTAAATTGCTGGGCCAGAAAAGAATAAGGATTGTAAGCAGGGCAAGGGAAAATGTTATTTAAGCTTAGTAATTGGCAATGTAACACTGATCTGTTAATCTAAACAGACACCTACAACTCAAGGAAATTCACTAGTTTGGGTTTTCAATCCAAATATTTGAGCATTCCTGTCTATATATTTTTCATTTTAGCTTGACTTAATATAAATAACAGCATCAAAACTTTCATTACAACATTTCATATGAAGCTCAGACCAGTGGATGCCAAGGTAGCTAAAAATCACACAGAATTAAAATAGCAATTTGCAAATTAGGAATGCAAGAATCTAGTTCACATGCATTCTCTAGCCAAAGTAGAGAGCTCTCCTTAAACCCTTAAGGGCTTTTTACTTTTATTTAAAACACAAAGGATTAGATTTCTAAAGCTTTCTGAATTTAATTGAGCAAGTATAACTTTTCAAGTAGTCCATCTGCCTGGAGCACAGCAGCTGTGATGGGAAGTGGAAAACACTACTGCAATATTTGGATAAATTTTCAAACATAACTGTAAAAAGCCTCCAGTAATTAGTGGACAATATGAGAATTCAGAACTTACTTGGCACTGGAACTTTATTTGCAGAATGTTTGACTTTTTTATTGTGTATATTTGTTTTCAGTGAACAAGCAATACAGTGATTTAAGCAACTTCATGCTAGCATATCACGAAAGTAAAATTTGGTATTAATGTACATATTAGTTTCCTCGATATCTTACACAACATTTCTCACTGCAGTGAAATAATCTGGCACTCATTTTCTTCTAAAACTTAATAACAGAATAATATCACATTATAACTTTGCTTAAATTATATTGCATTGCCAAAATGTTACATGAGGCTACATAACAGTCTGGTATATTCTGCAACAAGATCTTTCCCACTGCACTCATCAATTCTTGTAAATTGAATATGGTAGAGTTTGTGCAATGCTTAAGTAAAAGCTACATTAAGATAATGGAAGTAGCAAGGCTAATGAAACCAGCAGTGAATTAACAGGGAACAGGATTAATAGTAAATTAACACTGTGCTGGGAATTCAGCTCCAGTCTTAAAAATCACTGTAATCCTAAAAGCAAACTATGTTCAATTATTAAAAATCCCACAGAATATTTCCCATATTTTGCACAAATTTCTCCTCTTATCCCTATTCTATTCTAGCAGCTGGCTTCAGATTTAGCATAACTTATTAAAAATACAGAAAAGATATTTTATATACAGGTACATATAAGTGAGTTTTGAAGTTCAAGACTTAAAATCTGCTTCAAATCCAGCACTATTCATCATATACACTGAATTTTGGCCCAAACTACTCTGGAATGATTTGCATAGGAGAATTCACATTTGAGAGGAAGTCTATCACACTGCTTATTTGGGTAAGAAACAGCAAAACCGTGCTTGACACTGTAGAAACCTGGAGTGAGGAGTCCTGCCTTAAATGCATAGAAGTTAAACGTACATAATTTCAACAAGCTATATATGGCATAAACTCACTTATATGTCCTATCTCAGGAAGACATAACAAATCTAAATTTGTAACAGAAAGGTTGCCAATAAAATTCTATCTAAGTAACTTAAATTTTGACATAAAAACGTTCAAGCAAAAAGATTAGTCTTGGCCTATGTGATCATTAGTCATATGTGAAGCTGTCTACTCATATGGGTGAAGTGCAAGACTTAGTTTTCACTTTTACTGGGTTTATATTTTCTTACTGCAGCGCTAGTACATGACATGATCATTAGCAATGCATTGTTACGTTTTTCGCATACCCTCTTGTGCCACCGGTCAACACATCGTAGTACATGGGTTTGTATTCCAGGAGAGAGGAAACAATTCACTGCTCAAGCCTTCACTCTTAACTATCCATGTGTATGCTTGAGCACAAAGTTACAAACGAGCCATCCTGATACCAAATGCAGGGGATGCATCCATAATCTGCATTTGGAGCGACAATTCATTAGCTCTTCAAATTTCACTAATAATACTGTTTTTATAGGATAAAAACAGAGAACTTGAAAGTGGTCAATGCTCATTATGCCTTAACCGATGAAAAAAAGTCTCTGTGGCAAACATTCTCATAATTGAAGCAGCAGCCCTGACAAATGGGCTGAAGCTTTACTTTTGGAGGTACAAAAAAGATTAGTGCTAATGTTACACTTGAAAGACTAAAATACTTGCAAGTAAAATTTTGATAACAGCTGGCTCCATGGTAAAATATGTTCTCTTTCCTCCAGTCTTCCTAATGTAATACACTGTCGTTATGACTATATTATTGTCCTGGTTTTCAGAAATGCAAGTTTTAGTGGTCACTCAAAATGTTTAATGTTGTTTTTTCATGATGAGCTCTGGACAAACATGACAAACCACAGCTTTACAGGCCAGTCTCCTGAATGCAAATTGAGCAGAACACTTTACATGTATGTGCAGCTGGTTTCAGTCTTGATCCCCAAATAATTGATACTGCATGGGAGAGATTTCATCTCCCCAGAAAAGGTCCCGTTTACATTAATCGCATTTTAAAATAAATTTATTTTTCCTTGACCAAGATTTGTACTCAAGACTGAACACTTTGAAATGAGCAACTCAAAAAAATTTTAAAAATTCTGAGTTTTGTTCAAACGTCACCTTGTCTCCAAATTAAGAGCTCACATTTGTATTGTTCAGTTTTTTGCTATTTCATCCATAACAAGATTTAATAGCCATTTTCAAATCTGAAGATGTAAGTTTTAAGATCTATATTTGGGACTAGATTCAGGCCTGCACATGAGTACTGATCACAAAGAGAAAACTACTACTCTGAATATTTTATATCCATTTTGGTGTTTTGTATTTCATATGAAGAAAACTTTAGGCACTTCAAAATTATAAAACATTTTTCAGTTTCAATACAAGTATCTCACTGCCAAAGTTACAAAACCACTGGAGATGAAAAGTTGTTAGGAGACAGCAGAAGAAAATTGTAGTGTTTGGCAGTTTGTTCATCTACAACTGTTGTCTTTTTACTTTCAGGAAACATTTCCTGTTACTCTGCATTTGCTGGTTATTCAGTCTGGACCATTCTTCTGATGCCAAAGTATTTACAGAACTTCCCCAAATGAAACAGTCCCTTGGATATGAGTGGCCTTGTATTTGCATGAACTGAAGTACCAACTACATATCAGTAACTTCTCTCACTGAAACCCACTGGATGCTGTACTTCAGCCTGGTCAGGAGCGGTTACATTTTGCTTAACTGTCTGGGAAGATTAGTTTCATTTGCAACATTAAAAAGATGGCTGAAGAAGAAAAACTCTCTCTAAAGAAAGCGATTCAGTTTGGTATTAATGGATACATTCCATCAGTAAAACTATGCATCAGAAATGAAAATGCCCCCAAAAGTTACGTTTGTTGTTTAGACAACATACAAATAAAACATATGTGACTGGTCCATCATGAAAAAGCTGGATCACTAATGGAGTGCTGACTGTCAAATAAGAGCCATAAGGAAAGCCATAGACTCAACCTGACCTTTAAATTAGTTCACTGTAAGCATATGGGGCTGTTGCAATTTTGCAATACAAAGATCACGTTAGCTTCAGAACACAAAGATTTCTGCATTCCCTAACTACAAGAAATATTTCCTTAAATTTGGTATTTAATTTCTTTGTTTTAGTGTTTAGTCTAGTCAGCAATTAAATTTCAAAGAGCATCCCTAAAGAGAGCATGTCTGTTAAAAGTATACGTAATAACAACAAGAAGAATGAAAAGCTTAGCTTCTTCAACAGTTAGGTATTCATTTGTATCTTAGGAACAATCTTAACATACAGTTCAAATGACAAATGAAATGGGTCGCAAAGAAACACGTTACTTACAGACTTTAAATTGCGATTCAACAGCCCAGCAAAACATGAAAATGCGCCCAGTGCTATTGAAGAGGAACAGTCTGGATTCAGCTGATTTTATGAGGCAGCCATACCACCGCAGGACCAAATCTCAGCAAGTTCGATTCAAGGATGATGGTGTGAACACAAAGACAGAGCTGGATACTAATCCTGCCCAAGATGGAGCATTCACGACTGGAAAAACAGAAATACTTAGGGATCACAATTTTTTGCTACATCAATCTCCATCTCTTCCAAGGGCTCAGAAGGGGCTTCGGAATATTGCCATACAAACATCTCCTAGCCTCAGGAAACACTTCCCGGTTTTCAAAAAAAAAAAGCTGACAGTAAGCAAATCATTAACAGAAATGCCAACTGAGCCTGCAAACTCTATCCAAGTAAACGGCAATCTTTCTGAACAAGACATTATGTCTGCAGATCTCTCTTACTTACGAATAACTAATAATTTGGAAGATGGATTTAGGAATAGTGAGGTGGATGGTCACTTAAGTCAAAGACCATCAAAAGCACAAAGCAATGGACCTGTCCGCTCAGATGATTTCTCAGTATCGGAGAAGACAACTGTTTCTACACAGGTGCCTGAATACATACATGTGAGTTTTCCACAAGACAGCAATGTTTCCATGGATGCAGACACAACCATGAATTTAAGCAATTCACTGCATTCTTCTACTGTCATAAATAGCAATGAAAATAATGAAAACAGCATGCTGTCATCTAATTCTGAAAAAGCATACCCTTGCCTAAGCAATTCTACTAACTGCAGTGAATGTAATCCTCATTCTGACTCTTGTGAAGCAGATTCTGAGTTACTTGTAGCCAGCAAAGATGCAAGCAGTAAGGAAACTACTCCATTATCACCTCCATCAAATCACAGTTCATCTCCTTGTTTCCTCAGAGACTATCAACAGGCAGGAGAGCACAAAACAGATTCCAGCTGTGTGACATTAACAAATGACGATCACACAATAATGTCATTGACCAGCAGTAATGCGTCAAAATCTATTCTGTCATGTAATGCTGAAATCGAGAAAAGTTCTACCCAGTCAGATGTTTCCCAATGCAACAGCTGTTTAGAAGGATTTCACATAAAGTCTTATCTGCCAAGGAATGAAATAAAACCACAAACCAACAAAGAGATTAGTGAAATAAATCAAATTCATTTGGCACATGGTGAACTCTGTGCCCTCCAAGGCAGGCTGCAATCTGTAGAGGAATCCTTGCAGTCGAACCAGGAGAAGATTAAAGTCCTTTTGAATGTAATCCAAGACCTGGAAAAATCCAGAGCCCTCAGTGAAGGGTATGGTGCATTTTAATATCAGTAATTCATCAGAAGTGCAAAGTAGATGTTAGCATTCTTTTAACCTCTGCTACTGGAAAAAACCCTTTCCTGTGATATTTAAAGATGAGTTTGCAAAACTGGTATTTTATGCCCTTTTTCTGGTATTTGGGCCTCAGCAGAGAAGCAAGTCTCTTCATAGTTTGACTTTAGCTGTGACACTGCCTTTGCTAAATCCAGTGAGACAGAATTTAACAACTCCCTTTTTTTATTTAGATTTATGGTGTCAGATACATAGCCTCTGACACCTGAGAGTTGGCAGTCTCCATCTAGCGAAAATCTGTCTGCAGCTGAACAACAAAACTCAACAGTCCAATGTACTAATGTGGTCTAATAGAAGCCTATGGCAAGCCAACTATCTCTTACTAGTAAGGTCAGCTATGCATTTAGTGCCAAAGCAGTCCTATTGCTGAAACAGTTTATATCAGCAAAAACATGCTTCTGTTTAATAAATTATTACTGCCTTCATAAGCAAGCAAAAGTATTAGTGGCTAAAGCATTGCATCTGCAGACATTTGGAGACCACACTGCTAGTTATGTTTCTTGGTACCACAAACACCACAGCTGCTTAAAGGGAATGTCTTAAGAATAGGAACAAGCACAATGCCAGGTAAGCTTCAAGAGCTTCAATATATCAGGAAGATTTTACCGGAGGTGGAGGTAGGTGCTTAAAAGGGATTAAAACCATGAACATAGAGCACATGAAGATTGTTAGCAAGAACTCACTTTGGAATGCCAGCTTTAGTATGACTGCTTTCTGCACTATCATAAGAATGCAAGACCTGTATTTATTTTTAATATGCTCTCATAGTGACTATTAGCCAAGGCTGCAAGCATTTCTTACATAATATAATTTACGCATTATAAATAATAATAATACAATAAGTGCAACTAATGTCTAAAGTCTGGACAGCTTTGTAGGACAAAGTTAAAATAGAATTTTAAATATCTCTATGCTCAAAACAGGTTTTAGAATAGCCTAATAATGCTTTCCAACCATTAACAGTAGCTCCTACTTACAGTAAATACATCTAGGATACATTTTAAAGTTCTGTTTTATGATAGTGTAATATATCCATTAAATAATTTTTCTCTTTGAAAAACCCACAAATAAATCTTTCAAAGTATCAAGAGAATAAAGGTTCCATTTTACTTTATTTTTTAAAGATACCGCAACACGAAGTCTTATGTTATCATGCGTTTACTTTTATACTTAGCATAGCTAGCTTAGGCATCTAGAATAATCACTTTTGCATAAAACTGCATCCTTCATTTTAAAATCAGATCATGTGTATTAATAGTATTCACTGACTACAATTAAAGAATAAATCTGATAATCTTCCACATTTCCACAAACTCTGCAAACATCACAAAAAGAAGGCTGCGTTGTGATTTTTGTGCAGGCTCAATTGCACAGAAATAGCACAGAACACGACACCAACTCGTTCAAGTGACTCAGTACCAGGCAGGTCTTTGCGCTTGTTCCCACGTAGACAGAAAAGGTTTGCATGGCTGTGCAAAAACTGTCAGGATATAACTAACTGAAGCCACAGTTTTATACATCCTGATTTCCTTACAACTTCTGAAGAAAAATAAACCTATTTTGAAGAATTCTTTCTTTCTTGAAGTACTTTTTCAGGGAATTGAAATTACATTCTTGCATTTCTGATTAATAAGTCTCCAATTCACAATCCAAATAAGAAATTACACTCATTAAAAAAATTAAAATAATACCAATCAAGTTAACAAGTAATTTTACTCCGTACAGATTACCTTTCTTATCTGGAAACATTAACCAGTAATGTCCATCTGGCTGTTAGCATGAAAATACTTCTGTTAGTTTCCACTGTGCCTGCATAAATTTTTATTTCATGTGACATTTTCCCCACACCATTCAGCTCCAACTATCCTCTCTCAGATAGATGTTCTTGGTCATTTTTCTCTAACCAAAAGGCCCATACGATTTTCTAGCATCAACTTTGTAATAGCCTAGACACAACAGAAACCAATAACAAAACTGCAAAAAGAATTTACAAAACACCAAACCCCAGAAGTTGGGTTTAGAAGTAAGATCTGAAGGCAAGGGGTGGAGGGGAAAGGAGAGCAGAGATAAAAAAAAAAAAAATCTAAGTATATGTCAAGCATAGCAATCGTGTCTTTGGTATGTTTAGTACAACTACCACCCAACTATGCCAACTATGGTTCCTCAGGAAACTACAGGAAAAAAAATACCCACTCCTTTTTCCCCTGCATGTAGTTACGTATGACAGAGTGGACAAGTTTCATTTATGTTTGCAAATTAACATGCAGTGAAAGCACAGTCAGATTCTTCAGCAATATTTATAGTCCATTTCTGTTCAGTTACAACATGGTCGAAATAAAAAATTTTGCCAGATACCTTTAAGTTTCACACTGAGATTCAATGATAAACTTCAATCTGTCTTGCTAGAATCATCTAGCAGTAAAACTGAACATTCCAAGTACTTGTGGAGGTAACACAACAATCCATGTGAAGAGCCTCCACTTTAATTCCAAAAGCAATCAGAAAAATACTTTGGTATCAATTGAGCTCCCCTAATTAAAATAAAACTCATTAAATATAAGTGTTATGCATGCTTCAGATGTAACAACCCACTGACCTCAAACTGTTTCTAATGCAGATCTCTCCATCATAAAAATAATTCTAGTTGGTGTTAAGTATCAAAGCCACTTTTCTTGTTTTCTCAACACTCCAAATTTGTATACTATCAGCAGTAAAAATCTGACTTGTTTATACTGAAGTAAGGAAACATGAAAAGGGGGAAGAATGAAAAACATAAGGGTAGAGATCAGATTGATTTTCCAAAAGCATGGATATTCAAATACTTTAAAATGTGTTTACAAGAAGCAGTTGCATGTCTACATGTTTTCATAACAAGTATTCATGCAAGAACCAACAATCAGAATCTTAACAGCAGGAGGTAGGAAAGATGCAGGACAAAAACATAAATCAACATAGGGTTTGGGTTTTTTAAAGCAACATTCTGGTTTAGAATTTGACACTAGAATTTTTAGTAAGGATAATAGAAGTGGTGAACAGAATTATTGTATTCATGAAAAATTCAGAGTTCTGCTAATATATCTATAAATACATATTACATGAATTACTATTACAGGCGCAACTTCTATCACACCGGTCAAGACCTCAACAACTGCAGCACCTGTCAGAACACTGCATGTATCATTTACAGGTACTTCACTGCTTCATACAATTCTGTATTGTCTGTATCTCTCACACAAATGTACAATACCATGTTTTGCTCACAGCTATTGAAAGTTCTCGATTACTATTAATCCAGTTTTTAACAAAAGACAAAGTGGTATGTGTGAGGTTGGTTGTTTTCCCAAGTAGAAAACAATCAATATTAGTGTTATCTGAAAGAGGTACTGTACTTCTGAGAATTCAAATAGAAATTTCCCAGTAACGTTTCAGAACATTATTATTGCTAGCATGCTTTGAAAATGTTTGATGCTGTTTCTGATGATGAAATCCCCTTTGTGTTTTACATTTTTAAAGCTGAGATTTCTGTAATAAATTTAGATCTTGGAAAAGATAAACACTCAATATTCCAAATGCCAGTAAGCTATAGCTACAGCTCATATTTATATACAAAACAAAAACAAACCCCCCACACTTCTCACTTCAGTAAATGTTTATTTGTTATTATTTTGAGTGAGTGCAATTGGAGTGCAATTTAAACTGCAGTTTATGTTCAAGTCTTATGACCAAAAAATTTTGTAGTACTGTGTTCCTGAAGCGGTATAAGTTTCAAATGCTATGTCTATATAAACACACAGCAAGATTCTTTGGCTTGCCAGCCATTAACCAAAAAGCTAGCAGGTACAAAGTCTTGGACACGTAGCTTGTCTGCTCAGCAAGGGATTTTCTAGGGCTTCCACCAATTTATGAACACTTTATCCAATCTCTGCAACCTCAGTTGTGAAGCAGAAAGCAACACATCTTCAGTTATTGGAGTCTATAAGACTCATTGGGCTCTTCATAGAATATTAGTAACATACTAGAGAAATGCAGCATAATTGGAGCTGGTGCTCACACTTCGCCATTTTAGATCCTTTCCAGTGCTGCCATACACCGCAGACTTAAGAGAATGAAGAGGAGGATGAGCGCATGGTCAAAATTTGGAGAAGTAGAGAATATGTATTCAAACCAAAGGTAGTGCAGAAATTATAATGCTGCTATTTTAATCCTGTCTTTTTGCATTCCTTTTTTGTGAGGGATTCTACTTAAAGGACTTTGCAGCTGATGAGCTAATTACTTAAATCGCATGCTTGTTTTCCTGCTATACATATCACATGTCTGATGTGCTGTACTGTTTTATTTTTTTAAAAAGACTTCAGTGGAAAATGAACTTGCCAGTCGATTGTGAAGATCAAGTATTGAAGTTAACCATTATGCTGCAAAATTAGGAACTTGATTTGAAACACCTCCTAGAATTTTTTTACCTCTTCAAAAAAATTCCTACATATTAGTATTCCAGAGGTTTTAAAGTTTAAATATCTACATATTTAGATATATTTACATATATATTTTACTTTAAATATAAATATACATTTATATAAGTATTTAAAATATTTAGATATTTACCTTTAAAAAAATAAAGTGCAAGAGAATTTCTCTTTTAGGTAGAAAACTTTTCCTTTATTTCGAAGAATATGGCAGACCATTAGCTTTGCTGGTTTGTAAGCACTATGACTTGAAATATTTTTATGGATATAATGAATAGACTATATCCACACATAAGTGTTTTTCACACTGCATTTTCTACATGAGCCAAATTTATTTAAGTGCTTAATAACTCATTAGGCAATATCGGGGTTGCACACAACATTGGAACCTATTGTCCAACATACCACTCAGTTCAGTATTGATGTCCTAAACCTCTGGTAATGAAATCTCAAAGTAATTGAGATGTCACACATTAAACATCACAACTAGACAAAGTTGATCTTCACAGTACACTGGATACTCCAGGAAGTTGCATGACTTATCGAACAGCACAGAACCTGTATAAAAAGGAAGATCCAGGACAAAACAGATTTCCTTTCCCTTGGTCATTGTCTCTGAACAAACAATTTTTATGTATTTTTATGGGACTAAACAGGAAAAGAGGTGAGTTTATTCTTCTGAAGAGAGAAGGCATCCTGTGGTAAAGGATAGTTTGTACATAAATTATGATGCTTACCCTGCATTTTTAGTTTACACAGTTTGAATACAGGAAAGATCCTGAGCAACATGCACAAGTATCTAAAGGAAAGAACAGAAGCAGCAACAAAACACTGATGTGCCTTTTGGATCTACTGGGTAGTTTATAATGATAATGGTGCCTGGAGGCTTACAGTGCAATGATTAGTACAATACGTACAACAGTGCACAGCTCCTCTAGAGAGTTTCTAGTTTTAAAGGACAAAACTAGAGACAGCAAGGAAACATAACAGTTTTCACTTTACAGACATGTTCCATAAGATGGGTCATGAAAGTAAAAGCATTCTGAGTAACTAATATTTGAAGTTCATAACATATTAATTAGACAACATTCTGAAAGAAGTAATTGTTATCAGTTTTTGCTCTAGACAAACCCATGCAATGCCTGTGTTTTATATAGCCATAAAAAAATCCATGCAAGTATTTTTTCCACTAACATAGCATCACTGTTGTCATTAATTATAGAATCAAGTGTTTCATCTTGCTCCCTATTTTCCTGCTCTTAAAGAGCCTAACTCATCAGTGATGCAAACACTACACAAGCAGAATGTTGGGTTACTGTCACTGAGCCATCTTTATCATGCACATTTTAAGCAGTTCCTGAGTCAAACAACATACTAATCTCATATCAATCCAAGTGTGGATTACACTGATTTGTAAAGTAATAAAGAGCTTTTTGGTCTAACAGTGACCAGTATATAGTGGCTGTAAATTTAACTTCACTAACTATCCAGCAGGGTTATGTGAGATGACATGGGATTTTCAATCTATATCTTGTAAGACAAATGTTCGCATTACAATAAACAAATCGAAGTAGCAACCGAAAACACTCAGTTATCTCTGTATATAAAGAACAGTATTAAATGAATACTGAATTGACCTCTTGCCTCTAGAGATGATCTCTCCAACGCTAAATTAGAAACTTTGAAGAAGGGAAGAAAAAAGGAACATGAGCAGATGCTATAAATTGAACATTTCATTCTCCAGCACTCACAACTACTGAAAGTATTAAGTTGTGGTTTTAGCAATAAGCCGATAAAATTGAAGAGACACTGCTCAAATTTGTCATTTATATCATTCTCTTCTACTTCTTTTATATTTATGATGTATTGCTCCCTGTCTAGAGATCCTTCTCCAGTTTTTCTAAATTAGAATAATCCTCTTGCTTTCTGTTTGCCAGCTAAGTTATTTTATTTCATTGAAAAACCCAAAACATATTATAAGGGAAATAAGCCTCTAGGTAATTTTAACAAATTATTCATAATGTTTATGGACGTCTATATACAAATATTCACAATTAATAGTGTTTAAAGATAGGCGTATTTACTTATTTTACAGATTTCTTCTAGTCAGTGCCCAAATCAGGTTCAGGGCCTTAATGTGATATCCCAACATCCCTCTGATGATGCCTTTTTTCCTCCTAAAGAGCTTGCATTACAGAAAATATAACCGGCTCCTTTCTGCTCTCCCCTCCACCTACTAAAACCTCCACAGCAGACAAAGCTGATACAAGTCCCACTCTCCTGCCCAGAAAAATGGTTGAAATAAAGAAAAACCATAAAGTGCTGCATCTTTATAATTTGGTTTTTGGATTATTTTCTTTGTTTGTTTTTGTTTAACTGTAATGGTTGCATCAGACGGCTTAATCACTGTCCACATGGATTCTTTTGAACTTTACATTTGTGTGCACATATCTGCTTTTATCTGATTAACATCTTGGCTCTCATTTGACATCATTAACAATTATGGGTTTCAGTGGAGAAAATGAGTTACATTCTACTTTTCTGCTAACAAATACCACTTATCTCAAAGACCTACATATTTGCTTAATTTCGTATATTTTTGGTCCTAGCAGGTCTCCTAGGGGGACACATTCATATTTAACAAAGTTAAGCATGTGAGTTTTGAATTCATGCCAAGCATACGACTGAGTTAGATTACAGTATCAAAATCTGAGCATTGAATAAAATGCATTGAAAGGTCATCCTAGTACATTTTCATTTTTGGGCACAATGCTGGAGTTGTTAACTCATATAAAGAAAAAGGTTTCCCTCAGAAAAGATTAAGAGATGAACTTATTTTCAAAGCAGCAACCTATACAGCCTTGTGTTTTAACCAGGCTCTAATATTAAATGATGCCAAATTAGTCTAATGAGGTAAGCATCCTTTCCCCATGTTTTTTTATAGAGGGAATTTCTCACTTACTAGCTTCAATCTCTTCATTTTTCCATAGTGTAGAATATGACTTCAGACAACAAGAAGGAAGATTTCATGAGATTTTGAAAACGCTGGATCATGCAGAGCAAGATCCAGCTTCACCTCAGAAGCTGCCATCTGATCACCCAGCTCCTGAGAAGGAGTTAAGAAGAAAAACAAAAAAGGTGAAAAGAAAATGCTTCTGGTGGATTTGACTTCCTTATGGATCCTTTTACATTTCAAAAGACACCAGAACAGAAAGAGGTTTGAGAGCACATACTCGAAAATGTGCTATTACAAAATCACAAGGCTAAAGAATGCTTAATTAGAGTGTCTGAAAAATCAAAAGAATTTAATTTACTTAAATCATCTCACTGAATAAAGGCACATAAAGATACTATTTTCAAAAAGAAACTGTTTCTTTCAAAAGGAAGATTCTCATTTTTTCCAAGGACACTTTCATATGCTTTGTAAAGACTTTTTTTTTTTTTCCAACTTTCCAAAAGTAACAAGGTTTAAATCTCAACTTTAAAAAACAATGGTAGACAAAGCTAAGGGTGTCACCCAGTCTTCATTTGCTATTTATAAGCAACATGGACTAAAATAAAAGAACTTCAGTGATCTTTAAACAAACCACATAATCAAGAACAAATTCAGGGGAATCTATGTCGTTCAAACAAATCTCTCCTCAAAGGAGACAATTAAAATTATTTCACATCCCCACTGAAATATTTTTGTTGCTGTCATCTAATATTTAACAAGAAAAGAATTTCAGGTTAAGTTTTACCCTGCCCCTTTATTGGTTCAATTTAAAAAGCAACCATTTAGAAGTTTCAGCCATTTAATAGACTTCTCTGAAAAAAATCATAGAGTGATAAAACAAGAGAATATCTTATTAATTCTAGTCTTAACCGCCTGCTCAAGCAAGGTCCAATTATAGGTAAATTTCAGTGCTGAGCATCTCCAAACACAAGAATCCATAACCCCATGGGGCAAGCTGCTCCAAATTTTTTCCTAACATCTAACCTGAATTTCCTATGTTCTAACTTGTGTCCAGTACATCTTGTCCTATCCAAATACACCTTCAAGAAGAATCAGACAGATAATAAGACCTCTCTCCTAAGCCTTCACTTCTTAAAGACTGAACAAATCCAATTTTTACTGCTTCTCTTCACATGTTATGTGCTGCAGCCCACAGTGATCTCGGTGGATCTCTCCAGTAAGTTCATGTCTTTCATCTACCTGGAAAAAAACTGGACACAATGCCTCAAATGTCATCACGCAATTGCTGACTAGAGGAGAATAAACACTTTTACTACTGTCTTGCTAAACCAATTGCCCGATTTGTCCATTTAAGACCTGTATCACAATATCAAAATATCCCAAGGTCTGGGCTTTTCTGGTCTTAAGATATAAAGTAAGGCGATACATGACACAAAATTGATCATGAAAAGTAATATTTAATGCACTTATCTGTATTATATAAAAAAATTATATATGCTGAAAAGATTTTATCATGTCAATGTAGCTATTTCTTTCCTTCAAAAATAGTCGAGTTACCAGCTATGCCAATGTAATCTAATTTAGGATCGATGATACTATTATTTTGCTGATGAAAATATGGTCACCTTTCATACGGGGGGCAGAAGGGAAAAGGTTTTCCAAAGTTTAAAGTGCACACAGTAAAGTCCAAATAATGCATTTTATGTTTAGTGGAATGTAATGCAGACCTTTTCTCAGAAGTGATTCTGGTTAAGTAGTTCAAATGGTGCCAGGGTATTGACTAGATTAACCCCTGGATCCTATTTTTCTACAACATATTGTATTAATTGTGCTATGTTAGTTAAAAATATCTGTACACTTTTTGTACGCTTCTGTGTTCCTTGAATTCTTAGAGTTAATTACACATTTGAAAACACATTAAAACCAATTTTGGACAGAAGAATTTGTCTGGAAAAACTAAGTTTTCTAATAAAACTAGTCTTCATTTAGAAGAGAGTATGCTATGTGACATGGCTTAATTTATCAAAATTCTAAAGGTCTGACAGTTTTAAAAAACATTTCCATGTTAAGTTCAGTCAGTATGGAAACAACAGGCAGAAAATTATCATTAGAAGCTTTTCAGAAGGAAAGTCTTATGTGAATTTCTACTAGCAAAAAAGATGCCTTTAGTGAGACAGAAAAGCTCTTCAATAATAATTTGTGGGTATAACAAAGGTAAGAATTAAATTATCACATCAGAACATGTCACGTTACACTCAAATACATGTACTGCTTATGCTAATATGCTGATAGCATTCCTATTTAGCATTAGTCTTTATAATTGATATAATGAAGGATTTATTAGTGTGTAAATGTTTCTTGTGTATTAAAATAACATTAAGATTAATATTCTCTGTGGTAACGGTATAATAATAAGCAATACAAATAGGCATAACACTAGCAAAACCAGTAAAGGTTGATTTTTTTCCTGCAGTGAACTGATTTTCAATAATTTGTTATTATATGAAAGCAATCTTTCTTTTAGTTACTAAGCACAAAAAAGCTCATTTTAAGCTGATGTTGGATTTGCATACATAATTAATATTATGCCTTCAATATATATTCAAAGGCTCCAGATTATTCAATTTAAACAAACCACAGTATTTTGGTTCGCCACATAGCATCAATCAATTCCTGGGGTGAGTAAAACTATGCAAGAACAGAATTACTCTATTTAGTCTGAGAAAGTCCAAAAATAGTTGTAAGGCTCTAAGTCTTTCTTATGACCTGAACAAACATCAATACTTCTGAAAAACTGAAATATATTGATTTAAATGGTTACAGGACTTATATTTTAATGTTTTATCTTGATGGAATTCAGAACTGCAGACAATTTTTAATCCTTAATCTCCCAGTCAAAATTAGCTTTTGTTTTCCATATTCCTCAGTCAGTTGTTTTTCAATTCTCTCTCAATCAGTAAAGTATGAATTATCCATACATGGATATGAAATTCTTTTTAACATATGCGCACACGGCAGTAGGGAAATACTTAAGGTATCTAGGCCAGCCAACTCTCAGCTCCCAGTGTAGCAATTTAAGAACCTTCACTTGCCTTTCACCCTACCCTATGTTCAGTGTTTTTTAAATTTCATCGCCTTCAAGACATCTGTTTTCCTTGAAAGAAAATATGAAATTACAGTGCTGCTAAAACACTGTCCTTCAGAAAGGTTGCTCCTCGAGTTCTCTACTTCAGGACTTCAGTACAAAAGATTTTTTGGGTCAGCAGCAGTAGCAAGAGCCAGCCAAGTTCTATAATATATATTTAAGATCCAAACAAAAGGCTTATCTGAAACAGACAGAACTCCCTCCTTCTTGCAGAGGCTCTGACTACCACGAACAAAAAACCATGCAATAATTTAACTGAAAATAAAGCAAAAGTATGCCAGAAGTAAATTAATCCTACAAAAGAATAAGCATCATAGCTTCACAATAAAACTACACCTACTAAATGGAAGTTATTACACTCAGTCTTCTCCACAGTACGTCACACACAATAGGCTTTCTACATAAAATTTTAAAGACAACATTGGAGCAAAAGTCTATCTGTTACATTGAAAGGTAACTTTGGCAAGTGTCAGTCATGGTACGCATCAGCCACAGCAAGAGGGTAAGACTGCTTAGTTCCTGTATGTTTTGTTGAGATTTAACGTAGAAATTTGTCTATCCTAGCAACACAAAAATACCTAAAAATTAATAGCTTTGTAACACATAATTGGAGAATCTAAACTATGTGAAAATGTAATATACAAGCATTAGGTTTTGTTCTATTGTTTAATATTTTAAAAATATTTTAATAATTAATTATTAATTCATATAGGAAATAAAAAAATTAGTAGATACATAGTATGCAATTTACGATGTGAACATTGCAAAAGCAATAGAAATTGGTGGACTGGTAGAAGATAATATTACTGGCTATAAAAATTTCTCTGATTTAGAAAATTACAGTGTAATGCCTAAAACCAGCTCCCAGAGTAGGAAATAAACGTTAGAAATACATACAGACATGCTCTTAAAGAAAATTTTAAAACACAAACCAATAACAAAAAAAACCCCAAAACCACAGCTACTTGACAGCACTTGCATACAAAATACTGTAGGTTTCTCTGAAAGACATATTTAAATGACAGCTACAATATGCTATTTATAAAACAGTATACAGAACATGGCATATTCCAAAATTACTGTATTTGAAATTGCTGTTTTATGGAGTCAACCTAACTTTCTTTAAAAATTCAGAATGTATGAATACTCATTTCTGTCTGTCATGTAACAGCAGTTCATGTAGGACTTTTTATACTTCTGTGCACTACAGGTTTTTCAAAAAAGCCAAAATTATACTGGCAAAAAAGGCAGTAATTATGCTAGCTTAGATACAAAACATCTTAATAAAATGTATTATGTAATGTATGTTTTGTAAATTTCTAGGTTCTTTAAATGTGATGTTATCTTTTGCAAGAAAATGAGATATTTTTCGTAGGTTTCAGGAGTCAATAACAAACAACATTTAGATTGCAAAGGAAGTGAACAATTGTTCTTTGGAAAATTAATGGGAAATGAATAAATAGGTCTTTCAAGAAATCAGTCTGCAGCTTTCCTAGGTAGAGAAAGGATTTCAATTTGAATACTGAATAAAAAAAATCTGTAACTTTTAGCTAGATCATGTGTATTGGCATATATCGTCCTCCAACCACAGCAGCTCTGCAAAACGGTTTCTCTGGTCATTATTTCCCCAAAGAGTTGGTGGTTTGGGTTTTTTTTGGTTTTTTGGGTTGTTTTGTTGTTTTTGGGTTTGTTTTTTTTTTTTTACAAAAGTATGTTATCTCAACTAGTTTTGGTTAACAGAGCACACTTGTTTTCCGTGGTCTTTATTTGCACAGTATTTTATATGTATAGTCTAAAAAATTTTTCTGTGTAGCATAACTACACTCTTTTCACCATGCTAAAATGATACTGTGAACAAAATCAAGTTTGGGAGTACCAAAGGAAAGCTTTAAAATGTATACGGTGGATTTACGGTATTTTTGTTTACCTAATCAAGCCAATACTGACAACAAGTTCTTCTGTATTCTACATGCATTTTACTTCTATAATTACTGCAGTAGCACTTCAGTGCATCACAACACCCTTTAAAATTCTAAATTTCATAAAGTATTCAGATAAATCTTGAATAGCCAATTTCAGACAAACTTGTCCCTCTCTATTATAAGTTTAGAAGCACTTCTATAACTACAGTCAAGGGTGGCTTTTTTTAATAGTGAAGCAGCTGTTAGGGCGTTCACCTGCCAAAACATCACAATGAAGGCAAGAGTGGCATTTAAGTAAATCTCTGCAGTAGTTGCAGAGAGCCAAATTACTTTTGCATCACCAACACCTTCTCAGCCTGACTCTTTCCAGTTATCACATGAACAAAGCTCCCAGCACGCTGTTACCGGCTGAGCGCAAGGCAGCACCTACCCTTAGGTTCAACTGGCATTGTAGCAAGAAAAGATAAAGGCAACTGTAACCCAAAATCCTTTTAACTCCTCCTCTGCCAACAAGCTAAAAGATTGTGAAAAGGAAACCTGAATATCAAAATTAACCTGCCTATCCCTGCCAGAAAGCAAAAAGCTCAGGTAAATAAAATCCAGTTCTCTATCAGATGCAAGGCATGTAAACTTACAAGGAATTACAGGTCTTGTAAACAGTAACCATTGCCTTTATTAGTATAACATAGTATTTTTCATACCATATTCAAATTCTAGAAAATTACATAGCAGAGGGTAATAGAAATACTTGCAATATTCAGAAACAGAGTAACAGATTTAAGAGTCTAAAGAGTAACCTTCTGTTCTCCTGACAGTAAATAGCAGATGTAGTCCAATTTGAAGTGTCACTTATATCCATATAACATCAACTACATAGTCTGACTGCAGCTATTCCATATGTCCCACCTGTACTTGCAGAAGTCACCATACTTACAGCAACTCTAGCTCACCTAAGCATTCTGCAGAAGGACATAATTCCTGACTATCTGCTTCATTTTTTTTAAAAAAGAAGCATTTGGGATTTAACAAGTTTGGCCCCCCAAGAACTTTTCAAGCAAACCTGCAAATTAACCAAGTGAGTTAAATGTAGTATGCAGAACATGAAACAAGCCTATTTTGCCAGTTCTTTCTGAATGCAAAAGACTGTTTTGTTCATTACAATTTCTTCACATGTCACATGTAAAAGACTACTCAGATGTCTTGCTTCACCTCTAGAAAACTCCTTGTAATTTATTGGAATTTTGCTTTGAAAAACCTCTAAAGTGCCCAATATACCCATATGCATAGGCACTTATTAGTAATATTAGCATTCAGACATCTGCATTTCAAAATTCACACTAGATTTGATCTTTTTAGGTAAAAACAGATGAACAAATTACAGCAGATGAGAGGGGGAAAAAAAACCCACCACAAAGAAAAACAAACAGGTTTTCCAAGCCATTTCAATTGATTGTATCCAGTTTATTTCCTAGTGGTTTCCTAAGATTTCCTAATAATAAGAATCCTTTTTGTAGAATTACTATATTTTCATTGTGCTTCTTCATTTACTGTTTATGGTATCCAGAAATACTCCTTAATAGATTGATGACATCATCCATGACACTCATGTGATGCTTTCTTTGCAAGTACAGAAAACATTTTCAAACACTGCAGAGAACAGAAAGGTTCACTAGGTCTTCATTCAAAATCTCTTCCTGTTATGACCATGCATACATGCCAGAGGGTTACACACAGAATAAAAACAGACTGGAGTTCTGATAAACAGTTAATGATATGATTTCTGAAACTTGCAGCTCTACCACCGGGGAGGTTGAAGCAACCATTGGCAAATATCTCCACTGCAAAATTCAATTATTATGAGACTAATCATTAGGAGATAACATATGATCTAAAACTGTTATTTTGGTTTTCCAACAGAAATGAGCAAGGAAACAAAGCACATTTTAAAAGATATGCAATATACCTCTTGTGGCCAAACAATCAAGTAAATGCTACTCACAATTTTGCAGAATAATGTAATCTCTAAAGCCTAACAATTAATATACATCTTAAGTGCACAGTCTGAAGGGCAAGTTCCATAATTCCTGCTGAACACAACTGTCTTGCATTCTCACAAACAGTCTAAATTAAAAGGAGTGCTCGTGAGATATGTACTTAAGTCTGCATCAATTGCAGAATTTGTCCTTGAATATAACTATCAAACCATGGAATCTCCACAAAAATCTCAGGTGAGTTCTCTGTGCCAGTGCATCCTCAGACATTTTCCCCATGCACACAGGGCATCATCTTCCCACTTCAGAAACAGAGCCAGGAATGGCAGCTCTTCCATAGTCACTCTAACCCACCAAAAAGTGCATGTGGAAAATTGGGAGAAACAGAGCATCCACCAATTACTTATATAAGCTATTCAGAATAGCTTTTTTTTCTTAGTTTTACTCAGACACTTTTATTTTAGATTAGTAGAAACACTACTTTCAATCTGTTAAAGTGTGCCTTTTATGCAGGTTTATAAAACATTCTTCTTGCAAACAGCAATTAACTTTAGATTTAGTGTTTGTTTTTTTAACAAATGCACAAATACTGCAGTATCCAACTACACTTCAAAAGACACTACAGTGGCACAGTTGAATGAAAAAGAGTAAAGCTTTAGACCTTTTATTTTCAATCTAAAATAGTCCACAAACAAGGATGCCAACAATATTATATTTGCATTTTTTCAGAATATCTATAAAATTACTTTCAAAGTATTAAAAATACATTAAAATATTACTCACGATTAAGGGATCACTTCGTCCCATGGTAATAACAGTTCTATTCACTGTGCGTAATAACTGTACCATTATTTCTTGAATATGGTGATAAGTTGATGCCTGTAAACAAAACAAAAAAACACAACACACACACCGTTTTGGTATTAAATCCATATACCTTGTAGAAGAAAGAAGAAAGCAATTATTTCCATATTGATAGTTCAAGTTGTATAATATAACCACTCTATTGAAACAGCAACATTAATTCTTCTTGCTTATACTGCTTCTTAGTTCCAGCAATTCCAGTGGAATACTCATTTCAAGTGGCACAGTCCAATTTTAGCTCTATCTATCCCATAACCAGTTTTTGTTTCAAATAATCACTTCCCATCCCACACTCAAGGAACTCATGTTTTCCCAGTAACTGAGTAGCCTATAACTTAAAAGCATTACCTTAGTAACAAATAATTGTGGCAATTTGTACAGTAGTTCTCCACATTTGTCAATGGCCTTTGGGGTAGTCTAGAGCTCAGTAATATTCTTAGCTTGCAGTCAGAAAGTATATAAATATTAAAGGAAAAAGTTATCTTCATTTCAGTCTGCAGCTCTGTGAGGGCACAAACTGAAGATGGTCTGCCTTTTAGCCCCATCGCCAAAGAACTGGTCGATCTGGCTGACTGAGACTACACTAGAGACTCACCACCAGTCAGCACCAAGTTTTGAGTGATCTTTGCAGCTCAACAGCAAATATTCACCAAGTCTCATCAAATGATAAGTACCTCTGGCATGTTGTCTGCAAAAGGACATTTGATTATTTATTTTAAAACACTGAACAGAGGGGTATCACCTTATATTCATCAATTTCACTGACCTTACTCCGATCACTACGCAACTTTGGAAACTAGCATGCAGCAATCAAAGAAAGAAAACGTCTAAACAAATTTCTAATAGAAAAAAAAAAATCTTACACCAAACAAGCCACCTCTTTACCGTCACATGTAGTATGGAAAGAAGGCCACAATCACAGAAGCCATGGTGATTTCTTAACAATATTTTAGGTGGCTGAGCTCCAACACCACCCCAGGAGAAACTGCTCTTTTTCCTCTGAGACATCCAACATTGTCTCCTTCCTTTCTCCTGTTTTGATTAACCACACAGGCCAGCATCCCTTGCAATAGAGACCTTCCTCATATCTAGCCATTTAGTTACTATTACCGTTTAGTCCTATTGTGTCCCTCAACTATGACACAAGCATTAATTATCTTCTCGCCTGTCACAGCATGTCAAAAGTTACTATAGTCTATAAATGAACACTGTATTCACAGAATAATTTGTGTTTTCCTTTTTTTGTTTTAAATTTCTCTGGTACAGTCCTATATTTATAAAAAGACTACATCTGACAGTTGCTGCACAGAAGAGACATTTGTTGGAGTGCTTTCACAAAGCCACTTTTCTCTTCCATCTCCTCCAACTCCAGATTTGCTTTAAAGTGTAGAACATTTGTTACCCTTGTGCATTGGGGTACCAATCAAAATTTAGCATTTTGTTTCAAACAAGCATTCTCGATTGTTGAAAGAATGCACCCTATGACTGCAGAGGACCTATGGCAAGCCGCCCGCCATAAAACATGTAATTTTATCAAGCTACCAGTTAACAAAGCAGTAGAGGAAAGGCAAAACAAGCTAGAGCACAACACATTTATATAATTATACACCCTGTCCCTGAATTTTTTGTTTCTTATTCACATCAATTAGAAAATACAATTTCAAATTGAGAAATTGCATTATAACTTCCTCCCCGTAACTACAAAAAATAAATACAGCATTTATGTGTATACCTTTATCTTAAGCATAAATCAAGCCCCTTGAAGTTATATGACTATGCCTACATAATCAATTTGATTCAGAACAATTTTGAGGCAAACCCCGTTATCACTTCCAGTTACCATATACTGGCCCAAGTGGCTTTGTTGCACATGAACTAGATTAATTCCAGATAGAGATAAACTGGAAACTCCTTGATAGTGCTAGAAATAAAGACATTAGGTTCTTGATGAATGTTTGGGCCATACCAATATAAGGTCCCCCAGCATGTTACTAAACTATTTGCCTTCAGCAAACTGAGCCACATACATGCATAATGGCGAAGTTTGAACCAAAGTATCAGACCATATCTTACGTGGTGTAAACTCTCTAAGCCATGTACAACAGATTCATTTGAAGCCCCACAACAAACCTCATGAATCTAGTGGTCCGCTCCTGTTGTGGCACATTCCTTGCTAATGCAGACATTATCAAAATATCCTACACAGCCAAGGCATAAAGCGCACCATTAAAGGGGAAGCCACGTTAAACTAAGCAAACATGGTACAGAGATTTTTTTTTTTTTTTTTTTTTTACTGATACTTCTTAATATTCATTTGAAGGTATGCAAAGCTGCCTGCTATAGCAGTGCTACCTTCTGACAAAAGTCTCTAAAGGCACTAAAAGTCATAGCACATAGTTTGCAGAGAGTATTTTATTTTCACCCAGGAAAGATACTATGTCTCACTGCAACACTTCAATAGCTTTCTGGTTAGAACTGTCCATGCAGCTACCATACCAAATGTAGAGATAATTCCAGCTGAGATGACAAGTTTTTATCTGCAGTGCTGCAAGAAATATTCTATGATTTGGCCTCTGTTACGATTCAAGATCTTTCCATTAATCATAGCTGTTCTTATAATATTGATTATCGCTGTAATTAAAAAAACCCAAAACCCAAAAAAATCCAACAGCTAAACATTGTAAACTACATAGCACTATGCACGCTTTCGTTGGCACGGGAAAGTCAGTTGTTCATCAGTTTGCCTTTTTTTTTTTTTTTAATTCAAAGGTGAAGGTTCTTATAATCTAGCTTTACTTCTTTCCACATTTCAGTATATACTGTACCATTATTAGTAACAGTTCAGAACATTACATAGTGGTTTTAACATTCAGCCATGACTCCTTTATTAAAGATGAGCTCTATTCTGAATTTACAAATAGTATAAAACTTACCTCTCCTAGAAAAAAAGTAACATATGCTCAAGCATGCAAAGGTTATTTTCTGCTAAGCCTTTGAATTTGCAGAGAAATGTTGGCAAGTTAATTAAAACGGTTTCTTTATGAAACTGAGACTACTTCTCTTCTTGATAAGCTAAGAAACAATTAGGCATTCAATACTGACATTGCTAACAAGAAAAAAATAGTGTTTTCACATGTTGCCTATACATAAAATTTCAGTTTTTAACTAACAGTTTCTAGCTTCAGAAGACCATCTAGCAATCCACTGTAACATGCATTTTCTTAGATCCTATTTAACTTCACAAGGATGACATGTTTCTCAGTGAAACCTGGAAAACACCATTTGGCTGCAGTCCATTTGGTTAAACGTAAGACTTTTCAGAAGCTAAATTAACAACTTGTACCATGTATAAATGGTCCCTTGGAAAACATGAATTGTATTATTCCATTTAATGATCATCAAACAAATTGTATGCTTGTCTTCACTGTTGAAAAGGATTTGCTAGGTGACCAAGGCATGAAACAATCAGAGCTCATACACGGTATGCAGGTCAGCAGTAGGAAGTTCTCTCGCAGAAATCAAATGCCTTCAGATTAATTAATGGGATGCATGGCATACATTGCTACACACAGATTAGTTAATAAAAAATCCAAACCAAACAACATTTCACTCTCTTTAAAAATATCTGTGCAGGGTAATAGCAGTTGGTGTTTGATTTAGCTTTCACGTTTTATTTAAACTTCAACAGCGTTGGGACAAAAGTTAAAGTAATTCTGTTGTCTCAGAGTCAACCATGCACTTCAGAATATGACAGAGTGCTCATTTATTTGGACAGTGACAAACATGGACTAACTGAATGGCTCCTTCAGAATTATAATGTTACACAACCTATACTTGAGATATCCACTTGGAGATACCTCTTCTGTCAATTTGTTTCAGCTGTCCCAGCTGTGTCCCCTCCCAAACTCTTGCCCAACTCCAGCCTACTCCCTGGCATGGGGCAGAGCACAAAACAGAGGCCTTGACACTATGCAAGCACGGCTCAACAATAAGTAAAAAGTTTTCATTAGTGTCTTATCAACACTATTTTGGCCACAAATTAACACACAGCACCATACGGGTTGCCAGAAAAAAAATGAACTCTATACCAACCAGATCCAGTATGCTCACTCTCTTACGCATCCAGTTCTACAACATTGTGTTCCCCCTCTGACACACACTCAAAAAAAGAGCACACATAATAAGATAAAGATTTCAACTTTTTTTTAAAATCACATAGTTAATAATCATGCATTGTTCTGACTGCAAATTATGTCTGCAGAACTTAAGGCACTAAAAGAACATACGGGTTCCCTGACTAAATTCTTTTCAAATTCTCTTTTGCTAAAGTCTTAAGATCTGCCATACATTAGGCAAATGCTTCACAAATTTCTATACAATTCTAAAATCCTTCCAGACTTGTTTACTAGTTAACAGCTTAAAATGCAGCTGCTGCCAAATATTGACTTCCTGCACAGAACAGGAAAAGATTATACATCTCACTTCCACCTGTAGTCTCAACCAAGATTTTGTTTTATATTCCAAGAGAAAGAATTTACCGTTACATTTAATCATGTAAGCACTATAAATAAAAACTTGTTCTGATACAGTATATATTGAACTATAGGACATATGTCAGATTAGAGACAAAGTCACCTTATGAAAGGCTGTCAGACTGCACGCATAAAAGTTGTTGTGAAGGGGAAAAAGGAAGTGTTTTTAATTAAAACAGAAACAAAAAGTCACAGATTTCACCATGATCTTCGTCAATGACTTACTTGCAGTTCTGAGCTTTAACTTTAACTGTGTTTCACAGGTGCTGAAAGCACACAGTCTGAAGCTATGAAGCTAATTTTAGACATGAATCAGTCAAAACAATGACCTCTATGTCCAAAAGTTGTTTGCTGTGGAAGCAATTTAAAATCAAACATAAGCATCTCACCCAGATGCCAACAATGTCTATTCATAAAAATAAAGTCCTTACCATAAACCAGTGTCCTTAATGTGCTTGCTACTTGCAAAACCCAGCAGCTAGACAGCAGCTGAAGAGAACAGTGTTTGAACACAAGGACCTGATGATTCACATGTTCCCACTCACCAAATGATGTAGGGCAAAACAGTAGAGCGCAGCTGGTAGTACCACAATATCTTTTTCTTTGACAAAGAAAATAAATTCTTCAAAAATTCCTTTAACAACTTCAAAGATTACCTCACAACATAAATTTTGACCACACAGAACAACTACTGCTGCTTCTTTTCTGTCCTTTGTATATATTCTACTTCTGGTGATTCTCACAAAATAAATCGACAGCAAAAATATCAGAATTAGGTTTACAAAAAGTTTTAAATACTAATCCAAAACCAGATTTCTCTATTGAGATGGAAAAAAACCCAGAAGAAATATGGATGAGATGTTGGTGTTTTCAAGACAGAGTTAAGCTTACAATTAATATTGTAAAGTAAGTCTGCTGCTAACACCTGAAGTTTTCTCCTCCAGCAGGTCAAATCATCCATTTTCTTAGAAAGATGCTAAGAGATACAAGAAATGAATTGTTCAATAGAAAATTGCATTAATCTTAAGATTTGAGTGCAATCCCATAAGAAATTATTTGGTTAATTACTAAAGCAATTCTCTAGATCATCGAATGGTTTGGGTTGGAAGGGACCTTAATGATCATCTAGTTACAACTCCCCTGCCACAGGCAGGGACACCCTCCACTAGACCACGTTGCCCAAAGCCCCATCCAACCTGGTCTTGAACACTTCCAGGGATGGGGCCTCCACAACCTCTCTGGGCAACCTGGGCCAGTGCCTCACCACTCTAACAGTAAAGAATTCCTTTCTAACATCTAATCTAAATCGACCCTCCTTCAGCTTAAACCCATTACCCCTTGTCCTGTCACTGCACTCCCTCATAAACAGTCCCTCACCATCTTTCCTTTAGGCCCCTTCAGGTACTGGAAGGCCGCAATTAGATCTCCCCGGAGCCGCCTTTTCTCCAGGCTGAACAAGCCCAACTCCCTCAGCCTGTCCTCATAGGAGAGGTGCTCCAGCCCTCTGATCAGCTTCGTGGCCCTCCTCTGGACTCGCTCCCACAGCTCCATGTCTCTCCTGTCCTGGGGCCCCCAGAGCTGGACACAGTACTCCAGGTGGGGTCTCACCAGAGCAGAGTAGAGGGCCAGGATCCCCTCCCTCGACCTGCTGGTCACACCTCTTTTGATGCAGCCCAGGATGTGGTTGGCTTTCTGGGCTGCAAGCACACACTGCCGGCTCATGTTGAGCCTCTCATCAATCAATACCCCCAAGTCCTTTTCCTCGGGGCTGCTTTCAATCCATTCCTCGCCCAGCCTATAGTCATGCTTGGGATTGCACTGACCTATGTGCAGGACCTTGCACTTGGCCTTGTTGAACTTCATGTGGTTCGCATGGGCCCACCTCTCCAGCCTGTCAAGGTCCCTCTGGATGGCATCCCTTCCCTCCAGCGTGTGGACCACACCACACAGCTTGGTGTCGTCGGCAAACTTGCTGAGGGTGCACTCGATCCTACTGTCCGTGTCGCCGACAAAGATGTTGAACAGTGCCGGTCCCAGTACCGACCCCTGAGGAACACCACTCGTCGCCCTTCTCCACTTGGACATTGAACTGTTGACCACAACTCTTTGAGTGCGACCATCCAGCCAATTCCTTGTCTACCAAGTGGTCCATCCATTGAATCCATGTCTCTCCAATTTAGAGACAAGGATGTCGTGTGGGACAGTGTCAAATGCCTTGCACAAGTCCAGGTAGATGACGTCATTTGCCCTTCCCTTATCCACCGACGCTGTAACCCCATCACAGAAGGCCACCAAGTTTGTCAGGCATGATTTGCCCCTAGTAAAGCCGTGTTGGCTGTCACCAATCACCTCCTTATTTTCCATGTGCCTGAGCATAGTCTCCAGGAGGGTCTGCTCCATAATCTTGCCAGGTACGGAGGTGAGACTGACCGGCCTGTAGTTCCCTGGGTCTTCCTTTTTCCCCTTCTTAAAGATGGGGGTTATGTTTCCCCTCTTCCAGTCGGCGGGAACTTCACCAGACTGCCAGGACTTCTCAAATATGATGGCGAGTGGCCTGGCCACTTCATCCACCAGTTCCCTCAAGACCCGCGGATGCATCTCATCAGGTCCCATGGACTTGTGCACCTTCAGGTTCCTTAGATATTCTCGAACCTGATCTTCTCCTACAGTGGGCAATTCTGCATTCTCCCAGTCCCTGCCTTCTGTGACCTGGGCAGTGTGGCTCAAGCATTTGCCAGTGAAGGCTGAGGCAAAGAAGTTGTTGAGTACCTCAGCCTTCTCCGTATCCTGGGTAACCAGGTCACCTGTTTCATTCTGGAGGGGACCCACATTTTCCCTCGTCCTCCTCTTATCACTAACATACCTACAGAAGCTTTTCTTCTTGTCCTTGACATCCCTGGCCAGACTAATTTCTGTCAAGGCTTTGGCTTTCCTAACCTGCTCCCTGGCTGCTCAGACAGTTTCTCTGTATTCCTCCCAGGCTACCTGTCCTTGCTTCCACCCTCTGTAGGCTTCCTTTTTTTGTTTGACTTTGCCCAGGAGCTCCTTGTTCATCCACAGGGGCCTCTTGGTGTTTTTGCTTGACTTCCTCTTTGTTGGGATGCATCGCTCCTGAGCTTGGAGGAGGTGACCCTTGAATATTAGCCAGCTGTCTTTGGCCCCTCTTCTTCCTTCCAGGGCTTTGTCCCATGGTATTCTACCAAGCAGATCCCTGAAGAGGCCAAAGTCTGCTCTGCTGAAGTCCAGGGTAGTGAGCTTGCTGCACGCCCTCCTCACTGCCCTGAGGATCCTGAATTCCATCATTTTGTGGTCACTGCAGCCAAGGCTGTCCTTGAGCTTGACATCCCCCTACCAGGCCCTCCTTATTGGTGAGAATAATGTCCAGCATGGCACCTCTCCTCATGGGCTCCTCTATCACTTGGAAGAGAAAGTTATCATCAACACATTCCAGGAACTTCCTGGATTGCTTGCACTCAGCTGCGTTGTCCCTCCAGCAGATGTCAGGGTGGTTGAAGTCCCCCATAAGACCCAGGGCTTGTGAGTGTGAGACTGTTCCTATCCACCTATAGAGGGCTTCATCTGCTCGGTCCCCCTGGTCAGGTGGCCTGTAGCAGACCCCTGCTATGATGTCCCCTGCCCCAGCTCTCCCTTTAATCCTGACTCATAGGCTCTCCGTCAGCTCCTCATCCATCCCCAGGTGGAGCTCCATGCACTCCAGCTGGTCATTGACACACAGGGTAACGCCCCCTCCTTGTCTGCCCTGCCTGTCCTTCCTAAAGAGCCTGTACCCTTCCATCCCAACATTCCAGTCATAGGAGCTATCCCACCATCCCAATCTGTAGATAACTGCCACCCAAACATCTCACAGAGAATCTCCAGTTTACAAGTTACTTTCCTTAAAAGAAGCTACTGAAGAATGCCTCTTGTTTTAAATAAATGTGAATGTGTTTGCTTTTTTTTTTTTTTTTAAATGCATGTGTTTTAAATTCTCAGCAATTTTTAATGACTAATGGGCTACATGTTGCCTAAAAAGCCATTGTTGGTCTTAATACAAAAAGGTTTGCCTGGCTATCTCCTTCAATAGGAGTAAGAGCACAGAATGCATTACATGCTTTTAAACAACATCATTCTACACAAATTACATCATTTTAATTGGATTGTTAAAAGACTGAAGTCCAAACCCGTGAAGAGTACAATCACCCATTAAAACTCTGGTCTCCAACTGTATTTAAACATACACATCATACTGATTGGTGAAAAAAATCCCAAACAACAACAACCAAATCCTATTATTAAAGATTAAATTCTCCTCAATGATAAAGTGCATTTGATTTTAAATCATTTGCTTAATATCAAGGGAGAACATCTGAAGAAAAAAAATTGAGATCTTTTCAAAAGGTCTCAGCAGCATCACACTAACCAAGTGGTTTTCAACTAAAATGCTCCCAAATGGAATCTAAAGTATTTGTCTAATTTTTTTTTTTAAGGTCCTTGAGGCATATGTACATTAACTCATTCACAGAACTGTCCAAACCCAGCAGTTACAAACCTCTCAAACATGGAATTTAGTCAAACACTTTCGTCAGTCATCTTTGCACTTCATTTATACTTTATTTCTATGGATATTTCTATAGGAGATGTATCCGTTCAGAAATTGGTTATCTTCCATCAGACAAGCTTTATGCTTTTAGTAATATAATGAGGAATGAAAATAAATCAATCTACACTAATTCTTCCCCCCCCAAGAAGATGAAACTTACACCCATTTTAAAAAATGAACAAAAATATTTATTAGCAAGAATTCTACTTAGTAACTGGTTTTGTGCCAACAGTCACACTTAAAATATGAATAGGACATAGGAGTGTTTTTCTTTAGAAACAGTAATTTGAGAAATAAAGTGGGATGCCTTTTTAAAAAAACCTACATTTTCAAATGTTTCTTCTCTGACAAACAGCCTATCACATTTCTACATCATTCTGGATATATCAGTTCCTACTCTTGGAAACTGGACAAGTTAGAATCTACAAAGTAGTCTTCAGACTGCATGAGGCTACATATATGCATACCAAGCAACAAGAGTTTGACTTGCTCATGTTCTGCATATAGCAATGTTCTCACTCATGCAAAGATGAGCTACAAACCCATATTTTCAGTAGGCACTAACAAGTCCTTGACATGTCAGCTACTGTTACTATGGACAGCAACTGTTCAGTTTGAAAATAAACTTAATTTATGTGGTACACATGCAGAAAGTATTAACCCGTCCTGCTTTGCAACTGTCTTTCACCATTTAAAGTATACAGTAATGAAACTGGTTTACTTTACATTATAGCCCTATAAACTTAGAACTTCACTCTTTGCCTTGCCCTATCATGCTTTCACCATTTCTCTTACGAATTCCATTTGCTATTCAAGTGTTCCAATACCTCTTAACTATCACCTTCTATTAATCCCCCCTGAAGTGCTTACATCTAAAACAATGAGGAAAATAGCTCATAATACACATGAAAAGATTGCTCTGTGCAAAAAGATAAGCCTCTTCGCTTTCAAAGATTTTTATGAAACCAAGCAACATGCTGTCATCATTTCATTACTAGAAAATGATTCAAGGATCCATAGTAAAAAATTTCAAAAATGATGACTTGCCTTTATCCAAAGGCTGCAAAGTTTGAACACAGGTATCAGAAAACTATAGCTCAAGAGAAATCAGCAGGTATTCATAGGTGAAATTACAACTTTTCTAATGTGATTAATTATGAGGTTTTCTTAGAATTAGTTCCTTAAATTATCGTGAAACTTCATTGAATAACCTACTCTTCATTGAAAAGTGAGAGACTAGAAAGTCAATTCAATATTCTCTCAAATAAGAAAAGCAAACCCAGATCACAATTTCTACAGTGCTCCAAAACTACAGGAGCCTGAGACAGATACTACAGACTCAAAGTGAAGTATAAAGAGTAATCAGACATCACTGAAAGCAGAAACCGTACAACATTTATACACGAAAAACATTTATTTCAGGAACTACAAAGGTTTTTATAAAAGAAATAAGATTCAATTTGAAAATTATTCTGAACACTTAGAATAATCATAGAATCATTGAATTGTTTGGGTTGGAAGGGACCTTTAAAGACCATCTTGTCCAACCCCCATGCAATGAGCACAGACATCTTCAACTAGATCAGGTTGCCCAGAGCCCTGTCCAGCCTGACCTTGAATGTTTCCAGGGATGGCGCATCTACCACCTCTCTGGAAAACCTGTGCCAGTGTTTCACCACCCTCATGGTAAAAAAAAAAAAAAAAAAAAAAATCTTCCTTATATCTAGTTTGAATCTACCCTCTTTTAGTTTAAATTTGTCCTATGGCTACAGGCCCTACTAAAAAGTGTGTCCCTATCTTTCACATAAGCCCCCCTTTAATTACTGAAAGGCTGCTCTAAGGTGTCGCCAGAGTCTTCTCTTCTCCAGGCTGAACCACCCCAAGTCTCTCAGCCTTTCTTCACAGGTGAGGTGCTACAGCCCTCTGATCATCTTTGTGGCCTCCTCTGGACTCACTCCAGCACCACTCAACCTGCCGGTCACGCTGCTTTTTATGCAGCCCAGGATACGGTTGGCTTTCTGGGCTGCGAGCACATACTGCCAGCTTACGTCCAGCTTTTCATTCACCAACACCCCCAAGTCCTTTATTGATACCTGAGATTGCCCTGACCCAGCTGCAGGACCTTGTACTTGGCCTCATTGAACCTCATGAGGTTCACATGGGCCCATTTCTCAAGCTTGTCCAGGTCCCTCTGGATGGCATCCCTTCCCTCAGGCGTGTCAACTGCACCACTCAGCTTGGCGTCATAAAATTGTAATTCATTTCAGTATTTATTCCATTTAATTTTATCAGTCAAAACTAAAAATGCCTAAACCTCTGCTAGGAAAAAAACAAAGCAGCCTCACTGCTTTTCATAATATGGTGATTTACAGCAGCTAACTATTTAAAGAATATAAAATTGAGAAATAAAAAAAAAGATAGCATAGATTTCAATACTTCAGCTTTAATACCTCAAGTGCCCTTTAACTTAAGTTTATGAAAAGTCGGAGAAAAGTTCAATTTGCCACTGACTTGTATTAAAAATTTAAATGAGATTCATCGGCATCAATAATTTACTACCTAATCAGCTTGGGCTTACTACAGACTTGGGCCATCTACATCATCATCAATACTTACAGGGTCTTGACAGCTCAGAACCTCCAGGATGCTATTGAGTAATTCAATACAGTACTTCTTCTCTAGGACCTGCTGATCATCCTTCTGTTCCAGTAACTCCTTCAGCTCTTTTGTAATCACAGGAAGCAGAATGTCCCTGCATTCTGAAATAAAGCAAGTTATCTTAACAAATATAAATCAAATACTACCTGCAAATAAATCCTCCTCCAAACAGTGAAACACAATGTACTTTAACAACTACAGTCCCTTCCAATGTGGAATTGTTGATTTTCCAATCATGCCTCAGGGATACTCTTAAACTTGTGTGACATTTCTCTAAGTCAATAGTATTTCTCATATATGAAAAACAGAACTTCCTGATCAAAATTATTTGTTTCAGTTAAATTCTGAAGGCTGTTTAGCTTGTCCCAAATACTTAGGGACAAATTGTTCACTTTACGTACAAAGCAGCTGGAAATAAGCTATGTTTAAGTAGTGACAGGATTCTAATGTAAGAAAAATACTACACCTATTAAATTTTTCTTTCTGAAAATAAGACACAAACAGCAATAGAATTGTTCTATGTGCATCATTTTGAAACATACCTTCTAAGAACACATAAAAGAAAGCAGACAAAGAAAAAACTCTAAGGAAAGGCCTATCAAGCCTGTGAGTAAGCTACGCATACATTCATCCTTATTTAAATCTAAGGAAGCTGACACAAATATTAAGTTACATTTCAATCTTGCATGTACATTGACTTAAGACAAAGGTGTTTATGGTAAATGTTGGTACAACAAGATGCACAAATTTGAAATAACTTCAATGAAGGCACTGCCTACCTGGGAATAAAAGATACAGATTTTTTTTTTCTAATTTAATTGATAAATGCTACTGATTTAAGTAGCAACTTACTGTACAGTGCTATGTAATTAAACAGAGTACCGCACAACAGTGTGAATAATGCTGAGCAGATGCTTCGAATATTTATTATATTTATGAAAATAACCTAGGAAGACATCAGAGCTAAATGTAGCTTCAAAGGTTCCACCTCAGAATAAAATTTGTATAGAACTACAGAAACATTCTAGTCACAGACAGCTGAAGTTCTTACTCATTTCCACTCAACTGATTTCTTATTGCTTAAAACTCTTGTCAGTCTTAACTCTTTGGAAAACTATCTGTATCACCAATTGGGTACTATTTTCTATCAATACCACATATCACAGTTTCTGAAAACATAATTGAACAAAACTAGAAAACTTCTTAATTATTGCAAACAAAAATGAAAATGTGGATTGCTTTTTTTTCTTTTAAGAAGGATTTAGAACACCTTTACCCAGACATGCAGCATACACACTGATAACCAAGTGGTGTGTGAGACGTGCTGAAACTGTATCCACTGTGATTTAAAAACAAGCCAGGTGCTCAGAATCCCCTAAATAAAGGTGCTAGTACAGGAAGATCGGAGGCTAAGAACGAGAGAAAAAGAATGGGAAGTAGATTACAAATTTCTGAATTTTGCAGATGAAGCAACAGAGGCTACCCATGCAGATTATTCTTATTTCAAGTATCAGCTCCAAGCCATATAAAGCCAGAAGCTTTTAATCACATCTAAGGGGCAGCATAATTTCTTGTCTCAGAAAGTCTCCCTACTCTTGGTAATGCCACAACATGAATAAAAAGCTATTTATCTGATTTTCTATAACCCTTGTTCCAAGCTACAAGAGAAATCTTACTCAGTGACTAAATTACAAACTGACTAGTAAAACAGTAGTTAAAAGAACACTTATCAACACAAGATCTGTTCAAAGAGCAGCATAAAAAGGAATTTCACACAGCTTACAGTTCATTTATGTGACCAATTCTGCACACAGACAAGCTTCCTGCACTTAATGCAGGCCACAGACTACCCCTCTGATTCAGCAACCAAACAGCTGCACTTATAAAGCACTTAGTAGAGCTTACTAGCAGGGCACACTAACACTCCTAAACCACTTCAGTGTGGATTTGTGACCACGGAGACAGAGGAAAACTCCCCTCCAAAGGTCATCAATACTGACAGATATGTAGTCACCAGATGTAGACATCAAACATTATGCAGTTTTCTGAAACTGAGATGTAATTTGATAATTAGAAAATTTTTTCTGGATTTGCTCTGATGACCCTCTTCTAATAACTAATAGCAAATGCAACAAATGCAGTGCCATTAGCTTCTTGACCAAAAACTAAACCAAAGAAACATCATTAGCAACGTTAAAAGTAAATGTGCAATACCTTCAAAACTTGCTGAAATGTAATATTTTGTTTGGTTTTTTTAAATAAAGGGTTTTTATATTCAGTCATTAAATAAGTTATAAATTAGAATATTACCTACCTACTTTTGAAAAAAGCTACAAAACAAACTTTAAGTCTGTTTTCATTGCAATCTGTGGAAACTGTCCCTGAACAGTCTAGGGTTATTCAGGGGGGAAACAGCTCATAGTATGATCAGTTCGAGATTCATTCATCAGGGTTCTGACCTTTCCAAAAATATTTAAGACTTTTTTTTCCTTTGGACATAACATTTATTGCTAACCAAGTTCCATTTCATGATGGTTATGAAAAAGACCATAAGCATATTAGCATTCATTCCCACTACAGAGCTGAGCTGAAAGAATTGTCAGACTTAACTTCTCCATACAGTCCGTATGCTGCTAAGATAGAAGCTGCACATCACCCCAGCAAGATACATGCAAGGAACTTGTTTACGAAGTTGTAAAAGAGAAATTAAAATGAGATTGCAGTGGATTTCAAGTCTGTTACTGAAAGATGGCATGCATTTATCAGATTTTAAAGTGGATCAGGAAAAAAAAAAAAAGACTCACAACTGAAACAAGCAGTTCAGATTGAAAATAATGAAAAACTTCTTCCTCATGAAGACAGCCAAGCGGTGGAACAAACAGGCTGGCCAGTCTCTGTCCTTAGTAAAAAGTACAGAGACTGTCTTTTTGGTAAAAGAAATAAGTTTTTGACATACTTCTTCCGCATAAAGCCATTCCATAGTTCTTAAACATTAAGAAAGCAAGGCTTCTTGCATATACAAAATTTTCCTATTGTACTGAGGACAACAGAGGCAGAAGGTACAACTGATCTCCCCCAGTTTTAAGAGCTAATTACTCTGCAAGCTTCATTACTCCCAGTTGTACTTTGTATTATAAATTAAAATTTGATCCATATTTGATACATACAGAATCTATTAAAAGGACTTAACATATGCAGCTGCTCAATTATTTACAGTGCATTTTCAGACGTGAACAATGTTGAAGGGTCAAGCTACATGAAAATTCAAAGGTCATTTAACTAGCTTTAGCTATATTATTTCCTTTTTTAAAAAAACAACACACAAAACCAACACCACCACCCTGCAATAGCAATTAGTGGAAAAATTGTTCAATATATTTTTATAAGCAAATTGTACTTTTTGTGTTAATTATTTTGGTTTAGATTAAGGCTATATACTTGTATTTTGTGACTGGCTGCTACATAAAATGAGCTTGTTAGTTAAGGCAATACAGGAGAATTACTTCATTTTGTGTGTAGTAAACAACTCAGATAATGTACTTCTAGGACATTTATTCATAACAAAAGACAATAGTCTTAGAAAAGGAAAACTAATTAGATTTTTTTAAGATCCCTACCAGTTAAAGTCATCCCATATGAGGACACAATTCCAAGATTTTCTGATGAACACTTACAATTACAATAGTTACAAGGAAAGACTAGCATTTGTAACAAAGAAGCCCTGGTCTCAGCCCGAGCCTGCAGATGGACTAGTATTAACATAAAACTGTAGTCATGCCTTCTGATCTTTAAAAAACCCATTAAAATCATTTCACTGAAACATTATGCAAAACATGAATTTTCTTGGGACAAAGAAAATTTTATTGAACAGGTATATAAATCCCAGATTATAATATTAAGGTATCATTGCACAAGTTAAGTAAGCAAAATGAGCAAAGTGCTCATTTGAGCATCAACAAGTCATTGGCTAGGAAAAAGGAGAAAAAAAAAATTAGAATCATGGAAGATGGTAATCAAGAAAAGAAATAGCCAAAGTAAAATTTTCTGTTGTAGTATTTGATGATCTGGACTCAGTAATGAGTGCCCCCTCAGTCAGTTTGCAGACAAAACCAAGTTGGGCAGGAGTGTTAATCTGCTTGACAGTAGGACGGCCCTACAGAGGAATCTGGACAGGCTGGATCGATGGGCCAAGGCAACTGTATCAGGTTCAACAAGGCCAAGTGCCAGGTCCTGCACTTCGGTCACAACAACCCCAGGCAATGCTACAGGCTTGAAAGCTCCCTGGTGGAAAAGGACCTGGGGGTGTTGGTCAACAGCCAGCTGAATATGAGCCAGCTGTGTGCCCAGGTGGCCAAGAAGGCCAACAGCATCCTGGCTTGTATCAGAAATAGTGTGGTTAGCAGGATTAGGGCAGTGATTGTCCCCCTGTACTCGGCACTGGTGAGGCTGCACCTCAAGTACTGTGTTCAGTTTCAGGCCCCTCACAACAAGAAGGACATTGAAGTGCTGGAGCGTGTCCAAAGAAGGGCAACAAAGCTGGTGAAGGGTCTAGAATACAAGTCTGATGAGGAGCAGCTGAGGGAACTGGGGTTGTTTAGTCTGGAGAAAAGGAGACTGAGGGGAGACCTGATTGCTCTCTACAGCTACCTGAAAGGAGGTTTTACCCAGGTGGGTGTTGGTCTCTCTTCCCAAGTAGCAAGCAATAGGATGAGAAGAAACTGCCTCAAGGGTTATCAAGCACTGGAACAGGCTGCCCAGGGAAGTGGTTGAGTCACCATCCCTGAAGGTATTTAAAAGATGTGTAGACATGGTGCATAGGGATGTGGTGGACTCGGCAGTCTTAAGTTTACGGTTGGGCTTGATATTTGGGGTCTTTTCCAACCCAAATGATTCTATGATTAAGCAATCCACACGTACACATTTCCCCCCTGTACCCCAAGAAAGCTCAAGACAGATAGGGAGAGACATGCGGGGCAGGCAGATGCCTATTTAAGTACTAGCTGGCTTTTTGCTTGATAAATAATGTGATAAGATTGCCAAAGACAAATATACTCTTTCTTAATGTTCAAACCCATGAAGAGACAACTGTTTTGATTGGCTATTTTTCTAGAAACCAGAATAAAACATGTGCTGCCTCAAACTGTATTTGAGCACGTAAGACATTAACATACAGTTTGAGCATCTTGCATTTATTTCATCAATGTCTGTCAAAAGGCATTGTTCTATGTATTTACGAACCCTGAATTCCAACACTCTTCTCAGAGAGAAGTTCCCTTGTAACATCTTCCTTCATAAGGACAGGTAGATTCATTCTGGTAAAAGATTAAGCCCAGATACATGAGTTTGGGTTTTTTAGTTGTTGGGTTTTTTTAACCCCTCCATTCACCTTATCCTCCTTCAGAAGCTATCTAATGATTTCTTCCGTACCAGTTAAGTGAAATTCAAACTCCAAGTCATTAATGCAATAATGTCATTAAAAAAGACATTTGGGTCTCCTTCAGCAAAAATCACAGACAGGCTTAATTCCTGACTGCCTCATACGTGCAGCCAAAATGGTAATAAAGATTTAACACCACTTTTGTCTCCCTTCGGAAACACTACTCTTGATTCCCTGGCATGCCTGTAGTCATATCCATCTGTTAGGATGGCTTCATGCCCACTTAAAAACTGGCATGCCAATTTAATAAGGACATAGGTGTCATCTGAATACAGATTTAGAGCAAAGACTTTAAAATAAAATCAGTGAACAACATTATTTCAACAAGGAGAGACCTCTGATGGCAGCCAGTGCTCAGTTAAAGCACCATGCTTCTTTACAACGGACATCTGTTCACAACTGCAGGCATCTTTCCATTAAATGTCTTCCTTCTTCATTATTTGCCATTTAACTCTTTGTTGGGAGCCCAAAAGTCATTGATTTAAAACTGTATATATTTTATTCATTGCTAAATCTAAAATCAAATTTCACAGTTTAGATAACAGCCACGGAAAGGGCAGGTGCCACAGGTCACCTACAGACTCTGACGGCACTGTAAGGTGCAAATTCTTTTTGTCTCCTGGAATCTAGTACTAACATAGAAAGGAGAAATACAATGGCTGCTACTGTGAAGCCAGCACCCAACAGTGTTGCTGACCATTCAAAGCAAGCATCAGCAAGTGAAGTTAGATACAGAACAGGTACAGCATTAACCATCACAGCACACCACTGCTACCAAGCATAACACTGCAGAATACATCCACTTCCCAACTTCAAGGCATATGTTCAAGTTTGTCCACTCCTCCCAGGAGCTGAGTAACGCCATGTATTCGAAGGCAGCAAGAGCAACATCTAACACTATCCTTGCTGTAGCCAAAACAACGCTTTAAGTGTTCAGTGCCTTTTCCAGCTTGCAATCATTATAGTCAGCCAGCCTGCCATGAATGCTTGTCAGCATATCCTCTCTGGCAGATTTAAAAGTTTGCCTTGTTCTTGGATTATGGAATATTGATGAATTCTAACTCCTGTTTCCACATTTCATTTAATTGATACACAAAATTTTGCTAAGGTAACAGCTTCATATCAACTTCTCTAATGTCTTCGTTCTCTCTTTTCTACTTGAAGTAGCTGTAAACACAGTTTTTACACATGAGAGTTTATTGCTAAAACTAGCTCATCTAATTTGATAAAGATTTCCCTCCATATATCAAGATTTTGATAAAAATGTAACTAAAACTGCCATAATGGGTCAAGTCTAGCAAAAAGTTACCAGTAGCAATATCAAGCATGTCACCTACTCCTCCATAAGCAGAAGAAATGGCTTTAATCCACATGTGTTTATCACAAATATACGCAAATATATATCTACAGAGACACATATGCCATCCTTATCCATATCGAAATATTGCAGGAATAAAACTGACAAAAAATTAATACAGGGTTTGAAGTGATGCTTTAAAGGTAATGTACCCCTAAACCACCACTGCATATTACAAAAGGAAGGAGGAAAAAAACCCCATCTACTCTTGGAGTGAGTTTCTTAAATTAATCTTTTCAAAGCTAAATACAAAATTCAATAATGAATCCACGGGAAACATTTTGTGTTTCAATAGAGAACCATTTTAAAGGAATTTATGAGTGAGTATTTTCAATTTTTTCTCAGTAGCTAAAAATGAGAGAGTCAAATACATTAACAATCTCTTACATTCAAACATTATAAAACCTTGAGAAGTTGTGTTGAAAACACTGCAGGAAAACAATCACAGAAAGTGAAAAACAAAACTTTGACTTAAGAATTTGTGTCAGTAGGAATACAACCTAAAATTACAAGAATAATTAAAATCAAGAACTCAATTCTGGTAATAATAATTAAACTAAAAGATGCTTAATCAGAAATTGTTAGTGGTCCTTCTACTTTTTTCTCAACAGTCCTGAAGCTAAAAACAATACACTTCTTTCTAAATCTTTAATTGGATTACATAGAAGAGAGAACAGAGACTTGATGCTGATTATACGCCACCATTTTAACTTTAAAATTTTTCTTAATTGACCTTGACTTGCATGTATCTGCAATCACAACATGGACTTACAGCTGAATCTTTAAAAGAAAAAAAAAATCAAACATTATATTCCTTGTGAAATGTAGGCATTATACAACACAAACCTGCATTTTCTGACAGATCGTAATCCACATTACAGATTCAAAGCTTTAGAAAAAAGAATTCCAAAGAACATGAAAGTCATTATCTTCCTGGTTTTTTTCAGATAGAAAAGTTCATGAGAATGCAGCAGAACTATCTTAGATTGCTGAAGTTCTACCGTACAGAAAAACATAACATTACCAAAACACATTTGCATTCACTTCATGCTATATTACACATGCTATACTACAGTTCACCTATTTTATTTTACTGTTTTCTGCTTAAATTTAATATCACAGTATTTAAGATCATAATCTATCTCAAAATATGCCATCATTTAACCTGTATATAATTAGTAACACACAATAGCACATAGCACAGGACCAACCTATTGACAGTTTTCCTCAGCTGCACCTCAAAAATTTAGGAATAAATCTCAGATCTGACTTAAATCTGTGCTCTGCTAGATCACCAACACATGACCTACCAATACTTTTCAAGCAGTGAAATGAAAGAATCACAATATTTCACAGGTAACAAAACTCAGTAATGTACACATGAATGTTAGGAAACCAGGCTAATTATGGGTGTGTGCAAGTACCCATTCTGTTTAAACAGTATGATAGAGTTCTTCAGTTAGGAAGAAAAAAATGACTATAGTCTCAGCATTTCTTCTGGCATCTGGCAAATTAACCCTTACTGCTAACATATGTCTTTTGATGCTGTTCTTCCAAAATCAGCAAGTGGTTTGCATATGCTGAACAGGCAGTAGCTATGTTTACAGCCACAGTGAGCAGAGGACCTGGATTTTGAGCCAAGAGACTGAAACTCTATTCCTACCCCTGCCAGTGACCATCTGTGTGACCTACTTAGAGTTTATATTCTTTGGAGTAGACCTCAGAGTGTTCTGCTGCAACACTAACTCCTCATCAGGAGTGGACCTCTAGAGAATACAAAGTTAAAAGTAGCAGTGTGAATACATACCCATTTTATTATATACATTTTATATTTATTTCACACCAATAACAACCAATTCTCCTAAGGCTAAGTGATTTACAAATTTCAACATAATGTCAGTGAATATTCCATGGTCAGCTTAGACTAAAACTCTAGGCCCAAATACTGAAAACTCAGAAACACTAACTACAATAAAAATTGCATGTAATTTGTAAACAGCTATGTCAATCTGGTGATCTCTCAAAAATGGAGAGATGGTCAGCAAATTTTGGCAATAAGTTCCCTAAAAGAAAAAAAAAAAAACAACACCACCACACACACCACACCCCCACCCCCCAAAAAAAACCCCAAACCAAAACCAACAGCGATGCATCAAAAGTAGCTTTACATAGAAATGAGACAATTCTAACAAAACTTTTCTTCGGCCGGTCCGACAGAGAATTTCACAAGAGGGAGAGAATAAGCCATTACATCCCACTGTACAAAGGGAAAGATATACGACAGGAGACAGCTTCTTACATCATAAATGAGACTTTGAAATCCCATTAGGGGTGCTTATACAGAAGACGACCATTTCTTTCCCTCTGATATTTTTAAATAATGAATTATCGAGTGATCTTGAAGGAAAATGTCAAAAATTAAGTTTAAGAAGATTTCTTGTCCTCTGATCAAGGAGGACATAATATTGTCTGAAGATAAAACTGGATAAACGTCTCTGCATGTGCTCACATATCTGGTTAGAATGTTCCAAAACATTACAGCAAAAGTGCACAAGCAGTTAAAAGCATCAGCCTTCCCACATTCACCCACTCAAACACCTGAACCGCCATACCCCCTTCTAAGCTGTATTACAGTTACAGAGTAGGAACAAGAAATCAATGCCTCAGCAAAAAATATCTGTCAATGTAATTTAAAGGCTTGTACAAGTGTTGCAGCACTGTCAGGCTTTTGAAGATCAATTACAGGAACAGTCAACACAACCATGCATCCTATCTGACGAAAGCACTCTACTCCACGACAGTCTACAGTGAAAACTTTTGAATGCCTGGGAATACATACCAATAAATTCAGCTTAAACTCCAGGCTTTCAGCTTCAGATTCACATGTAACTTGTTTAATGAAAACAAATTTCACTGGCTTTTTAAATTTTTTTTTTTTGAAAACACATTTTCACAATTCTGCTTCCTTAGAAAATGCTGTGAACATCAATGGGTAAAGAAATACCAATATATGAAATCCAATAAAATTATAAAGACAATACCATTGGATATGGAAGTGAATGAACTGAACTGGAATGGTAAAGAACTACATGGAAAAAGATAAATGCTAAAGCCTGGAGGAAAAATGGATAATCTGAAACATGCACAAATTAATAGATTTCATTGTAATTAGCAATGCAGTTAAATATATTCCATATTAATGGCAGAAAAAAATACTACCTGTTCTAGATAAATGAGAACTTTAGTTAATGATACTGTTGGCAGTCTTACCTTAATTATCAACGCTGCATCCTATTTTGTGATACACTACATATGCTTTCATTCTTGTAAATTACCTTCCACCTCATTGCTTGGAGTAATGAATCAGGTGTTGTCTACACCCTGCAAACACAGTTCTTTCTCTACCCGATTAATTTTAGAATCAATTGTATTTAATGTAAAGCAATAAAAGTGTCCTTGGAAGTTTCTATTTTAAACCACAGCACTGCACAAGAAAAAGGACTTGTTTGCTATTTTCTGTGCACAATATTATAATAGCATAGTACAGAAACTTTTTCATACTACTATAATATCAGAGATACTTAATTGTGTATGGTCTTTTCACATTTTCAGTGGCTGCACTTAAAACATGTTGTGGACTCTTCCTTTTAGTAATTACGACTTGAAGGTTAAATCCAAGCAATATGAAAACAAAACACAAATAGTAATAAAATATCAATTAGATATAAGACACCCTGCAGTTATCCCAAGGCTGATTTTCTGCCATTAGCAATGTAAGAGCAGGTTGGGTGAAAGGAAAGTTATAAAGATCATCACCCAAAAGAGAAACGATGATTATATGCCCTAACAGATACTTGGGTAACACCTCTGAGGCAACAGTAACATTGTTAGCTGGCCATACTAAGTGTTAGAGGAATGACAACTTTGTCATGGAATGGTGTCATGAAAGGAAACTATACTTCCAAGAGTCTATTTGACCCTGACTGAGTTGCACTGAGGACGGTGAAAAGGTATGCCTGCCTGCCCCACAAGAAAAAAAGGTGGGGTGAGGGGGGAATTGTCAGATTCAGGTATGTATAAATTTTAAACTCTACGATAACAGCAATAAGCAGCTTTATTCTGTCACTGCATCCAAATACCGAAGTACAAAATCTTTAAATGAATATTCTCTAGTTCGCAAGAATATTCTCTACTGTCATGATATTGCTAAAAACAATATGTCATAATAAAGCTAAAACAAACTGTGCATGTATTAGCTTTATTTTTAAATTATATCTACTTGATTTCTGTAATTTGGACAACTGCTTCTTCAGAGGACCATGATTATTTTAAACTAACATTTAAAAAAAGATCAATTATTTGCCCTGACTCCTCTAAAAATGACAGCATCTAACTATTACATAATAATTATATACAAAGTATTACAGTAAAAACATTTTAAAGATAGATCTTGCACATGTAATCACCATAAGCATATAAATTAACTGTTAGTTTTTACATATTATCAAGTGCATACACTTTAACTGTCAATTACTAGTGCAAGTTTGGATCACAATGAACCACTCAGACATACATGATCCAGTGTAAAGCAGACGGGTTGGCAAATGTTTTAAGTAGTAAATAATGATGTGTTTATGGTCTTAGCTGCTTGGTTTTGCTGTCAAGTATTTAATATTAGCAGAAAATAGCACAGGAAGGGTTTGGACATTATGTTTTTAATTTACAAATTTAAGACTAAATGAATCCACTATCTGTCTGGGAAAAATTAAGATGCATTGATTATCTGGTCAGCAGTATATAAAAAGTACCATTTGTCGTTTCCATAAAAGCGCCTCAGAATTAGAAATATTCTTAGCAAAATTTCTTATTCATTATTACCTTAAAAATATAGAAACAGAAAACATACACTCTTTTTATGATTCACAACATACTCTGAGGCAGACTTTTCCATGATATACCAGCTATCTATTTCAAGACATCAGACAAGCTGCATTTACAAGCAGGCAGCTGTCTATTATTATTTATCTGCAAGCAGTAAAAGCTTTACAAAACATTTTGCATTAACAGACTGCAGCTAAAGCAAAGGCCTGTTAAACACATGAAACAAGAACCACTTATCTTTGGAACTCCAAAAACCCACTCTTGTCTCCTCTGGAGCATATATAGATATAGAAGAAAGGAGCTGTGGGATATACACTAAGAGCAGAAAGATGCAAGTCAATGGAACTGTGAAGCACACAGTTTATTGCATGCTCAACTATTTTCCTTATGGACATTTATTAGAGCTTTATTGTTTATTATATGAGCATGGGATCTGTTGTCCTGACCAACACACCTGATACATGAACCAATAACAAACATGTTTCGATGAGGTAAGTTTCTTCAAAGAAAAAATATCGAACCATTGTTATTCCACAGCAGTGCCTGTTCTTATTCTCTGTCTTCTAAAATTATGAGACAGAATGATAAAAAGATGAGTTTTGCTTCCTGAAAAATAGTATTTGACTGGCAACTAATGCATCATACTATCACACAGTCAAGGTAACTGACTGAATTCTAGTAAGATCAGGAGTTCAAGAGTGCATTATTTTAACCCAAAAGTCTTTTAGTTTTGTGAGAGGACCCTTGTGATCTAAATGCTACTCGCCACAAGAAGTGGAGATAAAACTAAGACTGGGACTTCTAATCTTAGAAGCAGCAGCAGCAGCAAAAGCAACCAGTAATACAATGATATATCAGACTGTACTTGTAAAATAGAAATACATTCAACTACTGGAAAGAATTGTGAATATGGAATTAGATCTGTCTGAAAATCAACTAAACGGATCTGCGCCTGCAGATACCCAAGCTATAGCTATGTAAGTTCACTGATTCCAGCAACCTTGAGTCTTACACATAGTTTAAAAAAATCGCAGCTGATGACCATTAAATCATTAACATAAACATAGATTAAAATACTATCTAATTTAGCCTAAACAATAAAACCAACTACATTATTTTCTTGATTTTGACCAGGAAGTGTATATGGTCTCAAAACATAACAGACATAGCTAATTATTGTTATAGCTTACAATATACATTTCCATATATTTAAGATACAATTCTTAAAATAATGTCAATTTTTTTCATCTGTCCTAGCTAGTTAGAACTGCATCACTCTTCTGAGCAGAGCAATCCTCTCTCACTCTACTCACGCTCAGTATTATTTACTACCACTGTTGTACTGTCAAGTTCCTAGAATCATTATCTATAATTTGTCAGAAACTGAAATTCTGACAAAGTTGTCGTCCATCTGAATAGCTCATCTGCCTTTCAAAATTCTGGAGTTCTTCTACATAGCAGTAAGATGCTGAAGAGAAGCAAGCCATCCAGTCCACAAGACAGGAGGCAGAACACTTAACAGTGAAGATGAAGTCAATCATGTTAAACTGGGCTTCTCTGCTAAGATTCCTTCAACAAAAATTACCTTTCTGTGATAATATGAAGGAAAACTAAGCACAAGACCAATAAAGACATTTCAGTACCATTTATCACTCCTGTTCTAAGAGTGGAGAAGGATACTAAGTTCTGATAAAGGTTAAGAAACATCATAATTCCTATAAATGGAGATGCTGCACTGCAGCACAATCAGCCTTTTTATCTCTCTGCCCAGGCAGAGGCCTTATGACATAAGTTGTGTTCACAAGGCTTCACTTCATATTCCTATTTCACTACAAAGCTTACAAATGGGTTAAAAGGATATATATAGCTCCATCCCTCTAACCATAAGAGCATAGGAAAAACACAAAAACTGTTCCTCTGAGACCCACCTGTCCCTTGTTCCAGGCTAGAAATCATGCTTTGCACAATAGCCATCTTGTAGAAAGAGGTGAAGCCACTGCAGAGGTCAGACTTGTGGCATTCACCTCTCTCGGTATTAGTTTTACTCAATTTCACACAAGAATTGCACAAAACATAAGTTAGTCAATATTTTCACACCTATTTATTTTAAGCCTTAAAGGCATTTTATATTTACCTTGCTTTTTAAAAAGGTTGCTGCGTACTATTTCCTTCATGGACTGCACTTTCTGCTTCTGCAGTTTCACTGGTGGAATGCAAGTGTAAAATTCATATAGTAGTTGGCTGCATGTAAAGGAAAAGTATCATAAATACTGTACAGATTAATTCATCATGTGTTAATAAAGACAGAGAGAGCAAAAGAGCATATATTTCTCAACATTTATTTCTTTTTAAGACTTAGATCTATTTACCATATCACAAACATTGACAAGAGATCAGTAGCAGGTTAGAAAGAAAGCTTTCAAGAGAAACAAGATGAGGATGTACTAAATTTTGGTCATGTTTACAAATGTTTATAACTTTCCATAGTTTTCAATGGAATAAAGATATTTTTGTGTGTGGTAGAGGCAATTTATCTACAACTGACAAATAAAGATAGATTGTTTCAAACTGCTAAAATCAGATTTCATTTCCCAGCATAGGGTTTATTCTGGGGCGGGGGGGGGCGCAGCAGGCAGGGAGAGAAGAAGAGAAGAAAAAACAGAAAGAGACAGATTGTTCTACTTGCTCATGTTATTCAATAAGTTACTGCTCAAGTATTTGGCCTTCATAATGAATTCTGTCATTATGTAAGATGAGAACTCCCTATTAAAAACGTGTGCCCAGAGTTCCACCATTGTCTTGATCAGTACAAAGTGGCATAGCTTTGTTTACTTAAACTGATCAATAATAATTTATTGTTTACAGCAGCGTTACATTGTATACACCATGTAATACACCTACTAAATGTTCAAAAGCAGCTCACCTCAGTAACCTGGCATCAAAGACCATTTCAACATCATGAAGAACTGACGGTATGTACTTCAATGCAGCAACCTGTACCCATATACATATAGATTGTGTTAATTTTTTTTGTATGCTGTACATGCAGATAACCATACAAACAATACAAAGCACCCCACTGAAACAGATGCACACAAAACAAACAATGATAAATTTGGACTTCTCCACAGACTGAAATTTTATATCACATTTGAATATTAATTTCACCACAGAGTACTAGTCACACAAGGGCTCTTATGCTGAGGATATGCAGAGGAACTTAAATACAATAGCACCAAGTGGATCATATTCTCTCTGTAGACCACTAAGACTGTCTTTATGATGCAAATATGTAAACCAAGTGCTGATCAAAGCAGGAGCTCTTTGATCATACTTTGTATCAATTCTATCCCAGAAGCGTGCCATGCAGGAGGCAGAAGTCAGGATAACAGTCATCTATCCACCCCAAAGCTCCACTTTCTGGAATAGATGGAGTGTCATCTCCCTAACCAACCATCTGCAGCTATGCTATCTGATATTTTATCTTATCCTATTGATTTCTGAGGTATATTTTGACAGTGTAGTGGAATAATCAAACCTTAAAAATGACAAGGGTAAGAAGAGATACACATTACTATTCTTACATGGACAAGAATACTTCAGCAGGTAATTTTCAGGCTCAAAATCATCACTAACATTTAAGGCTAACATCCTCAATAACTAACTTGCAGTACTCAGTGTCATAGAGTTGCTTTGTAGGTTGAAAGTATATAGTCTCTGTAATACCTTTTGAAAGCAAACATACTGAAAAAAGTTGCAATAAAAAGCAAAATGTTAAACATATTTAATATTTGCTGGGCCACTGTTCACTCATTTCTCTACTTATGCTTTAGATATTAAGAGCTGCCTGCAACAATTTTTACATTCACAAAATGACCCGTGACTTATCTTCCCACTAACAAGCTTGTATTTCTCAAATACTTTACATATCCAAAAGGATATGCCATACTTCTTGGCTGAGAGCTGTAAGAAATACCAAGCAAAAATAGACTCTGTAGTTTTAAATGTATTTTTGGTGGAGTGCTACATAATCTGTCAAAAAAGAGAACCTGGCCACATTGATATAGGTCTGAAGCAGGACATTAGTCTCTTCCTTCCCTCCTATCTCCTTGTTTCAATAGGTCACCTACAGCAGGACCTTTTCATGGAAGTTCAAATCTGCACAAAGATGCTGTGCAATCTGTGCACTGATTGCCAAAAGAAACAACATCTAGGGATAGTTATTTATCTAAAACAAATTAGCTGTTTTCGCTGTTCTTATTTCAGATGAAAACCAGAATGTCTTCTTGCCAAAAAAACATTTTTGCCTATCTGACCACAGCATCAATGGTTATTGTGCAAACATTCTTACAAAACACTGTAGCTAATCTCTGCTGAAGATAACAGAAATAATAATATCAATTAAGTTTGCATGTGTAATGGGTTTGTGTGGCAAGGTTTTGGTAGTGGGGGGGAGTACACGGGTGACTTCTGTGAGAAGCTGCTAGAAGCTTCTCCCGTGTCCGACAGAGCCAATGCCAGCCAGCTCCAAGATAGACCTGCTGCTGGCCAAGGCCAAGCCAATCAGCGCCTCTGTGATAACATATTTAAGAAGGGGAAAAAACAACTTAGGGGGAGCTTTTGCAGCCAGAGAGAGGAGTGAGAAGATGTAAGAAACTCTGCAGACACCAAGGTCAGTGCAGATGGGGAGGGGGAGGAGGTGCTCCAGGCGCCGGAGCAGAGATCCCCCTGCAGCCCGTGGTGAAGACCATGGTGAAGCAGGCTGTCCCCCTGCAGCCCATGGAGGAAGGATGAGGGGGTGTAGAGATTCCACCTGCAGCCCGTGGAGGACCCCACGCCGGAGCAGGTGGAGGCACCTGAAGGAGGCTGTGGCCCTGTGGGAAGCCCATGCTGGAGCAAGCTCCTGGCAGGACCTGTGGACCCGTGGAGAGAGGAGTCCACGCCAGAGCAGGTTTGCTGGCAGGACTTGTGACCCCGTGGGGGACCCACGCTGGAGCAGTCTGCTCCTGAAAGTCGGCACCCCGTGGGAGAGACCCACACTGGAGCAGTTGGTGAAGGACTGTAGCCCGTGGGAGAGACTCACATTGGAGAAGTCCATGGAGGAACTGTCTCCCATGAGAGGGACCCCACGCTGGAGCAGGGGAAGAATGAGAGGAGTCCTCCACCCTGAGGAGGAAGAAGGGGCAGAGACACCGTGTGATGAACTGACCAAAACTCCCATATTCCCCATCCCCCTGTGCCGCTGAGGGGGGGAAGGTTGAAGCCGGGAGTGAAGTTGAGCCCAGGAAGATGGGAGGGGTGGGGGGAAGTCTTTTAAGATTTGGTTTTATTTCTCATTTCTCTACTCTGTTTTGCTTGGTAATAAATTAGATAAATTTTTCTCTAATTTCAGTCTGTTTTGCTCATGACGATAATTGGTGAGTGATCTCTCCCTGTCCTTATCTCAACCCACAAGTGTTTTGTTGTACCTTTTCTCCCCTGTCTAGTTAAGGAGGGGAAGTGATAGAGCAGCTCTGGTGGGCACTTGGCCTCCAGCCAGGGTCAACCCACCACAGCATGCTGCTATACATCCAACCATAGTAAAGAGAATCAATTCACAACATTTAAGTTTGACCAGCTTCTTCTTGGTCTAGATTATGAGAATTACAAAGGTAATAACAGCTTTACTTCATCGTGCAGTTTTAGAGTGTAAATTTCTACTAACATTCTGCTGAAAATTAAGTTACAGTAATCTGAAGTCTTCTATTACTGATATAGCTCTGGTTTTCATAATAGGTCTGTTCCACCCATGATACATCCTAGGTTAGTAAAAAAATTAAAACAAATCCCAAACCTTTGCATTACACAGACACTTACGGTCTTTTGTTCCAGGTAATATGCTGTATGCTACAGGACTGATTAAGCACATTATCCAATAAATGCATGCTGAAATTGCACAATTTCTTTTCACTCAGAACAGTGGAGTTTACTGCCCACCTTGAAAACAGGAGTAACTCTTGCTTTATGTAATTTGTTTATAGGGACTGTAACAAAACAATAAACTTGCTGGTTTACACTGGCAAAGCACAAAACCCAAATGAATTTAAAAAAGCCCAAACAGAAGTAGCCCCTGAAGTCTGCACATATTTTCAACTACAGTAAGTGATCACTGAATTAACTACAAGCAAATGTTATTTTTAATTATGAACCACCACTACACATCATAGAAAGTCTAAAAAGACTGTAAATCTGGAATCAATGGAACACAATTCTTGACTACTTACGTCTCAAATTCAGCATAAGGTAATTTAAGATACAATAAGGTAAAACAAAATATTTAAACCTAGAGTAAACTACTAATTCAAAAAATGGTAAAAAATCCCCCAAAATTTGTGAGTTTAAAAGAATGCACAATCAGAGCACAACTTTTCTTTGGCTCTCATTTAGGGCTCTCATTTAGACCTTAAAACATCTTAAAGCCATCATTTATTTTCTATGACCTTCCACTGTAGTAGTCAGCTTTTTTTTTTTTTAAATGAGAAATATTCAGGTCTTGATTCAAAAAGAAAGAACTTAGTCTGTGGCAATGGTGTATGCAGTATTTTGAACTGGCTCAATGCTCGCTTAAGATGCCTTCAGATAAAGCAATTCCTCTGCAGATCTCATCCCCACATTCATACACAATCCTGGGAAGGTCAAAGGAGTGTTTAAAAGCTGTTGCCACTTTAACAAAAAGGTTGTATCTTCTACTGATCTTAGCCATTATTAGCTCCTTGAAAATAGGTTGGGGAAAAAGTTCTTTTTTTAAAAAACACAAGACTGAAAAACTGGGGCTATTTAAAATGCTGGTACAGATATCTGTGATAGGCTAGAAACTTGTCCTAGCCACAGCTTTACTTCAGCAATGTGTTCCTTGTTCTTTACGCAACAAATACTATATGAAAATACTGTACAACAGCAGTATTTGAATTTTATTTTACACGAATTCACAGATACTGCGAAGGACATTTGATAAAGGATAGGGCCACAAAATATTTCAAGCAGTACTCCACTGACACTCGGCCTATTGTGCTGTCTGCCTTCCCACATATTCCCTGTTCTGCACTTGTATGAGAAGGCTATAACTACCATTTCTCTGCAGATCTGTAGTACCAACTGAAGTACAATAACAAGTATATCCCCTGCATTCTTTCAAACTCCCAAGTTTCATTTGCATTAATTGCTTCAAATGATGCACTATGGACACAATTGAGCACTGCCCTTAATTAAGTCATAAAAATCTCCTAGTAAGCAGTACAAGATGTTCTGCATTCTTCAGACCTTAGAGATCAATTTTTTAAGCGGGATATAGATAAACTCACAGCACTGCAGAAAATTATTTCATACGTATACAATATACTGTTAAATTTATTTTAACCTTTACTCCTGACCAAGCTTATTTTCTTAGTTGTCTCTTTTGCAACATTACATTATACATATTGATGAAATTCAAGTACCCATGGGATGAAAAGAACGTTCTAAGAAATCACCGGTGCTCTGTTTGTTAGTCTAATTTTGTTTGCCATCAAGGCAACCTTAACAAGTTACTATGGCATCCCCTATTGTACACCACAATCAAAGCATCACTGTCAGTACCTTTCTAGCCTTATTTTAAGTAATCTATGCATCTCTGTACAGTTTTAAGTTCTTAGAATCCACTGTAGTACTACGGATGGGTCAAAAATGTGTGGGAAATAACAAGAGGAAAAAGGTAGCATCTTCATATTACTTTGTTTTCATACTTTCAATGCCACAGACAATTTTTTAATCCTGTGTTTCCATAACCTTAAGAATGTGTCACACAAGGTTTCTGAAAGTATGCATAAAATTGGGAGTACTACTTTCTAAAAATCAGTGCCTAAGAGCAAGCTGGGTATAGGTGCCATTTGCAACAGACAATACCATCCATAGGTCAAACGTAATGTATCAATTGGGGGACAGAACAGGTTTCGGAAAAGAAAATGGGGCTAGAATTGTAATTTAAGGTTGAGAGCGCAAGCTTGTCAATGAAAGGGCACACAGACTACAAATCAGACATCAACAGTATGACCTTATAAAAAACACATAATCTGAAATTTAAAAATAATCAGATTTTATTCCCCAGAAATATAGGTTGGTTTACACAGACACAAAACATATCTGCAGAAAAAGATGTTTTTTCCCTGAGAGCTAAGAGAAAGAAAAGAAGGTATTAACACCTCCCTACTCCCCCTCACCCCCAGACTCTCCCTTGACCAAACTATTTGCAGGTTCTGGAAATATATTTCCAGGTTTCCAGATTTAAAAAAAGTCTATTCTTAGAACTACAGACTTTAGGAAAAACTATCTCTAAAAGCTACAAAAATATATCAGCAATGGCTACAAAAAAGTAACTGATAGATGAAACAGAGCTGTAACATCATCCCAGCCGAAATAAATTAAAATAAGGTTTAAGTCTAGTATCTAGGAAGATCAGTGCCACCACCAGTAGGTCAGTATAAGTGCTGAAATGATTGTTTTAAACAATTACCAGAAAAAACTGTGGAAAGTCTCCCAAAAAGGAGGAATCCTTGCCCTGCACTTCCACACTGATACTTGTACTAGTGAATTTATAACATTACCAATCTTGCCTATAGGGAGCAATCTCTTTACAAAGTAAGATCCCAGGACCTGAAAACAGGTCACTCCGGTTCATATGGTTACTATCAAACATCAGGAAATGCTTGAAATCAGAAGAGTTAGAATAATGAAATTATAATTCTAATTGTAGTAAAATGACTTCATGCAATGCTTAAGTTGAGAAGCATTCTGTCTGTATCTTTAAACAAGTGGTAACATCACCAGTTCCAGAAGTAAAAAAAAAAAAAAAAAAAAAAAAAGGGCTAATTTGGATTTACATGTAAATTTCCAGTTTACCAACAATAATTTACCAATTCAATCTTCGGCTGTTCAAAGCTTATATAAACAGTACTGCAAACCAGAACCAGATATCTACCCTTCTCCTCAAAGCTCAGGCAGTAAAATAAGTCACAGCATCTATCCACTTCAGCCAACTTTAGAACAAGATATTGAAAAGCTAGATTTTTAACTTTTTGTAAACTTATACAGCATGTAACAGATTAGGAAGTAAGATATCACTCAGATGATAAAGATAAATTGAAACAATAAAGTGCTTCTGGCACTGACTAGGCTGTTTCATATGACCTGTAAAAAACCAGTCTTTCCCTCACTGAATTAATATTCAGCACAAGTCTGATTGCTATCAGTAAAAACGACTGGGAAACTGCTACTGACTAAAATACTGAGTTCTAAGTTTAAAAAAAAAATCATTAGCAGAGACCAACAGACATTTCAGGTTTCAAAACAATTCTCTAAATCTTTCAAAGCTAAACCTCATAGGTATTTGGACAACCAAGGATGAAATAGGAGTTAAGAATTCAAATTCCGAGGGTCTGCAAACAAGTTCATTTTAAGTTTCAGTATCCTGAGAAACTTAATTACTTTAACTTTCTTCAGGGCTCCTAAAACTTTCCTCTCTGATATCTTCAGAGTCTAATCAATTTAAACTCATTCTATTGATCTTACCAATGTTCCACTCTAATTCATATCAATGATAATTTCAAATGTGACTGGTTTAAGGCTGTTTTGACATTCTGATTATTTGTCTTTTTTTCCAATAGACTCTGTGAACATTCCTCTCTGGGCATGAAAGTTATAACACCTATGGAGTCCTGTGTGATTGTAGTATCTCTGAATAACCACCTGTCCCTTACCCTGCAAAGTTAACTTTATACTACTACAACATCTATCACTCTCATCCCAAAAGTTAATATGGAAGCAGGGGGGATGGAAATCAGTGTCAGTTTTAGGCAGAGACGCAGACTTAAGAATTTATTTCTACCCCTTTCTGCCCCATCTCACTCAATGCAGAAATTATGCCCATTTTTCTGGCCCATTGTAGACAACTCGTATCCACCTACCTGAGCAGGAGTCTCAAGTTTCATAATACAAGTCTCCTCCAAATAGGCACAGAAATACATATTGTCCATTGTGAAAGCTACTATGATTGACTATGGAGTTTATGATGGAGTGGTGTTTTTGGGTTTTTTTTTTTTTAACTTTATTTTTTTCCTCCCAATAAACTTATTTCCAGTAGCAGGAACTAAACTACAGTGGGACACCTCATTCCATGCCTCTCCTACTGGAATTTTATAATATTAATGCAGTAGTTTTCATTTACTGTTTGTAAAGCAACCTCTTGGTAAGTTTCTTTCAGAAACACATCTCTGATTTACCAGTAGTGGGGACAACAGCAAAGTTATGATATAAACTAGTATCTCAGATCTGCCATGAAATGTTCCTGGTAAAAAGAAAACTTAGAGTAGCTGGCACAGATTTAGATACTTAAAAGCCCACTACTTGCTTCATGGTTATGAATAAATATGATCCATTTTTCACAACTGACAGCCCTCATTAGAAAACAAAAATATTCACGTGTAAGCTGGTATTGAGCAAAGCGTAACAGTTAAATAGCTGATCTATCTTTAAAACATGTTTACATGCTCACTAAAATTAGCATAGATATATTTTGTTTAGTCCTTCTAAGAGATGTTCAGGCATGTTTTCAAGGTTCTTAAGAGCATCAGCGAAGATTAGTATATTTTTGGTAAACAGGTGTAATATTAAGAACTAGCATTAAATATTGAAATATGGGAATCACAGTCAGTACAATCAACATTCCTCAGTACATCCAATGCCACACTCCCATTGGTGTTGCAGTACCACCTGGTTTTAAGCACACCCATAGGCCCTTTCAGTCAGCGTTGCTGCTTGCATACCCATTAATGCATCTCAGGAACAATTAAGCAAGCAAAACAGTCTTCTACAACTATTTCTTGTCACTATCAAGAAGGAACTATCCTGCTCATTAGAGGAAACACAGAGGGACAATCCCACACAACCATTTTGAGATTAAGGCAGGGAGGCATGCAGTGACCTGACGTGCCTCTCCTGCAGAGCATTAAAGCCTCCAAGATCTATTTGTTAATTCACATATTAATACAGTACAAGTATCACAAGAACAAGCGTTATCATCTAAACTATCTTTCTTAGTATTACTTTATAGCAAAGACTTTTTTCCTTCTTTCAAAGTTTCTTCTGCTTCTGATGCAGTGTCTTTCAATGTACAAACTATTCCCAGGAAGGCCTCTGCAGAATTATCCAACAACAACAGAGAGGATCTGAATGATTTTCAAATGCATTTAGAACATTAATTGTATAATACTATGATTATGGTAAAGTAGTATTTACTTTTTTAGTACTTTTGCAGTTGCACGTTAACACTCCATGCAAAGTGTCAGATAATACAAATCTCAGGATCAGCCACCTGAGGATTTATTCATGACAGAGAATTTTTCACTGGCTTCCACTTCTAGTATATGTCATAGCAAAAGGAATCAAAACAAAAAACCAGAGGAAAAGTCAAGCCCAATAAATACAAGAGTTCATAATAATGTATAAGAATCAATATTGCAGTTGTCCAATAAAATCTTCTGCTTTCTACTTTATAGGAAGCCTTGATATTTTTCTGTTTTAATAAAGAACTACATACCAATTATTTGATATTAATGATCTTAACAGCTCCTTCTTTTCTAGTTTTCTTAAAACATCAGATTCCAAAGTGTTAGAATAACTAACATTGATGTGAATGGGAAACCTTGATCCTATATTCAGTTGTTTAAATAACGTACTACCAAAAGGCTAACACTATAAAGTTTACTTTTCAAACTAAGATCCTTGTTTAGAATTCTCTTAAGAAACTCAGGAATTAAACATTCAGCTCCCACTGAAGGCTTCACTTCATTAGATTCCTTGAAAGATTCCAGCATATGTGTTTTGGTTCTTTCACTCGCTACATTCATAAAATTATATAAGTGTATCTTCTGACCTTTTCAACCTAGGCTTCAAACTTTGTTAGACAACTTGGTCTTCCAATAAAGGGGAATCACAAGAGAGACACAAAGGATAAGTTTCCTAAGAGTGTCCTTTCCTCAGTTTAAAAAGAACAAATCCAAAAATACCACAAATCAAAACCATATATAAAACCAAAACCAACTTGTATCCAAGCACACACCAACCTGCAACAAAATGGAAGTTTTATGTTGGCTTTTCATCAGGTTGTTGATGGATTCAAAGAGTCTCCTCATAGATTCTTCAAATTCTATTTGTTCTTTGCCTTCATATAATCTGTTGAGAGATGCATTGGGTTATCCTTTCAGAATCAGAAAGTTTCATAGTTCTAAATGTATCAGCTTTAACATTACCTTAAAAATATATTTTTAAGTTGATCCAATATTATGTACAGAGATATTTCACCAATGGGCTATATCTGCTAGTCACTGTATTGTGTAGAAATTCTTCAGCTTAAACACAATATAAGCATTTTCTATTTTTTTTTAAAAGCCTCTAAAGAATGACACTTCCAATATTTGAGCTTACAAAAAAATCATTTCACTTTCAAATTGACTTACAGTTTTTTCAAATAGCTATTTTTATTGTCCCCATTAACCAGTCTGATTTTGAAAAAAAAAAAGTCTCTACTTGATGTTTAGAAGTTTAAAAGTGCATTTAAATTAAACTGACTCCATTATTTCTTCATTCCCTGTCCTAGGGTTTGAATATTTCAGATTATTTTTCCTGTATTGTTCATACTAGCAATTAATACTAAATACTGCTTACGTAAACAGTAAAACACACTGGTGACATGTTAAATTAGTTAACCAAAACGGCTGACAAAAGTGAAAGAAAAAGAAGCCAAAAAAAAAAGCCGAGGTGACAAGAGAAGCCTGAAATGTGTGTAGGATACTGTGAACTAAATGCTGCACCCCCAATATACTGCCTTCTCTATGAGAAAAATCTCACTAAGTCATTTATTCCAGTGTCATGTGATTTTCTTTTCAACTTGAAACTTAAATTCTTAAGGGAACTAAAAGCAATTAAGAACTTCTGTCTACAGCAAGGAAAAAATCAAAACTGCTATTCATGCAGTGACTGGCAAGAAGCTTGCAGGAAAGGAAAACACTGAGAGGTACACTGTGCAGGCCCATGGCCTCTGCACTGTTTAGGTCAATGATTGTCAAAGAGATTTAAGTCATGTTATTGGAAAGGAATCCCAAGATACAACACATTATCTAGAGGGGAAAAAAAATTTATATATACATGTTTTCAGAGTCTGTATTATGTAAACTTTTGGCTAATATATGTGACCTTTCTACAAAACGTAGTCACTGAACAAACAGCTGCAAGACATAACCTTAGATCAGCAGACTGGAGTAAAAAAAATTTTTTTTGCTTTCATTACATCTCTATAGCTTCAACAGGACTGAATGAATGCAAATTAAAGTGGACCTTGGTTATCTTCAATGTATCTGCCTGACAACGAGATAAAAAAAGTCTCCCATTTTTTGTCTAACATAAGAAGTCATTATTCACCTCTTTCCTATGCAATTTGCACTTTATAATGTCTCTTACCTTTCAACAAGGCGTCTTAGTTTCTTCAGCAGCCCATCAAATTAATGAGAGAATGATCTAAAGATCTGTCTCAGCTCTATTAATTCAAAATATTTGTCTCCAAAAAGGCTAATCTCAACCCTTGAAAGTACTTTAATCGTAAATCCTAACTTTTGTCATGGGAAGAAAACACATTAATCAAATTTTTATTCTTTTTCATGACCAGTCTGACAATAGGAAATTGACTGCGAAAAGTCAGATCACAACAGCTGTGGATGGATACACAGTATCAGGTCATACTGTTCATTGTTCAGTTATTTTTGCCCGAGGCTACCATTTGCAAAAACTATTATTGCCTATAATAATAATTGTCCAACTGAATTTAGAGTTTCAGACCTCCAGTTAAGGCATTTATAGTGAAAAATAAAAGGAGTAGGTATGTATAGCTAACCACTTGAATATGCAACATATTGCAATAACCTAGTTTACCAGACTGTCCAATGTACACGTTCTTGCTGCCACCCAATACTAGGGATTAAAATGGAGACCAAAGTTCTCCTTGCAACAAAACCCTGCCTTCTGACCTGCATCCATACAAGAAATTTTCCATAATCCTCCATACAATGCTGCCTTCTCCAAAACTCTAAATGTCCCTTTTTCCCCATGATACCTATTAAAAAAATTTAAAACAAAGCTTTTGAACTACTAGCTATATTCTATTCTCATGAGCACCATCTCCTTCCTTATACAGCTTCTCATCTTGTTTATCTGTATCCATCTATAAACAGTAAGATCCTAGAGACAAGAATATTTCTACGGGACTATCTGCCAGCAGCAAATAACTTCTGAATCTACTCCTACTTCAACCAAAATATTCTCAATTTTACAAAACTATAAATCTATTTCTTTTTTTTAATTCGACAGGCAGTGGAATAACAGAGGAAAAATTGTATTAGAGCTGCCACTGAGCAAAAGACAGAAACAGAACACCTTCCTGTTCTGTTGACTGCCAACCACAGACATAACAGCCAGCCACTCGGTCTACCTGAGTTTATCACCACATATCTTTAGTCACTGTATCTTCAGCCATGTAGCAGAGGAATAACAGAACAAGTATCGGGGGAACCCAGCTAAGGATAAAAAGATGAAGAAGAGAAGAAACAGAAAATGTGGATCCGATCTGTGGGATATGGTGAGAGTCCTTAAGGGCTAGGGGAGGAAGTGGGGGACACAGTTACCATAGTGTAGTTTTTCTCCTTCCAGCTTCCATCTGCTTTTTCCTTCTCCCCATCTCCTTTTTCCCTAAACCTGAATACCACTTTAAAAATTATGCCTCAGCTGTTTGGCTGAGCTATACATATCTAATCCATTGACTAGACTTCACTACAAATTCCTTAACTGGAGATCTGAAACTCTAAATTCAGTTGGGCAATGATTACTGAAAATTATTTTGTTCTATGCACAGTCTGAGCTGCTGAACACCATGATCTCAAGGACAAGCATCCAGCTTCAAGCCATCTGTCACAATGTTTGGTCATCCATTGGTCTTAGGCCAAATCACCTGATGCAAAGAATAATCACCCTTCGAAATCGGCTATCACTAAATGTGTCTCTGGAACTTACACTGTGAACCAGAAAGTAGATTTTTGAAGATTCCCTCTCCAAAAAGTATCTCAGCAATATCTATATTTTGGGCCAGTTGCCACCTTTTCTATCTTATTTGTAAAAATGAAAAATACAGTTCTGTCCTGGAATCAATTTTTTCTGTTTCTTGGGTCTACTTCTGTTTCTGATATTGCACTGCCAGTTAAATGGCAATATCCTGGGTACTTACTGTGAAAATAATGTCCTTGATCTAACGATGAACTTGAAAACATATTCCAGTGCTTTCAGAGTTCTTAGGATAGGTTCGCATTGCTCCCCTCGGCTGGAGGTATCCAAGTAAGTCTTCAGAACACTCATTAATTTCCTGAAGTTAAAAAACAGTTTTAATTTTTTTTTTTTTTTAATTAGCTTTTCTAACTGGTTTGGCTACTCCAAATAAGTGTTTATGCTTAGTCAAGCACACACAGCAAAACATACTACATGTATTTTTGCATTTGTGTTGCACAAATTCTATCAGTATAAACAAATGAGGAGAAAATTCTTAAATGCACAAGCAAAAAAACAACCTGAAATCTCAAAACAGCAGCATAACTTCACGCAATCCTGGAAGCACTTTTACAGAAGTTTATAATATACATACACAAGGTAACACAAAGTATTATTCCTGCTTACCTACATTAAGCAGTGATTAAACACCACTATACATGCTCTAAATTAACTGTGTGTAAATAGTACAATATTCTGGTACACAGCAACATCTTGTATCCAAAGGCAATTTTTCGGTAAACACACAACGTACTAACAAAGTGCAAAAGCTCATCTAAAAAGGAGTCCCTTAGTTTATAGTTACAGTTTCATCTTAAACAAACCAATACTAATGATGTAAAATTTATCTTTATGTAGCCATAAGAACTAAAATAAGAGTGGTCGGGTTTTTTTCCTTTCATCCCTAGAAAAAGGGCAACCTACTATCCGCTACTGTAGACAAACAAAACCAACCAACCAAAACAAAACAACAAAACCCAAACTAGCACTTGCCTGTTGATGAAACTTAACAGTTCACCACCTGGACTGATGAAACATTAGTAAGTGATCACTATGATATTTGGAACACTCACATGCAAATAATAGCTTCAAGAACTGTTCACTACTGCACAGAATACATATATACAGATATAGATACATAGAGATATATGTGTGTGTATACATATCTCTATCTGTGTAACTAATAGACACGTTCTCAGCCCCACTGTACTAGCCTAACTCACATGTCAGGACCAAAATGTCAGGCTTTCAGCCTCTCAGCCTTCTGGGCACTACACCCATTGTGTGTTTCCTTTTACTCCTTGTTATAGCTTCTTTGAATTCACAGCTTTGTACTGAGTTGAAAAAAAAAATTATCCAACTTGTATGCACGGGCAGTCCACTAAATGTCCCTCATCTGTCAATGTTAAGTCCTCTCAGAACTCTATAAAGCTATGTACAAATGGATGACTATACAGGAACTGAATAAATATCTAACAGTTTGGCCAAAATACCATATCATATATGGTTGTAGTAAGTCTGGGACACAGTATCTCCCTCTTAACTATGAGTTAGGCCACATACAGCTATTTATTTCATAACTGATTCTTGAAACAGAGGGCATCTTCCATGATGTGCATGGAACCAATGATGCCAAGAAAACTCATGATTAGGGGAACAATCAAACATTATTTTGCCTCTGCCACTTTGATTAAATCATCAGAAACTCCCAGTCAGCTAAGTCTTAGAAATATTTTAAGCAAATAAGGCTGTCCTAAGAGGTTCCATACCCAGCCTTCTCTTCTTTCACAATAATATAAAGCATTAAATTACATATGTTTATTAAATATGGAGTGAAGAAGGATTAAAGAGCATATAGCTTGCACTTGAGCTTTTTGAGCTCAATAATACAAACTTCAGCTTTCCTAAAATATGAGAAAGGATTGACTGTGCACTACTGCCTTTCAATTCTAGCAAACTCATGCTCTAACACACGATCTGCATGACATTTCCTGTTGAGTTGGAACTGATGCAAATTCAGCACAGGACACACTACAAGATATCCTCAGCTATTCCAAACCTTCAGCTAAGGTCTTCCATCTATTATTCATATCCCAAATTAAAGTTCTGCTTCAATCTGCCACCCCATTAAGCTGCCAGAACAAAACCTCAGGTAGATAAATAAAAATACATCTATCCTGTTATAACACTTCCCCAAGATCAGCGCTAACTGAAGATGTTATCTTTCTTCATAGTTCAAAGTGATTTTATCCGACCATCATCTACAAAAAGCTTTAAAAATAAAGTAGGAATCCAGTATTAAATTTACTGTATACCATGTCTCCACAGTTTTTATTCTCTTCTACGATTACATGTCTTCCCATCCAGGCATTATCTGGAAGCTCCAAAAATAAATAAAAAAACCCCACCAAAAGTCTGTCCACCTATCCACTGGCATGACCATGTAACCAATACTGACTCCAGGTCACAGCAGACCACGTAACAAATATGACAATTGCAGTTCACTGCACTGAAACTCTCCTGGTCCAACATCAGACTGTGAACTGCATATGACAACTTGACAGTTCCCAAACAAAATTTTCCCCCATTAGTTTGTTTGCTGTAAAAGAACACGTGGAAACCTATATAAATGGGTTAAGGACATCCTCAAGTCCTCACTTAAAGCATTTCAGATTAGGGCCAGGAATGTAAAGGGAGAGGCTTTATAGCAAAGCATCTTTCAGCAAATTTGACAGGATACAGGTGAAGTGCTCAGACACAGCAAAACCCAGACAAGAGAAAATGAATGCTAAAGAACCATTTAACCCCCAATCAACTATCTGTCAATTAACTCTACTTATAATCACACGTGTCTGTCACAGGCAGGTTTGTCTCCAGATAAGCAAACAGCAGCATCAAGACAGTCATCATTAATTACATCAGCAAAGTCCAAATAGGATTTCCTTTCTCTAATGTGATGGTGGAGGTTTAGAGAGAGAAAAAAAAAAAAAAAGAGAAAACAAACTTACTTGTATGCCAACGTTGCACTGAAATGCTGTTGGATATACGCTTCCAAAACAGTGTTAAAATGTTGAAACTTACGGTCTGCAATGAGTCCTATGATATATATCTAAACAGACATGGACATAATTAGCATTTTACATAAAGTCATATTTTAAATTGAAAGATTAGTCTTCTGAAATATTTTTGATAATCCACTGTTTAAGAGTTTTTAAAGAAATTTGCTTTTCAGTCAAATAGTAATGTTCCATCTGTTCTGTAGAGATTTTGAGATTAATTCCCTGAAATAAACCACCTGATAGCTCATTCAAAATCATAGGGTTCTTGACTTTGACAAATAAAATGCTTTGGTGCTGAGTCTTACCAGTGCATCAAAGACAAGGATGTCATACTCATTACTGTGGGAATGTTCCATCATGATGTTAAACAGGGCATCCAGCGTATCTTGGAGAAACTATACAACAACATGAAATGACAAATTGGCAACCAATTCAACTTTAAAATCTCACAAGCCTGTTTTCAGATAGAAGACTTGATTCCTCTCAAGTCAGAATTTTAAAGGCCTCCACAAAAACATCACTTAAATTCAGAAAACATTTCTGAGGATTTAGGCTCTAGTTTCTTTAAGAACCTACATCCTCAGACACATGAGCAATCAGTAATATACGTTTAGCTCAAAGCTTATGGTAAAGCTAAAAATATTATATAAGTGACATAACTATTTAAAACTGCATTCCTAGTTCCTTAGTGATACAGATTAGTAGTTGCTATTCTCACATATACATGATGATTAAAAACACACTTCATACTTCTGTGGTCTGATTCAAAGTCCACTGTAAATTGAAGGAAAGCACCCCAGTGACTTGGGAACCAAATCTTTGTGTGGTTAAATTTGTATTTTTTTTTTTTTTTTAAGTTCTCCTTTCTCCTTCTCTCCAGAGAGGCATCTAATGCTTATATTTAAAGAGTAACACAAATGTAATAGACTCCTAATCTGAATGCTGGAGTTACTATGTTTTTATTCATATTATTAAATTAACAAAGCACTCCATTGAGTACATAATACAGTTGAGGTTTTTTAATACCAAGATGTAAATTAATATTAAGAACTGTAAAGAAAGCAGGAGGAATTGTTCATGATGTTTCAGATAGACAAAAGCAAACAGTTGAACAGAGACTGTGGAAAATATTTTACAGTTACTGCCTTCATATTCTATCAAGTTTTTAAATACAATTTTCTGTACATGCACAAAATTAAAGTTCACCTATGACATATACCTAAGCACCTGACCAAAGCAGCAATGACTTCAAATGCCACTCTTGGTATTGCATTCTCCATTCACACACAAATTTTCCAGCAAAATAAAACAACAGAAAGCAGAAAAGGATCCTAAAAAATTAATTACCAGTGAAAGCAGGCAGATTTGTCCAGTAATCTGGCAAATCTCCACAGCCTAGCAGCAGCTAATGCCACAGATGTTTGGGAGCAACAAGTAGAAAAAAATGGCTAACACTATGAAGAATCCTGTCCAGGTGTCTGCTTCCTTGCTCCTTCTAATGAAGTGCTTTGCTCATGTTTATCCCGAATGATGCGTTACATTGAATGACAGTTGTAAAAGAAAGTATAATTGACAGGCTTCTTTAAGTTTCTACCTTCACTGTAACTGACCCTCCAGTTTCTTTTTCTTTTTGAAACTATGTAGCACTTTTTCTACCATGGCATGAAGGGACATGAAGAATAAATATATAAAGATATACCTTCACAACTTCCTCCCCATCCACAATCTTCAGTTTTTCGAGGTTCTCCTGAAGTAGCTCTGGCTTCATACGCCACTTCAAGAGACCTAGTAAGCCCACTAATAAAAAAAAATAAGTGGACAGACATAAAAATTTAAAACATGATTCATCATTTGTGCAAAAGTCCTCTTTCCAAAACTTCTACCTGTTTAGAAGATACATACCATTCTGAGTTAACTTTGTAGAACAAACAAGAGTTGAAATATAAAATGCATCTCGTGAGCTTACTGAAAGCCCCCCTATAATACTTGAGTTCCTGACTATGGTTGCTCCTTTATTTTCCGTGTGTTGACGCGTAGAAGGTAATGTCAAGTAAGCACTAGCATCCTCCATTTTTTTACTGTCCCCCTGAAAAACAACATACAGTTTATGACATATTTCACACCACTGGATTTAAAATTAAACATAACAAAAAGTTATGTTTCTATGGACCTAAATGCGTGCACTAAAGGATAAAGAATACCCAAGTCCCAGCATGGTTTGTGCTACTCTCTTGTAGCAAGAGTGATGCTAGTCAGCAAGAAAGGCTGCAATGAACATGCAGGGAAAATACTACATGGAAATTATAAAAGTATGTGTTTTAAGGTGCAATAAGGAATTATGAAGGGTGACATCACTGGCAGAGTAAAAGCAAGAGCAGATTTCTCATTAAAATGTCGATAGCTACAGAACACAAACTATTGAGCATCACTTGGAAGGCTGTACGCAGGATATAAACAACACAGTTACAACATATGCACACAATTTAAGAATAGAAAATGGGACTGAATAGGGAAAGAATAGCTGCACTATTTTGGTATGCCCATTATAACTTAATACCTGGATCTTTAGTATAAAGTTTCAGGACAGATCAGGACATGGTAAGATCATATTTTAAGTTAGACAATATACTGCAGTAATTGACACAGATATTACAGAATTTATGCTTTTCAGTAGAATTAACAGTACAAAAGCCAGAGAGCCAACAGGTATTTTTCCCTGCTCTATTTCATCAAGTTGCATGCTGCAACCCTCACAGATGTTTTTTGTGTCTCAACTTTTGATTCATACCCAGGACAGGAAAGCAGTTTGTAGACAAAGACAATAAAAATTGTATTTCTCACTGTTTAGACAACATTATTTTCCTTTAACAAAACTACTCAAGAAAAATTCCCCAATGAGTTTATGAGCTCTGTCACTTAAAGCTACAACGCCATGACAGATGTGACTCAGTTGCAGACCCTCAGTCTACAATTGTGCATAAAAAACGAGTGACAAAAACATAATCTAGAATGATTTTCTAAAGTTTTGGGTTTCTGTCTGATTCCATGACTGTAGGTGTGTAGCCTCGACTTCCTACCAAACAAGAAGGTTGAAAATTGACTATAAAGAGACCTAGACAGACAGCAGGCAAAATCCTTATGCACCAAAATAGACAGCATTACTAACTTTTATTGACTGTATCAGGCTTGCCAAATAATTATTTCTCAGAATTTCTGTAACCAGAAGATAATCTTGACGACTTCTTTTTGAGACAACTTAGACAATGGGAAAGAGACTTGAAAATTTGATCCAAAATCCTCTCAAAAAGATTCAATGCCTGAAGGCAGTGAAAATAAAGTACACTGTTTAAACTTCGTGATTTTCAAATTACTTATTTTGAGAGGCCAGATGTACGACTGTAAAACACTTACAGCTTAGAATTACTGTGTTTAATACTAGAATAGGCAAACATATGTCAGAAAGTCTGTCTATTTCTCCCAAACATAAACTAGGTCAACTCAGTTTAGCATTTCTCATCTATACTGTCACTTAAGGAAAAATTACCAGGTTGATGCAGGAATGAATTAGATGGAATTTCATAACCAACAGTAACCACACAGTCATAGAATGTGATCATTATTTTCCTTCTCGCCTACGTATTTATTAATGTTGGTAACAATGAAAAGAAGATAACTAACCATACACTGCCATTAATCTTTGTTGGACTACTTAAACATCTTGATTTAGTTCTATGCATCCTACTTGCCATTAATGTTACAGCAAACTAGTTTACTGAAAAGTCCACTAAGAAATACCTAAAGTAAAATTTCTTCTGTATTAAGAGTGATATCTGGTTCTTAGTTCCTGCAACAGAGAATTCTCCAAGGAGAAGGAAAAAAAAAACCCCAAACAAAAAACAATCTTGAAACATCTGTTTCCTGCTTCAGTTCACAAAGTCAAAAATGCTACCTGTGTCCAATCAGGGCCAGCCAAAACTGTTCTTCACATACAAAATCAAATTCCTGAAGCTTTCTCTTTTGTATCTGAGTAACTACACAGAGTCGTTTCAAACAACCAATTCCCTAAGATGACATTCCCTGATTATTCATGTGACAGAGATTCTAAATAAATCAAAACAACACTTTTCCCCCTCCTTCAGCAAGAATAATGGTACACATCCAAGTACTAAGCTTTAGCATGGCTTCCTCTATACTACAGAAAGCCAAAAGCACAAGCTTCAGTAAAACTAGCAGGAAGAGTAACCGTCTCTCATTATGCTTAGATAACATCTCTAACTAAAAGTTAGACCAATGTTTACTAACCATGGAACAAGTTACATTTTTTTCTGTTCAGACGAGAACCATAATATTTACCTTTGATAGAATAACAAAATTAATCTAGCACAAAGAAAATAAACAATGTGGTCAAAGAGAATGGTGTGAAAAAAGGTGTCTTGTGGGGGAAAGAAAGGAAAAAAAATTGATCCAATACCTTTAGGACTAACAAATCATGGGTGCCATCTTGAAGCGTTGTTCCATCCTCCTTCATTAGTCTTATGTAGGCCATTGCAAAATTCTTTTCTCCTTTATCTTTAGCTGCAAAGCAAAATATTTTCAGTTGGCTATCCATCAATGTATTAAAAATTCACTCAAGTAAAAATTCCCTACTTACATTCTTGAGATGACCTGTGTCTGAACATGAAGCGCAGGTGTATCCTTTGCATGTCTTCAATAGGGACTGCTACCTTTTGTAAAATCAGAAAATAATCAATAAATTTATGGGGGGCAGAGGGGGAAGGTGATTTCACATGTAATGAGCTCCTATTTTAGAATAAACAAGCACCACTTCTGCTGGCCCCACAATGCCTTTCACAGATTTAAAACTATTGAACCTGATCAGAGTAGCAGAAGTAGTGGCTAATGAGCAGTTATCTGTTAGACATTGCTCAAAGTCTAGCACCACTAAAGACATGAAGCACTAAACCCAGTGAGTTAAAGCACACAGGTGCTTTTACGTTAGAAAGTAAGTATAGCGCAGTCTTATTGCTTACCCTGTTAACCATAAAGAATTATGCAACACCTCTGCACTATGAAACTTCATTTCATATACATAAATTGATGACCAATTTAATAAACAGGTGAAAAAGGTATGAAAATTCTAGCGAAATAACTTAAGTATATTTTGTGATTAAATTGTTTCAAAGCCTTGAGATGAATACCAAGAACTTGTGAGTGCTTTATTCTTAAATTTAATTGTAACAACTATGCAATAAAAAAAGACCAACTGCATAAGAAAAAGCACAAGTTTTTATATTATCAAGTTTATAGTTATGAAACTTTAAAGACTTATACCCTTTTGTGTTCATTCACAACTTCCCTTTACAAATCTTACTACGTAACACTCCTTCGCATTAACTACGCTTTTCAAAAGGACCTACTGTTCATGATTCTGTATAAAGTCTGAATTACAGGATAATTTTTAAAAAAAATTAGTACAAGTAAGCAAAAAAACCAAAATAGGTCAATGTTTTCAAAACAACAAATAAGCTTCCATTCCAAATTATACTTCTTTTCCCTCCCTATCCTGCCCAATCTCAACAACAGACCTTAATGTAATAATCGTGGGCTTGTCATACATGGCAATACTGTCTTCAAAAAAAAAAAAAAGGTCATGCTTGCTAACAAGCCTGGGATGTTTTATAAGAATTACTTCTGGATATTTTCCAAAGACATTAAAGCTAGATTAGATAATTATTGGTGTGTCCTTAAAGAAATCCAAGACAGTTTTTTCCTCTTTAAAATTGTAATTTTGGGGGTGGTGGTAGCAGGTTTTGTTTTGGCTTTTGTTTTGGTTTTGTTTGGGTTTTTTTAATTATGCAATTGAAGCTCCTCATCTCCAGTGTTTAACCACAATATTTCATCTTTGATGAGCCATGTTAAGACATGAAGTTATCTAAGATGACCTCATTTGTTTTGCTAAACAAAATCTTAACACAATTTTCTAGGCCAAATTTTAAGCCTCACTAATCATGTATCGCTAATAACTAATGTATGACTAAGGCTCCATCCTTCTAGCTGTATTCAGAATCAAGTTATTTTTTAGAAAAAGCTGATGCTGTGCAACTGTTCTGTGGGAGGTACCAAAAAACAAAGAGAAAAAAGCAAAAGTATCTACACCATACCTTTAACGTTTCCATCCAACGTGGCTGTTTGACCTGATAGTAAAGAACCGATCTATATTCACTCACGGGTTTGTCTCCTGCTCCCAAGCAAACAGCATTCTTACAAAAAGAAAGGGAAAAAATTAAAAAAAAAAAAAAAAAAACAAGACAAAACACAGTGCTTAGCGACTCATTAATTTCTGTTAAGTTTTTATGGCTTGAGCAACATGAAGGACAGGAGCAAGTACCGAACGAGAGCCTCCCCCGGCTGAGGGCAGCAGCTTTACCTCAGCGCCCCGCCGAGACCCGCGCGAGACCCACCGACCGTTGGCCACCTGGCGCGAGCCCCCTCCCGCTTTACCCCTGCGAGGCGGCGCTCGCGGGGCTACGGAGCCATGGTGGCCGCGGCACCCCCGAGCTTCGCTTCCCGCCCTCAGCCGCGCAGCCACGGCGTCCCCGGCTCCACAGCGGCACCCGGGAGCTGGGCTGGGCCAGCGCCAGCCAGGTAAGGGCGCTGGTCCGGGCCTCCGCGTCCTCATAAACCCGCCAGGGCGGGGGGCGCGGGGCGGGCAGTGCAGAAGGGACGGCTGCTGCCTCTGAGGCGCCTGGCCTCGGCCTGGGAGCTGAGGCAAACCTTTCCCCGGGTAACAGGCCCCACGGCTTGGACGAGGCTGCCCCAGCTTGGAGCCTTTGGGGATTGGAGACACTCCATGAAAGCTAGAGGCCATACGGTGCCTGTCTTTAACAAGCAGGTTTCAATTTGGATATGGCATCATTCAAAATTAAACAACAATGAAGGCAGCAGAGAGGAAGCATTAATATGAAGATACTGCATTTTCCAAGCCTCTGAACATAATGAAAATAAACATTTTCCATAATTATACCAGACCTACCCATAGATTGCATTTTACAGGGGTTACACAGTAGGGTTTAAGAAGAGCTGAGTGATGAACATATATAGACTTAATTTCTCTTCTCAAACTGAGGAACTTAAGTAACCAAGGCATCATCTCAATTAGTACAAGAAACACACAAAGTAAAAATAATCTAGCTTTATTATTCCATTTGTTTCTCCATTTACTTTAAAATACTATTATTCCAGCAGAATCTCGGAAGTGTTTGGCTGCCACTTTGGTGACCTCCAAACTAAATGTTGGAGAATAACCGATAGTATGCCCTCCTGCATTTTTTCAACATTTAGAGTTTGCCATTCTCTAATGACTATCACAAATAGCACAGATTGAACTTGAAGTTTTGATCAAGTTCAAAATTTTTTGTAACCCAGGAATTGTTTTAGTGAATCTATGAAGATATTTGGCCTACGTCCATCTTTCCTGGCTGATTGCAGTTGAGGATTGTACATGCAGAGCAACTACTAATGCTGATAATTGAAGAAGTAAGATCATAGAATCATAGAATGGTTTGGGTTGGAAGGGACCTCAAAGATCATCTAGTTCCAACCCCCCTGCCACGGGCAGGGACACCCTCCACTAGACCACGTTGCCCAAAGCCTCATCCAACCTGGCCTTAAACACTTCCAGGGATGGGGCCTCCACAACCTCTCTGGGCAACCTGTGCCAGTGCCTCACCACTCTAACAGTAAAGAATTCCTTTCTAACATCTAATCTAAATCGACCCTCCTTCAGCTTAAACCCATTACCCCTTGTGCTGTCACTACGCTCCCTCATAAACAGTCCCTCACCATCTTTCTTGTAGGCCCCCTTCAGGTACTGGAACGCCGCAATTAGATCTCCCCGGAGCCGCCTTTTCTCCAGGCTGAACAAGCCCAACTGTCTCAGCCTGTCCTCATAGGAGAGGTGCTCCAGCCCTCTGATCAGCTTCGTGGCCTCCTCTGGACTCCCTCCCACAGCTCCATGTCTCTCCTGTCCTGGGGCCCCCAGAGCTGGACACAGTACTCCAGGTGGGGTCTCACCAGAGCAGAGTAGAGGGGCAGGATCCCCTCCCTCGACCTGCTGGTCACACCTCTTTTGATGCAGCCCAGGATGTGGTTGGCTTTCTGGGCTGCAAGCGCACACTGCCAGCTCATGTTGAGCTTCTCATCGATCAGTATCCCCAAGTCCTCCTCAGGGCTGCACCAACACCTTACCAAGCATCAGACCTGAAGCTGAAGTGCATGAAAGAAGCAAACATACTAAATTCTCTACTGGAGACACAGATTAAACTAACCCTATACAGGCTACACTAACTACTGCAAAGGTGCATTTTTCCTGCTGAAAATCTGGTGAGTCTTACAAGCCTGCTTTAAACACCAGGATGCCTTGTGACAAGAAGGGTGTGATGCTGATACCTGAAGATGATTCGTAAGGCCTGGTCAGAGTGATTTAACTACCGAAAGGTATGTCTCATCTGCCCGAATAGAGATATTTTTTTTTTTCCAAGGTTTTTGCACCAACTTGTTTGAATGTATTTGGTGACATTCACTTGGAACAAAAGACCTTTTACTTGCAACAGTAAATCTGGTGCTAGCTCTTCAGCTGAAACTAGTTTGATACCTAAGCAGAGCCAATGAGTTTCCTGTTTAGTGAACATAAACCTGCTTTGATTCATGGATAATTAGAAACATTAATATAAATTCATGGGTTTGAAAGTTTTTGGAGGCTAAAAGGAAAAAACAGTTTTTTGTTGTTATTGCATTGAACAGCATTGCAATTAACTCCTCAAAATTGTTGCTTAAACACGTCTAAGGCATATTATCCACAGAAAACAGACATGATTTGAACATACATTTCAGGTCATAGACACAGGGACAAATCTACTTTCTTGTAGTATTTGGAGAAAGGATGTATCTGCAGAACTGAACATACATGATTATTGGAATACAGGATTTAATGTGTTTCAATTGGTTAATTTCTTCAAGGAATACTTTGGTATATGTATTTTAAGCATATTATCTGTGAACAGACAGAATAGAGGTTGCTGAAGTTGATTTCACAACAGACTTAACTGCTGTACGTGCAAGTCATGTGGTTACGTGTTTTCATAGCTATAGGCAGCGTTTTGTAATCAGGGTTACAATTTGTTGGGTGTACTCTAAGCATTACGTGGGTTTAGGATTTTCTTTGTTCAAGCTTTAAAGTTACATTTTAGGTCAAGCAGTTAATTGTAGTTCATAAACAGATTTCAGCAAGTCATGAACCACAATGAGTTACTCCATCGTTATTTTATGTCAAGAAGCATCATTATGATTTCACCCTCATGATCACAGTACTGATTTAGTGAACAAGTAAAGGAAAAGGCCAGAAAACCCCCTGAATACTGAACTCGTGTTAAAACCCCTAAGAAAAAACAAAAATTCCTCAAAACAGAAATAGATAAGCAAAAAGACACTGTAAATATTTAGGTTGCACATGTACAGCATCCACACTCCTCAGTTTAGTTATTTGCCACGTGCTTCATTCAAGGGACAATGACACAGTCTTCCTGGCACAAATTAAGGGTTTGTTACATAGCAGAAAGGGTACTTCTAACATTTTAATGTACAAATTGCATTCCTCTGGGAATTTCCACGAGAAAAAACATAGAGTAAGAATGCAGTAACTGTCAGAGACAGCAGTTGTTCCTTGGCACAGCTAAAATAGGTCATTCAATGTTATTTCTCATTACAGTTTTACACAAGACATTTATAGTACTGTAATAGATACGTTACTTTAAACATCATAAAACTTATCAGTCATAAGATGTCACAAGATGACGCAAGTGAGGGAACTGCAAGTTTTTGGTATTTTATAAAAATTTATAAGTTTAAGGCTTACTTCTATAATTTAACTCGTGTTTCTGTGTCCATCATAGATAAAAGAGAACTTACTGGCATCACTTTTCCTTCTTCATCACAGACACACATTATCACTTCCACATTTCTTTGGGTTGTTTTATTGTATTTATCAAAATCTCCATACAGCAATGTAATATAAATGTCATTTCTTATATCTCCTAAAAAAAGAAATGGAAAGGTTAAAAATCAATGAAAATGCTGTGAGAGCATAGGGTCAACTGAACTTCACAAAAGTACCTCTTTTTCTACAGTGAAACAAATAAAAATGTCTTATTTTCTATCTGAACTTAATTTTTTATCTCTGTTATTCTTAGCTAAGAAGATATTATGAAATGATGTGAAAGGAACCAGCTGGGAGTCCTCCAAGTGACTTGAAGCAATTCCCGTCCTGCACTGACACCTGCTGGTGAGGTGATCGATGATGCCATTACTGATTTTTCCCCAAATACACAGCTCTCTTTCTAGAGGGAGCTTCATATTTTAATTTTGTCCTGTGAACAAATTAATGACTTATTTTAAAAGAAGTATCGAGATTTGAATTGAAGGGGTTGGGGTGTGTGTTGGTTGTCTGTTTTTAAAAAAGAAGCACTGCAGACAGAGAGTGACATTACTTGGAAAATATCTCACCATAAATCTCCCCCCCTCCCCGCAAATAATCAAAATATTGTAAACTCATGTCTTTATTATTATTAAAGGACAGTGATAAGTTACAATAAAAATAAGGTTAATTTAAAATTCAAGTAAGCATCCACCATAATCTATTTATAAGAGAAGAAAACTGTGTTCAAGGAGCTGGGATTATCCCTCACTGTCTTGATTTTATTTTTTCTATTTAAGTACTAGAAAATACTTTCCAAGGATTTCACGACTTTTATATAAGCCTCTAATATTGGAATAAAAGTTGCTATGAAGAGTGAATTCTAAAGAGCCTCTGAGTTACCCATTACATAAGTAAATAAGGCTGCAGCTGATGCTCATTAACCTCAGGAATGAAAAAATCTATTCCTATTACAGAAGCAAGCACCTCCTACCTGGCATGATTATTTCAGGAAATCCTAGCTTTCTAGCAACAACTGTGGTTCTGTCTACAAGATGTGGGTAGTCCTTCCTAGTTTGAATCACATCTCCAACAAGCATTTTCACAGTTACCCAGAGACCTAGTAAGAGAAGAAAAAAAAAAATACATTACATTTATGGTAAGGAGAAAAAAAAAAACTTCAGATGATTGCCCCTTCTACCCACCAAAACAGTGATAAGAATTCATTTCCCCCACTTCCTTTAGCTGAAAGTAAAACCTCTATAATCCAAAATCGTAGCTACTAATTTAAATATTCTCCAAGATTCTGCAGCAAACTCACAATTCTTCACTTTGAGCTTCAACGTTGACCCACCTCCATGGTGGTGCTACAGCTCTAACATAAAAGCCTTTCTCTAAAATGTAAACAATATAAATTGAAGTTCCACAGAAAGACCTCGTTACTTAAAAAAAAAATCTACTTTACCTTGTCCACCACTGTCTCCTTTTGATGCAGTGACTTTGCTTAGGAGACTGTGTAAAAAGTCATTCTCTGCCACTACCCTGCAGGAAAAAAAACAATGACTACTAGAAGTGCTAGATGTATCAAACACCATTCAGAACACAGATGACAACCAGCCTCAGTCCTCTTTGCTCTACTTGACCTTACTATGATACATTCTGTAATTTCATTATCTCTCACTCCGAGTTGCAGACCACTCACATTAAGCTTATATGTACACTGAAGTGAAAAAGATTAAATCAACAACTTAACAGCATTTTGTGACAGACTGACAATATGAAAGCTTATTTTGCAGGAACACACAGCATGAATGCATTCACCAACATGCCAGTCCAGTCTACTTTCCCTGACAAATGAGTGAACTTTGAATTTTTTTCAGCTACTTTTGAAATTGGAAAGAAATTCTCACACAACAAACATGTTGGATCAAATTGTGAACAAGTGAAATAATAAACCAGTGTGTCATACTTGGGTCTTTCAGAATTAAATTCATTCTCCATAGTACATAGCAGCAGTGATACGCAGAATGCACAAACACGTTTCCAGTGAATACTGGCATTTGATCTGCAAGTAGCACATTTTTAGGCAGCTAGTCTGGCATTTCTTTTGAACATTATTTTAACGTATGACAATTCAACTACTTTTTAACTGAAACTCAATTTTTACTCAGATTTTTTTCAAATTCAGACCAGAACTAAGCACACAAACTAGTAGTTATCCATACTTGTAAAACTTACTGTTGAGTATGTATAACTATTGAACTTGGTTTTCATTAAATAGGGCATGGTACCAGCTGTCTGAAGGAGCACATCTGTCAAAATACACACTCATTTAACATGCTATGTAACCCTTGTCAAGCTTCAAATGCTTTTTAAAGGGATACTTAAATAATTGGTGCTATTGCAACATAAAATTATTAAAAGGAAAAACTCTTTTTTCTTGAAACATTTCACAGATTGGTACAGCCAAAGAGATGTAGAAATATTCATGCCTATAAAAAAAGATATTTATGACTATCTTACGGGTGAAAGGGAATGAAATGCTGCTTGTCTTCATCACTTTCTGCTTTTCCTTTTATGATATCTGTAATATCCATAACTAGAAGAGTAAAAGAAAAATCATCAAAACATATAATAGCATTGCAAAATATTTCATCTTATCTATGAATAATGTGCGTTAATGTTCTTGTACCTCAAGTTAAATATAGATTTTTCACTAGCAAGCAGTGTAGCTTAATAGGGATAGATTTATGGGGCAGAACATTTAGTGCAAAGTCCCCACTACAAACATGGTGTTGTGTAAAGGGAGAATTACTTCAGTCTAGTTTTGGTCTAATGCTGTGAATACAGGTTTGAGTGTATTGGTGGTGCTCTGGGGACATAATTGTTGGTTTTATTTCATCTGCAAGAAATTCTGTTATTATACCCTGGTACTGTGCTTTGGTTTGCACTGCATAGCACTAAGTATGAATTATTAGAAAATTAAATTCAAAAGCACATTTCTGACCTGAACTAAAATGCTAATGTAGGTGCAGTCTTTATAGACTTAAAAAATTACATATGGAAGATAGTTGATATAGCTATTTTGTATTCTGACACATCTTGGTAGAGATTCTCCAGTCCAAGGTGAGCAAGCATCACTAAGGTCCTGCTTCAGATAAAGCACAAGGAGACATCAGTTACCTGCCACTCCAAAAGGCCGCCTTAGTCCTTGTGTGTATTTCTTTGAGTTACTGTCTTTGAGATCCATCCTTCCAACTCGGACTATTTGACAAACTAAATAAATTTTGTCTCTACTAAGGTCTTTATTTCCAAGATCCTAAGATATAAACAAAACAGAATTGAAATATTATTTGGAGAAGAACCAAGTTGTGAAATTTAAACAGGACCTCCAGTAATAAGTTGGGCCTCAGTAATCAATGGAAAACAAACAAAACCAAACAACTGAGCCCACAGAAAGGATGAAAAATCTGACAGTTTAAAGAAAATGTAAGGTAAGATAGAGAAAATAGTAGCAATCAAGAGGTACAGCAGATATAAAATATCATCTGTAAACATATGAGGCAGCAAATTGATTTGAAGAAGGGACATTGAAGCATTGTCACTACTGAAGCATTGTCGATGCCTTAAAGCATTCAGTGACTGGTCATCTTGCTCTGTTTCTAAGATTACTTCTGCTTCCTTCTTCATCTTGCTCAATCTTCAGGAGTTCTGATAGTTACCACAGAGAAGAGACAATCCTGTTTGCAAATACAAAGTAAGGTAAACTGGAAAACACTTACCGTGAACACTACTTTAAGATTGTTGAGCATATCAATTTCCTTTGGAAAGCCTCTACTCCCCCATCTCACCAAGTAGTTCTCACTGTTTTGAAGATAAATATGTTATTGTCATGTGATTTAAAAATTCTTCCCTTTCACAGTACATTAAAAACCACAGTACATAACAAAGGTTGCATAACAGACAATAGTCTGTGGTAATTGTTTAAATCTAATATTAGACTAAAAAGACAAGAATAATGCTATACAAAATACAATCAGTAAATTTGGAAAAGTAACTCAAATGTAAGACAGAATGGGACCTTTTTTGGAGGAAAGGTTACCAGTCTGTTTGACAGGAATACTCAACAGAATCGTAATTTATCTTAATTAAATTACTCCCATTTTGTCCCCTTCCCCCTGTTTCAGCACTTTACTCCGGACACCACAACATTCCCCATCAAGAACGATCTCTTAACTCTGAAGTGGTCTTAGGCTTCTACAAAATTCTCAAGTGTTCAATCCAGGAATTACTTATCAAACTATCTGGGATCCTTTACCCTAGAATTCTTTAGTAGCTGCCAACAACTACATCTGTCCACCCTTCCCTTTCCTTTTTGTTTTCATCCTTTCATTTATATATTCTCTGTATTACTAGCATGTTGGGAACTATTTTACTTCATTTTGGCTAGCTCCTTTTTTTGCTACTCTTTTGCAATAAAAAACAAGCTTACCTTATAACTGTTAATTTCTGTGGATCATATAGTGACATGAAGAGTTCTGCATCCTCTCCAATGCGGCAAACAAAATTCCGCACAAAGACATATAGGCTGTGGGTAGGGGATGAAGACATTCGGGAGTATGATGCATAATCCGGTTGATCCTTTGACTACTCAGAAGGAGGAAAAATCATTAGCTAGATCCATGAATTATAACTGTGGGATACTACAAGCAGTTCCAGTTTTTATCATATGCACCAGTTAATCTTAAAAAGTCATAGGAAATTTGGATAAAAATACTTGTTTTTCCAGCAATTAAGCATTGCCCTGTGTACACATCTGAAAGACATTGCTTAATGCAGACATGACTAGCAAGTAAGTTTCTGACCCTCTGCAATGCTCCATCAGGTGTATCAACATCCTTTTCTACTACGAAGCTAGAAAGTTAGCAGGTTAAAAGGCGCAGTAATGACATAGGTATGGAAGATCTCACCTTCCCCTCCAGAGCCTTCACTGTATGCAAGAAGATAAAAAGCTCAGACTGGGTTCTTCAAAACACTGCACCCGGACTAGGGAGCTACCTCCGTGTGCAAATAATGAAAAAGCTGATTACAGAGACACCTTAAAATAATCTGTTGCAGTACTTATGTGACTGACTTACTCATAGTAAGAACTTCCTTTGTATGAATTCGAAGCATATTATATCCTTTCCAGGTAGGTGTCTCCTTTTAGTAATGGAACAGAGATTACTTTATATCACATTTATTTCCAAGGAACACAGTAGTTAAGCTGTTTATCCTCCCTTCACCTCCAGAAGCCTTCCTTTCTTGAAAAATCTTTGCATTTACGCAGCTTTTGCTTTACCTATTAAACCGTCTTTATCTCAACCCATGAGTTTTCTCACTTTTCTGATTCTCCCCCCCATCCCACCAGGGGAGTGAGCAAGTAGCTGTGTGCTCCTTAGTTGCCAGCTGGGCTTAAAGCACAATACTGCTTCAGGAGAAGGGAGTTGGACTCAATCCTTATGGGTCCCTTCCAACTTGAAATATTCTGTGATTCTAAGACTTCCATGTCTTAGGCCAGTTCTTCAGCCACTGGGCAATTACATAAAGGGTGAAATATTATCACCACTTCTAAAAAGGAGATAAAGTATCAGACTGTCACTACAGAGGCAAGCCTACAAGTCTGTAAGACATGATTTTTGAATTCAGGATATAGCAGAAAGCCTACTATCCACATCATAATGGGGTTTCAGTATGCTAGGAACACTAGCAAAACAAAATACACCTCTTTGAAGAGGAGACAAATAACACATGCTGAGATCAGGACACAGCTGAGCAGGTTCACAGACTTAAAAATAGACCTCTAAATTCTACCTACATCCCATTTTAACCACTCAGAAACAACAGTCTATTGCAGACTACCAAGTTTAGTGTTCTTTATATTGTCAGTTAATTGCATTTTGATGTCTGGGAAGCAAGATTTATTTAGTGACACTGATGAGAACAAGTCATAAGGTGTTTTCCAGTGATTTGTCATGGGCATTATGGAAGTGTCATGACAGCCCAACTGTTTTTTTGTCAAATGCTTTATTACTTTTTATAACTTGCTTTATTACTGTTTACTTTCTCATGAATGAAGAGCCCAATATCTTACAACAGATTTAATGTAGAAAAAGGTTAAGGAAGCATAGTCACTTGCTTTGCATTTTAAAAGATGACATTTATGCATTTGTCTGCTTTGCTTAGGCACACTAACTTCTGGTGTCCACAAGATAATGCTGAATTCACCTGAGTTCCTCTTTAGTGAGCTTAAACTCTTCACCTCCATTGACTAACAACAGCAACATACAGCAAACAACTAGTATTGTCACAAGATCGTCTAAAGAAAAGAGCTTTGAGTAGTCATAGCTTGCAGCCTGAGCTCCGAGTATGTAACTCTTCATTATGCAAATCAGCCTATTGAGTAGCCCACAGATGGAACAAGGACATATATTTCCATTTAGGAATCCAAAAATGGATTGAAAACCAGCTTTAGACCCAGGCTTTAAGCCTAGCCCACAGCCTGAATCCAGTGCACAAATGCTACTAACTCAGTTTGAGGCTTAGCCATATTGATAACACATGAATGTGAATCTACTCTTAATTAAAAGTCAGAGGCAAAAGTTTCCACCAACTTTTACAGTAAAAGTTACATCCTTCAACCATTGTACTGAGGTTTCATTTTGATTTTAGCAAAGGAAGCATTAAGTTTGGCCAGTTGTTCCTACCATTTCCTCCTTAATTCGTTCAATGATTTTATTAGTTGCTTCTTCATGTGCATGAAATAGACTGATGACACTGGTTTTATCTGGATCCAAGATATTTCCATCTTCATCTCTAACTATTAGATCTAGCTCAAGTATTCTGTGAAAATACAAAGGGCACAATGGCAGGGTTATTTCCTTCTATAAAAATAAAGCTTTGAAATGTAACACACAAGAGCTGCTTCAAGTTTTAAAGCAATAAAGTAAGTTTAAATACATGCAACAGTATTTAATTGAAGAAAAATTTAACTAAACCCCACAATTTCCTTTTCAAGCTATTGTACGGTATTTATGCATTTTAGCATTTTATAGTAATGTCACCAAAGCATTTAAATGTCTATCACATAAACCAGATTCACCACGTTCAATGACTTAAAGCAGACTTCATCTCTTGCTTTTTAACGTATAACCTTTATAATCAGGATGCGTAGGTTTTTCCTGTTACTTTCTGCTTTTATGTTGCTCTCTCACCCTCCCAGTCCTGTTACTTAGCTAACTACTGTGTTCTGTTCTCCTTTGGTCTCATACAACTAATGCCTTTTTTCCTTGTGCTCTTCCTCCCCCCAGCCTTCTTCTCTTCTGCTCCCCTCCCCCCCCGCCCTGCTTCTTTGATCAGATTCAAAGTAAAATCTGTCTTGGAGTTACTATTCAGGTCCACGTATCCTGCTACGCTATGTAGTCAAATAAATTGTATTCTTACAGAAATCTGCGCATCCAAATCACAGTGAACAAGTTAAGAGTTTCATAACACTACGTGGTCATTGTTTATGTCTAGCCACAGGTAGCTGAAAACTTTCAGCTGCTTATAGGCCTTCAGGCCACAATAACCACAGTCACTTGCAATAGCTAAATACAGTTTGTAAGCAGATTCCAATACTATAAAGATTTGTTTGCCAAGCTCTGTCTCCCTTTATCAGATGGTGGAACACCGCTTGACCCCACATAACTCCATTTTTGCCAAAAATGTGTTGTGTTGCTCTGACTTTTCATTAGCAGGAAGCAGACAAGCCATTTTGTCAAGTAACTACTCTATCCCTGGTAGTTTCACTTCTATTACCGAAACCAGAGTTCTGCCTGGAAATTCCCTAGTAAATTGAGGAGGGGTGGGTGTAGGGTGGTAGTGTGGTGCCTTTAGCAAAGGCTCTGCACACTTCAGACTTTTTAGACTTTTGCTATTCATCCACCACACTAAGGTGTCTCAGCACCACTTTTGAAGTGGTAGCATAACACTACTAGAGGCAGGCTGTGTTTGTGAAGGATGGATGAGTTTTGGGTCCCGAGTACACTGATGTTTATGTGTATAAAAGTACAGTTATCTGACCTCAAATCTTCACAGTTGACAAGTTCATATATCTATAATTCACAAATAAATTAATGTTTTGAGAAAGTGATTTGCTATGAGAAGCCTCAACATGGTATCTACTATTATCACAGGAATAACAGGGAGAAGTTTGAAAAGTAAGATTCAATATGGCTACATCTCACATTAATGAGTTACAAAACTGCAAACAGGAAAACTTTACCATCATCTCTGTTCTAGCTGGGTGCTTTAAAATAAAACGTTGTTTTCCAGAAGCAACGTAGGCCACTTACTTGTTACCGTAGTCAATTTTGGAAGTGACTTTCTGTTTGAGTTCTTTGAGCTCATCTTTTGGCAAAGTCCCAGACAGAAGCTGTGACCGCCACTCCATTAAGTCATACATCATAGATTGCACCTGCTGGAACCGCTCTTTGTTATTTGTCTAAGATAAAAGAAAACAATAGGTTTTAAGCTCCAAGTCGAAGCGAAATATTGGTCTTGACAATTAAAGGATGTGTTGTATTTAATGTTAAATGATTGCAGGAGCAAGAATTAGACAAAGTACAGAGCCTGGCTTCCTGCCTCCTCTCATCCTACAAATTGTTAAGGACAGAATGTCCCATGTGACAGTAAAGAAATGACATGAAATTTAGGCAGTTTGTATGGAGATAGGGAATTACATTATTTTTGGTTTATTTAATTGTGCTGGTTTAAAAGGCATTAACTAAGTGTTATCACGAAAAAACGTTATAAAAGCAATTTACTTCTGTATGAGATACTGATAAGAGCATGCTGGGACCAACAACAACAACATTGATTGTGGTATTAATACATTTGAGAGAAAAGTGAGAGAATGCATGGAAGTCACTAAAGCAGTTCCAGTGTCATTCACTGAAACAAGGAAAGTGTTAATTGTTGACTTTAACAAGAGGAAGACTAAGAAGTGGCATGATCCAGAAAATATATTAATGAGGAAAAACTACACCATATTCAAGATTTATTTTCCCCAACAGAGAAAAAAGCAAAATCCAATGGCTGGAATCCTAGAGCAGTCAGTGCAAGTTGTTGAAACAGGTAATCTGTTAGAAGAGACTACTCAGGTACTAAAGAATTCACCATTTTTTGATACTTTTCCAGTCAACACTTCATGACTTTTTGGCTGTCAACAAGTCACTAGAATCAGTAGGGATTAATGTAGGGTTACAACATGCAAATGTAAAAAAATAGCCTTCTATTCTTAAAAATTAAAATTTTATCTCTCAGAGTTTTGTAGGCCAGGGACAGATATATTATTATAAGAAAGGTTTTGTCTCTTCATGAAGGATAGTTGAGGCCTACAAAAATATTTCAGGTCCAATGAAAATAAAAAGATAATTTCAAAAAACTCATTAATAACTTCTATGGTTCTATACTACACTGTGGGCATTACAAGCATATACAAGAGACCACCATGACTACAGGTTGCTTACTCACAGGGAACACAGATGCTGATGCAGTGCAGTGGCCATTTTCACTAATACCCCTGAATATTCATTGCACTTTTATGTATTGGTAAAAGTGCTCACTAGAAAAAACTATTTTTTCAAAGATGGAAAAAAACATGTCTTTAAGAAATGTAAAGTTATGATATTGAAAGTAGAAAGACTGACTTCTGAAAATTGCCAGTTGGTAATAGCTACATGCTACTGGTAGCCCTCGAACAACTTTTGTTCTAGCATTTCAACAACATGGTAAATCTTTATCAAACACATCTTAATTATGGTTGATACTCCTATCTTGAAACTACTACAAAGAACAATTACGGAAAATTTATTGTGTACAGGATACTCAAGGCTGAAACTATAGGCATGAAGTTACAGCACTCCTCAGCAGTAAGTCAGCCTTTTAATTTAAAGCCATTGAAGAAAATGGTAATCATCTAAGCAGTGATGAAGTAATTTCTTAAATCCTCCTATATCCTTCCCTGCATCTAAAAGACACTAATTTGAACAAGGTCTCAATATGCATAAATAGGACTAATTAATAGGCCATACACAGCATGCAAAAATGTCGTACCACATAGAGCTGTTTCCAGATGCTTCCCCATTCCCAGAGAGTAGTGGTAACTTCTTGAACTAAAGGAATTTCAGCAGGTATTGTATTTTCCGTATGTCTAGGAAAGAGAAGGAAATTTATTACATTGAAAAGGAAAAAGAGTATCTGAGTTTCATGGGTTTATATTATTGTTACTGTGTTTAAGGCATATAAATGCCTTTAAAATTCATTCTTTAGCAGACAAGATCCTTAATATATTAAAACAGTTAAATTCAATACCTTTTCTTTTCAACAGTAACTTCCTTGATGTGGATGAAAGATTTTGGAAATATTCCCTGTGAAGGAGAAAATAAATAATAAAAATCCACACTTATTATTGAAGAACATTTAGGTAACAAATGAGAGCTTTCCAAAACCTAGTTCTACCAAATTTTCTTCATAAAACTATGACTATAAACATAATCTATAACTGCTGTCTATCTAGTTTTCTGTCCAGATAGATGCAATTCTGTTTGACAGGCAAGTAATAGAAGTTTTGCTGTATCTTTATTTCTGTAAACACAGAATGCATAGGATTACATTTGTTCATAAGAAACACCATCTTCCACCCCCCTCCCCTCATCTACTCCCCCAGAAAACAGTACATACAGTTCAAATACAGTAAATAAACATTTTCTGTGTACATCAGCACCTACATTTCACGTTCTAGGAACAAAACGTAGTGTAATTTAGAGATCAGCTTCATTATCAAACCAAAGGAGAGATGCTGATACAGGATCATTGCATCGAGTGAAAGAAATGTTGAAAGAGAGAACATCACTCAGGATTAATAACAAAATAGCCATTGACATGAAGGATAGTAAACTCAAAGTTTACTTTGAGGCATAAAGAATGACGAACACTGTGCATAAGACTAAAATTGCTTTAAGAAAAAGGAATGGCCTTTCATTTGAAATACACAAAGAAGGGACACGCTTAGTAAAGCTGTAAACTCTCAGGCCTCCTAGGTGTATGTGGCATCACTGCAGTTGAGATGATGATCTCATTTTGTACTACCTAGGGCCATGCAGTAAGATGCCCAGCGAGATGTAGCAAAGGAGGCACCAGATTTCATGACATTCTCAATATTTATTTTAATTGACCTGTGTAGAAATTAAATGGTCACCAGACAAAATGATCTAATGTGATGTGTCCTTGCTCTACAACAGTTGAAATGTTTTAAGTCATCCTAAAGGAATGTTTGACCATCAATCTATCCATGGCAATCCTCACAAATCCTAGTGAATTTAGTCTTGGTGTTAAGTTAGGTTCTTCTTGGATTCTTCTGTATTCAATAACTGACATCCATATGTGACACTTTACAAAGCCTTTCTCTGAATTAGATTTCAACTTTTATAGCCATTTTCTTTTAGCACTGGATCTTAATCAAAACACAATCATGTCTTATCATTTCCACATTTTTTCATTAAGATTTATGTTCAAAAGAGTCCATGAAGAAGCAAAGTAAAAGCAGAAGGTCCCATTTGTAGTAAATTTAGTGAAATCTTAGTATATGAAATTAATAATACCCCTTAAAACGTTATGCATGTTGACCTTGAAGCCCTTTTGCGATATTAAGAATTGGTTAATAGGAAGTGGTTAGTTTAGGTAAATATTTTCCCTTTTTAGTTTTAGAATTATTAATTAAAATAAACAGCAGTAGCATTTTGAGCCAAAAGAAATGTCAAAGGAGTATTTAAGACACAGTTGTAGTATTGGGCAGGATGGGAGGATGGTTAGGCATTCTCTCATATCCACCCCAATTATTGCAGATCAACCAGCTGATAGTAACTACTTCAGGTAGCTTCCACTGAAATACTATGCTGCATCAAGAACTGATTGCGAACTACCTATCTGTGAACTAGCCTGGTTTCCACCTCATCTACGACAAGCTAGAAATGGAAGCAAGCAAATAAGGTGTACTATGCAGTTGTATTAGAGCTCATAGAATAGGAGAAACAACAGGTTGAAGTCTAGAGAAAACAATTATGCATAATTATCACAATTATTCATTCCTCCATCTTTTAGCATGTGCAATCATCGAACAATGAAGTGAAACAATAAATCAAGCACCTAATACTTCCAAAAGGAAACTAAAATGTTACTATCACATACCGTTTGAAAAGACACAAATCAGTTGCTTTAAGTTAATGCAAATTATTTCTAATACCTACAGGCCACTGAATACGAAATAAGAAAAAGGAGAAACAGACAACTTATGACTGTTCTGATTTTTTCTGATGGCATATTCTTTGCCAACAACTGTCCCTCTGCTCCCCAGATAATCCTTTTTAAGTGGCTGTGAAGGTTTTGTACATTCTTTCTCCAGGCTACAGAGAAGCAACTTCCACCAAACATTTTTACTGTAATATAGGCATGAGTCTTTAACTTCAAATGCCTTTGCAATGCTGCTCCCTAAAAAGATCTGATACTAAGAGCAAGTTTCACAAAATGCTTTTCTTTTCTAGAAAAGTGCATTTGAAACTAAAAAGTAATTCTCTTACTACTTAATTCAGGAGTCATCATACCTAGGGTAAAACTATTAATTTGTGGCTTTCCATCTTTAGGTATAAGAATACTGGCTTTTTTTGGTTAATATTATTTTTGTACATTAGGGATATATTTAAGAATTTAAGCTTGATGGGAGTTGTTGATATTGAATGTCGCCTAAAGAATCCTTAGAAAAAACTGCAGAAACAGACACATCTAGCAGCAAATTAATTCAAAAAGTTATTTTAAACAATCTCTTCATCAGTCTGTTAACCTGAAAACACGGTAATTTTTTCTTCATTGATCTGCTTCTCCCAGTCCTCACTTCTAATATTTACTAACATTGTCCAGGATAAATGTTGATCATTTATTTCATCTCCAAAGGAAAGCAAATGGAGATAACCGGCTTCAGAGATCAGAATAGGACTATCTGATAAGAGATACTACAAAACCCACTTCATAGGCTGATTCCTTAAAAATAGTCTCATAGGAATGAATAGCATGATCTTACCTCTGATCCTTTATGTCTTACTAGGTAACCCTTGTACCAATCTAAAAGGAAGGAGGAGTGCACTTAGTATGCTGAACATATGCATAAAAAGTAATATAAAAATATAAAAAGTAGTATGCATAATCAAGTCAAGGGTTTTGTTTCATATAAGAACCATCTAGCATAGGGTGTGTTAAAAATTAATAGTTACTTCAAAAATACATACATGAAAGTAAAGTGAATGTCAGGAAGCATATTTAGCATGACTTGCACATTAGCAAGTATGATTATACAGCCATAGTAAGTACAGATAATCTTAGACAGAATATAACACACATAAAGGTAGGATAAGCTGTTTTGTAACATAATATATAACACACATGTATCTTTCTCAACCAAGGTCGCTTATGATACTGGATAGTCCATGAAGCTCTTCCAATTGTGTTCTAGGCGTAGTATTAATCCACTACTGTACATGGTTGTTATACATCCAGCGTCCTTGACTGTAAGAGCAAGTCATCTTTCTGCCATGAGAAATTACAGCTTTTGGACCCAACTCAAATAAGCAGCTTCCTAGCTTCAAGTTAGAACCTCAAGAAAACAAAGGGCTATCATGGGGCTCCTGCTCCACTCATAACTAGAAACCTGAAAGAGTGCAGTATTGCAGTAGTGACAGTTAAAATACTAATTCAGACTTCGTTACATCTATATCCCAGTTAAGTCACAATAAACTTCTACAAAGAACAGAAAACAAAGAGTTCAACCTTACTAAATTACAGCAGAAGCCACGTCCACTGTGCACACATTCCATCATGAAACGTTACCTGCACAGCAACAGTATTCAACTCTGTTGAATCCTTCTTCTATTTCACTCCAAAGAAAGCACTTTCTGACTATAATTTCAGCAACAGATATTATCTCTTCCCTATCACTTTCTCTCTCACCATTTCTAACACAGCACAGGTATTTCAGCCGTGCAACCAAAGTGTTTAAAAAAAAAAAATCCCAAACCCCAAACAATACTGTGAGAAAGGTCATGTTAAAAGTCACAGGAGAATCACTGACCTCAAAGACAGACTCGGGACAGATTTTTTTTTTTTTCAAGCTTTTCAGCACTGGGATTTTTTCCCAGTATCTTCTCAACAATAAAATTGCAACTTACTTCTAAAACTGAATTATTTGCACACAGTCTCCAATTTTTAACAAAGCATGTAAAATCTATTTCATGCCATTTGCTGTGACAGCATGTGTATGTTCTGTGAATATATTTTGTGTATGCAAAACAAACTAAAATAGAACATAAAACGAGCGCAGAAAAAACCTGTTACTGTTGGTTACTCTTCAGCTGCAGCTGGCAGCATATTTTTAAGATAGCTGATAAGATAAGAACTTCCTTACTTGCACAATACAAAAGATTCCACTTCTTCATTGACAAACATATGTCATAAAGCAAACTATAACATAGTGCGTTAAGGGCAGATTCAGAAAAGACTTTTAGATAAAAAAATAACTCCATAACATCACCACTCAACTTGCTAGGCTGGGCTGACAACAAATATACCACAGGAATCGGAAACCTAAAATGCGGTTTCTGCAATTAACAAAGACAATATAGGGATGAAGAGGTTTCTGCTTTGCTAATGTATTTTTTCTTTACCAAAATGTTTAGAATGGAGACTTAAAGAATTATGCAGACCTTTCATTTTTTAGGAGAGGACACGAATCATTACTCATTACTTAGAGATGCATCTGTTGATTAGTAGTCTAATGAGCGACATCAATATTTTCACTGAAGAAGAAAAAAATACGCTTCTATGCTCCAAAACATTGGAGGTATGGTTTATCAGATGTTCTTCTCAAATACTTTGTTTCCATGCAAAACAACCCAGAGCTCTATGAAGTGGAATGGGCTGGGCTCAAACAGCTTCATGTTCTTTGCAGCCTTACGACCACAACATAGCAAGTATCTTGCAACACTGAGCTGTCTCTGTAACTGCATAATGCAGCAGTTGGCCTTTCTCTTTAACATAACTACAGGTAATAAGATACAGCTGACAGACAGTGGAAGTAGACTAAAGAAGATAATTTTACAACACATTTTGCCAAGCTTGAAGCACTTCATAATTTTTTAAACTCTTACCTGATCAAGAACATCACCGCAGATTGAAAATAAATTACTATTACAATGACATTTGCAGATACCAACTGTTAAGTTAGTAATAATAATTTCACCCTTACTGTGTTATACTAATAAAAGCTTAAGTAGTTCTGGCAGACTTGGGAGAGAATTCAGTAAGATTGTGAAGGTACAGAGGAATACACTATCACTACAGTATCGACAATGAATTCAACTTCACAGATATACAGAATTTTATGTTTGCTTATTCTTCCACTGCTTGCATTTATCGTACACTTATGCCAGTTGGTGAGCTATCTCCACATACTTGGACTTCTGCTGTTTGGCATGTTCAACAAGTTGGATAGTGTGTAGGTCAGCGTAATAGAAACGTTTCTGAAAACTATTTCGACATACTAGATTTCCATCTTATACTATAGTATGACTAGGGTGCTGAATATCTCCTAGCAACCAATATTTAATTGAGAGGCAAAAGTGTATTCCATTAAAACTTCAATCAAATCTAATGTAACTTCCATCAGGTATATTACAAGTGGGCACGAACTTCACAAACTCTAAATTCACCTTGATGACTTCCTCATTTGGTAATGGCTTCCCAAAAAACCCACACATACTGTAACATTTCTGATTTTGGGTCTCCAGAAAATGACTAGGTTCTTCCTCAAAATAAAACACCACCAACCATACAAATACAAGCATTAAAAAATTACTTATGTAACACAGGGAATTGCTATGAAGTAAGAGGATTAAAGTTACTCACACAGATAAACTTATAGCCTGAAGGCAACTGACTTACCTTCACAGGACTCCAAGATATGCACCACATCACCAATCTGTAGAGGTAGTTGTGGTATTCCTGTACCTTTGAAATTGTATATAGCTGAAAAATTAAAGGACAAAAATACTGGTTTTCAATACAGCCAAACACTAAAGTTACACTGAAAACCACACATGGTTACTAAGATTCTGATACTAGGATACATACACTGGAAAAAAACACACAGAACCATAATTCCATCAAGAAACTTCATCTGTTACCATTACTTAATCTCTTTTCTTATGAAAATGCAAAGGTGTTGAAAATGGCCAGTGCTAAAAAACCCCACCAAACCAAACAACCCCAAAAACCAGCATGTGTGTGAAAACAAGCTATTCATAACTGCTCTCCACAGGATTTAACAGCATCTATTTAGATGCAGGTCTTCAATATATATGTTTATTGTGCTGGAGAATTGTTAGCCTCTTGGTCTGACTAAGAATTTAAGTACACAGTTTACAGAAATTTATGGCGACGCAGGAGCAGCAGATTTTAAAAGTGTTCTCATCAGAAGCTTATCTATATGTGGTTAAGAAACAGCTAATTTTCAGAGAGAATTCAAGAAAACTCTTTACTAGTTCTTACATTCTAGGGCTACAGGATGTGGGCTGCTATGGTAAGCACTTGTTTCTGTATATTTTTTCTTCATAGGTTTGGTTATAGGCTTTTACAATAGCATTACAGAGTAGAAGTGGTTATTGGAACTAGTATCACACCGGGAAACTGATTAAAATACGTAAGCCTGAAACCGCAATTAAACTGTACAAGCAGGAACAGTACCCTAGGTACTAACCATGACCTCTGTTGTGCAGTAAGGATATCAGTTGGCAGGGTTTTCTTCCTTTTCTTATGACCACACGTACAGAGCATCCAAAATTGCAGTATTTTGGACTAGGGGAAAACTGAGCTAGAAAGCCGAGCCTGCCTCCAGTATATTCATTCCTGCATTCCTTTTGCTCCCAGCTCCAGGCTTTTAAAACAGGATATTCATCTCCGCTAGGCCAAAATGTATACTGGGGACACATGTTACTTAACATTATATCTAAAAGTCTCAAATTAATTTGTCTTTCATGAAAATGCCTAAGATAGGAGTGTAAAGCTAAATAGATTCATCTTCCTCACTTTTTCAAGTGTCACATAAATTGTGTTTCTTTTGCCATCGTTATATTCATTGTATGTCTGGAACAGAAATTGGAAGGAATTTCAGGTTTAATTAAAGAGGCTTATTGAACCAAAAATAAGAGGCCTTCCTACCAGTTCCTCCTCCTGATCGGGTAGAGCAGGGCTTGAATCATTAAACATAAAGGAGGAGCGGAAAAAAGAAAAAACACAAAACACACCACAAAAACCCCCAAACTTTGAAGTAAGGCTCTGCTGTCCAGATTCAGCCATTTTTTTCAAGAGAATCTTGGAAACATTTCCTCAGAGAGCTGCTCAACACAAAATTAAATTTAAATTGTAAATGTGCACAAGTAGATATGTAGTTATGTTCTGACTGGCTTCCTTTCATTAGTCTTGACACAGATTTCAAAAAACAGAAGATGGCAAACAACCCTTTGAAGTTATCATGACATTTAGAGATGGTTGCACCGGAGTGTTGGTGGGGGTATGTGTGTACTCTTACTGTTTTCCTGAAATGTCTATACAGATTAAGATTACTGTTAACTATTATATACTTTATATTTCAAAATATGCACAGTTGTATTTGTCTCAAAATATAAGATGCAAATTACTGAGTCATATATTCACATTGCATATTGGTTTTGCTCTCTTAAAAACTTCATTTAACAGCAATTAATATAATGAAAAGTGCAGTAACAAACTGACAAAGGAAGTGGCCATATCAGCTAAGACTTTTCTAAATGAGTAGGTGGAAACTTCATGAGATGTTACTGTAGAATTTGGATTGTTTGGTAGGATGAGTTTAACAAATTCCTTTACAAAGTTTTAAGCTATAGAACTATCCTGATATTTTATGAAAAGAAATTATCTCCCATATACCATTGCAAAAAAATCTATAAGCAATCAAACAGCCTAAAACCATCAGCTACATCCAGATGAATGATCTACAGCACCAGACAGTGTATCACATCTGCTAATTCTTGAATTATTAACTGTGAATGAAAATTTGACTATTATCCAGTTATACCTTCTGCCAGCTGTAACTGATATCATGTCTCTTACAAACTGTGACCCTCTTATATCACAAGTATCACCTCAGAGTTCACCAGTCAAGAGGAGGGTTCCCTTTCCTCCACTCTGTCAAGATCTTCAGGGTTTTGTGCACAGAAACATGTATTTTATTTCTTTCGCTCTTCAGAAGTCCTGTATGGACTTAAAGGTTTTTTGGTAGTATACTCAAGTTTTGGAGGTGGATTTTTTTGTTTATTTCTTTTGAGTTTTCTTTGTTTTTAAATAAACTCTCTAGCCAGCAGAAAGAGGCCCCTTCACGTCACTCTGAAGAACTTTCTACCACTCCACTCCCTGGCATCCGCTGTCCCAGCCATAACACAAAAGGAGACAGTATCCTTAGCGCACAGGAGGTGGCCTCCTCCAAGACCCCAGCGTTCATTCTAACTCCCAATAGCAATTACTGACCCCAGGAGCAACTGATGTCATGGCAATAAGATTAGTGGGAGAGATTTGGACAACTTATGCCCTCCTCAGCAGCCAGCATCAGGCTAAGGGGTTCCCATCAATAGCACATCTGTACAAAGATGCTGTCAGGTTCTCCCAGAATGGCACAGAGAATGCCCAGGAACTCCAGTCTTAAGACAGCGTTCCTAAATATGGTCTTTACAGTTCATTGAGAATACAGTTAGCTAATTTCCCTCAGATCTGCAAAGAATAAAAGCTATCTTTTTAGAATTCACTGTCACCTCAGTGGTAATTTTATAGCAGGACACATATGACATACAGAAAAACAAATAAAAAAACCCAGTGCAAAACTGCTTTACATTCCAGGTGTTTGTTTTAGCTCCCTCAGGAGATAAGCTGAAAGCCAGCACACCACCACAACAATACTGCTTCAGAAAGCAAGCCTAAGAAATACCAGGTCATACTGGTAACATAAAACATTTTCCAAACTGAACTCTGCTGAAGTACAAGTGGGCTTTAAGTTGTACCACAGGAAGATGGAAGTGATTCTCATCATTCCCATGAATCCTTTTTTGTTCAACTAAACACTACATGCTGCAAGGACAGTTACTCTAAGAAGCTTCCATGTCTAATTCTGCTATCACTCTCACGTATTCAGCCACCCAGAGCATAAGTGCAGACACCAACCAGTGTCCATCCCAGTAGCTAAAAATGAGCATGAAGAAAATTCCTATCTTTCCATTTAATTCCTGTGTATTTATTAAAGACAGAGTTGTTGGATATGATATGCATATTCCCCCCACTAAATATATTTGTGTGTATACTGTTGAATATACACATGCCTACGAAGCCTGTTTCATTAAGCCACATAGGTGTGTACATGTTCTCCAAAAGTAATGAAAATCTGTAAAGGACATTTCTTTTGACATTCCAAGACAAAGTAAATGAAACAGTCACTCTTTATTCAGAGTAGGATTCCTGTTAAAATTCAAACAACCACAGACTGAGACAGAAGCACAGTTAACATTTTATAATTTAAATTATCGTGTCCTCAATTTAGAAGATGAAAATTGGGAAACAAAATCATACTTTTTACCTCATTTGGGAACATTCACACACAAAATTCTCTAGAAAACTCACAGTAATCCAGGTAACAGAACCCCTTCCTCAAAAAGCTGGATTTCCTCAGTATTCGTGTACTTTAAATTCTTGCGATTCACAATTAGACTGTAAGTCACAATGGGACTGGTGAGCAAGGAAAATCCCACAGACCTGCAACACCGAAGCCATTTGTTATCCTAATCTTTCTACCTATCTTTCCTGCCTGTTTTCCTTCATGTGAAGTCCCTGCCCTGTTCTTTATAACAAATACAAGCATTACCTTGTTTCATTTTTAAGACTCACCTTTTAGTAAAAAGCCATGTTTCAAGCTGGTTTCCTTGGCTACTTTCCACTTGAACAGACTTTGAAAAAACTTTCCCAAGGGATAGCTTTGCTGACCCAGCTCTTAATTTCACTTTACCACAATGGGAGGACTATCTCTGATGTCTGTTTAATAGCTCATGAAGTGTTTTGCATATTCAAACAATTTCTAATGAATAGCCTTGGCAAGAATCCCATTCCATTTTATTTTTGAAATATTACAGCTCTACTTTTATGAGTAGTAACATAAAAGTAGTCCATTCTTTCCTTACAGATCAATTCTTTGTGTTCAGTTACCATTTTCTTCTGGTGAAAATAGTGCGAAATTACTCGGCAAGGACACTGACAAACGTCACGTGAAAATATTATGCAGACTAACAGAATTTCTTGACTTCTAGAAAGAAACCTAAAACATTTGTGTTCTAGTGTTCTGAGTTAAGGATCTCCCCTTAAATCTCACAGAGGAAGTGTGCTGTAAGGAACATGACATGGATGCAGTTCTAATGAATATTTCACAGGTCAGACACATGTACCAAAGCTCAAGGTGGGCTAGAGGCTAAATTTCATTTACTGCAAATCATGCTTGGCAAAGGGTAACTCTCCAGTTCTTAGATAACAAGCTGTTATCTCAGCTAAGAATTGAATACAGATTTCTTCATGTGCTTAACCCTTGGGGCCAGGTGGAGGTTTTAGCTGACTTGAGCTACTTATTTGCCTTCTTAAACACAATAAAGCCAGTATAAGAACCAGGAAGTTCTAACATACCCAACTAGTTGTATCGAGATACTGTTTCTGACTCTACCTTTTCATAGAAACTAGTAGCACGGTCATTTTCCTTAGAAGTCTTTATGAAGAACAGAGTAGTTAACTGTATATTTTCCTTTTCATGAAAGATTGTAGCTAGAGAGATTCCTTTTCCAGCTTTGGCTTCATCTTTCTTCAGTTTGCCTTCTCCAGTGAGCTATACTTAATGAGACTGCTGCTTGTTTCCCAAGCAGCTAGAGCAGTCTGTTGGGTTCAGGGGGTGCATTTCATGGAGTAGGCACCCTACCCTAAAGAAAGGTCTGCCTCCCTTACAGCTCGATCTATTTAGATTTCACAGAGATGTAAAATACATTTTTTCAGCAGATGAAATCAGACAAACCGGTCATAGCCCTCTGCACTCAGGCTGAGCATACACTTTTCTGCAGTTTCAAAGAAGTCACCCACTCCTCTCCTTCCCCCAATTTATGCTTCAAATCAGCAAATACCCACTTTCAGATTCAACAGTACAGGAGTAAATCTGACACTTGAACTTCACATGCCAGCATAATATTGCACCAGCTTGTAACTTTTTCACAACTGTGATGGCTTCCTCAAGGAAACGAACACTTTTCATCTAGTACATTACTAGGAAATTGCCATCCCAAGCCACTAGCCTACCATGACTTTTCTGTCTTGTATCATCCATGAAAGTAGCATACATTTGTGCTGGGAATGCTTCAAGACTAAGAACAAGCTTCATGTGTAAAATCAGGAATATGGTTTCCAAGTGCAAAGCTGAATATCAGCTCTCTGGAGTATCCTATTTAATGAAGTAAAATACAAGAGTGGGCACATAGCCTGCTTTCTACCATAACCAAGGGATTGTGTGGTTTTCCAAATCCACTCAGCATACTACTGCTCATCCAAAGAAGGCTGGGCCAAACACTCCCAAGCTGAAACTCTGCTCATCAGCAGAAACTGAAGGTGTCAGGCATGCTTCTAATAAGACTTAGAAATTCAACATGAGAATCATTCATCAGACTTGAAAGCAAAGATTTCTGTAAACACAGAAGACAAAATAACCCCACACGGTCAAAAAGTTTCCAGTCTGTATTATTGCAAAAGCTTGTCAACTTCCATAGATTTATGTCTCAATAGACTCAGTTTGCCCGTATTTCTTATTTTCCCCGAGACACAACAGAGCATCAGTTCAAAAAGCACTTCATTTGTGACTACAGTTGTCAATACCTCGTACTCCAGGCCTCATTGCTCCATGGCTTTCCTAAGAGTGTAAATTTATTTAACTTCCAAAAGTCTCATTGAACACTCTTCCAAACCTAAATCCTCAGTGCGACTATTTCCCCAATTGATTTGGTTTTGGGGTGCTTTGGTTTTATTTCCTCTCTCTCTTTTTTTTGTTTAGTTTTGGTTTGGGGGGCAGGGAATGGAACAGGACAACTGGTGGTGATATGTGTGGGGGGATTTTTTTTGGTTTGTTGGTTTGTTTTTGTTTGAGCATTTTGGTTTTTTTCATTACCCCGGGTGAAAGATCCTCCCGCTATTCTCACCAACTTATATAGTGGAAGAACAAATACATTTAGCTTCCAAGATAAATAAAGGAAAATAAAATGGACTGTGAGCCAACAGCTTGGCTAAGAAAAGGAACTCGTGGGTATAAACTATAGCTTATTGAATTTGTTATTATCTATTAACTTACAGCAATTGTGCTAAAGCAGAAATGGAACACTCCCTATTGAAGACAACCCACAAGAAAATTATACATCTATGAGTACTTATATAACTAGTATTCTGTTACTCTTGGAAAGTCCGTTTAATTATTTTTCTCATTTTCCTTATTCTGCTTTGTGACAGACTAAGCCACAGATATTGCAACGATTGTGATTTTTTATGTACAAGTATAGAGAGTCTTATAATACAATGTTTAATAGAAAAAAACTTCTTTAATCCAGAAAACAGACTGGCATGGGGTGAGCAGAGAAACAGCAAGTGGTAGTACTATTACCACACATGATAACACAGCTTGCACAGATTCTCTTTCACATCAAAATCGCTTATATGCTTGTAGCCTAGAACAGCAGGGGAGCAAGCACAGGGTAAAGGAGGCACCACCATGTCTGCGGTGTCAGTTCTCCCCAGTGACCTACTCTAGATCTGAAATGAGGATATTCTGGTTCAGACTTCCCATGGGAAAGCACAGTCATACCTGCCTTTCTTCAAGGAGAAGTTCCATGGGCATGGAGAACACATCTAAAACAATTTGTAGAGCAGTGCAATAATCTGTTATGGCTATGGTCACTACAGTAGAGGGAAACGTCTATTCAAAGTAAGTGTGACAATGTTAAAGAGCTACTGTTATTTTCCAGCTTTGAAATGCTTGTGTGATCAATTCCCTAAGATCTGATATCTGCCAGCTACAAATTTTGCAAACTCAATATTTACCTTAAGCCTCACAGCCATAAAACTTAAGAAATTATTTCTATGAACAGTGGGCCTAACCTCATTTGCCCTGTTATTAGTCCTGCACAACAAGGTTGTACAGTCTTTGTTCTTGAGCAAGTTGCTTTGTGGCTAACTAGGTTCACTTTTGGTTTTTAATGCATCCAGAAGAAAAGGTATCATCTTTGAGAATTAGAGTGGAAAGTAGAAGTCCATCTGCTGCTTCACAAACTGGATATATCACTTCCTTTACCTATTTAAAAGAAATTTATCAAAGCTTTGATAAATTTGTTGTCTGCTTTTAAACACTAGCAAAGTTCCTTAAAGATACAGATAGTCAATTGCACCATTTCCTATTCAGTGCATTTGATAATCTCTTTTCATTATTCGTGCTCTCTGTGGATTTCTTTTAAACAGTGGCTGTTCGCTTCTTTGAGTTAAACTCAACAGTAGGTTGAGTGCTAACTGACTTTTTCTTAATTTGCAGCAGGAAACAAATTTTAAAAACTTGCAAATAAAAAAAAAGTTTTATTTTGCCCTCATCTTCACTCTTCCTGACACAAAACTACCACTGATGTCCTAAATGCTTATTGACAGCAAGTTCGTCTTTCAGTGAGTTCTAACCCCTAGTCCACACATTCCAGGTCACTCTGTTGGCACCTGGAAACATCAAGTCTCAGGGATACAACAGATTGCAGAGTATTCAGTGAAGCTACTAACTTGAGTAAACCAAATGTGTCTTCAGCACATGAGAAGTTGTACTATCAGATTCCAGTCTCCGCTGTAAGCCCAAATAACCAGACCGAAGGAGACAAGTCTTATCAGGGAGATAGGTGGGAGAAGCAGCACTGTTTATAGTAGACCACATTTCAGAAAGCGGTACCTGTCCATAGTAGTGGTTGCACTGATACCACCTTACGAGCTATACATAGAACATACTCTGAAATGAGTGCCATAGCTGTTAGAGTTGACAGTATTTGAAAGGCAAGAGCACTGGTCCACTGCCAGATCAAATAAAACCAAGTCCTTCTGAGTTTTTAAAAACAACTGAGTTTGTGCGGCCTCTATAGCATTTTAAACTTAACAGCATCAAAATACTGCCATTAAATGTTATTTTCTATTATTTGGTTTCATTTTATGCATGAAAATAAGTGTTCATAAGTGACTCAGTTAAAAGTTTACTACTTTGAAATAAATATTCTTAGATTAGAGGTAGAAAAGGCTGCTATACAAAATTGCATGTTCTGAATATCATATTTTAAGTCAAATAGTGCAGTGAATTGTTCAATCAAAATGCATTGTTATATTCATGAAAACAAACTTCCCTGGCTTGTCATTAGTTTGTGAAGTAACATATTTAACAGGATCGGTTTTGTTACATGTGGTTTGTTGCACCTTCTAAATACCATCAAGACTACTATATCATACTAGCTTTTTGTATACTCGGTGATCATACCTGCTCTGAAGTTACAGACAGGCAGAACCTCCCTGCAAACACAGCAAAGGCAGGCTGCCTGCTGGCCAAGTGACAGACCGATGACAACTTGAGGGCCTTTCAGGGGACGTGCATCAGTCAAACCCCGTAGGCTGGTCCACTGCAGGGCTACGTGGAAAAACCTCGCTAGCCTATATCACACTTGATGTCAAGTTAGGTTATTTGGCCGCCATAGTGTTAAAATTATAGTGCAAGAAAAGCAAGCCTTTTTTGTGATTACATGAAACTCACCCTGACCCAAAATGCTCCCTGTAAAAAGCTGCTACAAGTGAAGCTTGTTTTATATTATTCCTGTGAATAACTGATTCGTATCTAGTACTTTTATCCACACGTGAGATAACAGCCATCGCTAGTTTAGGGATACAGAGACCACGTCCAACAAATCCAGTCATATCTTCCCCAAAATCAATAGCGTTCCGAAAAACATGTGCAGAAATGAAGTACTTTCTGCTATTTGCAAAACAAAGAAAATATTTACACCCTTTATTTTGTAATATAAACCGCCACCAGAACAGGCTACTTCAATTTCACAATTCTACCACTGCTGCTCATGGAAGCTGAACAGGAAGACATTCTTTTCCTCTTATTAATTCCTTCATGATTCATTTTATTTCATGAAGCCAGTTGGGTGGGGTTTTTTGGTTTTAATGCATATCACAAAATATTGTGGCCTCCTTAAAATAAAAAAAAAGTCTTTTAGAAGAATTTTGGGATTCCAGATTAATAACTCTAAACTAGTAGGTGAAATAAAACGTAAGTAGTACAAGATAACCATCATCTTTACTGAGAACCTGCAGTTAACTTCAGCAGGACATTGCTTTCAAGTGCTTCAACTATGATTCCTAATTTTAAAGTTTTTTTAAACAGCAATTCAGTCCTTTATGCAAGTTAGCATTATTCATTTTAAGAAAAATTGATGTTGGAAGATGACTTTCCTTCCAAAAAGTATTACTTACCAACTCACATACAGGTTTTTCTGTAACACGAACCTCAAGTGACAGTCTCTCAGAAGCAACTGCAGGATTCCCCTTCCCCTACATTTGTTCCCCATAACTTTGAGCTACTCCTTATTATACAGCATACTACTTACTCAATCTGCTTCTGAAGTATTGAGATGGGAAAAGCTGCGTTACTGTGAGAGTTCAAGATTTAAGGTGGGGGGGTGGGGGAGGTGTGCAGGGTGGGGTGGAAAAGTTAGATCTCCCAGGCTGAGACTTGTGTAACTTGTTGTCATTCTGCTCGAAATATTAAAACTTTGTACAAAATTGATCATTTCCATTAAGCCACCATGGTAAAGCAGAGGGTGTTATCACACTAGAGAAAACACCTGCCCACATCCTGTTCAGAAGTTATGAAGACAACTCAAATGGCAGTTTACAAAGTTACATACCCACGCCACTCTTGTCTGTCTTGTGCCATCTCGCCATCATACATGAATCCGTGAGGTTCCGAAGGATACCCACCACCAGGAAAACCAAGATTTACAGGGCGCAGACTTGAAGATGGGTAACACGCACAGGCACTGGAAGCAAGATCTGTTTTCCAGCTGCTGTCGCTAGGGACTAGCAGGCGGCTGAGGCAGCTGCAAGGGTTCTGTGAGATTTGCTGCTGTTCTGAGCTTCCTTCCTCTTTTCTCAAGATACTGTACCCCAGTGTCATGGGGGAGGGGAATCCCAAACTGGGTGTTTCTGTTGCATGATACTGGCTGTAACACATAAGCAGGAAAGGAGAGAAAACACCCCAAGTCCTCTCCTGCACCACCCCTAAACCGAAGATCTAAGCTGGAAGGCTACTGCGTGCAAAGCCCAGGGACAGTAATAACCTCAAGACATGGGTTAGCTCAGTTCTGAAGGGCATCTTACTTCTTAAATGACGCCAAAACCAGATTTTAAAGATTTGATTCCAACAAGGCACTACATCTTAAAAACGACCTTCTAAGCTGTCCTGGAATGGGGATTTTTTTTTTTTTTCATAATAGACTACCCCTCATAAGAGAAATGAGGACAAAGCTACATTTCAAATCGCATCCATTCCTTTATATTTCTGTCATTTTTACCTTCAGAGGAAAAAGTACAAGTTCTCTTTTTTTCTCTAAAGAAAGCAGCACTTTCCTAAAGACTTATTGTCAAGACAAAACTTCAAAAATTAATTTATTGCATATTTACAGCCTTTACTTTCACACAGACTGCTGTGTGAACTAACTTACCTAACGACATTTTGGATATGCAAAGATCCAGCCAAGTTGCTTGTAATTTGGGTTAGGGACAATGTACCTAATTGAAAGAGTATCTTACCTGCCTTATGTTCTTTATAGTTTGGAATTTTTTATTTTTTTAAAACAAGCAAGCAAACAAAATGCTTTAGAAGATTCACTGTTTATCTCCTGCTCAGTACAAAGTCACACAACAATCCTGTCGTCTGGATATTGCAACTTAACAATCCTTGTTTATCAAAACTGTGTAACAGTGCTGTGCTACAGCCCTCAGGATATTTTTGATAACACGTGACATGCCAGTTCTTGATTTTTACCAGCAATCACGAGAAGCACAGACTGCCAGTCTGCCTCATTGCACATGGAATTCGGATTCCTATTTCTGGGGGAAAACCACCTTATACTTTACCACGGATGTGCTCGAATTGCCCCAATCTTAACCACATCTACATACTTGGCAAAAAGATCCACCTAGTTTTGGGTTTTGTTTTTTTTTGGTTTGGGGTTGGTTTTTTTTTTTGCTAGTTATTTCCCTCCCTAAAATAACATTGAAATTCACATTATGTTTATTAAAGGGAGCTAGAGTCTGAGCAACTCAGGTTATCTCCCTCTACAGACAATCTGCTTCGTCTCAGGCTCCTAAATCTTTCTTTTCCATGGAACATCCAACTTATGTTGTTTATCCACCAGAAAAAGATTGAGGCTGAACCGTTTAATCTTTTGGTTTACTGTGTATTTTGAGTAATAACTTCCTAAGCAGCGGTAACTGTCCTCCTTACTCCTCTGAATCCCTGCTGCAGCAAATCAGCCCTCCCCACATACTATTTGGCCTAAAGGTCATGACTTGCATTTGTGTTCTTGTTCTACATTACTCTTCCTCATTATGTTTCCCTGTAATGCAAAAGTCCTGAGGAAAATTGTTCCTTTCTAGCACTCATTTAAAATATGTTTTATCATATAGGTCTAATAAGCCTAATTAATACTACTATACTATGAAATGATCCAAAGAAATGATACACAGAAGTTTCACCTCCAAACCAGGATCCAATTTGCAATACTTTTCTGATGCCCAGAGTCTTCTATGTTTCTGCAAAGAGTACACAATGTCTAAATACCGCCATACATCCAAACGCAGCTCGGGGCTGGTACTCCTTCTTACCATGCCCTGACAAGAACCCAGGATTCTGAGGTCCTGGCTGCTTCCCATCTGCATCCCTCCCCCAGCTCTGAGCATTGCACACAGCTGCTGTTGCTTCCTCCTGTCATACTTTCATGATGATGCTTTTGCAACTCATTAGCTACCAGCACCTACTACCACTTTCCCCTAAGTTAGCCAAGACAAACTCCTCATCTGACTGCACCTGAAAGTCTGAGCTATAATTTCTAACAAGTGGATTGAGCAACAAAATCTTTTTTTCAGCTTTAAGAGGAAAATGCATCCAGAGAGTAAGGCATGTGTGGTAACCCTAAAATCCCATGTTCCTACAGCAGAGAACAAACCCCAACAAAAGTCCAGAGAATTAAGGCGGATTATAGTTATGCCCTTTGTCAGTGGAGGTTTTTATTCCAAGTATTTGTAGGTTTATTTGTGTAATTACCATCCCACATTACTGTTCCACAGAAAATCGTGGACAGAAATTATTTGTCACCCTCACATACCTTACCCTCTTTTCCTTAAGTCTTTGTACAGGCAGAAGGTCTTCAAAGGCAAGTAGAAAATTCCTTGCTTCCCTAAAAGATAAAAATCTTCCTGCATAGGGAATTGATGGGTAGAACTTACCTTTTGGGAGGGCTGGAGGGGGAGGCAGAGGAAGAAGGGAAAGAATTCTCGCCTCCTTTAATACTGCTATCAATTCTAGAAAACCAGATCTTGTAAAATACTAATTCTGCAAAAGATTTGGAAGCATGTATTATCTAATATGATCTAAGTAAACTAGAGCAGTACAGGTAGAGCAGTACTTTTTGGGGGTAGATAACCCAAGCAGCTTTATTCATTTGCTGAAATGACATCCCGGTTTGGTTTGTAGCATTAACAGGTTATTTCAATAGAAAAGCATTTAGAAATTTCATATGCCAAGTAGCTCAACATAATTAATTGTCTTAGTAAACAATCTACAGTTCAGTACTCCCATTTAAAGTACCCACATCCAATGTCAAGTTACCAAATGTTTTCCTCCAATTAGAACAATTATGTACTTCAGTAGTTTTATGCTATTTGCATCTCAGTGTACAGTAAACAAAGCTAACTTGTACAATTTGCATAAAGACAGATGTTCTAACATTTTGTAGCACAAAAAGCATGATTTCTTCAATGTCGTATTAGTTAAGTTCATGTGTGCTGGCAATTTCAGGGGTATGTGTCAGCTTCCTGTAGTATCACAGAACGCCTTAAGAGTTAACAAGAAACACTTACACAGACTTCATTAATAAGAGACTGAAGAATTTGGATGGATAGTAGATTTCCTACAGAATCTAATCATATCACTTTGTTGATCTGAGACAGGAATTTAGGATTGTTTTGTTCAACAGTAACAGCCACCATCAGGCTGTGCCTAAGTTTAACTAGGTAGAAACGGACTGGTAACAAGTTCAAACTGCACTGGAAAGCAGGAAGCCACATCTGCTCTTCCAAGTTTGCTTTACCACATCTTTAGTCACTTCTGTTATCACTCACAGTATCACAGTTCAATTTTTGTCGAAATGAGTGACTGAGCTAAAGCCACCTGCGTGCACAGTCAGTTAAAATTTAGGCATCACTTCTGAACTGGCACAACTGTACACAAGGATATCCAAGCAGTTGTCCTGGACAAGTACACTCAACAGATTCCTAAGGGCACATACAGCTTTTGGAGAAAGTGCTAGCTACTTACACATTTGTCTGCAAGAAATTGTCTCCCCACACACACTGCCAACCTGTAACAAAACCCATTCTCTTTCTTCAAGAGAAGACTGAACTCAAGACACTATTTATAAAGTACGTTTGTCCATTATCTAGAAGAGTTCTGGTGGGGTGGTGGGAAAATTACAGTGAGCATCACTAGTACAGTCCGAGCTACCAAATGAAACAGTGATCTGACCAAAGCTAGAAAACAACAGATAAAAAACTATTTTACTATCTCTTGGTGCTGACCAGTAGTATCTGACATGAACTTGAAGTCGCATCTGTTTAAATACAGAGGCATGTTAGCAGTCCTAGATTCCAAAGTAGCAATGGAAGTTAACATACAGCAGATCAAGCTGTCAAATATAAAACCCACTGGGTTTTAAGATTCTTTCAAGATTTTTTTTTCATAATAGATTTAAAAGGAAAAGTTTCAAAGAGCTTTCATCTTAACTACTAAGTCTTTTACTTACGAAGTGGCTAACCCATTCAACTAGAGGGAGCTTAAAGCATAGTATAATACGTGAAGTAAATCTTGAACTTCCATATAAATGCTAAAAAAAACCCCTTTTAAATCAATGGCATTAGCTTAAACATTCTCAAAATTATTCTTTATGAAGTGGCATCAGAAAGGTACAGAAAGTTAAGATTTGTCTCCTAAAAACATGACAACAACACACAGCACGTATATTACAATTTCTTAGCTTTTATTGAATGGTACTTTTTAAAAAAAAAAAAACAAACCACAAACCCACCACAAAATCCTTTCTACAAAATAGCTCACTTCTCAATCAAAAAACCTGACGGCTTTAGATAAATGTTTTGTCTCAAATGCAATATAGACTACATTTCAGAAAGGAAGAGAAAGAAAGGTTTATTTTAATTATTAGTATAAATACAAGAATTTATAGAGTTTCAAAAGAATACTACCCCACAAAATGCATAAGAAGATTCACATGCACCTTTGCACTCAGGTCAGTCTGAAAGTTGAACAATTACGCACTAGGGAGAAAAGCGGTCAGAATTCTCAATCCAGGAACTGGAAGAAATTCAGGAACACATGGCTTAGTTGAGTTCCGCATCAACATTGGTTTGTCTTGCTCAGGGCTGACCCGTCTTACCATATAATAAAGCTTCTGGATCAAGTACTCCTCTCTCAGAATAGCACTGTGCTTCAAACAAATAATGATTAACACGTGTTTAGCAACTTAACCAAGATTCAAGGCAACACTTTGGGCCACATTGCCAGGGAACTTAACGGGTGCCCTCTAGGAAGTTAAGATATCAAAAGTGCAACTCATTGATGTGATCATACTCTTCATAAAACGAGGCAGATCAATGTCTAAGTTAGGAACCTGTACACTTCTGTATGACACAAGTTTACTCAGTATTTCCTGCTGAAGCAGGACTCCAAATTGTTCAGGTTCCTTTCACAAATGTAAGTTTTATTGCTGAGCACACTGCGTTTCAGAAGTTGGCTTAGAAGATACATACAACGTTGTGTATTTTTTCTTTTGTGTTTTCTTCTCAGTCGTGATTTTTTCCTTCTTATCTTCTTTTTCCATAGATTCAAATCTGGATTCAGCTGTTAACCTATAGGCAAAGCAACCATTCTAAATACATATTTAGTTAATAAAAAATCAGGGCTAAAAATAAGAGTTTTAAGCAAAATCAGCAAGCCAACGGCATACAAGACCATCCATATGCAAAGACAGAGCAAGCAGTGTTTAAGAATGAAATGAGACTAAAATGAAGCACTTTGATATCAGTCCTATTCACATTTCATCACTTAAAAGTATAGCCTTCCCCCCATCTGCTCAAGTGTTTTGTAATAAAGGTTACTGAATGTGTTAACTGGTTGGGATTCGCCTTTAAAAAAAACAATAACTGTGCCATGCACATAAAGGAGATCAAGTCCACAAAAGCACAACTTCAAGTGAAAAGTCCCAGCAACATAATGCAAATGTGAAGTCAAGCATTTTGCTTTAACACCACCAAAAAAAGGATGACACTTAAAGCAATATACTAGTTTCCAACCTAGCTCTGCACTACTTCTGCCTTTATCTTAATGCCTGAACAACTGAAAATAAGTTTTTGGAAAAAAAATTATTTTCAGGCAATAAATTACATCATTTGTCCACTGACACGTTTTAATTCTACTGTGAATGTAAATGGGAATAGAACTGCTACACAGCTGTTAAAGAGGTAAGTTAAAAAACAAGATTTGGACATCTGAGCACAATTGGATGTTTTGATTATTTAAGAGTTACTTAATAAACATACAAATGTGTCACTAGAACAAATTGACAAATAGTGCTATTTACTCTGCCAAATCACCCACAACCAATTGACTATTACATACAATTATTTCCACAGCAGAACAAATTATGGCAAATGAAGTTCCAAATTGAACATGGCTTTACAGACCAACACAAATTCTATGCTGATTCATCACATCTGTTAAAGCAATTCTCTAGTGACTTTGTGGATTTCTAGTGGTCTCAAGAGCCCCCAGTGAGCAACCCACAACAATCTACAGCTGCTTTCAATGATGGTTTTCCAAACAAGAATAGCTGCTACCCACTCGTTAGAGATTGATTTGCAATAGAGAGATACAGCTGAAAGTGAGAACTATGAAAGGAACATTTGGGGAAATGTCACTACACATTTTCCCTGCTGCAACCACCACCCAGTCTGTACACACAAATACATCAAATAAACTTTTCTTCTCTGTCACAAGCAGTCTGCATTTGATTTCCTATCAGCACTCTCTCTAGACTAAAGAGACATATGCTTTGCTGTGCATCTCCCCTAGGTCAGCAGTGTTTGAGCCACCCCTTGCTCTGTAGAAAGTCCACACCTGTAATTCTGATGCTAACCACTTTTTGTTCATAGTCAGTTCCCCCAGCTGCCCTGCACTGCACATGTGCTGCTACCTGCAAGCAGCCAAATAATGATGTGGTGACAAGACCAACCAATTATTCAGGGAAAGAGAAAAAGCATATTCTTAGTAATCATCATCTGGTTAGCGTTTAGTCTGCAGTTCAGTCTGTGCTGCCCTCGCAGCTGTAATTAGGGATGCATAACTTGTGTCTATGCATCTGTTCCCTGGGTAGGTTCTCCTCATTTGTCCCTCCTCTCTTCTGCCTTGAAAAGACCTCTGTCCAAGACCACCAAAAACATTACTCTAGTGGCCAAAATTTCCAACAAGGATTCCCTACAAATATACAAAACAAAGCAAGAACTCAAACCAGAAGGCCAAATGAAAACTGAACTGACTTAAGTGTTCCAAAGCAGCACAATTGGATTTCTACTCCCCTTTTACAGTATTAGATAATTCTGTTAGTGTATAGTGTAATAAGTCTGGAAATCAAATTCACATCAGAAACATCACATTGTTTCATAAAAGTAAACAACTATTAAGAGAGAGAAAAAAATCATCTTTGTATGCTTTGAATGCCCACCAAAATGTTTATGCAAGTCAGCATAAAGTAAGCCAACTTCCTCAGACTAGATCTATGTTAACAAATGCCTGAAGTAATTTATCAGAGGACCAACACTGACTTACAAAGATGAAATGAGCCATTTCACATTAGGAAGCTACACTTAAGTTAGTTACAGCTTTTATCTGCATCAGCAATAGATTGCCATAATTTGCCTCACTTACGAAAACCTTAGTTTATGGCAGTGAGGTACTCAGAAATGCCTGAAGATTCAGGCAGTCAAATTCAGTAAGTTCAAATAATTGAGCTTTAACATGACAATGAACAGGCAATCCAAGCAAAGGATTTTTCCTCCTTCATTCTTAGTATCTTCTAGTTGGCCTGCTTTTTCCATCTTATTTTCACCCCATCCTCTTGAAGGGGGTTGAGAGTGGCTGGCTGCAGCGAGCCACCATTAACCCACCACAGTCCTCATAGCAAGGCAGCTCACAGAGTGCCCCTTATAGCAGTGCTGTATTTCCATCAAGTGTTTGCACGAGGAAATGGATTGATCAGACAAAGGAGATGACAGTCAAACTCTTCCACCTAAAAATAATGCTTGTGAAACTATAACATGATTCTATCAGGTTTTGACTCTGTAGACTCCAGAAACAAGACGTAACGAGGGTTCCTTCTACCCATTTGAGGAAGATCAACTCCTCTGATCAGATGGAGCTTTACTTCCTGAGGACAAATGCCATGCCTAAAACCCCAAAGAGAATATTAGTTACCCAGATCTCCTGCTGAGCCAAACGGCTACAGGCATTTCCTGTTCCTGTTTGAACAGAGTCCAAATGAGGTACGTTTGGTATACGTAATCTAACTAAATAACGAGCAAATAAACTCCTAGGCACGCAAGCCCTTCTTTAGGTCAACCAACCTCAAATCTAAATGCAAATTATGTTGGGCAGCAAGGGCTGGAATTTGCTATTTCAGTTTCAGAAGTGAAGAAAGACATTTCAATACAGAAGTATCTTTTTATAGACCAGCTGCCCTAACAGCAGATATCGCTACCTATAACCTTTGCATTGCCTGAATTACAATAGCAATTAACAATTAAAAATAATGACTTAAATACTTAAATCTTTAGTCTCAACTACTATGTTCTCACCACTCACCTAAAAGTATTTCAATGTTTAGTTGCTTTAAACTTTTGTCAGTATATACACACGCACTGCAGATATGTACGCATGCTCTTAGTTCAAAGTTATCTAGCTTTCCCTTGCTAAATCACATTAACAAGACTCTTCAAGGAAGTCTGTCACCCATAGGGGTATATACAGATCACTTCTGACCACTTCTTCATCACTTCCTAAGCTAAGATGACAAAGCTTTTCAAACACCATTTTCTAGAAATGAAACATGCAATCCTGTCACAGTTACTATGGCTCTTTTTACTACCACATTGCATGGATTAACAATGACAGAGCTAATTATTGCACAAGAAGTACTCCAGTTACAAAAATAACCCCCAATAATCACAGTAACCTTGTCTGCCAGAGCATCACATTTTACTTAACACAAGGTGAAACACTGACGATTATCCACCGTGCATATGCCAATTATTTTTTTCCTCCCCCAAACTCCATTTTCAGGTCAACATTCCTGCTCAATATTTTTGTGCCTTTGCATAGCTGTATTCCTACATAGGGTTTGGCCCCATCCATCGCAGAACAGTCCAGAGAATCTTTTAGTGTTTAGAAACCCAACCTCTTAAATACTCTGACTTTATCATGACTTCTTATTTCATAATAAATCATAACAGATCAATGTCAAGTAAATCCTCAATGTTATCTTAAGATCATTAATTGGGGATTTAGTAGTTCATTAACACAATTGGAAACATGAACAGAACTGTCTGCCTGGATTTGCCTTTCACAAGTTCATACCATCATTGAAGACAACTTTAAAGCTTATACAAGTGTTGTGGCATTTTGTTGTTGTTGTGTTGGTGGTTTTTATTTATTCCTTGTTTGAACCAACAGCAACGGGTGCAAGATTAGAACCCTCCCCCTGAACTGTGACTTCATCTTCCACTTTTTCCACCTGGTCTGTTTTCAAACATCAACCCCATAAAAGAATTTCCTCTCCTCACTCCCTCTCTGGTAGTTTTACCCCTGCAGTTCACATAAACTGTTTGCAACAACTTCCTTTTGGCAGAAACTCTACCTTCCTTTCCAAAAGGAATATGAGGAAATAAGTTAAACTTTTCACTCCCAGGTTACACACTGTCTGTTCCTTTAGGAGTATACCATCACTAAATGATCCACTCTTCCAACTTTCACCACCCATGTTTGACCTCCCTGATCTTTCCTCCTCAGCAACAGTCCCTGCCTATTTTGTTTTGACAGGGCTACTTAAACTGCTACTTCTGCCATAATTCTCTCCAGACTTTCAGAAGATTGTACTGTTTGGTTATTTTAAATCTGTTAATTGCATCCAATGCAGCCTTGAATAATTGATCCAAGAGTCAAAATATCAATCTAATTACTTCTGAATACCATTAATTTTAGATATACTGTACAGATTTCCATGTGTTAGGCCATCCATCTTTGAAGCTGCTGTCATTCTAGATTCAATAAACTATTTTCTACTAGCAGACATAAGCAAGTTGTAAGGTCAAAACATCTAGATTATCCCAGAGTTTTTTTTCCTCCCTCCAAACACTCCCAATACATGTTTACTAAGAACATGAATAGAATACAAAAGCATCAGCCGGAAAAAAGTCAGCATTCCTTTCACCAAGATAAGAAAGTTGGAGCCAATTATTGTACTAAGTTACTTCACCATTTATCAAAAACTAACTTAAATTCTCAGTTCAGGGGAAAAACTTGATCTTAGTTTAGCAGTTGCGTTTCTAGTTATCATGCATCCACATTATCGAAGTCAGTTGTCTGGCAACACAAATAGCATAATTGTCTACTGTCTTGTACAATGCAAGTTCTGTTAACCCAATTCAGGTTAAGAATTACTTTATTTAAATAATTTTTAGGCTTTTAGTTAAATCTGAAAGTTGATGAGGGCTGAATTTAGGTATGAGACTGAAGCATGATACCTATTGCCTCTGCTACTTTGATACGTAACACAGTTGTGTGGCAGCTTTGAAGGGACCAAAAAGCCAGTCCTGTTTCTGAAGTTAGAGCAAACCAAGTGAACTGTCATGCTATCTGCACACCTTAAACATTTTCGAGTAATGGGAAAGTTATTTCAAAGATTGTTACAGTTTCAAGAATCTTTGCCATTAGTCATCATTTTAATCTTTCTAAAAGGTTTTGAGAGGTTCAATGTTGGCAGCCGGAGCTGAGGAATTACACTGCATGCAACACTGAGGAAACAGATAAAGAAGTGGATAGCATAGTTCATGCAGCGAAAGAAAAGAGATGCAGGTCTGTGCTGATTGCCTTGACCATAGACAGAAGCAGACACTGACCTGGGGGCAGCTGAAGTCAAGGAACTACTTCCACTTCTGCTATATGAAGTATAGGCATCATGATTCTCATCTTTAGTTTTAACTCTCTTTCTTTCTCTTTCAGGTTCAACTACTTTTTGCATTGCTTGAAGAGCTATATTTATTGGCGGGGCTTCAAGAGCATGTTTTTTTGGAGAAGCATCACTTTGCTCCAAGTTCTTGGAAGTCACCTTCGTTTCTTCCTTACTTGGCAATTGAGAGTGAGCAGCTTCTTTTACAGAAGTATTTTTGCTGTCCAAGTACTCACAAGTACTGTCCACTGGAATCTTCTCCCTCTTCTTTTTAGTTTTAGTGCCTTTAAGTAATTCTAAGAAAAAAAAAGGAATATACTTTTTGTACACAAGTGAAGCTAGAGTTAATTTGTCCACAAACATGTTCATAATAAAACTAATAAAGAACATTTCACATGACTAAAGACCTTAGAATAATTCTTATTATACAATTTACATCCCTTAAAGAACGTCCTTCCGTATCAGCAAGTAAGCATCCCAGGAGAAGTTAGCTTGAAAAAGAAACAACAACAACCACCTTTCTCCCCATCCACTCTCTCTTTTTACCAAGGCTTTTAATTAGCTACTCTGAACTACACGAATATGCTCCATTATTTTATTTCCATTTTGGAGGCTGCTGAGGTAACCTTCCACAACTAAGATTTTAACATTAAATCCTTTGGGTGTAGACAAGTACCAAAACCAATTTGCCCATCTGGTTCCCCATTCATCTTCCACCACAGGCTACAACTCCCTTGTTTCTGCACATACCCAGGTATCAGCTGCTTTTCAGGTGGGCCTCTTGTCAAACTTAATCCATATTAACTTGAGCTACTAAACAATTTTTCTTCAAAATGCTTTACAAGCTTTGTGATAAGTGCATCAGCTGCCTACATTCAGAAAGCTGATACTTCTCATCAACAGAGAGATACTGCTACTGTTATGACAAGCACCTCCTGAGAAGTTGTTCCTGCCTACTTCACTTTGGTTATCTAGCTGTACTCTAAAGCCTCTGAATGCTGTAATTTGTGCTCTTTAGTCTTCTGAAATTAATGTCAGGATACATACTGAAGTAAGGCCCTTCAGCAAGATAGGGCTTTATTATTTCAGTTCAGCAGTTTATGGACCAGGCCATTACCAGAGAGGCAGCCATTAAAACATCAAGTTTATATCTGGAACTAACCCAATGTTTTCCTGTTTAATGGCTTTCAACTTGTGAAGGTTGAGAAGACCAGATTTTATTTTTTTTGTTCCCATATGGAAAAGTAGTATTTACCTTCAGGTTCGTATTTCATTTTTAGCTCATCCAGCATAACTCGCAAGTTCATATTCTCACTCTGACAAGCTTGCAAATGTCTCTCATTCGCGAAAAGTTTCCTTTCAACTTCCAGAACCCTTTGGCTCTCATATAGAGCTTTCATCCGCTGCAAGGATAGCTCATTTTTCAAGGTTTCCGTTTCCTTGCTAGGGTGGGAGGAAAATTATACAGTCACTCAGACATGGTTGTTGTTGGTTTGGGGTTTGGTTTTTTTGGGTTTTTTTTTTTGTTTGTTTGTTTGGGTTTTTTTAGCAAAGCAGCAGATACAAAGTCAACTAAGCATTCAGTGACTTCACACAAAATTTGTATTTATACACTAGTAGGAAATGAAAGAGACCTCTCAGTACAATCAAAATTTTCACTTGAACTTGACAGAGCAGTGAGTTTAGCCACCAGAGATAATGCTCGTTAAACAAAGCTGTATGCTGAACAGTGCATACGCACATATGTAACTGGTTTGAGACACTTGCCCTAACCTACAAATTCACTATTTCAACAGAGGGTTTATAGCCTATATATAAATTAATAACCAACTACTTCTATAGCTGACAATAGAAGCTTTACACAAAGGTGTTACTTTAAGTGACCAACAGGAAAATGATTATGCTAATACTCAGTGCATGTCCTTGCCTCTGTTTCAGAGCCCATTAACTACCACATCATAAGCCCTGAATCACGAGTCCTCAGCAATCCTAAGGTACTCTAATCACACCAGTTTCTCCTAATAGGAACAACAGCAAGGTCACACACTTCTCAGGACTTCCCACAGCAGATCATTGCCTCCTGCTGGAAGCGCAATACTTTCATCTGAGGGCTTACAAACAGTCCTGGGGCCAAATGCTCCAGGCTTTCTAATTAATAGATACAGAATTCACTAGTTATAGAACACATCTCAACTAAGCAGTTCAATAAAACATTTCAAGTGTTATTATCTGACTCTTTAGAAGAGAAATATATACAGCCTATAGACTTTAAGAAGCTTCATACACTTCTCTTCCCAGTTAATTTGTCGACTATCTTGTATCCAGGAATATTAACGGTTTTAGAAGAAAGCAACAATAGTATAAAATAGTTCTGCTGCTGTCTTTTGCAACAATAAGTAAAACGACAAACCAACCAACTCTCGGTCCTATAACGAACATAGGATGATTCCACAGCATTAGAAAATGAGACAAGCAGCATATTTGCACATAGTCAGTGGACTACAGACAGAAACAAAAAAGGGAGAATAAAAAACAAGTAACTAGAAGATAACCAGACTACAACCAACTTCTAGGCCTCAGACCATTAAGTACATACTTTGAGTTGTCAAGTTTCATTTGCAATAAATCTGCATAGTAGCCATCCTCAGACTCTCCTCCTTTTGAGCTACTGCTAGCTCTGGATTCTTCCATACTCTCATATAAAGTCTGGTAAAGAAAAAATGTCAGCTTGTCAAATAGTGACCTTTGAGAAGCACATTAGCTTAGTCCTTAGGTGAATTTTTCTGTACATTTCTATAGAGAATTCTGATCATACAGGCCTTTAAACATACAAGACATCTCAGTTGCTCTGAGTACTTTATTAGAAATGTCAAACAGCACCAAAACTGACTGTTCTTGCTCATTCACTGCAAGAACAAGAAATAAAGCAAGTTCTCAACTCCAGAAGGTTTTCAAATAGCATTGCAGAACAGTTACCTTCCTTTTTACTTGAAAATACAGGATAGTTAACCCACAGGGAATTTGTTTCAGCCTTTATTTCTAGGCTATCTTCAGTAGCTGGACCCCAAAGGCAAGGAATACAAGCCATAGTAATCAATAGCCAAAAATCTCAAAATCAGTTACATCTTTTAGATGAGAAAGTTGGTTCATAGTAAAGATGCCATAAATGCAATAAACTTTCAATAAAATACATCAGTAACATGTGACATTCTGGTTTTTTGGGGTTTTTGTGGGTTTTTTCTGAACAAGCACTCATATTTAATACTGTCCTACAGACCTCACAGGCTTCTGTCAGTCACTGACTATACAGGTATTTTTGCTGGTGATTTGAATAATTTAATAATTTCCTGACACTACATATTTATGGCATAGAGACAACGCTAAATACTGACATGACAAAACTGGTAAAGTGTATTGGGTCTGGCTGAGATGGAGTTAATTCTCCCCACAGCAGCCCTCATAGTGCTGTGCTGTGTATTGGTAGCTAGCAAACTGTTGATAACACACCAGTGTTTTGGCTACTACTGAGCAGTGCCAGCACACATCAAGGCTGTCTTTCCAACATTTCTTCTTCCCCAGCAGCAGGCTGGGGGTAGGCAACATCTTGGGAGGGGACACAGCTAGGACAGCTGACCCAAACTGACCAAAGGGATATTCCATACCATATGACGTCTGCTCAGCAATAAGAAACTGAGAATAGGGGGAGGAACAGGGCAGGGGCATTCGTTTTTGGTTTTTTGGGGTTTTTTTTCCATGTTTGTCTTCCAGAGTAAGGGGTACACATACCGAAGCCCTACTTCCCAGGAAGTGGCCGGACATCGCCTGCTGATGGGCAGTAGAGAATAATCTTTTGCTTTGCTTCCATGCGTGGCTTTTTGCTTTAGCTACATTAAGCTGCCTTTATCTCAACCCACGAGTTTGGGGTTGTTTCTTCCATCCTCCTTTCTCCCCTCCCTGCCTTACTGAAGAAGGGAGTGATAGAGCAGCTCTGGTGGGCACCTGGCCCCCAGCCAGGGTCAACCCACCACATAAAGCAATCAAGCTGTCTCAGTTGCTTACTTAAATGGGTTAAGCCTAGCTTTATGCCACTTTGGTTAAATGCAGAATAGAGGTCACTATCCTGGAAAGCATAATCCTAATGCATAAGCTAACACACCTAAGCTTACATTCCAAAACTGTCATAAGAAAGGGTCAATCAAGCCCATGAGTATGTAAGAAAGGCTACAGTGTTTCACTCGATACGCACAAACATCAGTAACATTACAATAATGCACAGAGGTGTTCTCATGTATTTCTCACCTTCCAGAATATTGACAAGATACTATCAAGTTGCAGAAGAGGACCACAGAAATTGCTTTACAAGCATGATTAAGCAATTCAGTTTTAGAAAACAGCATGCTTCAACTGCAAAGTTAAGACGCATTACTGGCACTGTTTAACATCTTTGTCAGCGACACGGACAGCAGGATCAAGCGCACCCTCAGCAAGTTTGCCGACGACACCAAGCTGTGTGGTGTGGTCCACACGCTGGAGGGAAGGGATGCCATCCAGAGGGACCTTGACAGGCTGGAGAGGTGGGCCCATGCAAACAGCATGAAGCTCTACAAAGCCAAGTGCCAGGTCCTGCATGTGGGTTGGTGCAATCCAAACACGACTACAGGCTGGGCAGAGAATGGATTGAGAGCAGCTCTAAGAAGGAGGACTTGGGGGTGTTGGTGGACGAGAAGCTCAACACAAGCCAGCAACGCACAATTGCAGCCCAGAAAGCCAACAGTGTCCCGGGCTGCATCAAGTGTGACCAGGAGGTCAAGGGAGGGGATTCTGCCCCTCTGCTCTTGTGAGGCCCCATCTGCAGTTCTGTGTCCAGCTCCGGGGGCCCCAGTACAGGAGAGACACGGAGCTGTTAGAGAGAGTCCCGAGGAGGCCACAAAGATGCCTCAAAGAGGCTGGAGCACCTCTCCCATGCACACAGGCTGAGAGAGTTGGGATTGTTCAGCCTGGAAAAAAGAAGGCTCCGGGGAGACCTTACAGCAGCCTTCCAGTACCTGAAGGGGCCTACAAAAAAGCTGGAGAGGGACTGTTTATCAGGGAGTGTAGTGGTAGGACAAGGCGTAATGGCTTTAAACCAAAAGAAGATAGAATTAGATTAGATGTTAGAAAGAAATCCTTCTCTATGAGGGTGGTGAGGCACTGAACAGGATGCCCCATCCCTGGAAGTGTTCAAGGCCAGGTTGGATGGGGCTTTGGGCAACCTGGGCTAGTGGAGGGTGTCCCTGCCCATGGCAGGAGGGTTGGAACTAGATAATCTTTAAAGTCCCTTCCAACCTAAACCATTCTCTGATTGTACGATTAAGGAAATGAATATTCAAGCAATCCAATATAGCTGAGAGACTAAAAACCAATAAAAAGCCTAAGTACACAAAGTAAAAATGTGAAATAGTTATGTCTAAGAGGAAAAAAAATCAGGCGTCATAGCTCAGTGAACTTTGACCAAGATACTGAATTTAAGCACTACAGGTAACTGTGTAAAGCATGAAGGTGCTAGACACAGGAACCCAGAAAAGATTGTTTCTCCAAACCAGGGGCTGGGTGGTATAGAATTTTCTGCTCCTCTGAACTGCAGAAGTACATGTTCTCCAGCTGTTGGTTAAATAAAGATATGAGTAGTCTTCAGATCCCTTTTCAAACCTGAGCACTGACTTCAGATAGTTTTCATAATGCTTCTTATTGTCATGTTTTAACTGCTGATTATGACTTTTCCACTTAATTACTTCCACATACCTTAAATTTTTCTAGCTGCCTCACTTTCATAAGAAGATCTTCTATCTCACCATTCTTTTGTTCTAACATCGACTGTAAGCGTTCCAGCTGCTCAAATTCTGCCTGAGAGCCTTTCATCTGTAGCAGCGTAGCCATTTGCAGCTGGAAGAGAGGAAAATAAATAAATCCTCACAAATAATACTGGGTTAAGTGACTGAAAATCTCAGCCTCTTACCCAGAACAGTTAGGATACTCAATCTTTTAATTCTAATCCCAAGTTTAGAAGTGCCCTGGATGCTTAAACTCAGTAGTCTTCACAACATCGTCTGCATAATTGTCATCATAGGTTGACACTAAAAGTCTTTAGGACAGCTGAAAACTTACTGAACAGAGGAGTCCCGAGGTGTCATATATGTCTCCGTATTGACGAAGGAACCTATAAATATACTCTCAAGGACAGACACACATTTCACATTCAAACCGTAAACACCAAGTCAGCCAGAACCAAACTACAGTCCAGGCTTGTTTAATCAGAGTTAAAATGCATCTGTTGAGAACTCACTTGGGAAGAGACACCCCAGTTCACCAGAGACTTTAAAACCCTTTTTTTGCAGTTCTGATTCTGAGATATAGGTAACGCTAAGTTTGCCTTCTGTAATATTAAACCAATAATTTCAGCTTCTCCTATTCCTTCAGTGGAACTCATCCTTTCAAGCAAACAAACATCCTTTGTCATTACAGAGGGAGAAGTTTATCAAAGAAAAGTCCTGCATATATAGCAGATTTCGCTGTTGACATAATAATATCATAGTACAAGAGCCTTAACGCATTCAGTTAGTGATACATCAGACATTTAAACAAGTGGAGAAACAACATGAAATGTAGTAATGGCAAGACTTAACAGGGCATTAGTGATAACTGTAGTGTTTTTACTGGTCTAGTCAGTATGGACAATATAACACAGTAGGACACTTCAAGAAATCATAGGGAAAGGTCTAAGTTGTTTCAGTTGATCTACAGATTAACAGAAAGCGAGAGAAGAGCACTTACCCTACAGAGTCTCCTATGTAAAGTAAGGAATATTGAAGCTAAAGAAAGATTCAATCATTTATCTCTTCCTCATAGCTTCTACAGGACTTAAGGGAGGCAAAATTCTGACCCCCACTGGCTGACTAAAACTATCCTTACATTTCCCAAGCACGTAGACATCTAACCTTAAAATCCCACTTGCTACCTGTCAGAATTGCAGTCTATCTACATAAAAACAAAGAACAAAAGCATTAAGAAACTGGAAGGGATACTGTGGGCTGTGGAAAAAACATCAGATGTGGTAAGACTTTCACAGGAGTACTGCTTACATTCTGTTCAGGAATCAGATCTTCAGAAGTCACCAGTAAATACCACTTTCAGACACTCTGACAACTTACACTGCAACAACAGTTACCTATACTGTGGGAATCAGCTGCTGAACAAAGAGATCAGTTAACTATAACTTGAGCTTTAACAGACAGCACCTCAACACAACACAAAGCAGAGCAGACCCTAACAGCGATCTAAGATGGCAGCTGAAGCCAAACAGCTGTCCTAAGACTACTAATCTACAACACTGATACTGGAGGAAGTTTTATGAGGACAAACAAGTACAAATTGAAATTCTAAATAAAAACATTAAGTAGCAGAACAGGGATACCAATTTGCCTCAGTTCTTGGTGAAAATCTGTAGTATTAAGAAACATTCTTATACCATTCAATCAGTATGGCTGACTCACCCTCATATTACAAGAAGAAAACTTTCTGAAGAAACTGATCCTATTCCATCATTTTACTCAATCTTTAGCTCTCAAAGTCAGATTTTAGTAAAAGAGAATTCCTTTGCTGAATCAGTAGTTCTTTTCTTGTCCTTTAAGAAAGTTATCTCTATTTTCAACTTACTGTTCCACAAAAGCTAGGTAACACAAACCTGTATCTTCAGTGCTACTCTATCATCACTCTGGATGTTTAAGCAGTCTCCTCAAACACCATGATCAAGTATTTGATCAAAATAAAAGGATCCACTCTTGTGTTGGAAAATGAGAAGACCAACATGAAAACAGTTAGCAGTTTTGCAGCATCCCCTTTACACTATCCTGTACATCAGCTTCTGCTAATAGTTCTCAACAGTATTAACCAGCAGGCTCCCATCCTATGGAAGTGTAGTCTCAATTAAATAGTTACAACAAAGGTTATGACTTATTCCCACACTAAAGATAGGGAAAAGCAAGAAAAATGTAGACAAGTGTAATAACAAGAGAGCAACCCAGAGGCAAAAAAGCGTGATCAGAGGACAGAGTACAACCCTGCCCTTTACATTCATTCCTGACAAGCCACAGTTAATACACAAATGATTCACATGGTATGAGAATTAGGTAAGAAAAGCAATTGTCAAGAGAAACCGAATGCTGGTTTGACTGACAGGAGTTGTGTTTTACTGTTATCCGTGTAACAACTACCGTCAAAGTAAGCACAGTGCCTTCAGTATAACTTGGAGTTCTAGGATAAAGCAATAACACTAGTAGCAATAGAAAAATCCTGATGTACCATAAAAGTCAAAAATAGCACAATGACATCCTACTTGTTTTTCTCCTATTTCCCTCCCCCCAGACCACTGTATCCTGTTTTAAAGATAATCAAATCCCCTAGCCTTTGTACTAAAACACTGCCTTATCAGACCCCAAGGAAACCCTGGAGTATTACAGTAATGGTCATACCTTCATTCTTTGCAACTGTTCTCTAGTGAATGCATGCTGTTTTTGTAGTGACTGATATTTTATTTTCACACTGATCAGCTGTCGTTCCATTTCTGCCCTACGGTCCTCCACCTACAGAACATTGTTAACAATTATTACTATGAAAATTATAACACTTATTGCCACGTGGATGACAAGATGTACAAGATGTTACCTAGCAATTGATGCTGGTTCTGCAAATACTGCTTTCCCAGCAACAGTACTTGAAAATAGGCGCTACCTTTGAGATAAAAGCAAGTAGACAGTGCTGTAGCAGCTGAAGCCCAATCAGTAAAGTGCAACAGATTTTACTTTCAATATCAAAATAAAATAACATTTCATACACTTCAGTGTTTCTATAGAATGTTTTGTCCATTGGCATCAGAATAGTTTTAAAAAAAAAACAACAAAAAAGACTCTACCATTTCAACCCATTCCGTAGGTGCTGCCAGAAAACAAAAAAGCTTCCTATGCATTTAACAGCAGCTGAACTCTCATTGAAAAACTAATTCAGAAACCCTCCCAAATGCTCAGACATCCAGCTGTCTTCAGTATGTTTTTAAAAGACAGCATTTATCAGCATCTTTTAATATTTCACATACTGTCTTCTGCATTAAAGAAGGCTTACCAGCTGAACAGAACTACTTAGCTCTAAGAGCTGCAAACAGAACTGTCATGAACCCTCAGTCCCATCTTCTATCTTGATAGCTAAGTAACTTTAAGTGATTCCATTACGTTTACTAACTCCTCAACTTCAGGAGTGTGCATAAAAATTGTTTTCCATAGATCAGTTCCTAGACATTTCAACACTGAAGTAGTATTTGAGGAACAGAGATTCATGCTGGCCAGATCAGGTACAGATACCCTAATATTTTCAATGTAATTAAGAAATAAAACCTATGAAGTATTTCTTCTCTACTCAGTCTATTCTCAGGTATCTGTGGCATAATTGTACCTCAGCAAAGAGAGAATTGCCTTTACTTGTAGGATCCAAAGATTGCTGCACTGCATGATCCAGCTGAACCTGAAGCTCTTGATTAGCTTCACGAGCTTTCTAGATTAAAGCAGAGAGAATATTAGTCATTTAAGCATCTGATATACTGCATATATGAATTTAATCATATAGTTTTACTCTTTTTCATTTCCTATGCCTTAGCACAGCTTATATTGTACTGCAGTATTTAATTGTGCATACAGTTCTGGTCAGTAAGAGACAGCCAATTTTGTTTCACTAAAAGGCTTAATATTCCACTCACTCTTCAGGACAAGAGCATAACTAAAACCTTTAAAGGAAAACACTGATGTTTATCAATTGGATTAATGGTATTGAGATTAACAACCTTGCTGTGCTACTTAGTCACAAATGCTCTACTTCCCAGTACAAAGTTTTCCAAGGCATTCAGTAGGAACTTGAAATAAAAATGACAATATCGGTGACCTGTGAGAAGTCCCTGTTACGAGGCAGAACACTGCAACACAAAGCATCTCCATGCACAGCCTTCCACAAAACAATACCAATATAGAGAGTATTTAGCAACAGGCAATACCAAGCATGACTAGTCAATACCCTTCCCCGCCCCCCTGCCGTCTTCTCTTCCTCCCTCCCTCCTCACAACTTCTCTCTCAAAGCTCCTCTGATTTCACTGAAGAGCTACCACAGCAGCTTGTGGTATTCAGGGATTATCTACCCCTGCTGAATAAAATTAAGAGAATACCTCTAATGCATTAGAGTAAGAAACAACTTCCTTTTCCCGCTCTTCTTTCTCCCCCTGCAGACGCTCCAGCTGATTACGTAAGTTACTGTTCATGAGTTCTAATTGTTCTTTACTGTACTGCAGTTCATTCAGCTTTTCTTCAACATTGGCCTAAACAAAACAGAAAATCAAGTATGAAATAAGAAGTTTATTAAAAACAATTTGAAAAAAAAGCAGGCCCAAGTGAAACAAATGGGTTTGTTAGTACTAATTACTTTAAATAAAAAAATATCTTGTAGCACCAAAAAAATGAAATGAGCAAAAGCACAGAATTTTATTTTCAACTTTATTTCCAACTAATAATTAAGTACTAGTCACATACCTTCACACTTTCTAGTTCAGTGAGTTCTATCTGAAGACTGAGCATTTCTGAAGACATGGTCTCATGTACACGTTCAGACATCATACGTAGTTCCTCTGATTTGGCAGCAATTATTTCCTTCTGATGATCCACTTTGTGTCTCAATTGCTTCTCTGAGAGTCGGGTTTCATCTAGTTCTGCTTTCAGATTCTCCAACTTAAAGACAGTTGACAACTAAGTAGTACCATTTTATAATAAATTCTTGAAAAGCACAATACTTTTGACTCTGTTCTAATTACAGAAAATGTCTTAGAAATACAAATTAACAGTTATCTTTTAAAAATAAGCTTTGAAAGACAGTGTAATTCACAATGTAACAAGCAGATAGTTGTTAAAAACTAAACAAACAAGCTCCTACACATTTTAACTATTTATTAGATTTGTTTTGGTACTAAGTGTGCAATTATGAGTTAAATATATATTCTTTAAAATGCTATTAGCAACCATTTAGCTGTATATTAGTTGCCAAACCTTGTTTTTAAGGTCACCGATTTCTTGTCCATAGACTCTGGCAAGCTGTTCTTTCTGTTTATCCAGTTGCATGTTTTGCTGTTGCTTAAGGGAATCACATTCAAGACTCAAGCTTTCCAACATTCGATTCTTGAGTTCAATTTCTCTTTGAAGAGAGTATTTCTCTTGTTCAAATTTCTGAAAGAAATAACATACTAATAAATCTAGATGTAATACTCATAAATGCTTGGGGAACAACGTACTAAGTATAGGCTCAGAACTAAGATGCTAAATGCCTAAAACTTGTCACTCATTCAACCTTTTGTTGAAGTCCCAATTAGGGAACTATCATACTCATGTTTGAAAAAAACCCCAAACAACCAGCCAAAAACCGATCTGAAATTTTATGACATTTGATGGTGTAATAGTCTCTTCATGAAAACTGTGTATTTCTTTGCACCCAACACAAGTCTTTTCATGCATCTTTTCTGCAAGCATAACAAAAAAATTTAGTGAGAGCTTATGTGTCCTTTCTATCTCCATAGAACTCAATCATGTTAAAAATTGTTACAGTCCAACAAGTGTTCCCCTATTGCAGAACAGTTGGGTTCAACATGTGGTAAAGACATCTAAATTGTCTACTGTTTTGTAATAAATCCCATCAACCCATCAAATGACTTTTTAATCAGCTTTCCTCTATGCCTGATTGTATGTGTTTGCTAATTATAAAGGGCAGCTTCATTTTACTCCTCCATTCAGCTAGCAATTAAGGAGAAGAAAAAAATAGAAAAGGAGAGTCTTGGAAGCAGAAAAGGTAAATACCAAACCCAAATCAGTCTAAAGATGCAGGATTTTCCTTTTAAAAAAAAAAACCCAACTGTTAAAACACAAACAAGAATTAAAAAAAGAACATAAAACTAAAAGCTGTCAGGTGGGAAATTGACATCAGTGGTTCAGACAGCAGCTTATCAAGGACAGGCTTAGCTCTCAAATATACAGGACAAGAGTTTTAACTCAAAGATAAAGACAGTGCACAGAAAAGGTTTGGGAGTGCACAGCTGACCAGACCCAAGAAAGGCAGAGATCTGGCATGATATGTCTACACAGACTTTTACAGAAGCATACACAGATTTTTCTAAAGAGATTCCCATGTCTACTGTTAAAATTTACACTTGTGTTCACAGTAATTGCTTTGGCTCTCACATTCTAAAGAGGAGAATCACAGATTGAAAAACTCAAAAGAATCTGTCGGATAACCATAGTTCCCACACAAAATGTTATTCTGTGGTATGAAAGCACACAGTTCCTTCCCTCTGCCCTTGGACTCCAAGTTACTAATTAATCTGGTTCACAGAAGCTTAGCTCATAACTTTGCTCCAGCCTATAACATAGGATTACAACCTATGGGTGCAGCTTCACAACACAGCAGCTACCATCTCAGGTTGTCAGCAGAACAGAATGATCCTGGCCTGCCTTCCTTATCACTTGTGCTTTCCAGCTGCCTCTCTTACGCTAAGCTTACTAACAGCAAACTGATCAAAATAAGTTCTTTGGGTTCATTCAGAATAGCAGGGTGCTACAACTCTCCAGCTGGTTAAAAAAAACAAAACAAAAGCTACAACAAAACCACAAACATCTTCCCTCCAGCACAAGAGAGGGGATGGACACACAGCCAGAAGCAGACTAAATGAAGAGAAATGGTATAACTGAAGCATGGGCTGACTGAAGACAAACCACCATCAAAATTGTTTAGGAAAAGTGGAAGAGATTTTCCTGATTGGAATTTTCTTGCAACATTACTAAGAAAACTGGTTGACTACATAATACCTCTATATTTCAACACTACACTACTCTCTTTTCTGAGCTGTAAGGAAATGTACTAATAAATTCAGAATCCCTTGGTATTTAGAAAATTTGAAAACTTCACTAAAGAAATCGATTTTACAGTCTTGCTGCTAGCATTCTTTTTACAGCTCTAAGTGATACAAAGCTTGCAGGGAGAGCATAACATGAATGAATTGCTAAACATACCCAAAACACATGCTCTAAACCAAATTTACTTTAGCACTTAGTACTCATTTTACATTAAAGGCAATTAATCTTACACAGTATTGAACATCTGATGCATAATTAGCTATGAAATGCCATCTCAATTAGATAAAAATCATGCTGGCTATCTTAGGTCAGATATAAAAAGCCCCCTCTACAAATACTTAAACCAAAAAAGTTTATTAAAATTAATCTAGACTCTAAAAAGCATTTAAAACACCTGTGACATTCAAAAAATAGTTAAACTATAATGAAGTTCTTTACTTTTTTTTTTTTACTCAAAGTTTAAAACATCACCTCAGTTTTCTCAGTCAATTCACGGCGTGTTTGATCCAACTGATTTTGAACTTCACTTTGGGACTCCAATAAATGCAAGCCATATTGTGCTGCCTTTCTTCGCTCATTCTCTGCTTCCTTCAGTTGGTGTCTAAGACTTAAAATGGTCTCTGTCTCCATTTTTCTTCCTTTTGTTACTTCACCATTGCACAAGAAATGATTAAAAAAGACATTGCAGTAAGTTATAGTAATTAATCTGAAAGACGTTATTGGATTTCCTTTCTTTATCAGGATACAAGGATATATTTTTACATTAATACAAGACACAAAAAAGATAGCTCATGAACAAACAGTCCTGTGAACAGTAAAATAATAGCTATTCCTCCATAAATTTCATTAACATCTTGTTTCAGACTATGTCTTAAGTAATAGCATGCAGTAAAACAACTCCTGTGTACCCAGCCCAGTTAGGAAATAAGCTTGTAAAAACACTTTTATGCCTATGGCTGACAATGTTTTGTGTGGTATTATAAATAAGCCACACTAACTATAGCTACTTGTGTACACAAATAACACTTAAGATTCATACAGGTGGCTGTATTAGCAGATAGTTTACTCCTGATAACATTATGTGGGATATAGACATAGATAAAGGTATTTGAAGGAAAGAATCAAAAATAGAAATCCTGTTAAAATATATGGAATTTTAACACAGGGATTTTTATTTATTTACTTTAAGTGCTTAATAGAGTCTTTCATGACTGTTTTCCATTTTAAACTTCAGCTACTGCAGGTAAGCTATTTGTTAATAACCACGTCTTCATCCCATGTTTTAGAAAATTCATCCATTTCTATCTTCGTATCACAACAGAAGACACAAGTAAAGGTGAATTTTTCAAAAAAGTTAGTCAAAATAAATTCATACAAACAAAATATTTAAAAAAAATAAAAATCAAGTCAAACTAACACCATAAGCTTGTATGACTGCTTGCTCCCAAGTCTACTAAATCAGCAGAGCACAAAAATCCTATTAAGACAGAAATTGCTAAGCAACTCAGGCTTCTGAACAACATAAGCCACGAATTTTCTCAGAAAGTATACAGTAACAATGATATAGAAATAAAAAAAATCTGCAGTTGATTTTTTCAAAGCCAGTGTTCATTATTTTTATATCATTTCAAGATTAAAGCAATTCTTGATTGAAGATCTTACTCCGTGCTTTTTCTTTTTACATAAGCAATTTAGCTGCTGCCATTTCTTACTGGCACATATATTACCCTGATGAATGTTAGCAAGATGCTGGTCTTAAGAGCAAATTTCGCAGCTCAACACAGGAGACTATTTTTAAGAGTCATTATTGTAATGTAATGCCTTTTTTTTTTTTTGCTAACTTTTATTCAACATGGCTAACTCCCCATGGAGTCACCCAGCTTCTGATAAAAGAAAAAAAATGTAACCTGCAAAAGTACATCATGCAAAACAACATGCTAATTCCTTTCAGAGGTACAAGATAGAAATTATCAAGTTCTGGTTTTCACATTTTCCATCACTTATCTTTGTATGTGTTAAACTTGAATAATGCTAATTTATCCAGTCAGGCTCTGAAACTTCAGTTTTTCAGATCTAACTATTGCAATACTTGAAATACTGTTTTTGCATGCTTATGCTAAAATAAGCCAGTGCAAGAGAGGAATTTTGCATACCTATAGCTAAGAATCACCAATATTATTATTAGTGCAAGGACATACACACTGTGTACAATTTAGTAATGAAGTGTTAACAGTACAATGTAGCAATACAAGCATATAGGCAACTTCTGGCTTTTTTTACATTAGTAAAGAAGATGAATTAATCCTTATTCACTTCATAAATTTTAAAAGGGTTTTAAAAATAACTATTTTCTGATCAAACAACACTATAGACGCAACACAGCAATTTGATTGCTCCTAGCTTACTAAGTTAAATTTGACTAGCATTTTTAACTTACCTTCAGAAGCCCATTTAAGACTTTCTTGACCTTATTCTCATATTCCACCTTTAAAAGAAGAAAAAAATAATAAAAGCAACAGTTGTCTAGTCCAGATGAGTATAAGCTGCCCTTATAGCAGTCCTTTTCTGAAAAGGCTTAACGCCTGTGGCTGTCTCATGAAAATGCAGATCACAAACTAAAATCCCATAGAAATGCAAATCTTATTCAACTCTCAGTTGAGGCAGCTGTCAGAGAGTTTAGAAACAGCCAGATCAGGCAATGTTGCCAAAGGCCAGATGCTCTGCAACTGGCCTGAGGGGCAAGTAAATAGGCTACACCCAGGGTCACCTTCTGGCACACACATCATTTTTAAGGGTTGTTTGGGGATTTTGTCTTGTTCCCTCCTACTTCTCCAATCTCCTTTGCATGCTCTCCACAAGTTCCACATACAAGACCTCTGAGGTCTTAATAAATCCTTTACTGGATAATATAACCTACGAGACCTTCGGGTTTTCTTTATTTTTATAGTTGAAGTATGGAGGAAAAGAGAAATAGTTTTCTTATTCACACGTTCCTTGCCGACAATTAGGAAAAACAGCAATACGCCTTGCAGAGCAGAGACATCCTCAACTTTCCATTTTCAATTCTGGATGAAGCTGTATTGTTATACAAAGAAGTAATTGCCTGTAATTTAGTATTATACACGAGGTTAAGTAAACTACCCTGAAAATAATGTTTTAACATAAGCAGGTAGTACTTATGTACGAACAGGCAGGAGGTAAAATAATAAATGCATACAGGCAACGACTTACAGATGGGTTTGTCTTCTGCAGGAAAACGGCCCTTGACGGGGGGGCAGAGGACACACGCCTGACACCCCCATCCCCCGTCACCTGACGCAGCACCTCCGGGGGCCGCCGGGGAGAAAACAGCCTTTCTCGCTGGAGGCAACAGGGGAACACGCTGGCAGCACGGCCCCGGCGAGGGGAAGGGCCTGAACGCCACGAGTCCCGGAGGCAGACCCCGAGGCAGCGGCACGAAAGGAGTAGAGGGAGCCAGGAGCTCCTCTCCACCCCCACCCCCCACCCCCGCCAGCTGAAAGCACCCTTCTGCAGGCAAGGAGCAGCAAAGAGACACCGAGAGCCGCACAGAGAGGAGTGTCCCGTCGTCCCCCCGTCCCTCACGGCACCCGCGCCCCCCGCAGCGCGGTACCACGGTACCTCCGCCCAACGGCCGCCCCGGCGCCGCTCCCGCCGTTCAAACTCGCCTCCGCGATACCGCCCCAGATCTCGCGAGAGCCGCCACCGCCCGCTCCTTTTGCCGCTCATCGCCTCACTAGCGCGCGCGCGCAGCCCGCCGAGTGGGGTAGCGCATGCGCCTGGGCGCGAGGGGCGCTTGTGAGGAGAAGTGTTTCAGCGGGGCGCCGCGCTTGGCAGTCAGCGCCCTGCTCCTCCCTTACGCGTTATAGCGTAGTCGCTCCTTTGAGATTAGTATAACACGGAGGTGTCCAGGCGGTGCCAGGGTGGAAGGGTGTTTGCGCAGAGGAAATTTTCCCAAAAACAAAGGGAAGGCGATGAAGTTAGTAGCTCAGCTCTGGTTCTGCAACCATACCTAGCCAGAGCGTGGCAGACGAAGCGCAACGGATATGCTTGGCTCCACAGCCACAGACAATGCTACCTCACTCAAAGCACACAGAGTAAGTGATGAGAGTCAAAGTATACAGAGTGCTGTGTGTTATCTAGGAAAACAACAACAGAAAAAAGAGGAGAGGAGCAGTCTGCTCCTCCCACACAGTATTCTACAGGAGAGGTTTTGCTTTTGATTGCAGAATGCCATGTTTGGTTTGTCCCACCACCCACTTTCCTCATCCAGGAACTCCCCTTCTTCAGCAGGGGCTGCTGAGGCTGCCTACCCCTGAGGAAAAGTCGCCATCATCTTACTCAAGCAAACTTTTCCTTAGAGTCTATGGAGCTTACTGTCCAAACTTCAAGAGCTATACAGCAAGTTAGAGTGCTTGTAGCATAACTTTCAACTAAACTTCTAACTTCCTATTTTTCTCCCTAGCTTGCTCTAGTTTCTACTCATCTTCACTTTCTGCACAAAGGAGGGATTTCATAGCATTAGGTTGTCCAGAATTCATATAGATTCCTTAAACCAGTGAAAATCTGAATAATATCCACAAAGAGCAGCAAAATTCCTCAGCTGAAGCATTTCACCATGCAGTTCTGATGGTTGAGTCCACGCACAGTTGTCTATGTGCCATTTTCCCTGCCCCAAAAGAAGGCCCGAGTAATTTTTCCTTTTTAAGCAGTGGTTAAATTTTTAATCTGTTTTGCAAGATGCATCTATTTTTGCACTTTCTCTAACCACATCAGTGCGTATGGAAGGTTTATTCTCATATCTAATGTGACATCTAAAAAAAGCTATTGCATAGAAACACACTAAAGCAGATTCTGCCTTTAAAGAAACATGCTTCAAGTAATGCAAGGTTAAATTCAAGCACCAGGTTGTAAGTAGATGCAAGGATAACAATCCTATTTGGAGGAACCAGGACAGAAATAGAGGTCTTAAGATAAAAAGGGGCTTGGAAAATAAGCATGCAGTGTAAAATTCTACAGAGGAAGCCAATTAAACAACTACTACTACTACTTCTATCAAAATGATACTACTTCTACTCTTCTATCAAAATGTGTGGGTCTAGCTTATGTCAATAGAAATGGGATTAAAAATTAAATACAGAATGGTCTAGACAGGCAAGAATGCCAAGTTGATTACAACAGGGACCGGAAATGAGAATCTTGTTCTAATCCTGACTCTGCTGCATTCACTGTGTGATTAACTACTCCAAATACCCACAGCTAAACCCCCTTGTTTTAAAACAAGGATAACAGTGACTTAATTAACAAATCCATGTAATTCTCCTGACAGTTAGTTGAGTACAGGGTGCAAAAAATGTAAAATACATTGTAAATTCTAAGTATTAACGTGATTACTTCACCAGATCAATGATCTGCCATAGCATGCTAGATCCTAGAACAGTTAAAATAGCTTCTGTTTCCCCCTACCCTCAGTTCCAGAATCATGTGTAACAGCTGACATTTAATACATGAAATACATGTTTTGGGTTTGCATAGCAAACTCCATAATATTTTTCTCAGCTTAGATACAAAGTAACCAATTCATTATTTAACAGATGCCATTATTTTCAGAACAGTTCTCTTTTCCTTTATGAGTTGGCACTAATTAGGATACCATTTTACAGATCACCTCTACTTCTTGTGAATAGAAAATACACACATCAGTTGCTAATATGTTATTTGTAATACACATTTATCAAGTGGAGTGGCCATTTTGTCAGAATGCTTCGAGATTATTCACTGGTGTTATAAAATATTTAATAGTTACCTAATACCACTATTTACAGTTTGGCTATATGCCAGATTCCTTGAGTTGTACTTAGCTTTGAAGCTAGATTTTTCTTTTAAGAGTTGTAGAAGAACATAGAATGACATTGTTTATAGTAAATTTAGCTATATGGAGACAAATACTTTTGTCCCATTTAGGTATGAGAAGCCTTTCACTTTTCATGTTTCTTTTCAGTTCAGGTTTAGTCCCTAGCTTGTCATTGTAACTATATATTTGCTCTTACAAACTTTTCTCCTGGTTATGACCTCGATTACAGCTATTTTCCTATAGAGATTGTACAAATCCAGTAGTTACTGAAGCATAAGTGTTTCCTAAGCATGTAGTTTGTGTACTTTTGTTTATTGACATTTCAGATCACTAAACTTTATCAAGTCTGTGCACTGCTGACCCTGTATAAAAACGTAAAAGCATGTTTTGTAAGGCTTACCTCTGCTAGCAGGCAAGCATTCCATGTAAGTAATGGAGTCATTACAGCAAATAGATGTGTTGGGGATCCCCCCCAAGAGAAAGCCTGTTGCTTTCCTCTACATAAAAACAAATGACATTAAAAGCTTTCTTAGTCTTTCCCTGCTAATTGCTTAGTGTAACATATGAGCTGACAAATGTTTTACTAACTGTGCTTAACATCCCAAATGCTATAAGAAGCAAGTGAGTAATAGCAGCCTGTTGAGAAGCAACTGATTACTAGCTACCTAAGTCATGTTGGCACAACAGATCCAGGGTTCATTATAATTAAAAGTTGTTGGAGCATTAAGTTATTTTTTTGTTTGCTGCGGGTTTTTTCCATGTTCTTGCTCTTTGTTATGTAAGAACACTTAATTTTGCACTATTTAAAGCCGTGTTACTTCATTTGCTAGTGCAACTTTATAAAAGCCCAAGTTTCATCCTTTCCACTTTTTTCAGTTGGTAAACATTAAACTGTTCTGCTTTTTTTTTTTTTTCCTTTGAGATAAGGCAGTTTCACCTTCAATTTAATAGAATTCACGAGTCTACATGTTTAAATTTGTTACTGTGAATTCCAAGAGCAGTAATACTAAGTTCTTTTGCAAGGAACTCAAGTAGCTCACTAATTACAGCAACAGATTGAGGGCCAGTAAAATACTGTTTCTAATCCTCTCTAAACTAGTGACTGACCTCATCCAAATCACTTCATCTTGCTATCTCAGTCACCTTAGCTAAACAAAGATGTGTTTTGCATTTTTATTTCCAGTCTAGCCTTAACTAGCCTTCTGTGGCTTCACACAATTACTTGGCAAATAAGTAGGTGTGAGAGCCTCTTCAGAATACAAACTTTCGGATGCTCCCTTATGAAAGCTTTCCGTTACTTTTATTTAGATTTGTTACTTTTTTACTACTTGCTTGAATGGGTCAGGAGCCTCACAATAAGTTTCCTTGTTATTATAAAAATATACATCCTTCTATATGTGAATTCAGAGCCAAGCTACAGCAGAAACTTACATTATGACTCAACAAGCATCTTGTAAACTATTCTTTCCTTTATCCTGATTCACGTGGTTTTTTTTAAACTATCAAATTGGATGTGCCTTTCAAGTTTTCCAAATATCAATAGTTAAAGTCACAATTAAAAGATTTTGCTAACAACAACAAGATAATGATACAAGTTTTATGATATTAGCTTCAAGAGTTTGATTTTTTTGTTTGTTTATACCTGGTAGCTCAAGAGTTGAGTCAATCTCATAAGAAGTTTACCAAATCAACATGTAATAGAACCTGGAGTGTACCATAACTCAAAGTAATTTTAAGTTTTCCTTCTTTAAACAGTACCTAGACAAGTCCCTTTAACTTCACATCCAGTATGAATTCAGATATCCATTGTTATCAATCTGTAATTTAATGGTGGTTCTAGAACCCCCTCTACTTTTTTCCATATATTATGAATTTAATTAGTTGATACCAGTTCTTATTCAATGTATTGAACTAACATAGTTAATTTACTATTAAAATACTACTCTCCTCTTCAATAGGAAAACATTTTAGTAACAGCATGAAATGAGTATTTAAAAGCCACATTTTGCAATGTAAAAATATATATAGACATTATCATTAACACCACTAAGTATATAACCACTAACCCAAACATTTTACTATTTTCTGAAACAACATATAAATTTTTATAATTCATGATTTTTTTCAGATATACTTACTAACAGTAGAACTTCCCTAATACAGTAATCTCCTTTCTAATATCCCTACTGCTATGGTAGTTAATATACCTGGTGTTCTCGTAGCTTTTGCAAACCAGTTTCTCATTCCGTTAAAATTCATGAGAAACAGTGTGGGGAGATGTATACCTTCCTGGCTTGCTACCCAGCTGTCGTCAATCACCAGCACCACCTTGCGGGTATCTCCCTTAATTACTGCTTCCTTCTACAGCTTGCAGTCTCTGTGCAAGTGGGACAGTGTTCCTTTACTGCCATTGCACAAGTTTTCTTTGTGATAATCAAAGACAAGTATTATGAAAAACAGGTAACAGCTATTAAATATAAATGAGAAAACGTTACCTAATGAAGTAATCTAGCCTTATTTTGATAAAAGGTATGTTTCAAATTCATTTGCATGACCGCATTTTTTTCAATAAAGAGTTGGGCAGGGTAATTATCTTGAATTTTGATAGATTTTCTTTTTATACAGATAATCAGCTACATTCTGGACAATAATTTTAGCACTGTTTCTGTGTATTTCTAATCAAATGGAGTAAAAAGTTTAATCAGCTTTGCAAGCTGGAGGTCATTAGCTGTTTTGCTATCAAAACCAATTTAGCTTTCACCTGGACCTCATGTCAGGCCTACTATAAAACATCTCCATTTTAGAAGAAAAAAAAAAAAAAAACCCAAAACCAAACCCCTAAGCTGTGGCAGTTTAGATGTTCTGTGTAAGTAACTAGGAAAGCTAAAAGTTTGGGGTTTTTTTTTTTAACCTTTACTGTTAACAATTTGTAGTGTTTATTTATATGGAATATGTTAAGTTATAGCCTCTTTCCTGTTTATTATTATATAATGTTTCAAAATATTAGATGGTATCATCATCATCTTGGATTTCTTGTTGATTTCTATTTCATCAATTTATCATCTACCAAATAGTTTTGAAAGTACTAATTAGTGATTGTCCAGTTAGTACAACAGTAAAGAAGAACATGAAACAAAGGAAAACAAAGTGTGATAAGTCGTAAGAGTTATAGTTCAGTATAGAAACTTTTAAGGGCTCAAGGAGTGTATTTTACTTTTAAGGTTTGCTATTGTTTAAAAATAATACCATGAAATGTTCAAGCTGAGATTGTCCCTAAAGAGTCTAGATTAAGCTATAAATGTGATCCCATGTTACGTATAAAACTAGTATTATAAGCTATATAAGACAAATAATTTGTAGCAAACTTATATGGGAATGCATGGGACATACTTAGTCATATTTTTATTGAATGAAGTTTATTGCTCTACAACAAACTAAAAGTTTAAACTGTAGATTATTCAGTTAGGATCAGGACTGTGAAGCACTATATTTTTAAGCTTAGTGTGGTATATTTATTACTGGTTTTAGAAGGAAAGAATAGTGATTTGACCTATACTTGTTTGTGTCTTTTCTCAGTTTTAGCTTTTTTATTTTAAGACTGCTTTTAACTAGTTTTTTACTTTGTCAGAGTAAATACTTCTGAAATTGCTTTTAATGCTAGTCCCTGTCCCTTTTCATCCCCTTTAAAAGGTAAACTCCAATACTTGATTAGGTAAAACTAATAAGTGTTTTCTTATTCTAAGAACACTTACATGATACTGTTTGGGATTAAGTCATCCTGTTCTGACTGTAGAGACGTATAATGTAATGTGAGACCGCATAAATCAGATAGAAATTGATGTTTTAAAAGTTAACCCAGTTAACAGTATTTGATATCTGCCTGCTCATATGGAGAATTAGGAAACTAAAAGTTTGTTGGTTTTGAGGACTTTTTGGGTACTTTATGCACCAACTAATTTTATTTTCAGCTGCCTGCTTGCCTAACAGTTCACAAGTGTGAACTGCACAGCAACTGAATAGCTTCATTCTGGGACTGGCAGACTGAAAATGACTTGACCTGTTGAAGTCTTGCCAGAAAGCAGATATAAGCTTTACTAGCAGACCAACAGCTTAGAATCTAGTTCTAATTTTAAAATTCGAAACACAATTGACTTTTATTTCATTGTTAAATATTGATGCTGTATCTCAAAAATAGAACCGTTTAATCTTGAGTGTAAGATCTCACAAAATACCTCAGTAAAGGTGGCCTTTAACTATATTTGCTGCTTTGTGTTTATGATTATAGTGGATTTAATAATAAAATTAATTTTTTTTCTACAGATAAGTTACATAATGGCCTGAAATATGTGGTGCACAAAGCTTTCTATGTTGCTTAGTGTGAAGCAGTGTACCAGTCTTTACAAAGTCTTCCTTCAGCCAAACTTAGCCTAGATCATCTACTCAGACTTAGGTGGCTATGTCTTAATTTTTTAGGTTCTAATGTACCTCTTTAGAAAACCAATATCATTTTATACCAATTGTGATGTCATGGTACAATATCCAGTTGCATATATTTTCTTGCCTAAGTCTTAACATGGGCAACATTTACTAGAAAATATCAGTGTGAATTTGCCCGAATTGGCATAGGATATCTCAGCAGCAATGACGCTTCAGTTAGTGATCAGGACGGCTTGCATTTCTACTTTAAGACTTTCTTTTCATAAAATATATAGGCTTTCTTCTAGGGATTAACTCAGAATTAGGAAAGCAACAAAATGGTTATATTATTCAGCACTCAGGAGAAATTTTTGGTGGACTGAGTCTGCCCCATTACAGAATGTCTTAAGACAAACTACTGGAGTGCTATTTTCTGCTCTTTAGTTCAGTGTGAAGGGAAGTAGCAGTTCTACTTGAAAGATTCTCACTAATGAAGAGTAAGAAAGATAAGTTAAAACATAAATGAATGCAATAGGAAAAAAAAGTGATTGAAGCTAAAATTTAGTGGTTTACCTGGGCTGTCCTCTAATGATTATCATGATAGTGTACTTTGTGTGGCTGAGAAATAGTACTATCAAAAGGTTGATTCAACACTGTTTCCTTGAGTTTTTATTATTTTTTGCAATAGTTGTTTATTGCTTTTCTTGTTTTTTCATCTTGGGTAGTACCAGATCCATAAAAACCATATTTGTATATTTTGAAGCTACTGGTTAAACTTGATGATCTCAGTAAACCTTACAAACATGGTAACAGTCCTGTGACAGAGGTATTGCACTCTTTCTCACATGGTCAAAATAAAGCACTGAAGCTGCCTTTTCGAGTATAATTAAGCAGCACAGTGAAAAGCTTTTGGTGTTTTGGTCTTTTCCTTTAGCAACAATTAATATATTCAACTATTATTCCTATAATATAAATACCCATATAAAACTTGACCTACAAATTAGCAGAAACTTTTATGCATGTGTTCATTAAATAACTATTCTTGATCATAGCAATGAGAACATAGCTAGCTTCTGTTAGGCATTTGAGGTCAAATACTCTTATTTTAAGTGTTAACAGATTTTTTTCACAGTGATCATATCAAAGAATAGCAATATAAGATTGCAATAAGCCTGCTGGTTTTTTCCCCCCTGTGTATGCAGAGTGTCTTTATAATGTCTCAGGGTCTGTTTTAAATTGTGTGCTGATTTGAGCAGCTGGGATCTGGCTTTGGTTTAAATGATCATGTTTAGATGAGTAATAGGACTTAGGAAATATTTCTGAAAATAGCTATTTTAAAACATGTCACTGACTAAGTAATGAACCACTGGATGTCACTGTCTTTCTCCAAGTGCATAGCTCAATGGTTTTGATACTATGATGAAGTGTTAAGGTAGGCAGTTACTGGTTTTGACTTTTCTGATAGGCATGGCTTTACGTAGAAAGGGATTATGAAAAGAGATAATGTGGTCAGCAGTGGTTACAGACAAGATATTTCAACTGGTAAAATAGTGAACAACCATTCATATTGTGTGACCTGACATGCACAGTATAGGAAACTTGAGTCTGTATAGGAAATAGTGAGACAGATTGCTACAGAAAGGCTGACTCCTGAACTGGACCTTACCTTTCTCCACTTCCTATATGAGTAATCTAAAACTAGAATACAAGTACCACTCTATTTCAATATCTCCTGAAAACTTATTTGTATTTTATCATTAACATATTTTTGCATATCTTCTGTTCATTATGTTTGCATTCATACTGTTTAGTTTCAATTGTAGTACCTTTTAATATTTTTGTGTTTATTGTATATTGGGTACTATTTAAATGAACTGTTTTTATGACAGGTTTGTGCCTGGCCTTTAGAATTTATTTCATTCAATTTTATTATTCAAGGTTGAACAGGGGAAAGACTGTGTTCTGCCTGTGTAGTCCTGTGCTACTCAGTTTTCAATAATTTCAGAGGGAAGTTTTGTTTAATAAAATTCTGCATAGACAGCCCATTGATGCCCATGAAGTTAAAACTTTCTGTGTTGATTTAAAAAATGTAGCCTGTTAGGTGGTACAAAAGAATTCCACCTGAAGTCTTACTACAGTTAAAATGCTGTGGAAACAGATGTAATAATGGAGAAAGCATTGAATATGCCATTATTTTGCTGCAGAGTGTATTATCTATGCTAGATGCTGGAGCAGATGTATTTTGCTCAAATTACAATGAAGTTCAGCATGCTTTGGACCTTAGGTTGAAGACAGTGTTTTTTCTCCCTTGTGCCTCTGCTATGACAATATGGCAAGATGGATTAGTAGAACTGGTACCATTTCTTGTTGATGGATTAGTAGAACTGGTACCATTTCTAGTTGAGGCCCCCTTAACATTTTAGTTGAGGGTCCCCCTTCTGTGTAGATCCTTGATTTTTGAAGGTGCTCTTGAAACACACCTTAGCTTCAGCAGCCTAACCATCTTTTAACCTGCTTTTTAAAATTCATATAAGTACATATATTAAAAAGACGTGTTTGATAAAGGCAATCCAAAGATTGTATTTGTATTATCTGGCCTGCAGCCCAGATGCTTCATCTGTCCACAGGGTTGTTTTTCTCTTTTGGTTTTTTTGGATGCTTTTAAATGTTGACAGCTACAAATAGAAAGCAGTGTTGTTTGCATGAGTAACAAAATTAATGAACCTAGGTTTCCTGTATATTTATTTTATGATGGCTTGTAAGCTTTCTCTTAAATGTTTGGATTAAACTCTTGTATAGCTCTAGAGATAGTTTTCTGCAGCAATGGTAATGCTTTCTCTTCCAACTTGTGGCTTATTTTCACGGAACTTGCAGACTTGGTTTTCTTACTGGTTTGCCAGATGAGGTTATAGTCAGTAGCCGAGGTGATGGGAGTAAAGATGCTAGTGCTGTGGTTCTGTGAACAACTTAAGCCAGCATAAACCTGTGCTGCAGCTGAAGGACTTGGTCACTTCTCTTTCCTGTTCCTACCTGCTTGCTTCTTCAACAATATTAGTAAAAGATTTCTGTAGCTCCTCAGTGAAATGACTTACATTACCACTTCAGGCTGCATTAGTTTTAATGATAATACAGTGTCAGGTTCTGTGTAACTATAACAACTGTTCTTTGAATGACTGATTACAAAGATAATGCTTTTTCTGGATCATGCCTTTTTTAAGCTATACCTTCACTGCTATATCATTTAGACTTAAATGACTTGTGGAAAATCAGAATACAGTGCAGGTGGTGGTTTTTTTGCATTAAATTATTATATACCATATAGAGTTATTAGAAATTTTTCCTTTTATTTGTGTATCCTAATGATGTTTTAACTTAATTCAGGCTTTAACAATGGAAGGTCAAAGCTCTTCCATACAGGATCTTTGTTCTCTGTAAATCCAAGATGTGTAGAATAGTAACTTCCCTGAGCAGTATGTTGTGACTTTATTTAGCTTACACAAAATACTTGTAAATCACAACTCTCAAAAAATGTTTTATTCAGTGTGGTGTAGCAGAAAATAACTACATGCTGTGAAGTTCAAGCTTTTATATGAAATCAAACTCTGTCTTATCTGTTGAAGAGATTTGTTCACAGTTAAGTTTTTGACATGCTAATGTACTTGCTCACTCCTTTGAAGAGCAAACAGAAGTGGAAGAGTTTTACTAAACCAAAGCTGAACCAGATTTTTGTATGAGTAAATATCTCCATAGATCAGAGCCTCTGAGTTAGATTTATCAAGCTGTATAGAATTGCAGGTTGTCTAGAGTTCTGGAAAGAACTTCTTTCACTGTTTCCCATTAAGGTAGGAACCTGCAGAGCAAAAAAAAATAGGACTTAGTCATGTTTTTACTGAATATTTTGAAAAGTGCTTATTCATTAGCAGATACTTCTCTAGGTAAGTTACTTGGATTACAACTAAGTTCAATTTCTGATTTCATGGGCTCAGACAATCAAATAGGGTATACTTCTATTGTAATGTAGACTGGCACCACTGATCTAGCTTGCCTGTTTGTCTCAGCTGATCAGTATAACACACTATCCAGTGAGGTTTTTTCCTTCTGGAAGTAGAAGAGTATTAGACATCCAGTAAGGGGTGCTTATCTGTGCCAAACCCATTGGAACCAGGCTGATTTAAAATACTGGTTTTGTTCCATCCAGCAGTTTATTACAGTAGAGATGGATTCTGCAGAGGTGGAAGTGATGGCTACAAAGAACACTACATTAGTTGTCTTCTGACATCTAGGATGGCAGGCTCTGCAGTCTTCTCCTTTAAAGCATAGTATTATATTGTCTTGGGGCATTTACCTCATCTCATGGAAGGTGTTTTGCTTTAAATTTTCATGCAAGTATGATTAACCTTAGAGTGAGTATTGAAGTATTTGACAGTTTACTTGCTGTAAATGTACCTCTAATTATTATTTTCACTAAATTATTCATACTTGCAGCATACAATGAGGCTTGCTGCACCTTTCACCTTGCTGAGTGCAGCTCCCTTCGAGGTGTCAAATTTTGATCACACTGGAGTGAAATTGAACAGCTGCTTCTTGGAGCTGTTAAAGCAAGTTCAGAGGAGGCCACAAAGCTGATCACAGGGCTGGAGCACCTCTCCTATGCAGACAGGCTGAGAGAGCTGGGGTTGTTCAGCTTGGAGAAGAGAATGCTCTGGGGAGACCTTACAGCAGCCTTCCAGTACCTAAAGGGGCCTACAAGAAAGCTGGAGAGGGACTATTTATCAGGGATTGTAGTGACAGGACAAGGGGTAATGGCTTTAAACTAAAAGAGGAGAGATTTAGGTTAGATATTAGGAAGAAATTCTTCCTGGTGAGGCACTGGAACAAGTTGCCCAGAGAAGCTGTGGTTGCCCCGTCCCTGGAAGTGTTCCAGGCCAGCTTGGATGGGGCTTTGGGCAACGTGGTCTAGTGGAGGGTGCCGTGTTGTTCCCCCCCCCCCCCCCCCCCCCCCCCCCCCCCCGCCCCATGGCAGGGGTGTGATGGAACTAGATGATCTTTGAGGTTCCTTCCAACCCAAACCATTCTATGATTCTGTGATTATTTAGGACTTGGATAAGAAGCAAAATTGCATTGCTAAGCTAACACTTGCATGTTATAAAGTATTGTAATGTTAGTTGTTCCTATATACCCAGGATAGTAATTCTTGCAAGAGCAATCAATAATGGATTAACTGGGATGGTTTACCCAAATCTTAATTTTATAAAAGCTTCTTCCCAAAGGTTTCCATAAAGCCTTTTGAATAAAGGCTCTTTTGGATATTACCAGTTGAAATAATATTTCTAATCTCTTAATTTTCTGTAGTTACCTTCAGCATTCTATCAGCCTCTTCACTCTCAACAAAATCTACATTCCAATCAGTAACTGGTCATTTTTTAAAAAAATCTTTATCTACTTTCTTAGTTAAGAATTCTGCTAAGTCTTTGCACATAATCAATACTTGACCCTTGCTTATTCTCTTGTCTAGAGATCTCTTGATTCTCTAAATTATGTGTTGACACAGAAGATTCCTATAACCTTAAATCTAGTAGAAACCTGTTATTCAGCCATAAAGCATTACATATATACACACACACACCCCCCCCACGCAAATACTGTTCACGGTTTAGGTGGCTAATCAGACAATAATTTATCTGCCACTGACTTGTTCCAAAACATGATCTTCAGTCTCATGTGGTCTTTCTGATCTGTCTTTGGCATTGCAAGAGTGTATGAAAAGAGGAGGAAAAAAGTACATCTTGCATAAACTAAACAATTATTACTTTTTTGTCATCTTATAAATAGTATTGCATAGCAAAACTCACTTCCAAGGGAAGTAAGGCACTTAGGTTGCCTTGAGGTCTGTTCAGTTGCATAATGAATTAAAAGGCAAGGTTATCAAAATCAAAGATGTAAAGCTTTAATGTTTACAGACCTCAAGCTGGGTCTTTAGTATCAACTCTTGTGAACTTAAGCTCTAACAAGTTTTTTAGCAGTTTGCTCAATTGTGAAATACTGTTCTCTGAAGCCAGATAGCCTTGTGTCCAAAGTTATACTGAAACTGTTTTTAATCTAGGATCTGCAGTAGGACTGTTCCCAAAAGCTACTATTATGCAAAAAGTAGTGGTTACTTCTAAATGATCTCATGATTTTATTGGTATATAAGTGTGCTTCCAAAAAAGTGCATTTAGAAAAGACATATTTGCAACAGGCCTGTACAATGAGCTACTAGATTTTTGTTCAGCTGGCAAGAGCTTTTGCCAACAGCTCTTAAGGGGTTAAGTCTTTGTTGCCTCTTTGGGTTTCAATGGTATTGAATGCTATGCTGTGTACCAACTTTGAAAGCAAAAACTAATTAAAGTCAGATGTAAAAGCAGAATCATAATCAATTGCCAGGTTTAGATGAAGAGATGATTCATTTGGCTGCTTGTACTATCAGACCTGGAAGCTGCTCATTGAAAAGCTCCCATCACTTCTGGGGGCGGAGAGAGTGTGCAAGTTATGTAGTTAATTAGGGCAGACATCATTACCTAATACCTTCTGCTGCAGTTGTTTATTTTATACACTTAGCAGATTTTAACATAAGATTTTACCATAACTCTTACAGTTGACAACATTCATTTAAGCAATTCACTAGCAAGACAGTGTGACCTTTGTGTGTTGCAATCTGTTACCTAGTTATATGCTGTTCACTGTGGGTTTTTCTAGTTTTGACTACAAGATTTTTAAAACCTGTATTTGAGCATGCAAGGTTTCTTTAGAAACACTATGCATTTCATATATGAATCTCTGCTCTGGCTCTCTAATTCACTATTTGTACTCTATTGAGGCTCAGTGACTGTAAGAAATTTTAGGCCTGAAGAAAGACAGAGTTAAATTTCCTGATACTTTAACAGGAAAATTCAGTCCAGGGGTTTTATATATGACTTCAGTTACCTTTGCATTAGATCTTGAGCTACATCTCCCTGCTATTGTCTTACTTGTCATTAATTTTATTGCTCAGCTTGGTCTCTAGCCATAATTCTGGAAGATGGACAGCCTAATCTGATCTTTCAGATTTTAACTATATCATTATATATGATCCTAAAATGAAATTCTTGGCTCTCCTATGCTTTTTCTCAATTCAATGTACTCTTATGGTTCCAAGGTTTTCTAATGCTGTGGATTAGCTAGACAATTAATGAAAAGTATAATGACGCTTGAACTCAAATTCATAAATTTCTCAGCACAAAGTATGAAACTCTAATAAAAGAACAGCTATGAACATGATATTGTATATATGACATTACTGAAGTTTTTTTAGCTCAAGTTCAGTGTATTAGAAACCTTTTGAACTGTTAGAGTTTTGCGTAGACTTGGCTTGAATTCTGAAAGATTCACGCCTCTGGAAATACAGTGTATAGATTTAAGCAATTGCTTTCTTGACCATTGCTTTGTTTCCTGTAGTGAGGGAATAGGATGGGTCTATAGAACCAGCTACACTTGCACTGTAAAAATTTCACAAAATTGGTATCAGATATATTATTCCCACTTCTGTCCTGTTGTATTACACAAGTACAGAACACTACCAACTAGAATAACAACGTTAATTACCTAGATGTTGCGTATTACTTGGGTCCTACTTTAAATTTAACAGCTCCCCTGATCTTGGATCACTTACATAAGGTACTGTGGAAATTTTTACATTTTTTTTAATATCTAGCACAAACTGTTTTGGCAGTTGCTTCCCAGTTTGAGAATGCAAGCCCCAATTAAGGCTTTTCCTTAGGCAAACTTTAAATACAATGGGAGGAGTAGGAAGACTCATCCACTGAGTCAGTTGTTTACCATAGGTTTTATTTTATTTGAGAGCACTTGTGCTGACTCCTTATACACCTTTGTGATGATAGAGTTACTTTATTCCTACTTTTCCTTCAGGGGAATAGAATCAAATGTGCTTAATTTTTAGGCAGAGAACTGGCAAATGTTTATGTAATTAATAGTCCTTCCAACAGAATATGAATTGAAATGAATTGGAACACTTTGGGTTTAATCTCTTTGGCTGACATCTTCAAACAAGTGAAGTGTTTGAAATAGTTAGATGTTGAGCACCTGCCTCTCCTCAGGAGTCCTGAAGATCCGAGCCTTTAGTATAGTTGTTCAGATCCTGACATATCTTGGCAGCTAGACAACTTGTAGTTTTCTCATTTTTTTAATTTTTTTTTTAGCCTGTTATGTGGAACTAATCTGGAGCATAGAACTCACATTAGCTCTTAGAGCTGCCGCCTCCTTTGTCTTTGCATATAGTCATCTTGCTTCTGGAATTACAGGTGAGTGAAGCAAGTTTAAAAAGTACAGTGCAGAAAGCAACCATTAGTAGCTGATTGACTTTACCTTCATTAGAAAAATACTTTTGTTTTTCTTGGGAGTAGAACTGCTGAGGAGAGGGACCTAAAACATACTTAATACAGTAGACTTGTTAGTGAAAGGCATTCAGATTATTAGCAATTAGTTTATAGTGGAGAATGAATGAGAGGAGAATTTATATTTAAGTTACCATTCATAACTTGCTACACTGAGGTTTTTTTTCAGGTACAGAAGCTTCTATTGCTTTAACACAGGTCTTGACAGACAGCTATTTGAAATAAGTGGCATGTACTTTAGTTTGTAGGCATTTGGGATATGACTTGGGATGACCAGAATGCATATATGGGTCTGGTATAACTGTAATATCAAGCTGGGAAATACTGTGCTTACATTGAGTATAAAGCCTGTATTGGCAAGCCTAGTTCTTACTAATATTTTTAATAGCTTGCTATTTCTGCATTTTTCCTCAAGTGTGTTGTGTTACCAAAAGGTTAACAGATAGCTACGCTTCCTTTTAACTGTAGCTATGCACACAGAGCCGTTTACTTATGGTGGTGGTATCTGCTTTTCAAGCTGAGGGCTGAAGTGTTTGGTGTTAGCTTGAACATGCTAAAGCTGTCTCTTCTGAAATTTTGCTGCAGCCCTACATAATACTAGTTTATACAAGTACCAAAGTGTTAGGGATTAGTTTATACTGACAGTCAATGTCCAGTCCAGATTTCAGTACAATAGTTGGTTGCATGTAAGCATTAAAGGTGGGAAATGTAACTTCTGATTTTCAAGTACTGTATAATTAGGGATTCCAAATGAAAGCCAGGATTTGTATCCCAGTCTAGTTGAAGGGTTTACTTGGGACTGGTGATGAGTTTTCAGACAATGATTTTCACAAAGGGAAGTGAAATGCATATATTTCCCAGTGAACATAGAAAGCAACAGCTTGGCTGTCTTCACAGTCTGTAATTGATTGTCTCATCTACAGAAAGTGGTATGGCTCTAGTTTAAGTAAAATTCCTGTGGAATTTGATCTTTGATCAAATATTCACCAATACCTCTTATGAAATATTTACAAATACCTCTTTAAAAACAACTTATTGATCAATATTAAATGTGCAAGCAAGGTGGTAGAAACTATATTAGATATCCAGTAGGCTTGTGCTGCTTGGGGTTTTTGTTTTTTTTTAATTATTATTCTTACCTCCAGTTGAGGTATATCTTTGTCAGAGATTTGTGTGCTGTGCTTTACTTTTGTAGTCCAGTTACAGAAAACAGAAGTCAAAGCCTGAAGTAAATATTATGCAATTGCATATTTTCTTATCACATACCAAATATATAGATTGCATTAAAATATTGTGCTATCACACCATTTCATTTTCTCAGCAAATGAGCTGAATAAACTGCTCAGAAAGATATCTTTTTCCTTAGAACTACATGTTATAAGCAGAAATTATAGCTGTCCATCAAATGCAGTCTTAGTGTCATGTCATGAAGATATTTCATGATCTTAAAATTTTACTGTGACCTCATATCTCTGCATATTGCATGCTCAAGTGAGGAGTGGGAGTATAGTTGCCATGAAAAAACAAGTTAAATTTGGAAGCAAACAAGGCAAGCCTAATCTGAGTAATGCTCTGATTAATTTCAAACACAACAGGCTTCAGAGGGAAGAGTCTAGGTAAAACATTAAGGGGGACATAAAAGTTAATTTTGTAGCAGAGAAAATGTGTTGTGGTGTTACTCAGTAGTGTACCATACCAAGTTATCTTACCTAGCATTGCCAGATGTAGTGTAATGAAAGCTTTGAGCCGACGTGCGAGTTCATGTCTGGGCCTGTGCCTTTTAAACCACGGAGGTAACATAGCTGGAACTCGTTCTTGTCGATAGGTTTTACACTGCCACCTAACCGTTAGCTGCGGCGCCCCCGATGAGGCGGCCGGGCCGGGCCGTGTTGCAGGTGCTGGGCGCTGGTCGCGAGGGGGGGCCGTCTCCCCGCCGCGCTGCGGGCCCGGGCCGCCGTTACCCCGGGCTGCCTCCGAGGCTGCGGGGGTTCCCTATTCCAATGCCGCTTCCCGCCGGCGAGATTGAGACGCGTCTGCCGAGTAGTTAAAAAAATGTTTCCTGACTTGCTTTTCTGCCACCGTTTCACAATGTGCTTGACTAACTGGCAGATAATGTCCAGGCACACAAGCATTAAACCCACAAAATTTCAACTATTTGAGTTATAAAGAATTGATGTGAATTAGGAAACCATCCCATAAAGATGCTGTTTGATATTTTTTCAGTATTTTTTCAGAAATAAATAGGAATGCAATGTTTCACTATTAAACATTCCAAATATTTCTGTAGCTCAATCCCTTCACCTTTGTGGGGTGTGCAGTTGTTCATTTAACTAGCTTTATCCAAAGAAGCTCCTATGCAAGAACAGGGGAATCATTTGGGATGTAAATCTCTTTGGGTTCCATCTAAAAATGATGGGCTCCTTCAGAGACTGATTTAGACAAATTTTTATGCTTTGAATTCCCAGTTTATAAAGTGCACTTGTTCTCTAAGTCAGTCTCTGGAGGAGCCTTTCTGTCCACTGGTTATAGAAAGACAACTACAGTAACTGTTTTGCACACTATTGTGATTCAGGACTTTTTAGCACAGTTTTGAGTTGAAGATGTCTTTCATCTTGCCCAATGTAATAGTATCAAGTTGTCTGACTGCCATTTGGGAGAAAAGGACTGCATTGAGTGTAACTTGTTTGCTTCCTTTAACTTACTTATTGCTTAATCTTTCAGCAATCGACTTTCCACTTTTATATGTACCAGCACACTATCAGTTATCCCCTGATGTTCTTTCAATATTAATTGCTAATGGATAAGGTCAGATGTTCATCTCAGTGGTTATACATTAGGACCAAGCCATTTAACTTTTGAAGTTAAGGTGGTTGACTGACAAATTACTATTATTGCATGAAGAAATCTATCAAAACATTAAAAGATAAATGAAAAGTCCCAGTTCCTTCATTAAGGTGATAGGTGGTTTATTTACTATAGTGTAGGTAGGAGTGATGTCATTATGGATAAACTACTCAAAAGGGACTTTTTGTTTGCTTTGGTTTTCTTTTAATAGAAGGCCACAGGAACAATGAAGAACCAAATACTAATGGTACAAGACTGACAGTTGCTCAATCCACACAGCTTGCTTGAAATGCAAAATTGCTTTTAACATTCAGTATCCGTACTGTATATCTAACAGTGAGCAGTTTAGAATTTTGTGAGGAGTCAGAGGCTTTGCTTGGGTGTCGTAACTTTCTCATCCATACAGGATTCATCTGCACCTCATATGATTGGACTGATTTACTTGAATATCTTTTTAGTTCTAAGTATCTCCAAATGTAGTAATCAAGTCTGCTAACCACAGGTTCATGTTCTGTCTTAACCATTTTGACCAAGTTAAAGAAACTAAACCCAGAAAAGATAGTTTGTTCATACTTGATAGAGCACTGCAGTTTCTCAAGGATTTGACAGATTCAACTAGGAGGGCATTAGTTTTCACAGAACTTCTTACAACACTGTGGTTGTAAGTAATGCAAGCTTGATATTTTTTTTTGTAGCTGCCTACTCTATAAACCGCTTCTTGTTCGTACAGGTCATTTCATAATAGACCTCTCTGCCTTCCCCAGTTCATGTTTTTCCTCATTAGCTATTTGATGCACTAGAGCATTGTATTAGAAATGGACACTGTTAAAAGTTTGCTGTGGTGGGTGTTGAAGGTTATCAATTTATGTTATATGGCATGGACACAAGTTCTCTATAGTCAGTAATCTCAACAAATCAATCTTAGGACCCATTGGAACTGTTGCCTATACTTCGATCCTGGGAAAGAATGAAAGCAATCTTAGGGATGCTGGGAATGACAAGTTTAATACAATGACAGGTACATGCAAAAATAGTCTGAGCCCAAGTTTTGGTTTTCATCACTTTGAAATTTACTTGTGATGTGATAACCTTTCACACAGGGCATGGCTTAATACTTAGCTTATGTATTAATAAGATAAAAAAAGAAAGTAAGTCCTTTTCATGGGTGAAGGACCATAGAATCTAAGAATTCTTGTAACTACTTGGAACAAGTTCACGAGGGCATTCAGAAGTACATGAAAAAGCAGTCCAATTCATTTTGCTTCCAGTCTTGATACTATCTCAGTAGTGTTGATGCTATCTAGACAAGCCTTGATTTTTCTTCAGCAAGTGGTAGGAGCAAGAAGCTGTATATTAACCTCTGGCCCAGACTATCTGAATAGGAAAGAAACAAAGTAACATGGGGTCAGATTGACTGAATAAATGTATTGCTTAGCAACTCAGGAATATTTGGATGTAATTCCACAGTATTTTTGTTGCACGTTATTCAATGAAGGTATATTGTTAGGTAAGGAGGTGATGAAACTCAGGGTATGTTATCCTGCCTACTGTTGCACAGTAGGCTAGCCTGCACTGAGCTTTGTGCTGCTTTAAATGAACCAATTTAAAGATGGTTTTGAAATATCTACACTAGTTTAACTACATGAATGGTCTTATTGGACCCACTCCAGGTGGCGACTATTGGCTACTGTTAGACACAGGGTATGGGTTTAGATAGCCTTTCATTTGATATGGCACAGCTGTAAGCTATTGTCAGGCATGAGTGAGGTGCCTTAAGGTTAAAAAGAAACAACACAGACTCCCTGTGGTGAAGTTCTAAATTTTCTTTAAGCTGCCAGCAAAACTTGTGCCCCGCTTCACTGCAGGAGTACTGGAGGTGAGTGAAGAAGAAAATAGTGTTGTTCATAGATCCCATACAGTGGGTGACATTGAGGGTTGATTAATCCCCCAAAGGTTTCATTTTAGCTTTCTAAGTTTTAAAAAGCCTGAAAGCTGTCTCTACAGAACAACACAAGCTGTTTGGAGCAGCAAATGCTATCAAGTTTTTCTGTTGTCCTCAGATTTGGGAATTTAGGTATTTCTTGTGCAACAGTGACCCATGTGCAGCCTTTGACACTTCTTCAAGAGCTGCTGTACAGTGAAGTATTTGCCCTACAATTATAAAATTCAGGAAAACTGAGACACTTTTGTCAACTCATAGCACTTAAGTGGCTTGGCAAGTTAAGTGAGGTATCAGGGAGTTGTTATTTGTGGCTCTCTGTGGCTTCTTTTACAGCACAACCACCAACTCAATATCAGTCAAGTGACTTTCTGACCCTCTGACAGTGTGGGGCTCAGCAAGCACTTTGCAGTTCTTTCATGCATGGCAACACACATGCATAATGGTAGTGAATGGTTGCTCTGTGCCTGAAGTAATGTAATGCTCATTAGAGAACTGAGCTATCACCTCTTCTATTTTTTCAGGAAAGAAAACCCCAACAACACTCAAACCTGTTGTGTGCATGTGGTACACTTTTTCAAATGCACAGTGCTATTTTTTTTTCAAATGGCTGTATAACGCCACCAACAAGGTATTCAGTACACTGTAGGAAAATGTTCAGCTTGCAGATTGCTTCTTCTGAAGGCCTAATAAAACCATGCTAAGATCATTAACTGAGACTTTGTTAATGTTTTGTGCTTTTATCTGGAGGAAGGAAAGTGAGAGGAAAAATTAAAGATTTGGGCTTACTGTAGTTATGGTGAACATATGATTTACAGCTTAGCAGCTGTTGGCTACAGGAGAACATGCAGCTATTGAAGTTTTTCCAGACAAATACTTCTTTTAACAGATCTTTGCAGCCCTGAGGAGAAGGACTTGAGGGCATTGATTGATGGGAAGCTCAACATGAGCTGGCAGTGTGCGCTTGCAGCCCAGGAAGCCAACCACATCCTGGGCTGCATCAAAAGAGGTGTGACCAGCAGGTCGAGGGAGGGGATCCTGGCCCTCTACTCTGCTCTGGTGAGACCCCACCTGGAGTACTGCGTCCAGCTCTGGGGGCCCCAGTACAGGAGAGACATGGAGCTGTGGGAGGGAGTCCAGAGGAGGCCACGAAGCTGATCAGAGGGATGGAGCACCTCTCCTATGAGGACAGGCTGAGAGAGTTGGGCTTGTTCAGCCTGGAGAAAAGGCGGCTCCAGGGAGATCTAATTGCGGCCTTCCAGTACCTGAAGGGGGCCTGCAGGAAAGATGGTGAGGGACTGTTTATGAGGGAGCGTAGTGACAGCACAAGGGGTAATGGGTTTAAGCTGAAGGAGGGTCGATTTAGATTAGATGTTAGCAAGGAATTCTTTACTGTTAGAGTGGTGAGGCACTGGCAAAGGTTGCCCAGAGAGGTTGTGGAGGCCCCATCCCTGGAAGTGTTTAAGGCCAGGTTGGATGGGGCTTTGGGCAACGTGGTCTAGTGGAGGGTGTCCCTGCCCATGACAGGGGGGTTGGAACTAGATGATCTTTGAGGTCCCTTCCAACCCAACCCATTCTATGATTCTATGATCTTTTTGACATAAAATCAGCTTTGGATCAAAAACTGTACAGCTTGGAAAAACCTCTCCTGGATTAAAATAGGATGCTGCTTCACATTCTGCTTGGATGTGATGTTCCTTTGGAGCTGGTGTAACAAAAAGCCAGGTGTAATTATTTCATGCTCCTTTTTTTTTTTTTGTAACATCACATTGAAGTCCTGCCAAAAGACTCGATGGGTGAAGAATGCTGGTTACCACTATCTGCAGTGCAAGCTGACCTGCATGTGGGATGGAGTAACAGAGGCTTAGTGTCCTTACTTAAGAGAGGTTTAGGTTATTATCATAGTCATTAGTTTTAATTCCCTCCAGTAGATCCATTTACTTATAGATAGTAGATAACTTCATTTGAATGAATAATTCAAACAGAAGTTTTCAGAAATTCTCTGCAGTGTGGGTAGCCTTCATCAAGACTGTTCTCAACAGGCCATTGACTCTAGTGCTTACTTCAAAAATTTGTGTTCATTTGGCTGTGGTAGTTTTCTGTATGAAGTGACTGTGCTTTATCTAATAACTTTCAATCAAAACCTTTTTCTGAAAAGGTGTGTCTAAAATTTTATTCCATAAAACAATATTATGTGGGGTGCTTATGTAAGGCATGCTGTGTTTGTAATTTTTTTTAAAGGATATAGGGTATGCAATCAGATATGCAGGATGCAGCTGACTGTGAATTATGTTTGTTTGCAATTGATGATAGGATGAAACCTGAAGCCTCAAGTAAATCAAACTCTTCTTTCTCAGCCTGCTCCTGCACTAGACACAGTTTTGAGAAACTTCACCCTCTAGTTGAGTAACAGTGTCTAGTGTGTATGAGAACATATGCTCTTAAGAACTGCAACATTGGATGACTAAGAATGCAAGTTAGGCAGAAAGAATTGGCTGTGCTTATCTATTCTGTAGATGAAGCCTATGTTCATGGACTACTATGTACCAGGAATGCAAAGAAGCACAATGTATTTTATCAAATCTTTGTGTATTCCTCAAAGAATCAGTTGCTAAAATAGTTAATCAAATGATGGAGGGGAGGTGTCAAACCGAGACGATGGGGTCCTTTTCCTTGCTTTCAGTACATCCTCCTTTAGCAATAAAGCATAGTGTATTCACTGAAGGGCAGAAACTGATCCTTTGATTTCAGGAAACTAAAAATGTCCACATTGAGTTTTCAGCTACATCCTACTGAAGTTGATATTGGCCTGCATAGGTCTGTGACAGTTCTTTAAGCATGCTGTGAGACAGATGTGAAAACATAGACAGGATGACGTGAGGGTAGAATGAGAACTAAAATGTCTAGCAAGGTTCAGCACAGTTCTTGTTAAGATAGGCTGTTTCTAATCCTTAGGCACTCTTAACTGCTGTGGTTCGTGTTCCATGTCATGTGTGGCCATATTAATTCATTGGCCTTGTCTAGTCGTATAACAGAATGAGTTGCTGTGGTATTGGAGGAAGCATAACTTAATACTTCAGGATATGTGTTTAATTCTGTATGTTCTTCATACATATACTTATTATGAGGCCTTGAGCAAGTAATTTAATTTGTGTGTCTCCTGTAAGTAGTATAAAAGTGTTTTTCTCAAAGTTCAGTGTCTTCTGGAGACGTATTCAAACATTAGTGTGGTTTTTTGGCTATCTTTAACCTGGCTATCTCCAGCAAGAGGCCAAGAGCCGGTGAGTTGTTTAGCATCGATAAACACTTCACCCACCTAAACGCTCTTATCCAAGTTCCCATCTCTGTTCAAGTAATCTTGAATGATAAGCAGCAATTGCTTTCTAAATACAATCCTTCAGAGCTTTTAATCACAGTAGGCAAGTTAGCATTGTCTTTATGCATCTGATAATAATTATGACCATAAACCCTCTCTTCCCACTTGGTTTATCCTAGATCATTGCTGAGAATATTTTGCTAAGTGATGTCTGAGACATGTTTGACTATCACATATCATGGGGGAATATGAGAAAAAGTGGTAAAGCCATAGATGTATTCTGTCACAATTGGAGACAACAATGTAACTGGGAAAAGCTCATGTTTTGCATTACCCTATGATGTGATTTCTCCTTGATCCCATGAATTGTTGTAGTTTCCAAGTAGAATGTAATTAGAAGGCATGTGGACCTACATGTGGTGTAATTGAAAAATATGTTTAGAAAAATAAATCACTAACAGCTAGCTTTTTTAGCTTTTGCTTTGAAATTCTCTAATTGGATTATTAGCAGATGGTGCCATTTCTGTTGTCTTGCCTCACAGCAGTCTTTTCTGAAAAAGGAAGAAAAAAGTACTCTTTATGCCTAATTAGAGGTCTGTTTCATCTGGAAAACATTGCCTTTAGTAATCTGCCTCATAGCTATTGCCAAATAGTGGTAGATGAGATAATTTCACTGATTCATGGATCTTTCCTAGAGAATGTGGATTATAACTTGTTTCCAGTGAAAAATAAAGCTGTTATGTTGCTGTGCCATTGAGAAATGATGCCTCTCCAACACATATTTGTGCTGAAGACCTTTTAACTTCTGAAAGTTGGAATGTAATATTAATTTTCTTCTATTTGGTGGAAATGTATTGTCACAATGTGGTTTATGTAACTAATATTAAATTTTTCTTTTTATCTACTTCACTAACAAGTGAAAGTATTCTTTCAGTTGGGACATAGGCTGTGCGCCACATCCAGTCAGTAAATAGCTGAAACAATTTCTATACTGGTTTCTGTGGAGGTAAAAGTTCTGCTTGTAACTAATTAGTTATCTAGTTGATGAATCTTCCTGAATGGTATATAACAAATCACTTGGGTTTTTGGGCATAAAGAATTGATCCCAGCAAGTGGAGCATAACTTTGCAACAAGACTTGGGATATATCCTCAGGTAGAAAAGAAATCAGATTTAGTGTGATGGGAGTAAACAAGAAGTCTAGTCCTGCAGTTTAGTCCTTTAAAGGGTATGTGAATACACTATTTGCTGATCAACTTCCATTTACTTTGCCCTACGAAGCTTGAAGTTTTTAAATTTTTTCAAGTGGGTGTATTAAGTCCATTTTTACTATAAATGTTTAGGCTCTAAGATTCCTGTTAGACACACATGGGTTTACTTGTCAACTTTAGGAAGAAAATTGTCCTGTCTTTGGATAAACTTGTGTTGTAGAATGTCACATTTATGAAAAACTTCCATTACATTTCCTCAGTGAAGTGGGAGACTACTGTAACTAAGATTTACAAGAGTAGAGAGGACACATACTTGCCACTTAAGTGGCACATGAAGAGCAGTTTCCCCAAACCTAGAACTGTCAACCTAAAGTTTCTAAATGTCAGGTCTCTAACAGTAAAAATTGTTAGCTGAGTGAGTGTTAGTGTACGTGGATGGAAACTATGGACTCTTGACAGCATTTAGCAATTTACTGTCTGCCTTGTCTAAACCATAGCAGGATTTATACGTTTTGTTTGTCTCTACCAGTATTGATGCACATGCAGTGTGCCATTATTAAACTGAAAAACTTGTGGTAACTCTTGCAAGTTGAATAGTATCTTGGAAAACAAATGCAGCTTTTGGACAGTTCTCCTATAGTTGGTTACTAATTTGGGGAAACTTTTGACATACCTATTCCCAGAAGGGGAATAATTTAAGCTTTTCATGTTGAGGATTTGACCTGTTTTAGTTATATTTGCTCACCAAATTGGCCACCAAAACTGTTAGACAAATGCAAATACTTGCACAAATTTGTATTTCTCAAATCTAGCCACTTGTACTGATTGCCAAATGGATACAGTGTGTACAATGAGTTATTAAGTATTATACACTTAATCAGATGCATGTAGAACCTCATGCAGTGTTTGAATTTTCTGTAATGGACAGGAAAGATATCTTCAAATCCTCTATTTCTTTTTCATATCACTTACATAGATGTATTTTTTGCAATGAAAAAGGCAACATTTCAAACTGCGGTTGTTTACTGAAGTAATAAGAACATCTGTGATAAAGCTGGAGAGGAAGAATTGCAGTAGAGTTAACCTTAATGGAAACATAGCAAAGCAGTTAACCTAATAGAAACATACCATTTGTGGTATTGACCAATAAATAAGCTCTTAGGCTTTGTTACAACTTCCTAACCTCTGTGTGTGGGGATAGTCTCAAAAGGAAATATAATGATTCCTTTAATTACACTCCTGTGGGCCGTGAGCTGTTGGAGTTCCAATGTTGGTGATTAAATAATAAGCACTATCTGTACTCTGGTTTTTACTGTAGAAAGATACTGCTGTCATGTAACTTTTTCAGTTTTGCCTTTTACAGTGAGACTTTGCAGCAAGAGGTAATATATACCTGCTCATAAACTTTCATACATCCTGTCTTCAGAAGTGGTGGGCCTGATCTATAGAGGATATGCACTATTCTGAATGCTCTTGAGTAAAAGTTTGTTAGCAACAATGCTGAACATGGGACAGAATAGTGTTCTGAATGATCAAGGTTATGTAATGCAATGCCACATGAATTTGCCTACACAAAGCAGCTGGACTTAAGAGTTGGAAACCAAAGATTTAGAACTTGGATAAAAAAAAAATTACATTGTACATTTGTGAGTTTTTAGTGTTTAGAATTAAGAGTTATCTTAGTTTCATAGTGTCATCTGATCACTCCTGAAGGATACATTTATATTTGTGTTTCGGAGAGCTGTAGCAGTGACATCATTGCTGCAGCATGTGTTCATAGAAATTATCAGGCTTGAAATCTATTATGAGGTCTTTATGCCTTGGTTAACTAGTCTGGTTTTAGATTTCAAGGTATGCGGTGGACTTTCTAGGGGTGATGCTGCTTGAATCTACAAAACTGGCTGTGTCTATATTGAATCCATATTGTAGATGCTGATGGTTTGGAAATGTTCCCTGATGTAATGGGTTAAGTAAGCAAAGTAAAAGGAAATCATGGACTTGTGTTGAATTTGTGGAGTTGCCTAATGTGTTTCTTCTGGAGGGATGCAAAGAAGGGCCTGCATAAAAGCCAAAATTCTACTAGCAGACATTAAACTGTGAATGCCATTCCCGTTGTGCTTGTATAACCCTGCCCAACAATGCTTGCATACCCTGACATCCAATTGAGTGACTTTTTGCAGTCCTCAAGAATCCACTCTAGGTAACAGAAGTAAACTGAAAATGTACAGAATGTACTCAGATTTTCTTTCAGGAGCTGGTAAGCACTTGTCCAAAGAACTTGATGGCTGAGGCCCAAAAGAGAAAAGCAGCCTCTTCTAGGTAGACACATGGGATGGGTGGTAGAGGGAAGGGATTATGAACATCTGGTGGGAAGAAAGGATAAGAATGGAAGAGAGCCAAGGGCAGGCTCACAGCATAGGTAATTCACATATGCCCTGCCATGTGTGAGGAGGGGTTGGGACTCAAGCAGTTCTCTATGCAGATTGCTCTCTACAAAGAAATCTGAGAATTATAAACAGGGGGGTAAAGGACTTTAATCATGTTTTGTTTTGCCTTGGTATTTCCTTTTTGATGCACTGTTTATTAAACCAATTAACTTATCTATTGCAATTAGGGAAATCAGTTCACTCAATCATGTATCTTACATCAGCTTTCCCACACTTGAAGGGGTGGGGGTGTTGCTGATGTTTGATAGTCTGTAAGACTTGAGAACTAGACCTTCTTACTGTCAAATTTAGATTGAAGTTTGGTTTGAAATGTTTTTTGTGATAATACAATTAGAATGTTAACAAATCCTGAATCTGACAAGTAGTTCTGGAACTCTGGCTATTACTGATAGAAGAGCAAATCTCTTCTACAGCCTGATTCTTTTACTGAAGCTATGAATTTCAGTAAATAGTTCAGCTTGGTGGTTCAAGCACTAATAAAGAAAATCCTGGTCCTCAGGGCACTAATAGGCTGCAATGGTCCTGACCAGCCTCACCTGGGACCCACAATAACCTTGCCCATGTGCCTCATCTAAGCTCAGCCTAGGGCCTTCAGTTCCTGCCTCAGCTTTATCATAGGAGTGCCTGTCTCTGGCACTGCCTCCTGCAGGACCTCAGCCCAATTCTGTAGGTAGCTTATCTCCTGCATGGACCCCCTGGCCATGTATTGTAGCCTCATCTCCAGCCCTATCTCTGGCACTGTCTCCCTTTGCTCCTGGCTGGACTTTTTGTGTGACAGGTTCTGCTGTATTGCTTTTCACAATAAGACTTTACCACTGTGTGTTGGGAATATTTTAAAGCAGTGGCAGGGAAAGGTTGAAAAGAGGAATTAATTTTTTTTCTGGCAGATTCATCAAACTTAATTGTTCCAGAACTGAACAACTTAACAAATTTGTGTTCATGTGATACATGGTCTATGATTAAGTTGACAGAAGCCAAGTTCCTGGTACATGCAGAAACTGCTTTTGCTGCAGCATGTGCAAAAGAGCCTTCCAATTTCATTACCAGGTTAAGAAGTGGTACCAAAGCTTGCTTAACACTATGACTAGCTAATCACTAGGACTGAAGACTAGCCTAAACACTTTTGTGGGTATCACTGATAATGTGTGACTGAGTTGAAATAAATTTCTTGGCATTTCAGGTTCTTTAAGCTGTTGTATGTACTGATTGAAATATATGTGTGTTCTTGGATCTGCAATATTAATTACTACTGGATGAGGGATGTCCAGTCATTTATTAATACTACTGCAGCAGAAAAGAAATTCCAAGTAGAAGCATAACAGAGGTATATGTTTCTTAAATTTTTATGCTACCAAAAATGTTAATATGTACAATTTTGGGCATAAGTACTAGTGCTGGCATCTTATTTCACTCTGGTAGTGACTTGAACAGGAGAACAATGTTACCCTGGCAAACCATTCAACATTATATCAGTTTATCTGTGTCAGACCATAGCTAGTGGGTTTTTAGTCTCAGGCATTTCCTTTTGTTACTAGAATAAACTTTTCAAGTGCTGATTTTTTCTCTATTGCTGGATTAAAACATACCTTCTAAGAGTTCAAAAAAATCCTTGATCCTTTATAGCAGCTGGCATGGAGCTCATCCTGAATCTCCCAGAGTTGTTCTGTTGACTCCACTTTCTGTAGTGGTGTCTGTGCTGGTTCAGGAGAAGCTTAGTTTCCTGGGCTAGGGTAAATATAGCTCAATCAGAAGATCAATACCCAGGGTGGCCCTAGTACTGCTACAAAGCAGTAGCTAAATAGTGCACAATGATGCCTTAAGCTATTATTTCTGCATAGTTCTTCCCATGCCATGTAGATGTACCAGTTCATGTGAATCTTCATCCTAGAATCCTTAAACACGTTTTCTAAGGATGCAACAATCCTGACTTTTACCCAAGAGGACTAGCTGTCTAGTCTTGACAGTTCACAATGCTACTTCCAGTATCCTTTGCTGAGTCTGAAACAGATCTGGTATAATCTTAAAGGGTTAAAGTCTTTTCACCTATGAGCTCTCAATGATTTAAGTCCTTAATGGGATGAATTTTTTTCAAGCTATGCAACTATAAGAGCTGAAAGGTGAATCAGAGGCAAACTGTAATTTCTAGACAAAGACAGGTAAAGATATGGATATCTGCCTGAATGGAAAATTCTGCTGAAAGCTTATCTTCTGCCTTTTCTTCTATGAAAATCTTCCAGTAACTTAAACAATGAAAGATTTTCTTCCAGCAATGAAGTCATAATACTATCCTCTGGCAAAAATTACCCCTTCCAGGTTCTGAAAGCAGTACTCAATAGTATGCTGCTAAGTTACTGAAAAGCTAGCATTGCAAAATTAAGGTGTAATAACCGATCAGGCAGTTTACCACATCCCGAACTGAATAAAAATGTTTGTTGGCTGTTTCTGTAGCTGGTTCACTTAAAAGCGTGTGTGATCATAGAGAAGGGGTTAGAGTAGAAAAATATGAAGGCAACATCACTAGCACCTATCTTATCACTGTTCATCTGGTATATTTGTATGGAATATCAAATAAGTAGCCGTATTGTAAAGGAGAACTTACCTTGCATTCATATTGCTTTAGTAATTTGTTGCATCGATATCCCTGCATTCTGTGCTTCTATGTTAGTTTTCACACTTGGATCTCTTTTTGTGAAATTCAGAGAAAATGGCATAGTAACTAACAACTTGGAGATTGTACTGCTGTTATATTTAACAAGCTTTATTTGCCAGTTGCCCAAATTTTCAGAACATATCCTTGGTTCCTGATTATTTCTTAATGTGATGAACTCCCATGGGACTAGAACAATTCTTGTGTAGTAGGTGAAACCCAGTCTGGAGACAACAAGGTCTCATGTGCATTTGAACTTTTGTTTTAAGTCAAGGCCTGATAGATAGCAGTACTTATGCTTTTGAAGCTTTATCTTGCTTAATCAAAATCAGGTAAGACCAAAATCTTTTTTTCAATGCCAGAGATGCACTGACTGGCAGATGTCTCTTGATCCTCTAGGGGCCTGGGTGGGTTTTCTCTTTTTTTCTTGTTTTGTTTTCTTTCACAGACTCTTTAATCATGGCAAGTGTGATTGGGGTCTCAAACATGTACTATAGAAGTGTTCCAATGCTTATGAATTTTTAAGATCTTATCCATCTTATGAAAACTTAATTAGGTTTGCCAACTCCTGAATTTTCATTCCTTCAAGTTTTCTTTACTGTTAGTGGGGGGTCCAAAGCCATTTGCCATTGTGGAATGATCCTTTCATCAGAGTTGGTAGGTACTAGTAGTTATGTTTTGTGAGACTGAAGCCTTGGCCATATACAAAATTAATGCCATACATATGGGCAGGACAGTGATTTAAAGCAGAGATTGTAAGGAGTAATACAGAGCCTGGAGAGGTAGCCTAGAGATGGTAGGGTAGGGAAAAAATGAGGATAAAAGTAACAAGATCATCTAAGAGGATAGTGGCGAATTGTATTAACATTGTAACAGATACTTCATTCTACAGCTGTACTAAGAATTTATCATCAGTTCTTCAATTCCTGTTCCAAACTGGATGCACTCAACAAATAGTGTCAAACACCGCATGTACCACAATGCAGTTTCTTTAAACAACAACAAGTCAGCATCTTCTAATCACATTTGTTCACAGCAAGCTTTCTTGCTGTGTATTCCACGTTTCAGGAGTGGATTTGTGCATGGAGAAAGTATTTGCAAGTAAGCAATTGAGTGAGGAAATAATTCCGTGTGTTATAGCTGTTAAGTCTGTTTTGCTAGCATCACCAAAACTTCAGAGAGATTATTCAGCAAAAATTAAAGAATAACATAGTCCCTCTAAAACTTTTTTTCCCCAGTACCCCTTTTCCAGGCTATGCAGTAGATACCTGCAGTTCTTCTGCAAATACTAAACTCTGAAGGAACTATAACCTATTTTCACCTGTTGTTTAATATCTGTACAGTATGTTTAAAATCTTGCTAATATCTGACCTACCAGTCTTAAATATTTGGCCTCTCAGCTACTGCATATAGCTGTCACAACAAGTGCAGAAAGAGGTTAATATAAGTTGAAATGATTAAGGCTTACTTAATAATGACAAGCTATAATCTTGTTATGTTTTTAAGAGTCAGTAATCTGAACACTGTGAGAATATATTGTAAGAAACAGCAGACAATTAAAAAATGAGGGAAAGAATATGAGAACACATTTTTACTTCCACTGGATTTCAGCAAATATGAATTATTGATATAATATATGGCACCATTATGATAAATGCTTATTTCACTGTTCTTAAATTTCCTTGCAAATCAAAAGGAAAAATTTGTCTGTTAGGAGTAATGAGAGGACCACCAATGCTTGTAGAACCTAAGCAAAGTCTGTTAACATTATTATATTTTAAAGATGTGATGGCACTACGCAAGTCCTTTATTTCTTTCAACTTGACGTGTTTCATGTTCTTTCTGTAGTCCACCATCCTTATTTTATTTGTATTAAGAAAACTGATGGTGGGGAGAAGCTAACGTTTTGCTTGAAAAACGATGGAAATGCTAAAACTGGTTGGTTTGATTAATGTCCTGCTTCCATTCAAAATCTCTTCAGCTTCTCACCACCTTTCCCTTTGTTCTGTCTAGCTGTGTCTTGCGTGCAAGATAACCCATTGACACAAAAGCCTGATATGGGTTTTTAAGCAGATTAAACTGAAGCTTGATCAGTGAGCGTAAAGGCTGCTGCCTACAAATACTTGAGGGGGAAGAAGTGTATAAATTCTACATCACATGGGTATAAACTATCTATAGATTAACTTTGGCTTAAAATTATGAGAAGATTTTTGACTAGACCATTCTCCTGTAAGACTGTTGAGGCCAGACATGGGATGGATAGGCTTATGAAATGTAGCTACATGATCTGTTGGTCATCTGCAATCTCAGGAAAATGGCTCACTGCATAAAGAAAAAGGACTGAATTTCATTTAAACTTGGTTTTATGTCTAGGTGCTTCACAATGTTTGTTTTACATAACCTTCCTTTAGCTGCATTGGTCCATTTCCAAGCTTGCTCTGATATTTCAGAGGTTTTTCCCCAATTCTTCCAACTTCTCCTGCATTGGGAATATGTATAAAAGGAGTTTTGTGGCTTAAATACTGCTGAGTCATAACATAAAACTTGGCTTATTAATATAAGGATTGCACTCTTCTTGTAGCATACCTACACTGTACTCTTGGCACTGAGGAGGACCATTGTGAGACAGTGGCTATATGTGCTGCGTCTTCTGTTTCAGCCAAATGCTTCAAACTAAATTGCTTTGTTAAAATTAGTAAGGTTACGTTGACCTGAAACTAAGCCATATTTCTAAATGGTCATATTCCTGAATGAAATTACTTTATCCAGACATTGTTAAAGGTAGACATAAACATGCATCATCTTCATTCCTTGTCTTATAAAGAGGCAGACTTCTCACATAAAGAAGAAAGTTCAGTCATGGGTGGTGGGGAGCAGTGCTTATAGCCTCTTGCCTTACATCTTGCTGATTTTGATAACCTGTGCTTTCCTCTTATCCTGGCACACTGGTGTGAACATTGTTCAAATGTCACTTTGGTCTAAAAGTGGAAAGTCACCAAGAAATCTTTGGAAACATTGGTGTCGATGGGACCTCCTCTGGACTCACTCCAACAGGTCCGTGTCTGTCCTCTACTGAGGACCCCAGAGCTGGACACAGTACTCCAGGTAGGGTCTCCCAAGAGTGGAGTAGAGAGGGAGAATCACCTCACTTGACCAGAGGGAGGTGCACAAACTACTTATATTGCAAAGTGAACTTTTCACATACAAACTTCCTACTTCTCCATAGCTGTTTGATATGCACTGGCTCATAGTTCACAGTGAATGTCTTTGGCATAGTAAAACATGTAGGCAAGCATATTTGAGGGCAGTTCCTACCTGCTTGGATACATGTAAATCTTGTGTGACAACATTGATTTCATAATGAGCATCAGCTTATTTGACATTGCATTACTACTTAAGAAATAAGTTTTTCAAAATAATCTAGCTGGCATAAAGCCTGTCATTCTTACTGTGCAGAACTTGCTGACAATGAACAGAATTTTAAATTAAGCATGGACTTTCTCAGATCAGGGTCTGAAAGAAAATGTTTTTGACAATTACCTCTTACCAAAGATGTTTTTGCCAAATACCAATTAAATCAGACAATAGAGATTACTTAATAATAATAGATCTCAATTTTGAATGTCAAGTGCTAAGCTCATTTTGTTGTTTGTTCTAGTTAATATCTGCAAATCTCTGTATGTGGAAAATAGTCGTAGAAGTTAATGTACACATTTAACTGGGCTTTGTGGAGGGTTTTGACTTGGATCAATGTTATCTAATATACCAAAATACACTTGCTTAAACTGCCGTATGTTTTACTTCCCAGTTCATAGGCAAACTTGAGAAGGAGTTAATAGCTAATTGCTTTAGTTGGACTCTTCTACTAACTTTAATTTTTAACAACCTCCCCTGCCAAAAAAAAAAAAGTGTTCTACTTTAAACTTCTTGTTGCTTGTTTCCAGGACAGGAGGATTGATCCCAAATTATTTGTAAATATGATTTAATCAAGGGTTGAACTTGTCTAAGGACGAAATAAAACTTAGGGCATAGTGTTTCAACTGCACTAAGAGGGCTTTAATTCAGAGAAATGTTTTCCTTTAATGTTTCTTGCCTCAGCATGTGTCCTATTTTTCCCCCATCATTTTTTTAACCCTGATATACAGTTGCATGCAATATAGCAAGTTGTTAGTATGTTGGGGTTCTGATGAAAGGAAATTGTACATAAAACAATTTGTTTTGGGAAGGATGTGTGCCAAAAGCAGGCCCTCCCTTGATGTGTCAATGCAGAAATAAACACAGGAGGGAGGAAAAATGCTGGAGAAACAAATACAAACAGAAATTGGACATGGCAACACTGTAAGTTTACAAATAGTTTCTATTAAGTGAATGTTAAGACTTGAAACTTAAACAAACATGAAGTTCCCCAGACACATGAAAGCCCTCACTATAAGCCTTAAAATAAAACAGAAGATATGAAACTGAAGTGATGAGGTGATTGTTTCTCTTCCCAGTTTGCTTTCTTGAAAGGCCTTAATACTCGTGAGAATTCTTCACGTTGCAATGGCAGCTTCAGGGATCCCATTTGGCCTGTGATGATAATCTTGTATTGACCAGCCACAGAAGAAACCTTTTACTTTCTGGAATACTTGGAGGACATATGTTTTGAGTGGCTACTTCATATCACATGAGCCTGCCTGCAAATCAAGCTTTGTGACCTGTTACATACATAGCTTCCTGAGACTTATTTTTATGTATCTACTGGAGAGTATCTGGTTGTATAAAGAGAAATAGCTTCCAGAAAAGATAATGTCTTGAATCACTTCAGGCTCTTGCTCACCAGAACAATTGATGTGCCTGCAGAAATCTTGGAGCAGGAGGTCAGCATTGAGCTGATCACTTATTAACCTGTAGCAAGCCAGGCTGAACCATAGACTGAATGGGCTTGTCTACTTTTTCACAACTTTTAAGTATACGGAGAATTCTCTTCAGAACTGTGGAGTGTTGTTCTGGCAAAGACTATAGCAGAAAACTATGCTTCTTACCATCACTCATGTTGGGTTATAATGCACGAAGTACAAGGTATCAGGGCAGCTGACCAGGTGAACCCCTAATAAAAGTCTGTGCTTTGAGATGTAAATAAATCTGCATGCCAATTCTAGTCTTTGAAGTGCTTAATTCACTATCCATTAATATAAACTATGTGAAAAACACAGAAATGACCTATAACTTAGGTACTACAGATATATGGATCATATCAATAATTATAAGGTATAGTCTATAGGATCAACAGGTTTATTTCCTTATTTATTGGATTAACTCTTTCAAGAACTAGAAAGAAAATTCTACTAGGGAACCAATGATGAAATTGAAGTTATCCTACAGTGGATACAGCTCTTCCATTCTACAGTTCTGTGAGGGTGCTCTCTTCTATGATCTTAGGAAATGTACTTTTTTGTTTGAAGTATAGTAACTTGATCTTTGATAAGAGTTAGCAAATCTGGCTAAAAATATGGTCATAAAATGCATGTGATACTATTGTGTTGGATGATCCTGACATTCCAGTAATTGATTTGTACTGAAAGCTGGTCAAATATTCTTGTATTTGAAAAATAAATAAAATCTATGTTCATATTCCTTTAACCCTTCTGACTGGGACTACTTGAAATTTTGATCTGTGGCTTTACTGGAGTTGTTGGGATTAAAAGATTGAGAATCAGATTTCTTAGGGAAAACTACTGGCCTTTGTGGTTTGGGCTAAAACTTAAATGTGAAACTAGTTTGAAGATACAGAATGAAGGCAAATGGAAAGAAACCTCTTAAAAGTTATGAAAAGCACAATGGTGTCAGATCAGAATCACTTTGTAATTTGACCATTGAAATTAATCTTGCACTTAGTGAAGCTGTTAGGGCTAGTGATGATCTTGTTTTTTGTGATGTGCATGTAACACAATTTGATGTAACTTGGCAACTGCTGGATTTTTATGCAGTAGTGTGCCATGTTGTAGCTGATCTGGACTGTTAGAAGACTTAGTCTTGTAGTGGTGATATTGCTCTAGGATGTGCTCAGCATTTAAATTCTCTGCTTCTTTAGTCATCCAGTGGGGAGCAGAACTCTTATCTTCTATGTTATTTACAATGAAAACAATTAAAAGAATATTGCTAAGAAAATCAAAGGAAAGATAAGCAATTTCAAGATCTGGTTTCTCTGCAGAAAGATGTAGTGTTGTCACTCAATGCCCAAGAGATGTAGTAAACCTTAGTTTGCCGAAGTTTCTGCAAGTTATAATGTGTCTTATAGAATGTAAATTTCAAGTGACATTGACTTTTCCGATTTTGAGCACCAAATGATTGTAAAAAATGGAATGTTAGAGAGTATTAATTGCATGACAGACAAGTAGTCATGGAAACTAGCATGTGACTTCTACACGACGATCATCCATGAGAGCCTGGCACTTTTTTCTTGTGGATCAGTTTTTACTAACTGGTTGCAGATGTCTAGTAGAGATTTCTTCATTTCAGTGGTTTCAGGAATTTATAGAATTGACACTGTTTCTTCCCTGGGGCCAGCAGTGGTGAGAGGGGGAGTGGAAAAGTGTTTTGCCTTTTGTCCTACATATCTGTTACTAAGATAAGATTTAAGCTGCCACTCATTCATGCTCCTGAGAGCAATGTCTAAGACATTCTCACCTGTATTGCTTCTAGGGTAATTACATGTTTAGGAAATGAAACAGGCTGTTTGGCTAATTTAGATGCATGGATTTGGATCCTTGGGTTTAGTTCTCTTTGAAAGCAACTGCTGGCTTAGGTACTCTTACCTGGGAAATACTGGTGAAATTCTTGTCTTACTTTCCATAGTGCCTGTGCAACATGCCAGGAATTACAACAACAGAAACTTCATCCATGTAAAAAGTCCTGTGCATGTACCAAAAAAATCTTAATTGAGCTGGTTTTTATCCTGCATAAGAGGGAAACTGTGATGCTCTGTGGTTTTATACACATTCGTATATAACACCAAAAGCTGTTAGTGTGCTTCTCTCCCTGAAGAAAACTGTGTTTGAATGTTTCAATTAGGAGACTCTACCTCAGAGAGTGGAGCCCTCAAGGAATTTGAGGGAGGGAGACTTGCCTTCTGGGAGGTACTATATCAACAAAAGAAATGAGATCAACAGGAAGAACTACTGCAGAAAAGAGCCCCAAGGATGGATCAAGCAACCTGTAGATGTACCTTGAGCAAAGCTTTCCAGTGTGACCTTCTATCCCTACCTCCCACCACTTCTAACTGCCAAAAATAAAGTAAAAGAGCTTTCTGGTTCAAGGTCTTATTAGAAGTGGTTTGGAACTATAAATAGAGATTGCCCTTTTTGATTTCTGCTGTGTTGAGGGAAATACAATAGTGCGCTATAATTCTAAAGGAAAAGGATGGCATCAAAGTTGCTAGACTCCATTATCTTCCTAGTTGGAACAATGTGTAGGCCCCGCAGTTTTTGGCTCACTGGGTTGAAAGTGAGATGACTCATAAAATCTTAGCCTTAGGAGTCTCGTTCATTCTGATAATAGGTAATTTAATTAACTCAAATCTCTAAAAAGTAATGAAAACCAAACAGAAATTTATTTGATTTACCACTCCTGTAACTGACTCTAATTGAACAGGAGCAAGCTTAGTCAGTTCCATTGCAAGATGAAACAAGTTGGCTTGTGCTTTCAGAGGAGATGGTCATTTATGGTAATGATGAGAATCTATTTGCAGAATAACAGTCCAAAGATTTATCCAGTGATGATAGTGACAGAAATAATACACCTGTTAGAGCATCTGCTTTCATTTTTTTATATATGTATAATCTCATGGCTATAATGAGACTTTTACAGCAGTTAAAGTAGGTGTTGACCTAAAACCTGTCAACAACTGACCAGGCAGATTTACCAGCTATGGTTGAATGGATATTCCCATAACTGAAATCTCCAGCTGGGTGTTGACTTACTCAATTCCCAGGACTTTTCGGTTTCTGATGAAACTAGTAGTGGTAGAGGGAGGTATGAGGTCTTGGATATGGAAGAATGTGTTTGAATTGCTGCAGTCACCAAATTAAATGCAAGTTAGATAAAAAAAGAAGGAATACCTCTATTTTGAAAGCTACTGTATTGAGTATTGTAAAATACTCAAGAATCATTTTTTGGAAGATAGAAGTCCATGCTTTTCCATAAGTATCAAACATAAAATCTAAACAGATGAAGTCACAGACAGATAGCAGTTGGATAATTGAAATCATCATACTGGCTCCAGTAGTTACTTTTTACATAAGAATTGGCTGTTAACTGATCTTACCATGAGCTTTATTTTTTTAAAGCCACACCTTTTTAACTTCTGTTCAGCATTTAGGTATATTAAATACACAGTAAGTCAGTGTATATCTCAAGGTGTTAAAATATACTCTGTGGGAAATCTGTTCCCCCTCAAAAAAAAAAGTAAAAAAGAGGAAATTCTTTTAGCAGTGGTAGAAGACAGAAGGTAAACCCCACATAATGTGTGGGAAAGGAGCAGTGAAAGCCACTTAGCCTCATAGGTGTGATAGCGTCATCTATTCTAATGCCCTTTGCTACTTCTGTCACTTAGTTGGCACCAACATAAAAACACAAGATAGACATGTTGGGCTTAAAACATAGGAAGCTATCTTTGTGTCTTCTGCTCTACAGTTGAGGGTTGTGCATATTACAGTAGGTAAAAATATTACATCTCTTAAATGAGTTATAGTTTAATTCTATTAGCTCTTCTTTAGCTATTAATTTAAGATAGGAAGTATACCAGCTCTGATGCGGAGTCAGAGAACTGCACAAATAATGTGCATTTTTAAAGAATTAGTTGCAATTGTTTCTTATGAGGTTTTAGTCCCTGCAAACTATACAACAGTCATCACTTAAGTTAGTTTTGCAAATACCAAAATGTTATCCCTTGTATGGATCCATTGACTATGGTATTGCTAGAATGCAGTTGTTGAGAGTTGGTTTCCAGAAGTGTTAGAAGCAGTCACTGGCTTCAGTGTCTTGTGTTTTAGCAAACTCTTGTCTTCAACATAAACAACTCTTTTCATTTCTACTGTTTATCTTGTTTGGATACACAATAAGTTAGGGCTTGGACCCTGTTGTAAAATTTCTGTACTAGATATTGACTGAGCAAAACTTTCTCCTTTTATTTGCTACACCATTAACAAGATTAACTTGTATTTGTTGAACCTCTGTGCAAGCACAGGTGGAGACTTTTTTCCTCCAAATGTCTGTTACAGTGAAATAGATACTGCACATAAGAATATGAGCTGGTGAAAAACAGGGAACTATAAGACAATATAAATTCTTTGTGTTTATTAGGGAGAGTTCATGACTAATTTGCAGTGTTTTTATCAGTGCTCATCACTTTCCATGCTAAGAAACTGAGGTTTTTCAGGCAAATAAAGTGATAGTAGTAGTAATTTTCTTTGGCTTTGATACACTGACTTCAGAGGTTGTGTGTAGCTTTCAGAGTTGGAATGGAAATATGTTGTGTTGGCAGAAACTTATTTTCTACGCATTCTTTCTGAGCTCACAGCCCTTTTTGGGGAAGGGGGACACTTTCTTTTATCTGAAAGGTGAAAGTTGATAAAAACATATGTAAACACTTGAAAAATGTATACCTCATAGGTTAGTTGGAGTTAGGGTGTGTCATAACACAGGATCATCCTTCCATCCCCTTAACCCCCCAAGTTACTTACCTGAGGTATGTGGAGTGCTTGCTTTGTTCTCAGTTTCTGTGAACTACAGGAATGGGAATAAAAAGCTAAAATTCTGCTTAGGATAGCCATTTATAGCTTGATGATCAGGAACGTCACAGGAGAAGAGTGGTTTGATGTTACAGTAAAACTCTTTAACAGCAATGAAGATGGACCTTTTAACTGCTGGAATTCGAATATAGGCTGAGTAAGTGTGGTAGAGTTAATTCAGATGGACAGAAAAATATATAGGAGCTATAACTCTATGGAACTTAATGATTTTAATGTCTTCTGATACTGTTCCCCTCCTCCCTAACTTAAAGGAGTCCAAAAAATAATTCATAACCTCCCCCCAAGTCTGGGGGACAATATTCTTCATAACATTAGTGGATCATTGCATTTATTGCAGTTAATTCATAGCTATATAGGCAATTCACTTATAATAGTTTAATATTGAGAAGTTATGAAGCCTTTTTCCCAGAAGTCTGAAACTCCTTCAATGATTCTTGGAATACCATTGATGAAATAAATCTGTACTAACTCCAAAAATAGACATGGATCCAATTGACCAGAGTGCTCTGAATGCTGGGCACTGAGTTATCAGTCTTTACTGCTGTTTAGAGTAGCTGAATATTGTAGTTAATGTTGAGAAACTTGAGTTGACTGATTTGCTCTGAGAAAATCGAAAGATCTTATGTGACTTATGTACACTCAGTAGGCTCCTAAATGTCGTCTTTATGTCCCCAAATGTGCCATTGACTACAGTGGATACTTTGCATTACAATGCAGAGACACATATTTTTTCACTGTTTAAGAATTAACTATTGTACACAATTATAATGCAGTAAATTTCTGATGTTAACTGCAAATGGAGCTTCATTGACTGCTACCATTGTATTCTCATAACTGAAAGTTCTTCATGGGAGGGACAGACAGTTGAGCTTCCATAACCTGTCATCTTGTCACGTGTGCTCATGCTGACAGATATTCCTTTTCCCTTTCCTCCTCCTAACCTAGACACCTTCTGTAGATGTGCTTGTTGTACTTTCAGGCTTCCACACAATATTTAACGCTGGAAATTTCTGTGTAGCTGTTGCAATATATATCTTCATGCCTAAAACAAATACATATGCTTTATTTTTGTGAAAAATGGTGTTGATCTAGAAGCATTTTAGGTTTAATTGATGCGAATTGGAGCTTAAAAAGGTTATCACAGGAAGAAGTTCTCTGTAACTAGTACTGCAATTTGTGGACTGTGAAGCCTGGTTTTTCATATCAAAAGGAATGAGAAAGTAAATCTCAATGGCTGCTGAGTTCAAGCAATTGGGTAAAATATAAAAGACTATTTTATTTTATGTTCTGTGGGCAAATTGTGCCCATGTATCCCCCAAATATTTTTTCTGAAATTGATTTTTCTCAGTCACAACCAAAACCCAATGCACACTGGTCAATTTTCAAGGAAGTATTTAGGAACTCTGCCTGCCACATGCACTGTAGTGATGATTACACAGCGTTGGCAACTCCCATTTAATAGAAGTATCTGATCAAGTGATCCTCCAGGGAGTCTGCTGCTGATGGCTCTGAGCAATATCCTTGAATTTCAGCACTGAGCTCTGGCTATGCTCCTCTGCAGAAGTCATTTGCAATCCTCTCTTCCTTCATCACCTTCAAACTAGCCAGTCTTCCAGAATTTTGGCTGTGTTTCATCTTTGTGTCTATTTGTTTTCTTGCAGTCTACCAATTTAATGCGTAGCAGTTAATAAAATAACAAAAATGTCAGAAAAATACTGTATGAGAGGGGTAGGTGGACTCCTTAGCAGAAGTTGAAAAACTAACTTGAGCAGATTCTAAACCATACATACATAACTGCCAGCAGTGAATTGAACAAATTCTAGGGAGTTGGGCTATGTTATCGAAAGCTGAACTTTCTCTTTGGTCATTTTTTTAGAAAGTGTATTTGAAGCACAGTCATGTTAGGTGCAACCAGCTATGTTCTTTTTCACCTGCCCAGAACACTGATGAGATGAGGGGGGTGTTGAAATGTCAAGGCACTCAGATTCATAGAACTTGAGAAGATCCTAGGTTTCACTACACTTTGTACGTGCTGTGGTTTCTTACAAGTGATGGAAGAACTGTGTCTTTGTAGATTTGAGTGCCCAGCAAAGATACTTTCACTTCACCATTTTTTTCTATCTTTAAATCCAGGATTGCCACATCTTAGAGCATAAGAATAAAATGAAGAAATGTTTTAAGCAATTTAAATCAAGTATGTCATAAAAATTCCAGGTAACTTGACTGCTGAAACTCACAAATTTTGTAGCTCTTTAAGCAGAGATGGAAGATAGCAGAGAAATGGCAAACTTGCATATTTCAGGGTTTTGTAGATTATTTTTATCCTGCCTCACTTTGCAAGTCCATCAAAAAAGCAAACTCAACCATTTGCTCCTTCTTTGTAGCTTCAGAGATATTGTGGGGTTTTACTTCAAAGAAAAATGGGGTGGAGTTAAACCTTTCTGTATAACATTAAGACTGCAGAAGAACAAGTTGCAGATATTTTTTTTTTTGTGGTTGAAAGCATCTGCAAAATATCACTGCAAGGTAGGCAATGAAAAAGTTATTTTCTGCAGTTATGCCCATTTCCATACTCAGATGTTTTAATAGCCTCCCAACTGGAAGTTTACAGCTTTCTTTTTAAGCTGTTTATTACTTCAGTTTCTTGTGGTTTTTATCTTGAAATTTCCACCTGTATAGTGAATGGATTGCTTCTGATTTACAGCTTAATTCTCAATTTTTGTGTCTATTATGTATATCAAGTGATGTGATGTCAAAACTACTCATAAGAAAAAATATCTTTTTCATTTATTTTTCTGAGTATAATATTTTCAGGTAGATGCTTAAAATCATATCATTAGGAATTTTAAGAAAAACTTAAGTGTTTCAAAAGTAATCCAAACCAGAATGAACTCTAAGCTAATTTAAGTTTAATAATTTTCAGACTAAGCTAGTAGGCTTTCTACTGATCCATATTCTTTACTGGTATGTTATTTTATGGTGGATTTTATACAGGGGTTATACTTCTGATGTGGTTGTGTTAATTTGTATCATTTCAATTATGAATGAATTTGCAAACAAAAAAAACCCCAACATCTTCCTGCAAACAAAGAAAATCTCCTTCTGTTGGGGAGCATCCTTTTCACACTAATTCCTGCTTTTTTTTAAACAGTGTTAGGTACTGGCTCCTCAAGTGGCCTGTTACTATTCGTATTATTGCACTGAGTTCTGCAAGGGTAACCAAATATTTGGGTTTAAAGATTTGGGAAGTATCATAGTAATTGGAAGCCTTATGATTTCATGGTAAATGGGGGAAAAATGCTTTTAATAATAAATACTAAGTAAAAGTTAAGAAAGAACTGGGACTTAGTGACTGGGGATCACTATTGAGGATAGGTTGAATGAAACATAGATGTAGCCTCCTATATATTAAATGCACATCAAGAAAACAGCTCTTAGAATCCTTACTCTGGTAGCTGAGATCCTGTTCCTAAGAAGCACTGTCATGAATATTTCTTTCAGGGAATGACGTTCTTAGATTTCTCCCCCAACCCTGTAATTACTTGGGTAGAAATCTCCAAATTTTATTCTTCTTAGCAATTCCAACTTTATCAGAGTTTAGTCTGTACCAGAGCTCTTATTCATAGTTCTTTACCCTCATCTGGGCACTGGTACTACTATAGAGTAAGATAAAGGCTCTGTGTTTCTGGATGTTAAGGTTAAAGTTTCTTTCATTTACTCTTCAAGATATAATATTGCTGGTAAATAATGAGGCACATAAACTGTGACTCAAACGGAACAGAAAACGATAGGTAGGTTAAGAAATTACTTTGACATAACCTGGAGGTCAAGAACAGCCCAAAATGTTTGTGTTGGGGAATCAGAAACTGTGATTTATCAGAATACAAATTGATCCAGCTCTGGTTTCTTGAGGTCTTGCTGTATCATAACTGACAACAGACACACAGAACCAAAGTCTGAAAGAGGAATCCTACCATTTTAGACATTAGCAGAGCTGAGATCAAACTTCTGTGCCATATGATATGATTATGATCTGCTCAAGGGTTCAGAAGATGAAACTTAATCCCTGGGGTTTCCAACTACTTGAGCTGGTGAAAATGCACATCTGCTTTGTGGAGTGGTGCTGTTGCAACTCTCCTTGCATCGGTGTCAAATTATCTTGCATATTGAGAAAAGAAATTTGGGTAATGTGTACATGCTGTCTGCTGCTTCATGTGCCTTTATAACTAATGATGCTTCGTTATTACTTAAATAAGGCCATCTAGTGGTGAAATTCTAGTAGTAACTATGCTGCAGTTAATAGCTCTGAGTTTTAAGAAATTGTAGGTAGGTTTGCAAAGATCTACTTAGTTTTCAGTTATATTCTAGTTTGCATTAACTTTCACTTCAAATATTGATTTGGCAACAATTGTTCAAATTCTGTATTGTTCATCCTCAAATTTAGTATGAGGCTAAAAATGGGAGGAATCACCCAGAACCTAGAGGGCAAACAGAATTAAAACCAGGCTGTGCAGGAGAATTGAATACTTTCTGTATGTCCTCTGCAACTTCGTCTGTATGTATGCAAATAATGTCAATAATGCCAACTACTTCATGGTTTATGTGTAACAGATGAACACTTTTTTCCTTACTTTATTCCACATGTTCAGGGAGGGTGTCACCTGTAGCCAGGCATATATTTTAGTGATGTGTTCTCTCCCTTCCTTCCTGTACATTAGTGTTATCTATATGTATGTTCTTCTGGTGCAGTTGAATGATGGTTTAGTGTCTTCTGTGGCTTTGCACAGATGAAGCAAAATGGGAGAAATACATTCTATAGCCAGAAACTGATTTTTATCTGGGAAACAGAAACTATCAGTGCTACACTTCTGGCATCTGTGGCTTAAGCTAACCTTCATAACCTTTACACTAGTGATACAAAGTCGTGGAACATCACATAATTGTATATTATTGAAGAAAAGAAGCTGTGGCAAAGCTGGGAATTGCTTTGTTCTGGGAGGTATTAACTGAGAGCATTGTCACCAAGTCACTTATCAGAATTTGTGTGATTTATTGTTTTGCTTGCAAAAAAGAAGGGTCTCAGGCTGCCCCTATGATGTTCTCTAATGTTTTGTTTCCTGGGGATTTTGCATGTGGACATAAGGTTTTAATACTTTGCGGCTTAGGACTCAAGCTTAGTTATAAGTACAGGCTTGACTAAGTGAATTAATTTCTCCAGTCAAATCTAGGGGGGGAAAAAAAAAGCTTTCCTCTGTCATTTCCTGAGATAGGACTGGGAACTGCAGTACCCCATACTTCTGGGAAGCCTGCTTTCAGCTACATTCTGCCACTGCTAACAACTGAAATGTCTGCCTGTGAAGGTAGGTTGACATCTGAGCAGTAAAAAATTTCTGGGGCAGAGGAAGTTTCCAATAAGTCTCTGAAACCAGAAAGCAAATAAAAGTAGTGATAGATGAAGCTTGAGATGGCTAAAAAGTGCAGTATAGTGTATTCTTTAGCCACAGATAATAGGTTCGTGGTTACCCTGTGCCATCTACCCTGTTGCTGTTGCATTGTTATCAGTTAAAGACTAGTTAGTCCAGTGCTATGTTTAACTGGAAGATATGACTACAGGGGTCAGCTAAGAGCATGTGGCTGGTGCAATATTAACATGAAAATATTTAACTGTTTTAAAGGAAAATATGCTGTATTGAGGTCACATGGAGAAATGTGACTTACTCTGGCTATTCTTGGATTTGTAAATGAGCAGTTTGAAAAGTGATTTGGGTTTTCAAACTTTTCTATATGTAAACGGTGTTACAAGTGTTAAGACTTTAAGGGAAAACAAATAATGAGGGGTTTAGGGGGTCACTACTGTTTTCAGTAGAGTTCATCTTAGAAAGTCTCCGCATAGTAGGCAAAACCAATGTGTTGTAAAATCATGTTAAGCACAGTGACCATGCAGTGGGGTTAATGAATTTCCTGGACCAGGAAAGCATGATGGTGTTTTGTCCAACTTTGTAAGAAATTTTCATCATATAAAAGAGCAGAGTTTTGAACTGAGGGGAGGAGGAGGAATTGAAATCAATAAGGATTACGAATTTCACATGCTCCACTCCTTTCAGCAATCTCCAGTGAGCACAAATGTGAAGTGTCACTATTCTTCTCTCTGGATGACTATCTAGTACTAAAAACCATCCATAGGCAGTACTGTTGAAAGAGATTTTTAACAGGAGTAGAATCTTGCAATAAGCTAATAAGCTTCCCTGCAAGCAGGTTCTTCAGTAGTTGAGAACTGAAAAGTACCTTTGAATAAATTGAAGCCCATATTACTGTCATGGTATATTTGATATGGTGATACTTCTTTGGAACTAAGATGAACATAATTTTCTTAAAGATACTTGGAGACCATCATGCAGGAATTGATGGAAGGCAAACTTCCCCACATTCTTCATGTGTTCTATTTTGGCACAGAAAATACTTATTGCTGGTTTTTACTTTCAGATAACTGAGTAATTTGGAGCAATTTGTTCAGCTTACAAGCAGCTTATTTACATGAAAAATATTTGTTTGCACTGTTAAGCTATTGTGCAACAGGATTTTAAAAGCCTTAATGCCACCCTCATCATATATGAAAGGAAATATCATAAAGAAATAAGATGCTTTTGTAGACAGCATGAAGTTAAGAGTCCAAACCAGAGTAAACCAGAAATGTAGCTAAGTTGGCAGTGCTGTCTTCCTGTGTGTAGCTCTGTAGTGCCCTGCTATTGGCTTTAGAATAAACCACTGTTATGTTGCCAGTGAGTGTGGCGTACATCCCATGGCTATTTACTGCAGAGTGGAGAAGAAAGAGTGGTCAGACTCCAAGTCACGCTAATAGCTGTAGGCAATTCTTTTTGAGCAGAGAGGCTGATCCTGTTTTAATAGAAACAATATTTTATTTCCACATGAAGGAAAGATGTAGTTTTGTTATGATTAAGGTTCTTGCAGTAATAAATCATAACCATTTTAAAATGGGAATAATAATTGTCGTATTGATGACAATGGCTTCTGTTATCTTTTAGGTCAGACACAATTAAAAGAACTAAGGTCACTGCACTTATGATCCCTCATTACTTCAGCGCCACTGCAGGTTCTTTAAACTGAATATCGCAAAGAATAGTAATGTGGAGTGAGCCTGCACAGCTCCACCAGCAAGAATTGTAGCTTGACAATTACAGGAGGCAAATCTCTCAAGCTTTATTACAGGTGTAATTTTCTAGTTGTTGCTCAAAGGTGCTATTGACTCACATGGTTGGTTTGCACTGGCTGGAGCATCTAGGCCTGGCTGAAAATAAATGTAACCCCTGATGGGACACGTAATAAAACATAGCATCCACATTATCTATTTAAATACTTTTCTTGAAGGTGCTTAATGCTTCTGTTTAAGTCTTTGTTTAGAGAAAAGATGCATTTACAGGAGAGACATGTAATGCCATGACAATTACTAGAAGGAAGACAGTATGTTTATTCCTTGCCTTCCAGTGGTGTGTAGTGTTGAATACTAAAAATACTGTCCCTCTCAGGCACACTGTGAAAGGGTTTCTTGAAATACTTAAAACTTTATTATCTAGGGCTTTCCAAGTTTGAGTGATGCAGAAAATTCAACCAGGGTGTCTTCTGATTAATTTTGTAAAAGACACTTAATTTCTTAAATGTCTCTAAATCTGGAAAACTCTGTAGATAATGGAAATGGCTTAACAAAAAAAGCACCTGGTCTAACGAAATAAGTTGTTCCTTAAAAAAAAAAATAAAAATCATATGTCTTAGAAAAGTCTTCAACTTAGATTTCTCTGGGAGTAGTAGTGGGAAGCAAGGTGCATCCTCTGAACCTCTGGTGATGGTTCTTTTAGATGTTTTAAGTTTTTATTTGTGGACTGCTGCAATTGGAAGTAAAAAAAAATGTGTTCTGCTGTCAGAATCTGCTGCTTTCCCACTAAACTGACTAATGAGATACGTGATCTCCTTCATTTTCCATTCCTCAGTTCTGGTGTGGTATAGTCATGCTCAGTATGAATGCTGCTAAACTTAAAGATATGTGATGCTATTTTCAGTACTAAAATTTCACCATTTACTCTAACAGTTTTGCTTCATGGTTTTTTAGGATTGGATCTCAGCCGCTAAATCAAAGGCTGCTGAATAGTTAACAAAATGAAGAGATTATCTGCGAAACTGAGGTTTTTATATACATTTATATTTCATGGTCTTTGGCTGGCAGAGGCAACCTTATGTTTGGGTCTTTCACAATATGTGTTTTTAAGCATGAGTATTTAAGTATGATTCAGGAGATATGAAGTGTGAGTTATGTAGTAAATGGAAAGAGGCACTTCCATAGGATGAGCCAGAACACAGAAATTAATTTGAAGACGGTTGTGAATATATCCCTCAGCTTGCTTTCTGAGCAGACACTTGTAATCTCTCTGGTGTGTTGAATGGAAGTTATGTAGCTGTGGTTAGTACAGACCTGGATTCAAATAAATTCTGCTGAGAGTTTGGGCATGTTAGCTGGGCTCAGTGTTGTATTAACTGTGGTTATGCAGCTTTTGGCTCCAAATGTAAGCCAAACTCAGCGGAAGACTAGATATACACTGAAATATTTTGCTCAATTGGGAGTGAAACCTCTAAATAAACTTTGAGGATCTGGGACTAGTTAAGTAGATCGGCAAAAGTATATAGGTGTCCAGAGGGAGTTAAGTTTGTAATTAACTTCATGAATATAGAATTTCCTATGTAGAAAGTTAAATGCTTAGCAGCTTTCAAGAAAACTATACAGGCACAGAGTCTGACAACTCAGCCACGGCATGCTTGTCTTGTATGAGAGCTGACATGCTGGCTATGTAGGAACCAAATTTATTTTAGTAGAATAGCTGTATATGAATGGCATACGGCTCTGTCTTCTGTGGAATGGAAGACTCAGTGGCTTAATAGATGGAACATAACAGCAAATAGAGAACAGTGAGAATTATGAGCTTTTAAAGTTTTTTGTAAATGAGCAATATTTTGAAAAGCCAGTTTAGTACTCCAATGAATATTGATATTAGCATTATTTTAGATCATTGGCTTTATTGAAGTAGAAAGTGACAAACCATTTAATCTGTTTATATTACCCTAGCAGAAAAAACATCGTTAACTAATCTTCATCTCCATCCTTTAAATTTTTAAGTCAAATAGTTCAGTGCTTCAACACTTGCACTAGTCCAATCTTACAATCAGTTTAAGATAAATAGAAAGCAAAAATGCTTTTGTAAGACTTACTTGTAATGACTGGAAGATCCTGAACTATGGCCAATTTAAATGGCACCAACCGAGGCCAGACAGTGTGAAGCAGCTAAGGCAGCATTTGATCAAATTTCATTTAACATAGACCTACACAGATGAAAAGCAAAGGACTACTGGGCTTACTTAACAGGGTGAAAACATTACAACTGAGAACTTCTCATTGACTGGAAGTTGCAAATGAAATTTACATTTGGGAAAGGAAAAACGGGGCCGGGGGGGGACGGACTTTAACCTCCAACCATGCCATAGGCAGGACTTTGCCAAATACTAATGCACCTCATAGCTGCATAGGTGGTGCTGACTGTCTTGAAAGTTACTTCAGATCCAATTTTTAAGCATCTCGTGCAGAGGTTGAATGCTTCTGTAAAGCAGTATACTAATCCACTCTTGAATTTGGTATACAAGAGAACATTTAAACATACTGCTCTTTCCTATGTACCAATGTTGCCGCATGAATTGGAATCTCAGAATTTTCACCTGGACTGTAGGTTAAGGTGTTTTCATGAAATCACTGTCAGTTTTAAATGGTGTATATGCTGAGTTACGGTGACTGAGAAGAAACAGCTTGGTTTCTTTGCACTACTTGGCATGTGAGAAATGGCAACTAATTTGAAATAGTTCATTATTATTATTATTAATTTCAATAGATGCACTAATTGAATTTGACTATTGCAGTGGTATTATCCATTCTTCATAATACATACTTAAACTTTATAAACTACTAAGAAGCTGAAATGATTTTGTAGAGACTGACAGGTTTTTGTAAGGTCTTGTCCGATATGTATCGCTTCCTAGCTTTCACTTTCCCATGATTATGGAAAATTATTCAGTTCTTTCCAAGGCTGGTATTAACGGTTCATTCTGCTATGTCAGAATAGCCATAGTATGTATAAGTTTCCTTACTTGCATGATGGGCAGTGTGTCATTCCAGCAAAGATGTAAATCTGGAAGATTATTGCCATTTGGCAGATTAGTTATTAGCATAGTAGAATGGATCATAAAGTGTAATACAGATGAAGTTTCACAAGATTACCAAAATTCTTTACCTTGGGATTTCATAGACCATATGAATAGGTAGCTAGCAATTTCACTGTCAAACCCAACACAGTGCTAAATGAAGTATTTAAGTTAAAAAATACATCAAAATCTTTTTGTGTTCTTTATCCAAAGGTTTTACTCATTCTCTTATTTTGCTCATGCAAAAAAGGAAATCTTGCCTCCGGGCAGTGACAAAGTTTTGTGGCAATATTCTCTGAAGTTCTGAGCCTCGAAACTTTGAACAAATGGTGAGCCAAACTTCCATTTCAAACTTCTGTCTCAAAAAAAGATTTTATTGCAATCATAATTGATGTCAATGGTGCACTAAAACTTTGTGGAATGAACATTACAACATGAAAGTAAAACATTCATAAAGAATAACCAAACTCAACCATTTCTGATGGCAAAACCAGGCTCTGCTTAAGGGACAACAGATGTTTTTTCATCTACTGTAATTTCAATGTTTAATAATACCCCAGGAGGAACAAACTACATGTCTAAGGTTTTGTTATCTGCCATAGATGAAAAATTGCTTTGAAACTGTGCCAGGAAAATACAAAATTAGTTTGTATAACACAAATTCCATAGGTAAAAACTACATGGGGCAGCTGTGGCTTTGGACTATATTTTATTCAACTTTGATTGTACTTTTTTCAGCTGAGCCTAAATGTACACAGTACCACTTGGGAGGTCTGCTTCCACCTTTTATCTCTAGAAGTTTAGGTAGGTTTTTCTAAACTTAAAATGCAAACACAAAAAATTGTCATAAAAAATACATGGCCACTTCAAATGCTGGCCAATTTTTCTCATCTTCTCTTTGATAGTATACTCTGGATGTTATAGAGGCAGACTAAGAATGAATTATTGAACATTTATTACCACAACAATAAATAAAAATGAGTTGGCAAGAGGCAAATCAGTATTTTAAGTTAGTCTAAGTTGAAACAAATATATTTAAGAATTTATTTCTACTAAATTCATACTGGTCTCAGTAAGAAACCTTTAAGTTTGTGGTCTTTAACTTCAAAATTCCCTTTAGTGACATGATCTAGGAAAAAATCTTAATTGGTTAAGTTAAATGAATCTGTCCTTATGAAATACTATTTAAAAAAAAATTGAAGGTTGTAGTAGCACAAATGTAATGGCTACAAGTTAGGATTTTGTCATGTCACATTCTAAAAAATAGTAATTTCATTAATAAAATTAATCATAATCATACATTCCATTAATCATGGAATATTCACCATTAGCACTCTGTTACATTTTAACATTAATTCCATGTAAAAATGTTGACAGTAACTTCACAAGGAACTTCTAAAAAAGTGATAGACTGTCCATTTGACATATTACCAGTGGCAAGGATAATAAATTATATTTAATCCCTTCATCATTCAGATGAGAGTAGTAGCTTGCTTCTGATTTCCCCCATTGATATGTTTCCTGTGACTGCAGGTTTTCGTTAGCATTACCAGCTATATATTCAAGACAGGGAAAAAACACACACTGGGTCTGCATAATAGCAAATTTAGTCAATCATAAGTAATTCAAGTTTTTCTGCAAGCCTTGACCTTTTCTCTACTGGGTCTTTTGGCTGCTATTTGCCAACCCAATGCAATGAGTTGTCCAGCTGAGATGCCATAGTGTTGTTTCATTTTTGTTTTAATTTTTGAAGTCAAAAAAGTCAAGCAGTTAAGCTAACAAGGTTTTTTGACTAAAAGGATAACACTTTGGAGCTAGCTTTATTAACCTGCCTACTGTGACTAGAGAATCGCTGTGTGATGTACAAATACTGCAACTGTAAATCTGATGGGAGGGCCCTAAAAAATAAAAAGTCCCAAAAGATTTTGGACAGCTCCAATTGAGAAAAGGTCTGTACTTTATGGCCAGTTTACATCCTCTGCTCTACCAGGCATCAAATTAGTTTTCATGTGGGTGTTTAGGAGGTCTGACTTGTTGCAGTCCTTTCTGTGGAGCCACTGTCAGGTTTTCTTTTCATTTGTACTTTTTTTTTTTTAGAAACACACTACTAAACAGGAGGGCTTTAAATGACTTACTTTGAGGACAGGCTACTGTAATATGTAAACTCATCAGGAAATCCATTGCTGAAATGTTTTTTCTAAAAGAGGTTCTGTGTGAAGTCAGCAATACCAGACAATAGCAAGCCTTTGCTAATAAAATGTTACATAGATATGGCAAATACTTGGACTTTTTAAAACTCTTCAGATAAATGTAGTTGAATTTTGATTGGTAAACCTTTTGAAGTATTGATGTTTGAATAAGGATAACTTTAATTCATCAGAACTAGAATACCTTTCAGAAATAGAAATTACCATGTGGCTTATTTCACATTTGCTGAACAAGGCAAATGTAGTCTACTGAATAATAATAAATCTGACTTGGCTAAAGCTATGGATTTCTTACTAATAGAAGCTGTTGCATTGTATCACAGAGCTGGAATAGACTACTCTATGCCTTTGCCTGATTTTCTGTTTCTAAACTATTTCAAAGCTGTTTATCGTAAGCCTAAATATTGCTCCCTAGTGATAAGTAACTACTGGAGGAAATTAGTGTTTCACTGTCCATATTAGAAATTTTTTTCTTAACATTAGACAAGAAATTCTTGCTGCAGTGGCAGCAGGGAGTAACTGCAGGTCTAGTGTTAATTCTCTAGCCACCAGGCAGACAAGCAACTCTTCTGTTCTTTCCTGAAATAAACACTTGTTTCCTTATCTTTGTGTTACCTGTTTGTGTACTGAAGTTTGTCTCCCCTTAACTTTTTTAACATTAGACTACACTCCAACTCATTGAGTCTTACCGAAGGATTATTTTAATGCCTCTGCTCATTCTCTGCCCTCTTCAAGACTGGTTTTCATTTATCTAATAAGCTTGATTGGACTAGATTCAGGTTTAGGTGTCTGACTGTATTCCAGCAACATGCTAGTTCCTTTGCTGTTTTTCTCAAGAGTATTGTCTCAGGATTTGTAATCCACTGTTGCCCCTAAATACTGTTCCCTTACTTTGCCTAAATTCCTGCTTAATGGTCTGCAGGAATCTGGACTCATCACTTCTGAATAGCTATTATATTTTTCCAGGCTATCTGATTAATTTTTAATTTTAGTACTATTCTCCAGTGTTCTTTTACTTAATCCCAGATGTTGCCAGCTGCATGCTTATGGAATATATTTGGTTACATAATTGAATGAAGATAAAAATGACTACACTGAATAATATTGGAACTATCTGGAGTTTTAAAAAATAGTAATAAATAAAATACAAGGTTAGCTGAGCAATATGTGGCAAGGTCAAAATCCTAAAGCTAAGAGAAGAATCCATAGGAATTACTATTCAAAGTAAAGTTTCTCAAGGATATTTTGTGCCTTAGTAGTTTGCAATCTGATACCCAGGCTGAATCTTGATAGATTCTCCCCTACCTTCATGCAATTCCTTTATCTCTAAAAATATTCTTTCTAGGAATGAAATGATGTTGCAGGGAAGCTAATTTCTTTTACAGTTTTATGGTTTTGAAGGTCTATTCCATATAGTCTTACTAAAGGATATGGAGTAGATGTTCCCTGGTAGCATGTAATTTAGCTACAATCCATGAAAGGTGAATTGTCACCATAAAATGTGATAATGGGAGAGCAGATTGAGTTTAACAGGCTTGGTTACCTGAAATCTTTTCCTACTAACAGAATTTGTAGAGTTCTAGAAAAACATACATGCTTGCTTTGTTGTGACTTGTACAGCTGTTTGTGATGAGGAAAGACTTTTTTTTTACTTCAAGCTAATGAGTTTATTAGACTTTTAAAAATTATTTTCAGTCTGGATTAGCTCATGTCCTGAGGCCGCAGGAAGAAGTGCTTAGAAATCAATTTATTGGTTACTGATTAGCCTACATGTTCAAATGTAAGCAAAGTTTACCTATTTACATATGTCAGTTATTTAACTGATTACAGGATAACTTGCTATTCCTCCAACTCATTTTTGTTGCTATTTGAGGATTTAGATGAGTTTTCTTGTATTATCTGCCTGGTAGTTAAGTTCTCAGAATGGAATACTGTGCTCGTACCTGTGATCCTATTAAGGTGCCTTTTGAAAGAATGGACCTTCCTTATCTTTGGTCAAGATTGGCACTGTAGAATAACAGTTAATTGGTTTTTTTTTCTTGTTAGGTCCCTACTAAGGTTTAAATTTTAAATGCTCTCAACCCTCACTATATATTGGTTTCTGGCCCCTAAAATGTTTGCTGCCAACCATGTGTTACTGTCTAGTTTTGGTAGTTAGTGACACAATTGGTAACCTAGTCCACATATCTGTGAAGTATCTGTAATTTATTCTATGTGGACAAAATACCTTTAAAAAACAAAAAGTTTTGAAGCCTTAAACTCTCCCTGATGGCTTTTTACTCTAATATTCTAATTATCTAAAACAGTCTACAAGTGTAAACATAAACGTAATCCTGTCAGTTCTGACTTCCTGGGATTTTGAGGAACCTGTATTGAGTAGAAGAGAATTGATTACTGGGCCAACTGAAAATGGGTAAGTTAAGATCAGCTTGAGAAAAGAGTTTTAATATAGTCCTTACTGTCTTGAGCAGAGACCATAAGAGACAGCTATCTAGGCATACCTTCAGTTGTTTGTTTAAAAAAAACCCAACCAACCAAACCCCCTAAATCTGTTTATCTTTTCTTATTTGGTTCTATCAATTGATAAAATCCTAAATCACAAAAGAGAGCAATAAAGAGGAAGATAACTTAATGTCTTGTTCTATTTTAATGGAATTGTTTTAGGTACAGTGGCAATATGGTAATATGAATGAAATAAAGATATCAAAATATTAAATTATTTCATTTATTAGAACATTTCAAAGTGAGCTTGTGACTTTGTAGGATGATATTGCTGGATGTAGTAGGAATACACCTAGTGTTGCCCTCTTTATGAAAACCAAGTAATGTTCAGGGTGAACAAAAGAGGAAGACTTGACTAAGTTCTAAAATGAAATGCATGAAAGAATCAGAAAAGGTGGCTAAATAGTTTTGCTATAGAGCAAGAATAGAAGCGCATATATGTATATATATAGGGTCTGCATATCCCAAAGCAAGCCTGAAACTAAAAAGGTGGGCAAGTTAAGAAAAGGGGAGGTGTTGGAATACCAAGGAAATTGTTGCAGCAAGCTTGCATGTATCAGAGGAAAAGGAAGCAACTGGCAGGGGATCAAAGTTTCTCAGAAACTGTTAGCCTTAAACTGTCAAGTAAGCCACAGAAGAAATAGTGAGTGTGAATGGTTCTAGGGTTTAATATTTTGGGGTGCTTTTGTATTTATTGACTTTGTAGATTTGTTATCTTGGAATATATATAAAATCAAGCTATGCTGTTTTGCAGCTACTTTTGGATGCAGGCTTACTTTATATATTACTGCTACAGGAGAAGTCTCTCAGAATTGAGAAAATGGACTGGAATGTATGTATACATCAGTTATAGGATATCATATTTAAGCTGGGTATACCTTAGTAGAAATATATTCTTTGTTAACATCTTACACTAAAAAACAGTCTTTCCCCCCCATCCTCATGAAACATAACTTTCCTATAGCTGGCTTAGAGTAGTAGCTTATGAGCTCAAAGCTCGATAAGAGAAGGTTCTCAAATTTAGATTTCCAATTATAGTAAAAGATAGGGCAATAGAAATCTTTAACATTAGGTGATGATTATTGCTCCATGGCTATTAAGAAAAACAAAAATTCTCTCTTAGAATGAGAAGTAGATTGATTATTCACAACATAATGTTAGAAAAACCTCCAACATGCTGACCTCTGAATCAGCACTAAGTGTTGTTTAGCTGCAATATAGAAGTTAAATTCTCAAGTAGTTAATTAAGAGACTTCGTTTTTCTCTTCAGTGAAATCTAGAATGTTACCTAAAAAATACATTAGAACTCAATTCTAGACTTCTGCGTTTTAGCCAATAACTTAGTGTCTCAAAATTGGGCCTTGATTGTTTTAATCAAGGTTTCTTTTTTGATTTCTACAGGAAATTGCTTTTGGTCCTGGTATTAAACTGTCACTGATGTGCTACTTTAGCACTCCATAAAGGAAGTAAACATTTGTCTTGAAATAACTAGTGAGAGTTTGTGAGCACCAGCTGGCTTTTCTGGGAGTTCCTCGGAAAGGAAAGGGAGTTTGGAAGAAACAAGGTGGGGTTTTTTTAACCAAGAAGTACCAGTAACATCTTCATCGGTAATTAGAGGAATGTAATGATCCGAGAACTTCACTGAAGCTGACAAGAAAGCTAGGTATCTTAAAGTTACTTCCTGTTTAGGAAAGAAAGAGTGTTTTGACCAGTTATATGTACATGCAAATGCTGAAACATTTGAAAAGAAAACTTACTAATAACACATAGAAAATAGGAGTCTGAGAGATGCTCAACTGTCAGTGCTTGATTGTTTTGGATTACTGACCAAAATATGCTACCAAATGAATGATTTCATCAATTAGTGCTAAGTGGAAAGCAGAGAGGTTTGGAGGAGCTTATAAATACCTTGTGCCACCTATAGTCTCTGTCACAGTAGGATTAGAGACATGATCATTGCATGGCAGTAAGGCTTGGGGTATAGGGAACTCAGGTTTTATTGGAATTCTTTTTAGGAAGTTCAGACATAGTTATGTTTTAACTGTAATAGAGAAAGGGGAGGAGCAGCCAGTGATCGCTTCTTCCTGTCACTATTAACAGGTGTGAAATGCTAGACTATGATATAAGTGCAGCACGTATATGGCCATTGCTTCTAATTCAGGACCCATCTTACAAAGCTGTTCATGGTTCTGGGAAGTTAATCAGTTGAAGCTACCTGCAGATCTGTCAGACGTGATGTGAAGCAAGAAATGTCTGTCCCTCAGGCAGCTACACAGGCTTAGTCTGAAAACAAAATAGTTTCAGCCAAGTGATGGGTAGAGATGTATCTGGAGGGATTGTGCCCGTCAACAATCACCTTTGCATGCAGTAGGTTGTATCGGATGTATTTTGTTATTGGAAAGATTAGATTCTGATGGGTAAGAGATTGTGCTGGAAATCTCATTTCTTGCTACCAAGTAGAGACTGCCAGACACATGCACAGAAGTGGGATTTCATTACAAAGCAGGTTGTCAGGCATCTGAATTAGGTACAGACACACAAAAACTATATTCACAGTATGCAGAACATATCAATGCCTCTAATTGTCGTATTTTGGATAACTCACCACTTGTTGTGTTCCCTCACTGTTAGTTCCAGAATATCTGGTGTGGAACCAAAGGAATTTCAGGCCCAGTTTTTCTGGAGCTTCTTTCATTCCTTACTTTGATTAGAGGTCCATTATTCAGATGGAATACTTACAGATGGAAGAGACACTAATTTATAATGTTCCTAGTAGGAGTTGAATGACTATTCATAAGCTTGAAGCAATAGCTCTTGCTATCACTTTCTTCTACGATCTTTTGGGATAATTTCTCTTACCCAGACTATTGTATAAACCTTTTTGATGGAAAGATCCATCACTCATTTAGGTGTTAGTAGACATTTAGAAAAAAATCGAAACAAGCTATTGTCCCTAGTAATTAATTAGAATCTATTTAAAACCTAAAACATTGGAAGTTTATTAAGGTTGGTGCATGGTCTGCAATGTGACATGACAGTCTTGACTTTATAAGTGTCTTCCAGTCTACAGTAATCCAACTGGTTTTAATTTTAAGCTGAAACTTCACTGTATTACAACCTTAAAAATACAATGGACTCCTAAAGATATACTTCAGAATTCATGTAGATGTAATTCCATATGCAGAGTATTTCTCTCCATAAATGACACCAGTGATTCTATTAAATATTTACATAGCATAAAATGTCAAGATTGGATAAGCACACTGAGTATGTTTTTCAGTGCAGGAAGGGATTAATATTTTTAAGGAACACCTAGCACAATTTTACCTGAAGAGTGTTCTCCAATAGTGTCATTAATAAATGATCACATTATTTCGGTAGCACAAGAAACATGAGAATAGTGTGGGGTTTGGTGTTTGGGGTGAGTTTTTTTTGTTTCTAAAATGAGAATTCTAATTACCTGTGAAGTGTATGAGGCTTAGAATTTCAGATAGTTATTTTGACTTAGTGTGATGTGTAGAAGTAGTTAAAGGCTAAGACATACAAGATAAGAAATGTTTCCTATTCTTAGTTCTTTTCAATAACAAAACTGAAGACAATGCAAACACATTTCCTATTTAAACATACTTCTCAATGATTTTGTTTTGAATTAGCTGTTTTAGGGGGTGAAGTCTGATACCTTAGTGGCTTAATAACTGGCTTCAAAAGGAAAGTGAAAATATTCTGACAAGTTTGTCCTCTCTATAGCGAATGTGTCCCTCGTTCATCCTGTTAACGTGTATTTTCTGTATACTTCATGGGGATGTTTCTGGAATGTTTCCCAGTCTTGTCTTTCTGATATGTCTGTGGGTTGTCTGTAACAATTGTTTTAGATTTCATGTGTATTTAAGTCTCATCAGAAATACAAGTCATGTTTTGATCATGCCAAACATTCATTTATGAATACAAAAAAATTCATATCTGAAACAGGAAGAAAAAAAAGTCAGGTTAGGAAGCTTATGAAGACAAAATGACAAAATTCTTTGTTGGCAGCCAAAATTCTTTTTTGGCAGTTTTGGAATGTAACAGTGAATTAGCAGGTCCAACTTATGTTGGCCAAAAGCAGTATGAAAGGGTGCTGTATAGCAGCAGACCAGAGAAGCAGGACTCTTTCAACTCTGATTAGTTGCTTTGGTTTGAGAGTCAAAACCAGAATGGGTATTTCCCCTAATATCGGTTGCTTTAATGGCACTCCTGTTGTCTCTTAGGAAAGGTGACAGGTTGCCATAAAGTGTTTTAAGAACACAAGGTACTTTCCTGTAAAAGTAAGCATGCTTATTGCTTGCTGAACTAAGAGTCTCTCTGAGGCTTATCAGAGCTGCAAGTCTTCCTTCTGCTTGCACAATACTAATCATAATTTTGTAGAGTTGTTAGTATGGCATCCAGAAACTTTGCCATAATTTGAACTGAGATAAATAAGATCAAACAACAGAATAATTTAAAGAATCACAGAAGCTTGTAAAGATCTCTGATTAAATGAACTTGACTATAAATGAGTTAGAAGAAAACAAACAAACCCAACCACTTTTGGTATTAGTTTTTCTTCCCTGATGGAAATTTTTTCAGGTACCAGTGAATAATCAGGGCAATTTACACATTACTGATAGCTCTGTGGTAAGGTTCCTGATAGTCTAGCATGTAATTTCTGGTAGCATACTTAGCTGTGTTGTAACTACAACTTGAGCTCTCTGTGCTACAGACTGCACTTCATGGACTATGCTTGAGAGTATTACAGCATGAACTTTTACAACTGCTCTGAAGGATTACTCAAATCCAACAGTTTGAATACCGAAGTAGTGAAGAAAGGTAGGTGGGAGAGGAGGAAGGCATGGCCCAATTCTTAATTGTATCTCAATGGCTCGGTGACTGAGCAGGAGGCCCGCTAATGCCATTGATCCAGAACCACAGTGAAACTTTCACGGGCAAGCTAAAGCTTTCCTTTGAATGTAATTCAATGTGGTATCGTTCCTGATGTCAAACCATGAACGGTATGCAGATGAAGCTAGCATAGCAAAAAAAATATTTAATTTTTGTTAATGTGAAGTATTTGTTTTGACATTACATGGGTTTGGATTATACTGGGCTTGCCAAGTTCTGGCAGTAAGGTGGAAAGGAATAGAATTTGGGGCTCTTAAAGAGCTGTAGAAGAACTTGTCACTTCACGGATAAGTCTGTGCTTTCACAATATTTCTAGAGGAACATTTGAGAAGTGCTTTTAATAGAGTTGAAGGTTATAGGGGATGAGCTCAGGAAAAGTTATGGTATGTGACTCTCTCACTGAGAAATGTAGTGTTGTCTTAGCTTTATCATTCTTTTACAATATGTTATATGTAAACCCAACATATTTTTAAGTTGAGGTAAAGCATAAAGTGACTGGAAAACAGCTTCTGTGCTGTGTGACTGGGACATCTTTCCTTCCTTCTCCCTCTAGTTTACTGAATGGTAAGCAGATAAGCACTTTATGATATATCTCTTAGAATTATGCTTTGGGATCTGACTCAGGACGATGGTCAAGATCCTCCAGTTCTAAAGCATATTATGTGGGAACAGCTGAAAACAATGACAGTGATCTGTTAGGTCTTTCAGGTGTATTAATCATTAATAAATAGCTTGTTAAATATAGATAGGTAAATTCCATGCTTGATATCCTTTCATGCTAGCTAGCTACCTCAAGCTTTCCCATGTCTTCCTTGATTATTAGCAGGGATTGTTGATTAATCAACATTAATAATCTTATTGTCTTTATTTTCAGTTAGATTCATGGTAGTAAGGCCAGTTATGAAGAAAATAAAGCTCCATCTGCGTGTTTCCAGAGGGTTCATTGCACGTATTCAAGCAGATATGTCTTAATTTGACAGGAGTATATATGGACTATTAATAATCATAAAAAAGGTGCTTTTGTTACCTTGAAATTTCCAACACCTACTCTGCCAAGTTTAATGTCATTAAGTGAAGGTCTACTGAATAGCTAGCTTATCCTTATAAGAAAAACTTACCAGGAGAAGTAAATACATCTGAAGACATGAGCCTATGCTGAAAGATGTGTGTGAATAATGAATGTGTAGCATGTATCTCATCTATTTTGAATTCAGTGTTTTGAAAGAAAACACCTTCCCATAACATTTTATTTTTTTTTTTCCCCAAGAGCAGTTACCTCATGGCAATATTTAGCTGGTACAAATGTTCTCTTTCAGAATGTCATTATCATGATTTGGTTTTGGTGGAGTTGTTACTACGGTATATGTGGCCTTTAATATAGTAAGTTAATTTTATCCTGGGCCAGGATTTAGCACTAAAGCTGGACCTTTCAGTAACTGTTCTCTCTTATTCAACTGCAAGAATCATGTCATTCTGAAGGTCTCTCCTTGTAGGATAGATTTTTTCTTTCAATGGTAGCTGCCACAGAGAACCCACGTGCAAAACTCCTGCTGCGTGCTTCTTGAATTTGTCATTCTGCGTGCTGTTATTCCAACTCTTTACTTTGAGGTATCTCTGATCATTTGATGAGTCTGTAACCTTATTGGTGTACTACCTAGGTAAGAAGTGAAAAGGCAGCTGCCTGTTGTGCAGCTTTCATCAGGACAGATTATTTTGGTTTAAACAGCATTTACGCACTAAAGCAGTATAGCATCATGTTTTTTTCAGTTATCCCTAGAACATGAAATGATGTAAGGCTGTAGAAGAGCTCTGTGTTATTGTAATGTGTTGCTCTTCAAGAAGCTGGAATGATGTAAGAAGACGTTCAGTCAAAAAGCTTGTGCTTATGGAGCTGTGATGTTCTTCTGACCGCAGGCTAAAGCTTTATAGATGGGGATGCACAGAGTAGCACAAATCATATACTTCTGGTAGGAAGATACTGAGTTGCTTACATCTGGAAAGTAGTTTGCCTGTATATTTCAGCATATTGAGCTGTTACAGCTAACTTCTAGAAATTTCCTGTTCCAAAAGTGGATTTGTAAAATCTGAATTCATGACACACAGACAGTGCTTTGGGTCTGAACTGTGTTAATATTTGTGCAGATGTAGAGGAGCTGCGAAGGCAGAGCAGTTCTGAAGCTCCAAGAGACAGATAGGCATGTGTGTACACTCACTCTATAAGCAATAGCTGCATAATGTGTCATAACTGAAATTTTGTAACAGTACCTTAGTGGGTGATGACTAACCTTGTAATTTCTAAATTCAGAATGGAGAGCCATGTATAGTGAACTGAGTCTCAAAAAGGTTTGTGGCAGTAAGACTAAAGAGTTAGCAAATGTAGGCAGTGAAGAGAAACACGCTGTTGGCAGCATGTCAAATGCTGCATTCATTTCTGGATTTTGTGCTAATCAAAATGCTAAAAAGGGAACAAGCTGGAGCTGGGAGGGACCTATGTTGTGGTGAGAATAGCTGTTGGTCTCAGGATTTGAAAGGGGCTTTGAACAATTATTTTTCTCCTTAAGTTGAGCGAGCATTGGAGATAACCTCTGACGGATTGCTAAATATCTGTGGAGAGGGGTGGCTCTTTTTTACTACTGCTAGTATCTTATTGTTCCTTTCCATAAGTCTTTAAAAAGCCAACTGCCATGTGCTTTTAATCTAGTTTCCTCAATGTCTTGGATCTTATCGTGTGAAGAAAAATAATTTTCAATTTCTTAATTTTAAATTTCTTATATTGTATTACTGTGACCACAAAGAGTCTGTACTAAGTATAATAAAATAGATTAGAATTATCATTATCATGACAGTGAGTGCATGAATTCAGCAATAAGTTGATATTGCTGCTTTTTTTCCCTCATCGTATTGGGCAAAAATAACTTGGTGGAAAGTGTGAAAAGATCTAGTTAGGATATTGATTTCTAGTCTCATAGGTGGTGATTTTTTTTTTTTACAATTACTCCAAGGTCTTTGATTTTTACAGTGAATAAATTCAACAGTAAATATTTAAAAGGTAGTTTAGCTATAAGTAGTGAAAACTACCTTAGACTTTTTCCATCCGTGGAGGCTTCAAAAGCTAATCTTGATGGGTGCTTAAATAACTATGCAGACATATTGGTTGCTGTATTAAATGGGGTGATAACTTTCTCTGCAATTCAGTAGACATGGTAAGTGATTGTTATCCAATTTTGGAAAGTACTTTAAGATGAATAATGGTTGAAGTTTTGTTCCTTTCATGTGTAAAAATAAATAGTGTGCACAGGGAGGAATTCATTAGTTTGAGCCTAAAATTTTTAAAGTCAACATAATTATGAAGCAAGTAATTTAGATGCAATGAACTTTAAATACATTGTTCAGGAATGCTTTTGGTATTCATTATCTGAATAGTGATTTGTAGTAATGCATTTAATTTGACAGATGAAGACTGAACTGGTACTGAAATTATGATAAAGAAACTTCAATGAAGTAAAATATGACTTTAATAGTTAAACAACAAAGCAAAATACTACTGCCAAAAAACCCCCAAAAAACCGAAGCCACAAAACCCCCCACAAATTTTAATTTTTTTCTTCTTAGAAGTATTTGCATTCTGGATAAAGGCAATCTTGTGGATGTAAGACTTGTTAATGATTTTAAAGATGTTTAATGAAAATGTCTCAGAGCTGGGAAAAAAGTCGAGTAGTCAATAATTACAACCGAAGTATTTTTATTAAGCAGATCTAGAACACAGAAGAGATTTTGGCAATAATTCTGTGGCATGGGTCAGAAGGCCTGCTTACAGAATCTGGGCATTTCTGTATCTGTATACACAAATAATACTCAAAGTATGCAGCTTAACATAGTTAATCATGGTTAAATTCTTCTTAGACTACATTTCATAACTGTGCTACTCTCCAAAAACATTCTTTGTGATTTTTTTGGAGTAGTTACATTATTGCCAGGGTGCTTGAGAATTTTAAATGAGACTTCAATGTGTGATAACTTTCAACAAGAAGTCTCTTCCTTGATGATAACACCAGAAACTTTAGGGTTAAAAAAAAAAATCCCTACAGTTCTAATGCAAATTAACTTGGAGGAGTGGTTTCAGAAGATTGTTTTACACAGTTGAAGTTCTTCTTTCTACAAAGCTTTTTGAGATGGGGCTAAACAAGCATTAATAAGATGGTTGAACAGTGTTTCCAAACATTGATTATAAATCTAGACTTCACACAGTTGCCCAGATTTGAGGGGAGGATTCATCTAGTTCCTTCTTTTTTGGGGAGATGATGGCTAGACTAGTAAAAAGAATCCATATAGTGCATCCTGAGCTTAGCCATGATGTCTCCCGCGCTTGCTGTCTAGATGATTCCTCTTCAATATTTATGTACATACTGAATATACTGCTCAATTTTCATTTATCTCTTTGAGTTTTCTCCAAAGGCTAACAAGATCTTGTAGAGTATCAGAATAATATAAGTGGCAAGGCAATTGATGCCATCTCATCCAGCCTCTGTCCAGAGCAGGGTTACTGCTTAAAGTCTTCTATGAACATTCACCATTCACTATTTCTTGGTTATCTTGCAACTAACTCTTGTGTGCAAAGTACTTTGTATGCTTTGAGCACAACTTCTAAGATGTGTGTGTGTGCGCGTTCTCAGTACGCGAACAAATTCACCAGGTCCTTGTGCCTGTTTATTATACTGGGAGAGAAAGTTGTAACAATATTCATCTTGCCCCTGAAGTGAACTCAGCATGTCACTGTAGGGGTTTTCTGGCGTTCACTAGAAACAAATGTATAGGCTTGCATTTAAGTGTTCATATCAAACATTTTGCAGTGCAAACAAACAGAAGTGAAAAAGTATTTGGACCATTTCTTGGTGGAAGAGATTTGTATTGTCACAGCTTACTTTCACTGTTTTGCCTTTTGTATTGTGGGAATGTGGTCTCACTGGATTCGTTGATGCCACTTGTATCTGCCACTTGTCATAACACTTTCTGGGGGCTTCTGTTCAATTCTGTTCTCATGTTCCTGTGTGCATGTGTGTGTGCAGGTGTTTTGCTCTTGTCCTCAGACAGGGAGTCAGATCTCTTCTCAATATCAGTGTAAAAGATTATTTCCTCCCCCCTGGGGCTGTGCTTTTCCTTACTTACCAGTTCAAGTACATGAGCAGTAATTTGATATTTTTTTAGAAGAATATTTGGGGGTTATGTTGTGCTGTAAGCCTTCTAAAACCTTAGTGTTTGTGCCTGCTTCTGAAAACTGAAAAATTTGGTTGTTCTTTAATCCTCCACTTATAACTGGTTTTCATGCAAGGAAAATATTCTTACCCCTGTAATTTCTTTGTCATTTTCTACTTGTTCTTAATATTTACTGCTAATTATGGTTATCTTACATATGGAAAAACCATCTGTACTGTGTGTGTTGGGTTTGCGTGGCGGGGGGGGGCTACAGGGGTGGCTTCTGTGAGAAGCTGCTAGAAGCTTCCCCAGTGTCTGATAGAGCCAATGCCAGCCGGCTCTAAGACGGGCCCGCCGCTGGCCAAGGCCAAGCCAATCAGCGCCTCTGTGATAACGTATTTAAGAAGAAGAAAAACACTTAGAGAGAGAGAGCCTTTGCAGCCGGAGAGAGGAGTGAGAAGATGTAAGAAACTCTGCAGACACCAAGGTCAGTGCAGAAGGAGGGGGAGGAGGAGCTCCAGGCGCCGGAGCTCCAGGCGCCGGAGCAGAGATCCCCCTGCAGCCCGTGGTGAAGACCATGGTGAAGCAGGCTGTCCCCCTGCAGCCCATGGAGGAAGGATGAGGGGGTGTAGAGATTCCACCTGCAGCCCGTGGAGGACCCCACGCCGGAGCAGGTGGAGGCACCTGAAGGAGGCTGTGGCCCTGTGGGAAGCCCACGCTGGAGCAAGTTCCTGGCCGGACCGGTGGACCCGTGAAGAGGGGAGCCCACGCCAGGGCAGGTTTGCTGGCAGGACTTGTGACCCCGTGGGGGACCCCATGCTGGAGCAGTTTGCTCCTGAAGGTCTGCACCCCGTGAGAGGGACTCCATGCTGGAGCAGGGGAACGATGAGAGGAGTCCTCCCCCTGAGGATGAAGAAGCGGCAGAGACACCGTGAGATGAACTGACCGTAACCCCCATTCCCCGTCCCCCTGTGCCGCTGAGGGGGGGAAGGTTGAAGCTGGGAGTGAAGTTGAGCCCGGGAAGATGGGAGGGGTGGGGGGAGGTGTTTTAAGATTTCATTTTATTTTCTCATTCCTCTACTCTGTTTTGCCTAGTAATAAATCAGATGAATTCCCTCTCTAAGTTTGGTCTGTTTTGCTCGTGACGATAATTAGAGAGTGATCTCTCCCTGTCCTTATCTCGACCTGCAAGCATTTCGTTGTGCCTTTTCTCCCCTGTTTAGTGAATGAGGGGAGTGAGAGAGCGGCTCTGGTGGGCACCTGGCCTCTAGCCAGGGTCAACCCACCACACTGTGTAAGACCTAACAGTCTTAACAGTTGCTACAGCTTCAACTTTGGTAACTTCTCTCGTTTTGTGTTGCTAACAGAAAGGTTCTGTAATGGTCAACAGTTACTCTATTCCAATGCTAAATTTGGATAAATGAGATGTAACAGATGACTAAGTTTGCATATACTGCTAAAGCCAACTATAAAGCAACCATTTCTGAAGATCTGGACAAACCTATAATAAATATTTTTTTTAAAAAGATACCATTTTCCTCTTTTGTTCAGGTGTAACTTAGTAAGATATCATTGTCATGACATTGATTTGTTCCTGAGTCTGACCTTAAATTTCCTGATAAATCTGTAGTTTATTTAATGTTTTTGTTGACAAATTGTCCATATAGTCAGAGGATAATGAACTACTTGATATTTAGTTTTGCAGCAGCATAGAATAAGGCACTGAAGTTACCTTCAGAGGTCAAAATCCAACTCTACTTGCATTGAATTCAATCTTGCTCATCTCTTGGAGCTTATCAGCATCTCAAGATGGCTGCCGTGAAGCTGTTGGGGGGGAAGAAAAACCTGTACAGATTGGATCAGAGCCGCAACCCTTATTGATGTTGAAAATTTGTTGTGGCCCTCTGCTCTATTGTGAGTCATTTTCAGTAACTTAATCTAAATTGCAGCTGGCAAAATGTAATAATGAGTCAGATGTTACAACGCTTAAAGCTGTTCTGGAGGTCAGATGAAAAGAAAATACCAACTGTACCATGCTGAATAGCTTTTCATATTTTCCAATATGAAAAAATGGCTTTGAGGCAGCAATGCATGGTATCAGCATGGTTAACTCCATGATTTTTTTTTAGGATCATAGGATATCCTGAGTTGGAAGGGACCCATAAGGATCATCAGTCCAACTCCTGGCTCCACACAGGACCAGCCGAATCAGAGCATATGACTGAGAGTGTTATCCAGATGCTTCTTGAACTCAGTCAAGCTCGGTGCTGTGACCACTTCCCTGGGGAGCCCGTTGCAATGCCCGACCACCCTCTCGGTGAAGAACCTTTTCCTAATATCCAACCTAAACCTCCCCTGTCGCAGCTTCATTCCATTCCCTCGGGTTCTATCACTGGTCACCAGAGGGAGGAGATCAGCGCCTCCCCCCTCATTCCCCCTTGTGAGGAAGCTGTAGGCTGTGATGAGGTCTCCCCTCAGTCTCCTCTTCTCTAGGCTGAACAAAACAAGGGAATTCAGCCTCTCTTCATATGTCTTCCCCTCTAGACCCTTCACCATCTTCGTTGCCCTCCTTTGGACACTCTCCAATAGTTTATGTCCTTTTTGTACTGTGGCGCCCAAACCTGCTCACAGTACTCGAGGTGAGGCCACACCAGTGCAATGTAGAGTGGGACAATCTCTTCCCTAGACTGGCTTGCAATGCCGTGCTTGATGCACCCCAGGATATGGTTGGCCTTCCTGGCAGCCTGGGTACACTGTTGACTCATACCATTTTAAAATACCATAGTTTTAGTTCATGTATACAGGTTTGTGCATGAGAAGCCCTCTGCTGTGAGCTTCTGCATCTAATTGTTTTTTCATGTGTAACTTTGGTACAGCAATATTTTGCTCTCTTTGAGGGATTTGATGTCTTCTAAGGAAAATCATGATTTAGAGCAAGGCATTGTAGTTGTCATGCATCTCCAAAATGGTCCTAACAGTATGCCTTTCATCTGAGTTTTCAGAAGCCCTTTTTTCTTTTTGCCACTCAGTCCAGTCTTCAATAACTTTTCCATAAAAATCAGTCAAATCACAGACATTATAGGATGAAACAACACATTGGCAATAGCCCAGAACTAAACACCATCTTGTCGTAGTTGGGTACTAATAAATGTCAGCTAAGGAAAACTGCAAGTGAGCCCCTGACTGCCTTGGGTTGAATCTTTTACTTGATAATGGCTTTAAATACAGAGCTTGTAAAGTAGGTAATGGCAGTGATAGTGCTGGCTGACCTAGCTACAGGAGATAGATTGACCAAGTAATTGGTGAGTGAGCATGCAGAGATGCACTAGCATTGATGTCCTAAAATGGGAACATAGCGAGCACCTTAAACATCAGTGAGGATAAAGGTGAACACACAGTGAGGGAAACCTTGCTGTGTAACTTGCCTGAGTGCTGTTTTAAAATATACATGCCTACAAAAGGCATACTTCCTATTGTCTCTATCTAGACATGGTAAATCTGACACCACAAAAATGTGATGGTATTAGATGGTGAATGCTAGGCTCTGCAGGAAAGTTTGTGATATTAACAGGTCAATCTTGCTTGACTAAAAGGATCCTTAAGAGAAAGCCATTGCCCTAATAGTGACCAGATTGTATAGGAATTTGAATGTGTCTAGTCTAAAGTGTAATTTTGAAATTAGTATGTATGTTGCACGTATTTTAGGAGTTGATGTTAGCTGGAAGCTGGAAAAGTGACATGGGAAAGGCAAGTAAAGGTAATGTTGAGCTGTAATAATGGAAGTCAATAGCATAACATTGAAAAGTAAGAGCCAGAGTTCTTGGCCTTTTATACTTTGGCAGTAATGATTTGTGTTCTAAGGAATAGACTTAAGGTGTAAATAACCAGTAATGTCAATCATAACTATAGTCAAGATAAATATTCCAGCTGGCTATGTTGTTCTGATTAAAAAAAAAAGAACACAACACCCTCTTCTATTCTATGAGTTAGCCTTTTCCCCTGCATGTTTATTCTGCCTAATTATACTGAACAGATTTCATATCCAAAATGCTGGGTCAAAAAAAATTCATATGTTTTGTGTGAAATTGAGAAGTGAAGAGCTTAGACTTGCAACTGGAACTTAAAAGCCTTTGTGTGCCTATTTGCTAAATCAGTCTCCTGGCTGTTTTGGCTTCTAAAAATGCAACTTTAATAATTAGCTTGTCAAAAAATTTCACACTAGCCAGGTAAAATTGCACTTGATGGCCTGGACTTGAACCTAGTCAAGGTTACATATTTACAGAAGACAAATTCTGTCCTAATTCCTGAAATAACTTCCTAAAATTTGGCACAAGGAAGCAGTTGTGTCACAATTAAATGGCGGAGAAATCTTAATCAAACTCAAGCTGATAGTGAGCAGGAATCCAGGCTTTGTACAGCAATGACTTTCTACTTTCTTAGTTCATCTTATAATGTAGTAACAGAATAACTTTATTGCTTCCTTTTTGTGGTCATATATTTTTGATTTTCTACCCTGATTAAGAGCTAACTTGCTATTGTTCCCTCAGATCTTCAACTGGTTAATGCTTGTTTAGTCGCTTGTCTTGATTATATCTACTTCAGATGGTTGAATATCAAGAACAAGTGGACCAGCTGGTACTTTGTACTTACCACCTGGTGCAGAATAAAGGCAAAGCTGTTATGGCACAAACAACCCTAATCCTGGAGCTGCATAGTATCCTAGTTTGGCTGTTTATCAGTGGTGAGCGATGTTCCCTAAAACACAAAACAGTTGTGGATAATAGTATGGGAGGCATGTGCAATGAATCCTGCAAACTGTAACTAAAATTCCCGGTGGCTGAGATAAAATGAAAGAGAAGAATAAATAAAAAGCAGACTAACAATGCAAATGAAAATAATTATTGGTAAAGTTGTGAATATTTATGCTTGACAGTGATTGTGGAGGAATAAGGCTATTGCCAGACATTTAGCGGTTATTGAATTTTAAGTTTCAATATGATTATACTTGATTGACCAGCACCAGATGAACAGATAGATGGCTTTGATTTTTATTTTTTTAGGATAAAAATCATTTCATGCTTAAATGATTCCATAATATCAAGGTTGCCCTCAGTTTTCAGAGTGCTAAACAATCTTGTAATGAACACAGAAAATCACTGGGAAACTACTTGACTTAAAACAAAAATCCCAAACCAAACCAAAGTCCATGAAGTTACTCTCAATCTGCATAAAGCAACTGAAATAGACCACTGTTATTAAAAAGTCAATTCAATATTTACAGCATAAAAGTAATGGGGGAAAGGTTGCTTTATAATAGAACTATGGCTTAGGAAAAAAAGATCTTGATAAAGTGTCCAGTGAGTCTGTACAAACTTCATTATTTTCAATATTAGTATTGCCAATTTTGCATGTATATGATTTGCATTTGTTTTTTTGTTTGCATCACTTCTTCATTGGTGGTGTTCTGTTGGGTGTATGTATACTACCTTTAAAGTAACCAGCAAATGCTAATTCTAACCTACTGGACTATATTAACTAACTTACCTTTCTTTATGTTTTTCCAGCAAAAAAATTTTCATTTTTTAATTTTTAAACATACACAGAAACTAAAGCATGACCTTTATCATAATTTCCTGTCTTCAGACCTTAATTGTGAGGATGATGTTCTGGCAAAGGACAAATACATTTTCTGCATAGCATCTTGGAAAAGATGTCCATCTGTGTGAATTTTGCTTTTCCTGGTGCTTAAAAGGCACATGATTATATTCCAGTAAAGAAGGCACAAGATCCAGTAAAAGGCCTTTTAAAGAAAGGGGAGAATAAAGTAAATTTATGAGACTATTCCTAATGAAAAAGTAACCTAGAATAGCATTAGACTTCTTTTAAATGATGTATAGTGGGTATTTATTCTAAGGCATAAAACCTCAAATTTAGAAATCATTCTGGATATGAAGCCAGGTTTAGAGTCACTGTAGGTCAAATTGGTATTTTTGCATTCAGTGACAATTTTAAAGTAATAATGTAAAGAATTAAAAGGTTAATTATGTAAGGACTCTTTTTGGTAATTTGTATTCTATTTGTAAAGTAGACTGTTGAACGTGAATCATAAAATGGTTTAGTACATCTCAAAGAAAATGATAGAAAAAAGGAATTAGATCTTGAGAGTTCACATATAGTTATATAATTTCAGGATTTATCTGCTGTTTCTTCCACAGTGACAGTGAATGAGGTCATACATGAGTGCATGAGTTAAAATGTATTTGAAACTAGGCCTGCTAGGTGCATGATAGATGCATCTTTTGGAGATCTCTGAAAGGTGTTTCAAGGGTAGGATCATGGCATATGATAATTTGAAAAGTGTTCTACCCTCTTGGTGTCCCACAGCACTGCAGGATTTGGAGATTGATCGTAACACTCCTGGATTAGTGGATTAGTTTAACTTGGACTATTGATCCACTTGGACAGTGAACCAATGATTATATCATTCTTGTAGTGTCATCTATGTACTAGACCTTTGTTGGGATGTGATATTTAGATTCCTAGCCTTGCTACTTCATTCTTCTGTCACTTTCTCCTGTCCTATTTTGTACTTTTAAATATTCTCTGTTTGATGTGAGACAAGTATATGGCTTAGTCACCCAGGACTGTTTTTGTGGAACATAACTAGGAGCTTATGACCCCCAAATGCACTCAAGCCATGTTTTCAATAGTTGCATGCTTATACAAGTCTGACAGATTTGAGAGTGGCTGACAGGAGGAGATATGGTTCTCCCCCCCCCCCCCCAGTACCAAGATGAATTGTAAGAGTTGCCACCAGAAAGAGAAGCTTTATTTTCTAAATTTGTTCTTTTGTTTCCATATGTTTGCATGTTGATTGAAGGAAACAGTTGCACTTTGAAAACAATGTTTCTAGGCCATTTCAAGTGACTTCTCTTGAGAAAAGACAATTATAACCAACAAGAAGATTGGCAAATAATGCGTTTGGCCTAGAAATAACTATCTTTTTTAGAACGAGGAATGTTGTTAACATTTAAGGCTTTCATTTGTAATTTTAAAATGTTTTAACTCTTTTCAAATTCTAAAAAACTCTGAGCAGATCATTCTTTGTGTCTGAAAGCACAAGCAGGTGTCAAACTAACACTTTTGAGGCTTTTGTAACCATTGAGTTCATTAAATTAACAGCATTTGGCTTTCCAACTGGTAACCATATTGGATAAAGACTGCTTTCATTCCAAGGAGTTTAGTAATCTTCTATAGCATGTGAAAGATCAAGCCTGAAAACTTCAATGCCAAGTACCTTGTAGTAAGCCATTATGAAGTTTTGCAGTTTTCTTTCCAAGTACTGGCTTGAAAGAAACTGTGCGAGACAGCCGCTGCAACCTAGAAAATTGGACAAATCCTTTTTGCTCTCTGTCTGTTGCTGCCAGTTAGTTTATTGTCCTGATGTTTACAGCTGCACTGTGACATTCTTGTACTTTTTTTCCCGGGGGGGTGGGGGTGGGTGATTTAGCGAAGCCCAAACAACCCACAATTTATGAACTAGATATTAAATTTTCTACTTAAAAAGCTTTGCATACGTTTTCAGATCTTTCATTCTTTTGGCTTTGCATCCCTTTTATACAGCATGCAGAGTAGATACTGAAGAGTACTATTCTACAGCCACCCAGATCAATATACATCTGTATGTAAACCCTTATAGGGAAAATATGAAATTCTCTCTAGTACTTTGCTTTCAATTACCATATCCATGAAAGACACCCATAAGGGGGGAAAAAAATTTCTAATGTCAAAGACCACAAAATGTTCACATGAATTAAAATATTGCATATTTACAAAATACTTCTAGTTCTTGATATTTAATGTAGGACTTTAACTTAGACTGAAAATAATACTTGAAACACACTTTGTAAAGCTCAGACTGCTATATAACCTTATGTGTATTATAAATCTTTATGAACTAGTAAATGGAGGCCAGAAGGCTGACTTGCCAAGGTCATAGCCTGTAAGTAATACAGAAACAAAATCCAGGTTTCTGGTTCCTGCTTTGAGCACTAGATATTTCTTTTCTGTATTCAAAAGAATTTTTTAATGTTAGTGTTTTGACATAATGGGGATCTGCTGCCGAAGCTTTAAGCTGAGTGTATTTTTAAACTTCTGAAACGTTATTGAAAACTTTCCAACATCAGGGGTGAGGAACCACTATATCGTGAATAGATAAAGACATGAACCTCTGATACCAGCACATGCTAAATGATATTTTACTTCTATTGCTGCAGCTTTGAAGGAAAAATTCTAGGAGGCTACTTATGCTTCAAAACAGGACAGTTCTATTCTGACACATTGAGCAATGTGAACAATCCACAGTTGAGATAATGAAATGTTTCACATTGTGGCAATGGTGTTGCTCATTGTATGTGTGTTAATAATATTCAATCAAAATACAGACGCTATTAACAGCTTTGAATGCTTTATTTTCTCCAAAGCTGCCAAGATTTTCAGGTTAGCTTGGTCCTCAAAGACAGCATAAGGTAATTAATATTTTTTCAATGTGAAAATGCCTCGTTTAGGGTAATAGGTATATATTGCCCCATCCTTCTGACTTGGGTTCCAAACTGAGGAACCAGCCAAATCTTGAAAACTTTAAATATTTCTTTTAAGTTATGAAGGTGATAGTCTCTACCTAAAGGATTGCTTTGTCTCAAACTAATGGAATTGTTAGCTCTTGTCCAAGTATTCACTTCTGAGCCTACTGCTCTGAAAACTTTTGCATTTAATGCACTTCAGTGGCTGAGCTAGAAGCCTGTGTTTGAATTTGTTTTTCTGGGCACCTTCTCTGTTTACCTGTCAAATACCTTTCTGGGGTGATAAAATGGATATGACTTTTTTCTGAATGCAAAACTTTATTCAATAGGAGCTTTTGTTTTGGAACTATGTGCAAGTAGCTGCTAAATGTAAGAAACTACAGTGCATCTTCAGCATATTCATCCACTAATCTTTCTCCTAAATTGTACCATTATTAATAATTTTCCTCCACTGAAACTACTGTGCATTGTTGCATATATGTGAAGATTTAGTATTCTGTATGCTGAAGTACAAAGAGAAAGCATGCTTATACCAGATACTGGTAATGCCTTGTGTATGAAAACAGCATTTCTAGACTGTTTTAATACTTGATGGTGAAGTGTAGCTATGACTGTGCCCCTTTAACTGATTTTTTTTTTTAACAGCTGCTGGTGTAGACAGCCATGAAATAGGAATTATTATGTCTTGAATAATAATAAAAAATCCCCTAAACTTCCTCTGATACAGAATCCCTCAAACTTACTTCATGTCAGATTCTGGCTGAAACAAACCAATATAAAGCCAAGGAACTACTGTTTCATACAGCAGTGAAAGCCACAGATTACACGTTTTGAGACTCCAGTATCTCCTGTAATCATTGCAGAAACTTGCTATGCCTTGCATCAGAAGTAACACCCTCAAGCCTGAAAATACGCTGTGCTGTGGCCTCCTTAGCCTTTCATATATTCCACAAATCTTTTAAATTATTCAGATTTTCCAACTAACTCAGTACTTTCTTACAGAAGCTTATATATCCTGGAAACAGAATGAAATGTATTGAATATTGCCTGCTATGTACAAGGCATGTTCTTATTGATTACAGTACAGACCTGAATTTAAGAACAAAATGTTCATCTATTAGGTAGCTTTTGTGCGCTAAAAGAATATAATAATAGGCCTTGTTTTGCTTTTTTTTCTCCTCTTCTCTAGTATTTCCTCAAATGCTGAGTAGGAAGCAGAAGAAAGCAATAGAAAGTTGTATGCATATGGGAACTGTGTAAGACAAAGGTAACTCAATAGTTAATACTCTATAGGTGATGGAATATATGGCGCAGTAAGTAGCAGAGGGAATATAATCTGGAATACTTTCTAGGTTGTTTCTGTTGTGTGATACAAATCTAATACAAAAGAAGCTAATTTAATTTATTAAGCTTTTAGCTGAACTACTTTTCTGGTTTCTTTATAAGCTATAATTGAAATTGTTTTCAGCAACAGTGAAGGTGCATGAGCTCTTCTTGGATGTTAGTCACTGAGCTTTCTGCTATTTCCTAGTTTGACTTCAACTACCTGAGCAATAACATATTAGGAACTAGAATAAGGAGCAGGTAAATTCCATGCCATCAATTGTTAGAACTAAACTGACAGAATTAAGTAATTGCAAATTTCAAGGACACCTGCAATTGTTGGAAAATAGATGGTTTATTAAGTTTCATTCATGATGTTCCACATAATTACTATAAATATGAGCCCCATTCTAAGTGGAAGAAATCCTGTTTAAATTCTTTGCTGCTCAAAATTACTGGTCTTTTTGCATACTGTATCGTGAATTGTGGTATGCCAGGTGGTGCAGTGACACAAGCTTTCTTGCATGGAGTCATCTTCCTTATTACCACATCTCAAAATGGGAATGGATTTGTGAGTAGAGATGTACAGATTGCTAATATTCACGTTGTTATTCTATTTGAGGGAAATATAAGGTTAGCTTCAGTTGTTAGACTTTCTAATCCCTCTACTGTTTCATAGCAAGTAGTAGCCTTTAGTAGTCTTAGGTCTGATGGTTGTTTTCATTTTATAGTTTGACTATTTTAAGAGCAGCTAATGCTTATTTCAATAAGCATAATATTTAAAAACAAAGGCACAGGTAAAAACGTTTGGTCAGCTGAACACATTCTTAAAGAAAACAAAGCATTGTTTTCTTAGTTAACAAAAATAATTAACATGAAAATATCTCTATAAAAGCCAATATTCAGTGTTTAATTTATAATTAATTTTACTCTTGAAATGGGAGTAGAAAATACCAGTATCTTTATGAAACTTGTGGCATTAAACCTCTGAGGGCTCAGAGAAAATTAGTGAAAAACATAGTCTGATTCAGCATCAATTGAATCTATTTTTCTTCTCTGTGGTGCTATCATCTTCCTGTTTATTTTGACCGCAGTTTTGGCGACATCTGCATATGCATTTTAAAATCTAACAGGTTCAAAGAGCATTTAACAAATGACCTTTGTGCAATAGCTAGTGAACCCTGAGCACGAAATCCGTGCAACAGAGCTCCCCAAGGCAGCAAAGGAGTATCGGGATGGGACCCCGGGGAGCCCAGCAGCCACAAGAGGGCATCGTGACACAACGCGGGATGCCAGAACCCTTCCTGCCTTTAAAATAGGTGGTCGTGCACTGGCTGTGGAGAGCGTAACTAAGGGCTTAGATGTTATGTGCCCTGAAATGGTGCGGCAATATTGACATCTGTCATATTAAACCTATGTTCTATTTCTAGCTTCTAATAAAAATCAAGTTCAAATTCCTTAGTATTGACAGGGTTCTCAAGTGTTAGCTCTATGTCCTTTTTAGGTAATGCACTGAGATACTTTATTTAACTTGGTATATGTCACTGCTTCCCAAATGATTGCATCAGTGACTTTAAAATTAGGTGGAGTTTGAACTTAGCATGTTTAAAATGCACACTTCAGCTTGATCATGTGACAAAGCATTAAGTGCTGTGGTAGATGTGCTTGAGAGCTCCTCTTGGAGCTGTTCAGGGAGCCTTGTGGCTTAAATGATAAGATTCAAGCCTTTGAAGTGATCGATCATTTCCTCTCTACGGTCCTAGTTACTGCTGGTGATGGTGAAGGCCTTGTTCTGTTGTGCAGGTAGTCCTGCAGTATACAGCTCTGTGATGGTCTCTTGTTGCTTGAAGAGCAGAGTACCATATGTTTGGATTCCTTAAATGGGTCTTATTTTTTGCCCATAAACTTTCAGATTTCAGGACTTCAGCCAGCTGACCAGGCCCTGCTGCAATTCCCATCAGGCCTCTAGACAACTGACTATTGTGCATGCAAAAAGTATGAGCATTTGGGAGCCATCAAATTTACTGCACATGTGCAGGCCACATGGACAGCACAAGTGCAGTGAGTCCTATGTTTCTCAGACATGTCACACTTGCTACACAGTGTGTGCGCATGCATAACTGCCCAGGAAGTCCCTGACAAGAAATATGGTGATGGTATGCATACCACACCATGTAATGTAGCTTGAAATTAACTCTAAAACACTCGTTGTCCTTTCATGTCTTGGGAAGAAGGTGTTGGAAGTTCAAAATTGCCTAGAGAAGTGATTTTTCTTTCACTTACTTCTCCCCAGGCAGCTGCCATGATCTTCTGGTTGTGACCACCCTGTCTTCCTGGTGCTCCCAGAACTCCGTGCTCTCCTAGCCTGTAAGTGGTGCTAAGGGTACTATTACAAGGTGGAGGTAGTGGTGGAGTCAGTGAGGGTATTGATGGCAGGTTCAAGAGAGAAGGCAGCTACAGAACTGCTTAGGTGACAGCACTACTTGTATGTAAATGTACTCTGAATACCTATTTAGGAAATGTTCTTCTGTACTAAGAGAGAAAAAAAGCAAAACTACTTTTTTTCTTACTTGAAAACAGATTGAATAAAAATATTTATGTATTAAATAGTTTCCAAATTGATGCATAGATGTTCTAAATACAGTGAACTACTCATTTTCTAAGAGAAAGGACTATATTATTGCAGAAGCAGCAGGCAAGATTTAAATCCCTGCTGAGTAGACAGCACACCTTTGATAATAATCTTGTTTGTAAGGAGTTTTACATATGTGGAAATGTTGCTAGTTTCTACTACTCCAGGGAAACGTATGGATAAAAACTGTCCAGATTGAGATAACTTCATAAAAAGAACTTGTTTAAATTAGTATAAATACAAATAGGAAGCACTTTATAGGTTCAGATTATTCCATAATCTGCTGTTTTGAGCAGTTTTGTGTAACACATGCTGGGCTGACCTCTGCCAACTCCATGCTAAGAGCAAATAGTGACTTGTTTGCCAGCTTCTAGCAATTGCCGGGAGCCAGAAGCCATAGTAGATGTGTGAAGAGAAAACAGCAGAGTCAACACTCTGCTTCACTGTGGTGTGTCTTGAGAATATGTGACCATCTCCTTTCAAGAGCTATTTTAACTAGAATGTAAGAAAACATGCCTCTTTAGTTTTTATAATAATTAAGTGCATTTCAAAGATAGGGTTGACTTTGGGCTCTTTTTTTTTTTATTTCCCCGTGCCATTTTGTGTGGTTCACTTGTCCTTTTCAGGGAAATTTTGTTGTGAGGGATTAGCAGTGAAGCATGGAATATGCTGACTACCATGGATGGCAGTGTGGAAGAGGTTGTAGGGAGGTTTTTTAGCATTTCTTAAAATTTTAAGTTCATCACAGCTAAACATAACTTAAAAACCCAAACAAACCCCAAAACATCAGGCTATGATGTTGCATTATCTAAATCATACTTACTTTGTACAGCTTCTGTACTTCCACCCTGAGGTGAGGTGTGCATGCCTTTCTATATGGCTGTCATTGCAGCTGGGAACATGCTTGCTAGTAAACTATAACAGGAAAAAACCCAAACCTTTCTTTGGAATGATGTTGCCTGGCTACCAAGGAAAGTTAGGTTCCAACAAAAGTATTTTCACTGCTTGAATGAGCTAAGGATGTATTCCTTCAGAGTGTGTGGAGGAGACTTCAGAGCTTTCAGAGTACTTTGTCTTCCGAAGCAGTGTAATTTCTGCCTTGTCTGGCCTGGACCAGCTGTTCCTTGTTCAAGAGCTGATCTCTTGTAGACTAACACTTGATTGAGGGTGCTTGCCTCAGAATAGATAGTGATGAGTGTCAGTGACATGCCTGGAGCTGTCTCTGCTTTTGCCCTCTTGAGAGATTTAAAGGAGAGGGGTAGAGTTCAAGCTCCTGTAAGTTATCATTGCTGCTTTGGGTACTGTAAGGCTGGAGAGACGTTTGTTGTGGCTTTGCCCCTTACTTCAGCTGTTAGTGCTGGAGGTTAAAGTCATCTTCCCCTGCTTCCTGCTCCAGGAAAAGAGGTTCATCTGGGGATCCAGACAGAATTACACATACCTTCCCAAACTTTTGTTTTCTGTAGATTTGGGAAAGGTAGGAGAATAGTATTTCCTAATCTTTTCTGAAGCAGCATAAAGCAGCCACTTAAAGGGGTGACAGCTGAGTCCCTCTGTGCATTTTCAACCCTTGTGTCACTTGTCACTGAGCCTTCTGTCACATTGGATACTGCTATATAAAGACCATTTAACTGGGCTTTGAGTCTAGTCATGCAAGTGGTTCAATCTTAAGGCTTGATCAAAATGGTTTCTATATACAAATGAAATTTCTCATGGAAATAACTTACTATCAAAGGAGAAAATCACTTTATTGCTTTTTCAGACAAAGACCAGGAGAGCTGAAGGTTAACCTGTGGTCTTGCCTGTGCTCTTTGGCAAATTTTTCTTCATAAGGAAGTGCTCTAAAGTGTGAAATCTGCTTGCTGGGAAGGGCAGGAGATAAGTAGCTGCTTTGCTGGCTGTGAAGGGGGATGTTTCACTAGTTTGAGCAAAACTAACTCTTAAGGGGGGCAGGAATGCCTTGGGTAATGACAAATTTCAGTCAGCAAAACATGAAGCGAATGTTGCCAGAAATGAACATGTATTTAGATGTGCTACTGCACACTGGAATGCCATGTCCACATCTTATGGTGAACATCTTACAGTGGTGTTTTCTTACAAGCTCTTCACTTAAAATACTACATTTTTGTGTTCGTAGAAACAACTTGAGAACATGTTTTGAGCACACCCTGAGAACTTGAATCCTAATGTAACTTAGCCTTGTCAAATCATTGGAGGAGGTGTGGGGGTTTCACGATAGTGCTGGCCATGATCCTTGTTGAGCTGTGGAAAGAAAAACCTTTCCCTACCTGCAGGAACAGAGTGCGGACTCCACAGTCATGGACCAAGAGTTTGTGATGGAGATGAAGAACAGATGATCTATGTTCCCAAGTATATTATGCATAAATGTGCCTTTGACCTATTAAGTGTGAAAAATAAGGGACTAAGTATTTTGAAAGAGGTTTTTATGATGTGCGTATACCAGCTGTATGGTGTATTACAGGGAGAACCTTCCTTTTAATAGGCTGACTTACCTTTAAAAAAAAATGCTGCCTTGTATGTCTCCTAAGACTTGCACTTTCCTAAGTAATCTCTAAATGTTATCAAATTTTCAGTGTGTGCCGCATTTCTGTGTGCTTTTTTTAGTACACTTAAGTTAAAACGTTCTGAGCTGCATGAAATCAGAACGGCATAACGGTGTGAAGGCAGCCTGCTTTGTCTTATTTCCAGACAAGTTTGCCGAAGTTGAGAATTTTAGAGCTGGAAGCGCAGCAGGGGCACCACTGAGGTACAGAGCCGCGGAGCTGCTCGCGGTAGCCTCGGCCGCCGCGTCCGGGGCTCGGCCGGGGAAGGTGAGCGGGGCCGGCCGGTGAAGGCCCTTCTTCCGCCGCCAGAGGGTACTCGGGGAGTGGAAACGCGGGAAACAAAAGGAGGTGCATTGCCCTCGGAGGGGAAACTTGAGACCGTTTCACGCAGCGCCGGAGCGCCGGGCGGTGGTTCCCGTGCTGCAGCCCGCACATTCCTTTCCGAAACCCGAACCGGGGGAGAGGGTGGGCTTGCCCGGCAATGGGAACCGCGTCCCCCCGCCGCAGCGGCGGGCGCGGACGGCGCCGCGGGGTGCCGCCGAGCACCTCTCCGCCGCAGCTCCCGTCGCTCCGCCGGGGCCAGCGCGGCCCCCAAACTTTCACCCTCCCTCCGCTCCAAAAGTTCAGCACTTTGGTGACGTCAGGGCCGCCGCAGCCAATGGGCGCTGCGGGTGATATTTTGGGAGGGGGGAGGGGTGGCACCGTGCCGCGGGCGCTCGCCCGGCTGCCATGCACAGTGAATGGAGAGCGGGCGGCCGGCGGCCAGCGCAGCAGCGGGCGGGAGCGCCGCCACCTCCGTCCCCTCCGCCGCCCTTCGCCGCAGCCCCGGTCCCGGCTCCGCCGGCCGCCAGCGCGGGGGTGCGGGCCCGCGGCGGCAGCAGCCGAGCGGCGGGAGGGAGCGCCTGAGGAGCTTGCGGCGGGGTCGCTTTGAATTCCCGGTCGTCTCCGCGGGTTACCTGCCCGGCCCAGGTGGGGCGATGCAGAGCGGAGGAGGCTGCTTTGGAGATTGCCGCCGCTTCTGATGGATGTTTTGTGTGTGTTTATCTCCGCTCCCGGTTTCTCTTTCATCTGAGGACGCATCTGGCTCAAGCTCTGTTAAACTATCTGCCTTCTGGTACCGTTCGTAGATAACAGAAAGAAACCTGAGCCCGAAAGGCAATTCCCCACCTTCTTCCACCTAACGTAACCTTTTCAGGCGCCTTTGAAGGTTTGCTGGTGCTCCGGCGATGATGGCAGTGGTGGGTTCTCTTGGGCTGTACTAAGAGCCTCTTGTTTTCTTTTCCCTTTCTTCTTAGAGGCATTTCATCTTTAAGGGCCGGCTGCTTGCGCACACTTTTATACCCACTGAAGGGATCAAGAAACCATGTTGTCTGGTGGAAGAAGTGCGTTTCTGTGCCTTGGAATGATCTTGAGCTTTTGGAGCTCCATGAGTTGGATGCCTGTTGGAGGATGCCCGCATAAATGTACATGTATTGCTTCCAACGTGGATTGTCACGGACTAGGACTCAAAACTGTACCGAGGGATATTCCCAGGAATGCAGAGAGACTGTAAGTAAAAACCGTTAAGGGCTCCTCAGGTACTTGTGGAAGCACCTGGGATGAGTTTCTCAGCACCTGCCTATCAGTGCAGAGTACATACTAACAGCAGTTACAGTAATCAAACATGGATTGATGTTTTCGGGAGGGAAGGGGAGGAGCTTTTCAGAAGTTACAGCTATCCTGCTGCTGTTCTTGCTTTAAAAAAAACAATCTGTTTCAGTGTTTCACGTTTTTTTCAGTTTCTGTTACCATCTGATTGGGTTTTGCAGTGACTTGCTTGTAATGGAGTTTAGAGCTTTACCTGGAGTGCTCCCAGCAATAATCATTGTCAATGCAAACACTAATTTCATATGCAATTAGAAACCTGGATGTTTTCACCTGGTGGCTGGTAGCAGTTTCTCCTTACTTTCTCAGCATGGTGACTTCATCGCCATGGAAAAATCGACTACTGCCATAAACTTATTCAAATGGATAAGAAGTCACATTAAATCAGCCTCTAATTTCTGTCTTAAGCTGCTGTGGGGGAGCTGATTATTTAATTTTAATCTATTTCAAGGTTTATGATAGCAGTGTAATCTTGCAGGGTGCTTCCAACCTCAGCACAGGAGAATGTAATGAATGTGTTTGTAGTAAATCTTCTGTATCATATGTTCTTCGGAGTTTTTTAGTTGACTCTTTACTTGCTTAACAAGTTCCTAAGCAAAAAGCTGAAAGCAAACTTCAGTTCTTTGATACGGTTCTGGCACTCGCTTGGTGCAGAGCACGGCACCTCTGACGTTGTTTAATGCATAGCATATGGCATGTTTCAGAGAATGCCGGGTGCTAGATATGAAGATGTCCAGAATGGAATGTTAAACAGAGCTTCAGTGTGGCTCTGCGCTGGGCTCCATGGGTGACCTCAGGGAAGTGCAGTCAGTTATGCGTTATGTGGATTAGCTGATAACTTAAAATGTTTTTGAACTTGTAAGCAAATGCTGTAGATTGTCTGGCCTGACTTTGTATTTTATTTCCTTTTGGGTCATAGAGTTGGGGAAACTTCAAACTCTTTTGAGTTTTTCCTCCAAGAAAGCAATCTACATGAGGTTACTAAGCAAACAAAATCTTTCTGCATAGAGTTCTCTTAAAGGCTAAGTTCTGTCCCAGAATGACATTTTATAGAAACCCTGAATGTTTCTAAATGCATTTTATAATGCTGAGAGCTCCTAAATGATAGCAATATGTAGATTTTCTACTACAGTATTCTACCATCTTTAATGCTTTGTGGCCATATCAGCCTTCCTTTTAACCCCAGCTGTGTGAACAATAGTTTTCAGATGTCAGTGTTACAGAGACCTTAACTTCTGTGCATGAAACTGTGTCCTCTCTAAAAGTGATGGGTAGCAACCTGGCAGTTTAGAGACAAAGAAAAACCAACCCCAAAACAACAAACCCCACCACAAACCACTACCAAAGTAGTATACCAAGCCAGCCAGAGTAAGTATGTGTGATAACACAAATGTTTTGTATGCTTCATTGGTGAGGGTGTGCTTCCACACAATTATAAGAGTCAAGGGCTAGAATTAAACTTTTAAATTCCAGGTCAAAACAAATGCAAGGTTAGTTGGCCACCTGAGAAGAATTTACAAGTGGTAATTTGTTACTGCCTAAATCTAGGGAGACTGAATTAATTTTGTTACTGGGTTTCATTTGTGAGAATGTACTTAATAGAGATGGTAACTTTCCTTGCCTTCTGTAAGAAGCTAAGCCAAAAAAGTAAGGTTTTTTTGCATTGGTATGTTAAGTGTTAAAAAGAATGATCACTGTGCTCTTGGTCCTGATAACTTTTGGTGTTATTTACAGATTTAAATTTTAGATTAGTGGTTGCATGAAGAACAATAGTAGCTGTTTCACAATATTCAGTTTGAATATTTAACCTCAGAGATATAATACTGATAAATATGAAACGTAGCTGTGTTGGATGTTTTGTTGGTTTGGTTTTTTAAATAGTGTATTATTGGAGCATTCAGTGACTGAAACCTGGTGGAAGTAGCATACAGAGGATCATGTAGTAACACATTATTGCATATTTTTAAATACTGTCTTCACTTTTTATTCTATTAGTCCATCATGAGACATTCACTGTTTTCAGAGTGTTCACTGTTGTCTTCATTACAACTGTGTTTTAAAGCTTGTATCAATCACTTCAAATTTGCACTAACTTGAATTTTCTAATGTAAGCATTAGAGAGGAAAAGACTTTATATTCCTCAGAGTCTAAATTCTGCTCATAGGTGAAACATCAGTCAGCCACTGGATATATCAGAGTATCTTATTTTTCTCTGTGGTCTGTGGCAACCTGTAACTATTTCTGACATAACACTGGGTTGATGTATAGTCTTTAACAAGTTTGAACTTGTAAATAAAATCAGATCGATTAATAATGTCAAAGAGATTTTTAATCTTAGTGAAATTTTTATATGTTGAGAAAATAATTTTAGCAAATTTCTTGATGGCCACACACCAAGTGACATTTTAGACTCTTACACTATGGAAAGGTCTTCACTTTCTTCACTTCTTTCTGCATTCTCTTGAGCTAAAAATTCTGCATACCTGTTCAGATTGGAAACTTTTGGCTTTAATAAGAGATCTAATGGCACCACTTAAAATATTTTGCCTCTAAGCTTTTAGAGTTATGTTTGGGCAAATGTTAAAGATTGTTTGGGCTAGTGGAGCCAAGATAAATATTATTTAAATGCATGTTAATATGAAACCCCAGGAAAACTGAAAATATAATATTAAGGAAAAATGGAAAATCTCTTTGGGGAGGGGAATCTTATTGAGAAGTTCTACTAAATGAACTGGTGATTGTCTCCTGATAACCCAAGAAACAGGCATCACCAGAGTTTTAAGTGATTCTTCATGAGAAAAGTGATGCATGCTTTCTTTTCTTTTTTTAATGCTTTGAAGGTGTAGCTTTTGTAAAGAACTGTACCTGTGATTTCTGTCTTGAGGGGAATCCACAGATTAACCAGTGATCACAGAAACTATCCTAAACTGTTTTTACATATGTTCATCTTTAATAGTAGCTTTACAAATATAGCAAGTAGTATTAGGTTTGTGTTGCAGTTTACCTTGTTATTACATTCTATGATAGTCTTCTAATTGTGTGGTATAGATTGAAGCTTTTGCTCAGTTAGGTTTTGTGAAGAGCTAAAAAGAGGTGAATGCTGTATACCACTGCACAAAGAAATGATTCAGTCTAGAGAAAATAAGCGGTGAAACAAATATTTGTCGCTTCCAAGGAGTAACTTCCATTTACCTTTGTTCTAGAGAAGGAACACCCAGAATAGCCATCATCTCACGTAGGGAGAGACAGACTTGAAATTAGACATGAAAGACTTTTCCCAAATTGCAAGATGTGATGCTCCACAGAGGACCTTGTATATATGCGCAGGGTGATATAGCTGACCTTGTGGCTCATTGTTAGTATTTACTGATATGTTCCACCTTTGCTAAGTAACATAGCATCCTACCAAAAATAGAAGTTTATAGACCTTTTGTGTTGTGGAGAAAACTAATAATTTAATAGTTAACTTTTGGGAGTGGGCACAGCGATTATTTTATTTAAGCTATGCAATTGATTGGATGTTTTATACTAACAAAGGAAGCAAAATTTAGGGCTTAGAAATTAAGAATAGGTAAATACATCCATAAAAATCTTGAATACTTTACCTTTCTGAGAAGTTCCTTAGGATAGCTTCATCAAATTCCTCTAGTTCAGAGTTTGCTTAGCAGTGCTTCAGTTCTTGTATGTGATTCTCTGTTTATGTAATTTTCTTCAGTGGAAATGTTTTCTATATATGTAAAATATTATTATGTGGCTTTTTATAACAGTTAATAATTCTGATAATCAAGTTTAGTTTGAGATGATGTGTAAAGCAGTGAGCAGATCAAAGCCACCTGCTTGACAGTTGTATTCTTCAGCTCTGAAAGGAACAAGTGATACAGGGAAACTGCTCAGAAGTCTCCTGGGTCAATATCTGCTTTTTGTTTGAATATGAAGCATGAACCTTTGTGTTTTTCCTTCCATGCATGTCTAGTTATCTCTCTGTCTGTTAGCAGCACATTATATATGTATAAAAGTTTCTTTGGAGAATTAAGTTGTGTTTGAGTTCTTGATGAAGTTATACTTGGTGGCTTAGAATCTTGTTTAATTGATAGCTCTCCTGTGTTAATCGTTGTTTTACTTTGTCTTTTACTTTGAAGGATTCTTTACCTTGCAAAATTGATAAAGCTTGCAAGACTAATCTGTTCTGTGCTTTGAGTAGCTAAATTGAGTGTGTCCGCATTTAGGTGCAATTTAGAAGCTTAGTCATCTGCTTACTCTGGAGTTTTCATGTGGTCTGGGGTTTCTGTTATACAAATATATTATTATGGTGTTTTTGGCCTAGGTGCATGTAGCTGCTGAAGTTGCACTGGCTTGTAATAAGTCTTCAACTTCCTCAATTTTGTCTCCAAGTTAAATCTAAGCTCCTGTCTTGAATGCTTCCATATTACTGCAGAACGCAATGGTAAACACATGCAAATATAATTATACTGACTCTTACGTTGACATTCTGTTTGTCTAGAATTCTTCCCACTAGAGATTACCGCTCTGTTGTTTGTGTAGTAATAGTCTCCAAAACCTTGCATGGAGCCTTTGGTGTTTGTTTTTTTTTTTTTTTTCCTCCTAGGTCATGTGTCAATAAGTAGACATACATGGCTTTGGCTTCAAAAAGCTTGCTCTTGGAGGTACTGATCCTGGGAAAACTTGACTGAGTTGCTTAATTTAATTTGGATACTTCCCTTTACTAATTTAATGCTGACTACTTGTGCTTGACTGGTCATTGACGTGCACTTGTGTACGATCAGAGTCTTGTCCTATTAAATTTCTTACCTCCTTTTGAAGTGATGGAAACAGGAAGGAGGATGAAATTAGCTATTGTAATTCGGTAGCTACAGAAGCAAATAGTGGCCATTGTCACATCGGTGCTTCTTTGTGCAAATTTGGATTAGATTCTGAGTTTAAAGGGAGTGGACTATTTAATGCAGATTTTTTTAATGAGTTACTCTAAGACTATTCACTTTTCTCATATTTTTACTTTTGCAGCTGAGTATTGATTCATGCAAAAGAATTAGGTGAAAGAAAAGCTGCTTCTGTAAAGAGCAGCTGTTGCCTTTTAGGAAGTCTTAAAATACAGATAATGAGTATTGCTTTTTTTCCCCCTGGAATTTGTGTATGTGAACCAAAGTCAGTATAGCTTACCTGTATAGATGGATTGTGAGGCCAAAACCAAGTAAATCCTAATAGTCTTCATACAGTAATTTATACAAAAATCCTTGTGTTGTACACTGTCACTTGAAATTGATTACTATGAAGTCATTTGAGCTTCTTAGTGAATACTATCAATAACCTTTTGGAATGTTATTGCCAAACATTTTTATTTTTTTAATTCAAGCATTTCCAGTTATGTTTAGAACAAAAAACCCTCTCCTGGGGTTGTCGTCTGCATTTCAGTAGCATCTAGGCTATTCCTCAGCTTCCACAGAGCAGGAAGAAAATGGTTTTCCCACAGAAATCTCACAAGATACTTGGGGAGCTATAAAGATGATAGGGGAAAAGGACTTTGTTCTAATAAGGATGTTCAGTGAGTAAGTTTCAGCCATTGCATGTTAAGAATTGGGCTTGTTTACTGGAGAGACTGTTCAGAAGACTTAAATCAGGATGTGTTCCCTCCCAGGAATTAATGGCTCAAATGACTTGAGGCTTAATTTTTCTGGATCCCCTTGGCTGCCTGTTGCTGCAGCTGATCTTTTAAAATGAATAGGTTTTTGTCTGGTGGTGGTCTAGTGGGATCCATTTTTTCTTGATTAGAAGATTTAATTATTCCTGACCAAAGATGGCCAATAGAAGACATTGGTTAACATTGTAGTTATGTTGGCTTACACTTGATTCACTAGAAATGAATGGAAAACTGTTTTCCTTTGAGTTCAAAGTTGAAATGTGTCAGGATCCTTTCCTAGTTACAATTGCATTGTTCTTTGTTTTTTGCATATTACACCTGCTAAGGGTGGTGTAATCTTCGGATAAATTTTCCAAAGACTGAACTTGAATTGAGCTCTTTCTCCTTTGGCTGGGGACTGCAGTTGACCATTCAAGTAATGTTTCATGCAAATGAAATAATTTTAATTGGTGGATTTTTTTAAAATCTAATTAAGAAGTAAATCACACCCCCCACCCCACCCCCAAATTCCTGATTTCCTTTATCTCTTTATTTTTTCCTTACTTGCCTCTCTTTCTCTAAATTTGAACTTACAAAATATAACTAAGTCTTGTTACTGAGGTAACATAACTAGCTCTTTCCAATTCAGAATGATTGTGAACTCGCAAGTTCTGGAGCATCTCTTGTCTTCAAAAGTGCCTCCAGCCTTATGAGGTACTAGACTGTAGCAAACTCTTTTTGTGATTAAAGGGATGATTCTTCCTTTGAAGTTAACCCAAAATACTCAGATGGACTTTGGTCTTGATGTGAGCTTCACTGTTCTGTAGTTAGTTTCTTGTAATACTACATCTCAAATGTTGTGTTAACCTCAGGGAGAGGTTGTGGAACGTTCTTCATGAGTAACCTAGTATCTCTCAGTTCTTTCTCCTGTTTGCTCTTTGCAACTACAGACAGATACTGGATCAGGTAAAGAATTTCTGTGGCTCAGGACTGAAACCCCTTTCAGCAATGGTTGATCTCCTATGGCTGAGGAGAAAGTGTGACTGTGAGCAAGTGTGCTCCTTCAGTGCTAGCAGATCAGGTACTAGTTTTAAGTAAAGTCAACTTTTGGGTGTAGGCTTGATGATGACAGCTGTAGGAATCAACATGCACATCCTCTGTCTTGTAGTTCCACAGCTCCCTACAAGGTGCTTCTCTTCTTCTGTTTGGCTTATTTTTTGCTCCTGCAAGACAAAGCAGTGTTGTTTGTCCTCTTCGCATTGAGACAAAGCAAATTTCTCACCTGTTGATTCAAGTGCATTATTATAGCATTATATATGGATTTTGGCTTGGGACTGCTGTTGTCACTCCCATCCCTTTTATGTTCATTAACATGTTTTGCTTGCCAGTGTAAGGCTATATCAATTTGACTTTTTGGTTGTTTTTAAGTAGTTTTCAGGATAAGAAAGGGCTGGGTTCTAGTAATATTCTGGTTGCAACATGGCCTAAAGTACTCCGTTTTCAGTATTTTTTTTTCAGTCTTTTCTCCAGAGATCAGTAATACTCCGTTTATTTTCAAATCTGTTTTCAATGTTGTCCAGTCAGACATATCATTTAAAATCCTGAATGGGTCTTAGGAGTGGCAAGAACTTGTTCTTCCCCATTAAGAAATGGCCTTGTAAGCAACTGACTGTCTTATCTAATGGTACTAAATATGTAAAAGATCTATCTACCTATTTACATAAGGGGAACAGGTCTGTGATCTTGTACTCAGAGTAAATTTTAGATGAGTTTAGGCCACCTCTGTAGAAAGAAGCTTTAAGATGCTGATTCTTACCTCTCTGCTAGTTACTTTCAGCTTTTTTTTTCTTTTTTTTTTTTTTACCCCAACTGTATCTGGTCTGTCAGTTGTCTCTGTCAGAATAAATTTGTCTTGTATTTCAGTTTTACACCATCTGTTTGGCTGCAATATATGTTTTTAATCCTATGACTGATAGATTTCTGGAGCTTTTAATTAGATTTTTACCTCTCTGTGAGTTGCTTCTTTTTCTGAGACCTTAATTTAATTGTCTCTCAGGTGGAGGTCATTTTAACCGATGGCTATGTTCTTCCCTCTTCTGTCACTGATGAAGGGACAGTTTCAATAAACATCAGTTCAGTTAAAATGAGGAAGAAAACTTAGTGGTTTAAAGCTGGTCTTGTCTTGACTTCCCAGCAAGCAATCTGCAAAACCTATCTGAAATTTACTTCTAAATTGATTTCAGAATTTGTATTGCTCAACCAACTCACTTCTACCTTGTGTTGGGTTTGCATGGCAAGGCTTTGGTAGTGGAGGGGGGCTACAGGGGTGGCTTCTGTGGAAGCTGCTAGAAGCTTCCCCAGTGTCTGATAGAGCCAATGCCAGCCGGCACCAAGATGGACCTGCCGCTGGCCAAGGCCAAGCCAATCAGCGCCTCTGTGATAACATATTTAAGAAGGGAAAAAAAACCCAACCCAGTTAGAGCTTTGGCAGCCGGAGAGAGGAGTGAGAAGATGTAAGAAACTCTGCAGACACCAAGGTCAGTGCAGAAGGAGGGGGAGGAGGAGCTCCAGGCACCAGAGCAGAGATCCCCCTGCAGCCCGTGGTGAAGGCCATGGTGAAGCAGGCTGTCCCCCTGCAGCCCATGGAGGAAGGGTGAGGGGGTGTAGCGATTCCACCTGCAGCCCGTGGAGGACCCCACGCCGGAGCAGGTGGAGGCACCTGAAGGAGGCTGTGGCCCTGTGGGAAGCCCACGCTGGAGCAAGCTCCTGGCAGGACCTGTGGACCCGTGGAGGGAGGAGCCCATGCCAGAGCAGGTTTGCTGGCAGGACTTGTGACCCCGTGGGGGACCCCATGCTGGAGCAGTTTGCTCCTGAAGGTCTGCACCCCGTGGGAGAGACTCACGTCGGGGAAGTCCATGGAGGACTGTCTCCCGTGAGAGGGACCCCATGCTGGAGCAGGGGAACGATGAGAGGAGTCCTCCACCCTGAGGATGAAGAAGGGGCAGAGACACCACGTGATGAACTGACCGTAACCCCCACTCCCCGTCCCCCTGTGCTGCTGAAGGGGGAGGAGGTTGAAGCCAGGAGTGAAGTTGAGCCCAGGAAGATGGGAGGGGTGGGGGGAGGTGTTTTAAGATTTGATTTTATTTCTCATTCCTCTACTCTGTTTTGCTTGGTAATAAATTAGATAAATTTTCTCTCTAATTTCAGTCTGTTTTGCTCATGCCGATAATTAGAGAGTGATCTCTCCCTGTCCTTATCTTGACCTACAAGCTTTTTGTTATACTTTTTCTCCCCTGTCTAGTGAACAAGGGGAGTGAAAGAGCGGCTCTGGTGGGCACCTGGCGCCCGGCCAGGGTCAACCCACGACATACCTATACTTTCCTAAAAACTGGCAACGCTGTTGCAGAAATGATTCTTAACTTCTGATGTCAAAGGGACTTAATAGGAGAGCCCTCTGTGCTTTGCACAGTGAGGTCAGTATGACTGCCTTCCTACTTCAGTTGCATGGTGAGGAATCAGCCTTGTGCAAGTAGTATCAGGTTGCTAATGAAGGACCTCAAACACCTATTAAATGTATTTGGAGTCCAAGCAATGCTGAGAATTTTGGGAGATAGTGTTCTTATTGCTCATGTCTCACTGGTTGCTATGTGGACCTGTGTTCGTTCCAGTTTGAGGTGCAAGGCTTTTAGCAGTGATGCTATATTTAGGAGTTTAATTGGAGAGACTTTAACCCACTTCTGTTGTGTGGGGAGACTGCACTGACATAATGCTGTGACTGTATGTACGGGCAATCACCCAAAAGAACAAGACAGATCAGTTGCCTGTAATTTTTCAGAATGCTTTCTCTGTGTATTTTTGCAGCCATTCCTGTCTACATAAACAGAAGATTGGTGGTTCTATTTCAGCCAGGGCTTCGTGTAGGTGGAGGGATAAACTGCTCTGCAGGTTAATGATTTGGAGATCACTAACCAATTTTAACAGCCTGTGAACATGCTTGTAGAAGGTGTGTGGAGAATGGTGATGAACTCCACTTCTGATAGATGTTTAATTTTTTTTTTCCCCTTCCATTTTGATGTTCTTGCTTGGGAGGAACTGTGTTAATTTAAAAAAAAAGAAAGGTCACTTTGCAAAATTTTAAATTTAATGTAATTGTCATGATATCAGTTAAAAATATGTAAGTTAGGCTACTTCAGAGTTGAGGACAGTGCCAGCTGTACCGATCAGTACTGTTTCATCTGCTTGTCTTCATCCCTTTGCTTTTTTTGTCTTTGCTGAAAGCCCTTTGGGACTTATTTGTTTGCACGATGCTTAACATGAAGAAATCTGGAGCTATTGAAAGGGTGCTCCCAGGCATGATAACAGAAACAGTAATACATTTCATATTGGTGAATCTGAGGTTCTGATCTCCAAAAATCACAGCACTATAAAATGCAGTTTTTAATGTCTGGCTCCAAACTCTTTTTTTCCAAGAGCTAGATTCTGTCAAGGTTGGCCGCTTCACTGGAGGGAAAGTGGCGGAGTGGAGGGGAAGAGTATGTGAATGAACATTCTCGTGAAATGTTTCAACAGATAAGCATTTAACTATTATGAAAATAACATGCTGAAAGCAGAGGCAAAGGTGCATTCTTGTGCATACTAATAGTTAGAGGACTATTTCTTAGTCCTTGTTTTTTCAGTTGGTTTTTTCCTTTATTCCTGTGGTTGGTAAGGAATGCATTAGTTGTACAAAATAAATGTATTAGTAGATTGTAAAGTATTACTGACACGTGGTGTTATGGCACCCTAATAAATAAATTTGACAATTTCGAAAGGTATGGACAGTGAGTTGTGAGCTTTATGCACTTTCTCAGGTCATAGGAAAACTAAATGTTTTAAGTCAGTTCAGCCAAACTGTCCTAATGTATTGTTTTCCCTGACATTTTCTCTGGTTATGCACTGGTGAATAACGAGTACTTCAACTTTAAAAGCTGCTAAAATATCTGAAGTACTACTTGGTTGTCTGACTGGTAAAAATGGTTATTAGCGTTAGCAGTAGATATAGTTTTGTATATTATGTAATACTGACCTAATACAAAAACTTGACTTGGAAAAGCTTTTGCCACAAACAACTTGCCCCAAAGTAGAAAAGATTCCAATTCCAAACTTCGGTTTTTCTTTAGAGATTCCAAAAAGCTCATCCTAAAGTGGAAACCGTTTCCCTAGAATTTCATGAACATGTTCCTTGGGACATGCTGCCTTGTCAAAGATGGATGACCAAATAAATTCTCCATTGTTACACAGAGCTCCATGTTAGAATCTAATTTAGCTTTACATTAATGCTTTTTTCCCCTCTTACAGTAAGAAAAATGCCAACAGCACAGAATCCTTGTCTGCCAAAGGTTTGAGTGCCTGTTCTCTCTGTTTTAGTATATAATATGTAGCATATAAAGGTCATATAACAGCTGTGGTCACATGACATCAAGCCCATTAAAATTAATCACTGCATATGTGTGTACTGGTCATCCACAGATACGGAGACACTAACATTTCATTAAAACAGTCTTAGAAAAAGCTGCATTCTGAAAGCAGTTCAAATGTCTTGTTCTGTCCTGTTAGTCACAAAGTATGTTTTGCCTGGACTTTTAGTGGGACCTTAATTTATGGATTTTCCCCAGATTTATCTTTCATCTGTGTGATGGCTTTATTTAGACTGCGGACGTGTTATATTAAGTACATTTTTTTGAAATGCTGATTTCCGAAAAACCTGGATGAAACATCTTTGGTGAGGGTAACAGTGGTTACAGCACCGCTTAGCGTGGTGGGAACCTCTGGGTCACCAGCTTCTCTGAAATAGTTGTAGAGTGATGAGAAGAGGCTAGCTGTCTCATCCTTTTGAAGTGGTAGAGCTGGTTAGAGTTGGTGTTTTAAGAATATAGCTGGAGAGCAAAAAAAGAGAACTCATTATAAGGGAATAGCAGAGGGAAGCAATTGTGCATTTCTGAAATACCTAAATAAATGCAGTAGGGAGGTAAGCTGCAGACAAGGATAAAGTGGTGAAACAAATCACGGAAGTAAAATTCTTGAGCAAAGAAAACTTGTTTTCCAGAAGTGGAAGTAGATATTGAGAAATAAAGCCCTAAGGCAAAGGGTGGTTCTTCAGAGTGAGATGAAAACACACATCTGGATATAAGTTTCTCAGATAGGAATGTGAAAGTATAAGCAACAGCCCAATTGTCCTTTGGAGTTGCGAGTTTTAATAGATAAGATATGCAAGGGCAGCAAAAGATAAGGAGCAATCAAAAGTGTTTTATGGATTTTTTTTTTTGAGCTGTTTGGGGTTTTTTGTGTTTTGTTTTTTGGTTTTTTTTTTTTAACCTGGGAAATTCTTTAGCTAATTGCTTATGAAGTTTTTTAGAAGTTGAAAATGAATTATTGCCTGTTGACATTAACTTCATCTTATAGTATAGGTATTTCCAAGGCTGTTCTTCCATAGTTCTTAGGTATATAATAGGCTTAGTGCAAAGTGGTTTTGTAAGCATGAGTAGTTGTGGTAACTTGAAACATCAAATATGTGTGCCAAGTCTAGTTTAGAAAAACTTGAGTTTTGTGTTCATTTAGCAAACATTGTGAAATCAACTTCACTCCAGTGAGACAACTGTTGAAAACCAAAAGTTGGAGGAGGACTGGGAGGGACGGGGAAGGTAGGAATCTACTTGAGAATGAAGAAGATTGTTTGTGGTTGTAACATCTGGATGCTAACTTGGTCAAGTCAATACACAACTTCCTTCCAAATTTTATTTTACATATTAAAACTGTCCTACGTCTTTTTCTGCAACTTCTTGGCTTAATCTGCTCCTTAGTGGCTCTGGTAGACGTGCACACTCAGAGTGGTACTTCTTGGAAAGTACAGAGTTGGTGAAACTGGATACTTGTTAAATTAAAAAAACCAAACCCTGAACAACAACAAAACCCCCAAACACAAAGATCTCTATTACCTTTCCAGGAAAAATCTCCTGGGAAGAGTTTCTAGTCTGTGCATGTCTGAAAGTGAACAAGGAGATGAAATCAAGGCTTGGTTGGTAGAACTTCTTTTTTTTTCTCAAGTCATCAAGAATTACGGCAGTCAGAAGCAGGTGTGAAATATTTCAAGTCCTAAACATCAAATTGTCTGTATTAGTGAAGAGCACTTAAACAGATAGCAGTTTCTTCACTATGTCGTGAAGTTAGTCGTGTACCACATAGTTAAGTGAAATAGACACTTAAATGCAAACCCTGCATACTGTCTCTGTGGAATAAAGCAATGTGAATTTTGCTGAAGTTTACATGCAATGTTTTTTGTTTTTTTTTTTCCCTGGATGAGCCTGTTGTAATTAATTGTATATAGAATTAAAAAAAGCAAAACTGACACAAAAAAAGTGTGCAGAAGAGTCAGGGTGAAAAGCAATCTCATGAAAAATAGTAAATTTTGTCAATCCTTGTTTCTCACTTTATTGCATTTTGTTCTAGAAGTCGTTAGTATTAAATCAGCATTAAACACATCAGAGAAATTATTAAAATGTTGGGAAAGTATAAGTGTTTGCTGTAAATTGTAGTAATGACATTAACTGAAGAATGCTAATACTTCTTAGAAGATTTTTCTGAAGTTCAGTTATCAGAGGTTATATTTTACATTGATTTAGAAGGTATTCCTATTTGAGATACCCAAATGAATTCACATTCACTAACCTTTAAAGTCCAGAAGTGATGCAGATTGAAGCGCAGGCACATATTTGTTCATATTCTGATGAAATTGTCCACTTGGTAGTTCAGTGAAAATATGGCCTGGAGAATGTTTGACATTGATTTCTACCTGTGTAACTTCTTGGTCTTTGTTTACTGGACTGATGTAACCACCTAATGGCCATACAACCAGCTGGTGCATGTTGGATATGAAAGATGAGCTACAGTTACAGGAGTTAAGTAGGAATGGTTAAATACAATCAAGAACTGAAAAGAAATAAGTAAAAAATAAAAGTTTTTGTATATGCAGTTGTTAACCTGGTTTTGTTTTGGTTTTTTTATATGAATGAAAATGATGCTTGAGCTAACATGGCACAGTGCTGTACTTCTTTCTCTTTATAATGTGCATGTCCTGACTTTTTCATATTAAAGCATGTTTCTGTAGCAACTGTATTTTAACATTTGCTATAGTTTTCTTTCTGCTTCAGATTTAAAGCTTTCTACTAACCCCTTCCCTCTCTCCCTCCTCCCCCGAATGGAAACCAACAAACAAATGTTTTACTCTTTTCTTTGTAGAAAATGTAGAATCATAGAATCTTGAGGTTGGAAAGGACTTCTGGAGGTCATCTAGTCTAGTCTCTGCTCAAAGCAGGGTCAACATGGAATTCAGACCAGGTTATACAGGGATTTGTCCAGTTGTGTCTCGAAAGCCACAGCACCTTTATGCAGCCTGTTCTGCAGCTTGACTGTCCTGATAGTGACAAGGTTTTTTCTTTTTTATAAACAGCTCGCATCTCCCCTATTTCAGTTTATTATCACTGTATCTCTCTTGCTGCATACCTCAGTAAAGAGCCTTGCTCAGTTTTCAGAGTAACCCCTCTGTAGATATTGGAAGACTGCTTTTCAGTCACCCAAAGCCTGCCCTTCTCCAGACTAAACAAGCTAAGCTTCCTCTGACTCATCTTACATAGCCAAGTCCCTTGATCATTTTGGTGGTATTTTACTGGACTTGCTCAAATTTATGAGCATCTTTCTTGGACTGAGGTGCCCAAAACCGGACACAGTATTCCCTGAGTAGTTGAGAAAGGCACTATTCTCCCTTAATCCACAGATGTTGCTTCGGCATAGCCCGCAGTGAGGTTGGTCAAGCTTGATTTAACTTTGGTAAATCTGTTGGCTGTTTTCAGTCATCTTCTCTTCTGTGTGCCCAGAAATTACTTGCAATAGTATTTGCACTGACTTTTTCAGGGACCAAAATGAGGCTGATGCTGACCAGCCTGCACTTTGCTGTATCATTCTTTTAAACCTTTTTGAAGACACATGTAATAATTACCTGTATCAGATGTCACGACAAGGCTGCACTTTATCAACCAGATCTCTCTGCACCAACAGATGCATCCTATCTGTTCCTACAGGTTTGCATGGATCAGAATTTCTTAAGAGATGCTTGATTTGATCCTCTGCCACTACTGGTTGTTCCAGTCCTCCTTGAGTCTTGTCTTTAGACACAAAGACTTGGGAGACTGTGTCAGTTGTGTCAGTGAAGACTTAATGCAAAGAAAGCATTGAGCACCTCAGTCTGTCACTAAACCATCTTCCTTATTCTTTTATAGCTAATGTACTGCTAGAAGCTTTTCTTGATGACCTTTGTCAGTTTGAACTCTAGCTGAGCTTTGACTTTCCCAATACCATCACTTAATGTTTGGGCAATGTTTCTGTACTCCTGCATACCATACCCTCTCTTCTGCACTGGAGCTCAGTCTTGAGATGCCTGTTATGCCAAGGTGTGGTATTCTGATATACCTGCTCATTTTCCTCAGTATCTGGATGGAGTGTTCTAGGCAGCTTCCCACAGGATGTCCCCCATCAATCCCCTGAATTCTGAAAAAAATTCAGAATTCTGCAAAATTGTGTTCTGCTTTCCTGAAGTCCAGGGTCTATACTCTGCTACCTACCCTCCTCACACCCCTCAGCATTTTGAAAGTCATTGTTTCATGATCACTGAAGCCAAGCATTCTACTGAATATTTCACCCCCAACCGCTTCATCATTTCTGAGTAGCACATCAGGAAAACTTAATTCATGGTTGGCCCATCTAGCATCTATTTTAGGAAGCTATGTCTGACCCCTTCTGGAAACCTCCTGACTTGTTGGCCTGCCCCTGTGCTGCCTTTGCAAGAAATGCCAGGGAGATTAAAGTTCTTCATAAGAACCAGTGTCTGTGATGTGGAGACTTTCTCCCATTGCTTAAAGTGGTGTTCCCTCCTTCACCCTGAGTGGGTGGTTGATAACAAACTCCAACCACGATGTCACCTTTGGTGACTACTCCTCTGATCCAGACCTACACACTCGATGGGACTCTCGCCCGGTCCATAGAGGAACTCCAGACATTTGAGCTGTTCCTTCATGTGAATGGCAGCCTCTCCTCATCCTCTTCCTTGCCTGTCTTTACTGAGAACCCTGTATTCAGTCATCACCAAATATGCATATGACTACAAGAGCTATCCCACCATGTCAGTTATTCCAATGGCGGTGTGTTTCTGCATCTGTAGGCGAAACGTTAGCTCTTTCTACTTGTTTCGTAAGCTTTGTATTTGTGTACTGGCCCATGAGACTGTGTCAGTACAACTTCTCGCCCTGTTTTATTCTTCCTGCAGGCTCTTTGTCTTTCACAAGGGCATGGATGACACTACCAAGTGAGATCTGGAGCACATCAAGAGTAACTACAAAACTTTGGGTACAAAGGTGAAGGGCATGGGAGTGTAAAATGTAGTTAGAACATTAATCTGCCAGCATAACGTTGCCTTTATATATAATAAAATCTGCAAACTGTAATAATTAGTCAGGAGTTCCTGCAAGCTAGGACAAACATGTATTTCCTTGGAAGAAGCAGAGTACTTGAATTATTTGGTCCATTGTGCTGCTTTCTGCAGGTCTAAGGTATGACTTTCAACAGCAATCTGCTCAATGGGGAGCGCAGTCACTGCACAAGTTGCAAAAGGTAATTTTTTTCCTTGGTGTTTTTAACACCTATAGTTTGCCAAGTAATTTTTCTTATTTTTATAACTATGAGGACAGAAATGCGTTGCCTGCAAGCAATTCCAGATAACTTTGACACTTAATGTGGGTTATTAACCAAGCACTTCTGTAATGGGCTTAAGAATGGATAGCTTATTCACAAAATTAGGGCACTTAACCTTTAAGATCAGTTTTCTCGTTGTTCAGACAGAAAGAAAACAGTCTGAGTCATACCTGAAAGCCTTCTGTAATCAGAAGGAACAAGCTAATATTTTTGAATTAAAAGCTGTATCGTGTGGGTGTGTTGCAGAAGTATGATGGACTGCAGCATGAAATATGTACATTCCAGCTATTGTGTGGCTATTTAATTACTACTTGAATTATTCTGGAGACTGAAACTATCTAGTGTCATGCCTGTGCTATCCAACAACAACAAAAATTATTGAATGTTGGGATGTAAGTTTATTGTTATTCTGGTTTAACATGGGTAATATCAAAATTACTGGATCCTAATATCATGTGTGTGTTAATACATTCTGTGCAGTACTTGTTTACTAAAGCTATGCAGAATATTTCTGAATCCTGTTGAGAACTGGTGGTTGTGGCAGGGCTCATTTTTTTTTCCTCTACTAATATGTCTCCACATAGGACTTAATCTTACTGCAGATCCGAGAAGGGGGTCTACATTCTCCTACCTACTAAGTAGTTACAGACTGCAGTAAGATCTCCCTTTAACCTCTTATTTAAGTTCAACACGCCCAGCTCTCAGCTTCTGTTCATATGTCATATGCTGCAGCTTTCTGATGGTCTCAGCGGCCCTTTACTTCACTGTCTCCAGTGTATCAATGCCTTTCTTGTACTGGGGAGCCTGAAACTGGATACAGTATTGCAGATGATCTGTCACAAATCCTGAATACAAGAGATTGGTCAATTCTTTCAAATCCTTAAGCCCTTCTGGCTATGCTCTTGCTAGGACAGTCTGGTCAAGGGTGGCTTTGACTCCTGCAAGGGCACACTGCTGATGTTTTTTGGCCCACTGGGGCTCCAAGATCCTTTTCTGCAAAGCAACTCCACGGTCAGTCAGTGCCCCACCTGTAATTGTTGCATGGGCTTATTTCCTCCTAGGTGGAGGACTTTTTTTTTCCTATTGAACTAGATGATGTGAAATGTTTGGAGAAGTACCAGTCTTAGAAGTCAGCAAAAAAGTAAAAAAATAATAAAGAAATATAAATCTCATGCTCCTTTGCAAAGTCAACTGTTTGTTTTAAGGAGAAAAAATAGCTTAAAAAAAGTCTTATATTGAGATGGAACGTAACATCATAAAAAAATTATTACTTCAGCTGAACATGATTTTGAAGTTTTTTGTCTTTTTCTTTACAAGTGGTATTCATACTTGCCCAAGTGATTTGGAAACTAATGGAATTTATGTATTTCATAAAAATTCAGTCCCAGGACTTTATTTCCTGCATTGCAAAAGTTGAGATGGAAATATGTTAAATCTGAAGATATGCAGATTGTGCTGCCAGAGGGTTTTAGGGTAGTGTTATAACTGAGTAGTTTATCATAGTAACTTTGAAGTTCTTGGATTGAAGGCATAAGAGAATTGCCAAGCGCTCTCTGTAGGGAATTAGTCATTTAAGGTTAAAAGGCTAGTGGCAGTCCATACCCATTAAATACAAATTAAGTCCATAGCAGAAATCCTGGAAAACGGTTAAAATAACCAAACAGATAGTGGGTGTGTGTAAAGACTGCAAAGGGTAACCAAAAGCTACTCTATGGATACGTTCGTACACGAGAGTGGATTTTTCTCCTTTTGATGATTATGGTTGTTAGCATGTTCCCAAACTAAAAAGAAAAGTACTTGTAAAGAGAGGAGGGCTTTAGTGAACAACCTTTTGCCTTTAACCCTGCAGGTAGCTTTCATAAAAATCAAGATGGTATTCCTCATGGCTTTAAGCTTCTAGAGTGCAGTAGGTAGCCAAGTGAATGGTTAACTTACCTGCAAAAATGCATGTTTCCTCGAGTTCAGATGTGTGTTTGTGTTCATGGTTACCTTGCCCAGTGATTGGGGAGTGGGAAAACAAATCAAACAAAAAAATTTTAAAGGGATGACTCAGCTGTCATTCTAGCAGGTGGTTTGGATCGACAAAGTCCTTTAGCAGTGTAATGGCAAAACAATAAAAGCCTTGTTTCCCAAGAATGTGTGCTGCTTGAGTTATTTGGAGGAATTGGGCTAATGAAAAATATCAGTAACTCTTTAGATTCATGAATCCGGATCCAATTCTTATCACCTGAATTTTAGCTCCCACATTTTAAATGTTACTGTCAAGTTGATTTATCATATAAAATAAATCCTTTGGAATGTATTGCAAATTAATCATAACAAAGAATGTGTGTTATATCCTCAAAACAGTTGCTCTTAAATTTATGGGGAAATTGTTTTTCTTCTGTTCTTCATGAACTTTGGGAAGTTCCATGAATTGTGTCCTAGCTGAGGTTTGTTTTGATGTGAGTTCTAGATGGCGTGCTGTATCCTGACCTGTTTGGCTCTTAGGGGAGAAGGGAGATTTTCATTAATTCCTAAGTGTGGTGTTCTGTGTGACATACAAATTTTATACATCCCTTGTTGGAGAATACAGTGCCCACGCTTCAGACTTAAAAACCAAACAAAACCATTTGGGAGTTGTACTGAGAGCTAACTGTTTTTTATGCTTTAGTAAGGCTTTTGACTGTGGCTTCTGTGTGCCTAGAAAAGCACAGCTAGGCAAGCAGAGCTAGCTCCAAAATGGGCAGCTGATTTCCAAGACTATAGGGGTTTTAAAGAGTTGAGGAATTAAGTTAGGGGTTCACCTGGGTATGTTCAAGACTCACAAGTATGATGAGGGCCCAGACTTTGGATTATCTTGGAGACTACAATGCACAGGGGGTGCAGCAAGTAGCAAAATGACCTCTGAGTAATAGGACCTTGCTACAATCTAGTAGTGTTTTTCTGAATTTTTGCATCTTTGTATAGAAAAGGATTTGAATTTTATATAAGAATATTTATATGTAAGTATTGAATTGCTGATTTGAAGATTGTTGCAAGACTTCAGCATCTGATTGCCTTTCTTATTGGCTCTTTTGTAAGAGTTGTAATGTTTATTGTGGTACTGATGTGTTGTCAAACTCAGCTCTGGTCTTGTACATTAAAGTATAGGCTCAGAGCTGGCTTAAGATGAGTGTGTATATTTGCCAAGGTATGTGAGTCTAGAAGATAGAAGCGCATAGTGCGGAGTGGCAAGTGGATTTACTTCTCAAGTCATAAACTTTATACAGTCCAAGGAAGAGGATGGAGACTAAGAGCAGTGTCCAGATGTTTTAGAAAAGTTGAGTGGCTAAGCAGAATAATTTGTAACTGAAATTTAAGTAATTTAACAGAGGAAATCTGTGCACTTCTGCTGCTGTTTGAAGAGGTATAACAGCATGCTCCACAGAATGCTGGAGATGCTTTAAAATATTTAAAAGTCTGTCTTAAGTTCACTAGATTGTCTTTAGAGAGGAATGAAAGATGAAGCAATATAGAGAAATTCTTGCTATGAAGCGGGATTTGCTCCAATTGCTCCGAACATTCCTGTTTGTAATAAGTGTGTATGTTGCGTGACTTAATCTTCAACATCTACAAAATATGGATTTAATTAAATTGTTAATAGAACATAGCAGGATATGTTTATGAGGAAAGTTCTTCTGAACTCACTTTCATGATGTCTTGTACCATTCTAGTCCAATTCATGTTTCTATTCCCACTGAAATAATTCCTGCCATGTCTGTTTTCTCAAAGCTGCCAGGACACCTGCATTGTCCTTAACATATTTTATGCTAAAAAAAACCCCATAGATTGACCAGAGAGACCTAATACCAAAAGCTTTACTAAAGCTGGTATAAATGGCAGTTTCAGTTTCTTTAAGTGAGTGGTATCAACTTTGCTCCTGGCACACCAGAAGAGACCTGTATTCCTTAATGGAGTGTCTTAGATGATGAGACAATATTATCTGAATGTGAAATGATAAAGTGGTAGCTGGCTGATGTACATGTGTGGTGAGATAGATGTGTCGAGTAAGATCCAAGATCTGCTTGGCCCCACACACTATGCAAAATGCAGGAATTGTGCACAATAAGAATTTTGTGTACAATGACTATATCTGCACATAGGTATTGGTCGAAGTTAAATATAAATTAAATTAACCTTTACAGTATAATCTTCCCTATGTCTTTGACCCAGATGATTTCTATTCAAAGCTGTGTTTGCTTCCAACAGTTCTCATGAACACTGATGTGTTTGAAAGCCAACCAAGATTAGATGTTAAGGTTTAGCTTTTTGTAGTTGAAACCCACTAGTGAGCCCATAATCAGCTGCCAAACTTTATAAAGGAAACATAAAATATTATGTTGCCCACAAACACCAGCTGTAAACCACTAATGTCTGCATTAGTTGGGTAACTTCACAGTCCTGAAGTTTAATTGACTAATGGGGTAACCTGTGGCAATCTGCTGCTTTGCAGCAGTGTTAGACCTACTGTGAACGGGAGGAGGAAGTGTTACATAGTAGTTCATCAAGGTTTTAGTCTGTTTTTCTTCAAATGGCAGATAAGCCTTGAGGGAGAGCATGCTGGAACAGGCAAATGTTCAGAAGGTAAATGCTACTTTTTAAAACAGAGGTGGCAGTTGTCAATTAAATCCTAAATGGTTTAAGGAAAGTGAACTCCATGAAGAACAGTTCTCTTAAAGGTAGAACATTTGTCCAAGTAATTTTACTTGCAGAAGTGGAAACCTTCAACTTGGCTACTAACCTTCAGAAGGGTTTAATAGAATAATTGATGTTATGTATACAATATAGGCTGTGCCAATCTGCAGGAGTACAGGAAAAAGCAGTCTCAAGATATGTATTGATCAAGGAATGTCAAAGTCTTTTTTTCGAATAGAGAACTGTGGATTTCATCAGGGGAAGAATGTTGAATAGCAGGAGTGGTTTTGGGGCTGAAAGTTGAGAGGAATAGAGCTGATGTGTGGGATTGGTCTCATAGTCTGGGCAGGAGGGGTGGTGTGGTGGAGAGATTGCTATGTATATGACAGGAATGCAGTTCTGCATGCACCTGTTCAAGCTGGGTAAAGCTGTGCTGAGAATTAAGGTTTATCAAAATGGACAAAAAGTGAGGCCAATGACACTGTGCTGCCCCGTATACCATAGCTGACTCCTGTCTGCCTTGGACAATTCTAACCGGCTTAATGCTGTGCCTGTTCCGAGATACAGGCAAGGGAAAACTTCTGAAGGAATGACTTGAAAAGCAGATGGGAAACAACGTGCAAGTAAACCACAAGCTATTTATGTGTTGCTTACTCCAGACTTAATTCTTTCCAATGCTTCTTGCAATCAGGTCACCCTGGCGCACCAGTGAGTAGTTAATGATGCACCAGGGTGGAAGAACTGAACTGAGAACAGAAGAGGAAATTAAGCTGGAAAATCTGAAAGATGTAGGCAGTGATTCAAAGGTATTCCTGGAGAAAAGCACAATTCAGTCAACAGGATAAACACAAATGGAAGAGAATGGATGGTGCATGCAATGAAAGTGCCCTGTAGTTGTTTTGTGGTTTTGGTTTGGTTTGTTTTTTTTCTTTAATGGACCTTTTTTTAAATATAGTTGACATAAGTCAAGCAAGGATTCATGTAGCTGAAATGAGGGATTTCTCCCCCAATCTCCTTATTATCCTTGGTTTTCATCTGTGCTAAAGAAAATGGTTTCCTGATGGTAGAATGTCTCTCTTCTATTATTTAAGTGTGCCCTGTGCTAAGATGGACAAACTAACTCTTAAAAGTTTATCTGATTTTAAACCATTTTATGATTTATGAATTTTATTAGTGTTATTCTGACTTTTATCAATAACAATCAGAAATAGATTTCAATATTACAAAACACTTATTTCTGCACTTTGTATCTGATATACTGCTTCAATCCTGTTAATGTCTGTCTTATACCTTAGAAAGATTCACTACGAGATTGATGCAAATGCTTAAAAAAAAATGAAAAAATATTATGTATTCTATACCTATATGGCTTCTATTTTTAATGGCAGAATTCAGTAAAGAAGTTCTCATTATGAACAATGTGTAGAATTATTGGTCTGAATTTTAGGGATTGGATTGGTTTTTTTTTTTTTTTTAATAGCTCTTAATCTGTTCTTTCTTCCTGTTGTGTATGGCAAATTAAGTTGCTGTGGCAAAAGATGGAGATGTTAAACTGGAACTGGTGTGTCCCTGGCACAAATCTTGTAGATATACAGGCTGGGGTTTTTGTCAATATGAACTGTGAGCTTCACTATCATCATTGCAGGCTTACAAGTACCAGAGTACTCTCAGTTATGAAGTGGCTCATACTGTATTGAGTTTACTTCTTTGTGTTGGGTTTGGGCTTTGTTTTTTATCTTTTTAATTCCAGTAAATGAATGCACCAGCACATTAAAATGACCTTAAAAGGAGCTTAATTACATATCAGTTTGCATCTGAGATTTAGGGAACACATGCAAAAACAATTATGTATGTTTAGGAACATGAAGAGTTATTTCCTCAGACGAGTGAGTACAATTACCTGTACTCATCTAAATATTTACATTTTTGATAAGTGGAGGATAGTGTTCATATTAGGAAGATAAGTCCTGTTTCTTCTCTGAATATTGAAAATGTACCTTTTAACAAGCTTAAACTTCAAAATATGTAACTGCCTTTATTTGATAATGTGGTTCACACAGAAAAATGGAATTTGTTACCATGACAATTGCTTTTCATTTAAAGCCTTAGAAGACTATTACTTCATGTTGGCAGAAAAAAATTATCTTGATTCAAAGGAAATAGTCATTTATTCTTGAACACTCACGTCTGTCTTAGGAGTTCTGTCCTACTAATAGGATCTCATGTGAGGTGAAAGAAGACTGGCCTAAGTAGCAGCTGTACCGGAAGGCTTGTATGGAACTGCATGTGTGATGGAAAATTACTGGAAATTGTGCCAGCCGAGAGCACCTTTTCTCCCTGCGGGATGGTGTAGAATGATTACAAATGATTAAACTGTCTCAACACTTCAAGTGCTTTTGCATTTTTTTTTTTTTTTTTTCAGTATTACTTGCTGGGCACTTAGAAGCTATCCTAGACAGCCATCTATATAGCATTTTTCAGAATACAAATGTGATAGTTGGGGCATTCCTGGAAGTTCTGACTTCTACCCCTTCCTTGAATTCCCTTTTTTTTGCCTAGAGAAATAATCAACTTGAAACAGCACTTAAGAACAGCCATCTGATTTTCAGAAATTATTTCAGGTTCAAGGTTTGTGCAGGTGTCAGATGATTGCCAAATGTACTTAAAAATAATACTGTAATCTTATTTTTTGTTGTTGAATTTTACTAGAAATGGGAGAGAAATTGAACCTTCTGAATAAAAGAGGTGTATCCCCGTGCACATTAATGCAGGAACTATAGTAAAAATTAATTGCGTAGCAAAAGCCTCTACCTCCTGCTGTGGATTTGTGATCTTATGTTCTCTGTTAGAAAGTGAATGTCTAGCCTCATGCAAGTTTTTCATGCTAGATTGTTTTCATTCAATGGCAATAGACAAAAAAATGTGTCAGAACGTATTGTTTACAATCTCATGATCTTTAGAAAAATACTGAACCCTTTTTTGGCATGAAAACTGTTACCCCAAAGGCTTCTATTTTTGACATTTAGTAGCTTTTAGTAGACATAAAATGTGACTCAGAAGAAAAAAGTTTACTCCAATACTAGAAAATGTATTTTTCATAAAAGGCTTCTTGTATCTAGGAAACTGACACTCAGAACAAATTTCTGGTGACATTATGGAGCCTATATCTGTTTTTATTAATTGTAAGTTGGTGCCTATTGCTTATTATGTTAAAATAAGCACGGCTAAAGAGCAGGGAGAAAGGCTAGCTGTGTCTTGTCCCTGTTGGTTAACACCAGGTCAGGCAGAACAATTTGGAAAGAAAAAAACCCAACCAACAAGCAAACCCCCAACAATGGAATATGCTCAACTGCAAGAACTTTAGGAGTGCTTAGCAGTGCAGGTCTAGAGGGGAGAAAAGAGCAGCACAAATCCTATAGCACTGGCAGGTACATGGTGTGCTCTTTTGAAATGAAATGATGGAAAGACTCTATATGTTGGGAAACAAAAGGGCTTACTCTTGGTTTGTTGTGACTCTAAAGGCACCAAAGGTAGTGTACTAGCTGTCCTTAAGTATAGGATCTGTCTTGCAAGAAAGATTAGTTTATAAACTCCTTTGTTTTTAATTTGACTCAACTTTGAATTAAATAGAATTTGTCTCAAACTAGAGTGGTTTATTTTGATGTCTGTTCTATTAAGATGTAAGTTTAGACACAAAATTCTTCTGTGTTTTTGGTGTGCTCAGTCCAAAGGAAAGCTGCAGAAAAGTGGGCAGCTCAAGGTCTGGTTAGAGTGGGTTTTCCTTGTCGTGGAAAAGATGCCAGTTACTTATTAATTTTAAATCTAGAGCATAAATTAGCAGAGACTAAAACAGAGTGCAAGAGGAAAATATGTTGGCATATAACAGAGGTGTTAGGAAACTGAGAGTTTAGAGACAGAAGGTAGGAATTGGTGAAGGGTGAACACACATGGGAAACAGGTCAGTGTGATTAATGTTATCTTCTGAAAACCAGCACTTCCAAAAAGCTGGGATCAGGAGGCTGCCCAGTTAGGATGCTTGAAAAAAAGTAAGCTGTTCTATAACTTTGCAAATCTTCCAATCACCTGGGTAGGACCATGCTCAGGAGTCACTAAAATAAGCTGTTCTCTCCTCAGGCTCTATGTAGCCTAAGTTTCTGTGGCAGGCTACAGTTTAGAATAACCCCAAGTGTTTGATTTTCATTTTGGGGCCAAGTACTCTGTTTCAGCTGTATTATACCAGTTGGGTCTTAAATATATTTTGTCTCTTAGAAGATTGTAGGCTTGAGGGAGAAAGAGGCATATAGTGAGCACCAATACTAGAAATAAAAATGGAAGAAACTTGAGAGCAGCATACTCAGAGGAGGAGGCAAAAGGCATCAGGGCAGATGACTTGCTTTTTGAGATTTTAATGGAAACATTAGTTTGTACAATTTGAGCGACTGGTAGATGCTCCAGTGATGGAGATATTTTCTGCTAACGGAATTTTGGATGTCAGTGACAGTGTCTGAATGCTGTTTTCTTTTTCCCTTGCAGTGATCTAGAAAAAAATAATATCACAAGAATCACAAAGACGGACTTCACAGGACTGAAGAATCTCCGTGTCTTGTGAGTGTAACACCAAACTTGTCTTTCTTTACAAGACTATTTTAGGGTGCTAGTACTATGAGTGTCTGTAACTCTAGAGGTGAAATGCTATTAACTTCTGCACGTTATTCAGTTATTAGTATTCTTTTAAACCATGCAACTGGGACAGCTTGTGATGTGAAACAGTAAATTTTAGTTCCATGTTAAAGTCTGAATGTAGTTTCAGAGCTAGTTAATTGTGTTTCTCACTGGCTTTTAATAAATACTGTGGTAATAATTTTGATCCACTCTACAATCACTTATGCATAAATCAATTATACTGAAACACTAGCAAATAGGACTTTCAGATTTTGGTCACTTTAAGGTACAGTCTCATTAATAGAGCTTTTGCAGAAGATTAAGCAGAACTTGATTAAGGATAGTTGATAGCTGTAGAAGTTGTACACAAGGAAACCTGGGAATTTTTTGAGACTCATATGAAGTAATAAATACAAAAATTTTAGGTGGTGCTGTCTCTTGATCTAAAAGTATCAGTCAAGAGCTTAACTGGACTTCTAAATGGGCCTCAAACATCAAAAGGGGAAACATCAGTCTACAGAAGTTGTCATTCCTGACTTCCTATTTTCTCTTCTATGAACCTCAAATGACACCACTAATTTAATGGTGAAAATTAGGACTACTTCATAGGTATTTATAGTATTTGTACATGGACCTTTTTTCTTAAGAAAATAATCTTGGGTTAAAAGAACAATAAAGAGATTTTGAAGCTGTTTCAGTCCTTTCAGGAAGAGTTAGGGGTTCTTCTATTTAAAGTGAATTCAGTTTTCCCTGAATTATTTGGGCATGTATGAGAGGGGAAAAAAAAGAAAAGGCAGGTGAGAGAAACAAAATAGTTTTGCATGTAATGTACTGAATTAGTTGAAGCGAAGCTCTTAGGTTCTTAGTGTTTCTGGAGCTCTCATTTAAAGGTAATGTTTGTTTCTGCTTTCACTGGGCTTCTATTTGGGCAGTGAGTGCTACTGTAGTGAAGCAATTTTGCAAGTTAGGTAGTGAGAAACATTGCTATGTTAATGGAGAGAGCATACATGCACATGTTGAGATTGATATGTTTAAAAGCAGCAGCTGAGATGTTTTGATTTGAAAATGTTTCTGAAACATTAAAGGTAGTTATTTGTGTTAACAGTAACCAATGGGTAAAGTTAAACTTTCTGATTTTACTTTAAAAAAAAAATAAAATTGATATCTAGTTCTGTTTATCAAGTGCCATTTACATAATAGTGACTAAGTTCTGTGTGTGCGTGCCATCTAGTTCACTAGCAGTACTTTAAACTGTTGGACTTAATTCCAAGTTTTAATGACCAAGACAAAAATCTAATCTTGAGTTGCTCCCAGCACTGACAGAGGCTGGTTGGTTTTACCACTCTGACCCCTTCTGAAACAAACAGCTGTCAGAAGTTCAGAAACACACAAGTAATCTCACCAGCACCCTCGGAAAAATCCTTTCTGTAATTCTTAAGATTGCTCTCTGCAGTTAATGTTTTCCTTTGAGTATCTTCTAAAATACTCAAATCCTTCCTTAAAACTGCAACTGTTGAACTGTTACAGTTATTTAGTGATAATTCAATCAATGAATTAATTGAATCCTGCCAACGAAAAGGCAAGTCTTTTCTCCTGCTACCTTAGCACTTTTGAACAAGTTGTCATATACTCAGAAAACATTTCAAATCTATTGGAAGACTTTTCGTTCCTGGGATGTTTCTCTCATCTTTAGCAGTGGAGTTGTTTAGGTTTCCTTGGCTTCCATCCCAACTGTCAATACTGTTTTGGAAGTCTATTAAAATACATGTGCTATACTACCATTAATGTCAGTGGTTGGTTTGGTTTGGTTGGTTTTTTTATAGTGCCAGACACTGCCTAATGCTGCTGCAGTCCTTTATACTGAATGTCCTTACAAATAAGTGTAACATGCAACCACCATCTTTACATGATTTTTTTTTTGTTCTGTGTTCATTACAGGTTTATGTAAAATGTTTGTTCAGCCGTTGAGCAGTGTGGTGTTTGCCACAGAAGTCATTAGGAATAAAACCAGAATATACCTATTTAAAAAAAAAAAAAAGTATTTTTATATTGGTTTTGTCTTCCAATGTATGGAGACCGTTTGAAATCCAAGACATGCCATTTCACTGTCTGCTAACATACCCATTTTTGTTCATTGTTGTGTATTTCTCTGTTCTCCATGTTCCTGTGCTCCCCACATATCTGGGGGCATGTGTTTGCAGTTTTTCTTATTTTACTTTGTGCAGCTTTTTTTACTTTGTACACTTTTGGTCTCCAGAAGTCCTTCAGATTTTTCTTATTTTTTTCTTCTGCTTTCATAATTCTGGCTATTCTACATTACTGACAACCTATTTTTTCCCTCCCTTTTTTCCCCCGTGTGTGATGGGGGTATAGTGGGAAGCACAGAAACATGAAACCTGTCCCAGAGTTCTTAGAAAAGTAGTTTAGTCCTGTTTTCAGACATCAGAATGAGGACAACAAATAAGTGATCCAGAAACGAAACTGGTAGAATAGTGCAACAGAAAGTCTTCCAGTCTCAAACTGACAACATACATGGAAAATAGTCCTTTGTGCCTCTTTTTCCTTTTATCCCTACTAACTTAATCTTTTTCCCCTTTCCTCATGCAGTTTTCCCTCCCCTTTGTTTTAGGAACATGCCCTTCTGGTTCACATGTTTGCTGTTTTTAATTCTATTTTTTGATCTTCATATGTGATTTTAGCTGTGGAATATTCTCTTGCTGTCTGTCTTCTCAACTGCTATCCAGTTGAACAGCTCTGAGTATCCTTGTAGGATTGAGTGTGGAGGAGTCTGCTGAGAAACAGGCAAGAATAGTGCGTTTTCACTAGTTAGTCTTGGCTGAGCCCTGACTTACTGTGTGTTAAGTTCTTCCTTTCTGTGTTTTAGCTGAAGCCACATAAAATGTTCAGAGAGTCTAGAGATTTAGTCCATGCATCTGAGTGCTCTTACAGAAGCAAAAAAAAAAAAAAAAAAAAAGGGTGTGTGCTGGAAAGCAGTACAGAGAGGAAAAGGTTGACTTAAATGGGACTGTTGGTATCACTATTCCTTGGCTTCCGCCTTACCTATAAAGAGCATTTCTGGTGTGTAAATGAATAGTCATTTCCTGCACAGCGTAAATCAAAGAGAAGTCAGTCTCTGTTACTCATAATTTATCCTTGTCTCAGTCTCGAGGGTGAAGAAAAGCAGGATCAGACACAGTGGAAACCTGGAGTTTTCCCTTACGTTTTTGCACCCTGTTATGCAGCAGGACTGTATACGATTGTCACACAGAGCTGCTGTGGCTGTATTTCTGGAGGGATTGAACCACTTTGGATTATTTACAAATGCTTTATGCTGGGACAAGCCTGAAATCTTTCCAGAACATGAAGGCTGGACAAAAAAAAAAAAAAAAAAAATCACAGAATCATAGAATGGTTTGGGTTAGAAGGGACCACAAAGCCCATCTAGTTCCAACCCCCCTGCCATGGGCAGGGACACCCTCCACTAGCCCAGGTTGCTCAAAGCCCCATCCAGCCTGGCCTTGAACACTGCCAGGGATGGGGCATCCACGACTGCTCCGGGCAGCCTGTTCAGTGCCTCACCACCCTCACAGGGAAGAATTTCTTCTACATTGCCGGCTCATGTTGAGCTTTTTATCAACCAACACCCCCAAATCCTTCTCCTCAGGTTGCTCTCAATCTATTCTCCGCACAGCCTGTAGCTGTGTTTGGGATTGCCCCGACCCGTGCTGGACCTTGCACTTGGCCTTGTTGAACTTCACGAAGTTTGCATGGGCCTGCTATGACTCTAGGAATCAGTTATCTCAATTACATTACGTAAGGAGTAATATACTAAGGATGTAACAATCAGCCTCTAGACCAAGGGTCTATGCTTTCAGAGCATAACAGTTGTGGTTATAAAAGTTTAGAAACAAAAACATTTACAAATCTGTCAGTCAGGAGGCAATTTTTAAATCAGTTTTAGTGACCAAGAGAAACAGTGCTGTTTTGTCCAGATTTTTTTAATAATCTCTAATTATAACTGTTATTGGTAGTTTTGTGACAAACAATTTTGTAGCATGTGTGAAGAGAAGTGGGGAAACTCTTTTATTCTGTTGTCTTAAAATTAACTGGTATTTCTGGAATTGCAGACACTTGGAAGAAAATCAAATTACTGTGATAGAACGTGGAGCGTTTCAGGATCTAAAACAACTTGAACGGCTGTAAGTATCTCTATTTATATACTTATGGAAAATCTGCAGTTTTTCTACCTCACTGTTAATGGTCATTCATAATATTTCATGATTATAAAATTAACGTTCTCTAAGCAAAAGAGAGCGATGGATACCTGACTAAATTAATGTATGCTCTTAAACACAGTTGAATTTATATTGCATGATAGCTTTATACTTGAAATAAAACGTACAATTGCTTGCCAAGAAAACAGAACTGCCAGTGACACCAGAATCTTAACAATATTATCAAAAGAACATTATCTAGGTAACTCTTAAAATTGGTATGTAGGCAAAGAAAGATTTGTGTGTAATAATTTCGTATTGTTATATATATTTAATGTATATTTTAGTATTTATACATATATAAAAAACATGTATGCCAATGGAAGTTGCAATTGTCTCCTTTGAGAACCACAGTATTTCTAAGACTGCCTTTAGACTTAATTTTCTGATTAACTTAATTTCCTTTTGAAGTTGTATAATGCCACTGAGACCAGTGAATTCCAGGGTATCATGCTAGACTTAGTGGAGAAAAGACTCTAGATTTTCCTCTGCTTTTGATAGCAGTTAGATTCCTTTTTTTAAAAAAGGTGAATGTAAGAGGTCTCTTAATCCGGAATCGGATTTATTGAAAACTGCTGGCCCTGCAAGAGTATGAACTCAGATATCCAAAAGTGCAGAAGTAATGCTGTGCCCAATTGCTACTCTGTTGGGTGTACTGTTTAGCACTATCATGAAGCTAGGCTAATCTTGTCTGCTTATGATGGGGGCAGAGCAAAATCTCTGTAGTTGTGAAACACTTCTGGGAGTTATTTCTTGTTAGAGGTAGGTGGCTAGAACAAAGTTGCATGCTGGTTTGGAATGCCTGTTTGTTAAAAGAAGCAGCAAGGGGTTTATGTTTGATTGTTAACTCAGTTATCTGCAAAGCGTTTGTTGTAGGACTTGATATTCCCTAATTGATATTTTGTAAAGCAGCTTTCAAGAGTGAAATTCCTACTAGCAGTTGTTCAAGAGAAGTCTGGAATATTGACCATATGCTGTACTAAAACTGTTTCAGATGATCTCAGGATTAGATTTGCCTTTAAGTTGTTTAACTAGTGCGTTGAACTTTTAAAATTAATTTTCTTGGGATTTTTGTCTTGAATTACAAACCTCCATTTATGGCAGTAAGGGAGATGAGTTTTAAATTCTGATTATAACCTATTTTTTTCAGTTCCTGGTACCTATATTGAATTAGAAAGCACTTTCAGGACAGGAGTTTTGCTGTGGCTGATTTATTTCACGTTTCTTGGGCAGTAAAAAATAACCAGCTTAATTTTCCAAAATTAAGCGTAGCCTGACACTGTAGAAAAGTTTGTTGACATTACATGTTGTCTTTGAGAGTCAGTATCTAAACTACCAAGACCTAGTTTTAAACTCATTTTCTATATATATGTACGTGTGTGTGTGTATATATATTTCTCATATCCCTAGATAAAGATAGATTTAGTTAAACTACGAAATGAGTTTTGAAAAAATATCTGGGAGAAGGGCTAGCTATTAGTAACCAGAAATGATACTTGAGTGTTGTCTTAAAGCCTGTTGTTTTTCTGTAAAGCCTGCTCTGTTAGCAAGTGAAAATAATGTATTTTGTGAAACCAGAAGTTAAGAAATATGATATCTTTAATAGTGTCTGTTTAAGTATGTGTTGTTTGAAAGTTTTACTTTTTTTTTCCTATGCGAACTCTTAACTTGGCCTGTTAAACATACTGAATATCTGCTTCTCTTTTAGGATTGCCTGTCATTAAAATATTTCCTAAATGAATGTAGTATGAAAGGGAGGCCTGGAAACTTGCAACTTTTTGGTATTTTAGCTTAAATCATTTTTAGGACAAAACTATAAATCTGTTTCTTTTGCTATGAGTCAGTAGGTTTTGGAGAATGAACTGTGGAAAGTTTGGCCTAACTTATAAAGGCTAAATTGCAACATTTTAGGTAATATTAAAGCTATTTTATTAAGTATTGTCAAACATTGCAAAATGTTAATGAAGAAAGTATGATGGTTGAATTTAAAGAAACCTGGCTTTTTTCCATTTAATTTCTTTCAAATAACAAATAAAAATTGCTTATATTGCTTCAATTTTGGAATAATGTTCTTTTTTGATCTATTGAAGTGGATGCAAAAGTAATCATTAACTTTTTAAACAAAGCAGCTGCAATGGGTCAGACTTTCAAAAACAGGAGTAATTTCTATTCCTGGCAAAATACCATATATAAAGGTCTTTCGTTCAAAGTAACAGTGGAAGTATATTGTTCCACTCCCCACCCCGTGGTAATCATTCAAAGGGCCTAACATTAGGTGAATATTATTTTAGCTCAGTACATTTTCACTTGTCTGGATATTGAAGCAAATCCATCATTATTAGCTGAGTAAATTAGCAGAATATTCTTTGAAATGTCCTGCATAACAGTCTAAGTAAATTTAAAATAAAATGTCTGTAGAGCTGTTAGCCACTGCTGCCAAAAACACTGTCGTGATGGCTCTCCAGTTATTTGGATTTTATTCAGATTTTTTAATTATTTTTTAAATTTTTTTGCATGTGTGAGATTAATGCTTACAATACCAGTGGAGCATCTAAAGGCATTATTTAGATATAGAGCAGGATATTGTCAAAAAGGTATATTAGTGTAATAAAGTCTGGGAATATCAGTTGAAGGAAGCACATAATGCAAGGTATGTTACAATGACAGACAGTACAAAGTTGGGCGATGAAGTGATGTGGAAGGCGGAAGCCACTTCTGACTTTGGCAGATTTTTACTTAGCTTTCCAAATACACAGGAATTTTAACCATTGCCTCTTAGCAAAATTCAATGGTTTTGGTATAAGTTGTTCTGCTGAGTCCTAAGATTCAGAATTCTTGAGAATGTCCACTGCTACTCACCATAGTGGAAAACCAGGTATGTTTTTAGTGGTTTTATTCCAATAAGGTTCTATAGTTTTATTCCAAAACCTAAAGATTAGTCGTGAGGTAGCTGACGACTGTGAAAAGTCAAGCAGTTAAGAGAGAACATGAATAGATACAATCGGTGCATACTGCCTTCTACTTGTTGCACTGTTGAGCCTCAGGCAAACCAACAGTGCTCTTGTGCAGTGTAGTACAGAAGTGGAGAAACTGTAAAGCTTGTAGACGCTATGTCTCAATGTGCCTTGTATGTCTGAGGTGCTCCAGCGACGTCAGTATGTCTCCTCTCGAGCTTGTTAGCTTCTTCCAGGCTTCTCTAGCTATTGCCTTTCCTTTAGCTCTGAAGTGCTTCTTTCTAAGAAGTACTCCTAATTGATGTTGAATGATAGACTTTGCAGGGCAGATGTACGCATCTGTTCAGTAAGTGTTTAAGAAGCTATGGAAATGCTCTGCTAAAACTTCAGAGCCCATTGTAAATTGTGATAGCCTGCCCTCCTTGCCAAGAGCAGGGTAACAATTTAGGCCAACACCTGTGCCCATTGGTGTACAGTAGGTTTCAGAAACTGCAGTTCTTTTTGTCTAGTTCCCTTCTGCAGTGTTTTCCTAAGAGTTAACTGTAAAAGCTCTGACTCTGATCTTCTTTCCTAGTTTTGTTTTCTGTGGCTTGAAGTAGCGTGCATATGCCCATACGAACACGGTGCTATACTGGCACAATGTATTATACTCAAATTGATTTTGAATTTTAGCATTTCAGCTGTATGCTTTGCTATTAACACAATGTATGACTTTAGGATACGTTTTAGGATGCTTGTGAAATTTCATGTGCAAAGAGGATCAAGAAGAAAGAGGCATATTGGTGGGCCTAAAAGATGAACTGAAATTTCTTCCAGAGCCAGATGTATGTCACACATTTATGTGAAAAATGAGGCAGGATATAAGACACCAACCAATCCTGACTTTTCTACAGCCAACTGCCAGAAATTGTCACGTAGCTGTATTATCTTCAAAAGACTGGACTTTGGCTGATGGCTGGTTCTTTCTACTCATATTAGTGTCTTTAGCTAGCATAAAAGATCTCAACATCTGAAAACACTAAAAAATGTATTTTTGTTGTTTAGAGGAGGGGGGGAAATGTATAAGCATGGCCAAATCAAATCTTTTTAAAGATTTAAAAATAATTAGCTTTAAGAAAGAAAAAGGAGGGGGAAAGGAAAAAAAAACACAACTAGAATCCAGATTTTAACCCTAGCATATCCATGTATGGTTTTGGTCTTGTGCATGTTAAGTCAGAAGTCAAACTGGAAATTTTATTTGACCTTTAACTGCAGAGATGCTACTGTGCATTGAGTCTTCGTAAGCAGCTTCCTAAATCCTTGATTAAGATATTTATTTGGCATAGTGTACTGTAAAATTGCTGTTAGTGACCAAAGATGCTAAGGAGAAGAATACATTGTTACATGATGCTTCACAATCTGGATTTCATAAATTGAGGTTGAACAGACTTTAAATAAATCATGTAATACAAAAAGCGTCTTCCATAATTAACATGCTGAGTGGAAAGATTGCTAAGTGCTTCAGAGTAGTGGGCAAAAATAATAAAAGCATTGGACAGTTCTTTGCTGTTGTAAACAAAAGCTTATTGCAAGTCTTTGGCAGCATGGACATATCTATAGTGTTTATACAAGGTTTGCAGTGTGTGCAGTTTAGACGTTTTTCTGGAACTGCATATACTACACTTATTTATGAAGCCATATGGATTTGTAAATATGTAAGACAGTTTGAACGTAACCTTTCAGAAAAAAGCTTTATTGTCTTGCGTCTCCATTTCCCTATGACATTAGGGATAACATATCTAATTGGAAATCAGTGATCATAAAATGCTTATCTGGAAATGCTGGAGAACAAAGAGACACTAAAATGGATTTAGAGCTGTGGTCTAATATTTAATCAATTTTATTACTTGCATACTTCCCTCTTCCTTTTCAAACTACCATGTGTAAGTTGGTGTAGTACCAAGTTTGCTACCGAACTTCTCAGGAACAGGTGATGCTTTAGGAATGAGAAACGATAACCTTTGCCTGTGTTCTGGTCCCAAGACAGCTCTTTACGCTTCACCTTTTCCTCTAAGGAGGGTGTGAATGGAAAATTGGGGCTCCTAGAAGTAGGTTGACGCTATGGTGTCTTTGCATTTGGGAGGGATGGATTTCTCTGCGTTCATACCAAAGACAGTAGCATCCCCCATTGACTCCTGAGGAACTGAGCGTAGCATGTGTCAAAACTTGAGTTTATCTTTCATACTGGGCAGAACTACTACTGCAACTACCCACCATCAATTGGGTAAAATGAAGCTGTGCTGTCTAATCCCAGGTCACGGACTGTGTGTCAGTGATGTAACCTTTTGTAAATGGGGGAAAGCATTTTCTAACAGAGACCAGTTGTTAACTTAACCACTCTTTGCAGGAGCTGGCAAAGAATATAACAACCTGAAATTCAGTTTGTGACACTTTCAGGTGTGTTCTTGTTCTCCTGATTTGAAGAATAAACTAGTACTTAGTTCTTGTGCTGCCTGCATCTGTGAGCTAGCAATATGAAGCTCCTTGCTGCATTGGCTTATGACTGCAAGTTCAGGCAATATTTATTGATGTTGCTTAATATTTAATTAATATTGTTAATATTGTTTGTCTCATATTGTCTAAGGAAATTATTCCATTTTTTTTAAAAAAAGGAATCCTGTAACCAACATCTGAAAAAGCAGTGCCTTTTACCTTGCATTTTCAAGAAAAGTTTAGCATTGCCCTTCAAATGGATGTCTGACTGTTTACATTGTGAGGAGTCCAACACGAGGAGTTGGAATGTTTTGGGTGTGATTATCTGAGGTGTGGTTTTATTCCTGGATGCCAATGGGACAATCATGGACAATGCAGCGTGCTGAACTACAGAATCTTCCTAGTGGTACTTGAGTCACTTCCATTCCTTTTTACTCTCCATTTTGATTTGACCCAAGGCTTCCCTTTCAGACAATATCTCTGAAAAATACATGGGAAAATCATGAATTTATTTGGAGTGACTGTTTGGTGTAACTTGCATGGGTAGAGCCTTATTACTTCAAGAATTGTGGTGTTTTGGAGAAAGGGTCTTCCCTTTCAAGTAGCCATAATGTAGTTTTTACTGCTTAAGTGTAGACCACATTATTGCAAGTACTTCATCTGCATAATTTTCTGATCCTGATAGAAATAGAGTAGCACAAAAAGAGTTCCACAGTTTGATCCTGCTTCTGACTCAGAACCAGAAGTCTAGAGGAAGACTAAATCTCTATGCCATTTGTACTCTGGAGGAGTATGCATTTACTCTTTCTACAGAGTACAAGAAATCATACTCCTCGTCTCTCTACCTTTTGTCATAGTCTCAGAGAATGGCTGCCCCAAAATGACATCATGAGAGCTGTGTTTGAGTTCTAGTTTGTCCTGTGTGGCAGAAGCCAAGTGAAAGCTCTTCATTTCCAATGTCTAAACAAAGAAAAAAGTTGAGTTTGTAAGTGTTCATATGCTGAGGCTGTGTGTAAATTTGTCAGTGATATGTTGCATCGTGCTGTGGTATTGTGCAGTTCTTTAAACCTGGGGTGTTTACTCATGAAGCTGATGGTCTCTTCTCTGAATATGATCTTGGAGCTCTCCATTAAATCTTTCCAACTACTGGTAGATAAATTCACCAGTCCTCCAAACCAGAGGAATAATTTCCAGCCAGACAAAACTTTTTGGAACTGGCTTGACTCATTTAACTGGCTAAACTATGAGCCAAGCCCTCAAGCCTTGTCCTTTCCTTCTTAAAAGAGCTACTTGTATGAATTTACCTTGTGCTGTTGGAGTTATCTGTAAAATAACTGGCATGATAAAGATTAACTCTGTTAGCAGAGCAGCTGAGACCCAGATCACTCCATCTCTCATCACCCTTATATAGCCTTCCAGAAATTGCTTCATGGGCAGTTTTAATTCAAATACCCACTCTGAGGAATTGTAGAAGCACCTTATGAGATTGAGTGACTGTGAAATAGTATAGTAGATGCAATTTAGGGTTGAAGAACAGGGAATGGGGGAGGGGTGTGTGTAGGGAAATCCTAAAATGTTGGAACTCATAAAAGACTAAAGTGGAAGTTCACAGGTGGCCATCAGAAGGCTGGCTACGTTTGTGAAAGAGATCCATTCAGGGCCACTAAATATGCAAAATCTTCATCCAGCTGAGAAGTCTAGCTGAAAGAGATTGAAAGCTACTGAAGTTGGCAGAGGAGTATCATACATTCCTGCCCTGTGCTTATGCTTCTTTATACACCTGCATATTGCCACTGTTGGAAAAAAGTTACTGATCTAGGTGTGGACTGTAAGTCAGTTCCAGTTCTGGATGTTCTCTGATTTTTCATCTGTTGCTAGAAACTAAACTTATTCTCTTTTCTAAATCTTATTCTGCTTCTGCTGACCTAGCTGCCTACAACTTAGGTATTAGGGATATGCTGTCCTTTTCACAGAGAGGGTTGAGACACTTTGGAAAGTTCCACTGCTTTTTCATGTCCAGAGCAGAGGTATTTAATGGACTTCCAGCTGCCCTTCACCCCACTAAGAACCTCATGCTGTCAAGTCACCAATAAGGAATCCCACTTTCCTATAAGACTTGTTTAACAAAAACCCAGGCAAAATCATTAGCTTCCCCGAGAAATGTGAATTATAGTAAGAAGACAAAACAACAGGTACAAATTTTATTCATGAGATATGATGGAAACTGCTATACAAAATGCCAATGGTGCATTATTTAGCTGTGTGGTTGATGCCTCAGTACCACATTTACAATCAGTCAGGACAAGAACAGTAGCAACAAAGTGGTAGTTCTTGGTGTATATGTGGGGGAGTGTGTGTCTACACATAAAATAGTAAAATAGATATTGACAGCTTGAGTGTGAATAGTACACTTGAGTGAATCATTGTGGGGAATGTAAGTACTACATCTTACTGAGTCGCATCTTGGCTTAAGCTGACATCTCACCTTATTAATTCTTGGAAGGAAAGAAGGAAGCTCATTAATTTTGTAATTCTTTTGATTCAGTTTTATGTGCTGCTCTTGGCTCAAACAGCCAAAATAAATGTTCCCAGGATATGGCTCACATGCTTCGCTTATCTGTCAATCCTGTACACTGGCTGCTCTGGAAGATTTCACTGGAATGTATTTTTTTCTTACTCAACTGCCAGTAATTTAGAGAAACATTAGTTGTTTGTGTGAATGACATACCAGATATGGTCAGGAAAGATTTTTTTAATTTAAAAGAACCCTCTATCTGCTGTTCCCACAATTCAAATATAGAGTCAATATAAAATTGTTGTTGGGGGGAGGGGAATCTGCAACCATTGGTCCAAAAAATTGTTCTTGTTGGAAAGGAATGTTAGAAGATCTCCCGTACATACATTTCCATATAGAGTCAAGCTTCTCACAACAGTTAAGGACTAAGGAAAATACTCAGGTGTGGACTATTTCATGCAGATATATAGTGAATAATATGTCCTATTATTTAGATTAAATTTTCAGGAAAGTGTTACTTTATTTCAGCTGTAGTAGAATGGTACTGCCCGGTAATGATAAATCATCTTTCATGTGTAGTGTGAGTAGTAAATGCACACCCCAAAATGAAGTGTACTTAAAATCTTAAGATGAGTTGATCATCTTTGAAGTCCAAAATGCATGAATTTCCCTTTGAATTTTGTTGATTTCGTATCTAGCGCAACTTTCCAGTTTAGCCTTTCCTTGAGAATCTTTTGCTGTTACCTGGTACAGCATAATCCAACTGTGTGTAATGTTGATTGCTATGGTCCTGGTCCATGAAAGCTTTCTAACAACTAGCAGTTGGTCACTTTGGATGCTGGTGCAACTTCTTGCAACTCTGAAAAGCTGTCTGGTCCCAAGTGCAAGGCAGGACAATGCATGTTAAAAAAAAAATATTTGTGTAATAAAAACTGTAGCCACGAGTTTGGTCAGTAGTTCTTCATAAGAACTCAGTGAATTTTCTTCAAAAGGTGTACCACAGGGCTGAGGTATCACTATAACTTTGAAACTGAAGAATTCATATTATTTTTCAGAAAGGCCACACAAAGTGTTCTTGCTGCAAGCTACTAAAATCCTAACAATATATATTCTGTTCAAGGTTAGAACTTGATATTACATAATATAATTCTGTAATGTAGTGAGCATACTAAATACATATATGCTTCTGCAATGTCCCTGTCTCAGTATCTCAAGGTGAATTAGTGTTTATCTTCTCATGCCAATAGGGACTTACAGGTAGGTTTTGGTTTTGTGGTTGGTTGGGGGGTTTTTTTGGTGGCCTTTTTTTTTTTTTTTTTTTTAGAGAATCAGTGGTTCAAGTGTTAGTATAGATGGCTAGTGTAGTAAAACTGTGGTGGAAAAAATAATAAGCATGAAACAACTTGCAGAAGCAAAACCTGGTAATTCTGAGACGTACCTAGTCTGCATTTTGCCTATGTAGAAAGTCAGTCTCCTGTTTAGTGTGTTAATAAAGCCGGCTGCATTTCTATTTCAAAGCATTTAAGTAGTTTGAGCCACATTGTGCAAAGGTCAGGTCAAATAATTTTTAGAAACATCACTGGAAACTTGACTCTTGTAGAAGAGTAAGAAAAACTTTAACATTAAAAAATTATATTTGGGGCTTTTTTGGAAGCATACTGTGTCATTCTGGGGGCATTGCGTACTTGAAAACCAGAAGTGCTTAGCCATGTAATGTACTCTGATCGTGGTGTTACCCCAGATGAGAGGCATCTACAATTTGGATCTTGATGTTGATTTTTCCCCCCCCTTATTTTAAGGCATATAACTTTAGCTTTTATTGAAAATAGTCAAGCATTATTTCAAGCATTGAAATATGTGTAATTTGTGTCTTTGTACACAGATGAGTCATTGCTTGATGTGCATACAGGTTATATGCTTGGAAATAGTTTATATTTCCTGTGATCATTTGAGAAAAAAAGTAAAAATTACCTTGTTCTTTTCTATTACCCTATGAAAAATATGGCAGACAGTCTGCCACAAGATTCTGTGATTTCTCTGCTTGAAGTTTCAGGACTGAAAAAGTAGTTGCAGATTAGTTCAGGAAAGAATATCATGGTCAAATTGGTAAAACTTGCTCCATATCTATCAACAGTAGGTTTGATAATGTATGTGTCTTCACATATCAGAAAGACACTTTTTTGGAACTGTAGTTGATGTGAATGGCACAAACAAACAGTAGAAATTTCATCCTTTGCCTTCTCCTATTGATAAATACCTTATATGAGCCGGATCTTGTGCACACAGCTGGAGATAAAATGGAAAGAACAGGTAAAAAAGGGACAAGTGCATGCCTTGATCAACTGATGGTTGGTTTGTGAGTCCTCTGCACTACCTGCTGCTTAAAACAGGTGTATACCTTTCCTGAAAAATTTGTGTTTATGCTGGACCATCTTTATTTAGCAAAAAATTTCTTAAGCCTGTAATAGGGATAAACTACTTCAAAGATTAATCCTTCCCATTCTCTCTTGTCAGTAAGTCAAGCAAACAAGAACTATAGGTGATAGGAGACATCTCACAGGATGTCACATAGGACAAGAGAAATAGCCTCAAATTGTGCCAGGGGAGGTTTAGATTGGGTATTAGGAAAAGTTTTTTCACTGAAAGGGTTGTCAAGCACTGGAACAGGCTGCCCAGGGAAGTGGTGGAGTCACGATCCCTGGAGGTATTTTAAAAACGTGTAGATGTGGTGCTTAGGGACATGGCTTAGTGGTGGGCTTGGCAGTGCTAGGTTAATGGTTGGACTTGGTGATCTTAAAGGTCTTTTCCAACCTAAATGATTCTATGGTTCTATATTTCTTTGTGTTTATTTTTATGGGACAGTTGTTGGAATAAAATTTTAAATGATACAGTAACTGTCACTTTTTTACCCTTTGGAGACTACTCAATGACTGCAGTAGTGATAAGAAACCACTTATAATGATTCTTTGAAGATGTGTGGATTTGTAGATGTGTAGTGGTTATATCTTCTAATCGAGTATATGCATTTGGGAAAATGATAGTACCCGATAACTGTGTTTATGTTCTGTGGACTCCCAGAGGGCACCAATATCCTCAAATTTCATAGTTTACGATGTCTGTCTGTAGCACGTAATTATATAGTTACATATTACTCAGCCATTGCTGGACAGCCAAACTTTTTTTCTGTTATTGATGATGCAAGAGTGAACCTTTTATTTCTTTTGTAAACACTAAAAAAAAAAAAAGAAATTGGCACCTCTTTTCTGGAGGAAGCCATTAGCAGCTCTGTCAATCGGTCTGCACAGGAGGAATCCAAACACAGGAAAAGTGTGAGAGAGGCAAAGGGCAGCTAGCAAGAAAGCAGGATGCATGCTTGAGTGAATTGGGTTTGGTTTGCATTAGTACATCTGACCAGGGCTACAAAACAAAGAGGTTTATTTTAACAATATGATAATAAACGAGCTGGTTTCATCAAAAACATTTTCATAGTAGGTCACTGACCCATAAGAACTCATGCAAAAACAAATTTGGGTCTCATTGATGTAGACAAGAGGTTCTGTAACCACAGGATTCCTAAGCTTCTGAAAACGATGGTTACAAAGCAAATGGAATAACAACACTTCCACTACGATGTAACCATAATTCAGTTGGAGTAGCCGATCAACATTGAACATTACATCAGAGGTTTTAAACATTATTCTTTTCTGTGGCTTGTTTGTTTGATTTTAGCAGTTTTTTATACTTCATGAAGATTTATGGGAGTATTTGCTTAAGCAAAACACTTAAAGATTTTGCAGTCATTTCTCTAGGATATACTTAAAGGTCTGTGCTACTGTTGGGTAAGAACTGCTCTATCACTGGTCTGGAATAATTTGGATGAACTTTGTTTAGTTTAAATAATTTCATCAAAAGGGTTTTGCTGCTTTGAGCTTCCTCACATTAGAAGGATTATACTGCTTGCCATCTTAGAAATACCATGTTATTGGCTGAATTTCATGCTGTTGAGCACAGCAATCCTTAAATAATCCTGTTTCTGAGTGAAACGTTGATGATGAATTCAAAGTACTTAACATCTTTTAGTTCTTTCTTGGAGAAGATATGAATGTATAGGTCTCAAAGCCTTTCTGTCATTGGTTAGACCAGTACAGTCTTGATCTTGCTTTTCCTCTGGCATAACTCCATTTTAACTGTGTCCATTGAACATTGCAGCTCGCCTGGAGCTGCAGCCTTCCACATAGAACAGAACAAACTAATTCATGTTGGCTTATAGTTAACTTTATGTTAGTACTATATTCTCAGTTGCTTGGAGTTGATCTCTTCTCCAGATCTTTCTCTTTGTCTCAAAGTGTTGTAGCATGAGGGTCACAAGAAGAAGAGAGGGCTCTAGGGTTCATGCAGATGTTATGGATATTACGTATACATTTTAATGTTTGTCTTTTGAGAAGTCCGAGTGGGATAGGTGAGATGCAGTATATTAGGAATACAAGAGAGAAATGGGAACTGCTAGGTACTGAAGCACTTCAGAAAAACTGACCCCCAGCATTTGATACCTTGTGGGAAAGTGGAAGCGGATCAGAGGTAATTATCACGGAAATTGGGCGCGTTCAATTTTTAGATAAGAGCTGCTTTAATGACAATGGATTTTTGTGGCTGGTTACCCCTTGTGGCTTCCTAGTGAGAAAATGCCCTTTGAATGAGTTGTGATAGACAATTCCCACAGGCTTGTGATAAACCAGTGACAAGAGCTGCTTTTTCATTCTCAAATTTAAGTCAGGTGTACAGTGTACTCTTTGTTCCATTTAATCATTTCCTTATACTCATTCTGTTGGCTTTGGAGGATGCATCCTTTGTTAAGCATCCAGTTTGATTTCAGGCAGGAGATGATTCTGCTAGTTTTCAGTTTTTAATACTTCTGCTTGGCGCATAGCCCCAAGGAGGAAGGAGTAATGCATCGCCACCGAAGCATTCTTTACTATATATGGAGAGACATGGTGAGCTGGGCTGGTATTTAGTTATTAAAACAGATCAAATAAGAACAGTGTTCTAGTTCTTCTGGTAAAAATGGCAATAATAGTTGCAAGTTTTCTTGCTAATTACTCATAGCTATTTCTGACTTCTGGAAATGGTTTCTTTGATATAAACTTGTAAGACTCGTCAGCAGGGGCAACACGGCTTGGAGACGTGCACACTAAAATTTACTGTCTTCTTTCTTCATAGGGTTTCAGCCCTGACCTGGAGAGATTACTCTCTGGTGTAAGAAAATGGTTTAACCATGTCTATTTTACTCTTACTGCCTTTACAACAATTGATGAAGTATTAAAAATGGTGGACATTTATGGATACTGCAATAAATCTTTATGTTCCTTGGATAAGATCCTATGTTTTCATGTAGGCTGTGGATGAATAAAGACAAAGTAACTAATTTTCTTCTCATTCTGTATTAGGGTTTTGAAGATACAAAAATTGGAAGATTTTGTGTGAATTCCTAAATTTTTTTTAGATTTGAAAGAACTTTAAAGGATTGCAGAAACTAAGAGGCAGATTCTGCAGAGAGCATCTTTGTGTTTGAGGGTTTATTGATCAAGATTTTTGGATTCAAGTGGTAGTTAATAGAAAATGTAAATTCTTGTATGTTAAAGGCTGAGAAAGGCAGATATAAACTAACATCCTGCATTAATGTAACTGGGTTTATAAATAAGCTACTGACTTAAGAGATTGTCCAAGTACTTTTGCTTGCTATTTCTGGATTTACAGGATTTTCTTGCTATTGACATTGTCATTAATAAGCGCTCTCTGATACTTAAGATTCTCTATTCCCTTCCTTGGTTAAGTTGGTACTAGCACCTCTGTCCATTTCTGTATGATGTAGAGCATTGATCTCAGTCTTTAACGCATACATGAATGTTGTTAGACCTTTTTTGTTTCTTCACGTTGGCTTTGGGAAAACATTGAAAACCTGTTCCTCATACTTTTTTGCCTATGTTACTAGTTTGTTCCTAGCCAGAGGAAATCTGTGTATAATGCTTACATACTGGCTCAACCCTCCATTTTAACATCAGATTTTTTTCACATGAAGAGATCTGAAAAAAAAAAAAAAAAAAAGGATGGTTTCTTACATTGAAAACTTAAAAAGTGTTATAGAGCTACCAAGTTTGTATGCTGCTGCTTTGTACAAAGAAATGTATTCTGGTTCTGATAGAGGGTAGATAATCTTTTTCAGTCTACTGAAAAGTTGCTAATAAAGGTTATTGCTTCTGACAGCTTTGAAAATGTGAGCCAGGACCACCCAGTCTGCTATGTTTGTAATAAGGGATCTCAAAGTTGTAACTGTTGTAAACAGTTTTCCTTCAAAAACACAGTCCCTTAGCAACATGCAGTGTTATCTTACAGTTTTTCGAAGAGCTTCTGTACTAACGTGTCACATAAATAAAGAAGTTCATTTATGCCACACCATAATCCTTGTAATATGGTTGTATTGAGCTCCCTCATAGCAAGCTTATTGAAATTCCATTATACATCGTCTAGCTTTATTTCCTACTGTAGTAATATAAAAAGGTGCTGACAGAAAGTAACGGACAGGGTTGACTTTTTTAATGAGTGCTGCATCTTGACTGTTTTCCCTTACAAAAAGGAAGTGATACAAAGCAAAGGAAGAAGTTACACGAATGGCCGCAACATATTTCTTGATGCTGATAGGATTTTCTGATGAAACCATTGGATGAAATTGCCTGCTCCCGCTTTACAGTTTCCCAAGTCAGTGCTGCTTAAAAGAGAAAACTTAGTAACTCCTTAGAGTTCAATAACTCCTGTCTTTCTGTCTGAGTCTCCTGTTATGCATTAATTCATTTTTATTGCTTCTTGGTTACACCCAAGCTTGTGAGGTAACTGCTTCTCCGCTAAAGTAACTCTTAGAAACTACTTCAACTGCGTCATGTTCCCTGAGGCTCTTCTGCAAGGACAATGCTATAGAGCTCTGAATAACAAAGGAGAAAAAAGCTAGCTTGTTTATTGCCCAAAATGAGACCCCCAGATGGCTTGAGTGTGAAATAAAATAAATGACCAAATTGGGGAGTGAACCCAAAGTTACTTCAATAATTTCTGGATATTAAAGGCTGGAGTACCAGGACTACTCCCTTAAAACAACCTGTTTTAAAAAATTCAAAGCACTGTAATTTTAATCTTCTGTTGGAGAATGAGTCGTATAATTGGTAGCAATGCAACTATAGATGTCAAATCAAATTTGAAAGTTGTTGAACTTGTGTGGGAAGGAATGGAGTACTACTTATTTCATGACAAATATGCAGTACTTTGATTTGGTAGTAAAGCTGTTGATGCTTAGTAGAAAAGCAGACAGAATTTGGAGGCCAATGGGTATCACACACATTCATAGGCTTAAAGCTAGATAATTGCTATATTCAAAAAGAGAACTGACAATTAATGTTGTAGCCTATGTATCAAATTTCTGGGTGGCATGTGTTCAGTAATATACAGGAATAGTATTCGTAAATATAATGCCGCAAGACATTTTAAATAGAAAGCGAAGATGCGTACAAGAGCTTTTTGTTGTGAGATCTTATACTAGAAGCCAGGACCTTTCCTGATCTGTTGATGTTGCTACCCTGCACACTAGGCATGTGTTTGTACACCTTGTATCTAAATAAATGAGAGAAGCCACTATAAAAATAATAAACCCACCTGTGCTATATTGCAGACTATAAAAAAATACATTCACTCACAGAAAGACAGTGATACATGAATTGAAAAATACCAAGAAGGAATGTGATTGCATTAAACAGTTTCCAAATTTCCAAATCGTTTAAGGGATGCATAGGCATCTGAGATTTAAAATGTTTTTACTTGTTTATTTGACTTCTGAAACCCCTGAAATTCTTCTGAACTTTGTGAAGTCTTCCAGTGGTGATACAAGCCTTGAGAAGGAAGGGATATTCTGCATATAAGGACCATTATGCTGCATGATTGTCGAAATGGCTTTCTCCTTCATGATTTGCAGTAGCAAAGAATCTGGTTAGATTCTTCTTGAAAAAAAGATAAAATGGTTGCAAATTGAGCAAGGTAAAGGCTTTAATACAGGTGGCTGAAGTGGTAGATAAAAAACCCAGTCATTTTACCATACTGCAGACTGTCTCCCGTGGTGGAAAGGGTAAAGATCTGGGAAGTTGCTGGCTGACTTCTTGCTATAGTTGCACTTCCATATGCATCTTGTTCTTTTCAATCTATTCTGATCATGCCTTTGATATAGATCAGCTTTAGCTCCTGTTTGCTTTTCTTGTGAGTGAAACTCTTGAGACAACAGTACCCGAACTGGATGTGACCCTTCCAGTGTGTAAACACGAGGGATGCAGCTGCAGTCTGTACCCCAAAGAAAGTTTCCCCTCCAGGAAAACGTGACCTCTGGCTTGAAAACAACTTGAAAATTTTTCCTATCAAAATTGAGATACTTTCCACATCCAGAACTTATTCAGAAGCTAAGGCAAGGAGTAAAACTAAAATATAATAAAGTTAAAAATAATCCTTGCAGACTGTAGGTCTTTCCCTCTATTTATTTAATAGAATGATCCTGATAAACATCTTCAACCTAGCTCTAGGCTGCTAGCATTGTTTCTTTTCAAGCTCCAGTGGTTGTTTCTTACTCTGTTTTTTAAGTCAGGGGAAATTTAATAGTTAGGTTTCTCTCCTATCCCAGCTTCAGACCGAGGAAGAAATATTATTAGCCTGGTTGGAGCCAGGAAAGTAGGAATTACACAGTTAACTTTTTTCTCCATTGTTTTTTTAAGGGCCCTTGATAGTCCATGATTGACATTGAAGTTGTTTCCCTCTATCCCTTTGCCTTCAGGACACAGGAACCCCCAAATGGGCGGTAGGCTGAGGGAGGAAGCAGAGAAATTGGCACTTGTTATGTATATGATCAAAATATTTTTGGGAAGTAAGAGGGAATGTTTGTCCTTTGTTGAAACAGTGAGTTTGATGCAATATGTGGCCTTTCTAAAGAAAATGATAATACACTGGAGGACAATGTTGTGTGTATACTCCTTGTGACTTTGAAAAGTCACAAACCCTATAATTCTGCATTTTAGGCTATCTAAATTGTAAAGCAAGAAAAGGCAGTTTGTAGCACAAAGATGTGAAGTATAGACATTTACATATTCTATGAGAATAGAAGTCAGCACGCAATATAACGGAGGAGCAAAAGAGCTTACTTTGAGTCATGTGAGGGTGTCAGAGTTGGGACACAAGGGCTTTGGCTGAAATAAAATGAGAAGGAAGTAATGATCATAGAGAAATATACATAGATGGATATGCATTCATACGCCTGTATACACATGCACACATATACCTATCCTGTGATTGCAGCTGTAGTTATGAATCTTTGCTCTGTGATGTTCAAATAGTCTTTTTAACCCTTACAGTGAGAACACATTGACTTTATGCAGCGGGCAAATTTCAGTCTAAAGAGACTTTGCAGAAGTGCTTTCAACAGAGGCTTAAAATCTACATTTGTATTGTTTAGTATAAATTAAAAGTTCTAGTACTGAATTTAAATTATTTCCTGATGAACAGAAAAAAAGTACCAAAAGCCCAGAAGATAATGGTCATTCTAGCTCAGACCCAAAGTATGAGTAGGCCAGTATTGTGTCTCTAAGGAAGAGCAAATGAAGAAAAAGCAAATGTGTAAATTATATTGTGGCAGAGATCACTTGAATCATCATTGGGTTTTTGTAATTAATATTACTTAATATTTTTTCTTCGTTGTTTGTCGTCTATACCCACATAAACTACCAACTAATGTTAGCAATTTAACTGCATGTAGTGGGGGAAGATTAACTCCATTTATTATTTGAAGGTACCATCAACAACATTTGATACTTCCGAGTTTTTTTTTTTCTTGTATTACAAAAGCTTAGAACAACTGCTTCTTATCACCTTCCCTTGTTTCATAATTGTACTGACCTTTACCATATTCTCCCTCAGCTGTTTTCCTTGTGGGGAATCTCTGTCTACAGAGTTGTTCCAGTGTGGAAGCTGCTCTGTAACTGATCATCCTTGCTGTCTTTCTCTGAACCTCATGGGATCCTTTTTGAGGTGGAAATTCCAAAAGTTTTCAGTCTTTGACATGTGGATGCACCATGAATTTACATAGAGAAATAACATTATTATCTATTATTCTTCTAATAATTTGAAACACTTTATGAAATGCTACAGAGCAGTGAGTTGATGTTTTCATGGATCTACTTCCTGAAAAGTGGTTTTTCAGGTTGGAGACTGCTGTTGTGTGCATGAACTTAATCTGTTTCTTTGCATATCTGTTAAATTTTACCCGCAAGGAATTATATATGTCATTTTGCCTTTTGGGCACTAAATACCCCTAGTTCTTTCTGGACTTTGTAATCAGCCTTTAGTTCGTATCACCAACAAATTTTGCCATCCCCTACACCTCCAACTTTTCAGGTCGCTTATGACTATTCTGAACAGTTTGGGCCCTAATAAAGTCCTTTTTTGCCTCCAATGCCTTCTCACTCCAGTTCCAACTGCAGTTAATACTTGTGATACAGTCTTTGGCAGATCTAAATAAGTAACAAATTAAGATTGCTGCTGTGAAGTAGAGTTAAGAGGTTAGGAAGGAGAGGAATGGTTAAAAATAGTTGGTTTTATGTGTTTGAGTCCAACTCGCAGCCCAGCACCTTTAAAAATCTTGAGTTACTTTAGCTGCAACATACAGTCCATGACAATGCTGTGGAAGACTCTGGCTGTATTTGGGGAAGAACAGGCACATCCCTTGGTTCTTATTTTTTTAAAAATGTTTTTACTTGTTTTCTGATCTCTTGATCTCTTTTGCAGCTTTTCTGTCCAAGCTGCTTGTGTCTTTTTTTTTTTCTCCTGTCCATTAAGTAGTTTAGTACTGTTTCAGAAAGTAGCCCTTTTAACCAGGCTGTTAACAGCAGGTGAGTCTGTCTCAGTGCATAGCTCACTAGTTTCTTGTAAAGGTATATTTAGTTATCTTCTTGGAGGTAACCTATCATTATATTTGTTTTGTTTCGTGCCTGTCACTTTCTATCTGCCTTGAAAATCATGTCATGCAATAGCCACAATACTAGCCAACGAGTAACCTGAGGTATGTATGTATCTTAGAAAATAATGCTGTTGTGTCTTGCTGTCTGCAGTGTTGAAGGAAGGAGTTACTTTTATTAAAAACTCATCTAGTAAGTTTCAAGTTTTACTATATGAAGCTATCATTCAAAGCTGTTGTGGTGGGTAGGGATATTATGCATATATATGATGTTACCAACATTATTATATATAATGTTAAACATTGCTCCTGCAATACTCCAGCACTTTATACACTGAAGTTTTAATTCTGTATTCCTGCATAAGGTGATTAAAAGAGTTGAACCACTTGTACACCTGGTTCTATATGAGGGATTTTAAGGGGATGAAACCCTGTTGTATCCAAACATAATTAAACTCTAGATAAGCTTATACACTGGACTGAATTTGTCGGTTTACTAGGCAACCTTAGTTACAAAAAGTGTGCCAGTGATTTATAGCAGTTTCAGATGAAACAGTAGTTCACTTCTGTAGTGAATTCCTGCATGCAGAAATACAGGGTTTAGCCTTTAGCATTTACAGATTCCTAAACATCTTCCAACAGAAGCATAGGTGAATATACATTTGAGCCTAGCGAGAGGACGTTATGCTAGTGAGGTGTTCTTACGGGGATGCCTAGGTGACGTTTGGACTCCTGGAGGCGCGTTGCTTACGTGTTGAGAACTATTGTGCGCAGCTGGTGGTTGGGCAGCTTTTATGGGTTGCTTGTGGGGACTTGAGGAGCAGACTAACAAAACAGAATGTGCAAAGTTGTATTTCCCATGCGTAGTAGTGGTTAAAGTAATCTGGAAGGTGGAGAGAGTTGCAGCATATGGAGATTGACTGTACCAGTCAGCATGTGTCTAATCGGACTTAATAAGTTTGACTTAATGCAGGTACTGCCAGAGCTGATGGGACTCCTGGAGAGCCTCTCTGCACTGCCTTCAGCTTCCAGGATGTTTTATTAGTCTGGCCTGGATGCTGTGCACATCCAGAGGTGCTTCTGATCCAGCACTGTTGCTAATCTGTTCTGTGGCATTAGATGGTTATGCATCATTCTGCCCAGTGCTCTGAATACCCGGAATACTTTGCAGGTCTTACTAGCCGTAAAACATCCAGTTCAAAATACTTCAGAGACTGGGCAGCTGCATTCTCACCCATCAGTCCCAGGTGAAATAACCTGGACCAGATCTTGCCTGGCTCTGCACCCCAGATCCCTTCCTTCCTCTGGGTGTACCTCAGTACTGATATGGTGGTGGTTGTGTGTGTACACATATGTGCTGATTACGTGATGGATGGGTTTTGAACGTGAGAGAAGAGGACAGATCAAAGATTTTAGTTGGTGTGCTGTGAGTCCCAGGTGGTGTTCCCAGTTTGGACAATGTAAACGATTTGGTGTGACTATCAAAATGTGACTGATTTTGCTCATGAGATAATATAAATGATATTTTCTTTAAATCTGGTCTACTCTTCGGTTTCATAAAACCAACATGTTATTCCTTCATGTAGTTAGCTAGTTGCAGTTGCAAAAATGGCTTGGCTTTTAAATCCAATTTCCAGATATATCTTGATGTTATTTTTATTTTAAGTAAGTCACTAAGTTAAAATCAGCAATATCTGTATTTGTTAATACAGTGCAGTCACAAGAACAGTGTCCACAAAATAATTTTACAAGATTTTGGCTCATTTTGTTTATGAGCTTTTTGCAGACCGTTTTTATTTTATTGTAATAGTATATGACTTCAGCTTTTCCAAGGTATTTGTTACAAACTCAGAAATACTGTTGTAGTTAGAATTAAACACCTAACAGGACAAGGTTTAGGCAGTAACATGATGGTGAAAGGCTCTCGTAGGTAACAGGTTTAGGCAAGCGTAGGGAATTTCTGTGCTGCTCTTTGGGTCGTTTTGTGTGCGAAGGGGCTGCTGCACAACGTGTTCCTTCAAAGCAGAGGCTGAGCAGCTGCATTAGAGCTTGCCCTGCCCTGTGCTGGCATTCCTAATGTTTGCTTCACTTGAAGTTTCCTTATTTGTCCTAGAGCTTACTGATAGATGAGGATAAAGCAAAGTTCTTGTCAAATGGTGTGTTGGGAACTATTCCACTTCATTTCATTTATGTTTGGCACTTCTCTGTCAAACTGGAGGAAATGGTGCTCATAAACGACCATTCAGAACATTTATTCTTTTCATTAAATGATTTTTAAACACTTGTACATATCTTTTATAGGATTTAAAAACATCCTGTCTGGTACTTTGATACTGGTGTATTGAGAACTTTCTTAACGGCCTTTCTCTCAAGCCCAGGGAGAGAAATAATAGTGTGATTGGGATTTTTCCTAGGCTATTGGTGACATTCTGGCACATAATAAATATAAGCATGTTAAATGTATCCTACATCCAGTATGTCTAAGTTTAAATGAGGTGATCTAGTCTTACACTTAGGTGAGTATTGCAGTAGGAGGTATTTAAATACAGTAGGTGATGTTCAAGAGAAACCAAACCCTATTCATTCTCTGAGTTCCCCAGAGAATCAAATACTGAATAAAATGACTTTTGGCAGAAATTCGCACTTGAAGTAAATCTTAGGAGGTGATGGAGGTGATGTTTGCAGAGCTCCATAGCTTGAACCAAGACATCAGTAGCCATGGACTCTTCAAATGGTTGTGGTTACCTCAGATTTGCTTAGTTATTGGTTACTAACGTAGCCTTGGCTTACTAGCTGCAAGCTCGGTTTCTGACAGAGTACTGTGTGTACTTACAGTATTTTGAGGACAGTCTCATGTGCAGTACAGTGCAGGAGCACTAACCTGTCTTGATGACTTACTCTGAAAATCAAGCTTACGTGAGTTAAGGCAAAGGAAGAATGCCATTAAGTTGTTGATCTTCATAGATGGATTCGGCTTGCTTACTGCTGTGGTATAAAAAGACCGACGCTTCATTTATAACAATATAATGTTAGAAATATTAAATAAATTTAGACCAATATGAACTGTTTAGTGCTGGTGAGCAGTAGGTCACAAAGTGAGCCTTTCAAAAGCATCCTTGTGTGGATTTATTTCGTGTGATATTAGAAAGAAAATCAATAGCAAGGCAACGTCAGGACGAAATCTTAAAATGCTTAAGACAGTTTAAAAGGGCAACTAAGAACTTGGTCGTTTATCCATCACATGTAGGGCAGTTTTGGCCCATACAAATAATAAGAAATCATTTAACATATTTCATCTTCTGGATTAATTTGATAATAAGTTAAGGAAAAAAAAATATTTTTTTTCCCTCTAAGAAGTTGTTTGTCACTGCACGTTGTAAATAATTGTTTGACATTTCAGGTTGCACACTTTCTGACCTTGAAAAGACAATTTGTTGTTATTACATACGTTTTCTTGTCTGCTTGTTGGTGTGGAACCTTCCATTCCAGAAACTTAATCTGCTTTTGCTTAGTTTCTGTAGCTTAAAACAATAAGCGTAAACTCAGCATTTGTGAAATCCTTGCAAGTAGAGCAAAGAATATTCTTAAAACATATTCCTCGGACATTGCTTTGAGATAAGTCAGGTGACTTTACATTGCCAGTGGGTAATTGCGTGTACATTGTGAGCTACAATAGCGATCAGACGCAGTAATAAGCATTAGACAACTCTGTGGAGTAGATGTATTTCACGGGCGGTCTTTTTCATTCTGATGGGTAAATAAGTTCAACGTATTTAGTGCTTCTCAAGAACTAGTGGTAATCTTGATGAATGAGGATGGAACTGAGGAATGCTAAGCCCTGTATTATCATAAGTAATTTTTTTCATTGTCTTTCATCCTGCTAAGTAGATCAACTATTCTAGAATATAAACATGCTTAACTACCAAGGTGAATTTGATGAGGATTGATTAAGTAGCACATTAGTATCAACCTTAAAGTAAACAAGATTAAGATCAAGTTTAATTTGGTATAAAAGTGTGAAATTTCACATGGGTAAAGGAATCCAGTTTAAAATCTTGCCATGTACTTTCCCAAACAGAAACTAGCGCTTACTCTCTCATGTTCTTGCTTAGTGTTTCATTTACTGGTTTGGTCATTTACCTCAGAAATGTCATTGGCTAGCCAGGGAAAGCACTGGGAAATAACCAATTTTTGTATCTGCTGAAGTTGGCATGCGACATGCGTAATGCATAACGTTTAGGCTCCGTAAGCAAGCTTGCAAATGCAGCCTTTGATCTATTCTAGGTGTCAGAAGGAGAAGTAAATATTCCCCTCTCCCCCATCACCTCTTTATCTTGCCAGACACGTTCATATGGTAGCCATCTGAAAACTCTGCTGTATGAAAACCCCACAACATTAGTTTGATCTCTGAGGAAGGCTTTTCCATTCAAAAAAATTCTTGAATTCTAATAGTGAAATTACTCAGTGTGCAAGAAAACTGGAAACCAGATAGTGGGTGCTAAGTATCAGTAGGTTTCTAAAAGTTTCAGCTGTCTTCTGAGATCAAAACTCCAGCAAAAATAGATCTGTTCTCAAAGTTAACTTTTAAGGTAGATTGGGAACAAAGGAGGCATAAATACAGGTGCTTATGTGAACATATATGAGAAGTCATCAGCAGAGTTGTATGTAATTAGTTTAGGTCAACTTCGTTATAACATTCATTAGGACTGTGAAAGCAAGGGACTCTTGTTATTGTCAGCTAACAGAAAAAGGATTGTAGAAAAAGATTGTTTCTTGTAAGTGGATCTGCTTTTAGATTTGGCAGGGCTGTTGTGCATTTTATGAAGCAGAGGAAGCTTACGCTTTTTTGTAGCTACTAGGCTGGAGTAACTTGTAACAGTTGACTTCTTACAATTGACAAGTTGTGGTCATCAGCGTAAAACTTTTCATGGCGAGTAAAATGGACTAATGTATAAACATTAAGCAGTTCTCTAAAATATTTCTGAAAGAATCTTAAAGGTTAAGATTGTTTTTCAAATCACCATGTAGTTGTCTGGTTACTTGCATGTTCATATGTTCTTCAACAGTGCTCATGTTTTCAAAGTGAAGTTTTAAGAAAATTATTTTTAAAAAATTCTTGTATTATACTCTAGAAATAGTAGCTAATCTGGAAATAATCTCGGTTGGTCAAGGTACTTAATTTACTATGCCTATCTTTTTAGAAGGAGAGAAAATCCAGATGCCTCCCAGTAACTATTCCTCAGAGCAGTGAGAGCTGACCGTGGGGGCCACATGGTTCACTGTTAGTAGGCATCCAGAGGAAAATTTAAAAAATATATTTGTGTACTCATCCATATTTAAGCATTCCAACTTTCTGATGACTGTCACTTGACTCCCTGCCTCAAGTATGTAGGCAGGTGGTCTACAGAGGGCATGATCTGTTTGGCTGTGTATGAATAACGTACACAACGCATGCTGTGCGGAGTTCATAGCGTGAGGGTTAATGCAATGAGAGCTTCATCTGTTTACGTGTAATAGAATAAGCTTCTTAAACGGGAAGACAATCTAATTTTTTTTATTCTTACTGTAACTGTTTAGGCGCCTGAACAAGAATAAATTGCAAGTTCTTCCAGAGCTGCTTTTTCAGAACACGCAGAAGTTAACTAGATTGTAAGTATATCTGATTTATGTTTCTATTGTATGTTCCTTATTATACAGATTTGCACGTTTTTTGTTTTGACTGTGGTGAGAAGTTTAATTTTCGTGATATTAGAACTGCTAGAGAGTAAGGGTTCTTAGGATGATGTGTTGTGTGTGCAGTTGTAATTCAGTAGAGCGTAAATATCATAGGGAAGAGACACCATAAAATTTTTCTCTTCCTCATATATTCACCATGATGACTTCAAGGTGAATTATTTTCAACTCTCTATGTAGAGTTATAGAAACCATGAAAAGTGCCAGCTTCTTATATCCAGCATAGTCTAGATGTCCACAAAGAGAGATGGAACACTCTTATTTAAAAATGAGCATGTTGATGTAATACAGGTTGTCATAACTTTTTTTTAGAAGTAAAAAAAAAAAATCTTTTTGACTAAGTCAAGGCACTGCCAGGCAGACCAACAAAGTTATGGGCTGCTGCCTCATCAGTCAGGAAGATGATGAAATATGGAGACATAAAGAGTTTTTCCTCTCTTTGAAATATAAAAACTGTGTCATAAGATGTTTAGATGGCATCAAGACCAGTTTGAACAGTAAGAGAAAGACTAACATGAGCTTGGCACTTTTTTGGTGAGGGGAAGGAAGAGCGTGGTGTTAGCACAATGACTGGGTGATTTATTAAACATATTTTAGAAACCCAAGTGAATAGAAATAAAATGGATGAGCAGGTGCCTGCACAGTTACTGTCAAGGAAAGAGTCATCTGCCTTTTTAAAAGAGTAGTCAAAAGCTGTTTAAAACTGCTTTCTAGATCCTGCCAAAGTTAACTCATGATTCAGTCTGTCTTTTTGAAAGATGTGATACATTGCAAAACTTTTTTTACGCTTGAGTTTGTGTATGGAAGGCCAGCTAATAAGATTTATGATTTGGCTAGTGAAATTGTAATGTTACTACAGGATTGCTGAAAAGTTGCTATGTCCATGCGGGTTTTTTATAATTGTTTTAATATCTCTATATGCAACAAACCATTCAGGCAGTGCAGTAAATTTTTTCTTCCTGTGGAAATACAAAACATGTGGTGATGGTGAAGATTAATTTTGGAATCAGCTGACTATTTAAAAAAATATTTTTGATATTTTAAAAGCAGACAAATTGAACAGTGTTGTGCAAGGAGTGATACTGATACAGTTTTGGAGAATTTATGTAACGAATTTTGTTGTTGCCTGAACTTGCTCATGAAAAACTGTACAAGTGAGTAAATGCCATTTTTCTAGAGATTAAAAAAATTATAAATGTAAATAATGACAAATTAAAGGTGTCTCTTAATCTCAAAATCTGCTTGGAAAAACTTTGTTGGACTTGTTTTTGCAAGCTTTGTTACAGCTTTTGAATGCACTAGAAAATATTTGCTCAGTGGATTTTCTAGGGCTGAGTGATTTGATTATATTTCCTGATGTTCTTTGCATGTTTTTGAAATTCTGCTTCTTGAAACTCCTCTTAAGTATGAAGCGTGAGCTGGTATTTACTTGCAGATATCATTATGTGGTCTCCAGAAGATGCCAGTTGTATTTCTCTCTCATAGAAGAGTTGCTTCATGTAGGTTGGTTGTCTAAGGAAATAGCAATGCTTTTGAGGTAAAAAAAAATTTTTTTATACGGTTTACATGTATCCAGTAATACAAATTCCAGTTTAACGTGTTGAACCTTCCTCTCTGAGTTGGTCGCATTGTACATGGCTATGATTAGATGGAAAGGAACTTTCTGGTAATTTGTGGTTTCGAGGGGAGGTTGTCTGTGTTGATAACTTGTGTGCCATCTGTCTTAAGGGACCTTGCACAAAGAAACTAAGTGAAAGTAACTGAGGCTTTTCAATACCAGTGTGTGTGTTTTTTAGTAGGTCTTGTGATCGTGATACATTATAGTCCTTAACAGAAAGGGTAATAATTTTGGATTTAGAATATGAAGACTGTAATAAAATTATATAAAATAGTGATTGATATGAATGCTGTATTCTATAATGCCTCCCAACGGATGCTGTCAAAACATTTGTCTTCTTTCACTGACATTCATTCAAAGTCTTGCTTACTGTTTAATAGTGCTTTAGATCACTTTAGCACTGTTTGTCAGTAGCAACTTGCTTTTTCTCTTGAAGATACAAGTGTTATATAAATATAGTGAATATTTTAGGTAAATAAATCTTAGCAAAGTGAACTGTTGTGGTTCCAAATGCAATTTGGTTTTATGTTTTTCAGTGATGGGGATAAGAATGAGAAATTTGCTATGCAGAATTTGTAAAAACGCACACACATATGTATTTATGCTTTGAGGAAAAATAAAAATATGCATCTAAGATGGTTACTTTCTTTTTTGTGTGTGTTACTGTCTTGGTCCTACTGCTAGAGTAGATTTCAGAGTTGTTCTTTCGTACTTCTGTTATGTCTTGTCTTAAATCCAGCAGTGCCAGTCTACTGTGTTCACAACTGGCTTTCTGGGTAAAACGCTTCAGTGACGAGGCACGGTGCGTGCATTCCTCTCCTGCAGCTGCTCTGACCTGGCCTTTTCAGAAGAAAGCAGAGCTGAGAAAGTGATGAAAGGGAATAAAAGAAGTAAACCAAAAATTGATAAGAGGGACTGATACATGCGTGATGTAGATTCTGTGGAATTTACGATGAGTGAATTAACGTGAATATTAAAAAGTGTAGATAATACTGATCTTAATTTTTGTTTTCCATACTATAGGTATATTATTTCTGCTAGCATGTTTTCAAATTGTTGACTCTGGGCTACTAAGCTATGATATGATTCAATTATTTTATTCTTTTTTAATAGTTATAATCCTGATACATTAGAAAGTTGAGTATTTTAATTGTTAAGCTTGCTACAGCTCCAGTGATGCAAAATTTTAAGAACTAATATTGCTGTGTGGTATGCCCAAAATGAAAAATTTGATCTTTATTCATTGAAAATGAAGAGCTCATAGGCTTGTTCATGTAGCAAATACAGATGAAATCAGCAGTGATTCTTACAGCTGCTCTCTTTAGCAGGCATGTGGTGAACCCTAACAGTCTACAACTTTTTTAATGAAGGTCCAGACTAATTCCTTTTAAATGGAAAACTAAACTCAAAGGTGACATTTGAAGTTTCATAACTTGACAATAGTCTGAAAGTTGGGCATATTTATTAGCATTAATAGAATTTGGTGGAGATGGAGTGACTGACCTGCTTAAACATGCAGGAATTTTGTGCGCTGGAGGGTTGCAGGGAAGACCTGTTAATGTTTCAGGAATAGTTAAAGGTTGCCAAACAAACACGAAGACTTCTCTGTGTTCTGTCAGCTGGGCTGAAATGTGCCTGTGAGTTTACTACAGGAACAAAGTTTTAATATAGTTCTGTTTCTTCAGTTCTGTTGCTGCTGGAAGCTGAAATGTAGAACATTAAGCTTTCCTGTCAATGATGTGCTTGAAAAGCTAGAGAACAAACCTGTTTGGCCATGTTGGGTTCTTTTCTTGTTTCCTATGCATGCTGTTTGCTTAGTTTGGGACAGCTATGCTCTCATCCCTGATGGTTTCCTTGGTTGTCACCTTAGTGTACATAGGTCAGGGCACTGTGCATTTTCACTGAAATGCGGTCTTGCTAATAACTAATAAAAGTTAATTTAGAATACTTCTCAGATTAAAAGTACTTCCTCAATAAATCACATAGCTCCAGGTACCTCGGCCTTTTTTCTCTAACCCTCTCCTGAAATGCCGAGCTACAGGATATCCTTGCATCTTTTACAGTGCTGCTTAGACTTCGTTGTCACATCTGGTTGATATTAGAAGCAGGAATATATATATATATAGGGGAATAAACCTCAGATGGAATGTGAAACGTCCCACAAAATGAGTTTCTCATAAGATTTTGGGCCTTTTCTTTTCGAAAGGGTGGCTTTGAGACTCCTGGATTTTGTTTGCTTTAGTTTAGATAAGAGTTTTAAGTTTAAGTTGGATGGTGAATGAACCCTTGATTGGATTCTCTAGTAAGGAATGTTTGCCATTGCTCTGCTGCCTTGATTTCCTAGGTTTTAAAGCTTCTTAAATGTTTTATCTGGGATAAATAAGTATCTGATAATTCAAACTGCAGGCACTTTTAATGAGAAAATTGAGTCAAGGAAACGGCACTTTTAATAAATCGAGAAATGGAAACAAAGTTTTTATGTATAGTTTCAGATAGTATTTACTAATATCTAGCCGTAAAGAAAAAGGTAATATTAACCTCAATACAAGTGATTAAATGCACTGAAAAAGTATATTAAATGAAAAGATGTAATTTAACAGCTGTAAAACCAGGTTTTGATCCCAAGATAACTATATTCTAATGTCCAAAACAACTTGTGAAATTTATCGGCCAAATTTTTGAAACATAGCTTTGTGCATGCTGGAATCATGAGTTTCCTTCGTGCATAGCTGGTATATAGAATGGTCATAGTGCATCTGCTTTTCACTGAAGGCCAAGTATGCTAGTGGTCCATGAGATACTTAAAAATCTTTAGAAACAAACCAAGAGGGGGAACACCTCCTCCCACCCCCAGACACCCCAACATATAAGAATATATTTCTTTCATTGTTATAACTTCCATACCTAAAGCCAACCCCTAAGCAGTCAAGGTAAAGTTCCTTTGTGTGGATGAAAAAAACCTCTTAAAAGCACTCTAAGCTCAAGTCTTGCAGTGAGAGCTTTAATACCTCTACTTAATTTATAGCCATGGAACATTTGTTGGGTCTACTCGCTTTTAATGGACTCTCTTAGTTGTCACTTGACAAAGTAAAGCAGACTCTGGAAACTTAAAGATACTGAGATCTGATACCAAAAGTATCAGATTAGTGGATGTATCCATTAGACTCTGAAATTAGGTAGTTTACTCTTTAGAGTAGTATTGGAATCTAGAATTCAGGCTAAAGCTGAACGTCATGGTGTGAGAGCAGAGCCCCGGGATCCCGAACGCAGAGACAAAACGGGTGCGTGGCTGTGCATGCGTAATACCCTTTAAATCTCAAGGTTTTTAAACTTCGTAGTTACGGATGTCCCAATGTTTCATCGTATTCACCTATAACTATTTCCAAAGGAGATTAAAGTAGTAAGATCAACAGAATGGAGATATTGTAAACAAATTATTTGTTTTAATAAAATGGGGCAGCCTTTTAGTATCAGGAATAACCATTATATGAAATGTTGCTTGTTGTTAAAATGGTGTAAGTATTTGTAGCATCGATTTGTCAATAAAGCTGGATTAGTGAGACTGCTTTATTTCTTGTAGAGTGGAATATTTTGAAAGGTGATTATGACAGATGGGTGGTAATGATGGGTAGGTACTTGTAGCATACAATGCAAATTCTGTGAGTAGTCTTAAAAAGAGGCAATATTCAATTTAACAGAAGCACAAAATGGTTGAGGTTGGAAGGCACCTCTGGAAGTCCTCTTGTCCAACCAACCCTCTGCTCAAGCAGGGTCACCTAGAGCAGACTGGTGCTGATGGCTTTCAAATGTCTCCAAGAACAGTGGTTGCACAGCTTCCCTGGGCAGCCTGTACCGGTGTTCAGTCACCCTCACAGTAAAAAAAAAAAAAAAAGTGTTTCTTTATGTTAAGGCAGAAATAGGAAACTGTTTTGTTGCATATGTATGCAATATGTCATTGCAAATAACTCATGTGTAGTGAAGCAAACTGAATTTTAGACAAACATTTTGCAGTAAATATATTATCAACAAAGCTCGGGTGCTCTTATTTGATTTCTTAGCTTGAGGTCGTGCAATTTCGGTCATGAAAAGGTAAGATTTTTATCATAAGTCTTACAGTTTCACATTGATGTATGTATCTCTGAATTGTAAATTAATGTTTCCCAGGGTAACATTAGTGACAGGTAGTCAGTGATAGTCAGTGACTATCAGTAGTTATGTTTTACTTTTTAAAGTGCTACTCGAACATTATTAGGTAATACCTCACTGAAACAAACAGGGAAAGGAAACACATCACTTCAATGTTCAAAGCTGGAATAAGAAAAAAGAATCAAACAGGGAAAAGGGGCTACTTGGCTAACTGCTATACAGATCCAGGGAATCTTGTGCTCAGCCCTCTACATCAGGCTCTTCCTTTAGGTTGATGGTCGTCAGGAATTATCTGGCATCTGCCTCTATACAGAGCTGCTGCTTTTGGAAGGATGGAGGAGGATAATATGCAGCACGTCTTTAACTTGCATTGATCCACCGTCATTTGTCATGTAACTTAAATTGTGGTTTATCTGATTTTATTTAATTTACTTTTAAAATGGTTTTTTCCTGAAATAAGAAAAATACTTACCTCCCATTTTGTTTATAACTTATTTAAAGCACTGATATGAATCTCATCTGCTTTTTATAACCACATTTATGCCTTGTATTCGATCATCTAAGTTTTCTAGTTTAGTGTGCAATAAATGCACATTAATGGCTGATAAGGTATGTATAACACTAATACACTCACATAAATAAGTGTAAGTATGATATCTGTAGGAACACCAGTAAAAATGGAGTATCTGTTTGACCTTTGTTGTTCATTTTTAAAAGGTAGATTAGAAACAAGAAAGTGCACACGTGGAAACCACACGAAACATACCAAATGCTTCTGAAGACTTTTCAGGCAAATTTTTATTATTTTTGCTGGCTTTAATACCTTTATTGCTCAATTTTTATCCCCGAGCTAGGTGTTAAAACCACTTTTAAACTGCCTACAAATAATGATTTATCCTTTAATGTATACACTTTGAAGATGCTGGTGAGAAATGTGTATTATTGTGTGGAAGTGCATACTTAGAAGCAATTTTAATGATAGGTTTTCAGTGTCTAATAAATTTATGTAGTCTGTTTAATTGTTTATCAATTGGATTTTATTTTTATTTTTAAACATTACTATTTGCCATCTCTTTTCTTGATTTTCTGCTTCCTTATGCCTTTAGCATTTGTGCAGTGTGTATATTTGATTTTGTGTAAGTAGTTTCATTAGATAATTCCTAGTAGGAGTAGCTGGAACTATTTAGTTACTGTTTTACTTATGAAGCTGACCTTGTTAAACACAAATACGGAGGTGCACTGAACTTCTGCATTCACCGTCCACTACTATGGCGTGCTATTGCACGCTGCGCCTGCAGCCAGCCGTTGGCCCGGGCGAGTCAGTGACTCCTGGTTCGAATTTGACAAGTGTAGTGTGTATTATATTTTACCAATGTCTACTTTTCTTTGAGTGCCTTTGTAGCCAAGATGTTTATTGTAGCTAGGAGGTTATTTCACATCTGTAGGATTTGCCAAGAATTTGCTGCTGAAAGCCTTACTAGAACTGTCACTTGTAAACCCTCCTTTCCAGCCTGATCCTTAGCAAGCTCAAAGTATCAAATCGTGAGTCCTGATCAAATTCAGAGTCTTTTATCTCGGGGATGTCATCAGAAGCTGTGTTTGGAAAAGCAACCAGTCCATAAATTTTCTTAGTGTCCCCTTTATTTTTCTGTTTGTTCTCTTTCTAGAAAGAAAGATCTCACAGACTGCTGACTTAGAGCTCCATTATCATTTCACATTAAAGCAGGATCCTGACAATTCAATTGTTACTTGAGTTTGAGTTATGGTGTTGCCATGACAAAATAGCATGGGCTGTAACAGTGTGTTTTTGTGGTTTTATCCACATCCAATAATTGTAGTTTTACTGTGTATAGATCACAGCAGGTCTTTTTAGAAGACAGTAAATAATTACAGTAAGTGTTTGCTGGTCTCTAGGGTGCACTTCTGGCTTGAGAAAGATGTGCATTAGGTCAGAGGCTTGTGCTGCAGATAGCTGGATGACATTTACACCATTTATCAAGCTGAAGTCATTTTATATCTTCTTTTTGGCTCTGGTTGTAAATAATGTTATATAGCAATTGTTTTTAATACAAATATACCAATTTTATTTGGACAGTCTGAGGATTTTTTTCCTGTCTCAATTAGTGCAGAAGATCAATTTTAAAAAATATGAATAACAGGTTTTTTATTGTGAGAGTAGAAATAAAATCAAGACATGTCAAAAAGCCAGAAGGCTCCCTCCTCAATGCTACTTTTTCCCCCTGTGTGAAATTGGTTATTTCAAATTATACTGTGCAGATGTCTTGTTTCCCCTCTTAGGGGAAATAGGCATGATTGGAGAAGAAAGGGCGCTCTTTGCAAAAATTACTTCTGGGTTTTAGTGGCGTCTTTCTTCTAAGACGACATCTATTGCCAACTTCTGGGATCAGGTCATCTTATTACTGAGCTACTTATAATCCTTTGCCACAAACTACCTTCTGTTTCCAGAAGAAATACCACAGGTCCAGATGAAGCACAAGTCTACTCTGGAAATAAGTTGGTTTACTCTGCTAGCTGAGTAACTACTGCCTTGCATTTTCACTGTTTCTTCCTATGCTATTAGAAAGGTGACATGTTCTTTTGGCTGGCATTCAGCTCAAGAAATCAGGAGGCTCCCAATTTGTGAGATTAATTTGCCACTATGTTATATGGTAGCCTTAACCACGTTGCTGGGTGTCAGTTTTCCTGAATGTAGGGTTTTTCAAAGCACTCTCAAAACTTATTCTAGTTTCAAATGTATTGAAAATTATTATACTGTTACTGCCTGCTCAACACAGTCCTGAGCTGTGGAAAATGCTTAGTTTATTTTCCTCACACGGATAGGAGCCTTGTAAACTTACTAAGTCCAGCCCAGGACTTTGCATCAACAGGGCTATCGTAAATATTTTCTGATGCTGCTTAAATTCTAATATTTAGTATCAAAAGAGGAATATTGATGAAATTCAGTATATACTCACTTTATCTGATTAGACATTAATTCCCGTCAGACTTTAACTTCTCCACAATGAGGATATTTGAGAACATCCTGGAGGTGTTTACCAAAATTAGGCTTTTCTGAACTTCCACAGACTATTCTGCTGCTGTGAGTGAGCTGCAGCAAAGACAACTCGATCAGGACTCCGTGGTTAGTCATCACCTAGATAGCTGGAGACATGGTTTCTGAGGGTGGTCATGTATGCTCTGCCAGTTCTGAAATGCATCTTTTTTAACAGGCTTCAACTTCTGTGTTTAGAGTGACAAGTTAAAACTGGGGGGGAAAGAAAAACACAGTGACTCAGCTTCTTGTTATGATGGCTTTCACATGACGGAGCTATTAGGGTTCTCAAAATACAATAATTGTGGGTGGGCATTATTGGCTTCCCATTTTCTTACATTAGTCTTAGAGAACTTGGGTCTTTTGCTTCTGTTAGCACCAGCTGAAGCGTTGTCGCTCCCTGCAGCGTTGTGTTCTGGTTCCGCTGGTTGACTTGTGGCGATGGCGAGGAGAGGAGGCATTGTTGCTGGTGGCCTCTGCAGCGGCTATGTCTGCTGAAGCCATGGGCTGCTTTTGTTAAACTCACCAGAGGACTGAGTGGCTGTGTAGATTGCAGTCGGAGAATGGTTAGGTAATATCTGCAAGTATATTATTATTGTAGGTATTCTGACCTGATGGTTTGTAGGCAGTTTCTTTTCTGGAAACTGAATAAGCCTGTTAGTCTGACTGTGCGCGCTCTAAGTTTGTCAGAGTCAGATTTACTGCGTTTGCTTTGTTAAAATGGCTTTTTGGCCTCGCCGCTAGAGCTAGTCTGCAAATGCCAGCACATCATGGTGTACTTGCACATAATTTATTGCTATATGGATATTGCTTTTCTTGTTTAAAAACTTCCTTTTAATTGGTTAATTCACGTGTGAATTTTTTTTGCGCTTTCCCCATTGGCCGTACGTTGAAAGGAGCTGAAAAGTGCTTTGCTGAATGTTCAGTTTAGTAAATGGTCTGGAGCTGCTCGAGTCCTGGCCCCAGTTAGAATGAGCAGTGGCAAATTCACTTGTAAATTTTCACTACTGCAGCTGGGAGAAAATGCATAAAAAATATAACTTTCTTTTTTTGGTGAATGGGAGATTAGAATGGGAGTGTTTAGCATTATTTTCACACTTGAGGTCGTTGCCTTACACAAGGTGAGTGTAGGAACAGATTGAACCGGTGACCTGAAGCACAGACACCTCATCTGTGTAACAGGAAAAATATAATAATGATAATGTAAATATTTCTATTGCTTTCCGTAATAGGCTGTCATCCTGAGGTTAAAGATTAGTTTACATTCATTGTCTTGCAGAAATCTTTTCAAATGCTTTGGAAATACGTTACAAATAATGAGAGTTTCTTTTGGTGTGCAAGTGGATAGTAGAAGCAGGGGACATGATCGTTGTTCTAGAGGTACTAACAAGGGTTAAATTAGAAGCGCTGCACATGAAGTCTTGATTTCGATCAGTGACTTCAAAAACAAAAGGCCATTTCCCATCATCAGTTTTCTGGCATCTAGCTCTCCTGTTTGCTGTTTCACAGCAGCAGATCTCAGCTTTACCCGCAGAGATTTATTGTGTATTCAGAGTGCCCTGTGAGTTAAGGTTATTGTGGGTAAAATGATGCAAGACCAAACACTTCTTTTATTTTAATTCTCATTTGGTTTTATTCTTGAAATCTGTAATGTGTACAATGGGAAGCTTAAGCTAGGCCTTCTGGAACTTTTCAATATGTTTCACAGGAATAATAGGGCATGCCTGTTTAAAGTATTTCAGACACTTAAAGGTCACCAAAATGAATACTGCTATTACTTTTAAATGCTCTACGGTAACTTTTGAAATACAATCATAAATGATCCCGGATTTAATTATGATTCAAATCAATTGAGAGAAGCCATGGGATTGTAGCCTGAGGCGTATGTGTGCCTGTCAAAAGGGTCAACGTGGAGCTGAACCAGGAGGGATTTGATCTAGGGTCTGATGCGGTTTCATGTCCCAAGTGCAGCCCACGTTGTAAAACTTACAAGAGTAGAAACTATTTATGAAACAAAATTAAAATAACTCGTGCAAGTCATTAAATGTTATGGTGCTACAAGAATAGATTGGCAAGGGCGGTTTATTATCATCTTACTCTTCTGACTAAGAGAAGGATGTCATATGAGGTGTGCCTTTGAGCTGCTTTTATTTCTTAACTCAAGGTAACGTACTGAAAACAAAGGCTTATAACACCTTGTGTTGTAACAGGTCCACGAGCTGATTTTTAATATGTTTCCCGTAGATAATGCTTTGGACCTTAGTGAGATTATTCAAATATACAGTAAGTGCCACTGTTGAAGTTCGAGATTTTCTACAATGAAAATGCAAATACTATTGCAAAAATTGAGCAAAGCGTATTTGGAATTAAGTACCTGTCTTTTGCTTTGTTCTGTTAAACTCCCTGATGAGCTGTTACTAGAGACATATCTATGAAAGCTTTTCTTCAGGAAACAGCTGATATGGATTTACTACGTTCCTATTGATATATGAAGGAATGTTAAATTTAATGTTCTGAGTGGTTTTCATGCAAGATACAAAGCCAATGCTTAATGAACTGTGACCCAATATGAAACCAAATGTTATGCTTATACAGTTAGTTTCTTTTGTTGAGAGAATAATCTTGTTTCCTACCACACAATCATGTCAATAGAACTCCCTATTGTGTTAGTTCTGATAATCATCGCTGGGTCATTCCTGCCTCGATGCGTTTTCTGTACCACTGGAAGTGAAGAAGGTTGCTGAGTGCACCGGAATGTTATCAGTCTCCAAGCCCTGAACTGACTTTTCTACAAGTAGTGTATGCACATGGTAACTGTATCTTTGAAAGGATTAGAATGGGATTTTTTTGCTTTTTTTCTTGAGTCGTGTACTCATACCATCCTTTCCTACATTTTCCCAATAATTGCTCGATTGACCCCATACCTTACAATTCCCTTCTTGGGAGCAAAGCTGATGGGATGTTGTGCTAAGTTTTTGTTAGCACTTGAGCTTTTTCTCCAGAAGTGGCAGCTGTTCTAATGTCTGCTATTTGATCTGGGTACTTGTTGGTCAGTAGGAGGTACTTCACTTAAACAACTTCCCTTCCTTCACTCTAGAGGCCTCATATTTCTTCTGCTATATTAAGTACTTATAGGACTGCCAACAACTACGCTTGGAATCGCAGTCCCAGGACTTTGCATTGCAGTAAGATTGGCTGCAATAAAACATGTAAATCTTGCAATGTCATTCTGCAGGGTTTATTGAGAGGACGGAGTGGCACGTCCGTGCCCAGAAGGCAATGGCTCGCCTAAAGGAATTACTATGTAGTGAAGCTCCGTTGTTTTTTCTTGGTATCAGTTATGGGACGGGGAAATGCGTGTGTGTGGTACAGTGTTTCCATTTCTACCAGTGCTTTCTATAATGAGAACAGAATTAGACTAACATTGCTCAGGTAGACTGTTTAGTTTTGACTTTCAAGGCAACGTTTGTCAAGTATTTTGATAAAGTGTAATTTATATGTATCAGTAATTACAGGCTCCGGAGGGACCATAGCAATAATAGTATTTTTTTTCCTGACATGACAGGAAACAAATTTTCCATAAGCCTGGGGAATGCAACATGCTACTTGCCCCAGTTGGTGGTGAACTTCAAAAGAAAACAAGGTTTCTTTTTACTGGCCTCAGGTTTTTCACTATTTTATCTTCAAAACTGGTATTTCAATTGCTTGAAGGGAATTATTTTTCTTCACTGCTTGTTACTCTTTTTTCCCAAATGGCATTGCTAGTTTTTAAAAATGAGGACCACCTCACACTCTTGCAGCTGCAGTTTGTTCTGGCTCTTATTTAATGAGGTAAACCAATTTTGTTGTGTTTAAATAAGTGCATGAACAAAGAACCAATCACCAGATTGGCCTGTGGATAGCAGTGGCTTACAACAAGCCTCATGTCTGACCTCAAACTTTGCAAAAACATGAGTTAGATGATTTTAAAATTTGCAGTTAAAGTTTGTAAATTGTGTATGTAAATAAACACAATTTTGCAGAAAGTGTAAATGATATACCTTTAAAAATTGAGGCTTATTTGTTACCAGTCTGGGTTTTTTTTATATCTCTTAATTCACTCCGTAGAGCCTTTCCTTTGAAAATAATGAAATGAAAAGGAGAAAATGATTTCTCCCTTCCTTTAAGGCACATTGAGCATACTAAGATATATGGAAAAGCGAGGACTTCTGACTCTAGCGTTACTCTGTAGCCTGGTCTCAAAAATGAGAAAAGAAGTTCAGTAGGTACAGAGTTTCTATAGCTTTTTCTGTGTGTGAGTACACTAGTGTTTGGATGTCAGTTTGGAAGGAAGAATGCCTACGCAAGCTGTTCTTTAGGCTTTCAGCCTGGCGTCTCCCTTAAGTAAGGTGACCTGAAAGGATAAAACAGTTAAAGACTCTGGGGAAGCAATTTTTATCTATGAAAATTTCAGATATTCATACTGAAACAAGTTCTTTCAGTTACCAGTGAGTGTTCAAATGCTAGGCATGCTAGAGGTGTTGGTGTCTGCACTGAAGACGCCCGCTGAGTTGAATAGCCAGCAGACAGTACTCCTGTAGAACTTTAAACTGCACTTCTTGAATTGTGCAACAGTTAGATACTTGATTGATTTTTTTTTTTAAATTTTATTTTTGTTTTAGTAACTTTCCATGGAACACAACTTATTTCATCTGTACAGGTTGTGGGGATTAGTTGCAGAAACAGAGGTAGTGGCATGTCTTGAATCAGCAGGCACTGGATTGTTTAGGGGTTTTTTTCCCCACTAATGTGCCTGAATTTTAAGGATTTCATATTTAGTATTATGTTGTCAAGCTCATTTGTTTCTTTTTCCTGTAGAAAGAGATTTTTCTGGTTTTCCTGCTGTCATTTAAGAAAGAATGGAACATATTAACCTCATCTAACTTTGAAGCTGGCCATGCTTTGAGTGGGAAGTTGAACCATGTGACCTCCGGAGGTCCCCTACAACCTGAAATATTCTGTGGTTAACTATATTATTTACAGTATTTAATGCAAGGCTTCAGAAGATTTTAGCTGGTTCAAGGTTTGGCAGTTACTGTGGATGGGATACTAGATTGTGGGGGGGATTAATTTTTTTTTCTTCTTTTCCTCCTTCTATTCCAAATTAAAAATAAAATGTAGTAGACAAGATTTTTGTAGGTGCTGGAAGATAGTGTGCCTAAGAGGTGCGAGATTGCGCTTATCACCAGGATCTTGCGGGAGTGTGAGATGAGGGTTCTCAACTCCCACAAAATTTGAAAGTCAGCAGGAGCCAGAATTGATGAACTGCTGCTAAAGAAAGTAATTTTTAGCTATCTCCTGCCCTAAATTGTGCTGTTCATATCTGCTTGTAATGCTGGCTTTGGTATTCTTTTCAGAGTAGGATGTGCCTTGGTGTTAAGTACTTTTACATTTTATCTTGTAACATCTCATTGTGGGAGAAAGTTATTTGCTATGTCCCTTTCCTGAATGTGACCCGATTCTGCTCTGCTATAAAACCATCTTGTAAAAACAGAATGACTTGCGTAGTAGGTTTGGTTGGGATTATTATGTAACATGCATGTAGATGCTTCCCAGTTTCTCCTAGAAAATAATAAAGAAACAAAAATAAAAAAAGGGAGTATAGTGTGGATGGCTTATATCATGTCCTCAGAGTTTTCCTTCCTGAGAGCCTTTTCAGAGCAGACTTGGCACAGAGGCTTCAAGTGTTCTTATGGGGGCAGACATTTCCTTTTTTTTTCTGGAGGACCCATGTTTTTCTGCCTTGTGCAGGAGGAAAAGTCATGAAATCCCCAGAAGGATGTTGGGGTTGGTACTGCTCATACAACTTGTAGCCTCTCGTGTGGGTCTTGCAGTGAAGATGGCAGCTGCAAGTTGGCTACCAGCCCGTTTCAGTTCCTGGCAGCAGCCTGGGTGCCCACGGCTACATCAACCTGAGTAGGCAGTTTTTCAAACTCCATTGGATCGTCATTATTGAAAACAGTATGATTGTTTGAATTTGTTTTTTCAGAACACACATTACTGAATTGGCCAAGATTTTCAGTTCTACTCTGTGACATTTTTCTGTATGTATCCATTGCTAAATTTGAAAGAAGGGCAAATTGGTCTCAATGTCACAATATCTAAGAACATAGCTTTCAAATATAAATGATATTAACTTAGTTTCAGGTTGCAACTACAGAAATATTGTTATTCTCTTTCTGATCTTAGTCTGATGATCTTGATTTAATTCTCAAATTTATTTCCAAACAGCCTGTAAAGTAATGTTACTACAATGTCAGCAGTCTATTTAAATTACATAAAAATCCCAACTATTTCATAAGCATGGTTAAAAGGAGATGTTACCTCAATGTCCACTGGGTTATGCTGAATTTCAGACATGTTTTAAGCTAGTACAAAATTATGCCCATAATTTGGAATGGTAAGTGAAGTGAAAGGCGAGCAGATACAAATAGGCCCAAATGATATATAAAATAAGATGGTGAAGTGGCAGAGCTGGGATGACCCTGTAGAGACAAATATTGAGTCTGTAATCTTTAATATCACGTATGCTTATTTAAGTGTATTCCTTGGTGTTTTGGAGACAGACACATTATTGCCAGCATGCATGTTTTGAAACTTGAGGTAAAGTGATACTAAAAGACAAAGTCAGTTTGTGAGTTGAGTAAAACCATTTAATATTATGTATTGGCTCCTCGTTTGACATATTCGTAGGCTGAAGTCAGGCATTGCCTCATAGCCCTGTAGCACTTCTCCCCGCAGAGGGAAGTGGGTAATTGTCAGGATGGTTGACAGCTGTGTTCCTCTGCTTTTCTTCACTGCATATATGTGAACTGCCTTGGGTGGTTTGGTTTTTTTGGTTGTTTTTAAAAACAAACAAACATACACACACCAGAAAACAAGGAAGAAGGTTTGAACTGGTCTACTGCATTTACAAAACTGTTTTGCTTTCTTCTTGCAATTCATCACAGAATTCAATGTCCCTATTACAGACCCGGGTTAGATCTTAGACAAGTTGTTTTGTCAGTATATGAATGACTAGCTATTGAAAATAGTGTTGGTTATTTCAGAAACTCTAGTCACTGTTATTTTTATCTTAAATAATTCCAGATAGCATAATTATCCTTAATTATTTAATTCTTAAATTATTCTTTACTTGGTTACTTTGAAGGGGTTGCAAATAATTTTGTGAGTCCTTATTTTACCAAGTATCTCTTTTCATGAGTCCATGCATCCCAGTCTTTAGCATGTAGCTTTGATTATTGAAAACAGTACATTTAAGTATCACTTAACATTTCCTAGGGTCATACATTTTATAATTTGTAAGGGAAAATGTAGAAATGGCATTTGAAGTGCAATGCCCTTATTTCCTTTGAATTACCCCTAATGCACTTTAGTATTTAAATAAAAGGATGGGTAATGGTTTTTTGGCTTACTGTCAACTATCATCACTTACTAAAAATATGTTTAGAGACTTCTTATGGCAATTAAGACTTCCCCCCCCCCCCCCCCCCCCGGATTATATGTAGGTATGAAAAAACTGGTAGCTTTTATTTCATTTGTGCCTGGATGTAAAAATATTGGTGGACAAAAGAGTAATCCATATACAAAAAAACCCCAGTAGCCAGAATTAGGGTCTGACAGCCCGGAAGAGGTAATCACAGGAGCATCTTGCGGCAGTGGTTTTTTTTTTTTAGTATTGCAATTCTGGTGTCTTCAAACTAAGTAATAACCAGTAGGAGCCAGGTCAAGGGCCCGCTGGCTTTCTGAGTAGGAGGCTCTGTGTAGTGCAAATTCGCGTTATTACTGGTCTGGGGTAGTGCCTGCTGGTTTACTGCAGCTCCACGTTTGTGGGTCATGCTGTAAATATGAAAGCATGCATTACTTAACTACCTGAAATAAAAAATAGCAATAAAAAAAAACAATATAAAACTTTGAGAAGACATGTAGTCCTTTTAAAACTTTTACTAAGAGACTGTTAAAAAACCCCCAACCAAACAAAAAACCCAACTCAGACAATTTAAAATTAAAAAAACTGTCTTTTGTTTTTACAGGGTTTGGAGCTCATGTTCTAAATATAGCTAGTTACAAAGAGTCAGAAGAGCAGAAGTGCATTTATACTTGCATATTCGATTGCATGTCATTGCACAAAATTTGATTTACCTGTCTGCACAGTCCATCTACTGTAAATCTACACGTTGTTCTGCTTGGCATTTCTAACTGTATTAGGTAATAACTTGGACAAACAAAATCCTTGCACGGAAAAACTATTTCTTCAGAAACTACCAGTTGAGTGCTTGGACTGGTTTTAAAGTCATGTTGGCAAATACTAATTATCAGGTAATAAGGCCAAGAATTACCAGATAAGGGCAAAGAATTTTGGAATGTGGTGAGCAAGACTCAGTGTCCTGATTGGAATTTTCAGTTGTTGAAGTAAGTGCATTATTTACATGGCTTGTGTTCTAAAGAGTTGGATGACATTTTTAATTGAGTAACTTTGTGCGGATTAGTTTACTGTTAGATAGTGCTGGTGTTAAGAGTTGATTTTTTTAATTTTTTTTTTTTAGGTAGTGTCCCAAATAGTGATTTAGGATCCTGCCAACTATGCCAATTTGTTGCAAATTGATTTTACACAATTTTGAAGTAGCAGCAATTTAAGATTTACTAACACAATTATCATAAATCACAAGACTGAATTGAGAGATTTAATGACACTCAATTATCAGTCAATTAAAAGATTCAACAAAATTTGTTATAATCAAAATTTTGCGACTTAAAGATTTGAAAATGGCAAGGTTCACACAAGACATGACAATTTTCTAAACGCAATCACATACAAATCAACACACAGAGATGCAAACACAGATATGGAGGTTAACCCATGATCAAGATTTTTTTCTCTTTGTAGTAAATTACTCACTTTTTCCTTCATTGGCATTTGTCGGCAAACGGTCTCTGAACCCTTTTCCTTTGTCGGCATCTATCAGCAGATGATTTTTGAATCCTTGCACAATCTACCCCGAGAGGTGTCCCAGCCAGAGGGAGATATGGGACCACAGCCCGCTGCGATCCTGGAGAGCTCAAAGGGTTCAATATAGGCTCAATATTTATAGGATCACGAGATGCTTGACTTTGGTCAGTGGGATTTTTTTTTTTGTTTTCGTCAAGTTATTCTGGTACCTTCCAGATCAGGCTAGGATCCAGGCAGCAGGAGTTTCAGGTGTGGTTAGGGAGTGCCTGATCAACCCAACTCACTCCACTCATAACCAAGACAAGAAAGAACACAGTGCTGGGATTGCAAAGTGGCCCTGGGGGGGCTGCACCACCACAGGCATCCAGACATCTTTGTGTGATGGTTGTTTCACATGTATGCATATGTTTTACCCTCTTAGTTACTTGTTTCCATTGCTCACGTTGTGCTGATGCTGAGTTGCTCTTGGAAACCATTTCTTAGTATGGACATTCATACTGTTTTTCAAGAAAGTGTAATGCCTAATGAAAACTGTGTGTAGTGTAACAGCCAAAGCACATCATTAATGTGCATGCTATTGCAGATTTCATTAAAGTGTTGGGATTGTTATATTACTGGGATGTTATATAAATAACTATTGAGATGCGAGATGTTGAATGAAAGCTTTCATAGGCTTAAAAATTGCTGCCTCTAGTTTTTAATGGAAATGTTAGGAAAATCAGACGCTATTTGAATTATTTCAAATTGTTGAAAAATAAGTAAATTTTAAAAAGACTGAATTGTGATTATTCCTTTTCCTGAAGTACTGATGGTTTTTCATCAGTTGTAAATCTTAATTTTATACAGTGCTTACTCTCTCTGTATATAGACAGGAAGCAAAGGATTTAGCTGTGCCTTGCCTTGAAAAGTCATGGAATTTCTTGGTTAAACACTATGAACTTAAAACGGTGAAACCTGAATGAGTGATCTAAGCAACTTTAATTTTTGGTATAATTTTCTTCAAAGCTACTAATACTGACCAGTTTTTATGGCATAATAGAAAGACATACATGGATCAGAAATTGGATTGTGTCTTTCCCATGGTTCCTGGTATTAATAGAAAAGAATAAAACAAATCAGAGCCATTTTCATGCACCACTGAAGAGAATGTGTGATAGGTTAGGTGAGCCTGGAATGGCAGCCAGGCTGTTGAATGGAAACAGGCCTTAAATTTATTAACTTGAGATAGAAATTGAAAAAAAAAAATCATTTAAGTACGTGCACAGAGTATATTTCTTATATTTGTTTCAAAATAAAATGTTTGGTTTCCTTTTAATTGTGTGTCAGATCAGAGCACCTGCTACTTCTGCTGTACTGCTGCAGTTTTCAAAGCAGGTCTGCAGAAGAAGCTGCTTCCCCGAGGGAGTTTTTCCTTCTGATTGCAGGTCAGTAGTAAGTGTGGAAGGTTTGCAGCCCTGACACTGTGGGCCATGGGAGACTGCTGGTGCATCTGAGGGGTAGGGGATGGGTGTTGTGATTGACAGCCTAAGGATACAGCAAATAGTTTCAGTATGGTGTGGCTAGTGAAGTTGAGAGGGCAAGTTTTGGAGAATTTCAGCTATGTCATGGGAAATGGCCACAGCCAGACTTCTGATTAGCGGTAGAGTGCAAATCCTCTGGGTCATTGCCAGGGTTCAGGAGGGCAAAACACTGCTGGGCTATCAAATTGTTGCCATACTTTGTTTAAAAAAGGAAAAGGAAAAAAAAAAAAGAAAACAAAAAAGCAGATTGCTTTTTTGGTGTCAAGGGTGCCATCATTTTAATGCTGCTGACATGGACTTCTGAAGCAGTGCATAGGGACAGAGAAGGGCTGGGACAAGTGCATTTAAATACTGGAAGATATTGAGGAAATCTGAAGAGTTAATAGCTACTCAGCTGCTTTTTCTTTGGATTAAAAGAATTCTCTCATAAATCAGCACTGATTTTTTTTTTTTTGTCTAATAAAATTTACCTACAGCAAGGGTAGTTTTCATGTATTAGTGATACCACAATGGTTTTAAAGTGACTTTCTGAATCCTAAAGTGAAAGAAATCGTATGGCATACTGAGGCAATAATGGTAAAATACTTTTCCCTATTTTTCTTTTAAAATATCAAAAGTATATTCTTCAAGGACACTAATTATGACTGTGGGATAAAAGCAAAGTAGGAAACTGAAACTACTCTCAGTACACTAAAAGGCATTGAATTTTTCTTGTGTGAGGCAAGCTGTTGTAAATACCTGCTATATTGGTCAGACCTGCTGTGGCTGTGATTTGTGAGTGCAGTCAAGTAGAAGTTTCCTGGTTCTGGGACATTCCAGTTTTCCAAGTCAAACGTCTTCATTCATTCACCTCAGTTAAGTAAACAGAGGCATTTTGTTTTGCAGTTCTGTGGTTGCTTCTCAAACCACAGTGCCACGGGTCTTGGAACAGCTATTTTGCAAAGGTGTAAGCAGAGTGAGGTTGTGCCACTCGTCCCCGAGACAGGTGGTGGCTGACACCAGGTTCTTGCCACTTTTACCCCTCACCCTATTTCTCTAATACTTCTGAATTACTCCAGGAACAGGCTGCAGATTGGATTGACTGTACCAGCTTGTTTCACCATAGGAACCCACTGTGTAAGGAGTTTGGCAGGCTCTTTCTGGATCACTTTCCTGAAAAACAATGAAATGCGTGGGTGCTTTCTGTTAAGCAGACCCAAAGAGGTGCCAGAGCTCCAGACTCGCTGGCATTCTCCCTTATCTGAAGTTTTAGTCTAAATGACTGTGTTCACGCTGCCCTTACCGTCAGTCTGGGTGCTCTGTGGTAATTGTTAGTGGCTGTGGTTACTGAGCATCAGGATGCCAGTCTGATTGTGGAACCTGCCCCTCTGCATGGATGCCAGAGGGAGGAATTGACGGGGGGGAAGTCCTTTTACCTGGGTGAACTCTTGTGTTATCCAGCCTTGTTTCCCCATCACATGCGTAGGCACTTCCAGCACACCAGCCCAGCAGGGGCAGTTGAAATGGTGAAGGCTGATTATGCCAGAACTGCAACTGGAAGAAATGCTGATCAAACTCTTTCCAAAGTGCCTGTGTCAGGCCTTACATAGTACTGTGATTTATTTTCTGATGACTGCTTTTCTTTTATTTATTTCTTGTTCCCTCCCCTCACAATACTAATGACATTTCCAGTTGATCTTTCTGATTTTTCATTTCCTTACATGTTTCAACTTTCAGTAAATACAATTCCACATTCTTTACTCGTGTGACAGTTACAGAAAACTTACCCTAAAAGTGAGTCCCTGCAATTTACACGCAGTAATTATACTTTGTTGTATTAATCTGATTGTTTGAATTAATCTATCCAGCCTATTTCTTTAGCAACTGCAGATCACTTATTGTTTAACGTTTCAAGAATAATATTGTAAATGAGCAGAGGTTTGCAGACTCTTATGCCAAACGCTGTCTAGATCTTGGAGTTCTTTCCCACATAGAGCAGTCCTTCCCCCGCTTTTCCGCACAGAACAATGAGAAGCAGCATTATCGTCCATGACTTGTGACACAGAGCTCAATAGCTGCTGTGGAAGCTCAGAATTTTGTTTGCCACAGCCCCCATTTTAAATGAAGGACTATTTGCTGACCAACTGAGAGCTTACATGAAGCAGGAAGCACTTGGCTGGAGGGCACGCTTTAAGTCTTTGCAGTGATAATACCGATGTATTTGTGTTGCATAAACCCCCCCAAACCTGTGAAAGTGTAATGTACAAAAAGTATTCAGAATGAATCTGTGTTGATTTTCATACACTATTTTTGCAAGATGAGGCTGAAGTACCATCAGTAGTCTACTAGGCTGTTGTTAGTGGGTGAGATTTATGTATTATCTCAAGAAAAACACAAATTTCCTAAATGAGAATCTTTTCACTAAGAAGTAGTTAAACTAGAAGAAGAAGTAATAGCCTGGAGCTGCAGTGAAATAAAGTTGTTCACCTGTAGTGACATCTGAGTCTCTGGTTTGGCAGGAGACTGGACTTGGGGCATGTCTCATTGCTAAAGGGTGAATGGAACTGATAAGCATAAAATGCAGATCTGGGCTGTATTGTCAGCAGTGTCCTCCTCCTGTGTAGAGTGCTATGCAGGATCTGAAAGGTATTTCGGAAGAAATCTTAATGGAGGGATTAAGAGGTCACCACAAGAACTTGTAGCCACATACTGGAGTCAGAGGATGAGGCAGTGCTATGCTGTGGTGATGAATATGTTCCAGCGTAACCAATAACAAGATATACTGGTGCTTCTGGCAAATTTTTGGGGGTGAAGGAAAGAACAGGTAGGAATCATGGGACTACCTTCAAAGGATGGAGAGGTAACAGAGCCACCTGGCAATATATCTCCGAGTTTTCTGCATTCTTAAAAGAAGATGAAAGCATAAAAATGCCCAGATGTGTAAAAGAGATTTGTAGTTTAAATGTATGAATACCATAATGATTGGCGTGCACAATGACTTTGAAGTATGTTTTTAATTACATTATTTTCATGTAGTACTGCGTGTGAAATATTTTGATCTCATATAGGAAGAAGAGTTAGGTCTATAACAACTGCGTGAACGGTGTAAGCGTGCTTTTCAGTATCTTTCCATGCCTGGAAAAACTGGCATGTTGTTCCCTGTCATCAACTCAGCCGTGAAAAGGAAATGTACAACTGTTGAAAGTTGTGCAAAGAATATGGTAAGAAATCTTCTGTCTTTGAAGATCTCCATACGTAAAGTACTCATGCGTGTTTTGAAGATGACTTGGTTCTTGGGGTCCCTGGAGGTGGTAAGGAGGAATGAGAAGATCTATGTAGCAGGCTTGTCTTTGGCAACAGTTTAACAGCACAAATCAAATCATAAAGCAAATGCGTAAATATGGGAACTTATTGTCCCTGTCAAAATTTAGCACAGTTATAAAACTGTCTAACTGCGTTTTGTGATCTGTGTGGTCTGTCTTCTGGCAATTAACATTCTGGAAGCGTAGAAGCTAATGTTCCAGAAATTTATCCGTAGAGAACTGTCTTAACTCCTGATGGGCAAGACTTGTGTTGTCAGAGATCGGATCATGCTGTTCTAATAGCAAAGCATACCTGGCTTTGCTATTGGCTGCTTTTTAAAAGTGAGGCTAAATTTGCAGACCAATGTGTCTCAAAGTACTGACATTACTGAAGTTCAGTTGCTGGACGGAGAGGTGTGCTTGATGTGAAAATACGTGGCTTGAAAGTAATGAAAAGTTTCAAGAGGGAGAATGGGGAGGAGTGACTGTAGCTCAGAGGGAGAGATAGGCTGTATGTTGCACCTTTAATGAAACTGCATGCTGGGCTCAGAACTGGACTGGAGAAAACAGAGTGTGCCACTTAAGAATAAGAAAAACTTGCTTCTGTTTAAATATTGCCTCTTACTTCACTGTGGCTACCTTGCTGGGATTGTAGTTGCACCGTGCAGTACCTGCCAGTCGGGCTGCTCAGCAGGCTTGCTGTCGGCGTCCCTCCGAGACTGCTCCTGCAAACCCTCCCGGTTCACGGCGTAGGCATTCCAAATGCTCACAATTTCTAATCACTTCTGGAAACATGTACAGCTTGTTGCAGTTCATGATCTACTTCCATATCAATCCTGATAAAGATAATTAATTTTCAAACAGAAAATTTAGTAACTAGAGTAAAAATTTGCAAAGAACTGAGTGCAATAATATTTAATCCCACTAAGTGATCCAGGTTTTATAGGAAAGGTTTGAAATACATTTTTAATAAGATCATTGACTAAGTTTTGGGAAATAGAGCAGCCTCTCTGTTAATTCTAGATTTGATTTTATCGATGTAGCTTAGTAACTCTTACGTTGGTTAGTCTTAACTCTTTTACGTTTTGAAAATCTCTTTACACTCGCATTTGGGCAGGAGTTGAGTGTCATACCTGTCTTTACGGAGTACATTTCTTGCAGTAGGAATGTGCATAATACAAGTTCAACAGAACATAGGCTTAACAATAACAACAAAAAATAGCATACTTGGTTTAATACCAGAAGTTCATTTTACAATCACGTTTTCCATGTTTACATATAGATACATTAGAGCGTAAACTTGCTTTCCCGTTCAAGTATGATATGCATGCAACCGCACCACGTGGACCATTGTATATTAAACTCATCTGGGTATTGTATACTGGTCCAGTGCTAACATTTGTGTACGCAGGTAACACGCATTGTTCCAAGTCTTAGCCTGTCTCTAATGTTTTCTCAGAGAGAAGCTGAGCTGAGTCAAGATCCTCATTTCAAGCTTTGGAAATCTTTTGGCTACCTGTCAATAAAATCCATAGGTTTGTCAATTCCTTGTTGCTTTAGGTTTTGGGTTTTTTCTTCTCAGTTGGCTTTTTGCTAGCAAAGATAGGCTTCTGAGCCAATGTCCTATGTCTCAGTAAATGTTCTGCGACATTAGAGTTAGCAAGCTCATAGTTTTCTTTGTCCCTTTCGATGTCTTCGGGTAATGAGAATGAGCCTTGTGATGCTATTCGTCAGTCCACATTGGGAAAATCCTGTGAAGCAGAACTGTTGCAGCAGATAAGAAAATAGTTGTCAGTAGATGTAAAATTAGAGATAAACTAACTGGCTGTATTGGTTAAGTGTGGGAAAAATCTTGGGAAATACATCAGGGGTTTGGCTAATGAATGACACTGGGCAGGAGAGGTTAATTTTGTGTAGAACTTTCCTTGCCTGGCTTTGGCTTGTAGGGCTGACCGCATGCAGATGGACAGGAGTCCCTGTGGAGCATTTCCATCTCAGTTATGTTTCACGTCTATTGTTGTAACATTTAGGGCCAAGATTTTAGTCTCCAGTGGTATGTGGTACTCCTTCAAGCTCCACAACTCAAGTATGGGGTGAGGTGGTGACTTTTCAGTGGAGACTGATCTTTGCAAAATCATAAACATAGATGTGAGTTTGAACAGACTGATTAAAGGATTAACCTCTATTGCTTTGGAAATTTAAAATAGCATTTTTTGAAAGCTGCAAAACTAACATGAAGAAATGCTTACATAGTTTTAGAAGTATTAGAATATTGGCTATTAACAGCTTCGAGCTAAGCTGTTTTTATAAATGTTCCCAAATATAAATGTGAAAATGGGAAAATAGTTAAATAGGAAAAGTGCTGTTTTGTCATGGAGCCTCTTCTTACTGTTAAGATGTAAGCTATAAGGGTTTCTGTCTTTCAGGAGGAAGAAATACGTACTTTCAATTGGGTGTGTAAGTGTTATCTCTGTATTTCCATTTTAAGTGTTTTTTATCCTAACTTTGACTTGGTTGTAATATTTGTTTGTTATTTTTTTCTAATGTTTAATTTGGATTCTGAGATAAAGCATACATTGACCCTACCATAGAAATGCTAAGTCAAAGGTGCAGTTACCATAATATCTCACTTCTGGATAGAGGAGTGTGCGACATTTATTTTGATTGCTTAATTTTTAAGTATCTGTGGCCAGATAAACTTACCATTTTACTTTGTATAATTTGATGTAAAATTATTTTCATGTGTCTATTCTCTATATTACCTGTAGAATTCACATATTAAACAGATTCTATGTACAGTGTGCTACTTGCTGGTTTTTTTCCTGCAAATGATTTTTTAAATTGTAATTTCATCCCATGGAAGAATACATTGGTAATCACTGCATTTTTAGATACAGACTGTGTGATATAAACCCCTCTTAGCTTGCTGCAAAAAGAGATTACGCAGAGAAATAGAGACGTAAATATAAACTTAAAAAGGAGATAAGATTAAATCTCTGACTGTCATTTTAGGAGGAGGACTGCTCATCAGCTTTACTTCAGAATGGATTTAACGCTATTAGTGAGCTTGTGATGCAGAAGGCTTCAGTCAGTCTTTAAATAGAAAAGTGTACAGCTGTTTGTTTGGTTTTTCTTGTCCTAAAAAGGCAGACAGACTTTAAAGCCTGGGTCTTCAGCTTCTCACTGGTTTGCAGAAGTATCAGAGGGACAGATAAGAATGAGTTTTGTCTATGCCACTAATCAGTGACCCACACTTCCGTTTGACCCACGCATAGGCTATATGCCCTTTTTAAATAGCTGACAGATTGTGTTTGCACTGAAATTTAAAATGGGAAGTATTTGGATAAAACTGTACAAGTTACAGTTACAAAATATTTCTGCAGGTGCCTGTAGACAATGAAATCTTTTCTCTGCCAGCCGAACAATGAGGAGAAATGAGCTTGTCCTGTAAAGTGTTGAACAAATGCTTACTGTTGTGTTGAAAAATTATTCCTGTTCAAAGCCAGCCAAGTGCAGAGATGGGTGTAAAATAGTGGCATCCAGGGGTAGTTCAGGTGGAAACAGTAGGTTAATGACCATTCCTGAGAGGTGAGTAGGGACGTGGAGCCACGTAATGTAAATATTCTGAATACTTGCTGTTGGAAACCTATGTATGTTTTCCTTTGGGCTTTTTAAAATCCAGTTAGCCAAAAAACCCAAACAAATTTTTTGTACTTATTTAGGCAGGAAGCCAGCTGTTAAATTTGTCTTATGTTAGCTATCTGAGAAATTAGAAGAATAAATATTCTATGTACTTTTCATTCTCTTGAAGTACAAAGTATGTTAAAAACTAATTTCCTTTAAGCGGTAAGTTAGCCTTACTCTTTTTCTATAGATCAACAATTTCTAATTGTGAAACTGCCTCGCTATAGGACGAATAATTTAGAGCTCAGAGCAAATCAATGATAATTGTAACCTTCGGACAAAACTGCCTGATTACACACGAAATAATTATGTTTAAAGATGCACAAACTCGTGCTGATTATGGAGAGCAGAAAAAAGTGAGTGTATTTTACCTTGACTGGTTTTAAAGGCTCTTAGATTGGTGCATCTTCCTTTCCTGTACAAAAGCTGCTACTTCTGTCACCTTTTGACTTCATAAAAATCTTTCCCAAATAAAGAGAGTAGAGGTATTTATTTGGAAGGTAAATGTGGTGCTCAAGCTGTTTATTTTTACGTGCTCCAGAATCTGCCTAAGGACAGGATGTGTTTGTGCCTCCTCTTTGCGTCTAGGAGGGGAACGGGCAGGGGAAAAAAATCCCAGAGCCTGACTTCAGCGTTTGAGAAGTTGTCACGATATTTGAACCTTAACAGATTTGCTAAAAAAGGAGTGGCTGATCCCATAAAGTGAAACTTGTTACTTTGGGCTGTCTAATCGCAGGTAGTAACTGCAGCTACTTGCTTGGTTTGTGTTGCACAGGGCAGCTGTGTAACCTACATGTGAAGCTGTAGTCAGAAATATGCTGCAATTTCTAAGCTACAGAATAGAGACACATCAGAAATCCTGTTTCAAATATAAGAAATAACAGAAAATAGTGACTAGATAAACTGCAGATGCAATAGATCTTAATTCTCAAAAGATTTATTACATGAAAGCAAAGTAATTGAGAACAGTCTATAAAATAATACCTGTTAAGCTAAATATAAACTTCTTGGTTTAGGTATGGGTAATTTCTACAAATAAACAGCTGTTTTGCTTGTCAGCAGGAGGTGCTGTCATTTAAACAGTTAAACCTTTTTTCTTTTTTTTTTTTTTTTGCCATGGAAGATTGCTCCTGCTGCTTGTTTGATACACTTGCAGTATATCATAGTAGTGAGGAAATTGCCAAGTTCTTATTCAATTAACAGGAACAACCCAGTGCCCACCAACTCGCTGTTGTCAGTTCTCCTCCGTGCCAGTCGGAAGAGTTGCTGGACATGACGTAACAGCGTTCAAGGTTTGAGAAGATTACCCATCCCCTAACAAACAGAATGAAGACGTGGAGAAGACGGAGTGGGTTGCACGGAGGGGAAATGGTGTTTTGCTTGTTTGTTTTCTGATAGCAGAGCTACGAATGTGTGTGGGGGTTTATCTAACTCCTTTAGGGTTGGGAGTTCTTTTGAATCTTCAAAACTCGTGTTATCTGGACGTACGTAGGCAAGCACAGTTTTATCAGTGAATTTTGCAGTATAAATCATATTTGGGAGACCAATATTCATTATATAATTTGTTGTAATAAGCAGCTAGTTCCTCTGGGCTTTTCTTTCTTCCTGATTCTGTTTTTGTTCTTTGTTCTCTTTGGTGAGAGAAATTCACTTTTCTACTTGCTGTCCTATCAGCTTCTAGCCAGAGTTTTAGCCGCTGGTGTGCTTAGCTGTGCCGACAAGTCCCATTAAGAAGATTGGGACCTTTCTCTGTAACCTCACACAAGCCGAAATGAAAACCAGCCACTTTAGTTGATTGTGTTCAATTTACGTTAGTTGTTGGGTTATGCGACACCTGAAACATTGATGTATAAAACCTCCTTGTCCTTGGATAAATCACTGGAGCACGAAGAACAACTTAGAGTGTGTAACTGCTTCAGAAAACTTTTTTACTATTGTCAGGCAATGGGTGTATTTGAATTTATTGATTTTGCTTTTTTTTTTTAATTTTTTGCTCGGTTAGTCTTGTGAATATTTCAAAAGCTATGTCTGATATTTGACAGATCTGAATTGTGAAGTCAGATATATGTTGTGAATAACACATAACTAATTTTTACACTTCTAAATATTTGTCAGTGTTTATGTGAAGCTACCTATCTTTGTTTCTACCAATACAATTATTATAGAATTCTATAAATTCAGAAATAAGATTAATTCTAAGATATTTCAAAAGATTTTGCAGAATCAGTTCAGCCGTAATGAAAAATCTTTTGTTTGTACAAGTTAGTGAAATTCAAAACCTGACACTAATTCACAGATGAACTCGCATATAGGTCAGAGCTGGAAGAAAGTCACCTTGAAAATTAGGTAATGAGAATCTGTGTCTGAATGAGAAACTAACTCTTGGATTTAGGAAATAGGTAGGACTGCCTATTATCTGAATTCAGCACTTGTTTGTAACTGAATTTGGAATTCCATTGAAGGCTAATTTTTGTTACTTTTTTGTTGTTTCACAAATAGAACCATCTGATAACACATCCTATTGTTTTATAGAATCTTTATTTAAACTTTTCTGTAAATGCAGAACTTGGTTCTAGTTTCTCCTCTTTGCAGACGAACCAAATCTCTGCTCTTTTTTCTTCTCCTCTCCCTCTCCCTCCCCCTCCCCCCCCCAAAAAAAACCAAACCCAAAAAACCAAAAACCAAAAGCCCCAGTGATCCCTTAATTAAAAGTTTTAGGTCTCTAAGGTGGAGACTGACCTTCTTCAGGTGATGAAATCTAGAAATACAGTATGGAGTTCAGGAAGTTTGGATATGCAGAAGGTGATGCTTTCCTACCCGGTTTGTGTAATGACGTTTTATTTTCTGTGTAGTGGAAGTTCTGGCTATCTGATGTGCGGAACAGGACTTGAATGTAAGAAATTTCTGTGCGTTGAACTATTGCTTGGCTGCTTGCTGAGTTAAGTGATATTCTCTATTCATATATGAATAGTTTCAATAACTGCCTTTTCTTTCCTCAGAGGACTGTGAATGTAATACTCTCATTTGGTATCTTTGAAATTTAAATTGTAATTGAATGAACAAAAATATAGAAGTACTTTGAGGTTTTTTTCACTTCACTGTAGGTTATGAGGGAAAGAGTGGAAGGGAGCAAAAGGTAAGGGAGAAAATGATACACGAATGAGTTATATTATGGTTCTTTCCCATCTTTTTTGAAATGAAAATTAGTAATTTGCAAAAGGTTGTTTCTAAGTAACCATTAGAAATAATGCAGTAGAAACAGGAGTGGCTAGTGACTTGACTTATCCAGTATTGTGTTTACAACAGTCGATTCAAATAAATTAAAACAATACAAAAGCCAACACATATCAAAACAAAAACCCTCACCAAACCCAAAAAGCCACAATGGAAAATAATCTCTGCATGACTATCTCTCACCCAAGCCCCATGCTACATATATCTTCCTAATTTTTTTTTTAATCTTGCCTATTATAGTTATGGATGCTGCAATTTATGAACACTTTTAAGAATCCGTGCATTAATTGGTCTTTAAATACACAATACACGTTTTTGAAAATTAACTGAGCAATGAGAGAGTACATACGGATTGCAAAGATTGAGCTTTCTTTATTCTCCTCCTTTTTCAAAGAATCATCAGTGAATTCCATGAAGATTCTGAATCTTGGACTTTTAAAATGAATGGAAATTCAGTGTTTGTGTCTACTTGTGAAATTTCTGTGTGTAGATTTTTTCCAACTGCAAATCCCCTTCAGCAACGTAGTTGAACTGAACTACCTGCAACTCCACAAACCTGTCCAAATAGAGTTGGCAGTTAACCGCTGACAGTTAGGAGATCTCACCGGGTCTCTCCTAGACTTTGTACGGTATAGTACATGATGGTTTGGTTTTCTTGCCTGGTATTACATACCTGGAAAAGATAAATACAAGTAATTGAAATGAACACAAGTGAGCGGTCTTGCCTCTGTATCATAGAGGATATATGGAAGAAGAATTTGTCTCCCATCCGGAGTTCAGTGTCTGCTCTTCATGACTCTGCTTATTTGTAATGATTGTCATAGGAACTGCTTCTGACATATCTTTGTCATCCAATTTTAATAATAAAAAACAGAGTAAGACACTATTTGAAACACATGATGGTACAAACTGTCTTTAAAGAAACAGCAGCAGACTTCTTTTAACTACTTGGGAAATTTAAGAATGAGGTATTGTTTTGTGTGGTTCTCTGAAGGAAAAATTATTATTCGTTTTTAGGCTTTTAAATGTTAATCTGTAATAACGGCTACTGAAGAAAAGTGGTCCTGCAAGGGTTTTCTAACAGCTCTTGTGATTGTCTTGGCATCCCCATGACTTGCTTGTAGCCACGATCTCTTTGATTTTCTTTGCTGATGCATTGTTAGGATGTCACCTCAGACGAGCCGTGATTGTATCTGTCTGAATTATTGGAGATTAAATGGTTGCATGGGCAATCACAGTTTGCGGACAGTTAGTAAAGCTGACATACTCTTGTTAGTGGAAAAAGAGCTATATTTAAAAAAACCTGAAAACCCACAAACAATGGGTCTTTATATTATAATAATAATGTTAGTATTATAATTACAGTTAGGCTAATCAGGATTTACTTATAATAAGTTTTTAAGGGAAATGCTGAAATTAAGAAGTAAGAAGGAATCCCAGTGACACTGTATGTGAAGGCACTGTAAAGGCTGTACGTAGTATCGATATGTAGTTTCATAATGTGCAAGAAACATGTCATTTCACTCAGTGTTGTAAAGTCAGCGGTATAATGCATTTCACTCACTGGAGCAGGACAAATCAAATAACTATCTGACAAGTTCTGCTTCTTGGTAGCTCTGCAGAGATGAAATAAAGTCTGAATTCAAGGACATGTAAGAATAATACTTTAAAAATACCTGAAGATGAGAATTAATCATACTAAAAAGTTAAAATGTTTAATTTTTTAAAGGAATATTTGCTGTGTATAGTTCAGTAAGTTAATGTTTTCCATATTCTATGTTCAAAAAAAAGAAAAAGAAAAAACAGAATGTGTGTTCTTAAGCAGTTTCTTGACAAGGGCAAGTCCCATTTCTGTCATTAACGAAGGATAATGTCTGGAGTGGCAAAGGTCCAGAAAAAGCAATCCACTATAAAGGCATATTTACTTCAGTCAGAGAATTTGAGCTGTGGTTAAAATATCAATATTAGCTTAAGAAAGTATTTGGCAGGGAGAGAGTCCAAAACACAACTGGTTACCTTACTTTGCATGTATGTGTTTAGGCGCCTTTCGCAAAGTCCCTTTTAAGCATATGGATATATATCTTAATCTCTTCAGGCTGCAAGTATGATGTGCAGCTCTAAAGGAGAGGTTTCTTAACAATGATTTTTGCAAAGCCCTGGTGTTCAGTGTCTGCATGATACACAGTTAGAATGAAGCGTTTTGTACTGCTGCTGGGATTGCTTCTTAGGAGAAGCTCGGTGAGCAAGGAGGAAGCTGACTTCCACGCGTTTAACAGTACGGGGTTTACCAGTTCCTTCCTGTAATGTACAATCGTCTGAGCAAGCTCCATCAGTAGCAGTACGCCATCTCACATTCCGACCGCTGGTGGCTCTCTGTAACACTCCTCTTCAATGATTATGGGTTTCCTGTAAATTCAAGGCTACGACATCTGTGCGCGAACTGTTTTCTGGAAGAATTCCTTCCCTTTTATTAATATGCTTGTGTAACCAGTTTCAAGCTATCAACACTCCTTCACATTGCTCCCCCATGTAGATACTTAAAAATAAAAAATGAACTCAGCCTTGAAGTAGGCAGCTTAAGAACCTTTGTGGGTTATTCAAAATGTATGAATATATATCTGGGACCCAAGTATCGGTCAGATGGGAAGCCTCATTTCAGATGACTCCCTCAGGAATATCAGTCTGGAAGGGAACAGTACTCTTCTTGATTCAGCTAAGTCATGTTCACTGTCAGCGTTGCTCACTTTCTCTAGAGATATTTTCAATTATTTTTAACATTTTAGCCAACTTTCACCTTCTTAGTTACTCAGCTACAAGAGTGTTTATGGATCTTCCCTTACAGTAAAGTTGAAGTAATTCCTTTGTATTCTGCAATCAAAACATCTTCTGTCTTGTATAGAGAAACTGACTGTTCTGACACATCCTTTGATATTTTCTAATTAGAATATAATGAAATACAGAAATTTTCTCTTGGAAATAGTTTGTATAGTCTGATACAGGCAATGTAATTGGAAATGTGCTTTAATGACACAGGATGCACAAGTGTCACGTGTCCCTTCTCACATTGTAATTCTCAAGAGTTGATTCTGTGGTGAAAAGTCAAGAAAGGTTAATCTTTTCTTAAATGAGATTAAGACTAGGCAGTAACATGATTCAGATTCCAAATATAATTAGTGACAAATGCATAAAATGCAGGATTACTTGCTTTGACTGTGATGAAGAATAAGATTATTTTTTTTAAAGTAGGATCAATGCAAATTTTGGAATATATTCTGATGCAGAAATGCTTTGAGTAAAGTTAAAAACAGTTAAATGCGAGCTTGGTCACATTTTAGAATAGTTAAGCAAGCTTTCACTTTTGTAGGGGTGCATCTTGAAGCTTGGGTTGTGGGTTTTCTCTTCTCTGAATCCTTACCCCTGAAGATGAGGGGTTTTTTCTTGAGTAAGGATTTCAGATATTGATGAATTTCAAGACCACTGGCACTTAGTGCATCTCCTGTGAACATAAAGATGCTTATAAAAGTACTTCCTATTAATTACAAGTACCGAGAGAAATACTTCGGATTTAAATGTTGAAAAAATTCTGTTCTTGAGTGGCTTAGAGGGAAGGAAGTTTTAATAATGCAAGAAGAGGGGTATTTGGAACAATATCAAGACCAGCAGATTTCCCTTATTTTTTTCTACCTCCATATGGAGGAATACCCAAATCTCTTTTCAGTGTAGAAGGTTTTGGGTAACCCAATTCCATTATTAATTTATTAAGGTCAGCATATTATTTGCCTTTTTTCCACGTAGTGTTACCTGTCTTTAGGTGATCCTAATAACTGGATGCATATTATCACAGTGTTATCTTGACTTGATTATTTTGCGATAAATGGCTTTGGAATTTTCTAGATTCATCCTTCCCAAAGTATTTTGAAGGATTTTTGTATTCATAATAAACATCCTCATCTCAGAAACTGATAATAAAGGTCTGTTATAAGTAGGAATTAAAAATGTCAATTTGTTTGAACAGCTTGTGTTGTTTTAGTACAAATTGTTTGGTGAGTACACAGGCTCCAGTTCCATCTGAATGGCACTAAATTATGCTGAACTAATTATATTCTTGCTTTTTGTAACCTGACATTTAATTACAGAAATTAAATTGTGTGTGCACACCTCACCCCATGAGTGCATGACATGTAGCTCTCCTTTAGCTATTTTTCACCTACTTTATCTTCTCATCAACATCTCCTTTGCAATAAAAATATATTTCCATGACAGCTTTTATCTGAGATGTTGCCTTCAAATTGCAAATTATAAGCAATATAAACAATTGACATAGATGCCAGGGGGTTTTTTATTATTTTTAAGAGTGTATCAGTCTTAATTGATAGAATTGAATTTTTATCAATAAATTATGATTTGACCTTTTTTGTTCTCCATGGAAACCATCCTTTTATTAACGCTACTGTTCTCCAGCAGCTATTCTGATGTATCTGAATCTGTAAGCAGATATTAAACAAAAAATAATCCCACACAAACACTCCCTTCTCCCCCTAAAGAACACCATTTGTATTTTCTGTTCTAAATTATATATTCAGGTTTGAAAATTTGGATGAAGCATTAGATTAAATGGCAAATACATCAGCTGAACCCTTTATCTAAACCACAGAGTGGTATGATAGAATGGCGCAGTCAGGTAGCAAAGGATTGCTGCGACTGTAAAACTTTGTCACTTTGGCGTCCAAACCCGTGAGATGCAATACGTTATAGTGCATAAAGGGCTATCACCGAATGCTCACAATAAAAGCTGGAAGGCGTGATTCTTTACAACTTGATACTGGTAGCTCTAGAACGGCGTGTTGGATCTTGCCCTTGCGTTGAGTTCACACGTGACTTGTGGCTACCTGCCTGATCTGCGCCTGCAAGGGGCGGTTGGAGGATGAGCGCTCTAGGGCATCCCTGCGGTAGAGTTAAGCCAGGGCACAACTGTATAAAATGCATGTGCAAAACATTGTTTTACTTATGGTTTCTTCCGAAGGGTAAAACAGAAGGTACTTCTGAGAAAAATTTTTCATTTTCCCAGACAACTGCTGTGTTCAAGCGTCTTTGTGTTTGCAGTGTGTGTGGGGCTGGCTCGTGGCTTAGTGCCCGTGCAGAGAGAGCGGAGTGGTGTTCCTGGGACTGCACAGGACGCAGGCAGGGCCCCTGCTGAAAGGCACTTTTACGTACTTCTAAAAGTGGGTGGGAATTATTTCTCAGTACCTTTTCCTAAAGACTCGAAAGTATTTTTAAAGCCCAAAAGTCTCACAGCATAGAAAAAAAAAAATAGTCAACTTACAAAGTTTAAGATATAACACTGTTAAGTGTGTTAAAATCTAAGCAGATCATCAGAAGACAAGTTTAAACATTTAAAACATTACATGTTCCGTCCAGTTTTAAACTGTGGTGATCTCTGGGCTGAAAAACCTCTCAGAAGATTAAAACTCTTGTTATTATTATTAATATTATTATTTTTATTATTATGTTGCATTTCCTTTGCATTAATAAACTTAAGATTAAACATTCTTGCTAGAACAAAGCTGCAAAGCATGTCTGAAGATCCCTGTGGCACATGTTGATGTCCTCTGTTTATACCTGGAGTAATTTTACAATCTGATCATAATCTTGTCCTATAAGCTTTTCCTGGCCTCACTGATTAGCTATCTTGCCTTTGTTTTTCTGGGTGGTGTTGCATGCTTTTGAGGCTGTCACAGACTGTCCTGTCATCTTTAAACTGCTCTTGCGTGTAATCATGCAAAAAAGATGATTTGTTGTTGCGTGATTGTCAAGCTAGTTAGAGGATAAATTTAGTATTTTTTGTTGGAAACTGATGCTGAAAAAGCTACTGATGTTCTCTTGCTTTGTGCTAGAGTTGAAGTTGTGGGTGACATAGTTGATGAGAGGACGTGTATTGGCATTTCCTTAGGTGTGCATGGTACGTACAACTTGCTTTTCCAGCGTAACTCTCCCGTAATGGGTACGTATAAGCTAACGTATGAAGTCCGACCTTCCAGTGCCATGTAAACTAGATAAAACAAGGGTCTGATTTTCATTGAGTCTGTTACTCTGCCATTGAAAGTATGTTTTTCTCCTTTCTTGTGATCATTTTGGATCAGTGTCAAATGAAGTCTAAACTTGATGTTCATGAGAAAATAGCCCTGCTCCAGGTTTCTGCTGTTTGAGGCTGCAGGGAGATGAACAGATTATTTTTTTTCCAAGTGGTAATTACTTCAGAGTGAAAAACATGAATGAGGACTGAGCTGTTGATCTGACCAACCAGCCTGTTAGTTTATAAATGAAGAAGTAATAAAATTGTCACAGAATCATGAGCTTTATTTGGTTGTCAGTCAACATATGAACACACCATCAGTTAGAAGATGCTGCCCCAAAGTAGAGCTGTAGGTGTTGTAGCTGCTGCTGTAGGGCACTAGCAGTTGGTTGCAAAGAAGTGAAAGCAGTACCTGCTATTTGGATAAAAGCCGAAGCATTTTTGTCTCTGTTAAGTGTTCTTTTATTTCAGAAAAATGCTTTTAACACAAGAGTTCTTCTATTCAAAATGATTCTAATTATGGTCATTCTGAGGGAAAACACCAGAGTACTTTTTTTTTAAATGTTGCTGTAGAATTAACAGCTTTTCCTTTCTGTCTGTGGACTTGAAGTAAAGAAGAAGAAAATGAAGTATTCTGTGATCTAACATATTACATTGCCAATTAAAAAAAATAATTTCTGTATCGTGCTACTGAGTACTTTGGCCAAACATAATTTTAAAAGACGGTACCATATTATATCAAAATGCTACTCTTTGGAGTGTGTAAAATAGTATTTTTCAAGCCTTTTATTTTTGTACGTTCAAGATCTTTTACGTTTTGAAGGACTATTGCACTCTCAAAAGCAAGAAGCCTGGAAAGTGCTAGTGTCAAAAGTCTGCTGTCGTGAGTCTTTAGCAAATTGGAGAATAACCTGAAATGCAGAGTGACAGCAAAAGCAGAGCCCAGTAATTATGGGCATGGTGAGTTTAATTTGTAACACGCATTGATTGCAACACCTCCGCTTGATGCAGTGATCTTTTCACTCAGCTGCTGTCTTCCATGTTTACCAGTGTCTTGACACAGGTGTAAAAGAGCATGAGCCTTTTTGTACTTTGCTGATTGGACCGAAGCTCATTTGACAACAACTTACTGTGCAACACAAAACATCAAGAGGTCCTTGAGGTACGGGCATGTGAGTGAAATGTCAAAAGGCAACGATGTTTGAATAGATGCGTTTGCCTTATGTATTGAACGTGTTGAGAAAGGCAGCTGTAGCAAGAGAAACAGTTTGCTAAGGGGAAGAACCTTGAATGCAGTTAACTATCCAGCAGAACGCTTTGATGAATGCAGAAGGCTGGCTGGAGAGTGATACGCTTGCATAGCTCTGTAGGTGTATCTAGTTCAATCGTGGAAAAAGCTGAAGAGGGAAGATGGTGATGTATGTTCCTGAAGAGCTGGATTGTAAATCGAACTATAACTTCGGATAAGGTACGCACGTGGCTATTGATGAGTTCGTCAAGGCAGTAAGGTGTTTACAGGCATAAAACCTGACTTCATAGCTCCATTTCTTTTAGATGTTACAAGGTCCTATTTCCTGTGGCCGCTGAAAGGCCACAGGACAGAAAAGTGCAAAGACCAAGGAAAAAAGTGTAAATTTAGGTGACGTTTTGCAGACAGGTATGAATTTGAGCTGCCCGTGGTCTAAGCATGGCATGTTGATTGTCCTGAGCATTGCACTGACTGTACTACTTGTGTAAATAGTGACAATTGCTTAGTAGCTGTAGTGGCATCTACAAATATCACACACGTGTCTTTATAATGTTCTTTACTAGTAGTACACACTAGCCGATTAATCTCTTTTATAGCAACAAATTAACATGTTTAAGCTGAAGTTTAGTGTCTTTTGTGATCATATTGTTAAGACGACCTTAGTGATACTGTCTTCAGTTGATTTTCTTATACCTGACTTTCAGTATGCCTGTTGTTAGCCATCCAAGTATGGTCTATCTTTTTAAATCAAAGAAACTCATAAATAATGAGAGAAATACTGACTAGCAGAGAAATAGCATAAGTTTAACAAACTTTATTAAAAAAATAAACAAAACCTACAACGTGTGACAATCAATAGTATGCTATAACTGTAACCAATTCAGCATCTGTGTTGTCCTTTTCCTGTTGTGTGGTCTACCTTTTAATAAGAGACTTTCCCTTTTTTTAGTGGCTCCAATTAGAAGGTTTTCTTGTGCTAAAGATTGGTTAGGGTGAATTTAGATGACTAGAGCTCTTTGGTTCAAGTTACAAAACATACAAGGCTGTTCAGTAATTACATTTCCTGGAGCTGCTGCCTGCAGTTGATGAAGAGGTTGGTGTAGAGTGGGAAGGACTCTTGAAAACCAATATCTTAAAAATGTGGCAATTCAGTGCCTTATATTGAGAGGGGACTAGCAGAGAATTAAGTCTATTTTAGAGATACGATGGTTGTACTTTATTGTTTAAGGGAAAAAGTATCCACACAGTCATAAAATCTGACTCTCTACCTGGAAGGACCATAACCTTCCTATGTCAAATGTCAATTAATATTATGAACACGAATGAAAGATGCTAAAAACTTTTCATAAAGATGCTGTTGGTACTCAAAAGAGATAAAGAGGTTATGGCAGAGTGCTGAGTTTGTTGGCATAGCGCAGGGTGGTTTCTGTGTTTAATATAATGTAGGATGTTCCTTTTGTGCACAGAATACTCCAGTTCTGAAGTTAGTATTGAAGGAAGGTTCTGCCAGAAAGCCTTATTTTAAACATTTCCAGCAATGTGAGAAGCAGCTAAAATTTTTAAATGTATAGTGTTCTATTTCGTTCATGACAAGTTGTTCAAGGAATTTCATAAAATTTATGATAGTATTATAGCTACTGCTTTGGCAGTGATGCTTCCTTAATTTAAAACTAAAATCAGGTTATTTAGATATGTTCAAGTTGAAAGAAATCTTAGTGTAATTCCAACAGTAGTTAAAAATCCCAAGTATAGTTGGTTTGGCTAAAAGAAAAAAATGTTCTTTGTCTTTCAGCAGAAGGGTTTTAAGGAAGTATTTATATGCGTTATTATAACATCAAGAATCTGTAGGCTAAGCATTTTAGCAATAGAACCTGCCTTGGTGCTTCAATTTGAAAGTGTGTGATATGATGCAGTAGTAGGCATGAATACCAACTCGTACTCTGAATGGCAGGTGAGAGCAGGGCAGAGGCAGGGATTAAAGGAACAAAGTTCTTTATACTGAAGTCTAGAGAGAAAAGTTGGCCAGAAAAGATGAAGGATGCCTGGGTAAACATGAAGTGGTGACAGAAATTAAAAAGTGTGCGTGAGCAAAGAAAAGTTACAAAACCCATGGTTAAAGACGTCCAGCTAGAGCTGAGTATCTGCTTCCTTTTTTTAATTAGCTTGGAGATTTGCAGTGTAATATGTCATCCATCTTTTTTTTTTCTTTTTGTTAGGAGATAATTGTTATGAACCAAATAATGTTTAATTTTGTTATTTGAGTTTGTAAATTACATGTGAATGTACCTCAAGTTGGTTTAGAAAATAAATAGACTGGAGGGCTCTCTTGCTTTTCTTGCCATCACTTCAAAAAGTCTACTACTTTTTCTTTAGATCACTGAGACCGGCAACTAATTCAATTTGGTATCATTCAAATATCCAATTACCGAAGTATTTTTATTAATTGCATCATATCTTTTTGTTCTCATTAAACATTTGTATGGTTCCTTAAGTTTCAGAAATTTAAGAATACTACATTGAACGGGAAAACAAGTTTAAATGACGTTATAAAGAAATATTAGCTACAAAACCAAGCAGTGATACTTTGTGCTCGAGTAGTTTTTACTTTGGGTGATCAAACTTATGCTATTTAAATGTCAAGGTTTTAGCCTGCAAATGTTTGAAGTATTTGATAACTGAAGGGAGCAGTATCAAAATATGGGAACAGGATTCAGAAGACATCTTTGTGTGAAGACAGCAGCTTGTAAAGAACAGAATACACGTTTCAGGCTGACTTGTAAAAGCTCAGATGATGCTAAGAGACGTGAAATGTAATAGAATAAATCTAATCTTCTGTGAGAATGACCATCTCCCAAGAGACACCTTCCAGCATCTGAATGCTTTGTAGTTTTATGGTGCCTGAGACCCTGAGGTACTATTTCACCATCTTTATTTCAATTTATGTGTATGCCATGCTGTTACAATTCACGTGGATCCCACTTAACTGAACCCTACGCTACTGCAGCTAAATGTTTTGTTGCTCATGAGAAGCTGCGTGCCACAGGCAGAGACCAGTGCGACACCAGTTTGCCAGGTCTTAGACCTGCGCAAAAAGTGCTACGTTGTCCTTGGACTGGTTATGTCTTCAGTTACAGAAAGAGCTAGAACGAATAGTCCAATTCTTATTTTACAGGCAGGAAAAATTATTCAGAAACAACGCCCACTCTCTTTACGGCAGTAAGTTTACTCTGATGGTCTGAGGGGAAAAAACCAGTCACACCTGTGATCTTAAAGCAGTGAGCTACACCCTCTGTCATCCTGTCATTAGTTGTGGCTAATCTGTGAAAAATTAAGGAGAAATAAGAAAAAAATTGGATCTAATTGGGGTTCAAGAGCAGGAAAAGATATTGCTTCTCTTCCAGATGACCAACTGAAGCCTTAGAGCGTGAGATTTGGTTTTAGCCATTGCGTGAATGTAGGTGGGCACAATTGTTGCCAATTGTAATGTTGAACATTGCAATGTAGGGGGATGGATATCGGGCTTCCCCATGGGGCTACTGTATGTTAAATACTTGTCTCTGGGTGCTACAAACAGGTTTGTGTTCCTGTGTAAAGTTCTGTAGCAGTCCTTTAGGATACAAGGAGATTATTTTCATGTTTCTGTTTGTGGTCAAATGGAAGAATTAACACTGAGTCCTTAGGTGATTATGTGGTCAGAGAAATCAATGACATAAGGAAATCCTCTTTGGTGTAATCTGTTTATATGAACACCTCTCTAAGAGCCTTTTTTCTTGAAAAAGCAGGTGTTTATGTCAAAATAGCTACTTTAGATAGCAGTCCCACTGCAAACGTTAAGGAAAATAATTAAAAAAAAAAAAATAAATCCAGTTTTTGTGTTAAGTTCTTTTATGCTTGTGAGAGGCTCTTCCTGCTAGAAATATTGGTGCGCTGATACACTCTAAGGAACCCTGCTATAGGGTGTATCTTAAATGATGAACATTAAAGTCCATTATAGCATCAAAGGTCACAAAGGCTTTCACATGTGGTCTCTGTTTACTCTGGATGGTCCTTTGAGGCTTTTGAGTGTAAAGTGGTGGAAGAAAACATACAGGTTGTAGGACGACAAATAGCATGCCGCAGGAAAATTCCTTTCATAAATGTGCTCTGCCTTTGATTTTAACTGTGACATTTTGGGGGAATATTTTATCCTTTGAAGCAGTATGCCTCATTCTCTCTCTCTTTTTTTTTTTTTTTTTTAATGTGTTATATACCATCGTCATATAGTATTCTAGATTCTGGTTTTACTTTCATTACATGGCAACATGCTTTCTCCATTTATCTTGTTAAGCACTGTTCCAGACTGTGAGGAAAGGTTGCTCATGCAAAAAGTATGCTGAAGTACAAATCTGGACATATTCAGAAAGCTGCTGGATTCATTTTGCTCAAGCTTTCAATTGATTTTAAGGTATGAAAACCTGGGCTTTTATCCAACTGGCCAGACCTATTACACCATCTGCTTTTGCAGATATTACACCTTTCTTTGGATCTGCTAGTGATATATTTAAGGTATTCACAGACGCTGTGGTGATAGGCACCGTTTCAGGTGTCATCAGTGATGAAGCAGTGGGAAAGCTGATTTCAGGCAAATTAGATCTGGTGAGGTGAGATGTCGCTGACATTTTTCATAAAGCCGATCCCCAAGGAAAAGGATGGTTTAGTCCTTGATATTTCAAGTTCTTTTCTAAATGGAGTTTTCTTCTGCCACAAAATTTTACAATGTATCTTCCCCTGTATAAGGTGGTTAGCCACCATGCTTTTCCTCTGCGATTGACAATAGTCTGTTTTGTGTGGATCTGGGTAAAATGTGATCCTCCAGAATTGAAATTCCTGTCTTGGAGATGCATTTTATCTGTGCGCATTTATTCTTTTTCAGCTAAACCACTATGAACTGTTTAATAGTTAATAACTTCTAAAAAGAAGTTCCTTTAGTACTATGCATGTGAAATTATCATATTTTAGCAACTACAGAGACTTAAAAAATTACTTTTAAAATAGGAAGACATTAAAACCTTTTGAGGGAGCGATTGATTAATTAGGAACATCCACTGGTTTTTGCATGTGCCGATTTCTTTGAATTTCAGTCTATTCTCTCAACTTTGGGAAAAACAGGTCTGTGAAATGAGTTTCAGAAACTGATTCCAGGCCTGATTTCTTCAAGCAAGGGATTGGTATGGGAGGAATGCAGTTATCCTGCATTCTGTGGCCAGGAAGCCTCAGGAGGATTATACAGTCAGAGGATGCTTTTTTTTTTTAAATGTTTGCGCACTTCTCTTTTGGCTTTATGATTAGTATTGGGAAAAGTTACTTACTTGCAGATATTAATTTATTCTGCTTTGGCACAGTGGCAGTGTTAGCTGATGCCTGATGTTTGCGGCTCGCTATGTTAGTGGCGTGTTTGTGTAAATTCTCATAGCCTTAAATTTCTCTACGATTGACCTCGTTCATCCGAAGCTGTGATGAGGAACAAAATCTCACTAAACAATCAAAATTTAAGGGGGATCTCTAGGAAATCTAGTTTATTTGCAAAACTGGACAGTGAACGTTACCCAGGTTTTGCTATTGCATTTTGCAAAGATTATTTATCAAAGAAAGGAAGATGGATTTTGTGTGTGAGATTTGAGTCTGAAGAAAAGAAGCTCCCCAAAATACTATACTGAACGCTAAGGCAGTCTTGTTTTAATTTCAGTGGTTGCAATAATAACTACGTAAAGAGCATAAAATAGGCAGTCTGAGTTGAGCAGGAAAATTGTGGGGTAAGACCTCTGTTTCTGTAATCAAAGCATGTAATAGAACTCGATTGTACACAAGTTTATACTTATGACAGCCTTCATTTTACGTTCTATTTAGGAGGATCTCTGTATCTGAAAATGAGTAACAGGCTAGCCCAAAATAAAACAAACTTCAGATGTGATGCTGTTTTGTAATGCATTCCACAACCAGCCTAATCAGAAGCTATAAATCTATAGGAAAATAGGACATGCCACTAATTAGTTAGTAGAAAATTCTACCAATCAGCTGTCGGCGCAGACCTGCGCCAGCAAATCCCCCACTTGTTGAAGGCATCTTTCAACTTCAATGTGTAAAAGACAGATCGTTTGTAAGAAGAAAATTTATGTAAATGGTATGAAATTTGTTTCTAACTTGAGTAAACTGACGTATCACTAACTGAAATCAAATGTTTGTAAAAGTGTCTCTGGGATAAATCTTATCCAGTCTGATTTCTATTAATTGATTTGTTTTGCAATTTAATGGCTGTCAAATTTGGCCCTGAATGTCAAAATCATGTTTAGCCAATGTCATTGCCAAGGCAATCAAACAAGCAGTGTTCTTGGTAAATAAAATTTGGCAGAAGGTTCACTAGTGCATGTTGTGGCTTAAACCAGCTCCAGTCTGTGCATTTCACACATCTCTGAGTTCTTCAATGCACATTACCTTTGATAAAATAAGCATATTTTAGTTCTTGATTACCAAGTTTTATGGAAATTGAAATGTCACCTAGAGTTCAGCTCGGCAGCATGTAGGATGGAGTCCCAAATACCTGCTCTAGTTGTATGCTTGAAAGCATATGTAGGCTTTGTAGATGCCGGATATAAATCTAATATTGAAGCAGCTACAAAGTAAACATTCCTTTTATTTCACAACTGTTATTTAATTTGAATCTTGCTATTCTGTGGTATTGCAGTATCTGTCCAGCTGTTAATTAGGACTTTTGACATGCACTGCTGCAGGCATGATCCCTGAAGAAAATATTTTAAAGTCTTTTCACTTTCTAAACACAATTTATGTCTTTCCAGTTTAGATATTTGCATATAAACTGCTATTCTGATGTACATTCTTGCTGCGTTGCTTCATAAGTCGTTCCGGCTGTTTCATGAGAATTAGTATGTGCAATCTACGTAAGAAAACATGCACATGATGAAAAAAATCTGTTGAACGAATGATTTTTTTGGGAAAGAGTGAATGTTAGGAGAAGTAGAAAGTTCTATGAGATGTTGTAAGTTGATTTTAAAGTATAATTCTCCTATTTTTTCTTTTTTTTTTTTTTAAAGGTCAGGTATGAGCATCTCAAATACTAATCTTTTAGCTCTGTGCTGGAGGATTCTTGTGTTTGGGAGAAGCGTGGACATTGCAACTATACTTATGTAGTATTTTTGTGAGATGACGGCACCATGCAGCATAGCAGAGAGAGTTTCTGTGACACAGATTGATGTCTGAGTTTTATCTTTACTTGCTGATGCTGAGTATCAGATGTATCCCAACGGAATATGCGTAGGGCACTTCAGTCCTCCAAGAATTCAGCTTTGTCATAAAAAGGACAATTCTTAAGACACAATGGATCCTGAAACTTGTAAATCAAGTAATCTGGTCATTAGAAATCCAACTTTATGAATACATGGAGACAGTGCTCAAAATGCATTGAATTCTCTTAAGCTTGCCATTCAGGCTTTTAAAGGTCATGAAAGTTGGCTTTTCATGTAATTTCAAGAGTATGGATTAAAACACACACACCCCCACCCACCCCCCTCCCCGAAACCTATCAAAAAAGCCAACCCAAACCTCAAATCCATGCTAGTGGACTGGCTAGTTCCTCACTCTCCAGTGAACATAGATGTCATTGCAAAAGCAGAGAGAACAGCTTGATTATTTAGTGAGTAATGTGAGTATAGTATTTTACTTGCATAAAATCATTTTGCCTGAACACGACGAAAGATCTGCAGGTAGACACAAGATGCTTTCTCCTCTCGTGACTTAGCCACGTGACTTGTGGACTAGGCGATTGGGTAGTTCTGGATTGCTTTTGTTATTTTTAGAAGTTCTGTTTAAAAGATGTAAAATACCATATAGTAGGCATTAACATAGAATGTAGTTTGTGTCAGTACGTGTTGTTCAGTGTATGCTAGTAGGCACGTGAAGAAAACTCGTGGGTTGAGTTGAAGACAGTTTAATAGGTAAAGCAAAAGCCATACGCGCAGGCAAAGCAAACCCAGGAATTCATTCCCCACTTCTCACCACAGGCAGGTGTTCAGCCGTTTCCAGGACAGCAGGGCTCCATCAGGAGTAACGGCAACTTGGGAAGGCAAATGACATCACTCCGAATGTCCCCCCCTTCCTCCTTCTTCCCCCAGCTTTATATGCTGACCATGACGTGGTCATGGTATGGGATGGTATCCCATGGTATGGGATATCCCTTTGGTCATTGGGATCAGCTGTCCTGGCTGTGTCCCCTCCCAACTCCTTGTGCACCCTCAGCTACTCACTGGTGGGGTGCGGTGAGGAGCAGAAAAGCCTTTGGCTCTGTGCAAGCACTGTTCAGCAGGAACAAAACATCCCTCTGTTATCAAGCCTGTTTCCAGCACAAATCCAAAGCATAGCTCTGTACTTGCTACTGTGACAAACAGCAGCTCTATCCCAGCCAAAACCAGGCATGCCATCTAAAATGCCCTAGTGGGGTAACACGGGGGGGGAGATGCCCCTGGAGAGCAGCCTCGCTTGCTTGTGCCGAGTACTGCTCGGTTCAGTGTCAGCTTAAGGAAACAGCTTGTGCAGGGTATGCTAAAAAAAAAAAAAGGCATCTCTGTGCTTGTTTTCCTACAAGTGAGGATTCTTTGGGTGTTTTGTTCTTCTGCTTTTGACAAAATGATTCTTGGATTTGTGTAATCATTATGCAACCAAGGCTTTTGTAAATGGATTTTGTTTATTATAAGGAAGGAGACAGATGTTTCTTGTAAGAACTTTTTTCAGTGCTATATAACATAAAACCAAATGGTTTTTTTTTTTTTTACTTGATGCTGTAATCCATGAACAGTCATTCTGTTTATAACTTTATGTGCTCCGGTTACTTCACCGGTAACCGGCTACTTCACTTGAACTCTTCATCGGGAAAATAGACACTTGGTACTGGGAGCAGTGCTCAGGAGTTAGCATAGTGCTGTTAGGAACATCATCTATAGTAAATCCTGGAAAACATCCTGAAGGGTTTTGAACTGCCCCCTTGGCTATGCTGTTGGATATTAATTACTCCCTGTACACTCCCGCCCTTGGTTGTTTTATCCTAGAAAATGTAGGAATGGTGAATCTTGAGTTGTAAAGATGAAAGAGGATAAATTATGCAGCTGGTTTTAGGAAGAAAAAAAAAATTCCTAAGTAGCTTTTGCTGTATTTGACATCGTTGTCTCTGAGAACGATGAGGATATTTGCAATGCACCCCTAAAGTGCTGTTACAGACTTCCTGTCCCCTTCCCACCCAGCCTGTTCTTCCACCATTGTGCCTGTTGCGCGACCAGTGAGTAGAGCTGCTAAATGTGTACTCAGAGCTCTTAGAGCTGCTTTGGACAGGACAAAGATGTTCCGAATCTAGTGAAATAACCTCTCCACTTATTTTAGCACTGATATTTTGGGATGGATGAAGTTCCCCTAACTGCTTAATTGGGAGGATTTGACTGTAAAATTGCCGTATTGCTCTTTAAAAGACTGGGTTGCCAGTTGTCATGTCAGTGGCTTACTCAGAGCTTTGCATCTCTCTACATCTGGGAGACATTCGTTTGTTTTTAGTCTCCTTTCCAGGTGGTTGGGCAAGGAACCAAACTCCCAGTCATCAGAAACCGCACACACAAAAAGGCTGCAAACATTGATAGTTTGTGCCTTGATTGCTCAGTCACCAAGCAAGGGTGGTTGGAGGCGAAGACTATTTCTGGCATTACAAGGGTATAATTTGGAGGAATAAACTCTTGCTGTATGTTCTAGCCATTTTTTTAAATGCAATTTGATATTTCCCTTAAATATGACATGAGATCTTAAGCTCTGGCAGGAGATGAATACTATATTCTTCTAAACAACATCAGATACATATGCATCCCCGGATGTGGTCACACTCGGATTTCCTCCCAAAAATTTCTTCTTAGCAAGCAAATGTACAGAGTAGGAAGTGAAAAATGTCTTCCAGTGAAAGATTCCTGACATCTTTCTTGCTACCAGTGCAAAAAAGGAATGATCTTCAATCACTGCATTTCATGCTTGTACTGTAGCGAACATTTAAAGCAGAGATACTTAAAGGAACTTCTAGGGCATAGAGAAGAAAAAAGATCCCATATGTTACTCTTAAAAAAAAAAAAACCAAAAACACTCAAAACAACAGTCTTAGGAACATAACATTGCAAGGTGTGCAGTGTTGTATTTGGGACTGTGAATATAAAAATAAATAAAATGAATACTTAGAAATGAAGTAAAAATGTGAATGATTGCACAGCTTATTCTATTTTTAGATTCTGTAACTGCTCTGAATATGATTAATGTATTGAAAGTATCTTGCAGAATGTGCTGATAGTGTGCTTCATATTGGTGGTTGTTTCTAGCATTAGTTTTTCTACATATTTTGTTTCTCTTCTGGTTTTATCACCTTTGTTAATTATTCTGTGCAGTAGCAAATCAGCAAAAAACTCAAAGCAAAGACAAAATTGTCACTCTATGTCGAACTGTATAAATTAACCCGTGATAGTTACCTGTTGAACTTTATTAGACATATTCTAGTTGGAATAAGAAGCGTATTTGATGTAGCTGATAGTTTTGTTTGAATATTTTAGGAGAGTGAAGAGTAATTCTTGACTAATTTAGATACTTAAAAGTGAGCTTGGTCAAGATTGTCAGGATACGAAAGTTTAATACATTTGATTTGGGCTGTAGTGCCATCAGCTTTAGAGAGACAATGCAACAGCGAGGCAGAACTGTTCTGTGTAACACCTCAGACTGGTGATATTGCAATGCTTTTAACATGAAATACCTTCAAATGCATTGCTGCTTCTTATTCTGAAGATGCTGAGCCTGAGTTATAGTTCTAAGAAAGCTATTATGGACGAAAAGAGTGCCACTCATAAGGTGAAAGTTCTGTCCTGCTCCTATTTCAACTTTCCTTCCGAATAACTATTACTGGTTGTTGTCTGGAAGAAATACTGGTTGGTCAGTCTGCTGCTACAGAGCAATTTTAACGCAGCGGGTTGGTAACAGCCTACCAGCTTTTGTAACAGTCCAGGAGCTACTAAAGGGTAGAGTCTATAAGCTTACCTGCAGCCTCTCTTCAGCAGCCCGTGTCAAGCTGCTCTAAATTCTTCTTGACAGATTGCTAGGATATGTGTTCATTTTCCATGTATGCTATTTTGCTTCACTTGACTCTAGAGCCAAAGTTATCCAGCTAGCATTCAGCACTCCTTTTTTGCCTCCTGAAGTGTAATAAAAAGGAAATTTATCATTCGGCTGAGTATTCAGTTATGGAATTTCCTATACTCAGTTACTCATTTTTAATAAAAATTTTAAAAAAGATTTGAACCCAAATCCTCTTGGAGTGAAGGAACAGTTTCTTGGCTCTTAGGTTCTGAAGTCAAGTTGAAGGGCCAAACTTCTGAAATAAATCAAATCAGGGAATTTTCTTTTAATTTATAGACATGTATGGACCTTTACTGAAGTAAATTAAAGGGCAAGTCTGATCTGAACTGCCAGTCTTTAAGACGACTGCTTATCTTCACATTTTTATTGAGAAAACAGAGATCAGACTTTGAATTGTTAATTTGCCAACATCTGTTTTCAAGCAGTTTAATATAAGTGTCTGTGAGGAATATTATAAACAACAAAATCATATATGTTAAGCAATAGAGTGCATTGTATTCAACAGTGATTGCTGCTCAGCGTCCGTCCTGACTTTGTTTCATGACCAGGGATCCTGTTCCCGTTTGAAGGAGTGAGAGCGCTCCAATCTACTACAATAGCAAAGATGTTGACGGCAGTGTTGGATGACATGTAGACTTTTAAGATATACAGGATTAGTCTGGAACTTTTTGAAGGTCAGGACCAACATTCTGAGCTTCATTTCCAATTCTCTATGGAGGGAATTATCAACTGTAGGACACTGTAATTTTTTTTCCTCTTTTAAAACAACCCAGTGGTAGGACCAGTGAGGATTTAATATTGCTTTGTTCTAACCTTAGATTGCACTTAATATGCTAAGAGCAAGCAAAGATGACAAAAATATTTTCTACGTGGACTACTGGAGAGTTTATTGTGTGGGTCTATTTTGTAGAACGATGCAACACATTATGTGGAGACAAACAGTGTGATTCTATTTAACTGAAATGAAAAAAACCCCATCTTCTGAAGGACATATTGGCCATGGTAGTCCAGAGAGCTTTCCCTGAAGGAACAGAAGAGGAATGATTGAGAATATCACATCTCTTCCAGACATGTGCTAGCACAAATTTCTGAGATGTGTTTCATAGCAGCTGGAGTTGGTTTTGTTTTTTTCGCAGAATATTTCTCTGCTCTTTCCATCTCCTTTCTGCTTTTCTTAATGTTCTCTTCATTTCCACTTTGCAGAATGCAAGTACAGTGAAAGTTAGAATTTAGTTTTGAAAACTGCTATGTTCAATGGAGTATAAAATTAGGAAAAAGAAATGTGTTTTTTCCCTGTGTCCCATAATGTTTTTGCAGGACAGGAGGAAAAATAATATTGTTATATGGGCGGATGGGAAGACAATCAGAATATGTTGAAATCCAGCAGCTGAGAATTGCTGCCGTTGGCAGGGACCCCTGGAGATGTACTCCAACCTGCTTGCACAAAGCAGGACCAACTGGAGCAGGTTACGTCTGGCTACGTCCAGTCAGGCTTTGAGCCTCTCCAAGGATGGAGCCTCCATAGCCTCCCCGGGCAACCTAGTCCCTGTTTAACCACTCTCCCGTGGGGGGAAAAAAAGGAGAGGTGTGTGGAGGACTTCAGGGTGGCTGCTTCTGCGCATTACATGAAAAAGTTGTCTTCTAGAACCAGAAATGGCATAGTTATGAAAAAAGGAGGGGAAAAAAAAAGTTCCAAGAGGCAGCTTTTCTTTATTTATAAAACACCTACTGCAGCTGTTTATTATCGCAGACAGCAGCTAGCTTAATTTAATTGTTGGTCTATGCAGGAAAGCATGAAGTTTTTTGTAGACCAAACCTTTTAGCAACTTTATTATGAAATACAGTGTAGTAACAATTCCATCCCTTCTATGTGAACTAAGTACAATTGGAAATATAAACAGATATTTGTATTTATCCGTGGAGATGAAATCTGGGTGCAAGACACTTTCAGTCCAACATTAATTGATTTAATAAATGCTTGAAGCTTAATGAACGCATAGTTCCTTACGACTTAAGTTTTTTTAAAAAAAATTAAAATTGTGTGAAAGATGAATAAATTAAAATTAGTTTAGCAGTATTTAAATATTTTTAAAGTGAATAAGCATATTAATATCTTGAATTACTTCTTTTATCTGTTACTTTTCTTTTGGAAATGAAAATTATTACAAAAAGCTCTTATCTGTTATCTATTTTCCCCCCATAGTGTGTCTAGTGCGAGAGCAAAACTCTTATGTACAGAACAGTAATTCAACAAATTGGATGCTAAAGGCTGCAAAATGAATGATGGGAATTCAAAGCATCATGTATAATAGCTGAATTAAGCACAATGCAGTGTTATATAGTAAGACTAGTGTTATTTTTGGAAGAGGATCTTAGAGAAGCAGGATATGTGACAAGTTATGAAAGTCTGTCATTTCATAATTCAAAGTAGACTCTGGAATATCATAAAAACACCGAAGTGTCAGTTCTATCCTGTTCTGAAGACTGTGTACATGGGCTCTTGGAAGAAAACTTTTTCCCTCATCTTTATTTTACTGTTTGCACCTGTCAGAACTAAATGGTTTCAGCAAAAAATACGTGGAATGTCTTTCATTGGTGTAACTGAGGACTCCCTTCCAAAATAAATCTGAACTCATGTCTCCTGCAGAAAAGGTGCTAATATGTATGCAGCTGGCTCATCCTTGGGTCGCACAGTTGGCTGCTGAGTCTTCCGGCTGAAGAAGAAAGCAAAATACAGCAGCCGCTCTACCCTGTCCAGATTGCCTCTTCGATTTCAAAGGAAATACTGTTAGAAGTGAGGTGGGTAGGAGTATGGTCTTCTCCCTGAAAAAAAAAGAGTTAAAAAGGGTACCAAACTGCTAAGTGGGGTGCAGCAGTCTTCCCCTCCATTTTTTGGTGGGCGGGATAGTGAGAGAGGAACAACACTTCTAGAAATTTCATTCATATTTCAGGTGTATTTATATATTTTTATTTTCACAGCTGTGGACTCTAGGAAGATTTATTTGCTACAAAATTGGGGAATAGTAGTAAAAAATTAACAGTTCTTTGGCAATGTACTCTTTAGTAATGAACCAGGAATGACAGAGACTGGGATGGTGCCTGGGGATTGTGAGGCTCTCTGGTTTCTGTGGGATTCCGAAGGAAGGATTATGAATTTCCTGCTGTCAGAAGCCTGTAGTTTTATGTTGGAACGAAACCAAGGCCCCCCAAATCTACTGTTTTTTAAACAAAATAGCAAGATGGCGGTAAGAAGTGGACTCTAGAATCTTTTTTAAAGCTGGTTATTTGATGTGTGTTTGTAGTGTGCAGGTAGCTGTTTCCGTGCACGAGCTTTACATCCTGTTAGTTGCTTTATAACACTGACGTTTTCCTGTTGTATCAATATGTTTGTACGTTTATTCAATTACTAATCGAGATGATGGATTGCTCTTGAGAATTTTTGCTGTTTAAAATTTGTTTCTTTTAAAAAAATGGTCTGTAATGCAGATGTCACAATTTCTTAAGCTACTTGAAAGTATACCAGAATTGTGTTTTAGCTTGGCAAGATTTAAATTGTAGGACTGCCACAGAAGTTTTTGATAGCCGGATTAAATAAAGTGACGCTGTAAAATACTTCTCTCCTTCCAAAAGAGCAATGAAAAGTTGGCCATACATTGAATGACAGTTCTTTTGCAAAGCAGTTAACCTTTATAGTGTGTTGCTTAAAAATATGTAAATGTACTCAGAAATTGCCAACTGTAAATTTAGTGGCGATTAAGTGAAATCATAAGTTATACTTCATAATACCTTTCAACCTCTTTTTCTGCTTTCCCTGGGCAGTAGCAGAGTTTATTTCTGAGGTGCTAAGTTTAGTTTATAAATTGGAAATCTGTAAGGAAAGAATGCTATCTGCACTGACTCACCCTGGCGTCTGGTCTTTATTCCAGGCCTTATTGATGACAAAGCATGCTATGAATTTAGAAAATCTACAACCCCGGAAAGGTGGCAAATTGCTTTCTGGTTTACCTCCAGTGTTCGTATGCGTGTCAAGCTTGCCTCTTGACCTTTTCTGCACCAAGTTTCTCTTGCACGGCAGAGCGGTGGCGCAGGTGTGCTCTCTCAGGCAGGAACGCAGCCTTTCTGGGATGCGATTGTGTAAAACACTCCTGCTTTCCTCCCTTTGCATTCATAAGTATGAATTATCTCTCTCTTAATTTTTTTTTTTCCCTTAGCCCCCAGAGCTTATGTAGTTGATAACTTTAAAACACCATCTACAGACTGGAAAAAAAAATTGTCTGGTTTTTGATTTTTATATGTTCTTATTTAATGTAAACTCTGTTGGCTAATCAGAAATGACACTTGTTAAAATGTGAATGAATGTATACTAGCTTCATTTCAACTTGTGCATTAACAGTGCAGTTTAACAGGTAGTGAAGTAGGACTTAAACTATCTGAGTCTGGTGCGTATTTCCTCTGCATTGTTAGCTATGACTCCCAAACGTTATGGCCTAAGGGCTGCTTCAATGGCTGTTGAATAATTACAGCTTCTGCACCTCATGCTCATCTCTGGTTGTCAAACCTAGGAGATGGTGTGCACCTGCAGGTTCTGAAAAAGTTAGGTGCATCAGTGGACTGATTTATAATTGATTAAAAACAATTAAAACATGAAACAAAATATTTGAATCATCTTAAATCTCAAAATGGGAATCCACCGGAATGAGAAATTAGAAGTAAAACCATGTGTGAAAGCCTGTTGCATCAGACGTAACACTTTGCTCCCTTTTCCGTGGGAACCAATCCATTCACTTCTGTGGATGTACATCGATGCGCCCTTGTCGCAGCAGGCAGTAGCTTCAGGCACATCTTGAGGTTATTTTAGATGACTGCAGAAACTGTTGTGTGTGTGTGTAAATGACAGTAATAATTGAGTGTCCAGGGGGAAGAAAGCCAGGGACTGCTAAACGTTGATGCCACGTATGTTTTAAACTGTGGCGATTTGTGGTCTTTAGTAAATGCATGAGTGAAGCCCTGTGATCCTTAGCACCGTGGTGCAGCTGAGACCACGTGTAACTTGACTGCATACCATATTTGTGCTGTGTTGCGGTCCTTATGTTTATGACTTCATTCAGTGGGAGTCAGTATTGGTCAAAGTGTTTTGATTATCTAGTTAATTTTTTTTTTGGTACAACTACGTCCAACTAAATTGGCCTCAGTTGTTTTCTGCGTTTCTTTCCATTAGCAAACTAATAGACATCATGCTCACTCTGAGGATTCATGCAGCTGCCTGTCCTCACACGGAATCCCAAAATGTGATGGTAGTTTGGGGGAGTCAGAGGCTTTCTGGATCTGTCACTTGATACATAGGCAAGTACACTGAGAGTCTGCTAAGAAAGCTTCCTTCCCCACCCTAAAGTTTTGTTTTTCCTATTTGTGTAAGGAATTGAGTTAGCTCCCAGAATTGGTGACTTGAGTCTTAGACTCCAAGTAGGTCTGTGAAAAAAATCAGGTTTTTATTGTGTAGCGTGATGCGCATAAGTGCTCTACATATGGGATTTGGTTGTGCCAGTCAGTGTATCAGTGCCCCTAAGAACTATGTAATTAATTTTTTTTCCATCCTTCATGTCTTTTGACTAGGGTAACTAGATAGCAATTGCTTCACTGTCAGTAGCGAGATCCAGTACTAAGTGAACCTCTCCTATAAATGCCTGGGTCAGTACGTTATTGCCACAGTCCTCTACTGCCTTTTGCAGAAGCCAGGTAATGATTGTCGGAGAGGGAAACATCTCTGCAGAGAAGCTGCTAACAGCCTTGGTGCCCTTATGCAGTTTTAGGATGAGTAAACTCACAGCAATAATTCTGTCAATCGTGATGTGAAAATTTGTTTTTATCGCTCCATAAATATGGGCTTGGTTTGAAGTCATTATCTTTGCTCTGGGTAATTGACTACAGATCTATCAAAATCCTAAAAATAGCAGCTGATAAGATATGGGACATGCTATTCATTTCTTATCAATCTGAGCTGATGCCATCAAAGTAATAATTACTTTTCTCTGGGCTGATTCTATGGAATTTGAATCTGGAGATTTTTCTTCTTTCACCCTCATCCATTTTCATACAGGAAATATATTCTCAAACATTTTAGTAAACTTAAACTTTTTGCTACTACTTTTTAGATTAATTTCTCTATAGATCTGAAAACATTTCTCAGCTGTAACACAGTTGAATTGTATGACTTCACACAAACTTTGTAAAAACTTTGAGCTGTACTTGGGGTTTTTCCAAACATTTAGTATATTTTTATTCTCTAAAACATGTTTGTGGTATTGGAGTATTGTTGTCTATCACAAAATAATCGGTACAATATTTCGCTAGTCCAATACAAGTATTTTAAGCTCATAATTTCTCCTACATAAAATTATGCTGTTACTTTGTCAAGTAATTTCTGAACTGAACATCTACTGCTGGGAAGAGAGGAAACCAGTGTTGCTGCTTTGCAAAACCTTCCAGGGCAAATGAGGCAGAAGCTTAAGAACCTGGCAATTAGTATGGGAGCTCTTAGGGTGGTCAGATTATCGATACATAAAATATCCTTTTCCCTCGGTGTGTTTGTTACATAATCAGCTGGCATTCTCATTTTTATAGAAATCTTATGGATTTAAGATGAGGAGTATGGTGTCTGGGTTGGAGGGGTTCCTAGGTATCCGTGGAATACCTACGGAATGTGGGCCTGCCCAAGGAGGTGGCTCCATCAGACAGGCTTTGTGTTCTCCAGTAGCCTGGGATACTTCAAGGCAATCTTGACAGTGTTTTGTCTTCCCCGCTGTGCACGGATTGAGTGCGTATAGATGGGTAATTAAACTTTGAACCAATAAACAGATTTGAGAGGCTGGTGCTTTGAAGAGCAGGAGATCACAAGAACAATTTCCTGTTAGTTGCTTTGCTTCAGATACAGCTTCACGTGGAGGCTCGACTGTGTTAACTCAGACTAAGCCTGCTCCTGGCATCCAGCAGCAAGTTGATTGCTGTGTGATGAGCAAATACAACACACAAGCACACGTTTTTATCCTTTTGTAACTAGGGTCAGATTCATTAAGGATTTTTCCTGAATCGAGTGAGGTGATTTGTACTGCGATGCAATATGTTCCTGTTTCCAGTGATCTTTTTATAATCTTTGCTAAAACATAAAACAATTAAATTTGCCTATATTACATCATTAGGATTAACGTCTCTAAATTTATAGGTAGAAGAACCAATACCCTTTCACTGTTTTATCTTGGGACAAAATTGGACGCAAATCAGACTAAAAATATGAGAATGCAGTCTTTTTGATACTAATATAACTACTTTAATCATACAAATGAAGCTTTATATACGAACATGTTGTCTGACAATTACTTAGCAGGTAACATCATGATCTCTGGGAAGGTAGATGGTCTACCATCCCAAACTCGTTACCTCAAATATTTCTCTGTTACCTTGACGGTATTAGAGTACTTGCACAGAAGTGATCCTCTGTAGAGACAGTAAAGTTCACTTTCAAATACACAAATACACCATGTGTATATTTATACGTACACACACACACTTTATAACAACACTTAAAATATCAGTCCCGAAGGACACTCTGCTCAGTGCAAATGCACTATAAAGTATTTTTGGATCCAAGGGGAGAATTTTTGTTTACTGTTAAGAACTTTGAGGTTATACCAAAGTTTTGTATTATTCAATGTCAGGAAGATCGTTCTCCAAATAAATAGATCAGTCAGAAATTTTTTTACTTCCCTTAGAAATATGTTGCAGGAATAAATGTCTGTATAGATTAACACAGGCTTCCTGTTGACTTTGTAAAGGAATTTGAGGGTACACAGTAAACTTTCATTAAGAATTTATAGTTTCCTGGCTCACGTTTACTGTGTATAGATAAGAATAATCTCTTTGTTTTAACACAGCTCTATTGGCTTCTATTCTTTTCTCTTCTACCTTCCATTGGTAGTTTTTCTAATGAATCAAAAAGAAACGATATCCCTGGGGAGAACTCGAGAGCAGAAGGTAAAGTTCAGAACCAGAAAATTGTTTTCTTGTATGGAACAACACCTGGCTGACCCTTTGTTGTTTGAATGTGGCCTGAAATTCTTTGTGGTTTGAGTGTAAAACCTATGCCTGCCATTGCCCCCTGGCAATTAGCAAGTCAGCACGGAGCTTGAGAATTCTTGTTTGAGAAACCAGCAAGTGGGTGGTGGTGGTGGCTGCAAATGTCCTTGGTGTTATCCATCTGGTAAGCAAGCAGACAGGCAGCATCAAGCCAGTGAGAGTGACAACAGGCTCAAGACCGTACCACATGAAATGCCTCGTGTTCAGACAGTGACTACAGTACTGCACCTTTGGTGTGCTTCGTTTAAAGCTGAATCAACTGAAAACATCTATTTTTGTACTGCATGGTTGAGATAATTGTCTAGTGTCTGGGATAGAATGAGAGAATTTCATAGCCCAGCTGAGTGTTGTTTTCTTTTTTTTCCTTCCTTTTTAACTTCAAGGCAAGATGTGACCTCCTAATGCCTGAAGACTTTTTAACCTCTGAGCACTTTTTCAGCTAAAAAGCAATTTACTGGCAAACAGTAATTAACCTGAAGAGAAGTGCATCCTGAGGTTTGATTGTGTCTCAGTATATGGGTCAAATTATGAATCTACAGAGATATCATCCGTGACATTTGAAAATATCAGTAGGAAAAAATCTGTAGGCTTAATTTAAAATCAATATGCTGCAAAATCTAAGTAAAAAACCTCATTTAATAGAGCAGTGGCATCTTGGATGCTTAAACTTTTTGGAGGTTTTTTTTTAATACAATGTTGTTATTTTGAGGTAGTGCTGGGCACTCAGATGACGGTTTGCAATTCTTGAGATTTTTGTTTGTTTGGTCAGTATGTGTTTTCTGTTATTTGTAATTTTTCATAGAGCTTGTTAGTGTAATATAACTTTCTTCTTTTGTATGTATGGGTGGAGGACAAAGATGCTGTTACTTACCAAGGATCAGAAACCTCCCAAAAATGAATCACTAAACATCTAAAAATTAAGATTTTTCAAAGCCTGTTATTAAGTCCTCAGAGGAACTAACATACTATCATCTACCTGGCTTTGGGTTTAAGAAGATTGTCTTAGAAGGAAAAAAATTTGTGAATCGGAATGTAGTGATTTAGAGAAGCATCTTCTTAGCTTTTAAAATATCAGCTGTTTAGCAGCTTGAAATCAGGCACAGGATTTGTGACACCCAGAACTGGCACCTCTTTCTGCCGATGTGTCTGATGTATCTTGTCTCTTCTTGGGGTCTGTTCTTTAAAGTACTTTGAAATCAGCTCTGGTGCACAAGCAGGGTGTCTGGAGATAGTAATGAAACAACAGATCTTTTAAAGGAGCGATCACCTTTTTAACAGAGAGAACAAGAAGAAAATGGTGGTGGGAGGCAAGAAAGAAAGAAATCTAAATTTCACTCAGTGGTTTTTACTACCTGAGAAACCTCTCCCAAGCTATTTATAAAATATTCGGTTTGCATTACACAGCCGAAGGAATTCACAAGACATTAAAGCTGTGACTAAACCCAGCTAGTTAGGGTTTTTCCCTTTGGTGCTCAGGAGAAATGGGGGTTGAGGGAATTAACAATGAAACATTGCGAGTTTTCTGCAGGAACTAACATAACTAAGAATTGATATTTTAAATGAGGTGGAAGGGAATTAGACCCAAACCCAAACTACAGTGCCATTACTCGAGTAAAATGTATGGAATGCATTACTCTGGGAGAACTCCTTCCTTCGTGCCCCCCACCCCATCCTAAAGTCCTGGCTAAGCTGCAGCTCTGCAAAGGTGAATTCAGAAAAGCTGGGAAAGATGGTAGGAAAAAGCCAGAGCTGGAAACTCTGAAGAAAGGCCTTTGAAAGGGGATCATATTAGTTCTCAAGGCCACACAGCATTAGGAATTTCCATAACAGTAAAAGAATTTATAACGTGCAGCATATACGTAGCTAGCTCTTGCAGCCTGTAAAACTCTGCGTGTTTTTCCAGCAGCGAGGCTGGTACACGCTCCTGCAGGTATCCCTGTTTGCCTTCACACGCTGCCCGGGATGCGGCACTACCTGGAGCGCTGTACCCTGGTTGGTACACAAATTTGAAAACTTTCTGTTGGGAGCTGTAATAGATTAGCAAGGGATGGTATGAAATTCTGACTAAATTATTTGCATGTGCACATACATCGTCAGGCTTCACCATAATATAAGTTTCCTTCTGAAGCTGAGCATAGCAATGCTATCCAAGTTCACTGTTAAACGCAGATTTTTTCTTTTGGGTTTTTTTTTTGATACTTTTTGATGACTGAGGAATGCATTTAGTAGAAAAAAAAAAATAATATTTTTTTAACCATTATTGAAACATCTAAGTAATTGTAGTAGACATGATAATAAATTATGCTTTTCTGCAGTGGTGTTTCCAAGAATGAATTAAAGGCAGAAAATATTAGTGTCCTTCAGTTTATAGAACTGAAGAAATCGTCGTCCTGATATTTGCCCCTCTACTCTTGATGATAACGGTAATGCCAGCTGCTCAGGAGATCTGCATGGTTGGTCCAAAATGTTGTAAAGGTGTCCCTAAGTTTCACTGATGTAACCAGTAATATACCCTGGAATCTTATTTCCAGAGCTCCATTTAACTTTGAGACCAAGGCATTTTCCTCCTGTCACTACTTACTCCCGGGTGAGTGAATCCTTTTCTTCACTAGTTCTGTCGGAGAGCTCCTGCCTTTCCACAAATGTCATGTAACTTGTTCTTGTCCTTTAGAAAAGTTTCCTCCTCTATCAGCTCCAATAGTAGATTTTTCACCTTACTCTTTGCATTAGACAGGGTTGTTAGGATTTAGATGGTCCTTTCAGGATTCTTTTAATCTCTATTTGTTCTCCAGATTTGTGCCGCCTCCTACAGAAGGCTCAGCACTTTCTCTAGAAGGTTCCAGCTGAACCAGAATACGGCAGCCAAGACAAGACGCACAAGAGAACACATTTTCTGCAGGCCAGGCCCAATTCTCCCCTCTCCACTTAAACAAAACCACCACAGGTAGATAAACAAAAGGGCCTAGCCCCTTGTCACACGCTTCCTGTCTGAGGATGGCAGAAGAAATGATCCTTCATGAGCGCATGTTGGAGGTGGTAACATACTGCAGAATTATCCATCCATGGTTTTGCTTTGGTGGAAATAAGAGAAATTACGGTCACAGATAAGTAACTGCTCACCTTTTGATGAAGTAGACCAAAGCATTGTCCTTTTAAACACACTATATAATATGGATAGGTCCAAAAGAAAAGCACTAATTATTCAACTCAACAGAATACAAAGGTCAGAATATTTTTGAGTTCATACCGTTCAGTTGCTTAAAAGCTTTGTAGTGAGCTGTAACTCTGGTTTCAGCACAGAGCAGTTATTCAGGTTTAGTAACATGAAAAGAGTTTTATGAGGTTGAGTATAAGGAAGTGTTTCCAAATTATGCTAGGAAGGCATAGATAATTACTTTTGAGACTGTTTTAAAAAAAAAAAATTCATTTGGAATACCAGATTGATAGACAGATATAACTTTTTTTTTTCCTAAGTAACACCCATCTGAAATGAAAGTGCAGTCAGTTTCAGTGATTAAATCTCTGAAACTGCTTCAAGGCTCTGGAATGACTTTGTATTAGGAAAAATAACAGTCATGCATGGGTAAGTTCCTGCCTTGCTCACAAAGCTTGTTTTGGATTGCTCATATTGATAGCTTCATTAGCTTTACTGTTGATAGTAATTTGACTACAGCACATGCCAATTTGATGTGGAAACTCAAGACTGTAGAGGATATAGACTGCTGAAAGCACTGAGTGAGTTTACAGGATTGAGGTGCTGGTTGTTCAGAATGTGGGAAAACTTTGCGATGTTTAAAAGCTTTTCATAAATTGGAAGACACCAGTGTGGTGGTGAATATATGATCACATGAGTTTTAGTTCAGAAATGATGTTAATATTTTTTAAATGTAATTTTTAAATCTGCAGTCATTGAGGATTTTCTAATACAGAACATCTTGTAAATATTTTTTCCCCCCGTCATTTTCAAGAGAGGATGTTTCATTGTCCACAGGAAACTTGACTTCAGATATATAACTTCTTCTGTAGTAAAATTAATTAAGAACACAATAATTTTGAGTGGAACACAATAATTTCAATGGAACTAGAAGCTAAGAGTGAGTGATGTCCTGTCACATTTCCTTTTGGTGCATAGGAGTCCTAAGAAGTTCTAGGACACGTAAAAATGGTATATATAATTCCATCTCCAGCTTTTGGAATTTAATTATGTAAGAGGAATTAAAAGCATTGCCTTGGAACAGTCAGACTGCCTGATTTGAATCAAAGTAGTCCTATATGCAGTTAAAAGTATGCTGGAAAGAACAAGGGAGATAAATCTCAGTTAAGAAAAAGTCTGATACCTGATCCTGCCTTTAAATGTGCTTAAGTGATGTATCATCTTGAGCATGGTCTTGCTTCTGATAGTTTTTTGTCCTGTGGTTTATTTTTCAATTGCTAAAGTTATTCCATATGCTAGAAGTGTCATACAGACAAAGCAGTGCCTCCAATTGACTTAAATTCAGATTATTGATTTAAGGGGTCAGTAGCAGCATAAAAATACGTTACATTTTTAATGTGTGAACTGACATATTAAGTCTTTGAGTGTCATTATTTTAGTGATGGGCAAATATTTAACATGGTTTGAATTAAAAATCCATTAGTTTTTAAGCTAAGGTACTTAGTGTTTGTGAATATTGGTTTTAAAAAAAAAATCAGAAGGGAGTATCAATTGTCAGATTTTGTTATGGGGGTTTGAACCCTAAGAACCAGTGTGTTCCCCAAAAACTCATCTTTTCAAATCAGGTTTTTGGATTTATGTTCAAGAGAAAGTAAAACATGACTTAGAGGATGATTGATCAGAAACTAGGCCATGACTGTAGTACAGGCATCACTGGTGGCGAAGTCTTTTGTGGAAAAAGGTTTTCACCATCACATCTATTGCTTTTCTTATCGCGTACGTTTAGCTGAAGATTATTTTCTTTCACTTGCCTTTGCTCTAGGATTTTTTGCCCAGTTTGTATGTTGTCAGATGTAGGGCCATTAGCATTGCTACCCACTGTAATGTTAAGGCCTTTGGGGTATAAAAAATAAAGTACCAAATCACTAGGGTATTTATTTAGAAAAAAAATCTAATATCGATCATTGTTATGACCTGAGAATCTATAGTGTAGGCATATATTTTGTATGAGTGGTCTGTGAATTGAAAGCTACTATATACAGGTTGTCCTCCTGAGGATTTATTGATATTAGGTGAGTTGTAAGCATTGAAGTAAAGGCCTTTGTGTGAGGAATCAACTAGCATGGCCATCGCAAAGTACAGCTTGTACTCTAAGTATCTCCAGTTGTATGCAAAAGGTTTTTGAAAACCTACTTTAACGTAAGTGGTGGAAGTATTTTAACCACTACTGAGAACTTGGTCTTTCAATTGTATCTCCTGCCTCCCTGCCCCCAAAAGCTTCAGTTAGAATAAAACAAATGTCTTGAGCTTTAAAATATAAAACCAGAAAGCTATGAGTATAATGGTTGAAGACCCTCCCCCACCACACACACTTTTAATTAAGTCACTGTGTTGTTTCCAGATGAGAGAAAAGATGACTCATTTGGTGACTTAGAATGAACTCTATTTTCTATTCAAAAAGTAAAAACTAAATTCAAAAGAATCACTTAAAGTTGCACATTAGCACCTGCATCATAATCACGCGTACCATGTCAGTTCTCAAACTAAAACGTTTCAATCTGATTTTTTTGTGGTAAAGCTGAATTGCTGGAGTCTGAACCTAACCTTTTAGGTTTAATGAAGTTCTAACCTTCTAAAAGCAGGAGTTTATCATGGAAAATGCTTGGCTTCCACCACGAAGGTGTACTTACACCTTCCAGTACCAACGTAAGGTGTATTAGGAGTCATAAGTCTTAAATATCAAGTAGGAAGCAACTTGAATCCATACAAAGCACTGCACTGGGGTTCAGAAAACTTGTTTTTGTAACAGATTTACTGGTATTTAGCTGTGTGGTCACAGGCAAAAATTTCTTACTAATAATTGTTGTTGCATCATTATTTACTATTCTTCTATTGAATACTTCAGTGTAGAGCATCTCTTTGTCTTACACAAAGTTTAGTTGGAACCTCTACTATTGGTATAATAAAAACTGTGACTGTTGTCAAGAAATACTGAGCATGAAACACTGCAAATGGCTGCAGAGGTGCAGCTTTTCCGTTGGAATACAGGGAGATACCTGGAAGCAAGGGTTTGCTTCTGTGAGTAGCACGGAATTGACTGTACACCACCGCACAGATTTTTAAAATAAACAGTTGATGTGTTTGTTGCATCAAAGATGTTACTTCTTTTTTTTTTTTATTAGAAACTAAGGAAAGGCTTAAATCAACTTTTACTTTACAGTCTTTAATCTTTGCCTTCAACCTTTGAGGGTGGTTAAACACCGATGTGTAGATTGTTGGGTTATCTGACAGTTGCTTATTTGTCAAGTGCAATAGAATAGCAAAACATTAGGAGTCCTCATGAGATGCTAGGGCTTTGATAGGTGCAGAAAGATGTGTCTGTTAAATGCAGTTTAAAGGAGAGGTGTGTAAAGTGTTTATTGTGCCCTGAAATTGAATTTTTGCATTAGGGATGGTATACTGAACTTTTCATGCTGTGACTACAGTTATAATAAAAGCTTTAAATAAAACCTTTCAGTAAGTATGTGTTCTTTATATGTGTAGCACAGTTTTATTCTTTGACTCCTTGGCCATGTTGCAGCTAAAGGAGCAGGGGGGACATTTTAGAAAATGATGAATATTTCCTGAGTAAAAATGAGATGTTGTTGGGACTGTATATAAAGACAGACTAAATCTCTTCTGTTTCCAGCATACTGTCAACTGGATTGAGTAATAAATTCTTCAGTCAACAGTAGTTCTACAAATGCTGGGAACAGAAATGTTAAAGTCTTGTACAGAGAGTAAAGAGCTGAGACTTGTAAGTGAACTGAAAGGACTATGTTTCATTAAAATCTGAGTGAAGTAGAGGTCCACAGGTGAGAACAATATCCTCTTGTCATGTGCCCTTTCAGCACAGCATAGTCATTCATCATTCTGCTCGTTGCTGTAACCAATGTGTTAGGAGCTGTGTTTTCCTTCTAGGCATCTTTTTTCTTTTTTTTTTCCCTTTTTTTTTTTCTTTCCCCCTAACCCAAAATAGCAATGCAATTTTGCTCAGGTATTTGCTTCTACTTTTCTTGTGGAATCTTCCATAAATCTTTATCTGTCAGGTCAATTACAAGTCATTACTAAAATAATTCATTATAGGCTTCAGTAAAGTTAATATTGTTAAATTGTGAACAACTGTACGTTGTTTTCTTGCTTGAAATTTTCGTTCTGGCTGGCAAAGCGGTATGAATGAGCCACTGGGGCTGGAGGAAGAGCAGCGTTGAAGTACTGGTGAAAGAGTTGGCTAACTTCTAACTTACCCAGTTGTTTGGCATTTCTCTTCATTGTTAGTGCGGCATACACGTTCAGCAAGTAAGCATGAGTGCAGCGTATGTCTTTACTCTTAATTACACCTCTCCTATTTTTATTCTGTTCGCACATAAAATAGAATAAAACGTTTTCCTGTCTCTTGTTGAAGTAGAAGGTTCCCCTTAAAGCAAAATTCATTGTGGTTTTAGAGGCACAAGGGGGGTGGTGCTTCCCAGCCTGGCTGGCAGGAATTTTCCAAGTGCACAGTTCACTGGTTTGTGTGACCTAATAAGGAAAAAAAACCTCATGGGTCGTTGTAAAGACTATCTTTTAATTAGCTTTGTAACAGAGTCACATTGACTTCCTCTGCATGAGTACTACTCCATTAGCTCATTACTATGATTTCGAAGTAGCTAATTACAATCATAGCTAAATAATTGCATTTGAGTATTTAAGCACATTTTGATTCTCACATTAGCAGTTTCCAGACAATGCATCTCACTTGTGTCTCATTTTGTCCTGTTTTCAGCTGAGACAGAGTTAACTGTCTTTCTGGTAGATGGTATAGTGCTGTGTTTTGGATTTAGTATGAGAATAATGTTGGTAACACGGGGATGTTTTTAGCTGGTGCTAGGTAGTTGAAGTGCTTACAGTATGTCAGAGACTTTTGAGATGCTCACGCCCTGCCAGGTGCACAAGAAACTGGGAGAGCACAGCCACGACAGCTCACCCAGACTGGGCAAAGGGATATTCCCTGCCATGTAATGCCAGGCTCCGGATATAACTGGGGAAGCTAGCCAGGATGCAGGATCACTGCCCAGAAACAGACTGGGCTTCGGGTTGTTTTTCCCTCCCACGTGTGGTGAGCAATTGCATTTGTGCCTCACTTGTATTTTATATCTATATCTACCTATATAATATTATTATTGTTATTACTATTATTGTTATTCTCTTCCTTTGTTATCCTATTAAACTGTCTTTATCTCAACCCACAAGGAGTTTTTTTGTCCATTTTCCTCCCCATCCCCTGAGGGGACGGGGAGAGCGAGCGGCTGCATGGTGCTTAGTTACTGGCCTGGGTTAAACTGTGACACTTTTATAGCCTTTCTACAAATGAAGTGATAGTAACTTAAATGTCTTCCTCTCTATAAAACAAAAGTGAAAATCAATAATGTCATCTATAAAGATTATATGCGTACCAGCATTGAAAATGATGTAATGAGTATGAAATTTGTTCTTTTCCATTTCTGAATGAGAATATAATACTCTTCTATAGCAGTAGATACCTTCAGATTCACTGGAATGAGAACTGAGAAACAAAAATGCTTGGAAGAATTAATTTTCAGTCTCAGCTCCCGAAGTTTGTATGCTACAGAATGGCAAACCAAGGCAGAGATTAAATGACTCTATTTTCATGTAATAGACCCTAGATAAATCAAAAGTATTTCAGAAGTGGAGCTGATAATGGTTTTTCTTGGTGTGATCATTACTAAGAGTTCAATAATATATTATCATGTTTGTAAAAGAAACATGGTAACTGAGTGAGGGCTCATTTCTTGTCCAGTGGAAGAGACCAGTCTGAGGTTGCAAGGAGGGTTTTTGTTGATACGGGGAGGGAACTGATGCTTCATAGCTAAGTTGTGAGAGCAGGAAAAGGGGTATAATCTTAGCTGTGCAAGAGCTGTTCCTGAAGCTTCCCAGGTCATCTGTCACTGTTCTTTCTCTGCACGTGCCTGTGCATGTGCAGACTTGCCACCCTGAAGGTTGAGATTGGGGCCCTTAAACATGTTGGTACTAAATTTGTGTAGTCTGCAGAATTTCTGAGAATAATTTCTTTGTGAGATTTTGTAATGTCAAGATCTGTTTGGATGGAAATTTGGTGCTGGTTTCTTGAGGCTAATAAACCTCTCCCTAATCCAGTTTCTCTGATGTGCCTAAAGAAAGTGTTATTAGGTGGGTATTGAGTACTGGTGTTGATGTATTTTAAGTGTCCAGTTCTTTATGATAGTAAATGTGACAGGAATTTAGAATAGATTCAAGTCTGTATTGTATTCTCCGTAATTTTGGTATGGGAGGTTTTCCAGCATGAGTATATGGTGAAAACTCAGAAGGCTCAACTTGGAAAAACCCAAACCATTGCAAACTGTGATTTGGCTGAGTTGGTATCAAAGCTGTGATATTAAATACACATTCATAGCACAAATTTTTGTACTATTCATTTATTTTGAGACTTTGTGCTCCTGGAAAGCTTTATACATGTGAGTGCAATAGTGCCTTGGAGTGACGTAAGGTAGGTTCATAAATCTAAACCAAACCACTTCTAGATTTCAAATGTGTCTTCAGATCATTTTCCATTTGCAGAAATAACAGCTGCTGTAACTGGGATGTAGTGTGTATCCTAACACTGTACTGAAAATCACTTAGGCTTTTTTACAAATTTTACAGATGACAGAGTGAGAGCAAAGGTTTATAAAGTGACTCGTCTCCTGAGTCACTAGAATTAGACTGCACCTGCAGCCCCTTGCCCCTGCTGTCACCCCAAACTACCCTGGAATGTTTCGGTGCTCCAGTGGGAGTGTTGCGATCTTCACCCCTCTCACCCCAGCCTTCTAAATCGTGATTTATGTCGTTTACTCTGTTCAGAAACTCTCACTAAAACACCGAAAGATCGGGACAGGGTTTTGTACATTGCTTCCTATCATCATCAGCTGCAAATTCTCTGTTGAGTTCAAATCTTTAGCGTGATGATTTCAGGTGAGGGATGAGTGGTTCAGGCAGTCTTTAGAAACAAACTTTTAGCAAAGAATGATTGGGGGTTTCTTCCCCCCAAAACCATTCTCCAGCAAAGTTGGTAAATAAGAAAAGAAATACTAGAGGGAAAGGGAATTAAAGTATTCCCCTGCAAGTGCTCTGAATAATGGAAGAGTTAGTCTGACTAGTGAGACAAGAGTCTAGCTAGTATTAGAACTTGAACTTCCATATTCATTTAAGTAAAATCTTAGAGTAGAAGAAGAATGGTTTGTGGTGTGTGCATATGAGTTTGCACCATAATGGAGGAGGCATGCAAGTTCCTGACAACTTCATGTGGGACATATGCTGCAGCTGGTTTTCAAGGTGGTTTAGACAGGACTGTTTTTCAAAACACCAAATTGTAATGTTATAGAATATGCCACATGTTTTTGTATTGCAACTGTAGTACAAATATGCACAACTTTCATTTTTAGTATATCTATTTTTCTATGGTTGATGTTAACGTGTCTCTAGTTTGTGAAAAACTTAACTTCTTACCCCTTGTCATGTCAACATGAAGGATGTCATCTTGAAAAAGCAGGGCACGTTGAAGGAGCTGTAAACTAGATTTGGAGGGGGAAAGGGGGAAAATCAGGCTTGCTAGAGATGAGCCTGGGGGCGGCGTGCAAATATGAGGGACGTTGTGCTAGCGATGTCCTTCGGTCTGCCATCTCAGTGGATGTAGAGGATGGAGATCCATGTGGCCGGAAAGACGCAAGAGTTATTGATGTGTTAGAAACCACGGAAGTGCCTGAGAATGGTCGTGTAGTTTTTAGGGCTTCTCCCTCCAAAAAGGTGGCAGGATTAATAGCCTGACTGAAGTGCATCTACACAACTGCACACAGCATGGGCAGCAAACAGGAGGAGCTGGAAGCTGTTGTGCAGCAGGAAAACTACGATACAGTTCCCATTGTGGAAACATGGTGTGATGACTCACACAACTGGAGTGCTGCAGTGGATGGCTATAAACTTTTCAGAGGGACAGGCAAGGAAGAAGAGGTGGTGGAGTGGCCCTGTATGTTAGGGAGTGTTTTGATTGTCTACAGCTTAATGATAGTGATGATAGGGTTGAGTGTTTGTGGGCAAGAATCAGGGGGAAGGCCAGCAAGGCAGGTATCATGGTGGGAGTCTGTTATAGACCACCCAACCAGGATGAAGAGGCAGATGAAATAGTCTGTAAGCAGCTGGGAGAAGTCTCCCAATCGCTAGCCCTTGTTCTTGTGGAGGACTTCAACTTACCAGATGCCTGCTGGAAATACAATACCTGGAGAAAGAAAACAGTCTAGGAGGTTCCCGGAGTATGTGGAAGAGAACTTCCTGACACAGCTGGTGAGTGACCCAACTAGGGAAGGTACCCCACTGGACCTGTTGTTTGCAAACAGAGAAGGACTTGTGGGTGATGTGATGGTCGGAGGCTGTCTTGGACATAGTGATCACTAAATGATAGAGTTTTTGATTCTTGGAGAAGTAAGGAGGGGGCTCAGCAGAACTGCTACCTGGGACTGCTGGAGGGCAGATTTTGGCCTGTTTAGGAGCCTGGTTGGCAGAGTCCCTTGGGAGCCAGTCCTGAAGGGCAAAGGAGTCCAGGAAGGCTGGACATTCTTCAGGAAGGAAATCTTAAAGATACAGGAGCAGGCCATCCCCATGTGTTGAAAGACAAGCCATTGGGGAAGACAACTGGCCTTGCTGAACAGAGAGCTTTGGTGGCAAGTCAGGATAAAAAGGAGAGTTTATGGCCTTTGGAAGAAGGGGCAGGTAGCTCAGGAGGACTACAAGGATGTCCTGAGGTTATATAGGGAGAAAATTAGAAGGGCCAAATCCCAACTAGAACTTAATCAGCTACTGCTGTAAAAGATAATAATAAACTGTTACTAGAAATACATTAGCACAATTGTCGCAACAACCCTATGCAATGCTACAGCCTTGGGGAAGAGTAGCTGGAAAGCTGCCCAGGGGAAAAGGACCTGGGGTGTTAGTTGACAGCCAGCTGAATGTGAACCAGCTGTGTGCCCAGGTGGCCAAGAAGGCCGACAGCATCCTGGCTTGTATCAGAAATAGTGTGGCCAGCAGGACCAGGGCAGTGATTGTCCCCCTGTACTCGGCACTGGTGAGGCCGTACCTTGAGTACTATGTTCAGTTTTGGGCCCCTTGTCCAACAAGAAGGACGTTGAGGTGCTGGAGCATGTCCAGAGAAGGGCAATGAAGTGGTGAAGGGTCTAGAATACAAGTCTGATGAGGAGCAGCTGAGGGAACTGGGGTTGTTTAGTCTGGAGAAAAGGAGACTGAGGGGAGACCTGATTGCTCTCTACAGCTACCTGAAAGGAGGTTGTAGCCAGGTGGGTGTTGGTCTCTTTTCCCAAGTAAGGAGTGATAGAATGAGAAGAAACTGCCTCAAGTTGTGCCAGGGGAGGTTTAGATCGTGTATTAGGAAAAATTCTTCACCCAAAGGGTTGTCAAGCACTGGAACAGGCTGCCCAGAGACGTGGTGGAGTCACCATCCCTGGAGGTATTTAAAAGACACATAGATGTGGTGCTTAGGGACATGGCTTAGTGGTGGGCTTGGCAGTGCTAGGTTAATGGTTGGACTTGGTGATCTTAAAGGTCTTTTCCAACCTAAATGATTCTATGGTTCTATATGCGATAGTCACTAAATGAATCAACATGTTGCCTTTTGGTGGTAGATAATGATTAAGAAGGTGCTTCAGAATATTTCTGGAGTTGAATTTGAAAAGATTTGCTTAATTTTAGCATGCAGTTTTCTATTTTTTGATGAGCTATACAGCTCCATTCTGCTTACAACACTTAAAGAATGTGGTCTGCTAAGAACAGATGGTGTCATTTAAGTTTTATACTGATTCAACTTAAACTTTTAAATGAAGTCCTTATGCTTTTAAATGTTTAGTTAAGACTTACTGATTGTTAGCAAATTGAGAAAAGTTGGTCACAACTGATTACCTGTTTAGAGACTGAAAGAGGTAATTGTCTCAATTTTTAAAACTTTGTAGTCATTAACATCATTAGTGGATTCCTGTCATCTTCCAAAGGAAACAGTGAAGTTGGTTCATAAGCTGGGAATCGTAGGTAGACTTAGGCTTTTCCAAAAGGCAGGAAGTGGTAAAACACGCATGTGGTTTTCTTTAGTTAGGAAATTAACTCTGATTCTCCACCAGTGAAGCTGATACAAATGAGAAATCACTAATGTATGTGTTCTACTGTGACACTGTCAAAACAGATTATTCAAAAGTACAGAAGTGATATGTTTTTGTCAGCTGTTTCACTCCCTTTATGCAGCTACAGAAGCTGTTGTTTGTATAAACTGCCTTTCACGTATTTCCCGGGCTTCAAAGTTACTAAAGAATATTGTTCATCATTTACACTTACTATTTGCTTGACAACTGCAATAATTCAATTAGTTTAACTTTCATTTAGATATCTATGAAAATTCTTTAAAAAAAAAAAAAAAGAAAAAACCAACTTGGAAATCCTGAATGTAGAATTCTAGGTGAAAAATTGTCTGCAAAGAGATGAATGAATAATCACAGTGTAATAGTCCATAGTATCTATATGTTCCCAAATGCAATGCAGTGTACACCTCATTGCCTTCTCTGAGAGGTTACTGATAGGAAATCTTGTGCTGAAAGGAAAAAGAGTCATTGCTGCTCTTCTAATACAGCATAGTAAGAATGTTTTGTTGTTGAGTCTCCCCCTGCCCCCAATTTAGCAATCATGATTAAGACATTGCAATTTGTTTTGCATGCCAGGCTCAGCGGAGGCAGGACTTTTTCGGTGTTCCCTACTGTGCTTCAGTGGAAAGTCAGCCAATAAAGAGAACTTGACCAAACCCAGTTGTCTTTGCAGTGGAAGGGATTATGGAGTACTCCCGTGATAATTTTTGCTCTCAGGGCTCTAATCACTGGCTGGGGCAAAAGGACAGTATATCTAACCGCTGCAAATTATTTCCAAAGGGATCAGGTCCTCAATCCCTCCCATCATCGTGAATTTGTATTTCACCTTCTTTCCTAACTCTCAGAACTGCAGAGGAATTTCAGCGTAGCGTAAAGTTTCCTTGGTCAATGAGACAGATCTGTCAGCACAGCTCTGCGTGCCCCTAGGTGTAAAGCTGCTGCCTAAAGGCTTTCTGGCTGCAAAATATGTCTGCATTATTTTTTGACAATACCAGTTGAGCACTAGTAAGAAAGGCTGCTGTCAGGGGTTTTTTCCACCGTTTGTTATCGGTTTTCATATTTGAATGAAAAAGGCATTAGCAACACCCCTGTGTTTACACTGTGTTACTAAATATGAACCTGTGTGTTTTGGTATGTTATCTGAGAGGCTTGCCAATTTACGTGCTACTTGATACTACCAAAGACTTTATAACTATGGAGAATTTGCACCTATAGTTATAAATATACAGTGCATTTCAGCAAGGGGTAGAAAAAATTATTTTGGGTGACAGAATATGGACTGTTGCATTGCCATGGGCTTTGTGTGTTTTTTCCACTTAAATGATCTTCGGTTATGTGAGCGTACCTGAGTACCCACCAGTATGGTGTGATTACTGGTGGGGTAAACTTGCTTCAGCCTGTTAGATGGGAACGGAAGGCCATGCTGCTAATGAAGTGATTCCGCTTAAGGAGATGCAGATGTGCCATGAAGTCTCTGTGAAGCTGCGCGTTCTGTGTTGTCTGTTTGTTTAAATAGAATATGGGCTCCTTTTGAAATATCCGAATAAACTTAATCAGCTTCAGGAAACTAATGAATTGACACTTCCAAGGGGGCAGAAATATTGATTCAATCACTAATAAGAAAAACAATAATGAAATGTAGCCTTCTATTAATGTGTAAATTAAAAGCACATGCTAAAGATGAATGAATGCATGGATTAATATTGTTTTTTGTTGTCAGAATTTATGTTGATGGGAAATGGAGGAAATGTACCCTTACAGAAATATTTTGTAGTGGTTGTTAACACCTTATATTCTTTCTAGTGCTTTACTGTTTCATGTACTGTAGTATAAATGTGTAAGCTGTTAACAGCAGGATGAACATTCAGCAAGTTGAACAACCACCTGCTCCCATAACTGAATCGTTATTTAAATTCCCTCTGTATTTCACAGATTTGAACACTGACAGGGATTCAGATTTACAATGCAAGACATCGCACAAAACTTTCAATGCAATACTCTCACTAATTCTTGCGTGCCATACGTATCCAGCTTGGCTGCAAGTGGGTTTTAGTGTAAAGCAAGAAGTCCAAGGCAGTGTGTAACAGGGTTGGGCATCGAAGGGAGTGGAAGGTAACAATTCTCCTAAAATTATCAATACTGAAGTATTTAAATAGCATGAGAAATTCCACCCCCTGCTTGCCCCAGGAAAGTGTTTGTAGGACCAAGAAAACTATTTAAAGAACGTCAAGTAGTAGTAAGGCTGAGCCCTTCCAATTTTCATTGTCTCCTAAGTTTTGCCATTGATAGTGGTGATCTTTCCAAAATAAAGTGCTTGTTACTCTTAAGCAAATATATTGTGAATATAAGTAGTTTTACCTTTAAAGAATAATAAATATATGAAGTACTTGAATAAAAATGAATTGTAGACTGATTAAAAAAACCAAAACAACAAAAACCCCACTCGTCCACCAAAAAAGCCCCATGCTCGACTCATTTAAAATATTTCAGTTTGATATAAAAGTGATTGAAAGCTTTGAAGCACTGGAGTTAACAACCTTCTTTGTCAATCGGCTTTTCGATACAACGGCGGTTTAATGTCATTTGCAGTGTATACCCACCTTCGTAGCGACTGCTACTTCCAAGAGTTTAGCTGTTTGGTACTTATATGAATTCAGCCGTTGAACATTCTCGTTATTTAGTAGGCCCAAATTTACCAGTCATTTGGAAAAGGATATATATTCCATATTTGTCAGGCAAATTTCTACTCTTTAAGAGCCACAATCTGACTCAAAAAAATAAAATGGCTTTTGGGGCTGTTTTAATGACACTTGCCTTTGTCTACTTTAAACATTTTCCTCTGTTATCATTTCAAAGTGTTGTGGATTGTTGTTTTGTGTCCAGCTTGGCCTGCTGTGTCTTGCTTTTTAACTAACTCATCATTGTTAAATTGGCAGCAGCCGAGTACAAAAATCAAAGTCTGCAGTGAGTAAAATCTAATATTTAGTTGCATGTTGCCATGAATAACCAGGTAAAGACATGAACGGTTAATGTTGTGGTTGAGCTGTAGCTAATAAATTAATGATGTGCATGCAAGAATTCTGTGACTACTTAAGCCACACTGAAAACTTTTTTTGTTTTTTTAACCTTCTTTAAGGTCTTTGCATCTAGGTAAGCAGAAGGCATCTGGTTTTGACTGGATGATGAGTGTATCAGTAATCTGATAGCATCGTTTTTCTCTTTTAGTTCCTTTAAGCACGAAGTGTAATTATTGTGGTTTTGGCCGAGCAGCTTCTGCAAGACATTCATGTCTTGGCTCTAAGGGATCCTAATCCTGATATTGCACTTAAACACTTTTCAGCAGTAGTCCTAGGATGCTCTAGATCAATTTTTGCCATCAATCCATCTTTCACAGAGAAAATGTGCGTGTTAAAGGGAATACAACCCTAATGTATGTTATTTCAGGCTGACTAGACTTTGAGAATATTTAGAGATAACAAACCTAGATGTCATTGTCATAGGGCAAGCATTTGTCTGATTTACTAATCCACAGGGAAAAAAAACGGTGTCTAAGCTAGGATTTGTCAGACCAAAAGCTTGTAGAAACTGCATTTGCCACATGCACAGGATTTTCCTTTGCCTGACAGTTCTCCAGCCTGTGTTTCCAGCAGTTGGCTTCTCTCATACCAGGAATTGACCTCCCCAGCCCCTCTCAGCGTTTGTAGGAAAATCTCTGGATTTGGTGTGAGATGCTGCTCCGTTCTCTTTGTGTTGCCCCAGCATCCTTGCAGGAACCGAAGCCTCAGCGTGTGTGCTGAAGCCGTGCTGTCTTGCAGGCATGAAGTCAGCCTGTTGAGTTTCTGAGGGTGCAGGAAGGTGACCAACTGCTATCTGATGTTAATCATGCAGGCAGGTTTTCTCTATTTTCCTGTTCTTTACTAAGAATTGTTAATTGAGTTTAGGATTGGAATTCTGAATGCTGATGTCTTGCATTTGTGGATTCATTTACCAGAAGACAGGCTTGAGCTGCTGCTTCTGCCTTTCTTCAGTCTCTGTTCTCTCCTACCAGCTCTCAGTCCCAATTAGCTTTTTACATGGAATATTGCTGTTTCTCATCACTTCTTCCTACTGGACTCCCTCTTTGAGGAATGTGTTCAACTTTTACTTTCAGAGGTACCTTACCCTTCCCTGAAGACTGTTTTGTCAAACTCCTATTACCTACCTGACTGAGGAAATTTCTGTATTTATTTTTTCTTTCTAGACCACTATCCCTTGCAGTTGTCCTTCTGTAAAACTTGGTTTGTAATCCTGACAGGGGAGAAGAGGGTATAGGAAGACTGATAGTGGTGTGACTGAGTCTGTTGTATTCTGGACTGTCAGTGTTATTTCTGTTTAGCTTCAGTATTAACTGGGGTAAGGCAAAAATAACTGAGAGAAACTTTGTAATCCCAAAAGAAGAACTAAAGATGGGATTTAATGAAATGACAACAGACAAGCCCTGAAATCCCAACAATACTTACCTGTTGATTGATTTACTTTGTGTCTAAAATATGTAGCTGACACATTAATGCTGAGATGAAAAGAAATTTAAAGAAGAGCAATTTAGGGCATGTGATCTTTGTAATGCTGATGCACTGTAATCTGTAAGAGTGCAAATTGTATACACTTGAGTCTCACGTAATCCTGTACTTTGCAGCTCTTCATACTTTAGCTGGTTTCTCATATATTTCAGAAGAACTACAAAAAAATCATGTTTGGGTTTAGTTGTATTGCTTTTATTAAGATAATATTTAGATACTCCAGTGAAGAATGGAGTACCATATGTATTGAATAAAAATGTTTTGTGTCTCAAGGAAATAAATTAGGAAAAAACTCCACAGTTCTCAAGCCCTTTGAGAAGGGTCTTGTTCCTTTCAGCTTTAGACCTCAGTCCTGTGTTCATCTTATTAAAAAGGTAACATCGTGGGTTTTCAGGTTGCTCAGTTTGAATTAAATGTAGTCTTCTGTTATGTGGAACCTCTGAAGAAACTGCCTGGTTAGAGTGTGTAGCAGCAGCAACACTTTGACTAAGTCACGTTTGGCAGTTTGCTCACATGATGCTAGGGCCAGGTCTCTTACTGTTATTCCAGGAAACATCACGTTCAGGTACGCTCTTGCTAGGAGACTCTGCCCTTATTCATGTTTACAGCCTTTTGTGGATGGGAAATGACTTGGAACATCTTTGCCAATTTTCAATTAAATGTTTAATGTACTTTACATTAACGACTGTTCGTACTGTGTGGATTCACTTAATAAGAAACATGGCTCATCTAATTGTGTGCTTTTCAAACTTTTTTTTGAGAGTAGGAATTTCTCAGTTAACTGCTTTTGTGTGACTCCTTATGTCAACAACAGGCTCAGTTCTTCTAGAATGAAACATCAATGCAATTATAGGCCAGAGGTGCAAATGCCCTTGCCTTGGGAGAAACAGGCTTCATCCATCAATTAGAGGCATTTAACAGTTCCCAAGGTAATTTAAATGTTTGCAGCCAGTAATGACAGCTAATTCTCACTCTCCCAGTCCCAAGGAGCCGTGGGACGGCTTACCCCATAAGTCTCTTCACATCTCTACATGTGGTCAAGACCCGTAATGCTGACCTAGGCAGTCTCAGTACTATGCCAAGATGTATGCAATTAAGAGTTAAACTATACTTTGTTTGAACTAACTTATCTTCATTGTGCATATAACAGTCAAACTTGCACTCGCCGTAATAATAAAATGCTCCGTGTTTGAGCGCATCAATATATAAATGGAAATTGGGTGGGTCAGAGTTCTGCAGCTTGAAAATGTGAGTGTGGCCACCAGTCAGCACAGGGCTGATGGTGCTTTCACGTAAAGGCGTTCGATTTTCTTACCAGCGGAGTGTCCCGTTTGCATCCAGGATCTCACGTCTGCTGTAGGGATTTCAACCTGCTTGCCATAGAGGATGCTACTTGAATTTTGGTGCTGCACTTGATCGTCATGCTTTGCTTTGCCGATCCCTGCAATAAAGAAAGGGTATAGGATCTAGGGTAGTGCTTCGCATGTGATCCTATTACACTGAAATGCCTGAAGCTATTAAGTTAATTAGGGAAATATAAGAAAATAAGTTAGCTTTCTACAGGAGGAAAGGAGAACTTTTTTGTTCTTTTCACCCAAACGAGTGCTAACAATATCAGCCCAGCTATTTTAACTTACCAGATCACTTCTATTAGTTGATAAAAACAGTTATTAAACTAAAAGAATAGAATAAATAATGTGAATATTGAGACTTTTGCATATGAATTTTGTCTGAAAGGATTACTTGCTGAAGCCAAAGCAACTTCATTTAACCAGGGAAAAAATCATACCAGTTATGCCAATACATAACAGTAAGCTTGAGAAGCGTCCAACTATCTGTTTTGTTTGCTGGAAGTTTAAGAGTGTAGTGAGGTGATGAAATCCAGTCAGTGTTATAGTATACCCTGTACCTTCAGTGCTATTATATAGCCTGTGTAGGCAAGTCTCTTGGTTTGACATCTGAGTCTTCTCTTGGCAAGTGATGATTCTGTCTGTTGTTGAGGTAGTTGATGTGGGAACATGAATGAAATTAAGCTAGGTGCCCAAAGAAGCACAGTGCTGTAATGTCTGGTTTACATTCAGATATTGCTGCTGTGTGGACAGACCTTTTTTTTTGTAAGATACGTATTAAGTACAACATTTCTTTTGAAGATCACAAACTTTAGAAAGTACTCAGTTGGGTGTGGTAATTTTAGTGGTTTTTGTATACAAAGAAACTGAAAGTCAAGAGATAGTATGGACTTTCACTAGGTCATGCAGTGGGTTATTCTGGCCAGAGCACTCAGAAACTTGACGTTGGGCTAGACACCATGTAATATGGGCCTGGAAACCCTGTTCTGAGGAGGACATAGCGTAACTCTCTGTGGGTATTGGGCCTGCGTGGCCTCTGCCACTCTTTGTGTTCACGTTCTTAGTGAAGATAGAACCATTTTCAGAAAAACACACAGGTACCTTACATTAAGCAAATAGTATGATTAAAAAAGCCTCAACACCAGATCTGCTGCTTTGCATAAAGTGGTGCGGGAAGATTACTTCCTAAAAAAAGCCTTGAGAACCCTAAGTAGTCCCATATTTGGTTGGAATGTCTTTCACATGCACTGGGTTTATCTCCTAAGGTTGATATTTTGATACGTAGTTTTACAGAAACAGAGGACACATTGATGCATAACCCCAGTGAACTGGGAAATTATGCTTTTAGAGTTCTCAAAGTACAGAGTGATATCAGATATCAGAATCTGTAATTAATTTAAAACAAGGATTCATTGCAATGTGCTCATGGCTTTGAGCCTGACAGCTTGAAAAAGCCGCTTTCTCTGCATTAGAAAACTGAATGTCTCTCCTTCCCTTGATAGCCAGGTGAGCTTATGGTGGATGGAACGCCACCATTATGTACAACAGCAGGACTGGCCTGCTCGATAATGGGATTAATATTTTAGGACAGCAACTCAGAAGGCAGAGCTGTGATTTTGAAGGAGAAATCATTGCTTTTGTTCACTGAAAACCTCTTTTAACAATTTTGGGCTCTGTAAAATGTGTTTATTTGCAGAGGGGATGACCAGTTGATATTGACAATAAAGAATAGGATGCCCATATTTCCTTTCCTTTTGTTAAACTTTCTAATGAATAAGGAGGCAAACAGAAAACCTCCCGCCTTGAAGCGCTTAAACAGATTTCACAAAGTCCTTTGTGTAGGTCTGAGGAAGAAAAAACCTGTGATCTTAATCTGTGCACTTAATTGGTTAGGCTAGGTTAAGTTTAATGGGAAGGATGATAGTATGTAGATGGCTATAGATTTTACATAAATCTGTTAAATATGATTTGCTGCCTTTGTAATAATAAATAAAATACCCTGATGCTGTCTTGGAGATATTTGCTGTAGTTCAGAGTATGAAGACATTGCAATAAAACATCTGGCATTCATTTCACTCCCTAAAGGAGTAGAGGAAAGATACAAAAGCCTTTGGCCAAAGGTTAATTTACTCCCTTTTGTATTGTATTGTATTTAAAAGGCTAAGAAAAAATTGTCTTGCAAAGCTCAAATTCAGTGGTATTTTGTATTCTAAAAGAATGAAGATACATTTTCTTACAGGTGCATTATTTGTCTTACTATTGCATTGAAACTGATTTCTCAACTTTGTATGTGAGGTTATGCAGCGGGGTTTGACATCTGGGGTATCATGACTGTGTGCCAGTACCAGGCCATGTTTTGAGGAACTGATGGTGCTACGGACAGGACTGTGTTCCTCTGCTGCGATTTCTGGTGGGATCCATCCAAAAGACTTTTCTCTGTATGGCAGAACACTTAGATGTGTCCTGTTCCAACACCCCATGTATCAGACATTGCCAACGGTGCCCTTCCAGATCAAGATAGTGTGCTGGGTTGTGAAGTGGGAGGAAGAAGGCATGGTGCTAGACTGTAGATGCGAGAGAGAAAGAAATGCTTTGGGTGTGACTATTCTATTGGGCGTCCCGAGTGATTTCTCATTTAAAGAGTAGAAAATCATTGGGATTTTATTCCTTTTTCATCTTGTGACTTGTTACCACTTTTGAAATCGTGCATTGACTTTCAGCCTTAGGTGTACAATAAAATGGCAGCTGGGCGTAATTAAAATTATCTATGGCAGGATTTTAAGACCTTAGCTTCTCTTTTTATTCTGTGTAGAAGTTGGATCAAGGATTTCGTATAAGCTTTTCTGGGAGCCTAATTTCTCATTTTACTACTTTGATCAGTTTAACATCGGTTCAATTTGTAATGGCTGTTTCCTTTATTGCTAGATTGTAAGCTAAGTGTTGCCAAATTATCTTTTTTGTGTGTGTGTGTTAAATTGGAGTTTTAGAGATGCTTTGCATTCCTTTTCAGGGCAGGTTTGTCATGTGCCACTGTAAGTTGTTAACAGATAGCTTATTTTAAGAACTGATGGGCCTGTCGCTCTGCCCTGCCTGATTATCCCGGTGCCCCCTTAACTGCTGTGTATTGATTCCAATTAACATGACTGACATCCACCACTGAGGGTGAAGTTAATCAACTAGAGGATCCCCTGTTGTGAATTCATTTCCTCCTCCGAGCTTGTCCTGTTCAGTTGAGCGTTTAAAGAGACTAATGCAGGCGCTGCGCAGACATGTCCAGTCTGTGCAACAAGTCTAGGCCTTGGAAACCAAAATAGCTTTTTTAAAGCTGTCCTGGCCAAATAAAGTTGATACGCTTTTGGAAGGTCAAACAAGCCACCTTTTCCTTCTACCTTGATTAGTGCTGGAAGAGGTCATCAGACTTGGTCAAATATGTTTTTCAGTTAAGCAGTGACTCAAATGAAACAATGGGAGGTTTTGTCTATGGTGGTGGCATCAATTTTTATATTTGTGCTTTGGATATGAAACGTGAATGTCTGAGAGAATTATTTTTGGGGCAGTAGAAACAAAGGTCACCGAAGGAGAGACTTTCTGAACTCATTAGTACGTATGATGGACAAAAGGTTTACATTTGTAGTCTAAAGTTGGTGACTGTAGTTGAAATGGCTGAATATCCTCGTGAGTACAAAGCAGCTAAGCCTGGCAGCAGTACATGTTCAGCACGTGTTCAGATTGTCTGAAACTGCCGTCCCAACTTAGATCACTACGTTTGGCACGAGCTTTAGCTATGAAAATTAGCAACCATGGGCTAAAATGCCTGTCTAGGTTGGTTTAAATAGTTAAGATAGAAATAGAGAAGGAATGAGAAACCTGGAATAATAATAGTGAATTGATAAGTATCTTGATTTCCCATGCCAATTTAGCAATTTGTAGCTGTTAGAATGTGAGCTACCATCTGGCTGCATGGATCTTTATCTCATACTAAATTACCATGACTGGTCCAGTTCCTTACTGAATGTTTGTAATTGTGACAAGCAGCAAATAGAGAAAACACTGCTCAGCCCCCAGATAAGGCTGATACCCTCTGGAGGTAAAAATTGCTGGGTTTTAATAATTTCCTAGTTAAAGACTTAGGAAGCTCGGCTCCTTGTATGAGCTACAGATCTGCACTGTTTGGTTTTCTGTGCTGTTTGTTTTTCTGCCTGCAGAGCTCTAGTGTACCCATGTAGGAATGATGCTCACTACTGTAGGACCGGACCCGTCAATGATAGTGCTGTTTGCAAGTGACTTTTTTCCTTTACCTTACTTAAGCACTTTTGTAAATCTTGAGCCAAAGGGGCACTGTGTGAGAAACAAATCCAGAACGTACTAACAACCTAGTTACCATCGGTGTGGCTTTATGCATTTTAGTTGGCGATGTCTGCTATGTTTCTGTCTTCCAATCACATCATGATGTCCACAACAGCAACAAGCATAGTGATTTTACTTGGCTTGTTTTTCCTTCTTGACCATACTTAGTATGTACAACAGGTATACAATGAACTATTGTGCAAGTATTATGAGGACCACATTACAAGATCTGTCACCAAACTGAGTCTTGCTAACTAGTTCTTCTGTCTCCTGGCTTCTTATAAAGTTGTTATAAATTATGAAAGATTTATTACCTACAAGCCCGTTTGTCTCTAATTTCCATGTGAAAATTCCTGTCTGCAAATAATAGGCTATGGAATGGTCACCTGTGTTTCAAGAGCTGGTAAAATTCCAGGTGAATTGTTTACTTGGAGTAACTGTGATCTTGCATGAATTTTAAGTTTTGTTATTCCCAGTTGAAAACTGAAGTTAAATTGAACAAAGCTCTAATTTAACTTGAAATCAGATTTATGCTTAACCTGGTTGTTGCATCAGCATTTGTGAATTAAATGCCGTGACGTGAGATAAAAGGCTTTCCTCTTCCTGACCGCAGAACTCAGGACCTGGATACTGACAGCCGGTCCTGCAGAAAATGCCACTGGCACTGCGGTTGCAATCGTTACTCTTAGCCACTGAGCAGTGAAGGCGTGAATCTTGAAGTATTTGAGCACTCTGTATGTTTAGCTTGAGATCTTTATAGTCCAGCTGTTTATTTTCGTTTCTAGAGTATGCCCTGGTATTTCACAACGTAATAGAAAGTATTGCACTGTCCGTAGTAACTTAGCCAAGCGATGTCTTCCGTAGTAGTAGCAAATTGAGGATGAGGAGTTAGCCTTTGATTTTTCCTTTCCTTATTTTTGGAGCATGACTGCAATTATTATGGCTGGCAAACTTTGATAACAGATGTTAAAATAAAGGCAGCCTTTATTGGAGCTTTCCAATTCAGAGAGTAGCTACCAGAGAACCAGAAGAAACAGGCTGGTAAAATTTGGAGGAGGAGCTGTTGTTTAGTACAAACTTTAGAGAACATTTCTTTATAAATGAGTAGATATTAAACACTTGTCACTTCTGCATACTTATTTGAGGGCCTATATTGCAATTAAAACCGTATTATGTAAAAACTTTGCAGTCTTTTGTCACTGTTGCGTTCCTAGCATTTCACTTGTAGCTAATTATTAGGAACTTGAAATACTACAGTAAACAGATTTGTGCACACATCTCCAAATTAGTAAGCCTAAATTTATCAAACTAGAGTTGCCATTTTGAGTATATGCCTCTTCTATTTCAAAACAGATTATTGCACGTTGTCGTGTATTGGAGACTTCAGTTTAACAGTTAGTCCCCGTTACACGACATATATAGCAGGAATTGTCATGGCAAACGCTTGCTATTCTGTTTCAGAAATGTCGATGGAAGGATAAAGACACTTCCTTTCTATCATTAGTATTTTGGGCCGCTGTTGTTTTCCTTTTTGACTCGTTTTTGGCTTGCTGTCAGCAGGTATAATAAATGATCTAACATTGTAACAGTGGGAAATGGCACACCGTTTACTGCTTCAGATACTACAGGCACAGTCTCCCTACGTGCAAGGAGGAGTATTTTCTCTGTTTTGATGAATGGGTTCAGATTTCCTCTGGTTTCCCATAGTTACTGGGAAGCGATAGTGCAGTTAGCGAAGCAGCAAGGGGGGCTCTTCTGTTATTTATAGGTCCAAAACATCATTGTAAAGATTTCTATCCCAGTGTTTCAGAAACAGTAGACTCAGAATGGCATCTTCTAAGCGGAGGCAAATACAGATGGTGGGATATTAAAGGCGCTGGGCAGTCCATTGTCAAGTGCCTTAGTGACTGGATGTGCTTTTAAAAGGAGAGAGAAAACTGGAGACACATAAATCATATTGAGTGATGACTTTTTTAAAGGGGAGTCAGAAAATGTGGTAGATACTGTGAAGCAGCATGGACTTAAATTAAGTCGCTTTTCTTGGTTGTGTAGATTACATATATAAGCAGAATCTGTAGGCCAAATGTCTATATTAATCTGATTATGGTCTAGACAGGAGAAAAAAAAATTATTTCCTTTTGTGGATCCTTTATTTCTTCTTTCAGTTGGGTATAATTGTTTAAATTTGGCTTTTTTCTTTCTTTTTCTCTTTTTTTTTTTTTTTTTTTAATTTGACCTCTTATCAGCAGAACATAGGAAGTGAAGGGGGGCCGAAAGAAGTGTGGAGCCAAGAAGCAAAGCTCTTACACCTTCTGATTCTTTGGTTTTCTATATACTTTCTGAGAAGAGGCAGAGAATCCGGTTCAGTCCCTAATTATTCTCATTCTCACACGAGCATCACGCAGAACGCATGGGCATATGTAGCATAGGCTTCCTTCCGTGTGGGGGAGAAATTGTTGCTGGCAAGGGGAGGAGTGATTTTTCACTTTCAGACTTACCTTCGTGTTTGGTATTAGTCTTCTGGAACCTATCGGCAACCGTTGAAGAGTGTATTTTGATTAAAGCTGTTGGGTACGTACGGTTTATTTTGTGTGCTTCAGGTTACAGGTTTTGGCTTAGAATGGGAACTAAATGGGATCTGACGGCTTATATCAAAAGTTTAAAGAAATATGAACATTACTATAGTTAGGGAAGTTGTTTGTTGGTATTATCAGCCCTGCCATTTTCTGTCTTTAACAGGCTTTGCAGCCATCTTTTGTCTACATTTAGATAAAAAAATAAAACCACAAATACATAAAATGATCGTAAGCATTGCGATTATAACAGAGTTGGAGTTATAGCAGATGGGCACTGTGTTTGATAAAGACTCCTTTTAGATCATGTGTCTTTGATAACTTCTAATGCAGGGAGTCAACTCTTTGAAATAAATTGATCTTTTAAGCAATGATTTTAATAATACAGCTGAGAACTTTTTTGTTATGTAGAACAGTTCTTCATAGTCTCCGCTTTGACGATTAAATTCATTTTTCATGAATTCACAGTGCTTCAGGCTCCTGTGAAACCTTGCTTAGCTTCTGAGGATTTTTTTTTAATGTGTGATGTGAATTGTGTAAAGCCTTTCCATAATCAGAAAGGTAATTTAGGCCTTTTCTGACCCCTTTTTTTTTTCTTTCTCTAAAGAGGGAAGTTTCAATAGAGTTGGAAATTCTCCAAAGGCTCTTATACAACTGGTACATTCTGCTTTAACATAATGCAATCTTTCCACATTTTCTGTTTTTCCTTAATTAACGGGCGGATGGAAGGGGTGTTAGATTCAGTTTCACAGAAGGATTTTATGCAACCACACAAGACAGTGTGAAGAGGAAAAAAAAAAAGAAGAAACTTTGTAGGCAATAGTATTTGGAAAAGTTGTCTGCATTCTAGCACAGGAGTTTACTCCTGCTGCATGTTATACAGGATTGCTGGAAACAATTTGGTAATTTGTGTGATCTTGCTGACCATTATGGATTGCTTAAATGAGATTTTTTTTTTTTTTTTGTGGCTTATTAAATAGGGCATTCTCTGCTACGTAGTGGGATTTGGGCTGCCAGCTTGGGCTGCAATCTTGCTGTACTGCAGCTTTGGATACGTGCTTGTATAAGGAGGAAAACTTCCAACTTGTGAATTGTAGACCCTTTAGGAGACACGTGCAAATGTGGAAACTTTTTTGCAAGACAGCAATGCATAAATTTACCTTAAAAAGTAAGGTCTATGTATGTATAGCAATGCATGGCTGCAAATGTAAGGGACCTGGTTGGAGATTAGAAACGACAGGAGTTTGTGAAGTTAGGAAGCACCAGGAAGGGGAATATTTGACAGCTTTAACAGACACTAGTGATAGAGAAGGGGGGCAAATCAAGACTGGATGAGTGAAATTTCAAGTTGCCTGGTTTTTAAAGGTAGTTCATAGAGCTTAATTGGGGAATAGGAATGCGTGTCTGATAGTCTTTGTGTTCTGTGTAGAATATACTATAGCCAGTCGTAAAATAAATGTTATCTGGATTACCACTAACCTTTTCCCTGCAAAGCAGAAGTCTGTCAGTTGAATAACTGCGTGTTGCTAGATGTAGTTCTTCTGTGTCTGTAACAGATATTCCTTCTGCAGGCAACTGGAAAATGTAAAACAAAAATCCCAGATGGAAGCTAGACCTGAAGAGAGCCTTCTCAGCATAAACTTATTCTAGTGATTACGCTGAAGTTGAGTGGTTATATGAGCAAATTTAAGCTTAAGGAAATCTTTCATTTCTGTGAAAGACATTCTGGTAGTGTGGAAAGGAAATATGTTGAGCTGCAGACTATGGATTTACTTTAACAGAACGTCCCCTTAGTTTGTGCATCTAACTTTGCTGTAGCCTCCAAATTCGGAAGGTGAAAATTTTGAGATACAGAACTGAGAGGAGTGTTTGATACACCAGATGGTTTTGCTACTCTTTGAAGGGACCTCGCCAGCCTGGAGAAATAGGCTAACGTGTTCATGGAGCTCAGCAACATCCTGCACCTGGGGAGGAACTACCCCCTGCACCAGTACATGCTGGGGACTGGCCAGGTGGAGAGCCGCTTTGCAGAAAAGGACCTGAGGGTCCTGGGGGACAAGATGACCGTAAGCCAGCAACATGCCCTCGTGGCACAGGCAGCCAGCAGCACCCTGGGCTGCGTTAGGCAGAGCATCGCCAGCAGGTTGTGGGAGGTGAGCCTTACCTTCTGTTGAGCAGTGGTGCGATGCATCGTGCCCAGTGCTGAGGTCCCCAGTACAGGAGACGTATGAACTTACTGGAGTGAATCCAGCAAAGGGCCATGAGGTTGATTAAAGGATTGGAGTGTCTGACACATGGGGAGAGGCTGAGAGAGACGGGACTGTTAAGTCTGGAGCAGAGAAAACTCAGGGGATCTTACCAGTGTGTATAAATACCTGATGGGGGGACTAAGGAAGGCAGAGCCAGGTTCTTCTCAGTAGTGACCAGTGACAGAGCAAGAGGAAAAGGACATGAATTGAAACAAGAAAATCCATTTTTTACCTGCAAGGGTGGTAGAACACCAGAACAGGCTGCCCAGAGAGGTGATGGAGATCACCTTGGAAATAGTCAAAATCTGACTGGACATGATCCTGAGCCACATGCTGCAGCTGCCTCTACTTGAGCAGGGTGTTGGACTACATCTCCAGGCGTCACCCACCTGTCATCTTCCAATGTCACCCACCCTGTGACTCTGTGGAAATTGCAAGGATGCCAAACTAGCAAGAGAAGAAAGAGCATGTGACAGGCACAACTGCTAGAAGGAAAACATTTGTTCAAGGTTGAGAATGTGCAGATGTTTGGGAGATTTTTTGAGAAGGGACTTCAATTTTTCCTGGACACACAGAGATACGAGAGACACTTTGCACTTGGGCAGCCTTTGTCCTCAGCGCAGACAGCTGTGTAGATGATTGATATCCTGGCTGTGGAATGTGCTACTTGGGCAGCACAGGTTAAAAACCATACAGCTTTTGAAAACTGACATTTTAATGTAATTTATAATCCACTCATGTGAGACTGTAAATGGCTTGTAGTTCTGGGAGATAGGATGAGCTAATTTCTGGTTGAGAACTTTAACTGGGACTTGTTTCTCCTGTGCTTTGTGAAATAGTAGAATAGGTCCACCCTGCCTTCAGTACTCCTTACTGCCACCCTGTGATGGTTACATGGGAGAGTTGAGTGCTACCAGTTTGTAAAAGTTCTGTTTGTGGAGCGGTAGGGTAAATACTGGCATGAAAAGAAACAGAACTTCCTTGTGCTTTGGTGTGTTACTGCTGAGTTTTGCACGAGGGGATGTGGCTGTGGTGCCTGTTTCAGAGGGTTTGAGGGAGAGGAGGTGAAAACCAAGGTGGTTTTTTTTTATCTTTATAAAAACATATTTTGCTGTTTCATAAAGTTCAGAGAAACAATTCTCTCAATTATGAATTCAATATCAAAACATAACAGACAGATACAATCTCAATTTTTTGTTTTAATGCATTTTTCTGTAGAAGACAATTGCTGAGATTTGGCACAGCCCACTTTTCACTTTTTATCCATAGTAAGGGATAACATATTGAGATCATAAGTTTTGGAGGGTCTTCTGAGGTTTTCAATCCAACACCTTTCTGCAAAGTTCTATACATCAATTAGGGATTTATCCCCTAGGAGAGGAGCACTGGAGATGCTCTACCAGCTGGACTACAGATGAAGAATGCACTGGGAGCTTAATCACAGTCATGCTCTGCACTAAACATTCATCTTCTGTCTCAGAGCGCAGGAAATGACAGTGTCGAGGGAAAGGAGGTTTTGTGCGGAGAGAAAGCGTATTCCTACGAACCCACAGACTGTGGCTCTGTGAGGAGGATCAAACAGCTCAGTTGCAAAGTATTTTTTTTCCAGTTTAATTTATTTTGAAACTTGTAAATATTTGTGTCATTCATCATCCATATAGCTTCTAAAATTAAGCGTTCCTGAAACTTGGGTGTATTATTTTGAGACAGAAGGCTAACATTCTTATTTAGATTAACTACTGTTTTATTAAACCAATATACAGAGATGCTGGAGGTATACTCAAACTAAAAGAAATGTTCATTTTGTTGAACCAAGCTGACAGGCCATGATTACAGATCATCTATTTTTGTGATGCAAACTGGAAATTAATATAAACAGCGTGGACCAAACCAGGCTTAGGTTTTGCTTGTTTTTGATAGGAGCTGTGTGGAAAGGATGTCTCTGTAAATCAGCTCCAAGATTTATTCAGTGATGTCCTGTGAAAATAGTCCAAGTCAGTATTCATTTCTGAAAGGGTAACATTTTGCTCTTTAGACTTGTAACTTTGAAATAGGGAATACTAAAGCAGCTTGCTGTTGTTGAACGTGATGGAGTGTACACTGTGTATAAAACCCCCAGTGTTCCCTGAACATCATATCATATATATATAATGGATAAAATTCCAAATATGTAAAGAGTGGGCAAACTTTCTGACGACAGCATGATAAATCCTGTGGTAGCTACAGCTAAAACGGGCTGCTAATATGCATCTGAGCTCAGGAGATATTAAACTATATATAGATTCTGCTATTCCCAACAGATTGTTGTTGAGATACCTGACACATTTTTTGATGTTACATGCATTAAGAAGAGCTGAGCTTTACATAATTTCTGGTTAGTGTTAGTTACGTGAAAACATATTAAAATGAGTGGCCTAGTTAGGAAACACTGTCACATACACAAAAAGGCAGGTTTGAATATTTCTGCCAAAGATGCAGAAAATCTCGACACGTGGCGTTCTTTTCTTTACATTTCTTTTGAATTCAGTATGGTTGCAAACTACAGCGAGAGGTAATCTGTCAGAGCAGCCATCGCTGGAACAAGAGCAACTGAAGTGTGTTTCCTATTTGCGAGTGTCACCTGTCCAGCCGGCGCTGCCGCAGCGCGCTCGGGTGCTGGAGAGGAGAGCAGGAGGACCAGGGTGTCTCCCGCTAGCTAAACATCACTCATAGGAGAAATCGTATTCGTTTTAGCAGCCTTTGGCTAAAGACTGCCCGGTGCACGCAGCCTTCAGAGCATTCCTCAGACAAACTCCAAACAGATGTGCGAACACGTGTACGCCCAGATCTTTTTGAGGCTCGGCTATTTCTTGTATTTGCTAAGTTTAAAAGCAAAGAGAAAAGATGGCGCTGGGGCAGGGATTCTCTCAGAGTTCATGCTCTGGATTCCAACGTGAGGATGAACTTGGATGGGGTGAGGGGAAGGAGAGATAAATGTGCACCGTTAATATGACTGATGGCATATGTGCTCTTTCTTCATGTGGTTCTGTTAGTGCTGGAGGTGCGCAGGTCTTTTGGCTGCACAGGTCCCACTGGTTCATATCAAAAGAGTTGTTGAAGAATGCGTCATATGGGCAAACTATTTCTCTCTAACAACCTGCTGGGAAATTGTAGAATCACTTTTGCTGAAGTTTTTAGCTTGTTTTGCAAAAAAGAAAAGCAACTGAAAATAGGATTATCTTATTCAAAGTATTGGGCTTTGTCCCTGGTCTGTTTTGCTGTCAAATTAGTTTGTAATTTCCCGTATTTCACAAACTATGGCTGCTAAAGCTGACGATTATTTTTCATATTGTCCTTAAAACATCATACTAGGACTGTGCTTACAGCCAAAGGATTACTTAGGATTTTCAACAACTGAAATGCGTCCAAGTTGACCTTCCTTTTCTCTTTGGATGTTTAGTTGGATGTCTCTGATAGGTGATGTAATAGGTCATATGCTGTTCAACTCTTTCTTAGGTCTGTATGTCTCTTTATTACCTTCTAAATGCTAGCGTGGTGGCTCTGTTCTCTTTGTCAGGGGCTATTAATCATAGGAGTTCAGATCTAACCTTTAGCGCAGAGACAAGTGTGTTCCGTGTTCTCCATACTTGGAGGGAAATACCTGAGGCAAGTGCTCCTGGCCACCGGACGAGACACGTTCCTGAAGCAGATGGAGCTTTGGTTTTCCTCGTGGGTATCTATGTCTGATAGAAAGGCTTTCAGAGAACTATTGCCATCTATTTCTTGTTTGCTTTGACCTTCCCTTCTGTACACCCATTTACTATTTTGGGATGTATGTGTTTTCTCGTTCCTTACCCAGGCTTTGCTCAGATTAACGGTTTCAGTGTCCTTTTGACGTCGGCTATCCTTTCGTTCTGTACAGTGGAATAACAAAGTCATTTGGCTTGAGAACCACCTGTCTTCTGATCACAAAATTGTATGTTTGTAATGATGCAACTGTGACAGCAATTTGCTGGTGAGTGTTTTCACTCTTAGTGTGGCTTAAAATTAATTTTCAGAGAAAAGAGTCTGCAAATAATGCAGTGTAATTATGAAGCCACCAAGCAGCAGCCTACTCTGCCAAGCAGCTCCAGTCCTTTAGCAGGATATTACAGGAGATTTGTTTGATTTTAGCCACCACAATAACTGAAGTACCAGAAAATTGTAGTCACAGAAGGTATTTGTGACAGCGAATTGACTTTTGATTCACTAACGGGGCTTTTAGGCAAAAAAGTAGTAACTGAGCCGTGACTTCTAGAAACCATTTAATTCAGAAATTGTTCACAAATGCGTCAGATTTGGGAGCGGATGATGCTGAGGTTGGGACATTGCAATTTTTATCTGCGTTGAACACGGCTGCTTAAGGCAGGCAATGGTAAGAAACAGCCTTGAGTAGTAACTGTTAAAGGTACTAGAAAGGGGCTGTGTCCAGGGGTGGGCAGCAGCGGTGGAAAGCGCAGGGCCGGGACTCCCCGCTGGCTCCTGGCACTGCCCTGTCCCTCTCGGCTGCAGCACGTCTGCTGCGTGGCGTGTGCTCGTCGAAGAAAGCCTTACACTTCCTCAGAGAACCTCCCTGGCTCCCCTGGGCCACACGCGGGTCGGCAACGTCCCGCTGCGCTTCCGTATCTTCTTAAAGCTGGCGTGTGGATACGGAGGCGGAGGGGAACCGCAGTGTTCAGTGTGAGGGGTGCTGGGTGTCTCTTCACCCGCCTGATAAATACACCCCCTGGAGAAACATCTTACGGTGCTCCTAAGAGTCTCCTTTCAGAGGAAAAGACGCTGACAGTTGTTTGATGGATGACATTAAAGATCCTGAACTGGTCTTACTCACTTGACTGATGGAGGTTTTGTGAAGATGACATTCTTAACAGAAGTGATGTTTGGACTTGAACTTGTAGCGTGGCCTGCCAGTGAACAGATGGAGGTTTGTCTGAGGGAAAAAATACTTACTTTTGTGTTCAGTTATTCTGGATTGCCATCTCTAATCTAAAGCCTTTCTCTAATCAGTGTTTCCAGTTGAAATGACAAGGTAGGAGCATGAGCTGCTGGTCCATTTTCAGAGTTGGATAGTTCCCCTGTGGGAAGAGTTTTTCCAGGAGCCGGACTGAAGGGTTGCTGACGAGGCTGTGAAATAAAACCACACCTACCCAGAGACACCCTGTATCAGTCTGCGACAGAGGCCTGGGGGAACCAGTGGTCCATCTCGGGGCCAAGAGCAGTTCGGCTTGCAAAACTGTCTCTCCTGCCCCAGGTGACGCTGCCTGTCCATCTGTGGTGTGCGTGCATACCTGTCCCAGCCAAAGAAAAAACAAAACCCCCCAAAAACCTGGAAGGTGTTTAACTGGAGGCCCCAGTTCTGCGTAGCGTGTTGACTCACCGCACTGGGAGCCTGAGACTCGGACTGTACCCGCTGCGTCTCCGAACAGCCCTTTTGCTCTGACTGTAACGACTCAATTAAAGTGTCCTGCGTAAATTCCCGCTCCCGTCTTTTGTCTGGCCTGAACGTGCTCGTGAAATATTGCTAAGTGGGTTTTACATGACCATTTTAACAGGAGGGGAAAAAAAAAAAAAGGTTGCTTTGGCAGCTTGATGTTTGCAGTCAGCAGTCGGTTGGTTTGATGTTCTGTGGTAACAGCAAACTCACGGGAACTATTTTCTACTCAGTTTGTTGATGTGTTTACTTGGGTTGGAGGCGCACAAATGGTTTGCAGTGCTATTTGTTGGGATCAGCCAGGAGAGCAATACATGCTCAACGCAGGCATTAAATCCTGCTTGGATGCACAGGGGCTTTTTACAGAAAAGGCTCGCATTATCGTTGATGTTGCATGGGGTATAACTTTACTTCTGAGAGTATTTTCTCAGAGAAAGAAAAGTAAACCGTGCAAAGACTCAGATGCCTATCTTAATATTAGGATTTTGAATGTGTGGCCTCTGACACCCTCAGCTCTTTTGTGAGAACGTGCCGTTTAGCAATTCAAGCTGTGATTTTCGCTATTTCTGAGTATTGTTCAACTGTATTTCAAGTAGAATTAAAAAGACAGTAATAAACTGAATTTATTTTGAATGACAAAAACTGTGTATAATTAAAGGAACCTGATTTTTGAGGAGGTAACCAAGAAAAAAACTGCTCCTGCCAAAATATCCCATGATGCTTCAAGAAAACCAAACATAACTAAGGATTGAGTTATAACCTATTGTATCTTTAATCCCTGCTTAACATTTCAATAAAAAGAACATTTCTCTATTGAGAAATTAATTGCTCTATATTTACATTTTCTTTATGAAATGAGAAGGAATGAAGTCATTCCACTGCATTCTCTTTTGCTTAACTGACATTTGATTTCACACTCTTTAGTCAACTCTCCAGTTGTATTTTCCATAATAAAAAGAGATTTGTTTTCCCTTGCATGTTTAAGATCCATTGCTTCCCTTGGATCTTCAGCCAAGGGTTGATTGGGTTTTTTTATTTTTTATTTTTAATTTCTGGTTTTGGATGTTTTGGTTTTTTTACTTCTACAGACTCTTCAGCCAAGATTTTTTTTATTTTTTGTAGGGTTTTTCTTTCTTACATAGACTGTAAATTTGTATCAAACTACACACTAAATGGAGTTTTTGAGAGCAATTGAGACTGTCATCTTTAAATTATTAGAGCACAAAGAGCATTAGCAGATGTTATAAAGCACTTTGATCTCTGTTATGCCAAGAAATTTGGTAGTGGTGATCTAGGCAAGGTCTCCAAGAGACCCGAGATACATAGTTTTGAAATAGTTTGGAGTCCAGACCAGCACTTACAGCACCTGAATCTGGGAACCAACTGCATTTTAGGCTGGAAAACCCCACCCAGTTCTTTTTTAGTTCCTCCCCCCCCTCCCAAGGAAGTGTTTTCAGTCGGTCCTTATGTCGCGGAGATCTTTCACCTACTGTTTCAGATCAGAACAGTCATAACTGGGGTGGGCACGGCAGTGCGCAGCCCCAGATTTCTACGTCAGAGGGCTGTTGGTTTTGGTGGGGGTTTTTTTGTTTTATTTTGTTCTTGTTTTTAAAGAACTAAGCACTGTGGTGCTGAATATCAGAGCTGTCCTGTTTTTTCACATGGATGAGCGTGTTGTTTCTTACGGGGTACCAAGCATACCATCTGCAACGCCCTGCGTTTGGTGTCCGAGTGGTGAAGAGGCCAGCAGTGAAAGCACTTGGTCCTGCTCTGAGAACTGTCCCAGCCTGTTGGCGTAAATGAACGTTGAGGGTTCTCAGCAGTACTGAGCTGACACCACCACAGCCAGAGGCCAGCTTGAAGCAGCTTTATTTTATTCCCACGTATGTCCCAAGCCTGGAATTTGGATAGAAGCTGTTGTTGTTATTTCATAAACCATACTTAAGAAGGAGGCTTCCTTGCTTCTGATTTATTTAATCTTTATGTCTACTGTCTTCACAGGGGCTTCAGCAGACCGTTCTCATAACTGATTTTTAGATGACTTCAGAATATTTTAGTGTCATTTCCTCTGGTGCACCAGGACCACAATATTCTTAGCCTCTTTGGAGGAACTTTACGCAGAGTAAATAATACATCTCTCTGCAGAATCATTTTATTATTGTTTCTATTGCAGAAAGTTACAGTCGACCTATTTTTAGAAGTCACATAAAGAAACTAAATCTGAAGAGGTTTTTATAAAGCATAGAAGAAGAAGGAATAGATTTGAAAACCAATACTCACACTAGGAGAAAGGTTTTATCCTCTTTCTTTTCTAAAATTAGATGCTGTGAAATGTTGAGTATTGAGTACAAAATCTCTTCTGCTGTATTCATGTGATTGTTAGACTGTAATAATCTATCCCTTTGTATTAGTATACTTGGAGAAAGCTAAAATGCATTGATATCACAATATAATTCATTGATTTGCTTCAATGCATCAATATTTGTAAAAAATAGAGGGTAGAAGGGTTCTGTGGCATGGGTCCTGTTTTCGTGGAGGAGGTTCATGTGGTCATGCATTTTTATAGAGCTCTCATGCAGGAATACAAGAACTGAAAAATGAAATATTAGTGCTAGTTTTTGGACAGGCTCCTCAGTGCAACAGAACGGCAAAAGTGTAACGTAACGGGAGCGGATGAAGCAGCAGCTGAAACGTTTGTCAGAGTCTGTTGGAGAGTCCGGGAGTGTTGGGAAGGGATGCCCGACGTACGATCAACACGAAACCAGCTGTAAGCTGCTCGTGTATACAGCAGTCAAACAGCAGCTGAAAAAAACACCTGGTTGTTGGATTTGGATCTCTCCGCTTATTTTAATAGTGTTTGGCCAGATCAGAGGCTTCCTGTCAAAAAAAAGTTAAATGTAGAATATCCAAGAATCTAACCAAATAACGGTGCTGTCTTTGCCCAGATCAAAACATTTGTGCAGCACAGAAGTACTCCTGTTAGAAATGCTGATAAAAGTATAACAAAGCCTTTATATAATTCTCTTCTGACCTCTTCTTGGTATTGCGGTTTGAACAGAACAGTAGGAAATATATATGAAATACTGTGTTAAGTCTTACTGTGACGTTGTTTTTTCTGCTGAAGTAGTGGGGAGTACTGTCTTGGACTGCTTATTTCCTGGAGTGTTTGAGGAAATTTCAGTTCTCACTGGGATTTTACAAATTGTGGAGGTTTCCACAAGAGGCTTATAATTCTTACCTATTTAACAGAGCCATGAGACAGTGTGATGCAGGTTATCATTTCCTTTCTCCCAGTCCTATTAGAATTGTATAAAAATATGCATATATAATACTAATATATACAACTATCTTCACTGCATATATATATAAAAAAAGTGGATTTGTATAAGAAATGAATAATTGTGTTGGAACATATTTTAGAATGGAAAGCACAGCTTTGTTATTTGATCAATAAGGGCCAGAAGGCTGCAAAAAATTAACTGCTGTAATATTGGAGGATATTTTAGGAAATTCTGGACGTTTCTGGGAAATAGGGTAGAATGTGCTTCTAGCATCCATTTCTTAACTGTAAGAGGAATGTGATTAATTAAAATGTTATGTGTACTTCCACTACTTGTAAAAGTGCCAGTGAATAACCAGTGATGGTTGCAGAAGTGTATCTGTAATTTTTTTACCAGGGAATATAGAGGTACAAAGGCAACTAAATAGAAAGGTTCCTATATCAGAGTGCACAACAAAAGCAGTGAGAACTAAAGGGTAATTGTTTGTTCTTCCTGTTTGTCTTTTCCTTCTGTAGCATGGGATGGATAAAAATCTCAACTGTTATCAATAATAAGAAGTCTCAACTGCGTATAGACAAATGCTTAAGTGATCACCCCAGGTTTTTCAATGTGTCTATACATTCAGGTGGGTTTCCCGTGTGTTAGCAGTCATAAAAATGTTATGTGTGCAAATGCCTGAACTTGTTTTCTCATTGAAAGAAACCGGTTGAACTCTTCCTCCTGCACTTTGAGTCAGAGTCCACAATTTTACAGTAAATGGTTGCATGGGCAATCTGTTAGTTTTGAAAGTAAGGTTGCTTTATTTTCTGTTACGTATACATTAAAAACCAGTTTTGGATTGATATTTTCTGATTGCGTTCCTCATGTTGAGAGGCGGTGAGTGCTCTCCTTTCCTGTTCCTCCTCCGGTTTTGCTTACCGTAGCCTGGGCTTCCCTGGGGTCAGCTAGAATTGTCTCCTGGGGAGCCCTTACTCTGGCTCCAGGCTATCTGAAAGCATTAGCAGATATTACAGAATACAGCGCACAGTTACGGTTGATTACACTTTTTTAGATGCTGCACGAAGTGTACTTAAAAAGTGATGTTCCAGATTGATCCAAAAATACCTTCTTAAAATGCCTGATGAGCTGGGAGGTCCCAGGTTCTGCCAGGGTCAGTGGGCAGCTCCACAGGCGGCAGCACCCCCAGGACCTGCTCTCGCCTAAGCCGGCTTCCAATGCCATTGGGACTCTGCCTGGGCCTCCAGAACCATATCCTGAACTCAGTGTTGTAAACCAAGAAGTCTGTAACTCAACCCGCTACCTTTTTCTTTAACAAAGCCTTGTTTTATATGGAAATTTCTGATGAGCTCCAATTAAATGGCATGGGGTTCGGACAGCTGGTTGGACAAATAGTTCTTCCGCATCAAGTTGAAGTCCCGTTTCCCTGGCTAATTCTCTCCGGCCTTACTGCAAAGTCTTTTTCTGGGGGTGCTTGGCTCTCTTAGCCAAATGGTGTAGAGAGCTCCTAGTCCCATAATGCAATTGCCTGCTGCTTCCTCCAAATATCGCTTGTGAATAATGTATCAGAATATGTCATTTTATACGGTTTTGACTGAAAAATGCAAGAAGTAAGTGTTGAGTCTGAGTTAAGAGATGTAAATGAGTGGAAGATGCTCAAAGTTTCTGATTTGGTTGCCTGGAAGTGTAACAGGGTAAAAAAAAAAAAAAAATTAAAAAAAAATCTGGTTTTCTGTGAGAAATTTTCTCATCATTCAGGTGATGCTGTGCATTATTGCATCCTCTAAATCCATGCAGGAGACTGGAAATACGGGTGTTCAGAGCAAGGTAAAACTGCAAGAGGTCAGGCATCACGAGATGATGGGGAGGAGCGTTTGGCAGAACTGGTGTAGCTGCGGTTTGCAAAGCAGCAGCAGTAGGGAGTGCCCACTCCTTCAGTGGGCTTTGAAATTAGTTCTGCCTTTTCTTTTCCCTTGCTATTTTTCTTTGATCATTCCACAGAATTTAGGATACACGTTCTGATCTCTTAACACAAACCCTCTGCTGTTGAGTGTCAAAATGGCTGTTGAATTCATGTAACCCCGGTTACTCAGTCGAGTCATGATCTCTTAGTTTTCCCTCAGGCAAGGCACTGTTCCCAGCTTTCTCTAGCGGCCTACACGTGGTCTTTCCCGAGCAGCGTGGTGACAGGAACTGGAAGCAGTGTTTTGTAGGAAGTCCCATCAGCCTCTTTTACAACAGCGCTCTTGCCCACGTGCCCACGGAGGGGATGGAGGCAGAAGCTGCAGTCGTTTGGGGCAGAGAACTGGATGAGGTCACCCGGTTTCTGTGGTGGGATACAGACAGACGAACAACCACACTTCGGCTGAAACCTCTGTTTAAGTGTTGAAAGAAACTGAAATCCAAATATCACAGCTTATTAGTGAGAGTCTGTAAACAGCAATTTCTCTTCTGTAGCAGTCTAACGTTGTAGGTCCCAGCTGCATCCTGGCCCCCTGGTATCCTGAATCATTTTATCACTTACGATTAATGGATTTTATGTTAATTTTATCTTTTAAGAAAGCAAGTGGTTTGTTGTTGGTGGGTTGGTTTGGGTTTGGTGTTGTGTTGTGTGGGTGGTTGGATTTTTTTTTTGTTTTGGGTTTTTTAATTTTTTTTATTTTAAAAAAGCAGTTAAGTAGCATCTAGTATCCATTTATTTCAGAGGAAAAAGTAAACTTCTGAAATGGAATCTAATCCGAACACCTCCATGTTCAGCAAGCAAAGGAAATCGAGCCTGGTTTCATACCGCCTCTCAGTGAGAGTAGTTGCAACGAAGATACATTATTCATTTGGACCCCTTGTTTGAGGGGAATGTGATAATGTTGCACGACAGCACGCATTCAGAAAGGGCTATTTTGACCACGTTTGACTATCACGGCATTCACAAGGCAGGCAGCAAAGCAGGCAGGACGCGGGGGTTTGGCGGTGCGTGTTGGAGAGCCCCGACCTGCTGAGGGCAGAGGCTGGTCGTGCCTTTGCCTGTCAGAGCCGTTCCGTAGGGACGGAGCAGGGAGGGCGGCCGAAGGACCCTGTGGCACCTGCCTGGGTGATCTGTCCTGCCAGACCCCACCAGGAAACCCCTCGGTGAACTGGCAGCTTCCCAGCGCGGGGGTGTCTCCACGGTGAGACAACCGAGCCAGGATTTCACGATGTGACAGTTTGTGATATATTCCACAGCTGGATTTTTTTGTTAAGCTTTATATATTCGCTTTACACTCACAAATATTAGTAATAGTATCTCGAGTTCAGCATTCGCTCAGGTTTACGTGGCTTAGTAAAGACATGTTTACGATACTCAGCAGGGCGAGTGGGGGTTTGCAGACACAAAAGATGAGAGGGGGTTTATTTGGGAGGGGCTTTTTAATGTTTTTAGCTTTGGGCTATGAAGTGCTGGAAGTGCTGCAGAATTCTTCTTTTTTCTTATTTTTATTTTTATCTGCACGCCAGGCACTCGTCCATGCTCTCTGCCCTGCCAAAAAGACTTCAGCATTAATGTGACAGACCACCCTGCCCGTGCGTGAGGTGTGTAATTCTTTCTCGGAGCAGAGATCTTGAGCAGAGGCTGCTTATTATGTCGAAGTGCATGTGGTTTTCTGACAGGAGTTACTTGGCAGTCCAGAGAAAATATTAAACTCCACTTAACTTGGAAAGACCAGGAGGACTTAAATGCGTAGTAAAAAATGTCTGTGTTTCATTTCTCCTCCTCCGGATTGGAAAGTCTGGGTGATGGGGCAGAAAGATCTTCCCTTGCTCTGAAGAATCTCCTCTTGTTTGAGCGGGTAACTTGTGTCAGGACCAACTGCTGGCATCTGTGGAAGGATTTATTTATTTTACTTTTCATCATTATGTGTTGAATTTATAAATGGGCATTAAAATGACTGGTATTAAAAAGGAAGTAAACCCCCAAACCCAACAATTTGGAGCTGGGAATTTCTGCAGTCCGTTCTCCATTTGTGCCAGTGGCTCTTGGGCATTGCTTGTGCTACATGAGTTTTAAAAACATTTTTATAATTTTAGAAGTATGGATTTTTTTCAGCATCAGTATTGGTATTTGTTATTATGAGAGGGTTATTTTTTCATTTAGTAACTTCCATTTAAGGACATAAATCAGAGTTTTTAAAGCCTCTCTCCCATTAAAACAAACAACTAACTTTTGGACTTTAAAATACACTTTTAATTATTGGAAATCATTAGAAATTATCTCTTCTAAGGATTTAATTCCTTTAATCAAGTTTGCTCCTATAATAATGAAAATTTTTCTTCTTTTGTGGGTAGCTGTTTAATGTTAAACAATGCTGAATGTTTACTTTTTTACTTTGTGTTTTTTAATGATATTAGAACCTAGTTTGAAAAAGTGTTCAATTCAGCAGGTGTTTTAGACATAATTATGCCATTGTGCTCTGAATACTTGTGAGAAAGCGATGGCTGTCTACGTTCCCATTTCTACCCAGCACCGTGCTGCGACCTGGTAAGAAAGGAATTGGGGCTGCGCCTGCGCGGCGCCGGGAGGGATGGCGATGCTTGTGTCCTGGACATCTTCTGACTCTTCAGCACCCCGACAGCTTCCAAGGAGTCCACAACTGTTAACTTCAACCTGAAATAATTACGGGAGCAATTCCGGCGCATTCTTGCTAGCGTTGCATCGGTAGCCTGTTATTCAGCGACTGTTTTCTGGGTTACCTTTCCCTGTGAGCCTGGAAAGCAATCTTTACGTATATCTCAGTGTTTAGAACAAAATGGCTATTTGGTGTGTCTGCAAAACAACCAACCAACCTTGGAATTACTGGCTATGGACAACGTTTCTCAGTAACCAGGCTGCCACTGGGTTTCTCTTGAACTTAAATACTAGTTCCGTGCCTTGATTAGGTTTTTTTGGATATTAGGTTTGTTTAGAAAGTTCTCGGTGCTGCTCTTGCCAGCCCCGCGTTGCAACGGCGTCCCCTCGCAGAGCAGCGGCAGGCCCAGCTAGGCCTCTGAAGCCGGCGGCTGGGGCTGCGTGCTCACGGCTTCGCTGCCGCCCAGCATGCAGCTCCCGCTCCAGCGCCGGTGGCTCCCGTGTACAGAAGCCTTAAGGAGAGGGAGCTTGTGATCAACGTGCTGCTGGATTTCAAAGCCCATTAGAGGCAAACTTAGCAGGGAACTGAATTCTGAATCTCAAGGAGAATGATAGGAAAAACAGCTGCAGAATTTCCTAGCACTTCGTATATAAGCGCTCTTTTTTAAAAATGAAAAATTACCATTTCATTGAAGTGACATAAAATTGGCTTGTCAAGCACTGAAAATAAAATGTGTTTTTCCTTTATTTCTCATTCCTTTTATTTTTTCATGATTTAGTTCGATTTTCAGTTTTTCCATGTAAAAAACCAACCACTCTTAGAATCTTTTTTAAAATGAAAGCCAACAATTTAATGTGAATTCACGACTCCCGAAACTGAAGTTTTAAGCCATCAAATGCTGTGAGACTTGCAGCAGGGTTGCTGTATGTAACCAGCAGATCTCGGTGCATGCAGTCTAGCTGTGGGCTCTTCCTACTCTCGATGAATCAATCCTAATTCATTTGAACTGTTAAAAAGCAAACACCTTCGAGATGCATTATGACGCCAACACGGCGTAGCACAGGAATTGAAATGAGTAAAGAGCAAGCAGTGCAGCTTTGATGTACCTAGATATGCCTCTAGGAATTTCCAACTGCCTCTGAATTCGGTGTTTAATCTACTGTATGTGTTTGAACTTATGCAACAGCCTAAATATTTTGGTGTTGTATTTTAACCACCCTGTTTTCACTGAGGTTTGGAATATACGTTTTCCTATAAAGTATTTGACTATAAAGTGCAGTCATGTTCTTGCCATGGTGATTGGAAAATGAATTTATAATCTGGCGTAGGAATAACGATGTGTCCAGATGTGAGTATCACATACCGTTGAACTCCTGCTGCATTGTACGAGCTCAAAACTGAAGCGCTGCTATGGAAATGAAAAGCATCATGTTTACAAGCATGTTATTCCTCCCCCTTTGCCTGCCCAGATTGCACGGTCAGCGCACGCATCCTGCCGCATCCCCATCCGCTGCTGCGTTGCCCTGGCAACGCGCCGAGGCCACAGCAGCCACACAGTGCCCGTAGGACGGTCACCAAGATGCTTGCAGCTGGAGATGTGCAGGACAGGAGGCCAGACTGTGGCATGTCGGAGATCACGGTTTGTCACCTGCGCACCTGAATTCACATCCTGGGCCAACGCTTAATTTCTGACCTCCTCCTCCGAGCAAACAAAGCCCTGTGTTCAGCTTTGGAGTATACGCGTGCGGAAAAATCCTTAATAAAATACATCCCTTTATAGGGAGCTTTAGTAGATCCTGTTTCAGAGGGGCTTTACACTTTTTAGGGAGGTGCCAGGTTGTTCTGGGGTTGTCGAAGATTTCTTGAGCAAAATGATAATCTTGTAAAGAAGCACAGTTCATTCAACGGGGAGAGTGCTAACCTGAGTGGATCCCCAACGACCCTCACCAGCCGTGGGCTCTAGAGCGTCCTCACCTTGACGCAAACCTGCAAAAATCAGTCCTGATCTGTTGCTATCAAAACAAATTCATAAGGACTTGTTTGCTGCCTTCTTCATATTAGCGTTGATGAGATTTTTATACAAGGATTTCCCGAAAATAGGGCGTTGTTTAACGCTGGGTGGTCTAACGCTGAGGCATACGATTTTTAACTCTTCCTGGGTTTACTGAAGTTGGAAATAGCGCTATTTGCTTTAAAGCAATTTTGCTTAGGTTTGGCAAAGGTATTGAATTTGTTATGGTTATACTGCTAAACAGTTTTAAGGAATTCCAGCAAACTGCCATGTTTGCAGAGGTAGGGGTTTTTTTGGAGAAGAATTTTATTAAATTTACAGAATAAATTTAATTAAAAGCCAGTAATTTCTAACATCTTATTTACAGTGAGTGTACAGATTTCATGCATTGATAGCTTTGCATATTTACTGGGCAATTTGTTAAAATAATTGACTTTGTAATTATTTCATGATTACTAACACTTTGGTGCTGTGCCGCTTTCTGTTAAATTAAAATTTTGTTGTTGGCTTTGTGATGCTCTGATCTTTGCAATCTTTGTACCACTTTGTATATGGTAGTTCTTCATACCGACCCTCTAATCTTTGACTTTATTCTAACTTCCTTTGCTCTACTTTTGTCTCTTCCTGATCCATCTGCGTGTGGCCAGTGTAAGAGAAAAGATGTTTGAGATGTCCTTTTGGTCTGCCAAGATAGACCAACGTATGGTCTCTTTAGGTGGACTCTATTTCGATGTGTTTTTTACACAGAAATGGTATTTCCTATGCCATAGGTACCTTCCAACCACATATAAAGAGCAGGCTTTTGTCCCCAGAGTGTTGCTAGTCTATAGGATTAACAGAAGTGGAAGGGATGTCCATGTAGCAAGTCACTTGAGTGATTCAAGGTACACGTAATGTCTGGATTATGTCGCCTTTTCCCCATGACAAATGCTGTTCTTTGGCCCTTAACAATTAATTCCCCTCATCTTAATTCCATGTGGACTTTTAGCTTCAATTCCGGGTTTCTTTATATAGCAGCAGCTTCTGACTTAAACCACAGTTGATAGTGGATTAGGCATTTCTTGGTGCCTGAAGAGAGAGAAGTGGTGGAAAGGCTTACACATGTGCTCTTAGGGTGAAATGAAGCCTAGATGAGAAGTGAAGTAAGGCCAGATGGAAGCGCTGTTAAATATCCCTGGTAGCCCAAGTCATAAAAGCTCTGTTTTCTTTGTAAAGCTTTCCCGCTATTCCTTCAGCTCGGGGCACGTATCCCCCGGGGTTATTTAGTGCAGTCGCAAGTAACAGATGATGTGTTTGCAGCGAGACCCTGGCCTGGCCCATGGGGTTGGGTTCTGAAATGTTTGTATGCGCTTTTGATGAAGATGCGTCTTCCCATGCTCGACAAATGAAGAGCGTCATTTGGGCAGCCCTGGGACGCTTCGGCGCTTCTTACCTCAGCTAGCGGTCGTGCTGCAGACCCCGGGCTGGATTATGTTTATCTGTTAGCTCGCAGGGTGCTTTTTACTACTGTGCCTGCTGCTTGTCTTGAAAAGAAAACTTGAAGTGGTGTTGCTTGATTTTCCTTTGGCTCCCGCTTCATGCTTAGCTTTGTTATTCTTAAACATACTTCAGAAAACTGCTAGAAGACTTCTACAAATCTGAAATGGTTTGTGGGATTATCTGGGATGTATACTTTAGTTAAGTATGTGAGATTTCTTCTTGCCCATTCTCCACTAGATTTAAAAGTTATAGCTTGAAAAAGACTGTTGGTAATGGCAATTTATAACAGCCTGTGTCCTGGAGCGTAATTTATGATGAAGCAAGCAGAGGATTTAGCAAGTCTAAAGCCTCCCTGTCTGTTCCTCTGTTTTAAGCATTGTGGGATAATCTAGCATATGCTTAGTTAGTCACTGCTTCAAATGTAGAAGTATTTTAGCTTTGATACCTAATGTCTTTTGCAGACAGCTTAGATAATGTTGCCATGTGAGAGGTGTGGTGTGTTCTTACATTTGCCACAGCTCCAGAAGAGGAGACAGATACCTGATGGTAATTTTTTTTCTTTTTTTCTTTTTTTTTTTTCTGTGGAATGTAGATTATGGTTTGGCTGGTTTTGCTTGGAAACATGTACAGGAATAGGATTAAGTGATGTCTTCTGTCTGGCTTTTTGGTCGCTGTGTGGTGATAGGGTGGATGTGACATCTTGGGGCTCACTCATTAGACCACAGCGAGCCCCGCTCTCTTATGCTCCGCTAAAACGACGTCTGGGACAGGTTTGATGCACAGCCTGGATCCTGCCTGGCTGCACTGGGGACCTGGCTGTCCTGCGGCACGCTGTCCCTGCACTGCGAGGAGCCCGCAGCTGAAGGTCAGGTACTGGCACTGCCGTGTGGGGCTGCAGCGCTGTCTCCTGCCTCGTGCGTCCTGGTTTTTCTTGTCTCTCCCTAGGTGCGCTCTGCATCCCTCCCCAGTAACGCTGGGTTTTGCTTTGCCAGTGTCCTTGAGGAGGTTGGCGGGGTCAGCCTCTCGTGGGGTTGCTGCCTGTGGGCAGGGCACTGGTTTTGCAAAAGTCGTTCCTTTGATACAGTCTGAGAGGAAAGCACATTTGTTTGCGTCACTTTAGCAATTGCTGCTGCTGAGAACTGTTGACCTCTACATTAGCCTGGTTTACAATATTGAAATCTCATTCCACGGGTTATTGTTTTCCTTTAAATATCGTTATGATATATTAAACACAAAGTTGCTGTTGTGGTGATTTATGCTGAGATAAATTGCTAGTATGATACAGAGGGATTTAGTCTCTCCATTTCTAAATCTGCTTATTCTCTGTGCATGAAATTACTGCTTCCTCTGAATGGAAGCATCTGAAATTCAGTGTGTTTTATTATTTCTTGCGCCATTTTGACAGACTTATCAATGTAGTTCAAAGAGTGAAGTTTTTATTTAAGTAACACAGATGTGTTTGTTCAACTTTACATTTAATAGTCCTGGCTTCTTTCAAGTTCATGACCAGCTTTGCCTCAGACTTAAATATTTTGTTTTCCAGACGCAGGGAGAGTTAGAGAAAGAATAAGGATTTCTGCACTTAGAGGGGTCAGAGGACAGAGCGAGCCGCCAGGAACAGAAGCCTTGCTAGGGCTTGCAGAGCAGCACCCCATACCGGATTCCCCGTGGATTCAGAAATTCTGGAAGGCAGTTGGATTTTTCTCAATGCACGTACTCGCTTATCCACCCAGCAGCTTGATAGTGAGAGAAATAGAAGTTCAATATATACTATAGCTAGAAAAATGGTAGCTAAATGCTTCCCCTCTGGCATTTTGAGGTGGAGAAATTAATTTATTTGGTTTGGATAATTTTGGTAACAGAGCTAGGAGTGATCTGAATTATGAAGATGCTCTGATGTAGTAGGTGCTTCCAAATGACTCCTAATTCTGTGACTGAACTCTATTTTGTTTACTAGAATTGTCAATGTCTTTAATTGTTCCTCTTCTAGTATAAGCAATTTGGCATCTGCACTTCTGTATAATAATTCCAAGATTTTTTCCTCTTGCCCACATTTTACTGGACTTCTTGTTAGCTTGATTTATTATATTCCTAATCTTATTTCAGAATTCATGTGGCATGTGATTTCCTTGGAAAGCTACATGTCGGGTAAATGGCATTGCTTTGTTAATTTAAATTTAATCAATAGAAAATGTGCTGCAACAGGAACATAGAGGAGCTCAGCAGGTCTCTGACTGGAGCTGTGAGTTTTCTCACAGAATTTTGGGATGCTGTGTACCAAATGGATGCTTAATATTTGACTGGGAGGTGCTGTCATATGAATTCTCTGAAGTCGGTGATCCATTTTCAGTTAAACTTAATTTAGTTAGTGTGCGTGTACTTTTGCTTTATTATCATCTTGTATTTTTTTATTCAGTGTTTTTGCCATGACTTATACGTCAATGTTATAAATAAAGCTACTGATGAACGCAAGCTAGCTGGTAATTTGATTTGGAGAAAGGCACTAAACATGTTAACTTGGCTAGCAACTGCAAGTATGGCTTTCATACTCATGAAATGCTTACAAACCAGAGGGCAGAACAGTTATTTAATTTGGTCTGAGGGTATAAAATTGGGTCGTACCATGGCTTTTATTTGAGAACAGCCGTTGGCCTACACAGAGAATAAAGGACCTAATAGACGGCAGCATGTAGCTCGTTGTTAGCTGCCAGAGGAGACGTGTGTGGTCTAAGATTTGGACTTGCTCCTGTAACAGCAGCTTCCTTTTTGTCTGTTTTTGGTGTAGCTACTGGTTCCTTTGCAATGGCAGTTGAGGAGTGGGTAAGGATGTGGTAGGATGACTGTACGTATTTACACTTGACACAAGTGCCGGTCTTGGGGGAAAAAAAAAAAGTAGCGTATTTCAATTGACAATGTAGAGCGTAAAGAAATAAGAAATTATGTGTGTAAAATAACACAGGAATAATAAATAATAAAAAAAGGTCTCCCAGTCCAGCGTTAGAGGTCTGATATAGATGGGCCTGGATCGAGCACTGTCTTGCCTCGTTCGGTAAGCTTTGCCAGGAGCACGTAGCATTGTAAGGGATTTCCCGTTCCCTGATGTGTAGCGGGGGACAGCAAAGGGCAGCTAAAGGTATGGCCCAGCCGTTCCTGACGGCAGCAGCTAGCAGGCGATCTCACAAACAGCGAAACGAATCAAACGAAAAGGAAGCTCTCCTGACTTGAGTTTTGCTATGTAATGAACACGCTATAGGAACCTTGTCAGTGAGAGTAACTCTCCGGATTACTTTCCTCTCTCTGAGTTGATTCAGCATATGGGAAGGAAGCATGGCTGAGATCATCTCTGAAGTTTTCTGTTTAAAGGTATAGATTTAGATAAAATGAAGCAAATTAGCTGGTAAACTCAAGAATCACAAGCTCACAGAGCTGGTATTTCTTCATTTCAAAGGTTAAAAGAAAAGCAGAGGTCTCGAGACTTAATTGGATGCATAACCGTATAAAACACGAGGACCTGGAGAGAGCCGCTTTAACAGGGGCAGGCTGAGTAAAGATGCTGGTGCGTTGTGGAAGGTCTGCTATTGAAGTTATAGGTATCGCTGTACTGAAGAGTGCTAATCTAAAGTCAAAATAACAAAGCATAGAAAGACAGTAGTTAAATACGTTCTAAGAGAATCTGTTAAGCATCTTAGAAGTATTTTCCCTTCTGCGTGTTCTGCCATGAATTTGGCACGTTGTTTTATATTTCTTACAGCAAAGCTGCCTGTTGTAAAGAAAACTGAATTCCTTATTTGCTGGTCACCAACAACATCCTTTGTAGCATAAGGCTCAGAACTGGCATAGATTTCCACCCTGAGTCACGTATTTAGTAAACATTTAATTCAATTTGGGTATTCACCTAGGGAGGAGATTAAATGAGAGAGGTCAAGCAGCTGCTGAGTGTTGAGTAATTCAATACTTTGGACATGTTGAGATTTTAATAAACATCAAGGTAAACGGTTTGAAATTGGAGCTGGGAGTTGAGACTCCAGAAAGAAAGGGTTCATCTTTCAGTTTTAATTACGAAACCAGAGACCTCTATCCTCAAGTTTTGCAAGCTGTAGGAAGGTATAATGAGCTGCGTTCAGCTTTGATTCTGTATGTGAGAATATCCTTCAGGTACAGATTAAAAAGACAAATATCTGAAAATATTTTAAAAAGTGTTTTGGAGGCTACTGACCTACTTCTTTAAAGAGCCTAGAATGTAAGTAGTACATGCTCAGGATGTATAGACTCTGTTACCGAGTCAAAAGAAAAGAGCAAACAAGACTTGGGTGCTGTGCCTGTGATATCCTTGAGCATGATTATCTGTGTGCGTTATTTCTAAATTCACCCTTCTATTTAGATTCACATTCATAAATACTGATTCGGACTGAGATTTCCATGTTTATTATTGCATCATTCCTTTTTCTAGGGTTGAAAAATACAGTTTTGCTTTCTGGTGTCAATCTAGGATGCTGCTGCAAAGGTCACTTTCAAAATCTGTTGCTTCACACGTAACAATTTGTTTGCCGTGACAGGGAGGTGGAATCCCTGGACGCGTGTGATGCAGAAGCTGTTTGTCTTCAGTTCCGGAACTCATCCTCAAAGCTGAGGGTGCAATCCATCACCCACTTAGCTTGTGATACAAAACTTCGTCTCCTTCAGTTTTGAAGTTTTTAAACAAGTTGTTGTTCCCCCCCGCCCCCCCCTGCTTCCCTTATGCTGGGAAGGAATTGAATTCCCTGTAAACACCTGCTGAGCCCTTCATTTTTGCTCCTCCACATCTGCCCTTCAAATTCTTTCTTGACGTGTTTCCTGATGAAAACATGTCTGCAGCCGTCTGCTAACCTGCTAAACACACTTCCTGTCACGCTGACCTGGCTGAGTCTGTTGTTTCCTTAGAAGTCTCTCAACTGTCTTCCTTGTATGCATTTGATCTGTCGTCTTGTTCACTTGTGGTATGGCGAGTCTTTTGCCATCTGAATATCATCTTTATCTCTTTTTATCTTTAGCTGCTTGGAGTCTTGGTGTATAATTTACAGTTTTTAAGCTACAGTGATGATGGATAGCTTTGTACCTCAGATCCAAGAGATCAGAATGGTGCTGTAATAAAAACTGATAGGAAAATCATTTATTCTCATTTTCCCCCACATCCTGAGATTTATGTGCACTTCTAAGGTGTAACAACATCTGCCCCATGTGACCTTCAACCGGAAAGTGAGTCTCCTTTGGTTCACAGTTCAACCTTGAATCTATATTTTATTCAGTTCTAGAATATTTGGGATAACTCATCCCATTGTGATGAGTTAAATCCAACCAAGGACATGAAGGGCAATATGAAAAGCTTCTGTAGGTATGTCAGTGATAAAAGGAAGACCAGGGAAAATGTGGGCCCTCTCTGGAAGGAAATGGGAGACCTGGTTACCCAGGATATGGAGAAGGCTGAGGTACTCGGCAACTTTTGTGCCTCGGTCTTCACTGGCAAGTGCTCCAGCCACACTGCCCAGGTCACAGAAGGCAGGGACTGGGAGAATGCAGAGCCGCCCACTGTAGGAGAAGGTCAGGTTCGAGAATATCTAAGGAACCTGAAGGTGCACAAGTCCATGGGACCTGATGAGATGCATCCACGTGTCCTCAGAGAACTGGCAGATGAAGTTGCGAAACCACTCCGTCGTATTTGGGAAGTCCTGGCAGTTCAGTGAAGTTTGCACTGACTGGAAAAGGGGAAACATAACCCCCATTTTTAAAAAGGGGGGAAAAAGGAAGACCCAGGGAACTACAGGCCGGTCAGTCTCACCTCCATGCCTGGCAAGATCGTGGAGCAGACCCTCCTGGAAACTGTGCTCAGGCACATGGAAAATAAGGAGGTGACGGGTGACAGCCGACATGGCTTCACTAAGGGCAAATCGTGCCTGACAAACTCGGTGGCCTTCTACGACGGGGATACAGTGTTGGTGGATAAGAAGAGCAACTGACATCATCTACCTGGATTCGTGCAGAGCATTTGATGCTGTCCTGCGCAACATCCTTGTCTCTAAATTGGAGAGACGTGGATTCGATGGATGGACCGCTTGGATAAGGAATTGGCCCGATGGTTGCACTCAGAGTTGTGGTCAACGGCTCAACGTCCAAGTGGAGACCAGTGACAAGAAGTGTTCCTTGGGGATTGGTCTTGGGACCAGCGCTGTTTAACATCTCTGTCGGTGACATGGACAGTGGGATCAAGTGCACCCTCTGCAAGTTTGCCAGCAACACCAAGCTGTGTGGCACGATGGACACATTGGAGGGAAGGGATGCCATCCAGAGGGACCTTGACAGGCTGGAGAGGTGGGTCCCTGCAAACCGTATGAAGTTCAATAAAGCAAAGTGCAAGGTCCTGCATGTGGGTTGGGGCAATCCAATTGCAGGCTGGGCAGGGAATGGATTGAGAGCAGCCCTGAGGAGAAGGACTTGGGGGTGTTGGGGGACGAGAAGCTCACCATGAGCTGGCACTGTGTGCTTGCAGCCCAGAAAGCCAACTGTGTCCTGGACCGCATCAAAAGAAACATGGTGAGGCACTGGCCCAGGTTGCCCAGAGAAGCTGTGGATGCCCCCTCCCTGGAAACGTTCCAGGCCAAGCTGGATGGGGTTTTGGGAACCTGGGCTAGTGGAGGGTGTCCCTGCCCGCAGCAGGGGGGTTGGAACTAGATGGGCTTTAACGTCTCTTCCAACCCAATGATTCTGTGATGAAAAAGCAGATTTTTGAATGTGAGGCTTCTGCCTGTAAATCCACTGTGTAGGTGATTTTCAGGTGAGAAAAATCTTGGAGATTTGTCCTGGCTTTGTGTTTCATACAAAATATAAGCAGAAAAGATGTTAGCTTGGTTAAATCTTCATGTGTTTTGGTTTGTTAATAAAACTGTAGGCAATCTCAAGAACAGCTGTTTCAAAGAATAAAACATTCAAACACACTTGCCTAAACTTACAAAATCTTGTTTCAAGTGCTGACTTTGAAGTTTTAACCTCAATTATGTTTCAAAGTATGCAGTAATCAGCAAGTGATTTGAACTTTATTTTGTTTTGCTGAATTGATCTTGTTAAAATATTGCTATCAGGGATGATTTGTGTGGCTAAGGCTTTATTGAGCAAACAAAACTGTAGTCATTGTCCAACTGGTCAGACCAGAGATCATTCTGGTCCGGCAAGCTGAGTGCCACGTGTTTCGTGTGTCAGACTGGGGCGAGGGAGCGCTGGGCTCACCTGGCTGCTAGCTTTACGGCATCCACAAGCGCGATACTGAAGATATTCCATATTGGCAAATAGTAGCTGCAAGTTTCATTGGTTTGGTTTGGGTTTTTAATTATCATTGGTATACTTCTTTTCCCCACAAATATTTTCCTTCCTGGTTTAGAGAACAAGTAGTATTTTTTTTAATTTTATCTTCACAAGGTCTTCCAGCAAGAAGTTCCACGCTACTAAATGCTGTATCAAAAAGTACATCTCTCTGGTTTCAGGTGCATTTCCTGGTAATTTTATTTGACATTAATTCTCCACTTGTGAGAAGTGGTAAAAAATTGTTCTTGTTTTCTGCTTAATGTTTCAAGCAATTTCAATATATCCATTCCAGCTTTTTTCCAGATGGAAGTCCACAGCTGCCTCTGTCCTTGTTCAGAGAGCGTTCCATCTTTCTGAGCTTTCTCATCATTATCTTGGTTTTGGATGTGTGTTACATTGCATTTCTCAACTTTGATAAACGCATCTTTCGCTTTATCCTTAGTCGCTTTGTACGGGGAGGCTTCCAGCTGCCCTTTGCAATTAACTTGGTTTTACAAGAGTGAAAAAATCCGAATCATCTGCAAACGTCGTTGCCTCACATACTCTGTTCACGTCAGGAATACTCTGAGCAGCACCAGCTGCCTTTGGAACCATACTGCGAACTCCCCGTCACTGTGAAAACTGCCCGTTTGTTCCCATCTTCTCTGCCTTGCTTTTTTAATATTATTAATGCACACAGAGCGCCTTTCCGTTTATCCCGTGACTACTTAGTCTTTGCAAGTGTCTTTGAAGGACCTTGCAAAAAGCTTTTCAGAAATTAAAATACGCTGTAACAAGGTCACCCTGAATAATTTACTTGTTGGCCGCTTCAAATAATTCTTTTAGTTTGAGGTAAGACTGAACTCGATAGAAGCCATGCTAGCAGCTCTGCACCGTATAAGTCAAGATATAAGTCTATTAATCCCGACTAATACGAATCGTAATTGAATATGAAGATTTCATGAGTCCATCTTTTCTCCTCTAAGCTGCTTCTGAATATTGTCTTTGCATTCGTCACCTTCTACTTGTTTTCTGCTGAAGTCGGTCTTGCTCCGTAGTAGCTAAGGGAGAAATTTTGTGCTGGTTACAAAGACCCGAAAGCAGCTGGGTAGAGTAACGTGGTGCTTATCCTGAGGTAACACACGGAAAGATATTTGTCGCTTTGGGTCAGAACTAACTGCTCTCTGAATGACACTATTCCAGGTGATTTTTCTGTGAATTTTATCACTTGCTGTAAAGCTTCTACCCCTGCCTCTTTCGTTTCTGACAGTTCCTCTGACTCTCACCTAGTTTAAGGAAAAGCTCCAGAGTGGGAACTTGCTGAGCTCCAGTGTAATTACTTATACTTAACTTTCCTGCTGTAGCCTTAACCTATTGCATCTATATTGCATCATTCCCCCCTCCCCTTAATTCTCTGTCAGTTTTCTTGCTTTTGCAATCTGTGAGAATAAATATAATAGTACTTTTTATATCTTTAGCAAGTCATTCCTCAGAATTTGTCTTGACTTGTCTCATTATTTTTTATTTATTATTGGAAAGATGGTATTTCTCTGCTCCGAGATCCTTCTATGTCTTTAATCAATCCTTATGCTACTTGCAACATCTATTTTTTTTTAATGTATGATATCTAAAAATGTATAGCGTCTAAAAATTACTTCCCATCACACAAACTAACTGATCTATATTAGGATAATTTCTACTGCCAGTATATATATGAACATGCTTTTGATTTTGGTCTGGTTGCTTGTGGTAATTTTGCTCTTCTTAAATGAGCGATTAACTGGTGCTTGCCTCCAGTCTCCTCTGCTTATTCATTTTGGTTATACATTAAATTAGGACGCTGCAGAATTACTAGCTGAAATGTCCATTGGTCAAAGAAATTGTTTCAGTGGTTGGAAGTTTCAGGACCCATTAATTTAGGATGCTTACCATTTAGAATCAATTGGAGAGTGTATAATTATCTATTTAGATAATTTCATGATCATATCTTTGTTATTTCCCTAAACAGAATGATCTTTAAAATATCTCTGTGCAATCTAGCAGTGTATATAAAATAATACTTATAGGGACTCTATCAATAGAGCACGTGCAGATTTGAGGATCACATGCACACAAGTGACCAGACCACGCTACCTGCAAGTTGCAAAGCTCCTGCAAAATATGTCTGGAAGGATCAGCTGTCTGCTCTGCTGCTGCTGCTCTCTAGTACCAAGATAAAAGATTTTCAAGCCAAATTGAATCAAGTGCCACTGCTTGGTTCAGTACAGCCTGTAGGTACTTCTGGTTTAAAAAGAAATTGCAGAAAAGAATTTTCAGCTGCTTTTACCTTTCCTGTGATGTAGTTGATGTAAATTTTAATGAAACTCTTAACAAAACCTGGGTATTCTTTTAGTAATGGCTCTTCATTTAAAAGTTACCTGTTGCTGCCTTGGCTTCTACCTCAGCTTTTCTCATTCTAGTGCTACATTACTACCTGTTGACCTTTGATAAAGCCAGGTTAGTTTGATCTTTATATCTCCTATGCTGGAGGTTATGTTTGTGTAATACACAGGTAAAATTTCATTGCTGTGTCAACATTTATTTTCAACTGTGCAAAAAGTAGTTGTTTGCCTATCAAATAAATGAGGTCAGCAGCTGAGTTTCATAAGCAGCGTGGTTACGATTTTCCTTTTTTCTTACTGAGCTCAGTGCGTTCTTCCATCTGATGCTCAAACCAGCTCCAAGCAACATTTAAAAATAGAAGGTTGTGCCTTCCCGTGTTTTCATGTTTGTTTTTGACCAGTAACTAAAGTACCGAAACCTGGAGACGTCTAAGAGCAAGAGTCATTTCCTTTGAATCTCAGGTGGGCGACTGGCTGTAATGAGACATGAAGCTCTCGTGTTGTTTCTACAGTAGCCATCTCCTGCCCGGACCACACGGAATGGCCTTCGCACAGATTGCTGTATTTTCTGTAGAGAGGGGAAAGGTGTTTTCTGCAGGATTACAAACTTCTCTGTGTGATCCCCTGGTGTGCATATGGCAAATATCTGCTGTGATTGCTAAAACAGTTCTATCAAGATTATTAATTGCATAATTAGAATGTATAAATGAAACCTGTCACATGACTTTGATTCTCCTGCTGAAGTTTCAGCATACGATGATGTGCTATGGTAGCATGCCATAGTAAAAGCAATAATTGAACCATCAGACCACAGTTTCCTACTAACATATATTCCTTATAATTATATTTTTCCATGGCTTAAGAGAAAATTCACAAGGGGACAGTCTCACTCTTTGCATGGCTTGCTGCTTCATAAATCAGTGTCAGCATTTTAACTTGGGGCTCGTCAACCAAGTGAGCTTATTGTCTCTTAGCGGGTGTCCGTGGTACAGAAAAAGATGATGAACCAAAAAAAGTAGTCCAACATGCTATGCTTTTTCCAGAAACAACAAGGAATGAAGATATTCTAGGGATCGTACGGCTTTGAGGTTTATTTGTGTTTCTGGTTCGCTCACCAAACTTGCACAGTAGAACACTAAGCTTTGTGTAGCATCCCCAGATCTCAGGTTTCCTAAATCCATAAATGTACTGGTTTCGAGCTTATACGTGCAGCCTGTGTTAGCAAGGAGGTATCAAATGGGGACAAGAACTCCATTACTCTTGGCCTTTGTGAGGTGTAGGATTGGTACTACTTTCTTCTTCAAAATGAAGCCTGCCAGTGGAGGCAGAACTATGATGCCTCGTCCAGCCTGGAGAACAGACATCTTCAGGGGCCGGACAACAGCCTGCCAGTCCCAAAGGGCCAGAGCCAGGGACTTTGCTGGGGAACGTGGGCGGAGGATGAGCTACAACAGTCGTGCATTGGAACGGGGCAAGAGCTGAACCAAGCATAGGGACAGAAAACGTCACTGTGAGGATAACCGAGCTGGAACAGCCTGCGCAGAGAGGCAGCAGAATCCCCCAGCTTGGAGGTTTCCCAGACCAAACTGGACCTTGGAGCTGACCCTGCTCCAAGCATGAGCTTGGACTAGAGACCTCCTGAGCTTTGACGTCCAACCGCAGTCATGCTCCGATACACGCTGAAATCCTTGTGACGTTGTGTGCGGTTGAAGTTCCAGTGCTGGTGAAGCATTCAGTAGTGAACGCAGGGTTGATATTAATGAGGAGACAAAGGACACTGCACAGTAAAACCAAACCAAAACAGAACCCCCAAAACAAAGAAACAAACAAACAGACCCAGAACAGAGGAAAACAAAGCAAAAGAAACAAACAAAAAAAACCCCAACAGCAAAAACCCCAACAAAACCCAGTGGGGGCCATTTGTTTTTATTGCAACACAAATCTCTAATGGCAAGTACTGTATCTGTCAGTGAAAATATTTCATTGTCTAGTCAGTCACAAAAAACACCTTCCACTGCAGTTCAGCTCGCAAGCCTCTTAGAATACCAGTAGTAAATATTTAATAGTAAAGGAGTGTTATTTCTCTAAGTGGTGGATGTTTGTTTTCCCCTTCTTCCACTTATGGGAGTAGGTGAGCTGTATTGATCTCACACCGACTTTAAAGATGAGGACTCTTTTGGTTTAAAAATCAATTTAGAATTTTTCAGTGTGTAAAAGTACATTGGGGCAGATTGGGAGAAGGAAATGCTGAGTGGAAGTGAAAATAATGAGAGAAATTCATGTACATTCTTACCTAAACCAGTCCTTTATTTGATGGAAAACCATTATAACATCTTATTAGAGTAATAATGTATATCCTGTAAATTGCCATTTATTTTCTGGATGATTCAGCATTCGATACTTAAGTCTGTAAAGGCGTATTTATTTATTCTCCTTTGTCAAATTGACAGAAAAAACTTTGATGAATGAAGTTTTGGGTTTTGTGACTTCGCATTTATTTAAATATTTCGACTAGAGCCCTTTGTTTTGGCCATTTGCACCCGTGTCTTCAGGGAAATATTTTTCTAAAGGTCCTCTTAGACTTCAGAGTCTGGATGCTTTAATGGATGCACACGTAGAACAAATACAGGGAATGGTAGTTACTCAGTGAGCAATGCATTTTATTATTTTTTTTTACTTATATGAGTTTTAAGTCATCTCAAAGCATTTCTGCTGAGGGGAAAAAGATGATCATTTTCAGAATTCTTATCCAGAAGTTCTGGCAAATAAATTAACCTTTCAGACGTAAATGAGGATATGCACTGTAAAGTGGTTAGAGGCGAGTGTGTATACTGCCTTCCCTGAATTCAGGATGGGATGTCTGAAATGGCGGTAATGCCAAGCAACATCTTCGCTCGTACACCATTAAAGCGTTTAAATGCCAGAATATTCCCTCTGAGTTACCGGGCAGGTTGTGATTTATGGAACTACCTTTGTGCTTGGCGGCTTACAAGCAGTAGAGCACACTTGGGTCCAGCAGCGTGTTTTGGCTTTCCAGCTCAGGACCTGCTGAGCAAAGGCGGGATGTGAATTACTTCTGGGCTGGGGGAGACTCGCTGAGATCCTAGCGGCAGCTCTCACAGGCCTTTTAGCACAGCTGAGTCGTCTGCAGCGCTGCCTCAAGCAGATTTCATCAGCTGCTTTGCTCTCCTTTTTTAATACAAATCTCATTTTTAAGCATCTAAATATCATTCCATCATGTGTGTGCCTTTTCTATTTTCTGAATAACTGTTTTCTACCTCCTTCGACATCCTGCAGCGCATCCTAACCAGCTCGGCTGTGGTGGCAGCGCTTTCGGCGGCCTCTCCAAAAGATTTCGGTATTACGCCACTGTGGTAGCCCACGGTCAAGCATCACCACGCGATAGTGTGGGATTTGCACCCCTCTGGTAGCCTCTTTCTACGCTTTATACACAGCGAAGGCAGTTTTACAGACCTTTTTTCCTTTTTATGAGGCTTGAAGACTGAAAGCTTATAGATGGTAGGTTAGTTTGGGACCATTCTATAAATGCTGCGTAGTGGCGTCTGTGAATCTTGTTGTTTCTACGGTGTTAGTCTTTTCAGTCATCAGATGCAAAAGCATTTGTATGAAGAGAATTTTTTTATATCAGTTGGTAATTTCATTGACAATAGAGTTACGAGACAAAGGCTTGCTCCTGTTTAGGTGTCCTAGCAAAAGATGGTCATTACTAAATCTGAAACCAGTTTCACGAACAGAAATAAAAGGTTTTAAAATGAGTGTAGAGAGGAAAAAAAAGATTTACGAGTACATTTCCTCTTCCCTTCCTGCTTCCAGTAGGTCCTCTGCCTTATTAAAGAGATCAGTGATTCACTGAGCATATGGCAACAAATCTGTTGAGTTGGTAATCCGTGTTGTAGCAGTGGCAATTTCCAAAAGTTGGGTTCAGTGATTTTTGAGGAAGAGTGTTGCTTTCCCCCTTTCTCCAGATACTTGCATCAAACTGTATCTGTACAAGAATGCTTCATTTAATCTTGAGCATTCTGAGCCTGTCTTCTCGCAGTGCTAGAGCAATACATTCAACAAGAACCAGCTCTGGCAACACATGCTTTGCTCGGAGCCGAGTAATGTGCTCATGGTTCAGACAGTTGTTGCAGTGAAAATGGGGTATCACTCAGCCTCACCAAAGGTCAGGAATTGGTTTGAGCCGTTCTTGCACCTGCTCCCCCGTCAGTCCCAGGCTTCTTCCCTTCCTATTTCTGAGCAGGTTGCTCAGTTTGGCGGTGGGAAAGGCGAGCAGCCTCTCCTCTTCAAATAAGAGAGAAACACGGATCTGTTTATGATTTCCTTTTGAAGCCAAGCCACCCAAATTGTTTAGAAACTTGGACTGATAAACATGAGTGAGCAGCGACTGTGGTAGAGGTTCCTACTGATCACCTTGGCAGACCAGCGAGGACGCGTTGCTCAATAGCTTCATGGCGCTATCTCAGCTGCAGCAGAGGTGGCTTCCAGCTGCCCAGCCACCGCACGTGTTGGTTTCTCATAGCAGTTTAGCAGCCTCAGCATCTCCTGTGCAGCCTGCTCTTGAGCTCTTCACCTGGCAAGTGCTGTTGGTATGAAATGGAGTTAAGTTTTGTTTCTGGAGTGTGGCTCTTAGAATAATAATAGAAAAACATTTTATGAAGTATTTGAATGTAAGTATTATTAGCAATATCTGGTCCCTCAGAACTGCTGTGCTCTGAGGTTTGTTTGTTATTTGTTTCTTTTATAAATACTTATTGGAGTCTGTTAATGGTAAGCCATAAGTGCTAAGCTGCAAGACATGGTCTGTACTCTGATAATCCCATTAATGAGCCTTTAGAATTGCGGAATCCTATGTTAACATTGTATGTTTGTGTGCGGTTGAAACAGTCTTGTAGTTAGAACTGTAAAGTTGTCATTATTTCCAAGTAAAAATAGAGAAAAGCGTCTGTGATACTGAGTAACGAAGCCAGAGTCAGAGTTCCTAATGTGATGACTCCCGTAATAAAGGCAGAGGTGACTGTGTTATCGCAGTCCCATACGCTGCAATACGTATGTATGAAATCATACACTTGAGTTCAGAAATAATCCCCACTATCTTGCCAGGAATGCAGCTACAGGACAGTCATTTTCCACTCCTGGCCACAGGAGGAAGAAAGAAAGAGCAAAAGCCAACCAGGTGCTTACGTGTGGTGGGGACAGCATCTCCTATGGTTCAAAGTCCATCCTGCTGCCAACGCTGGCTGTGTGACATACGTTAACTCGGTGAGATTTACACACAACTCTCACGGCATTAGAGTAGAAAAGGAGGGTTATTGCTAAAACCCATTTGGTGATCTTAATTCTCATCTCACAGAAGTAGTTTTCATAAAATTCTCATTATGAAGAATCAAATCATTACTTATGAATAAAGCTTTCATTTGGAAGAAAAAATGAAGCTTTAAAGTTCTAATGGATGTAAAGCTTGAAAACCTGAATGCTTACATGTGCCAAGGTTGAAAAATAATTTGGTGAATGAGATGTTATAAAATCAATAATAAGACTTTTTCTGAGAGGTCTAACTAATAATTTTTCCGCCCCACATTTGATGCTGTTGAACTCTTAGGTGATTATCATCATCTTTGATAAACAATACACAAAGCCAAGTCCCCATTTGTGGGACTTGGGAAAGGAGATTCCTAGACCAGGATTTCACATCAGTTGCAAAGTGGGATTGGAAGAGTATCCAGGAGAAATATTTGCTAAACATGAATGTGCAAATATCAGAACTTTTAAACGTGATGTTAATGCATTATTGGAATTTACTTTGCATTTTATTTCTTCTCTGCACCATTCATAAAGCTTTATCTAAAATATTGATTGCTTGGCTTGCTGCACAGATTTGGTTTTATTTTTCCTGTGTGGGCTAAAGAGTAAAAGTGACTTAATCCTCAAAGGCTGCAAGGAATGTTGGATCTGGCACTGAGAAAGAAAATAGCTGGTTTGCAGTGGGAACGGTATGGAAACCAAATACTGCTAATGCTTCCTAAAAGAAGAAAAATGAGCAGCCGATGCCGATGACTTGCAACTTTCAAATTTTTATCACAAATAACTTAATAAAAGTACTTGGGTATTTTGTGAGCCATTTTTGCAACAGTTTTGCAATATTACTGGAATAACACATCACCGGGATTAGTTCACTTTTACCCAGAGAAAACACAGCTTGGCAGATAATAAAAGCACAGATAAAATTGGGCACTACATGGCCTCGAGACCATGAGCGAGTAGGTGGGCGTAACGACACCAGCGCGTCTGTACATAAACCTGCGATGCTGCTTTACGTTCTGGATTGACAGCTGCTGCTCCTCGCGTACGGCAGTGCCTCACTGGAAGATGCATCTACCCGCACCAGTGCAAAAAGCCTGCGGGCCCCAGAACACACGGGTTCTGTCTGAGCAAACGGGGTTTCCCTCCAGAGAGGGACTCTAAAGTTGGGATTGGGGGAATTTGTTATACTTTCAGTTAACTTTCTGTAAAGATGTACCTTTACAAAGCTCTTTCAGGCAGCATCTCAAGTCGTGTGAATTAAGTTTTATATAAAATTGGACTGGTTTGCTCCCAAGTTTTTATACAGTTATGATAGGATTTGGTATGGCTTAAACATATGTTTGACATTTGTGGTAAATCTAATTGATGGTTACTGTTTTTATGGTAGATATCCCAGCATATTTTAGACCAAAATTTAATGCTAGCCTGTGTATATCCTTTCTAATCTCACTTTTGTACTCCTAGAGTATTATATGGGTTATGATTAGGGCGCTTCCTGAAACTGGAATGCTTGAAGGTCGTATGGAAAGAGATCGATCCCTGCTGTTATCCCTGCTGTTCTTGCGTTATTGTTCAGGTTTCTGCACCACTGACTGCATACCGTATTAAATCTTTTCCTCCCACAGTTGTATATGATGTTTATATTCCTACTAGAAGAGTAATGAAAATATTTTTTTATATGTACGAAAGCTAATGATTAATGTTATCCTATTTAAGAATGACTATGTTTTAACTGTGATAGTCTAAAAAGAGAAGCTAGGAAGCTGGTACCACTGGGAAACACACAAGTTTTGAGCTTCAGATACTTTGAAGGATGAAAGTGGCTTCTTTTTCCCCCCCAGTTGTGTCAGTTACTAAGTAAAATTATTGTCTTTCCTTACAGATGGGGCCTCAATGTAATGTTATGATAGACCATAATTAAAGCTAAGATGTAATGAGCAGGAGCTTTCAAGGTAGTCTCTCCTTCGCTTGTCATCGTCACTGGTGATACATAGGAAGCCTTCAGAGAGAGAACGTGAGCGGGTGGAGGTTTGAGTAGCTCGTTCCCAGCTGGGGAAGGTCTGTTTGAAAGAAGGAAGAGACGTATGTTTTTTGAATTACAGGTATGACAGAGCAATCAAAAGAAATCTGTGTAGTATCTGGTTGCTCTTATTTTTTACTGAGGAGATTCAGTGCTTATTGGAATGGCTGAACTAGGCTGTAGCTTACAAAGAAGTAACTATGAAATAGTTTTTCTTAAAACAGGAAAATTGCAGGGTTTCTGTACTTTGGTGGTAAGGGATAGGGAGTCGATGGCAAACTCTGAGGGAAGTGTTAGAGCCCCAGTTAGCTCTGTCCACAAAACCTCTGGGGTCGTAGTCCCTGGAGGTGGTAGACTCTGTGTAGCTTACTCCCCGCAGGCTCTTCGAGGCCATGTTTTGTGTTACTCCAGCTGTAACAGGCAAATAAACTATTTTGTCGTGGTATCACGAAACGGTGCCTGCATTTCACCTCACTGTGCTCCCAGGTAACAGATCTCAGTGAGGACTGCCAGCACTATCTAATCCCACACCCCGTTCTCTGGGATCATGTTCTAGAAGACTTCCAAAGACTGAGATTAAGGAATACATTAAGAATGTATTAAAAATGTATTTGATTTCTTTAAAAATGCCTATATTATTAATTGCTGCCATTTCTGCCTCCCTCCTCCCTTTTGTATGCATTCAGTTATGATGCATCCTTTGCCCTGCTCTAAGTATTACCCTATACTACTAGGGGTTAATTGCAAACTGTAGCAGAGGTGCTGGGAATAGGTTGTGGACTGATAGTAGCGTGCCAATTGTGATTGAATGGTAAATGGCTTCGCTGTTGAGAAAATCTTGTTAGCTCTTTGATGTAGAGTGATGAAAATCTTTATACAACTTTAGCTTACTCTAAAGTCTTTATTTGGGACTTGAGTATTTGAATGAGACTGTAATTTAATTTAAATGAAAAGGAGAAGTTCAGATTTTAGACTAGAAGAACAGGCCATGAACAAGGAAGGCCACTCTTACAGCTGGTGAAAAGCACAGCAATTCTGTCGTTGGGCTGCTAGCTTTCTGCTTGCACGTTAGCGTCTTGCTGGCTTGAGTCCTTTTGCTTTTTTCCAGAACTGTATCAATTAAATCAATGATATCTTTTGCCAAGCTATGCTTTTCTTGAAAGCTTTATTGTTTTGTTTTGTCTCATAATATTTTTCTTTTTTGAAGTTGTCATGCTTAAAACATTACTTTGGGCAGAAGCTTAAAAATGAAGAAAATTTTATACGAAGCCTACTAAACCTGTTGCTTTGTTAGAGGTCTAACCCGTTGATGTTCTGCGTCAGTGATTTACAGCAGTAACGGTGAGATGAGCCTGGACTGGTGTGGAACCAAGCAAAATATAGGTGTTAAAGTGAGGGTCAGCCCAGACTCTGACGGAGAGCTGAAAGGCAATTAATTTGTTAACTGGAATAAGAACACAAAATCTAGATGCCACTACCAAAACTAAAGAGATCACAGAGTCACTCAGGTTGGAAGGAACTGTGGGGAGGTCATCAGGGCCAGCCCCATTTCTCCTTTCTTCCTTGTACTGGTGGTAGTCTGAAAACCAAGACTGTGCTCAAAGTAGCGTGATAGCCACAGTGCGAAAGAAAGAAGGAAACAAATAAATGGAATTTTGCAGTGGAAAAATGAGTCAGTCCTTAACGTTTGTAAGCTAGAAGTTTTGTTAAAGCAAGGGGTAGTTACAGGCTGCTGTGGCTTTTTGAGCGAGAAATCGCTCCCAGAGAGCAAGATGTGATAACTCCAGTGGAAGAAGCCTTCCAGGGAGAGGGCAGGCTCCTTGGTCCGCACAGTACGTCTGAGGCTGGTGAGGTATTGGGTGTTTACTGGTTGCAGACTTGACACTAGTTCATTCCTGGAATATTAAACCTTTCATATTTACTCTTGTTACATCTGGCAAGAGGCTTTAAGAAGTCCCCTGTTGGTGCTGCTCAGCTCCAGTGTCTTTGATTCCAGTAATCCTTTGATTGATTTGACAGAGCATTCACAGGTCTAAAGCCAGACCCAACTATTTTCTCAGCACTAGGGAAGAAAGATACAGTCAGCTTTTCAGTTGCTTGCTTTTTTCCTAGTCGCTGTATGTAAATGTGTAAATTAGTGTGCACTGTACACACAGTGGTCTTGTAGGTCCCCGCTGAATGTAACTCAAACGTTCTTTCTCCAGATTTCCTAAATCTTTGTAAGCAGAACAAAAATTACACCTTTGCTTTGATATGATGAAATGATTTCAAGGTGATCTGTAGAAAATTTTGGATTAAGGTTTGGATATTTAATAATTTCTGTATAAGAATATATATGTATTTTTGTTATTTTTCCATCTCACTTGCCTAAAAGACGGGTAAGGTTTCTGGCACTTCCTTTCATGCATCTCATACAATTTAGGAAATTAAATTGCAAAAGAAAGAAGGAATGAAAACTGAATGACACACACAGTTCTCCTGTACCTTACGGTCCAGTTCATTTGGCAGATCTGTATTTTCCTGCGTGCTCACAGTGCTAAGCTTTTGGCAAATAGTAATTTGTAAGCTGAGTTGCAGATTGGCTTGCACCTGGCTGCAAGGATGTTTCCAAAGAAATGGTGTTACCTCCATTGCACGTATGGCTTGAGAAGAACTTGCAGGGAAGAGAGTAAGAACACACCAGGTTGATTTATATGGAAGAAATGCTTCCAAAACCCACAATACTCATTCACGGTAGGAAATTATTCGTGTTGTCATTTCACTTTTCCATTGATTTGGGGCAGTGAAATTCAAGTATTAGTGGTGTCAATTTGGAAGTAGAATAATTTGGCAATCCTGGGTTACACAACCCACAGGAAGATGTCATTCAAAGCATATTATCAGTCAAAATCCAGCCAGCTGGATTGGGTTGACTGAGGTCAACTTCTCTGTGTAAAAAGGAAGTTCTTTTTTTCTTTCTTTCTCTTTTTTTTTAAGTACAGTGAAATATGTGTTGAGTGAGCTTTTAACTCATTTTTAAAAAATTTTTGAGACCTTTTTTCTTTCTGAAGTCCAACATAAAATTCAACAAATACTTTTCAGCTAATTCTCATCTAAAGCATCAGTTGTTTTAAGTATCTCAAGTGCAGTCAAGCTGAATCTCCTTCACTTGAACTTAAAATCTGCTTTACTTGGCTGAACCTGTTGTCACCACAATTTTTGGTTTCTTCTTCCCAGAATCTTCCAACTTTACCTCTGTTCCTGTATTTCATGTTCTCCTTGGATGGGATTTACAGATGCAACTGAGGAACCAAACGGCATTAAAAAATAATGGGACTTGGCTACCACATCATATAGGGTTCTTTGCCAGTCCTACCATCTTCTGTTCACTGCATTTGATGTGTTCTCCTCTATTAAATATTGCCCTTCTCTCTGACTTGGAGAATCTGTCTTCGTTTGCCATCACTTTGAGTGCACCTCCCTCATCCCACTCACCTTTAAATGTGGTGTGAAGAGCATCAGAGAGATTGGAAATGCAGGCTCCTTTTGTACTTGAAAATCCTAGTTGTCCTGAGGTTTCATATGAGGTTTCATAATGCGTATGAACTCGGTCTCCTACCACTGTGTCTAAGCCTATAGTCACAGTGAGGATACAATGTGTTAAAGCCAAGAATCCTGAGCAAGTGAGACGTGATCTTTGGGTCATGATTTTATCTGAATCTCCTCCCAAGATTTGGTTAGCCCTGTTGGGGGTTTTGTAAGAACTAAGGAGGGAAGAGTGTGGTGTGTTTGTGTAACTATAGATTTGAAGTTTGTGCTAAATTACTTGGCTTGGGATAAAGATTAACTTTCTCTAGACACTTGTTGCTATTGCTTCATTGTAGTGCAACAGGATCACAGGAACACTGAAGTTACAGTTCTGTCCAACTTTGATGGAGCAGATAATGTAGGGCAGTCTTTGTAATAAGTCTTCACTAACTAAGCCTCTGGTGTGAAATATGTTTCAGAGCAGATAGACAAGGCCTCAGATGCTTTAAGATTTATTTTTTTTTTTAATCCTTTTCCGAGGTTGCCTGGTCAAGTATGTGAAGAACCAGCAGCCACTCCACTCTAACTTAATGAGTGTTACATGAAAATACATCAGATCAGGGCAGTGGTTTGTCAAGCCCAACATTGGATTTCTGCCTGTGGTTGTTACGTGCCTGGAGCTGCGTGTAAGGGGCGAGTAGGAATGTAGTGCCTACAGTCCCTGCCCTGCGCTGCCAGTCTCCAGCCCTTTTGCATCCGAGGCAGCAAGTGTCTTCGTAGTTGATAATAATTCCATGACAATTCTGTTCGAATTCATGTTAACTTTTGCAACTATATATATTTCAGCACGAAGTTGGCACAGCTTCACCCTGTTTGAAGAACTGCCTCCACTGCTTATTTTTGCCCTGGCTTCGGTTTGTTTGATGGCAGCTAGCTCTTTGGATAAGAAGCAGTGAATGTTTGCACCCTATCAGTCTGTCACACATGAATTTGTAGACCCCTATTGTATTCCCTCTCGGTTGCTTCTTTTCTGTCTCAAATAGTCCTGGCTTATTTCGTCATTCCGATGGGGAAGCTGTTTCTTCCGAGTTGCCCTTCTCTGAACCTTTCCCAGTTCTACCAGTAGGATCTTCCCCAGGTGTTCTTCAGACCTTTCTGTAGCAAGAATAACAATGCCAAAGGTTGCACTGGAGGTGGAAAGCACATCTGGGATTTAAAGGGTGATACAGTGACTCATTCTTTGTGTTTTGCTTTACTCCTGTTAATATCTCTTCCCTTTTTTAAAAAATAAAATGCTATTGAGCTGATGTTTCCATGACTTTGACTTTTTAATCCTAGAGACCCTGTAGAATTTTAGGTAGATAACCTCTCATCCTGACAGTATCTTGCTGTTCACTTTGCTGATATCTTCCATAGTCTAATGATGCTTCTGTGGCATTCACCAAACAGAGGTGTCCTGGAATGAGACCTTCCCTTCAGCAGGAGCATGGATACAAAGAAAGCTTTTTCCAGTTTTGTTCTGGCGTTATCTCTGAACGTTACTTGTTTGCTTTGATCATCTCGTGGTCCTTGAGGCTTTCTGACAGGGTTCTCACTTTTGATAAAGGAGCATATTACTTGTTTTGAGGTCTTCTGTGAGTTCTTTTGCAAGTGGTGTGTTTGTGGGTTTTTTAACCCCAACTATTTTTGTCTTTTCACACTTGACCTGTTGGACTTCATGATACTTCCTGTGCTGTTTGGAGCTTTTGATGCCTTTTGAAATATGTTTTCTTTTTTTGTGGTGTCCTTCACCATATTTTCCAGCTGCGATGGCTTTCTCTTGGTCCTTCCAAAGTTTTTTTTGATAAGTGATATTTTCTCTGAGTCTTCTGTGTGGTGTCTTTAGTTTCTGTGCTGCCCACCAAGGGTTTAGTGTGTCAACTGCCTCTTTTAACTCCTTTTTAAGAATTTAAGAAACTTTTCTTACTTTCCTGCAGTTTCTGCTCTTGAAGTTAAACAAAAAAAAAACTTCCACTAAGCTACATTCTTGCGTCCCTACGTGGATGTTGCGTTTGAGTATGCAGTGGTCGGTACTGCAGAGCAGTTCTCGTGCTGACATTTACCCAGGTACCGCACAGTGCTCGAGGTTCAGGGAACTGTTGCTTTTCTGTTTGTGGGCTTCCTGCCCTAGCTGCTCCGGGAGGCTGCTGCTAATCATATCCTTGGATGTAGGCTTTGCAGTGCCTCCTGATGTGACGTTATCTAGTTTCCATGGAGGTAATGGAAGGTTCCCATTACTGTTGTGTTTTCATCCTTTGCAATGTTTCTGCTTTCTTCCTGTATCTACTTACACGCTTCTATTTCTGTGCTTGCTGTTGCTACTGCTGGCACAGCAATGTCAGATATTTTTAAAAAATACCCAGAAAAATCCATATACGACTTGGACTTCTGGTGCAACCTCTGGTTGTATTTCAAGGGGCTTTCAAAAGATTTAAATTTAGGTAAGAGATGGAGCATATTAACTAAAGCTAAGTTACAGGACACAGTCATACATTCTCCCTAACCCAGGAAATAGCAGAATTATCTGATAATTCATTTCTAAACAGTGATTGCTGCTGTGCTTCCCCGGTCTCATGCTACTTTTGTTGCATGTCCACGTACGCCAAACTTTGGAAAGTGCTGTCATTGCTCGTCAATCAGCATTATCCAACACCGCGGCTACCAGTAAGTGTTTCCTGTAATAGTACTCTGCCGTGGGGCCGCGGAGCTCGGGTGGGTTTGGGGGAGTTCAGCCTCCTTCCTTTCTGGTCTTGTGTTGGGAGCTGTGGGTGATGTGACGGCAGCCCGGGTGCGAGCCACTAAATAAAACACGTTAGAAATCTACAAAGAAATTAAAAGAAGTGCGACGCAGGAAAAAAGAGGCTGGGGAGGGAGATGAATGGCGGAGGAGGAGAATTTCCCTGTGTGGGGGGAGCGTGGTGTAGAGCCGCCTCCTCTCTGTGCCGGGCACCCGTGGGTGCGCGTGTGTGCTGCGTGCTGGGCAAGGCAGTTTGTACTGCATAGGATATTGTTTAATCGAGACATTACTTAATAAAGTTGATGTTTCTCTACCTGTTTGTGAAAACATTGCGTATGTGTAATGCTGTGTAAGGATTTTGATTTACCTTTGGTAACGTGGCTTTCTGTGGAAACCAAGTTTACCCTGCCGTATCCTCGCTCCGTGGGAGGACAGCGGTTGCTTCTGATCGTCTCCCAGAGGGACTGACACCTCTAAGAGAAAATTAGATGAGATAGCTGGAAGAGACCAGCTTCAGAACTGACCAGAATTAGGAAAGGGCTATATCAAGAGCTCGGTTTTCTTAAGCAACAGGGAATCTACTTTTTAAATGCTACAACTGCTGAAAAAAGTTCCTTTGAGTCTGGCTTGCTAACACAGCAAGAACAGGCAGGCAGGAGGGACGCAGTCATGGCCAAGAGAAGAGGGGCTTTTACTTCTGTTACAGAAATACGCTGCCTTTGCTTCTGCTTTTCCTTTTTTTCCCTGTTTAGAAGACAGGAGTGGTAATTTACTTGGCTTATTTTTCTCTGCTGTTTGCAACTCTCTCTGAAGTTGGACAAACTTCAAGAGGGACAGACTAGGAAACACAGAATCTGAACACAAGTTTTCTTCCATGGACAGGTGAAGGAACTGAAGAACGTAATTTGCAATTAAAACCAGAACAACTGTACACTTTCAGTTCCTGATGATCTCAGCTTCGTATTTAATTTTGAAAATTTTCCTGAAAAAGAAGACAAAATCCAAAATTATATTTTCCTTTAGAGCATAATTACTTAACCTGCTTTTGCAGAGGCAGCCGGTTCAGGCCTGCGGTGCGGCCCGGCCAGCCTGGCTGGTTCCAGCCATTACACCTCTCTGTCACCCCCGCGAGCGGGACGGGGGGAGCCGCAGTCACAGATTGCTTTGCTGGTTAATAACATCCGTGTCGTCAAGCTCAAGTACAAGATCAAAGTTTGGTAAGGGAAAAAGAACCAAAAAACGAGTAAGAAAAGAGGTTGAGAGATGAGGCTCATGCTGAAGATGTCTGCACATCTCATTAATTTTTATAATATGAAACTGTTTGTTTTATACTTGTGAATTTTCTTTGCATCAAATTTGGTGCAAAAATGATTTTCCTTTATCCCACTAATATGCTAAGCTGTTCTCTAAATATAAAATGTCTTTCTTTAGAACATGTTTTTTCATGCTTTTTGTTTGTCGGGTAACTTTGTAATGCTGTTAATGTAGTTTGTTTGATCTGTTGAGGTAAAAGCAAGATGGAAAAATGCGAAAGAAGGGTTGGTATTTTAATCTTCTTTGCTACTGAATGTAATTTGCCCTTATTGTGCTTTTATTAAGAAAAGCTATGCTTGAAAAAAATTACTAGTAACACAGATTTCCTGGAAACTCCTCTACCTCTTTTAGCTTCTTTACTCGCACTACTTTTTATAAAAATTAATATATGAATTCTGTGTGAACATCAGCAGCTTTTGTTCCACCTATCTAGAGCTTTGGTTTTATATTTTTTTCCGCATACATCTGCATTAGCCCTTTCTTCTCCTTCGGTCTGAGGTCTTTTTCTGAAAGTATATTAGTAAATGTGGAGAGAGGAGCTATTTCTAAAGTAGCCAAATCTCCTTGTTTTATTTTTAATGTCTTTTGGAAACGAGAGTAAATTGTTCATCAGGGCATTCAGGAGCAGTTGCCTGGGAAGAAAAGGTATTAGAGGAGCAAAAAAGAAGGAAAAATAGAACTGAACACTTTTTTTTCTTTCTTGAACTGCATATAGCACTTCCTTGGAAATTATTTGTCTTTTCATTCTTTCTTATTTCAATGTCTAGCTGATTTAAGTGTGGAGAAATATTTAATTAGGGATTAATGAAAGACCCTTTTATATTACAAATGAACATGTATTCAAGCTAATATCCTCTGTTTAAAATCCCACATTGCTGAACATTTAATTAAAAGTTTGAAATAAGTAAAATTAGAAAATTAAATTCTTTATGAAAAAAAATCATGTTAAACTGTACACATCTCTGCATCCTTACCGTCCCATTTTAGCAGAGGTAGTACAGTTGTTTTTCAGTAAATTTGTGCTGCATCTAGCTTTTCTTTCAACTCCACAGAGTCAAAATAAGGGACCTCTTATTCTTGAAATGACTCTCTCGTTTTGTAAAGTTATTTCCATAAGCCCAGTGCCCGGTTTAGAAGTCAAACTATGATTTTGCCTCCTTGGCCATGCTTCTCTCGAGTGGCCATCTGGGGGGACCAAAACTGCCAGCTCTCCCCCAAGCCCTTACAGTTCTTTGTGCCAAGAAAGAGCAACGGAGGAATCAAAGCAACAACAGCGAGTATCTGTGCATTGATTGCCATTTTTGCCAACCTTCACTTGAGATGATAAAAGCAATTGGCAAGGGCTGTGTCAGTTACTCTGCTGGCAGGCCCCCTGAAAGTCAGACTTTCTGTCGCACAAATCTCTTCTGTTTTCTCCCACGAATCTTTCTCTTCATTTGACATTGAACAGCAATGGGAATTTGAGTTCCAATGAATCCCGTATCACTGAAAAGGAATTTCAAAAGAATTTTTTTATAGTTGAAAGAGCATTCCACAGCATGTGAGCTATGATTGTACGTCTGCGCAAGCACCGTTCACAGCCTTGGTCTTCATAGGTCTCTGGAGGAATATAAGTAAGCCTCAGCAAGCTCATTAGTTAATTCTCTCCATACAAGCATTTATTTTCCCTGCCCCCTTTTCTCTTTCTTTTTGGTTGGTAGGGAAACCCTAGGACTTGACAGTGAACTTTTGGTCTCAATAAAGCAGTTATACAGGGTTTGGGTGGAATTTCTCTGAACTTCACTAAGAGGGATAAAATATGGAAAATGCTTCCTCCAAGCAAAATATGAACAAAATGTTGTGATTCATTAAACTCCTTCCTATTTGCCTGCAAGTGAGAACCTTACAGTTATTGAGCTGAATAGTGCGTGGCCCTGAGGGGGCAGAGCCAACAGAAAAAGAGATGGCATTAGTCCAAAGAGCAAAATGCATATTTTCGGGAAAATTAGGAAATTTTGCTCCAGGCACATCCCTACTCACACAGTGAGTTTGTTATATTGGGATTCTATATTGCTGTTTACTTTGGTCTTAAATAAGAAATGAAAGTTGCTTTTTAGTGTCGCCCGATATCTGGAGGGTGCTCCGTAGAGCAGACCATCTGCTTTAATGGGTTTGTATGCATCGAAGTTTCCTAGCTGAAGCGTTTCAAGTTATACTGACTGATCCAAAGGCAAGTTTCTTTGGCTGGCTTTGGAGAAAGTTTGTATCAACTTCCTAGTACTATATCTTTGTTTCTGAAATACAAAACGTTGGTTACAATAACCTATAAATAACTGCATTGTTATCGTCTTGTTTAATATTAGTCTAATATCCCATCTGTATACTGTTGCTTGGAAAATTCAAATCTTTACCAATTTTAGAAGGAAAAAAATGTTGAAGGCTGATTGTAGAAGTTGAGCTGCTTCCAGGAGAGGGCAGTAGTGTCATACATAGCATTGATGGTAGCCTTCAGGCGCCAGCTGCTTGGTGAGGCATCATGAGTACTAGTGTCCGTATTGTCCGCAGTGTACAGAAGAAGAGATCTGTATGGTCCCTTTCTCTGTATGGTCCTGTTTGTGACATGCTAGTGAAAACGGGAGCCCAGCAGGTTCTGTCTTCCAACACAATTAAAGCTCTTTCACGGGTAAGATTTGCCTGGGTACCTACTAGTTGTACAGAAGTAAGCGTATGTTTTGTCTGCACTACGTGAGTAAGTAACTTTAATCCTAGTTAACATACTGGACTTGTGTTTGCGTTTTCCTCTTCATTGTAACTTGTGTAAAAATCCTCACTGATGAACATAGTACTTGAGGTGTTAGCTGGGAAGCGGGGGTCCCTTGAGCTGGGAGTACTTGACCTGGACACATGCCTGTTCCATGGCCCGGTGTAATTCCTGTAGTCCGTCTCCGTGCATTTATTGCCTGTATATGACTATGCAGAGTGCATTGCTTACACTGTATTTTTAGACAATATTTCCTTTTGAAATAGCTGTTGTCTACTTACAAATGCAAATCTTGTTTCGTAAGTGAATTTATGCTCGCTTTTGGTGTGTTATGTTCAGATGTTCCTGCAGTTGTGCAGATCCTCTTATTTCCAGCGGAACTTCCAGAGGAGAAGGCTGTGGGACTGCCTGCCCTCTCCTGGCAAACAGGATGGCTCGTGTTGCCATCTCACTGCCAACCTAAACACCCTGGAAACTGCTCCTGCTCACTTCCTCGCTTTATCTGTCCAGATGGCAAATACTGCTGAGCTGTCGCTAGTCTTCAAACCACGTAGGATTTGATTGCTTGTGCTCGGTGCCATTCAGAGTATTTAAGAGCTGCATATACGGAACACTTTACAAGAGTTCACATCTTATTACACTGCTGTCTGTGTTATCTATTAGACAAATAGTGGAAATGACAAAATAGTTCCTTTTCCTTTACTTTCATTTACTTGTGGCCACAACTGCCTGAATGCAACTGCAGACTAGACTGTAGTGGGAAGAGGAAACCTGGGGAATGTGACATGGGGGAGAGATAAGCACTTAAAAAGATGAACTGTGAGCTTAATACCTCTAAGTAGCCAACAAGAACAGGACTATAATAACCCTTTATGTTCTCAGCTTGTCCTGGTGTGAGGTCTTGGCACAGCAGCTGGGGAGCCTTGCTGGAGTACCTATTGAGGAGGCAGTCCTGATGAATCACGGCCTCTGAAGTGGGACACTCGATACCGTGACGCTCATTAACTCCTTGTTCTTCGCTTTCCCTTTGTGCCACTGCACTTGCAAGCGAGGTGTCTCAAAGCGGAGCTGTGGTACTTTTATCTCCAGAGTCCTGCCAATGAATCAGCCATAGTGGGTCCCCTCTCCTGGACACCCACTGAAAGACGTTCTCTCTCTACTAACAAGAGGTGTGGGATTGTGTTGGAGCAAATTTAAAAAAACAACAAAACAACCCAACAGCCAAGACTGGCCTTATCTAAGGAAAGGCTATTTCTTGAGACTACTCTGTATTTGTTTTGTGTCAAGTTCTCAACTTTTTCAAACATTAAGCTGACTGCCTGCAGATGAGTGTGGTAAATTCCAAGAGACACAAGCAGGAAAAACTCCTGTGGATATCACCACACAGAGATTTTTACATTAAAAAGTTAGAAACCCAAAGCTACTGGCTGCCAAGAGGAAATGGAAAAAGAAGTACTGATGCCACATGCATCAACTCTGCATTGTGGGAAAAATGTTGACTGAGCCCCAAATGGTGAGGAGAAAAAGCCACGAGCGCTCCAGGAGCTGTGGCGCCGAGGGAAAGAGCTTACAGCAAATGCCGGGGAGGGAGGCAAGGGAAATCCGAGCAGCACACGGCCCCGGCAAAGCTGTCGTGCTGGGCTCCTGGCTGTTAGGTACGTAGCAGTAATTTAAGCCCCTGTGAGCCGGCTAGTGGCATGAAGGAAAAACTTGGCCAACCTGAAGCTACGCACAGTGAGTGATGGAATTTCTGTTGTCTCTCTTCACTGGCAGATGTGATGGATGCTGTCTGCCTTATACAGCTTCTTTAAGAGGCAAAGAAAAAGATTCATCTGTGGTTTTTCATCGCTCCTTTGTCCGCAGATGCTGTTGATGGAAGCATCTTTGAGGAGCGTCCATAGTCAGGTCATCGGATCGCTCGTAGTCCCAGGCAGATGGAAGCTCTTAATTTGTTTTAAGCGTTTGTTTTCCAGGTTGAAAATAATTGTTCAGCAAGTTGAGCTCAGAGTTTTCGAATGACTTGAGTACATTACAGCACCCACATCCTATTGAATCACACTGTGTGTAGGCTCTTGGCAGGAGTGACTTCACATCTGTTTTAAAATTTTTGAATCTCTCTTAATATAATAAAGATAATGTTTATGAGCCTTTAAAACTGTGGTGTGGGAAAGGGTCGGCTGACTGCTGAAAAGCTGGTGTGATGATGAAAATGAAATAACAAGAATAGACATGGTCTATATTATAAAAACATGTCTGACATGAAAACAATGGCTTCTTCTAATCCTTTAAGGCTGTGACTATGGTTTGTCCTGTAGATGCTGCCTTCAACTTCATTTCTCTTTGGCTTGAAAAGGGAAAGACTATATAAATACAAGAAGTTGATCTTTGGTGGGATAACTTGTGGTGCCACGCTGCTATCAAAAGAAACCAGCAAGCGAGAGCATAGCTGTAGGGCAACTTCTCAGCACTGCAAGGGCTGTGAGTGTGTGTCTAGACTTTGCTGATTTAGCTGTTAATCAGGTAGAGGAGATGAAAACACTAATCTAGATGTTCAGTGAGGAGTGAAATGATAATCGTTGAATAATTTCAATGCGGGTTTCTGTAATCTCTAATATTTGTGGGTGAAGTATGAGGAATTATCTATGGCCTGCTATGCTGATGTGAATGAAGAAAATGTTAAATGGCTGATGCAAAACGGACGGGTATAATTAGCATGCAACTAGACTTTGTTAAAACATATGTGAAGTAGTTATTTGTCTTAGTAAACACAAACAGTTGTTTGTTCAATAACTCTTTCAGCAATCCTCCTTCTCCTTAACAACCAAATCTCTTCCCTTCCTGTGCTACGCTTTCAAGAAAATATTGGGAAAACTTGATTTACATCGATTGTCCTCCATTGATGTTCCTATTTGCTGTGTTTCACTTGCAAGTGCTGCAAGGTGTCAGTGATGCTTGCTTTCTAGTGAGCTAATTCAGTAACGAAGCCACAGCTATACCAAAGGATAGCTTTTTGATTAAAGTCTGTGTTTGGCAAAATAAATGCTCTGTATTGACGAAATACCTTTTCTTAAAAAAAAAAAAAAAAAAAAAAGTTGTATGTTTTTACTTGGAAGAAACATTCTATAACATTGCTTTAACATCCTAATACATCATTCCAGAATCCATGTAGTTTTTCCAAGGATTTTTCAATAGCAATTAAACTGAGTACTGCTTGTAGCACACTTGGCTATTGAAAATCACTGCCAGACCTTGTTCTAAAGTTTAGAACTTTTAGTCTCAATCACTATCAGTTACCAGGCTGGTGAAGCAACCGAAAATTGGATCCCAGAGTGGGTTCAGGGACGATTCTTTACCTTCCTGTGTTTAAGAATCTCTAAAAAAATCTAAAATGTGCAGAATAATCTAATAAAGTCTTTTTCTCCACACCTGTTAAAGATTTTGACCTTCTTCTTGTGTAAGTAGATTGGCAGATGTGTTGGAAGGGTTTTCCCTGAGAGAAGTGGAGCTGTTTTCACAAACATTTTTTTTTTTTAACTCTTTTCTTGCATTTTTATATCTGTCTCACCATCTGAAAAAGGTGTAACATCAATACTTTGGTTTTAAAAAAACTGAGTCAGGAAAGTTGTGGTTTGCCAGAATGGTTTCTTTCAGGAATATGTTTTTTAAATTACGTGGTTTTTTTCCTAAAGGAAAAATGAAATGTGGTTCTGAATATAAAAAATGGATCGCATGGGCCATGAAAGTCATTTTGACACTGATTTCACATTCCATGGCATTTTGCTCAGTGTTGTGCTGGCTCGACTGTGCAACCATATGCCAGTGTGTATTGAGGAATAGATCTGGCATACAAAAAACCCAGGGGTTTTGTTCTTTAAAAAAAAAAAAAAAAAACCAAAAACTTGTGGAACCAGAGCTGAGCATGTTTTATATCAGGTGCTTTCCACAAATGTGGTCCACACTTGGATGCTATATTTTCTTACCCTTCTGAGAAGTTAAGGTGGAGTACTGTAATTATTATAGAGTACTGCAATTATTATAGGCTATAAGGGGTCAAGATTTTGTTGTAAACATAATGCAGTTGGAAAACTTATTTGTTTATAGCGAAGTATCATGAGAAGGATCTTAGATGTGTTTAAGGTAAACAAACAAAAATGAATCTCTGTGGTTAGCCTGTGGCTCAATCATCATTTTTCCTTGGGATTGCCCCAGTTGTTTGGCAAATTTAATGTTCTTTCATGTTATTGGCTCAGTTGAAAAATTGAGAAATATGAAACTAGAAAGATGTTGACATTCTTGACATAATACATGATAGAACTCAAAGGCCAAGCCAAGCTTCGATAGCAAGTCTGCTCGTGTCATTGCCAACAGTTTTCTGTTGGACTCGCAAGCAGTTACTTGGTCGTTTCACGGGTCGGTGTCAAGTGTGGTGTTCGCTCAGCTGCTTACTTCTGTGTGAGCATGCATGCCGCACTACTGATGTTTCAGGGATTTTTGGAGCAAAATCATCTGTTTAAAGCATTCTTTTGAATGTATACACTTGCGACAGCAGCAGCGTAAGTGCCTGAATTAGGTGTCTTTGGGTCCTAACAGTGAATTAGCAAATACAGCGTTTGAAATACAGAATAAGCAGAACTAAATAATCACCACCACCTGATTCTGATAGAAAAGACACCATCTGTCTTTCCCATGCAAAATGTTGCATCTCTCAGGAGCAAGCTTGCTCCTTCCAGAGGGGCTCCAGTAGAGAGAGATTCATAGCTGACAAGTGAGAAGTGTTACTAATTAACAGGTGGCCTCCAACATTTGTAGTCATTGCTGATCAGATGGTACATTACCCGTGTTGTGTCATGGACCACCCTGTGCTAGAAATGGAGGTAAAACCAACAGAAATGTATTATTTTTTGCTTTCAGTGATGGTGATAGCCTCACTAAATAAATATTGAAAGAAACCAGACACCAATACTTCTCTGCATGAAGACCAAAACCTAATGTTTTCTAGGTTGAATTCAGTTAATATATAATTCTTGGTTAAGAAAGAGAATTCCTTCATGTGGTTGTGATAGAAGTTTCTCTGAAGATCTGTATTCCAGTCACTGACTAGAAATTTCCATTGTTTGTGAACATACTTCATGTCTTGAGCCTAAAAATGAATAATCTCCTCCCGAATACGGGAGGTGGTGGTGGTGAGGACTGAGCGTTACCCTCAGGAGAGCAGGGCGCTCCCTGGGCAGGCCCACGGAGCAGGGCGGCACAGCCGGCAGCTGGGTGGATGGTGCTGGCTTGAGGGGGCTGAACACAGGGACCGGCTGCTTTAGGGTTTTATTAACTCGTCATAGACACTGTCTCCTACAGAGTTGGGTAAGGACGAAGGCTATCCCAACTTCTCCTGTAAAAATCTCAGTAAGAAATGAATGATGGTACAATCAGACGGCTTTTCTTGGAAAAGCAACAAAATGGATGGGGGCTCCAATTATGCATGCCTGCATTAGCGATAAAAATCATCTCTTGAAACCTGAAAGAAAGAACGTATGCTGAAAGTGTGCCGAGCCTATCCAGTCCTCGATTTGTACTGCCTACTGATGCTCTGTTAAATTGTAGTGAGGCGAGAGTGACATCCAAAATTAAAACACATGATTTGGCATTATTTTCCTGCTGTAGTATTAGTGCGTTTTAGTTTTTCTATTGTAAGATGTGTTTCATTTATAGAATACATTGTCTAGCTTTAAATAATTTCTCTATAATTAAAATGTGACACGATTAGTACCACTACAGGAGCATTTGTGTGATATTTTCAGTTAAACCAAACAATTACTATAGGACTATTTGTAAATTATAGTAGCAGCAGAAAAATCAATTAGATACTTGTTGCAAAAACCATTACATCAATTGCATTTTATTTTTTTCTTTCTTTTGCTTAATACAGAACGGGGATGACAAGAAAGTCAGTTACCACTCTAATAGTTTTCTCTAAGACAAACAATTACATTTGTTACCAAATTCATGATAACGTTCACAATTTCATTATTTTACAGTGCAATATGCGCAGCCAAATGCAACAGCTATGAGGATTGTGGATTTATGGTCATGGCTTTTTAGTATCTTGCTGTATTTTAATTACTTTATACATTCTAAAATGGTGAATGTTTCCAGGTTTTAGTAGCTACTAAAGGGAAAAAAGAAGAGCTGCTTCATAATTCATTTGGGTATCAGATATTTTAGCATCTTGAAAGACTTGTAAAGGACACTGGAATGCTATTTAATCATATTTATTATATATACAAATATATTTACTATATATGAAGTACATATAGAAACATATGTATGTACTATGGCAATAGCCACATCCTCCTGAATTTCCTTCCCCTTCTCCTTCGTGCTTGTGCAGAATTGTGCGTGTTTCTGAATGACTGACAAGGATATGATACTCCTCAGGGAATTCTGCTATTCCCAGTGGCCCTGGAATCCCTAGGGTGCACGCTGGATATTTCTTGTTCACGTGCGTCACAGATCTGGGGTTTGTACTCTCCATTAAGCCATGTGAAGAGGTCAAGTAGACCCAAATTAGTGCTAATTCAGCTCTTATTACTACACCAACTGTTCTCAATCCCAAATTGCTTCCATTCAGATCTGGCACCCGAATTGTCACATGAGCACCTTTCCTTGATGTTTTCTACAAAAGATAGATACCAATAACTTGCTGTAGGCCACACAGCATAAACGCCGTTAGATGTTAAGTGATGTTTTCAGTTTAAAACCGACTTCCGAATTTTGCTACAAAACCAGACTCATCTTCAGGACGCTTCGTTGCTCTGTTACACCCTGTATCTTGGTATCTGGATACAAGGAGAAACTCGTTTTCCTTGAAGGCAGCTGAGCAGCAGACCCCAGGCTGCCCATACGGGTTGTGCAGTCTCTGCCCTTGGAGGTTTTGACGACCGGGCTGGATAAAGCCACGGGCATCCAGGTCTGACCTCAGAGCTGACCCTGGTTTAGCCTAGGGACAGTCCAGGTTTCCCTTCCAACCTGAATTATCCCATGCCTTTAGGGTCTTGGGTGAAGAGTGGGAGGAGACAGAGACCCTACTTCTGCCGTTGTTAGCTGCAGTATGCACAAGAAGATACTGCTCTGGAGACCCAGACATTTGTTCTGGCATAACTTTTTTTACTGGTCCAAAATAATTTCCCCATATATTCCTTGTGATTTAGTGTTATTTCTGTCCCTGTGAATACACTTAGTAGAAAGTCATGCAATTAACTGAGTCATCCACATTAGTCACTCCATTTTTATTGTATGAAGAGATTTCCTTACATTTTCCTTTGCTTATTTTGTTGTGACTCTTCTGAAACAAGCCATTTTCATTCTGAGAGAAACAGAGAAATGGCCAGTGAATCTGGGTTTATAGTGCACTGAGATTTAAATTAGTTTCTGAACTAATTAGATTCGGAACTCAGAAACTGATTTTTAAAGAAATCCTTCCCAGTAAGGATTTCTGTCTTGCCTTCTCAGTATGTTTGGCTTTCATTATGAAATTAGCACTCTTTTTTAGTCCAAAGCTAGTAGGATGATAACTTCTTTTTTTGGAGTATACTTCCAAAATAAATTTCACTTTTTCCGTCAGTTGTCTACATGTGTTTTGTGAAGTTTTGTTTAAAGAATTACTCAAATACACGATGATTATCTGTTCTGAGTCAGTGTATCAAATGCACAGGCACACAATTAGAAAGAACGCTTGTGCTGGAGATTACCCCGTTAGAATGGCATGTTTGCTTGAACACTCACACGTAGCAAACTTTGTACTTTATACTATGATCATTTTTTCGGGGCAGTGCAGTATGTATCATTGAGAACGTATCAGTCATTTGGAATTCAAACGAGTATCTAATTCAGTGACTGATTGTGCTTAAGAGTAGGGAAACAATGAATAACTCCAGGCATTACAATTCTGATTAATTTCTTTCCGTGTTTGTACACTCGTCATTTCCCGTGGGATTAAATGGAGAGAGGTGTGTGAATTTGTCATATCTGGGCACCTTCCTGTGTGTTAATGAGTCAGCTTAAATACTTTGGCTGTAATTGAGCTCACTTTTAAAGTATTGTTGTTTTTCAGTATGTTGCAGTCTGGTACAATAGGTGAAGATCAAGAGGAGCCAGTAAAATCAGGTTTTGCCTAATGAAAAGGGTAGAACGACTGATTTAAAAGTGACGTTTTGTTGGAGTGGCAGTTTGGTTTGGTTGGTGGGGGTTTGTTTTGTTTTTTCTGTTTGTTTGGTTTTGCTCAGGGTGATGGTGGCAGTTCCCCAGAAAATCCTGTTTGGGTTTTAGTAATGTTCACATGGCATCAAGTCCTTGGCTTTATTTCAAGCAGCTGGGTTGAATGATGGTGTAATACTACTGATATCAATATCACCTTCGACAGCAGACGGTCCCGTGAACGAAACATTTCAACCTGGGTAGACTAAAGCTTTCCATAGTTTCGATGTAGTTAATATTTCTGGCCACCTCTGAACCATGGTGCAACGCTCATTGGAGGGCACAGCGTAAAAATATCAGTGATCATGCACTCTTTACCCTGCATGTGTGAATAATCATTGAGTGTTTAATATAGAATGTATATCCTTTTTAAAGGCTCAGACTAGAAGCACTGTAGTATTAATAGTTCATAAAAGTTAGTAGTAGATAAGTCTAGTCTGTGTTGTACCAGACATCAGACTTCATGAATGCAGGAGTCCATTCTGGTCTAAATCTATGGACAGATGCTCCTTCGCTTTCTGGGTTTTAGGTTTGTGTCGTGCATCTGAATTTTGACTTAAGTAGCATTAGCATTTGTTCTCCTTTCTCCTGCCCTTGTAATCTGAGAATTCTTGCATTAAATGTTCAGTTTAGCCAACTATTTATAGTACAAAGAAAAATTAGTTTCTTTTGCTCGTGTTCAATGGAAATGATGATTCCTTTCATGTATTCTGCCATGAAATAGGACTGGGGGATTTGATTCTGGGAGGTGCAGGAGGAGTCAGGCAAGCACTAGGACTGCTGTCCTGCTTTGTCTTTTCCTGTAGATGATTCTTAGTATTCTTCTTTTAGTTGACAAAAATAAATATTTCAGCCTTTTTCTAGTTCAGTCAGAACTGTGTGGTACTGCTGGATATGTCTGGACAGGGACAGACAGTATCCTTAGGACTTTTGGGGGAAGCATCCTATTTGGATAACTTACTTTAGAACTATATTAACGTCATCTTATTTACATTAACAATAGATGTGTTCAATTCTCCCGGTGCTCTGAATACCCAGGAATTTCTCTGGGTAGAGCCTATGTAGCTTCTTCCATTGAGCGTAAGGCTTATTGGAGGAAATCAGAAACGTGCTAAGAGGACCGTGACGAGGTTGCTGAGCAGTGCTGGAGCTTGCTCGGTGTGTGTGCGCACCCCTGTTGTACGTCCCCGTAAATATTTCTATGCAGATGTAAGCGTCTCCTGTAGATTGCATTGGGAGTAATTTACAGATGTCTGGTAGATGAGTTTACTTTGTAGCCCCGTCCACTCTTTCTCCAGACGACTCCAAGCCTGTTTTCAAAGTGATGCTTGCGTACACAAAAGAGAGGGAAGCGGCTTGCTGCCTGGCTAATATCAATCGAAAGAAACAAATGTATTTTCGGTTCCTTACAAATGCCTAACCATTTGAAGAATGAATTTTCAGGGAAAGGGAAGTTGAATATACGTATAATGGATTATGCAGGCTTCTGGCCGGAGACCTTGAGGCTTCGCTGTACGTATATCTTCTTATTTTCATTCAGGTGCAATGAGAAGAATACAGAGCTTTCTTTTTCTGGAGAGTGGTGTTAGGTTCATTTTCAGTGAACCCTTATGAGTAACACCTTGTGTGTCTGTCATTGAGATAACATTACATCTATTAAAGATCAGTGCAAACATTAAAAAGAAGTTATGGCTTAAAACTAACCCAAAGCTATATAGAAAATACAGCAGGATTCCTTCCTTGAATTATTGTTTTAACCTGAACTTGTTCCACAGTAATTTTTTTTAGAAATAAATTTCAGTAATAAAAGTAGTGTATTGTACGTTGTGAAAATACAGTAAACTGAAATGGTAGGTATTTAAGGGAGTAACAATCTTAGAATTAGTCAATTTGAGGAAAAAGTAGTCTTAGCAAGAGTACTTTTATGGCTAGGAATGGTTATCTTTACCATGGGTACTGTGAAGGCTCACCAAACGTGTTGTTTGTGATTCCCATGCCTTCTCCGCCCAGAGTCTAAAGAGAAACAGAAAAACCCCAAAGTAAATAAGAGGAGGCTTTGCAAAGAAACAGTTGTGCAGTTTGGGACTGTACATCATCAGCAAGGCAAGTCGTAGCCAAGAATGGCATTTCGTAGCAGATGCTGTGAAAATCAACAGTTGTAAGTGGAGATAGCTCTTTAAACATCTTATTATAGAACTGATTATTTGCAACAGATCTCCAGATAAAACAATAAAAAAGTCTCTCTGAATGGTGCTGCCCTCAGTTTAATGACGAACTGACAGCACGCTCTGTGGGTGAAACCAAGCTCTGCGCAATTTTTTCTGTGCCTAAAGATGGTACATCGCAGCTCTGCTACGTGAAAATCTGCAGAGGGCTGAGGTTAAGTACCTGACAGGCATTTTTATGACTTACTGTTCAAGGAAGACAACACGAGCAATCTTACAAATTGAATCAATCAGTGATTCTAAGAGTATTGCATGTTGTATTTCTGATCTTTGTGAAATATTTGTCCTCCCTGGTGAAGGAACCATCTTAGAGCCCCTAAAGAAATATTTGTAGCTGCACCACTCTGACAGTGCATTCTCTCGTCGTTGTTTTGGTTTTGTCATAGTGTGTCTCTTTCAAGGAATTAAATCATACAATTAAATTTCATGCAATTAAAGGGAGGGAAAGGGAGGATGAGGGCACAACTGCCTGTTTCTACTGGAATTTTTTGGGAATCCCTGTCTTTGCAAATAATTTCATGGAGTCTAAACTTAGACTAAACAGTGTATTAGAAACGTATCATTGTATGGAAGATTGCTTCTGCCTTGGTAAACAAAAAGGGGATAGAGTTGCTCTTTGTTTGATGTGCCTTCTAGCTTCACATAGTACATTTAATTCTTCCCAGAAAGTACTCTCATACTAAAACAGCTCTTTTGAAGGTTTTCTTCAATGTCTGCATCCAAATTACAAAGTGGTTACTAGGCACACACACACAAACACACAAAAAGAGCTCACCACCAGGCTTTCTGCTGTTGTTTAAAGCAAGCAAAACATTTATCCTGCTTTTCTCTTCTGCCTAACAATTCAGAGCACAGCATGGTTTTATTAGTTGGTTGATTGCAGTTGTAAGCCATTCCCTTCTACTCCCATCACTTCTTGTTTTTCTGTGAGGTTCATGCACCATCAAAGTCCTAGCGGGAATGAGACCAGAGAGCAAAGTTGTTGGGGAGCGTTGGGGGTAGGCTTGGAGAGGGAAGGAAAGGGGATTTAATACTGATAGTTCTTGGGCAGCAGCTTGGGGGGGGAGAGCTAAAAGTTTAGACAATAAATTTACTTAATAGAGACTGATCTACTGGGACTGAACTTCATATCCTGTTTTGGGATAATGTATTTTCTTCTCTCCTCTGGAATGAATCTGTCATCTCAAGTCTAATAATGAGAGGCAGAGGATTTTTAATCTCTGACCCCCTTCCATATAATTTCATAAAGGCTGGTTTCTTTATCTGATTTGGAAGCTGATTAAACTGTTTTTTATGGCTCTTCTGAAAAACACAGTTCAGGATTTTGCATTTTAAGGTTTTTAAAAATGGAGTTGGATTTTTATTTAATTGGGGACAATAACGTACTTGCAAAGTATTTGTTATAGTCCTCATTTGGGAGCACAGTTGTTTATCTCTCAGCATCTCTGTTGAAATGCGGAGATGAGAAGCAGAGTCAGGCATGCTGTTTGCACATTCTTGGCTCCGCATCATCACCGGATTCCATCTGACTGGGGTAGACAGAGGCGGGAGACCCAAAGCTGGCGTGTGACTTTCTGTAGCAGGGAATGATTGTTATGTGGGAAGCAGAGTGGGGTTTCAAATGTGGTAACCACATGCATAATTAGCTCTCAAATCATAGAAGTTGTCCTCCTCCCTCCAACCGGCTGCTTCTCATGTGGCAGTGATTACAGCTGCTGGGGAAGTGCCGCACCGCTGACCTGACACGTTGGCTTTGCCAAGCCACTCAGGCCTCTGCGCTTCGCTGGAAAAAGCTCTCCTCAACCCTTGGGAGCCCCAAAATCTGCTTTAATTATAAATCACTCTGTGGGCCTGAACATCAGCGTGAAAAGTTGTTACTCCCAAGGAACGTGGCGGCAGGTCACGCTGAGATCTCTTTTCTCACTGTGTGTTAGTAAACTATAGCAACGCACAAGGTGTAGGCCTTCCAACTGCAACATTAGAAACAAAATACAAAAGGAAAAATAACAGAGTCCTTTCCTAAAGGTCTGTCTGAAATTCAGGTCTGTGTTGAGGCCTCTCCTAAGGACCTCTGTCCCAAGGCTGTCTCCAGCAGCCGTGAAGCTCCGTCAGTACAAACCGACCAGTCTCTGCTCGTCAGAGACACGTATCTGTGATCTTCACAGCACTTCTGAGATTCTGCTTCCTACATAAGCCTGTTTACCGTGCTCTTTCTGTAAAAAGCCTTTTCATATAACTTATTTTTGGCTTCAGAGTTTTTACTTTGGTTTTTTTTGTATTATGAAAGGACCAAACATGAAAGGAGATGAATTTCAGATTTGTCACAGTGTATTTTGGAGACTGAATTAGAATAATGCAGGGCTTGTAAGTAGCCATGCACGAAAATTCTTAGATACCTCTCAAAAATCAAAGTATAGTCTTGACAGTGGTTAAGAAATTATTTTCACACCTCCCAGAAGCTCAGTTCTAAGCAGGCATCTCTTGAAACTAGAAAGAGTTGAAGTGGTTACTTTCTTTTTAATCTTCCGGGTTGCTGTATCCTGTGTTCAGTTCGTGTTCTGTTCGCTTCTGTTTGCTTTGCTGATAATGCGGAGGTGTGGGAGTTTGAGTGCCTTGCAGTGTGGTTGCACAGCTTATGCAGTTTGTTATCCAGTCCTTTTCAAAAAGGTGCTTTAGGAAACCTGGGCATAGCTAACGCAGCACGTTATTCTGAGCGCTAAAACGAAAATTACTAGTATTAACAGAGAGGACAGTCCTTTCTTTTTGAAAACATGGAACTCAAATTCAGCATCCTTGTATACTGGAGTCCAGATGCTCAGTGAAGGTAGTGATGGGTTTGCAATAACTGAAGTGGAACTGTGCTGCTTGATACTGGCTGTGCAGCCTGAGCTTTGTGTATCAGGCATGCGTGAACAAGTGTGGCTCTTCTGTGACTTTCTAGGTGACTTTTTTGTGGTTAATATTGGATTAGTAGATTAGCAAAATCTTGGATTTAAAAATAGAATTAATTTAGGGATGTCAGTCCTCTAGGGAACATGATAAATGTGAATATTTTGTTACAATCACTGATTTCCATAGTAACAGCAAGTCATAGACTCATCAGATTCCTCAATCTCTTTTACGTCCTACCGTTACCTTGTTGTTGAACAGCTTTCCTCTTCAGAGCAAAATCCCATAACTCTTATTTTCCATTAGCTGTAACAGGTCCAAGTAATTAGAACAGTAAATTTTGTCCAGTAAATAGAACACGTACTTAGCTGTGATAGTGCTGTTTTTACAGCAGAAGAAAAATGGTGACAATGGCAGTTTTAGAACTGATTCTAGTATTTTTGTATAATTTAAACAGCAATTATGAAAAAAAATACTGTTTTGCTTCATCTTGATAATTACATATTATGGATGCCTCTATAGTATTTTGTCTTCAGAGAGACTTTTATTAAAATATTTTATATACAGAGTACATTTACTCCTTCATTTTGATAGTGTAAGTGGAAGAAACAGAAGATAGATGAAAATTGACTATTCATGAATGGTAATGGGAACAAAAGTGCAGGTTGAAAGAAAGATGGTGTTTTTTCATTGGGAAAGGTGATTTTCTGTAGCATAGAGACAAGAACACTGGATTAGAACATCTGGAATGTTTGGCTTATCCCCATTAATCTTGAAAATCAAACTTGTGACTTCTGTGGATTTATTTTTCCCCCCTTTTTAGCACTCTGAGTCATTAAATTGTCTGCTTCATTATACACATTAGTACATCACACTCTATAAATCTAAATAGTAACTGCTATTCTCATGAATGTAGCTATTATTTCTGAGTTGCTGTCTGTCTGTGTGAATTCATATTCTATTTTTCCCCCCATTTTTTGAAGGTTCCACAGTGACCTGTTTGTTTAGTACAAAGACCGAAAGGCACATCAGCGACCTCAAGGAGGTCCGATCCTTCATTCAAAGCAGGCACACTTTCAAATCACGTTTCTGAAGAATTCTTTGAACTGTTGCTAGATGGTAAACTCCCTTTTCACATGCTCTCTCTCTTTCTCAAAGAAGAAAAAAGTCACAGGTGGAATGGGAAACGAGGCACCCTACTTCACCTCTGCCAGTTGTCTCTCCAGGTCAGGTCCAAGGGGATTTAACTGGGCTCCTGGGGCAGGTGCTCGTATAGTTTGTGCTCGTTCTATGAGTAAATAAATGACTGCAGTCTCCAGGACTGTCTCCAGGGCCTTTCACCAAGACTATAAATTCTTATTATCCAGACAAAATCAAAACCTATTTCTAATAGAAAAAGTGGGTCTTTTGTTTTCTTTTTTTCTTAAATTCTTTTAAAGCAAAAGAAGCCAAGCAAAATTGCTGAAAATATTAAAACCTTCATGCAGATTTTATTCTGCTCCCCTGCCTGGACTTCTGTCATTAATTGGGTAACACACTGAAGCACACGGGTTTTCTGAAGAGAGAAACAAAAGCAAGTGACTCAGCATTCCTGAGGCACCCTACAAATACTGTGAAGAGCTGAAGAAATGTTCGCAACGTATTTTCATAAGCTAGGATGTAATTTTAGCCCCTTGTTACCGTCGGCTTTTGTCCTGCTTTGTCCCTCACAAAGTTACTTAAAAGGGAGTTTTCTCACTAAGTCCCTTTCATAATTCTCTGGCAATGTGGAGGGATCCTAGTGTAAAAGTAAATTAGGCCCAAAAATTAGGGATTTTTCCATACGCCATTTGAAATTAAAAAATAAATTAAAAAAGCAATAGCCTTTTCTACAGAAATGCCTTACCTTCAGCAAGGTTTTAAATGTAAAGGTAAAGCTTTTACAGAGAAGCTGGTCTCCTTTAGGGGGCCTTTCAGCTTCATCAGGGCAACGTATAGAGCATGATCTGAAACCACATCAAACGCATGGTTGCTTTGCTTTGTATGAGTTCACGTGTGTTTGTGACAGTATTTACAGTGCCCGTCACATCTTGAGCACTGTAAATATGATGGAAATCAAACTATAATATTCAGAGTGTGATTTCTTCTTTAAATTATAGAAGAAATGGTTTGTGGGCTTGTTCAATAGCTGAACAAGGACTATTAGGTTTGTGAGCAATAGGTGTTGCATGGAACAGGCTCTTCAGCCCTCACGTTATCTTTCTTGGACTTCTCATCGCAAGCTGAAGAGCTCTTGACAGCTGGGATGGAAGAAGGTAACTGCAAGTTTTGAAAGTACAGAGAGACTGACCTTATTTTTGCTAATACTCTTAGCCATCCAGTCAGTCTTAGCTTTCTTCATTGAATTTTTCTTTCAGATCTTTCATGTTAACCTCTGCATGGACTTGATTTAAATTATTTTTGTAAAAACAGTGTTTTGTGTTTATACTAGTAGTGGAAAATGCAGTGCAGAGTGTAAATAATAACTTAGGGAAGGAAAGAGATGGAGCTATGGCCAACAGTGCAAGGTAGGGAGAGGATAAACATTTTCCTGGTGCAAACAAAAGTTTAATTGGAAAAGAGACACAAACAAAAATAGTATGTAACTTAATGTCACTGGAGATGTTAATTTTTTCAGTAGTTAGAATATTTCTGTGGCGAATATATAGTGAGCAGTGAACCTATGCTCTCTGTGAGAACTGTCTGAAAAATATTTCAGTTTTAACTGTGTATTTGAGCTACTAGTATGAAAAAGATGCTTTCAATTGCTTTAACATGGGAAAAATACGCATTTTTTTTCATACCTTCACAACTACAGAGGTCAAAAAATTTCCCTGAAATAACACAGCTGAAAAACTTGATATAAAGTTTCCCATTATGGTTCACCTTTAAGTATATAAAATACAAATTATAAGCAAAGTAGTACTTTTCAGCAAGTTTGGAGGATGTGATATCTGTGTGTTATAGGAAAAGTTGCAATACATCCATTTCTGTCGCTCAGACTTCTCCGTGTAGCTTTATATAGTCACAGTTGATCTATTAGAAACTATAGGTGCTGGAAAAGTTATGAAAACATTGGCTAATATTTTACAGACTTGAATTTATTTTTCCAAGGATTTTACCTTTCATTTATCCCAGAGCCTTTCTTTAACAAACTGGGTGGTGAAAATATCATATTACATTTGAATGATGGTACGTTGGACCCAGCTTTCTCCAGAATGTGTGATGTACGAAATGGCAGCGTGTGGGCACTGACTCATAGAATAAGTATAGGCGTGTCCGGCATGACCTGAGCTTAGTTTCTTCTCAACGTGTTGATGTCGCAACAGATGTGCTGAGGTTGAGCTTTGGTCATCACTGGAGAGCGAGGGGGTGGCATTCTGCTTACAAAAACCTAAATGAACCAACGATGTAAATTGTATTGTGATGGGTTGATAAAGAGATTTCTGTTGCTAGATCTGAATCAAACGTTACCTATGAGCTTTGTTAGGTGGAATAAACAGCATCTCGTGGTCGGGAGCTGGAAAAGGCAAGGTGAGGACAGGGTTTTATCTAACAGAGCAAGGCTGCTTCCTTCACTGACAGAACCTACAATAACAGAAGATGAATCTAACAACAGTTTTGCATATGCTTTTTTTTTAAATGAATCTCATATGTTTATTTGCTAGACACATTGGTTTTCTCCTCGGCATGGCAAGCCAAATCATTATCTGTCATGTACTGTCAATTTTTTCAGGCAGTGTAGGTAGATAGACATTGTATTTTGTTCAGAGTGAGATTTCTAATAGCAAAATTGTATGTTTATTATGATACAGAGAAATAGTTATCTTGCATATTTTAGTGTTCTAGTTAGAGAAGCAAAATCAAAATATATTGGAATCCTATTTTTAACTCTGCCAATGGTCAAGACAGCATATGACAGAGTTTTTTAAACTGGTTGATATGGCAAAGGATACATGTGGAATACCTTTCTTAAGTACAACCATGATGTTGTAGAAGCCTTAATTTGAGAGTTAGAAAAAAGAGGTGTTCACTTTACACAAATATTCTTAGACTAAAATTCTTCCTGTGAATAATTGTGTGAAGAACAGATGTTAATCCAAATTAGAAAATGCCCAAAGACAAATAATAAAGAATTTATTTGTGATTATTTGTTCTGAGAACCTAATTTTAAAAGGAGATGTTCCAGTTTTTGAACATGGAGCCATTCACAGGTTCTAGCCGGAATCATGTATGGAATAAATTTTTGAAGCAATTGATAAAATGCTTTCAACATTTAACAATGTCAGTGTTAAAAATGTTATTTATGGAATGTAATTGGCAATTTTTTTTCTATTTGATAGTCCGGGCATATAGAAATGAAATATCAGAAAATTTATTTGTTGTCAGTGCTGATAGGAACCTTTATAACCTACTGCAATGGAACGGTTTGTTCTCGAGAATGAGAGTCTAGTCATTGTAGAATATGAGGTCCGAATGAAGCTGCCAGTTTAACACCGTGAATATGGCATTTGCATTTTGCTTATTTAGCCATAGGAAGCAGAATTATCTGTAGAGTAAGAGCTTAAAAATACGTTGTTTCATGGCTTTTGGATTTTGTTATCTTTAATTCTCACCTCGGGTGCCAGTAGCGGCTGTGAGTAATGAGTCTGTCCAGATTTCAGTAGTGGATGAAAACTGTGAGCCCTGCATTCGATCAGTTGTCAGTGCTGTACTTTAATGGGACTTCATTCTAGTTCATTACCAGGGAAGGAGCCCCAGCGTTTTGCTGGCAGAAAAGAAGTGGCAGTACAACAGCAAGTCAGGGTGGTTCTTTCTCTAAGGAGCTGCAGGAGGCCAGCGTTGCTCCAGAAATAGGCTGCTCTGTCCTGGTACTTGGAACTGGGCTGCTTTAATCTGCTTTTGCTCAGCAGCATCTGAAAGTGAGGAGGACTGGTGAGGACTCGCTGGAGGATTGATGCCTGCCATCTCCATCTTTCTCGCATTCTCACCATGAAAGCAGCAAGGTGCGCAAGGCTCCGTGGCAACCGAGCGATGCGGGGCCATGCATCTGGACCATTAAAACTTCTTTTAAAAGGACACCAATTCACGTCCTCTCTGCCTAAAGCAACTAGAAAAACAATTAATGGAGTGGCTGCTGTTGTGGTTACTATCAGGCTGAGATATCAGCGTCAGCAGAGGGCACCATACCCTGTCAACACAGCTCCCTACCTGTGTGAAAGGATGAATTCAGGTTTGCCTTACTACATTTTAAGAATTACATTATGACTTTGATCTTCAGCAGAGATTGAAGTTCAATGGTTTTAATACTTTCTACGTGCTTTCCTTTAAGGCTTTTAGATGGTAAAGTGGCATTATTTCAATCTTACAGTATATTTTTAAAAAGAAAATTTCTGGTGAGTAACCTGTTCCAGTATCTCCTTCCCAAAGGCTGTGGGGCTCCTAGCTATGTACTCAGAGCCTTTGGAAGCACAGCTGCCCTGCTCTGTGATTTCAGATGGAATAAGATTATTCAGTTATGACTTAAAATTCTAAAACCAAGGAAAAAAGTTTCTTCTTTTTTTAATGGAGGAAGGTTGAAACAGACCAACAGGACATGATTGATTGAAAAGTGAAGATGGTATTAATTTCATATTGCCAGAGTTGCTGCATGAGAAAAGATATCAGAAAATTAATGAACAAAGCTTTCTCTAAAACTTAGCAGCCTCTGGCTTGCTTTTTGCAAAGAAATTTAATTTTATTGACATTAACCCCTGAAAGAGCAAGAAAAAAGATTGATGAAAACAAATGATTTCATTAGGAAAACAAGTATTTAATTAGCAAAATGCTCACAGGTTTTATTGGAAGGTGCCAGCCCTGCAGTGGCCCAACCCTTCCTTCCCTCTCACAGTACGGCAAGATGTCCTCAGCTCCTTCTTACTATTCCTAAAGCCCAGGCAAGTGTTTAACTGACATAAGTTACTCTCTTGGTGGAACAAAATGTTGAAGCTTTTCTAATACAAAAAAGGAAAGGATGAGTAGGCAACGAAGCTACAGGTATCAACCGTGTTTTTCAAACTACACAAGTTAGCTTTAATGTTTTTACCAAAGTGCATCACCCCACATAATTTCTCAAGCTTTTTATAGCTTTACTAATGATGTTCTCATTTCTTCTGTAATCTGTTGCAGTCCTACATATTAGATTCAGTGATGACTTTGCAGAAAACATAGAATGTGATGTTGGCTGGGATTCCCTTCCCTGGAGGTACGAGACATTTGAGTTAGGTGAGAGAGGGCAAAGAGTTTGCCGTTTTTCCTGGCAGTGGTTCAGTGCATTTCTGTATTTGTTGTGACTCTGAAAAAGGCTTTTATTTAGTCTTTGCATGAAATGCTTCTTGCCTTTCTTTTTGGAATTGGTGAAAGTTGAGACCATTTTATATCCTCAGAGACCTTACATTTTTTACTAGTGTATGTCAGTGTGGCAGAAAACTTTGATTAATAACACCTATGGTGGGGGAATACAGGGTCTGAGAGATTTGCAGTTTATTCAGGGAGAGCAAGATTTAGGGTATCAGTTGCTAATCTGGCCACTGCTACAGGAACAGAGCAATGTCTATTTAATTTACTTTTTCTGAGGATGATATGAAAAGGAAGAAATCATTTTATATGCCGGACAAATGTGAGTGTGTTATTTTGATACATTGTCATGGAAATGTTTTAAGAGACCTAACTTAGTTAATAATACATAATGTTGTAGATAATGCATTAGTTAAATCAATGAGTTATACAGGTCAATGAACTGAAACTGGTGTTAGAAGGAACTGAACAGAAAATTAATAATTTAAACTGTACTGTATGTATTTTCTAAAGCTGAAGATAGGCAGAAGACGAGATGGATAAATACAGTCTGATGGATAGAAGGAAATGGAGAGAGACAGATGATTTGTGTAATTCATCCAGCTGTCACTTACAGTAAATATGAAAATCTGTTTTCTGTCCTAGATCAGCTTTCTTGCTTATAGGTTAGCTTCTGCTCTGCCTTGTATTCCTCTCAAAATATTTTTCAGAAGGCTAAAGTCTCAGGAATTTAAAAATCCCAGTGTAAGCTAGGCGTTTTTAAATAACTTTGGTGTTCAGTTGTGGGAGGTACACATTGCCAGCTTCCCTCCCTTCGCTGTTGTCTCTTAAGGAAATATTTTTCAGCAGAGTAGCACGGGTTGATACAGGTCTGGCGCAGGAGGGCGTTCTTAATGCATGTGATGTTGGCACTGGAGGTTGATGGCAAGTTGAAGACTACCAAATCTTAGACTGTGTAACCATGGCCATTAAGCAATCAAGTATGCTTCTAGATTTATCCTGAAATCATTTTACTTGTTCTTCCCTGACTGCTTCGAACAGAAACAAGTCAGTGACAGAAATATGTAAAGTGCTTAAGATACCGGTACATAATCTCCCCCACCCCCCATTATATAAATAATGTTTAAAAATTAATAATTGCCTACCTACAGCAGTCAGACCATTGAAGTCTTGCCCAATGAAATTAAACAATGATTAAAGTAACTGGGGGACCACAATATCCTTCAGGCTTTCTCATGAAACATCAGTAGAGCCAGATGGAACAGATCAGGTGCTAAATGTTACCCTTCAAAAGGGTTCTGTGGAGCAGCTATAGAGTGTTAAGTCTTGCAGACCTTTTTTTATGAACTACTTGTTTAGGTAAGCACTGAGACATTTTCTGCTGTAGTCTGCACACCAACTCTGAATACCAGAGATCAAATTAAAAACTATTTCCTGCCTTCCCAAAGGAACTACGTTACCTATAAACCTTGTTTACCTTTGGGCCATGATTAACATTTCCCCAGAAGAAAGGATTTCGAATAGCCTGAAAAGGAAATGCAGCACAGTGATGCATGTGCTTACAGTATCACTATGAGAAGAGGGAAATAAGGAAAAAAATTCTTGTTTGATTTTTTGTTTTGTTTCTTTTTTGTTTGCCACTTATCTAGTAATGGATGGGATGAGAAATATTCTTTCTGTGCTTTTCAGTGGAGAATAACAGTAACAGTCGAGTTTGTCCAGATTTCCATTGTATTTTTACTTTTTTTGTTGACCCGTGTCCTGGTTCATGTGCCAGCACGGAACATCTATGTAAAAGTCAGAGTTTTTTGAATGTCAGAACATTCATGCTATATATGTCCTATAGGATAGTTTTTCTCCCTCTGCAGGATAAAGTTACCTATCCTGGACTGTGAGTTCTGTGTATGGTACTACTGAGATTTTATATGTGGTGGTAATGTGGAAGGAAAAATTAAGTCAGTGAGTGAGGTGGAGAAAACCATCTGTTTATTCAAAGAGAGTATCAGGTAGTGTACCTGTGTATGTCCTAGACTTGAGGAGAAGGCACCGAAACTTCAAACTTACTCTATCCCATGCTGCAGCAATTCACACCACTAATTATGCCTGGGTGGAGATGTTTTAATGAAGATCACCCTCTCCACAAGTTCAGCTGCTGTGCATTCTTTCTCTTAGTAATGTGCTGCATTTAAGGGCAGAGCCTCCCCATGGCATTGCAGTTTCACTGGTGATCTCAAGTTTGGCATAGTGAGTCTGGCATCTTCTCTTTGTTAGAGCATTAAGATTTTTACAGGTCTGGACTCTCAAAAAAAGCAAATCTCTCAGTTATGGTAAAGACATGATACAAAACGGAAGGTGTTTTGTTTTGTTTGGGATCCCCCAAAATTGGTATTATTTTCCAAGCTCACTATTTAGGTAGCTGACATAAGGACATTAATCATATCTCTCTGTACTGAATTCCAGTGACTCACTAGAAAGAAATGACATCAACAGCTCATGAGCTTGAGCATACAGTTTAGGATCCGTTCTTGCTTACGGCTTCCAAATAAATAGTAAAAAATCTACCAGTGTTCCAGTTCAAAGGGTAGAGCACATGAGCAATGAAAAAATCTTTGCTAAAGGCAAACGTTTTAGATTTTGCCAACAAGCTTGTGCAAATGGCATTAATTACTAAGAGCATGACTTCTATGTCGTATGGCATTTATGAAATTGAAAGCTAATAGATGAGGCACTTCATAAGAAATCAACACCAGTGTTTTAGACCTATGGGCTAGGTTAGGTGTTCTTCAACAGTAGCGTTTTTACCCTTCATTCCAATATGACTAGCCCATATAAAATGAAAAAAACCCATGTGAACAAGATACAAATCAGCACAGAATGACAAACGGGATGGTGCGGACTTTCTCATAGCCGGGTGCCAGAAAATGGAAGAGACTTGATTATTTGGCAAGTGTAATTTAACACTGTGCTCATATTTTAAATTTAGGTTCTAGAAACCTTCTACAGGTGTCACTTCAAAGTAGTATGTTTTGTAAGGAGAAATACAAGTAGTTCTGCTGAATGTTCTTTCTGTCATTTGTGGTTCATGTGCATTTGAATAATGTGCAAATATCCCATGTAAACTGATAGGCCAGTGGTATCAGAACATCGCTGCTTGGAATCGAAAGTCGACAGACAAGCAGAGCAGTTTCTGCATGTGTTTTTTGGAAAGGTTTAAGGAATTGGAAAGTTAGTGGAAACAGCATCTGTCAACTATTATTGTAGTGTTGCTCTTCCTCATTTAGCAAGCTGTCAACCAATAAATGGTCAGAAAATCAGGCAAATGTATTTTTGTATACAGGCCTTGTCGAGTGGTGGAGGCTCGTTTGCGTCTTCTTGGCAATGACACTGTAGGTTCATATAAAAAATCTAAGCAACCTATTACTTCACTGAAAAACATCAAGTTAGGACAACTGAAAATACTTGCTTTCTGCTATAATAAATATTTAATAACTCTACTGTAAATAAGAACCAGTTGGAAAACAGAATTTAGTAGCAGGATACTTCAGATTTCTCTGAAGTGAGCTAAATGCTCCTTTTAGCAGTTAAGCCTTTACAGATGTCAGCTGAGGAGAACAAACATCTTCATAATTTATTTATCACAAGTGAAAGCTGATTTGCTACTTGTTCATGTATATGTTACTTTCATTTAACTGTCTCCATCATGGCTACTTCAAAGAAAATAATAAGCTGAGATTCTAAAATAACTTTTTTTACAGATGCTTTTCTTCCCTCAAGGTAGACGTTATGTAAGAGAATCTAATAAAGGAAAGACACTGTCCATCTGAAAAACTTTTCCAGGAAATGCTCTTTTTTCATGAATTTGCATATCATTTTGTTTATGTTAAAGTCACTATAAATATAGTAGGAAGTTGCTATCTTTGTATATGTCTCCTTCAGAGATATCAACCCCCCAGTTTTAGAACTAGATGTTTGCAAGAAATGTGTTCAGACCTATTGAAGAAGAGAAGCTTGGCCCCATTCTTCTGGATTGACCATTTTACTATGTCTTTGAAAGCCTTTTTCTCCATATGTGATCAAAAAGTATTTTTAAATTCTGGGATTTTAAGACTGAGTGAAGATTTTATGCTAACTGCAAGAAGGATCATAGGAGAGAGGGCTTAAAAAAGAAAGGGATGGGGAGAGGACAAGCCCCAGACTATTCCATACTCTTTTTTTTCCCTCCTAAGATTCTGAGTTGATACTGTGTGAAATTTTTCTTCCAAATGTAATATTTACTTTAGGAACATGGTGTTGAAGAAAAAAAATCTCCCCCCTTTTTTTTAGCTTTACCATTCTTAGGATCACTCAGCTGCTGGGTTGTGCTGTGCACTGTTTGAAAAGAAGCAGAAATTGTAAGATAAGATCAACTGCTCACCTGGGGAGACTAGAAAAGTTTCATATTTGAAGCACATGTTCCAAATGCTAGTCAGGGATGGATAGCATTAAATTCTTACATCTGGTGCAGAACTGCTTGCTTTTATGTTGGTTTCTTTTCTTGTTTTATTGTTTAGAAGGATAATAAAACCTCACAATAATATCTCATAATCAGTATAGCATATCTCCAGGCACCTTTTGCATGTTGTATTTGCCAAGAAGAACATACGTCGTAGTTTATTTTGCCTACAGAAATGTGGAAGGTTTGCATCTGGATCCCTTTGGAAATAAATTTATGATTTGTACCAGTGCAAAAAAGAAGGAGGGAAAATATTCTGCACTGGATGAATATATGGTAATTCATTTTGGCTGGGTGGTAAACAGAATTAATTATCCAAGCAAAAGATACACCTTTTGGCGTGGCTTCAGCTGCTGCATATTGCCATAAATGTTTCAAAGCCAAGGTTCCAGCCATTTTCATTTGGCATTGGTATTATTTCACTGACATAGGTTAGTTCTGAGTAAACTGAAGATGATACAGACAATAAACTCAAAATCCACCTTAAACAATAACTCCAACTCTTAGTTTTCTAGTGTATTTTAAAGCAAATTTTAGCTGTGCTTCACACATTCTGATTTTCACTGCTTGTTTATAGGATTGTAGGGAGTGCCCTAAGAGCAAGGAAAAGAGTTGAACAAGGAATGTTCAGGGTGTCTTCGTGAGAGCTTTCTCTTCAGAGCTCTTTCCAAATAATCTACTTTGTTTCTGCTATTTCCTTTTTATTCTTAAATCTAATTAAATGAAGTGTTGATGTCAATGGACTATTTATTTTATGTATTTCTTACTGGCAAACGTGTGTTGGCTGGATAAGTATCACTGCATGTGTGCCCTGTTTGTAAACTTCTCTCTAGATATCTGCTGTGGGCAACTGTAAGAAACAGGGGTTTCAGCTCACTAAAGCCTTTTGTGACTCTGTACATTCCAGACTCTTCATATATTTCTGCCTCTGTGGCTTCTGCTCTAGATTTTTTTTCACCTGTTCAAACTAGAATCATAGAATGGTTTGGGTTAGAAGGGACCTCAAAGCCCATCTAGTTCCAACCCCCTGCCATGGGCAGGGACACCCTCCACTAGACCACGTTGCCCAAAGCCCCATTCAACCTGGCCTTGAACACTGCCAGGGACGGGGCACCCAAAGCGTCTCTGGGCAACCTGTGCCAGGGCCTCACCACCCTCACAGTGAAGAATTTCTTCCTAATATCTAATCTAAATCTCCCCTCTTTTAGTTTAAAGCCATTGCCCCTTGTCCTACCACTACAATCCCTGATAAACAGTCCCCCTCCACCTTTCTCGTAGGCTCCTTCAGGTACTGGAAGGCTGCTGTAAGGTCTCCCCGGAGCTTTCTTTTCTCCATGCTGAACAATCCCAACTCTCTCAGCCTGTCCTCATAGAAGAGGTGCTCCAGCTCTCTGACTATCTTTGTGGCCTCCTCTGGACTCACTCCAACAGCTTCATGTCTGTCTTGTACTGGGAACCCCAGACCTGGATGCAGGTCCAGGTGGAGTCTCATGAGAGTGGAGTAGAGGGGGAGAATCTCCTCCCTTGACCTGCTGGCCATGCTGCTTTTGATGCAGCCCAGGACACGGTTGGCTTTCTGGGCTGCAAGGGCACATTGCCAGCTCATGTTGAGCTTCTCTTCCACCAACACCCTTTATAATTCCTTTATAATTTTTGAAAGCAACTGTTTCCGTAGCAATCTGAGGGAATCAATATCCGTCCCCTTTGGAACATCCAAGTCAAAATGCTTCCAGCTGGTGATTTTAGTGTCTCCTCTCTAGTTACGTTAAAATACATTCGTCTTTCCTACAGATATTCTTTAATCCTTCCCTTAGTCTGATGTGGCTACTTCTAGCTCTCCCTAAGGAAAAAGTTCTTCTGAAGGTGTCAGTTAGAATGTTATCCCATGAATACCTAGATGGTTTTCCAGTAGAAGGAAAGCCATGCTTTGACTAGTGATATTTGGTTACATTTACATGTTCTAATATCCTTCTTTACTGGAGCCAGAAACTGAGCAGTGATTACATGGACTTCTGCATCCTCTTTATCCTGCATCTTTTTAGGCCTATTCAGTATATGGCTAATGTAAGTGATTTTCTGTGAGTTGTTTTATCCAGACTTACAGCTCCATCAGCTTGACTTAATCTTAGATGTTTTGGTCTTACCGCCTAGAATAGTCATGCGCTGTTTTGTTTTATTAATTCATTGTAAACTTGTCTGTATTACTAAGGGCTTTTTCACTCTTTTCTTATAGATGTACTATCTGAAAACATTCTATGAATATGGTGCTTTTCCTAACAGTTCTGATTACTAAGCAGTTTATTTTTTTGCCATCAGCAAATGATCATTCACTTATGTCGTGGTTTTACCCCAGCCGGCAGCTAAGCACCACGCAGCCGCTCACTCGCTCCCCCCGCCATCGGGATGGGGGAGAGAATTGGAAAAGTTAAAGTGAGAAAACTCATAGGTTGAGATAAAGACATTATAATAGGTAAAGCAAAAGCCGCGCGCACAAGCAAAACAAAGCAAGGAATTCATTCACCACTCCCCATGGGCAGGCAGGTGTTCAGCCATCTCCAGGGAAGCAGGGCCCTGTCACGCGTAACGGTTACTTGGGAAGACAAACGCCATCACTCCGAACGCCGCCGCCCCCCCCTTCTCTTCCCCCCAAGCTCCTTATAAACTGAGCATGACGTCATATGGTATGGAATATCCCTTTGGTCAGTTTGGGTCACCTGTCCTGTCTGTCTCCTCCCAACTTCTTGTGCACTCCCAGCCATCCCGCTGGCAGGGCAGTGCAAGAAGCAGAAAAGGCCTTGGCCCTGTGTAAACACTGCTCAACAATAAGTCCATAGAACAAAAACATCTCTATATTATCAACACTGTCTCCAGCACAAATCCAAAACATATCCTCACACTAGCTACTATGAAGAAAATCAACCCTCTCAGCTAAAACCAGGACAACTTACTAATATAATGAGTCATTTTAAGAGAGTTTGTCTTATTTGTCTTCTGTTAGTGTTGGTTATAATCGGTTGCCTGATTCAGTCTCATAACTCCATGCAAATTGTTCCCATCAAATTATATTTTTAAACTATGACAATACTAAATCTAGTTAATTGTTTATGGAATGTTCTATAGCATAGTTATAGAGACAATTTTGATAAATCAGGTAGCTATAACTAAAGCATACAGATATATTACTGCATTACTATATTTCAGAAATCATTAGTGTTGCTTTGAAAAGTGCTAGTCTCAGTTAAAGACGTCAGCAAATTTAAGGGGAAAACAAAGAAAAATCTATTTTAAAATCTTGGTTTAATTTAAAAGTTAATGCTGAAAAGTGTACAATTGAAATTTTATTTTCCTTATATTACACCCACTGATGACTGTCAGGAGAGCAATAGGCTAGACATGGGATTAAAATCGTGTTAGTTAAGTAATTTACCAACTACTATACTGCAGTTCTACTCTTTCTTTAGACTGCTGGCTTGGGCTATAGACTTGAGAATTCTTACACCTTTAAGACACTTTGCTAAACAAATATTAATTTAATATTAGAAGTTACAGAGTGGAAACTATAGCCTATACAGTACTTACAGTATTTCAAGGACTGAATTTAATATAAAATGCAATCTTTCATAGAAACACATAAATTGAATTCTTAAAGAAATACTTTCCTACTAAATCTTTTGATATAGACAGGTATTTTCATCAAAAGTACTCTGAATAGATAATGTGTCAAGGTGTGAATGTGTCTTGAAACAATGCTTTAATTTGCCATGGGAAGTTGTTATGCTGACTATGAATTACATGACTTCCTCATCCAAAATAAATCCAAAATGAAATCTAGACAAGTCAATAAGGAAATAAAGCCTTGGTTTAATTCCATTGTATTCCAACACTATGGAAAGACACAACTTGGAATTTGAATTGCTAGAAAAAAAAATTAGACTGAATATGTTGACAGTGAAATACAATTATTCCTGGTCTAGTGGAGAGTGTCCCTGCCCATGGCAGGGGGGTTGGAACTAGATCATCTTCAAGGTCACTTTGAACCCAAACCCTTCTATGATTCTATGATTTTTCTGTAGATGCTCAGATATATCGACTTTCTGAGCTGCCAGCAAGATCCTGTTTGCATATCAACCATCCTTTCCTAGATCCTGATCTTGAATGTTCCTCTGGTATTATGGATCAGAAGCTCATGATTAGGAAGCCTTGTCCATGTCTGAATGATTTTTAACCAGGACAATATATGTTGCCATTTCCATGGTGTGGTCCCCTCAAGATCCCTGGAGAAACACATTTGGTCCAGTTTGTCTTTGATATGTCTACTAGTGCCTGAAGTACTTGCTTTATGATGGGTGGGTCAGACTTTACAAGGGCTCATGTCAACCATGTTATTCCTGTATGTTCAGTTGGTGAATGCACATTCACAACTTGCATAAGGTTTCCACAACATACGTTTGTCTTCTCAACTTGTTCAGTAACAAGAGAAAACTGCAGTCTTGATATTGGAGAAATTTTCAAATCTAGCCTGTGTGTCTCTGACTTAAGAATCACATATGGGAAAGGGGAAATCTTTTGTTCTTGATAAGCTACGTTTGTTTTAAGTATTTTTCAGGTGGGATTTTTTTGGTCATTCACTAGAAAAGTTAAAATCATTAATAAAGTCAGAAAACTCCCTTGCCTTGGGATTCTTGGGGTTTTTTTCTCTAAACAAATGAAAGGAAACACTCAAGCCAGGTGGAACTGAGCTTCCAAGCATACTTCCACACTGTTATTAGTATGTTTAAATGACTTGGCAATTTTGATAAATAGTTATTCCATAAAAAAGAGGCCCCTCAAATGCTTTATTGATTAATGGTTAACCAGGGCTGTGCCATCTGTCACAAAGAAATTTTAAAGAGAAATCGAGCAGATCTTATGTCTCTGTCCATTAGGAACCAATATCAATTGGTTCAGGAAGAGTATCCGGGGTCATTAGCTGCTGTTATGGCTGAAGCACTAATGTGTGCCTCATGCATCAGAGTTAATGATGCCTACAGTTTTGTGTATGCATCCAAAGTGTCTTCTAAAGTAGGACTTCCTTTTTTCTGCTGTGAAACTGTCTGTTAAAAGGAGAAACTTTGTGGGCTATTTAACTTTCTTATGTATTTAGGAACTAAAGAATGACCTTCATCTTTCTCATTTAAAAAAAAAAAAATCTCAAAACCACCTCATCGCATGAAGCTCAACAGAAGAACTGGAAATTTCTCTGAGTTGGTATTTTTATTGTGCTGTTAGAGATTTTTTTGATGACTAGAGTATATATTTTAGTCAATATTCTATGAATACTCAAAGTAGAAAGCCCTGAAGTATGTTTTATTTGTCAGATATGGCCAACCAAAGCAAGGGTTAAACAGAGTCCTTGAGAAATGTCAGGTTACGTAAAACCACATGCCAAGTGTTTCTAAAGTGAAAAGCATGTGAGAAAACAGGCCATAAATCACTATGTCTCTAGAAGATGAAGTCTCCAGCATTTATTATTTATGCACCATTTTGATTTGCCAGTAAGGAAGCTCCTTGTCAGGATAAATACTGTAATTATAGTGATAACATACTTGGAGCTGCAGCATCCACAGCTAAGAGAACAAGCATCCTGTTAACATGCTTCCAGATATGAAGGTGAGCATTCGTCTCATAGTATTTTCTTTCTTACGGGAAGCTATACATAAACCATTGAAGAAAAAAACTAAAGAGAAAGGAGAGAGGAGTTGTTAAAGTGCCTCAAGAAAAGATGCATATGGTTTTTTTCATTGTGTATTCCTTAATAGCAAGGAAGAGCAGAGAGATTTATTTTTATTTAAAGAGCTTTTGAAAAAAGTTTTTAAATTTCTTTTCTAAAGACATCATTTCATATGAATCTATATAAAAACCATATATATTGTATGTGTATATACGTATGCATTTGGATCTATATATCTTTATAGCTCTGGCTAGAGCCAACCAACTGGAGGCAGGCATAATGTGAACCTTCCCACTACACCTCTGTCTAGACCCACACGTGCTTGCCCAGGCCTCCAAATCCTTTGAGAAGAGGTGGCCAGATGGAGCAAAGTGACTCCATATAGATACATCTCAATATGTAAAAAAGACAGGTGTGATACATATTTAAAAGGTTTCTGAGTGATCTCAGAATGTTTTAAAGGTTTTCATGAGATCACCTGTTTGATTTTAATTTGTTGCAGATACCGGCATTTTCATTGCAATCTGCTGACGCTGCAGATGAGCTCATTGTGCTGGATAGTTCTGGTTTAGCCCTCTCTTCTGCTCTGTCTTTCTGGCATTGAAAATAAATTTGCTATGCAGGTTCATAATAGTCACTGAAGAAGAGACCATTATTTTGTGACATAAAAGTGCGTGTATCTACAAAGCGTGTTCAGCAGTCGGGGAAATAGTGGCTGTGTTCTCAGCATGTCTGGACCTTCTATAGAAGGTGACATATGGGGAGCTGAAATTGTATGACACATTTTTTAAATTAGAGTGACTATTCCAAGATACATTGACTGTGTGATTTATTTTTTTTCTGGTTTTGACTTTCATTTTGTTTACACGTTTTTAATAATCAAGTGAGCTTTTATTTAGAATGATACAGGATGATACTTCGTACAAGAGCGGTTTATACACTCTAAACAAATGCAGTTAAATTTCAAGTAAAACTACCAGATTTATTTTTTTTCTTTGTTAAAGAAAGGCTTGAAATATCAGTGTGGAAAGTTGTGGCTTTCTGCCTTTTTTTATAACAGTGTTTATTCCTTCCTTCTAATCTGTAAGATGTTGATAAGTTCTCTGGGGACAGCACACTGAACCAATACTCTGACAGCTTGGGTTTTAGCCCTAGTCTATTCTTTTCTGGTTTTCTCCTGAATAAGTCACTTTGTGTTCATCTCATGTATAAAGTGGGAATAACAATACTGCTACTTCCATTGAAGTAAAATAGAAATTTGTTCATGAAAATCAATAAGTAAAATCTATGTGCTAGTGAACTAAGGTGCATTTCCTGACAACAAATAAGTTGTCTTGAGAATTTTCTTCTCAACTTGGATAAGATGCCTGTGGAAGTATCACATATCTTCTTGTCGTAGTAGTAAAAAATGCTGTCTGAACTGAAGGTATTTTGTAAATTTCAGAGACAAAAAAAAAAAAAAAGGCTTTAAAAGTTTTCTGAGAGATGTGTGATTTCTCTCAGCAGGCAAAGAGAGAATTTTATTCTCCGACCACATTCATGGAAGCTGTTTTCATACATCATTTTTGCCAGCAAACACTTTTCCCTTCCATATTGCCTAATTCTGCATCTCAGAGACATGGATGAATTTCTTTGAATAAGCTTTTCCAAAACACGATGTAGCAAACCCTTGGTACAGAAAGTTTGGTGTTAGGGATTCGTTCTCTGCCATTTCAAATATGTCTCTATCTCCATCTAGTATGGCTCCCTACTGACAGCACAATTCCCGTGAACTCTGTCAAAGATGAATGTGAAAGGATACAAACTGCAGCAAGTATGAGTAGCAGAAGACACGATGAATAGCTCCTGAGGGTGTACAACACACAGGAAGACAAAGGAGATAGCACTTCAGCTCCCAGGGAAGAGGCATTATTTCTCAGCATGATTAAGTGCTTCCATGGAGCTGTAGCAGCTACAATAGCACTTACATCTGGTAACTTAGCTTTTATAGAATTCTTTTGCCAGATTTTTCAGTATTTCAATGAACATATGTATGTTTATATTGGAGAAAGGAGTTTGCTTTAATGTCATCCCTTCTGAGACACACTTGGTAATAAACAACTTCAGATCACGCCTTACATTTTTGCATCAGGAGTGAACTCAAAATGTTATCCTGAATTTCAGACTAATGCTACTTATCAGTTGAGGATACACCTGGGGTTTTGAAAAAATGTATATCCCAATATAGGATTAGTGTGTGAAATTCAGGTGCCCTGATTTGGTTATTTTCTTTATTTTAGGTCCTAATGTCTTTTGATTTTTGTCACTGAAGTGATCAGAGGTGAATGAAGCTTTATGCGTCTTGGTTAGGGAATTCAAGGAATTGGTGCCATATGTTTCCCATTGCAGGAACCATTATGATGTCATTGTCGAACATGCTCAATATGCCTTGCAGACTTGGCATGCTCTTTGGAGTGCATGATTGGTTGGGACTGTGTCAGTACAATATTCATATACCTCTGGGTGCACAAATATTCAAATATTAAGACATTGAAAACATTTAATCCATAAAATGAAAGATTTCCCCCTCAAAAAAAAAAAACCAAAACCAAAACCCAAAAAACCCAACCAAAAAAGAACTCTTATATTCCCAATGAAAATGTATACAGTATCTCATTTAACAGCTTGACCTCCTTTTGCCATGGGGACTGTTGTAAGAAACTTCCTATTCAGTGGACCGATAATTCTTACCTATCTATCCTTAGGTACTCACAGAAAAAACATATTTTTGGTCCCAGTTGCTATAAACAAAGTCCTCCTGTCAGCATATGGATAACAGCTGTCATTACCACTAGCCAGTTATATTGTCTGCTGTCCCACTCCTTTATCTGTCCAACTCCAGACACTAATTCAGAAAATAAGAATAAATAATCAAGGCATGTGGAACTGAGGCCAAGCTTTTTTTATTTACAACACCTGTTGCCTTTTATAGAGTTGTCACAGTTAGTGTAAGCCGCAGTGGCTTTCTAGATTTCATGATAACTGGACTTTCCAAAAAATGTCTTTGCTCATTTTTTGGGTAACTCTTTATTTTTGTTAAAAGTAAAACAAAAAATACCACCATGCATCTACTACAAAGCAACAGGGGACGAAAAGTTTTAAGAGGTCAGAACTGTGCACATTTTTACATCACCAGTTGAATGATTGCATTCAGCTGTAGCACTGTAGTTCCTCCATCTCTGGAGACGCCTGTGCCAAGGCAGGGGACATTAAACCACCTCAGAGAGAGAACTGTCCCAAGGGTGGTGGTCCTCTGTATTCTTTTCCTCTATCACTAGTTTGCATACTCACTGTAATTCTCTTTAAATACACCTGGATTTTCTTTTCTAAATTTTCTAAATGTAGTGTGTTTTGGGGGGGGGGGGGGGGGGCGGGGAATAGAGAAAAGCCTGTTTTCCTATTTCCTCAATTGTTTCAAAAATTTCACTTGATTTGTCTCTTAATTTCTGCCTCATGAAACCATGTCAATTCAAGCTGAGATTTTTTTGATGTTTCAAACTAAGCAGAGCTTGCGCCTTCAGTATTTGAATGCAAGATCAGGTGAGCCTGGGCTGGATGCTGGCAACAGGGCTGGTGGCTCAGTCACTGGTGTTTTGAGATTGTGCTGACCCAGAGCCGCTCAGCACAGCCATGTACAACTGTGCTTTCTTACGTGTGATCTTGGAAATAAATCCCTTCAGTATGGCTTAAAAAAAATTCCTAAGTTTGTTATTTTTAGATTAACTGGTAGAGCTGGAAGAAGTAGATAGGCTTTGGAGAACGCAGACCGTTCTTCAGGTCAGACAAGTTATCTTGTTTTCCTGACTATGCTAATTTGTTTAATGATTAATATTTTTATCTGTCAAGAAACCTTGTCTTACCTTTATCCTTAAACTGTCACAAAAAGCCATGTTTATTTTAGGTTAGAATTGACATCATTTTTGTGTGTTGAAATTTAGAAAGCTAGAAAAGACAAAAATATCTAACAATCTTAATTAGAACTATAGAATAATTTAAGCTGGAAGGGACATCTGGAGGTCCAATGACCCTCTAACGCACAGTCAATTATAACAATTTAAATAAAATTAATACTATCTCCCTTCTGTCAAGGGAAAGCCATAAACTTGAACCCTGAAAAATGGAACATGTTTCTTGCAAACGTATGTATCTTACTCTTAGCATCCAGTTCCAGCTTCTGGCCTACAAAGTGTCCCCTGTATGGTATGGCTGGCTTTGCTACCTGTATCAACCGAGGCAGAAAATGATGTACTTGAGTTCCCAGTATTGGTGATTTTATATGCTATTGAAAAACTATTAATTACTTTCTTGAAAACTGATTGGTCTCTAGGTTTACAGGTACATAAGTACAGGATAGAAAGGAGAAATGGAAATACATCCTCTTGATCAACTATATGCATATTTTTATCTTAATTTGAAATAATGACTTTCTTCCAGAGCTGCCAATGATTTCTCATTTCTGTGTGTAAACAAAACTTATTACAGAGTTAGAAAAGAGAAAATACATTTTGGATAAAAAGGCAGTTACAAAAACCTTAAATTATTTTTCTTTGTTCTACATAGAACACCTTTTCTGCACTGAAAATTTTTGGAGGCTATTTGAAATAGCTAATCATGCAGGGCTTCCACTTGCTTGGGTTTTTTCTTAATCATTTTAGCAAGGGTGCCAGGTATTATGTATAGCATGTATATAATACCTATCTATAAACGTACGTATTACACTCAAAACCAAAACCGATACAACAAACCTTTGAATGTTCAATTTCCTGCTGAAATGCCTCAGTTGAAAATGATCACAGCCAGAGTTAAAGTGACTTCACTGCAGCACAAGACTGATAGCCTGAGCTTGCACCTATTTCAGTGCTGCTAGGTGGGAGGTATGCAGGTCCAGAGAAGAAAATAGGGAGCTGAAGATGTTGTAGGAGTCTACAAACATTTGTTGATTGTCCTGGCCGTGTCCCCTCCGAGCTTCACCAAGGACAGTTGATCCAGAAAAGATAGCTGAGAGGCTTGTTCCAGTGCAAAACTTTCATAGGTACACAGTTGCCATTTTCTTAAAACATACTTTTTTTTTTTAAACCTTGGCACTGGAAAGTGAAGTAAACACTATGCTTTTTACACCTTCTTTTTCAATATATTGTGCCAAAAAGAATGTTTCTTCATAGGTAGCTGAGAGCCATAATAGTTTGTGGAGGGAAAAGAAAATGCTCGGAGCTGGGTTCTCACCAAATAGGCGTAATTGTTGTATATAAAGAAGAAAAAAGCATCATTCTTTGAAATCTGTTATGTTTTGGCAGCACATGTCCAACTTTAGAAACCATACATACTACCGGAGACAATGTCATTCTCATAATTTCCTTTTCTTAAAATGTCAAAATGAAATAAAAACCACCTGCCTGTTCTGACACGTCTTTTCAAAGACCATGAGTGCCTCTAAGTGGCAGGAGTAAATAGAGTGTCAGAGTTAAAACTTTATGTAATGCACTCCAAATGGGATTAAATGTCAACAAGTCTGTGCTGAAAAGATCTCTCCATTTGTAATTTCCTGCATTGGAATTACCACACTTTGGAGGAAAAAAAAAACCCCAAAATGCAGTTATTGACTGTGACGTGAACACAAGGAGATGCTGCAGCTTCCCCAGGTGGAGTCATCTTCTATCCACCTTTCAAGACTTCCTCAAACATAGCCAGTTTTTCGCAAATCTGTGTAAGGAACCACACCTGTGTTTTTCATTACCCCTAGAAACATTTATATTATTTGACCTTTAAACACTGTGATAGAGTAGAGCAAAATGTATTAACAAAACTATTAACTTTTCAGTTGTTAAATTTTTTTCTTAATTTATGGCCCCACTCGATGTTCAGTAAATTTTCTGTAATGGGCAGCTCATGGGGGAGGTTGGCATTGAAGTCCTTGCAAAACTCTGAGCTTGGTAACTGTTACCTTAGCAGGGTCCATCTTTGTATGAGAATGTCTTTGGAACAGGGTCCTTTTCCTTGGTACTTATTGCACAGTGGAGTTCTTCCCCTTTACTGAGACACCAAACCTCCACTGTGATATAAATACTTAGTTTTCATAGAATCATAGAATGGTTTGAGTTGGAAGGGACCTTAAAGCCCATCTAGCTCCAACTCCCCCACCATGGGCAGGGGCACCTTCCACTAGCCCAGGTTGCTCAAAGCCCCATCCAACCTGGCCTTGAACACTTCCAGGGATGGGGCATCCAGAACTTCTCTGGGCAACCTGTTCAGTGTCTCACCACCCTCATAGTGAAGAATTTCTTCCACATTGCTGGCTTATGATGAAATTTTCATCAACCCACACCCTTAAGTCCTTCTCCTCAGGTTCTCAGTCTGTTCTCTGTCCAGCCTGTAGTTGTGCTTGGGATTGCCCCGACCCATGTGCAGGACCTTGCACTTGGCCTTGTTGAACTTCATGAGGTTCTCACAGGCTTACCTCTCAAGCCTGTCAAGGTCCCTCTGGATAGCATCCCTTCCCTCCAGTGTGTCGACCGTGCCACACAGCATGGTGTTATCAGCAAACTTGCAGAGGGTGCGCTCGATCCCACTGTCCGTGTCACCGACAAAGATGTTAAACAGCTCTGGTCTGAATACCGACCCCTGAGGAATGTCACTTGTCACTGGTCTCCACTGGTTTTGTGATGGGATTATTGATTTCATGTGCTGATGCTATGATTTCATCCATTAGCCACCAAATCCAACCTTCTCTAACAGCTGCGAGACCACCCCAACAAGACTTCTCTTTAGACAGTACCACAACCATCCCAGAAGAAAGTGTCCCATTTTCTAAGTCTCGCTAGAGAGCATTAGCAGTTTTTTGTTCATACATAGTAGCTTTAACTAGATATCTTTTTTCTTAACTGAATAAATATCTATTAGATGCCTACAAGGACACTAGTAAAATAAAATTTTCCAAATTTAGATTTGTTGCCTTTGTGATAGGAACATTCCCCATGCTCTGCCCCGACAATTTCTCTGGCAGTTATATAATTTTCATTTTGCTCTATAAGATTTCATTTCATGTATTAATGCTAGTGTGAAACAAGTTTTTTCTGATTAACTGAGAAAGTTTAAACTATTTTTTTTTGTTTGCCAGTAAGGAAGATATATTCTATTATCATGACAAATTTGACTCCTCCAACCCTAAAAAATCCAGCACTTTGTTTTTCATTAATAGTAGGAGTGGCAGATTCCCTCAGGTTTTAAAACTGTACTTAAAATAAAAGTTTATTTTGCATGTTCTCAATTAGTGTGAAAATGTGCAAATGTCACAGATTGTTAATTGCTTGCAACTAGAAACATGGAAGAAGGAAAGGAGGCCCTGTAGTTTTTCTTTGATGTGGACGTGCTTCAGAGGACAGCAGCTTCCCCATAACTCAGTGCTGAATGAAGGAGGGGGGTGTCTCCCAGGTGATAAATTTGTACTCCGCAGCCTGAAATTTATTTTAAGCCGTGGAAGCTGAGATATTGGCCATAGGATCAGTTTAGGAAAACGCTGCCAGCAAAAGTTAGCTGGGCCTGGTACTACCAGCATGATATAATTAAATATGTTGTTTGGCTAGCAGATCAGAGTGGGAGCTGGAATTAGGGTTATGAGAGTGGAGCTAGCACAGCCAAACAGTCAGGCTGTCAAATCAGCCCTTCTATTTGCATTCTTCCTTACTTTTAAAAAAAAAAAAAAAGGGAAAAAGATTTGTTCATGTTGTTGTTACCTCTTGAAAGAAGGTCTTAGAAAGTATGACACTTAGAAGAGAAGGTAGGAGGGCAAGACGGGGTGGAATGGCAAGGCAAGATTGATCCTTGAGAGGCTCAGGGAGTGGGGGGAAACACATTACAAATGGTAATAAGGCAAGTTAAGAAAAATGATACCAGATGTGGCTGTAATGCCAACAATCAGCAAAAAATGTAAACATACATAAAGCTGTAGTAATAAAGCTGTTACAGCTGTAATGTTCAGGATGGAAAGAAAAATGAGGTCTCTCTTTTTAACTTCATCTATATCAGGCTCTGGCCTCTACTTATATTTATTTTTCCCCTTGTCCATTTCATCCTTTTAGAATAGCGATCCATCTTCACTAAAATTTCTTAGAGACCATTTCCAACATTTTGTATAAAAGTAAAATACGATACTGCCAACATAATTCACAATAAATGATTGTATTTATATCGAGGAACACTTTTAAAGTCTTCAGCATATTTCACAACCAATTAAATTTCTAAGTGCATGGAAGCATTTGAAAATTCATCCCATTCAATTAACCTGTAAGGCTTAAGACTAGACCTGTCTTTCTCTGCACCCCTGCAAACACACATGCATGCGTGTGCCGCCTCTCTTTCTCTACTGTGTAACAGCTTCTTGACCTGCAGTGCCCAGCGATGCTGGCAAAGTGGATAGATGTGATAGATGTAGGCCACCCACGAGGCCGTAAGTCAACCATGACTCTTGCTCCAGTGGATTTGTGGCTCCCATGGACTACCTGACCAAGACTTTAAATCGCTTGTCTTCTCTCCCAGATATGCAGTACTCTGCCCTGACAACACTGTAAAACCTGTTGACAACAGGGTGACTGTTTTAAGGACAAACCTTATTTTCTCATCAACTGTAGGAACAGGGGAGTCCTTATACTTTTTAAAATTTATTTATTTTTCATATGCAACTCTACCTTACAAATGTAATTTTTCAAAAGACTATTGAATTTGTGTATTCAGTATGGAGTGATCCATGCCTGCAGAAAGCTTTGTTTTTCACTAGTTATGAATTTAGTGATTCAGTATTTGATCATTAGGGTTTGTTTTCTATTGATCTCGTGAGTCTTCCTAGCTTTAATAATGTAATAGCGTTTGGATCATTTATTATTAATGATGAAAATTTTGGGGACTTTCGATTTTTCCATGACCAATAGCTTTTTGGGACTCCCTAATAATTAAAACAAATCAGGCTAGTGAGTCCAAATACATCCTGACTGTGAAAGATTAAAAATTCATCTGGCTGTTGTAAGAGCTGTAAATTTTGCATGTAACTGTGCAAAAAAATACTTCTTTTTTATGGTTTGGGAGGGTTGGTTCACTGAGTTTGCACCACACTTCTCTTACTTTATGGGCTTTTGTATATATGATTAAAGGGAAATATTTTTAATAAGCTAGTTTGTAAAGGTATACTCTGAATTTACAGGGAGTGGATACGTTGTAATAGTGCATGGAATTTCCAGTTCTGATTATTATACGGTGTTGTTCAGTCCTTTCCTTATTTAGTAAGGAAGCTTATAAGGTTGTTATCTGACAGATGTTGTTGCACTCACCTTCAGCATTTCATTCACATGTATTCTCTCCATCCTTATCATGGCATAAATACTTCCTATCTTTTGTTTTGATTTGTTGGCAGTATCCTTTATTTGCATTCAAGTGGGAAATATCCTAAGGTACAGGCAAAAATATCATGATGGTTTCCATCAGGAAGGATTCAGCTTTGCGTTTGGCTAGATTAGCTGAGATGACTGTGTACCGTTAGCATGACTGCAGCAGGATTTCATTCTTGCAGTACATGAGAAGTGTTGCTGTCAAGAAGAGATGTAGAGAGCAGCAAGATTATGTCTGCTTACTCGTCTGTGCGCGTATGCTAGGTGTTGCTTTTGCCTGTGATGGTTTGATTTGCTGTTACGACTAACCACGTGGTCACTGTTTCGGAGATGTACTCTTCTCCTAAGATGAAATGAGATCTGAAATTTGTGACTTCTACGGGTATATCGGTACACTGTTAAAGTAGATTTCCTTATTCTATCTCCTCCACACTGATTACATGAAGTGCGTTCAGTAATTCAAATTTTTGAGTCATGCTTCAGAAACAGTCAATTTTCCTATTAGTGATTTAAGATTCCTTACTATTACTGCTTCATGCAAAATAAGATCACCAGTTCTGTCTGGGAAGCTTTTCAACTACCTGCATTGGTTTCTGCTTCCTAACTTTAAGTATATAGAAGAGGCAGTCTTAAAACAGGAAAAGGATTTTCAGGAGGAAGAAAGGCTTTTGCACATTGCTGCTACAGCAATAAGAAGCAGAACCTGCCAGATACTTCCTACTGTATGTAAGCGTCGATCGTTCAGTAGCTTCCTCCTCACACTTCTCTTGCTCATATTCGACCCTATGCCATGGTGTATCCTTTCCCAAACCCCGTGTGCCCTACACATCTGCGATCAGGCTCGCCTCTCCTCTGTGTCCAGCTCATGGCTGCGAAGGGGAGAGGCTGCAGCACTGTCAGGTAGCTGTGGTTGTTGCTCTTGGAGGGGTGTTCTGCTCAAATCCCTTCTTATGTCATGTCATGTCATGTCATGTCATGCAACTTGAGCAGTGCCATGAACCTGCCCTGAAGTGTTGATCTCATGAGTTCGTCTAGAAAGAGTATATGGAATACTGTATTTCTAAAGAGAAGAAATAACAGAATAGTCATATAAGGGAGAGGAAATAGGTGTTGGAGGGAAAAAAACTGTTACAGGATTGTAACGAGCCACTTCTCTGAAGTGCTTGTACAAAAACATTCTCCAGAAGAGTGTGAGTCAAAAAAAGTAATGGCTCCTGACAGCCATTTGGTATTCACTTGAGAACAGGGAAAAAAAAAATCAAATGCTTTATGCAAAAGCCCTGAAACAACATAGTTTTGAGCTATGGACAGCAAATGAAGTCAGAGAGAAGGAAACTGCTGTTGTCAAGTAAACTTACTATTGAGCAATTGTCTATGATTTTTGTTAATCAGATTTATAGTAACTCAGGATAAACATTTGAGATGACAATGTGTTATCAGAGGTATCTCTGCAATTCATTGGAATGCTGACATAGTTGTTCAAGATCTACAGTTTATTTTTTGAGAATTAGACCTTATCATTAGGGCCACCCACAGAGTGATGCAATGCCAGTGACTAACTGGAACTGCTCATTCTCTTTTTTTATTTCTAATGTGTGCAAGGCCACAGAACCTGCCGCTGCCCCACCCTGGTGCCCAGCCTGCACCATCCAAAGCAGCACCATGGAGGGAATCTCACCGTGGCTGAGATTCCCACCTCCAAGTCTGCTGAAGCCACTTCGCTTCCTCTGTCACAGTGGAGAAAAGTCAAGGGATAATTCAGTGCAGGCAGGAACCCTCTCCAGCCCTTTGCCCTGAAGATAAGGGCGAATAAATAAATAGTGACACTGTGGTCAGGGAGACAGGTTGTTCAGAAGGGAGGCAAGAAGTCAAGTGTGGGAGTTGAGAGGCTGGTGCAGATTGGGAGGAGGGAAGAAGAAAGTGTGGGATGTCATTTATTCCTTTGTTGAGTGCACCATTAAGTTTGCTTTTTCACTCTGTAGTTCATACAAACCACAGAGTTTTTCATGGGGAGTTTTAAATCCCAAAACAACTTTAAAAATCTCATTCTTTCTTTTAAAAATCTTATTCTTTTAGTCCAAAATGATGCTATAATTCCTCTCATGGCACCTTATTTCCTTTTAAGACAATATAAATGTTTTCATGAAAAGAATCTTACACCTGTTATAAGCAAAGTTTAAAATTTGCATTACCAACCATAAGCATACAAATATCTGTCTGCTTTTCTGACTTTGGGCATGAAACCATGCTGGGTGACCTCACTGGCTCCTCATAAGCCAATGCTGCTCCGCAGTTGAACACAAGATGCTCAGATCTGCTGGCAACGAATAGATAGCCAGAGCTTAAAATTTAAGAAGTTCCTTACTTTTCAAAAATGAGTTAGAACTCACCAAGAAGTGAACGCCTGGTGTGTAGGGTGGGTGGTTGGTTACGGATGATCTGGTCAGCTGCTCCGGATACCTGAGGGAAGGGAGCAAGCTCTGCTCATCCCACCTCTCTCTCCCCAAGGTGTCACTGTTGGTCCACACGAGTGAGTATCAGACACCTCTCATCTGGCTTTATCGCCCTGGTGTACCTCTGCCTGTGGCAAAGAGGCAGGTGTTGGTAGAGATCTGAGACAGGGCACTTCATCTGGTAACGTTGTGGTGAGTATTAGGTGATAGCCACGGAGATATCGCAGGGTATTTTATTATACGTTTGAAATGACACTCTTCTCCTCAATAGAAGTGTTGTTTTCCATTCTTAAATACTCCCACTGTCCATGTGTCCCAGAACTGAACTTCTGACAGAACTGGTAGGTCTGAGGTGGGACCTCATGTACGTGGCTGTGCCCAGGCCGCCTTTACTCCCCTGTACTGATCTCCTCAGAAGGCCAAGTGTAGCGTGGCAGTACCACACAGGGCAGCGTGCTTCCCTCTCTCAGCAGAGGCCGGGTGGCGCAGAGCGGGGCCCGAGGCTTTGCAGCCGCTGTCCTGGCAGCTGTGTCCCTGTGGGGGCAGCTGCTCCCCACAGCAGAGCTGCCTCTCCCCGGGATGCCTTCCCGCCAACCCGTTCTCTCAGGTGCCGGGCCCTGGCAGGGTGCTGGCCCCCGGCCCACCTGGCATGGCAGCCAGGGCGTTCCCCTCCTCTTTGCTGAGGGCACACAGCTGACAGCAAAGGGACAAAAAGGAGGGAAGGTGAACTTGGGCAGTCCCAGGGCTGCTGAGGAACCAAAGCTGAAGAGATTGTAGAAAACGTGTGGGAAAGACAAGTCTGTTGGGATATTGTGCAGTATCCTAAAGCTGGTAAGGTAAGCTACTTGGCTTGTGGTTGACAAAAATATAATGCAAATTAAATTTGTCCTAAATACGGTTTTAGTTTTTGTGAGGCCACCAGTGGCGTTACGCTGGTCACCCTCAGGAGCGCAGGCAGGGAGCGGCCAAGGGCTGCCATGGCCCATCAGTGCTGGTGGGCGTCCCCCACTTTAAACAGTGTCTGCTGCCGTAATGAAATAATTACAGAATCTCAGGCTGTTATCCAATTACTCTGACATTCGCCATTCTTTGCCGTTAACTGGATTAAGTTCATTGTAAAAAGATTAGCTGTGGAATAGAGCTGAGCATAAGGGAGCGAGGCGCCTGCGCTGCACAGGCCCAGTGCTGGGGATGCACAGCCCCTGTGGGCCGGGGTGGTGGGGTGGCTGCCTGTAGTACTCTGCACTGGCCCAGTGGTGAAGTAACTAATTGCGTGGGATAACGCAAAGTATTAAAAACCTTCAACAGTGTGGTGGAAGTCTTGTGCATCCTTGAGAAAGGTTTTTCTAATAAATAATTCAGGGTAGTGGAAAAGAAGTGTTTCTCTGACCATTTTGTCTTTATAATTGCTGCCTATCACCATATATGTTGCCACAGTAGTTAATGTCCATTTTCTAGAGTAACGAAACGTCCTAAATCTTTCTGTATTTGAAACGTTGGAGTTCATTTTACATGTAATAGTTGGTGCAATGCTATGCCTTCTCTCTGAAAGATCTGTTTTTAAAAATATTAGACATTAGGAATCATTTCAGTTATTTACATCGCAGCAGGTTTGATACTTCCATAACACACAGTTTTTTCACTTGCATTTTTTTCCCCTTTGTTTCTCTCTTCTTGTTTTCCAATTTGGATCAGCATAAACATTATGAGCAATGGTGGTTATTCACCAGTCAGACTCTGCAGATTTCCATTTCCAGTTTTACACTTCACTCACATTAACCACACTGTCACTAAATACATTTTTGCTTTGATTATTATGATCTTCCATGCATGATGGGCCTTGGTGTGTTTTCTCTGCACAAAATCCAACATTTCAGAGGCTGCCGAAGAACCACTTTCTCTATTGAAGTACAGGAACTGCAACAGCAACAATAAAAAAAGAAAAAAAAAAAGGAAATGGGCTTGTCAGAGTTGAGAAACGAAAACAGTGTATTGAAATTGTTTTGAAACTATTTAATTCTGCTTGTCTCTTTCCTGCCAAATCGTACTCTCATTGAAGTCAATGGGATCTTTGCCACAGAATTAAATAAGGATGTAATGGAACATTGCTAACGTCACTGCCCTGGTGGCTTTTCCCCTCCCCTTCCTAAAATGGTTTTCTTCCCTTCTTTAATTTTTATTTTTTTCTTTCAACGAAAGCCGGCATAATAATTATCTGGAGCCATATTTAGTGAGTGTAATTATAGTATCTTTTTTCATATATATTTACTCTAAAATGTTAAATCTGGTTTATTTTAGTTCTGGATAAGATTTACTATTCTGTAGGCAATACTAAAGGATTTTAAAATTACATTCATTGTTTCAGCATCTTATAAAAAAGGTTAACAGCTACACACAAGATTTTTGTGCACATATCAGAGCCAGGGTTGCCAGCCCGCAACCTTCCTTCCCAGACTTCTGCTGTAACTGGTTTTCATTCAAAACAATGTTACTTGAATGTGAAGTCTGGCTGGGGACAAAATGGAATTGTCTTAGAGATCTCCTTGGTGGTAGTGTTTGGATTTGATTATTCACTAGCAACAATGGCTTGTAAGCTTTCTTTTCTAGGAAATTTAGACATTTTCAAACTTTTAATTATGTATAATTTCTGGGGCAATTTCTAAGTAGGTTTTAAAAGTGCTTCAGCACTTGCTTTGTTGTTTAATTTAAGTTTGCAAAAACGAAACTATTCCTGTTGTATCTGTTTAGGGTTTGGGTTTTTTTTTAAATCAGAAGCTTATCCTATTAGGAAGATTTCAGATCTATTACATTTCAGTTATCCAATTTCTACTACGGAGACAGGTTTCAAGCTTAACTAAGCATAACCTTTTAGTCTTCCTAAATGGGGCTATAGTTCAGTAGTTCAAATTTTGGAATTTATAAAATTTACTGTGCAGCTCTTGCTTATGCTTTAGTATTCATTTCCTGATCAAAGCCAATCAGCACTGAATTTATGCATATTTTGTCTTTTACTAGGTGAATTGCTAAAGTACTGAAACTGTATTTCCTTTTAACTTCTGTAATAGAATAGGCGTAGGAAATAAGACATGCAGAAAGCTTTCTGTTGAAGTTTTCCCAGATTCAGCATCTAATGTTCCTTTAAAGTATACAGCTTAAGCTGCTACATTATTCCACTTCATGGAAGATAACTCTAAAATATAGCACATTTTGACAAATTCCTCCTCACAGTGCCAACCAATGGTCAATAACTGTAGCCTTTCCAAGCAGGTTACACTTGACCCTTTTGTAACTTTTTTCCTACCTTTCTCCGTACCTTTTCTCTGCCATCATCTCATCATTTTACGGATCCTGTCTTCCCCATTTCCTAATTATGTCCGTAGAACTCGATCATTATATGAGTAATTGGAGTTCTGATACAGGCTTACAGCATGCATTACAATGTAATATGAAATGTAGACACTTCTGCTCTAAGTGGAAGTGACAGATCAGAGCTTACAAATTGCATTCATTCACTTAAGAACCGCCTGGGACCTCTAAATTGATCACATGTGTTGTATGGATTATGTAATATTAATTAGGGTGGTATCCAATAGTGCAGCTGTGGTCCTTTTGATGGTTCTATTAAATCTCTGTTTTCAGGGGGTTGTAATTCAGTTCTGCAAGTCTTTTATTTCAAGGGAGGAAAACTTGAAGCTTAATTCTTTCTTCACTGAAATTAAGAAGGGTTAGCATAGGTATATGTAAATTTAAGAGTGAATCAAAGAAAAACAGTATTCGGGAGGTCTCAGAATTCCAGGTACTTTTGCACCTATCCTCAACTTTTATATCTTTACAATGAACATTTTTCATCTTAAAAACTGAATATTTTCTGGTTTAATTAAAAATAATAATGTACTTTATTGCCCTGCTACTATAGCATTAATTTTTTACATAAGCTGATAATACTTTTGTGTTTCTTGAAGTATGTTGACAATCGTTACTCTGTATTTATGGCATATGTGTATAACATACAGTATTTGTGATTGACATATGTGATCATTATCAGAGAAGGATTAAGCTAAGGTATAGGTGATGGTACATTGTTTGTCCAAGGCAACATAAAAAAAAAAAAGTTAAATCTTTAAGAGTAAGGTCACATCTTCCTGATTCCTATGCTCAGTCTTCTTAACTTCAACTTGTCAGCAATATTTACTTGATGTTAAAATATTTTTATGAGGATTTGAACATGCTGCAATTATTTTGTGCAATGTTTTTAGTTGCTCCTGGGTTGGATGCTTAGACAGTGTCATCTTACAACATGATTAATTTGCACTGTTTTCCCCAGACACTATGTGCAAACCTTATTAAGGCATGCATAAATGCTTTTTGTATATTAGAAGTTTCATATTTTAGTACATAGTGATAAAAATCTGTCGTTATGGAGCTATTTGGGATTCCTTGTATTTTTTTTCTTAAAACATACATTAATATTCATGTTGAAATTACCTGCTACAAGTAGCATGTCTCCTTTTGTATCCTATCTTAAAGGAACAGTGGCTCACATTCTTTTTCCTGTCCTTTTGCATTTTTATTCAATGCCATGTTTTCTCTGAAGTTTACAGCAACTTTTTATAAAGCAGTTCTTTTCCTTCTAGTTATGTTCAGTATCTTTCAACCCTGAAGAGGAGCACTGCAGAGTCGAAGCCCATGTGCACATGACATTTCTCCCATGTGCAGTACCAGTTATTTCCTCAAAGCAACGATGCTTTTTAAGTTTGCAAAAGCATTGTAAAGCAAGGTTCAAAACTCTCTGTATCAACCTTACTCTAATGGCATGAAAATAAGACGTTTTTTCTTTTTTTTCCTGTTTGCATGCCACTTTAGTTTTCAGTATATAGAATAACAGTTTTGGTATGTACAATATCATGACATATGGTATTTAATTTTTTCTTTTAAAAATACACAATGAAAAATTGGATTAATCTACTAGAGTGGGAGAAAGGTAGAAGTTTTCCACTGAGATCACTTAATTTTCATCATGTTCAGAGATATTTGGTCACAGAATATCAGACGTTACATAATGTTATCGGTGGTTAATAACCAGATTTCTTGTTAGCTGTAAAATAAAAAATGCACATGAATGCATATGCCTTTTTGTTGTGAGAATTGGATTTAGCCATTGAGGGGCATATTTATATTGTCAATCTTTGTAGTTGATATGGAAAACTAGTTTTGTTTTAATCTTTTACTGAATGCAAAAGATTATCCTTGTGTTAAAAGCAGCTCCTTCATTCTGAAGTGCGCATTGTGTCATCTGTTGAATTAAATTTTAGCTGTATCACAAAAAGTAATTGCAAGTAGAGTTCTTACCATGCTTCAGTCTTCATATTTTTCCTCATTTATTTTGGCTTAGTTATATTTTACGTATGAACGGATACCACCTTTGGCTTTTAGAAAATAACGTCTTAAAAAAACCACCTCCTTTGAAAATGCTTCTTAAGAAAAATCTAAAATTCTACAGTAGTATTGTTGCCAATAGGAAAATACCACTTCTGCATGCAAACACAAAGTATTACCTTACACTTATTCAAGACAGCAGTGTTTTCAGGGGTGTTTTTGTTTGAGGATGTACTTAATGGACTTTACTCAATGGAGTCACTACGGCTCGCTGCTTACCCAGCCAGCTGAAAGTCTGAATTCTATTTGTTATGTCCTGAATATAAAATATGATTATATTTTTTTATATAATCCTCTCTTCTGAAGAACAGATAGTAGCTTTTATTATTCTTATTATAAAATGCTGTCTTGGATAACCATATTTGGATGTCTTAAGACTATGGATTACAAAGCATTCAGAGCAGGATCTTTTCACCTTAATAGTAGCACATGCATTTGCGCTTGTTTAAAAACCAGGCTGTTGTCAGGAGGCAGCTACAGGATGAGTGTCCCTCCTGCTCCTGGGCTAGGTATTTGACCTCAAGTCATATAATTTTCTGGCTGTTTTGTGCCGTGTCATCTTAATGCTATCTCTCGAGTCTGTGCTATAGGGTAGTCAAGGGGAACGTAGCAGCTGCACCGCTGGGTGAGCGGGAGTCGGGTAGAGATTTAAGCCTGGAGGGAAACTTGCTCTGCTTCTCCCTGGCTCTTCCCAGGCCAACAGGACTCTGCAAGGAAAGAGGTGGTTGTCCGTAGTAGATTCGAGTGCAGAATGCCAGCTTTTATATATCAGTTAATTTCCTGTCTACTTTCCATCTCCATGAGGAGGGTAGACTTTCCATCTCCATGAGGAATTTTCATTTCTATGAGAAACCAGACTTTTCTGGTAAAGGTATTAGATGGACAAACTGGATGGCAGCATTTCACAGCTATTGGTATGCTGCGTGATCTGTAAATGTGTGGAAAAGACATTTTCCACCAGTAAAGGAAAGCTTTAGTGAACAGACTCTCCTATCTAATGTGGTACTTGACCTCACTGGTTCCTAGCATGAATTACTGTAGTATTTTGCATTACAATAGTATTTGCTATTTTTCTGTAACTTTTCCCTCAACTTCTGTGTGTCTGAAACTGGAGTATAATTGTGTGCATTTAAAATCTTTCTTTGTCTTTTATTTATCCTTTTTTTTTTTTGTTAGTAATGAAGTAATTTTATGTTAATCTCTTCCCTAAATTTCCAAGTAATGAATGAGTAGGGAATATGCCTGTTTCCAGAAGAGGCATCGCTGTCTTTTGTTTCACTGATACCCAGCGTCAGAGCCCTGCTGGCAGGTATCCTCTCAGGCTGCCCAGCATCAGCCAGATGTATAGAGAAGGTTACTTTCTGGGGAGCCATTAAAGCATGTTCTAAAACTGTTCTAAGTTTCACTCCATTGCTGATTTCGCGGCAGGTCTTAAAGCAGATTTGCCATAAAATCTAATGGATACATACATGTTTTAATCATCTGGTTTAATAGGGTGGATCTTGTATTAAATACATTGCACAGCTGAATGTTTGAACTATATTGTACTGCTGGAAAATCCATCTCTAATGAGATTTCACTGGAAGTTAGCAGAGTGATATAAAGAAATAAAGCTAAAGGGCAATTTAACAATGTAGTGTTTATATGAAATCTAAACTTTTTGGAAGAGTAAAGACTTTTAACTTGAAATGCTGAAATCAAAGAAATGAATTAAGTAACTTTTTATTACCAAGAATGTTATTTAATCCTTTTTGGTGTCTCAGCAGTTTCATTTTCATGAAACTTTTCCGTTACTGCTAAGCATGGAATTAAGGCCTTCCATGATTTTTCTATATGAGGGACTTTTGGGGTACTTTTGGAAGAGGAAGTATGTTGATTGTGGGGTGTCAATGGGATTTGCAGTCTATTTACCTGGTTTGTAGAGATTGTCCTTCAAAATCATGTATTCTGAAGCATCTAATTACTTTAGGAGCATCTAATTACTTTAGGAGACATATCTTTATTTTACTTAAAATAACAAAGAAAACTCGATAGATTTGATCAAGACTAAGACTTACTTCTTTGAGACATGAGTTTGTATTTTTTTTATACCAACAGCTTTCATTCAGTATAGTTTTAAACTTTGCATATATTGAATATAACATTCTATCATCCAGCATAGATTTAATACCACGATTTTAGTTCTTAAGCTATAGACAATTTTTAGAAAATGACATAAACTATTAAGTAATTTTTGTGTCCCTTCCTAAAGGTGGTAAAGAGGAAATGAGGCAACAGAAACGCTGTTATGCATGACAAATAGGTGAGGCAACACAATTGAAGAACTAGACCACTGGTAGTTAATGAGCAAGCTACAGTGGATTTTAATATGATAAAGCAAGCTATTATATTAATATTTATTTGGTTTTCTCACTGTAAGAGTTTGACTTTTTAATCCAGGAGTTCATAGGCTGCAGATCATGTTTTACTATGTGTAATACCATTTGTTTTGCTGTCTCTTGTTCAGGGTCAATTCAAATGTTTGCAAGTTTACCAACCCATTCCTGTACCTCCAGCTAAATGTCTGACACTGTCATTATTTATTTCTGTTCTCTTGTTAAGCATGCTGGAAATGTACAGGTGATTCAGCGGTATAGCCCCTGGTGAATATCGAGTTAGTTCTCTTACAGTAATAAGACCTTTTTTGTGATTTTTGTGTCAGTTATGTTGATATGGTGAAAGCCTCCTATCTTCAGCCTTTTCCTGTGACCAATCTCTTGATTTTCTGTAGCTCATATACAGTGTCTGCATTAGTCAGCGAGGACAGTCAGTGCTGTATTGACAGCTCTCATTTGATGCCATGTCTGAACTCCTTGTTCATACTAATCTTTTCAGGTCAATAATACTCAGATGAATACTGAAAAAAGAGACCAGTGGTGACGATTTCCAATATTGTTACTTGGCTCCCTGAGAGAATTTATAATTTTCTTTACCTTGCTCCTCCTGGCACTTGGTATAACACTGTCTTTTCATTTCCCTGGAATGAGAGTGCTTAAACCCAGCGTTGTTCCAACGTAAGCTGGATTCCCTTATTGACAAATTCTACCCCTTTCAAACAGTAGTAAGTTCTATTTACCTGATGGATTCTTTGTATCTAAACAGCTAAAAAAATGCTTGAGATACTGGGAAGTACTAAACTTAACGTGTCTTCTGCTTGACCAGAGTCCTTGATTAGGTAGCATTGTGTAAATTATTTATTCAGATACTATACATGAAGACTAGATAGATTACATAGCAAACCTGAAACTACTTGAGAATTTGACTTCCTTTTAGCAGAATTTTTTCGGACTAGTTCTTCCTTTTAAGCAAAAGTCAAGTGGCCAGGGCACTAATGTAGGGCGTGGGACATGCACATCAGACCTGCTTGTGACTGAGCAAGTTTTAAAGCACATCTCCTACCACCAAGGAAAGTGCCCCACAATGAAATGACATGTTGTCATTCTGCTTGGAGGGCCTGCTCCATCCTGTGTGAAAATTCAAATATTGTTTAGTGATTGCGCATCAAGTAACACTTGCTAAAGATAGATCCCAGTCAAACTCGTAGTTTTCTTTCTCCCAAGAATAATAGTGAGAAAAAGACCTTAAATATTTATGTATCAGCATAAGTGGAAACAAATCCAACTTTTTCCTACATGCACTTGTGTTACATAAAAGTACTTAAAATTGTAGAGATGCTGAACCAGACCTGCAATAATGGATGGTTTTGCTCTTTTCATCTTTAACATTAAGCAGAATCAAGTTGAGTGGAAGGGAGTGATAGTGCTGAAGAATTATGTGACAGCTGCAAAATGATGTTTTGCGTCCTCTTCTACCCTTTGCAATATTGCTAAACATTAGGAAAATTCTTAAGCTGTGAATGTGGGGAAGGCAGACGGTTTATTGGAACTCTATGGAAATACACTTTCCAACAGACTTTAGTTAAGCTGCATTTTTTAATAGTTAGACTAACAAGCAGCACTTATTAACTTGGCTGCTAATTATAGTATTTATACTTAATGATACAAATAGTATTTATACTATAGTAACAGTATAAATGGAAGTCTTCATCTTGAAAGGTGTTGCCTTTTGTAAGCAGGGATCTCCCTGTTTAAGTAAAATGAGTATTGCGCACTCTTCTGGTAGGATGAAATCCAGGCTTTTGGGTTTTTGAAAACTTGGGCTAAAAATGAATTCTCCAAATCCTTCCTTCTTTTTAAAACCCAAGGGCAGCATTGCGATATAGGACCGCTGAAACATCTGAGCTTTCCCTCTAATCTACACTTTAGCTTTAAACATCATCAATTAAAGTAATTAAGATTAATAGAATTCAGTTGCAAATAAGACAAGGAGTGCAGACTCTGAACTCTTGCTTGTATCTGTAGTTGTCCAGTTTAAGGAACACTGAGTACTGCATGGATTCCCATAAAATAAATGTGTGTAGTTGTACTAACTACCCTTTTGCTTCTTTTTTTCTGCGCAGCACAGACTGTTTTAGATAACAAAAATTACTGTTAAGGGCGGGGTATTAATGAATACTATATATAAAATATAAATATAAAACTGAAAGATTTGCTTTTGCAAACTGATTATTTTGCAGGGCAGTTTGTATACCTTTAAAAAGATATCTTTTTCTCTTTAGCAAACTATCAAATGACTTAACATGAGGATTTCTAGTGTTAAGGAGAACAGAAATTTGGGCAGGTGGAAGGTTTATTTGTTGTTTGTTAGCTAAAATGTATCCCTTGCCATGCATGGAAAAGCACAGGTTGTGACCAATTAAATTTTGAGAAAATGTCATGAGTAGAGAGATGACAGAAAAGGGTGGTGGCATTAAACAAAAGTTTTAGTTAATAAATGAGGAATTATTTATGAAACATTGTTATTTTTGAAACATGTTCCTGTGTAAACTCTCTGTGTACATTAATATTAATGTTAAAATTGCTGTAGTGTGATTTTATCTGATTGTTGATGCTGCTCCTGGGAGGTGACTTGTGTGCATGGCACATCGTAGCATGTTATATAGGTGATATTAGAGGGCCTAGGGCTTTCATGTGAGTAAAAATAGTATGTAGCACATCTTTTGGCTCCTCTAGGATTCAAAAATCCTTTGGATTTTTGAAAATATGGCTCCTTTCAAGTGGGAAAATGAGCAGAAGACAACGACAAATACGCTCCTTTTTTTCCTAGGGAGCACACAGAGCAGTTTCTGTGTTTTTAAGAGAGATAGATTAAGATTCTCACTGAAGACTTTGGGAGTGTTTTCCCAGATACATTATGGAAAGCGTGTTTTGCCATGTAAGATTTATAATAACCGTCTAAGTGTTTTGTGTGATTTGGGCCTGTTGGATTTCAACAGCAAATCCCAGCTATAGCAATGACAGGCAGAGTGCTTCTCTGCTCCGAGGGTTATGTTATCGTATCCAGAAGGCAGGAGGTGACACTCAGTGTGCAGAACTGGTCGAAGAGCTCTTGGGATCAGAACGTCCACAAAATGCATATATTCATCGTATTCATGGTATCTCCCAGGCAACCCCCAGGCATGCCCCACGTGAGGAGCCCTGCCTGCCATGTGTTTCAGAGAGCCCCTGGGGACTGCTTGTCATCTCTCAAAGTGAGGTGTAGATATGGAATGCCTCCGATTTCACCCTCTTCACCAAGCTCAGAAAGCAGAGCCCCTCTTTTATTACAACTAAGCATTCATGCTCTTTTGACCTCTGAGGAAACAGCTTTTGTTCCAGAGCAAAGCTGTAGTTTTTGCAAAATCTCCTCCATTATATGAGGTACTGAAGGAAAGAAATTAAGAGTAGTAGTAAAGTGATGATGACTGAACAAATTGTTGGGCTCTGTACTTGCTTTTCTCTCATGTTCAGGCAATTACAAAGTCAATTTAAATGGAAAAATTAAGCACATAGCCAACTGTTATGTATGTTGAGAGAAAATCGTGTGCGTATAACACAGATCACTACAGCAGTGCTTTCCAATTTATGGTGCTTTCAGGAGTGGGATGAATCTGTATCTTTGCCTGTGTTTCCAGTGTGTGCTGCAGAAGTGCGTGTCCTTGGCCAAAGAACAACCATGTAACTGTACTTCTGTGTGTTGGTGTTGCCTGCACACTGTTTTCATTCTCCCCTTTGCCATGCTGTGGTGGATTATAGGGAGGGAGGGACGTTCTTTCAAGGCTCTGGTGGGTGTTTGAAATAAACCACTTTTCCAGTGTTCAGCTCACTCCTTGGCTTACATTGGGACATAAGATTTTCTGTCCTGTTGTCATACTTTATTGTAAGACTGTACTGATTCATAAGAAAAAACTGTATTATACTACAAAGGGGTATTAAATGAATTTAATATATGGAGGGAATTTTTTAGCCTGGTATTTCTCTTTTGTGGGACCAGGTCACAACAACATCTGTTCTTGGCAGCTCAGAAAATTAAGCAGTGTTGGTAGCTGTATGTACCTATTTGGACTCCTCAAGTGAGTTCTTTCAATGTAGGCAGTATTTTTTAACTAATGCAAGGGGGAGAAAAGATTTGAGAAAATCAGTGTTGGATCTTTGGAAGCTAAGACTCCATTGTACTTTCCATACCTCTGCCAGTAGTTTGGTGTGCTGTCATTTATCATTCGGCATCTGTATCCATGATATGTGAAGAACAATTCCCATGAATGTCATAAAGTTTATATTGAATATCTGAATGCCTTAATTTAGTTGCCTAGGAAGGCAAGGTATTATAATTATGATATTTTGCTTCTTGCATGTCCATACACTGGAGAAATCCCTATTAGCAGGCACAGTCTTGTAGTAAATAGCACTGGAGAATTGCAGAGAAAGTAGATGTGCAATAGCAGGAGTGCCAATGTAATTATATTTTGTTCTTCTGTATGGCTACTCCTCGGGGAGAAGGAAGTTGATAATTGAAATGATTAGGTACCAATATTATTGTGGTATTAGCTGGTACACAGGCAGAACTCAAAGCTTTGTCACTTTATAGTGGAGCTTTCTATATGATTCACTCAAGGTACAAGTATTTAGAGTTATTAAGGGAAATAAGAGCTTAGCTGTTTAGGGGTAATAATGGCTATAGAAGAAGTAGCAATAGTAATGATAATTTGAGATATCTGGTGACAATCTGGCCCTCTCTTTATTTCTGCAAGGTATAGTTACAGCCTTTGGTAGTTTTGAAAGCAATTGTATTATTTCTCTGACACATTTTATGCAACCAAGCGCCTCATGCTTAACCTCTGGTTGTATTTGCCCTTATTTTTTCCTGACCTTGAGTAAATGATTGTCGTTTTATGTTCTAGCCAAAGTCCTTGAAATGTTCCTCTCCAGAAAAGGACTCAATATCGCTGTTCTGTTCCCAGAAGATTGCTGGGTACTGTGAGGGTGGAAACCATTTGCTATTACTTAATGAAAAAATGTCCTCCATAAATCACCTCTTCAAGTGGAGCCCACAGTGAAACAGCATGAGTCTTTAGCACTGCCAGCACTCTAATAGACTTATATATCCTGGGTACTCATTATTTGCTGGTTGTTAATTATAGAGTGTGTTTAAGACAGGAAATCTGGTGTGCTTCTTAAGGAAAAAGCAGCATGACCTATCCTACTCTTTAAAAAGAGAGGGAACAGGCAAAGGAGGGGAAGGAAATGTCTTTTGTTGTAATTTAAAGGAATGGACTATGTACTTCACATACAGTGAAACACATCTGATGTTTTAATACATGTTACTGGCTCATTTTTTTATTTTTTAAGGCTGAATATTGATGCTAAAGGATTTTAAGACCTCTAGAGAGGTTATTGCTGAGGTGATTTGGGTGCATCTTTGGGAGAATTTGTTTGTCATTATCATAAAAAGTCCCTTTGGGCACATGTATGAAGGGTGTCCCTGGGGGAGGAAAACTGGAGCTTTAAGATCTTTGTGCAGCTCCCTGCTTATTAGATCAGTTAATCTAATTAAGTGGTTTACTCTGACTTCACGCAGGCATGAATCAGAAGCAATTCATCTTGAAAGTCAGTTGCATGAAATCATTATAGTGGTGGTGGGGAGATGAGGGCTAAATCCAGTGTCTGTGAAACCACTGGCTTCTACTCTCTGCTCCAAGAGATCACTTTCACGTTTTACTTTTGCATGTGTGTCACTGGTTAAAGCATATAAATAGCTTTACAGCATGAATTGGCAACCCAGGTTTCCCTTCCTCCAGGCAACTCTTTTAACTACTGCTCTTTAGTCCTGCTTCTTTCTCATTCTATCTTTCTGGAAAGTGTATTTTTCTTTCTGTCAATGGCACAACTTCAAGAGGGAGGCTGAGAAGAGACTGCCTTCCCCAGCAGAGCCTCTAGTTTGATGTTGATGACTCTCTCTTCTGATGGGAAAAGGCAGGTTTTGAACCCATTCAAACAGAACAGAAGGTCTGATGCTAGTCACCTGCTTTCCAAGCTGTCTTAGAGAAGAGAAGAATGGAAAGCTGCATCTTCCTTCTCCTTTCGCTGAAAGAGTGCTTTCTCCTGCTTCAAAGGGAAGACGTGGAGGGTAAATGTAAAAGGAAAAGACAGGAAAGGTGGTGCGCAACTGGAATCTGTAACCAGGCTTTGTTTTTCACCTCTTTATTCAAATGTTTTTAATAAAAATAAAAAGCCACATGCTGGTTATAAATAAGTTCACAGGTGATCTTTGAAATAGTGTTACATTTAGATATTGGGAAAGGGAAAACTGACTGCTATATTTGAGATGTTCTGTGTGGAGCTGTCATACCCATGGGAGCAAAGAAAATAATTGTAACAACAGAGGTTTCTCTTGATTTCTTGCTAGCTAATGATGCTCATTTGTCAAAATGTGGGAGAGAGACAGCATTCCTCTCCTCATGAAAAATCTTGTATCTCAATTTCTGATAATGTATACATACATTTTTCAATGCACATTGGCGCTCAAAATTTTATTCTATATGTTCTTGGCTCCTCTCAGATATCATTGAGCATGGAAGGTGCTTAAAAACTAACTTTATTCTGCTGGGGTAGTCTTTGCATCTTGTGCAATACATGTGTTTTGCCTTGCAGCAGAAAGGAGCTGATATAAAACTGATGACAGACTGCCTCTATGGACAGATTCTTGTCTTCCTGCAAGACAAGGACTGTACACAGTCAAATTATTGTATCAGGCCAGGAAATCTTCTGTAAAAGTATGGGTTATAACTTGACAGTTAATGTAGTGAGTTCTTTAATTTACCAGCTTTATTGTACTATAGGTTTTAATAAGGCTAATTACATGCAATTTATATCAATATTCTGTCAGGCTTTAAGGCCAGCAGTGTTAAAGAACTTGTATTAGAAGCATCTATTTCCTTGGTGCCTTTGAAGACATTCTTGTTTTGAGTTAACTGATGTAATCTAGCCATTATATCATTTTTATTGATGTATAAATGTATATTTATATTGATACTTTATTAAGAATTTTGCAGGAGGTGAGTGACTTTCCAAAGTCTTTTTGGTAGCAGCAGTGCCATAGTAGGGGATTAAAGTTGAGACTTGCCTCCATGAGAAGTGGTGGAAGAAAACCTTTTCAAATTACTAAGACAAAATTTAACTAAAAGGAAAAATTTGACCTGGAATGTTTCCTGGAAATAGGCATCAGTATCTCTGAATTACTGCACATGTTTAAGTACAGGCTTGAGCAAGGTTAATAGCACAAGTGCCATACACATACTGTGCTTGTGTACTATGATGTGTTGTACTTGAGGTTTTTAGAGTATGTTTCCTAAGGCCATACAAACCGGAAAAATGTGTCTGAAATGTATCTGGCTTTTAGAGAAGGGGATTCCCAAAGAATCACTGACAGAACATATGTGATAAATTTTTAAGCATCAACTCTCTGTTGCTTTCTTGATTTATAGAGCTGAACGCCTACGTGGACATCCATACATGCAGGAAACATGTATGATTAGATGAGAGCAAAGATATCTTGGCCTTTAGTTGCTGAGAGAAACTGGAATCTCTAGTTGAATTTAAAAACACACATCCATGTTCAGCATTGGCTCAGAGGGCTGGCCCTTGCTCTTACCGTGGCTTCTGAAACTTTGCCCCAAGTTTGATGATCCTAGCATGTGTTGAGGTCATGTCGTGGCCTAAGACTGTAGTAGCATGCTGCTAGTCAGAGTTCATCCATATCTCCTGCCCTGAAGGCTTGTTTTTCTAAGGAGTCCTCCTCTAAATATTTTTTATTGCTTTATGGCCTTGATGAAGAGTGGGAAGCTTGGCCTGCCAGTTCAGGAATGGTCCTTCTGTGTTCAGCCAGCCACCAGCTGTATAACTACTGCTGATTGCCTAAGATTTCTTTAAAAAAAAAAATCCTAATTTTGTAGCAATTTTATGACCCTTGCTTAGTCTTCACCTCAAAGTCTGTTTCCAGATGCCCATCAGGGGTGCTTTCGGGTCTACTGGTTAAGCTGTTCGTGGCATTTGTCTATTGCCTGATTCAGCAGTGTTAGCTTAACCTGTATAAATAATGGCAAGGTTAATTTGGCTCATTTCAATGGCCATGGGTCTGGAAGAGCTTACCTGAACCACCCTGGTGGCATTCCAGTAGGGGCAGTAATGTCTGATGGGACAGCAATAGTGAGCAGCACAGCTGCTGTTGAAAAAACGAACCTCACCCTGTGTCCGTCCTCACCCCGAAAGTAATCACTGCAGAAAAACATTTGCTTACCTGCCTCATAACTAGGTGCAGTGGTTGTGACAAATTTATGCAGGTCAGAATTGTCATAAAGCAAGTTGGAAATTTTGACAAACCACAAAGGAAAGATTCTGAATGCTGAGGTTGGCAGTAGGCTGCATTGTGTATGCTATTAATTAGTACCTCTGTATTCATTAAGTTTCAGTGGGAGTTTCAGACCTATGCCTTTGCAATGATCTTTCATAGTATTAAAAGGCATTGCTCTAAACAATGCGTCACTGCAGTTGCTGTGGGACATCATTATGTTGTGCAAAGGAGGCTGCTTAAACCTGTGAACTCCAGCTGTGACTTCAGCACATTAGTTACTGCCAAGAGGTGGTGACAGCCCTGCAAGGTTGTTGTGTGGCCAGGGCTGTGAGGGTCAGGGGCCACCCCTGTTTGGAAAGCTATGTCTAATAGTTGGCAATCCATAATAGTCTCGTAAAGCAATCCTTCTTGCTGTGTTTGTGAAGGGACTGTTATTTGTAGTCTGATTTCCTGAAGGCACGCAAAAGATAAGGAGACTTGAATAATCAGATGGCATAAGGAGCAGCAAAGAATAAACTCTTTGCTGAATACAAAATAAGGACAGACCAAGTCAGGACTTGAAAATATATTGCAGGGAGAGAAGGCGAGGAGGAGCCCCATGGCCTGCAAACCCTGCTGGAGGAAAATCTGCTGGTTTACATTGACTGTGGCTTTCCTTCATTTCCATCCTACACACCAGAGAGGAGCTTGCTTACCATCCCAAAGAGTATGTTACTACGTTGAAGGTTATAGATGAAAATTACTTGGTTTTCAACTTAACTTTCTGTCTACAAAATTAGCATCTATGTAAGCGTTTACATGGCTAATATAATCCATCTTCTTCCATTTTCCCCTCAATAAAAAAGATGAAAGAAAGGTGTCTTGAAGCGTTTAGGATCCAGCCAGGGAAGTACTTTGCTATCACCACGAAGAGGCGGAGGGTCCTTCCATTTTTTCGTGTGCTTTGTATTTGTCACAGCGTTTGGATAAGGAGCAGCTACTGGTATGTCTGGTGTGGCATATACTACCTCTGCAAACACCTTTAGGAAGTAAAGGTGTTTTCCCCTTGCCCTGAGGAGGAGGACTTGAGGGTGTTGATTGATGAGAAGCTCAACATGAGCTGGCAGTGTGCGCTTGCAGCCCAGAAAGCCAACCGTGTCCTGGGCTGCATCAAAAGAGGTGTGACCAGCAGGTCGAGGGAGGGGATCCTGCCCCTCTACTCTGCTCTGGTGAGACCCCACCTGGAGTACTGTGTCCAGCTCTGGGGGCCCCAGGACAGGAGAGACATGGAGCTGTGGGAGCGAGTCCAGAGGAGGGCCACGAAGCTGATCAGAGGGCTGGAGCACTTCTCCTATGAGGACAGGCTGAGAGAGTTGGGCTTGTTCAGCCTGGAGAAAAGGCGGCTCCGGGGAGGTCTAATTGTGGCCTTCCAGTACCTGATGGGCCTGCAGGAAGGATGGTGAGGGACTGTTTATGAGGGAGTGCAGTGACAGCACAAGGGGTAATGGGTTTAAGCTGAAGGAGGGTCGATTTAGATTAGATGTTAGAAAGGAATTCTTTACTGTTAGAGTGGTGAGGCACTGGCACAGGTTGTGGAGGCCCCGTCCCTGGCAGTGTTCAAGGCCAGGTTGGATGGGGCTTTGGGCAACGTGGTCTAGTGGAGGGTGTCCGTGCCCGTGGCAGGGGGGTTGGAACTAGATGGGCTTTGAGGTCCCTTCCAACCCAAACCATTCTATGATTCTATGATTCCATAATATTTTTTTCATGTCAAGCCTGCCCTGGCAAATAAGAAATGTGTATTTTCTAACTACAAGCATATTGAACATCAGTTAAAGTCCAGCAGGCTCAAGTACTGATTCTCCTTTTTAAATTTTCCTTAGAACAAAAAGATAGCATGAATAATACCTTTTTCTGTCTCCCAGCGAAGAAAAGATTAGAAAAAATATCTATCTTTTTCCATAAACTCTTCCTGAAACGGAAGATGCTTGAAGCATGAAAAAATTAGTAGGCACATGATAAATTGGCCACAAGCCGCAGATGCAGTAATCTGTGTGCCTTTCTAAAATAACTCTCTTAAGGGGAACTTTTATGTCGTTATTTCTTTGCTACTCTGGTTATAAGAATAGCCTTCCACACTGGCATATATCATGCTTTTATTTTAATTAAACATATCTCTAAGAAGAGCTTGTAAAAACGTAGCTAGAGGTATTTTATAGGATTTGAACTTGAGGTCATTTTGTTCTATCCATCTCATTTGCATTCAGTAGCTTCTTCATATTCTCTGTGAGCAAAGGGTACTAAGACAAAGGATGTTGGCGTGGGTAAAGATCATGGGTTTTGCAAGGTGGCAGTTTCTACTTCAGTAGACTTCTTTGTAATGTAGCTTCTATATAATATTTACATAGTCTTTTACAGAGGAAGGGTGGCCATTTACTTTAGGAACTCTACACCTTCATTTTCCCAAACAGGTTCATGTATTTTCACACGCACCTTTGATCTACAAGGTGTGCCTGTATTTTGCTTCATGCCATCCCCAGGTAGTGTTCTCAAACGCTAAAGGGTACAGTTTTGATTATGCTTAATCCTTAATATTTCTAGAGTCACCTTTTAAAAATGTTTTCTGTTTTATTCCTTAATAACAGAGAGGCAGATGTGCAAAATCCCCAATTCCTAAGAATTATCTGGAAGGCATAGCAGTAGTTTCAGTATAAGGTAACGTTAAAGTTGATCGGGATAATGGAGTTTTAGTGGAAAGAGCATGAGTAAAGAGATATGTGAGAGAGTATATTAAATGGACTTATGTCAGGATTCATTTGTTATATTTACTAGGGATTTGCCTGCTTGCTATACAAGTAGTCTTTATTACTGTATTGAATTTAAACATCATCTACTCCTTGAGAAGATATCTTTTTTCCTTTTGTGTGCTACAATTTACTTTTTATTATCTTCCATCTAATATCAAAACCACAAATGATATAATTCATTATCAGTGTTGCGGTACTGCAGATTAAGAAGGTATTTCAGAGCAGTGACTTCTGCATGGTGTATTGGTAATTTGGCTGCCTCCCTTGGAGAAAACCAGGTAACATTTTACAGTGGGATCGTTGGCTGACATTTGCGATATGGATTTGCTAGGACTGAAAAAAGTGATTCCATTGGAATTTTCAAATGAATCTTCTGAACGATCATATGTGCCATTATGTAGGACAAAGCCATTGCTAAGTTACATTATCTTTAACAGAGAAACTTCATACAGACCTTCCGTTAACTTTTAAAACCATTCTTGCAAAAGTGGTTAAGGCTGAGGTGTGAGCTATGTGTTCTGAGAGACAGAATTTCTAAGTTCGCTTAAATACAGAGAAGAGTTTGTTCAAACTACAGCACTGCGCAGCCACTGCTTAACTTCATAGGGCTTTTACAGTAATGTCAAAGGCTGGGAGATCAGCCATGCTGTGAAAGAGAAGCTTCATTCTGGCAAATATAAAATATATTTTAGTTGATTTCTAAGTTTGCAAGTTCCAAAATACGTACTCATTTTAAAAGCTTTTGGGGTTTTGGGTGTAGTTATACAGTACATGAGCCAAACTGATACACATTTTTGTCCCACTACAACTGCACATATCCTTCTAACCCATATTATTTTAGTTGCCTGGTATTATAAAATCCAAAAGAAATCTGAAAAAACCCTGAATGATTCTTATACATGAAACCTGATTACAAAGGGATGGTTTAGGAATCAAAATTCTGAATAACCAAGTTGTTCCAGTACATCGGAGCTGAATTTTTACATAGACATAGTTATGTCTACTCTGAAGTCTTACAATAACATGGTATCATTATTCTTGATTTAAAAAATTATTCTCCAATGATAGTAATAATTTGAACTTTTGTAGCACCTTTAGGCTTAAACCTGCAAAGTTGGTAATGGACTGTTAGTTTTCCTAAATAATGGTTGCTCCTTCATGAAATGCAGCTGTTCTGTGTTTATTTTGAATATATTATGTGTATTTTAGAGCTTCTGCAACTAATTAATCAAATGCGGTCTGTGTTTTAGTGATAACATTTGAAATATATATAATTTATATATATAATCTTATAGTTAATATGATGTTTATGTATTCCTGCACACATATGTTATAAGTAGAGGGAAGATGTGGGAGCTAGTGTTACTGAGCTGATCCAATCCTGACCTGAATTTTAATCATCTTGTCACCATCTAATAATGTTGTAACATACAGTGAAGGGCTCATATGACTGAGTTTTGGTGATTTTGGGGCAGTTTAAGTTCTCTTGCATCTTGTAAAGCAGTAGGAAGTTATACATTAATGGTAACATTTATCCTTTTGCCGAGTGTTTCATTCTAAGCATTGGTTACTGCGGTGGTAATGATGGTCCCGTTTAGTTTTACTATACTGGCAGCAGGGCTGTTGACTGACGAAAGCCCATATTGGATCAACCCAAGCTAGTAGGGTACATCAGTGTAACATTCAGCAGAGCCGCCTGTCTTCACATAAAGACAACAGCTATGCAGTCAATATATGAAAAAATCTATATTGCCCCTTGCAATATATACTGTATATATTGTTTCACTGGCTATTTTCTTTCAGGTACTTATCCACTTCTAACTAATCTGTATGGAAAGGGATTGAAAATACAAATAATTTCAGATAGCAGAAGCTGAAAGAGTAGTGAGTTTTTCTGAACCGTTAATACTTTTCTTGATAGAGGCTTATCTTGCACTGGGTTAATAATGCACATCACAACACTCTATCGTTTTGCGGTTCGTTTAGCTTCTGTTAGCAACACGGTTGGACTCCTACATCACTTTCACCTTGTTTAAAAAAAAAAAATAAAATTGGTCATTAAACTGCATTAGTATCTGTAATGAGCCCAGACATCTCTTTTCTGCTCTTTTCTTGCCTGTATTCAAGAAGCCTCTGTAAGCCTGTTTGATGTGAGCAATGTAGTTAAATCCTAAATTTTGTTCTAAGAAACAGTATGATAAAATTTTAATTAATCTTGTCATTTATTCTGATCCTTCGACTGAAAATGAATTCTTTGACCGGAATATTTACTTGTGTATGGATTTATTTAAAGTCCCAGTACTTCCATGTTAAAATAAATTATTTTTTACTTACTAGAGTAAAATGCATAGTTATGATAAAGGCAGCAATATACCAGTCCTCATGTTTAGAATCTCTCTACAACTTGAATGCTGGACTTTTTAAACTTATATTAATATATCTTATTTTTTCTTTCCTGTCATTACCTGATTTCATGTGAAAATTTCTTCATGTGGTTCTCTTTTTCTTAATTCATTAGATTTGGCATGGCTGTTTATTGTATCAGCTTGGCATCTGGCTAATGTAGCTCATTTGAAACAAACAATATGCTTGGAAAAAACCCTATAAAATTAACCCTAAACAGACTGGTGCATATTCAGTATGACTAGTTCTTGCTCTGTAAAAATTACTTAGCCGAACGAAAATGTTTCTGTGTTCTCTTGTTAACATGTTCCCATCCAATGTATGAAATGTTTAACAACATTTTCAAACCACTTTTGCATGCAGTATTTTTACATCATCCAGTACGTTCTGCTGTCAAAAGAAGTTTCTTTCTTATACTGAAGAAAAAAACCCCCAAAACTAGAAAGAACTTTGCAGATCTGCATTATGAATAAAGAAGTTTCAGTCTTGTTTGGAAAAGTTGTAAATCCCTGTGCTATAACTTATGTTCTAGGGGAAGTTATAAATCCTTATGCAGTTGCTGATGTTTGAAGTATCACTCAAACTGGTCAGACTTCTGAATGTAACGTATGTTCATGCAGAAGTGACTAGTGTCATACGAAATTAAATATGTATACCTATGATCAAAGACTGAGTAGCACAAATGTGCTAGGGCCTCTAATTCCCAGTTGTTATGTGTTCCGGAACAGGACCTTCATTATTCTCTCTGAACTAACTGACCTTGGGGTAAATAAGTATAAGTAGTGACTACAATGATGAGAAAAGGGTTATTTTGTTTGGTTAAAGCTTCTGTCAGAAGGGCTAGAATTTGACAGATGAGCATTCAGGAACAATTCTAGATGATATTTAATTCAATGTCCATTTACAGTTTTCCTCTTCTGTGTTGTCAGCTAATATCGCTGTTTCAAGGCGTTCTCTCACCCTCTGTTGTGACCTCTGCTAGCAGATTGCTATTTGGCCTTCAAATGGGCAAAAAGAACTATACCAGAAGTATATCCTATGGTCAGAGCATGGAAAGTACTACATGTGTAGTCTTACGCCCTTTTTATAGATACATAAAGTAATGTGTCAGCATATGAATGGCCTACAGCGGGGTTGACCATCCTATCAGAAATGCAGATAGCATTGGGGTTTTTCCCATGTAATTCTAGGATGTACCTCTTTTTTTCTGGGTTGGTTTTTTTTTGGGGGGAGGAAGGGTGGAAGTTGTAGTATTTTGGTTTGGGGTTTTTTAAGCTGTCTTTTTTTCTAATCGTCTATTCTGCCATTGCTAAGATTTTCCTTCTTCATTTATTCTTGAACTGGCTGTCTGCTGTAATGGCCTCGTGCTCCATCAGAGGATCCATTGTCTGGTGCTTTGTCACACCTCTGCTTCTCTTCTTCAGAGTTTAAAGCCAACTTGTTATTAAAAGGCCCTTCCTTCTGAAGAGAAGATCTGATAGCTACTCAATATCACCTTCTACCGGGTACAAAAATTTATTTTCACATTACTTATTTTCAGTGAAGTGGAGAAAACCAACACATAGTTCTGTCTTGGCAACCTGTTCAGTTCTTCCTTCTTCTCCCTCTTCCAGAAAATCAATTCCTCTCTGTGATAACAAAAAGCTATGAAATATTTGAGACAGCAGTTCATTTTGAATGTGATCAAAATCAGTGCTTGCTAGGACCTTGGGATGAGTTTCCATGTTGCTTAGCGCAGAGGACACACTGCTGTATCACTGCTGATGCTCCGAGTCTATCCAGTGCGGCAGCTTTCTGAGCAGAAGAGTTAGGGGAGAATCTTTTTGTTCGTTTGTGGGGTTTTTCTTGGTTGCTTTTTTTTTACTTTTCTGTCACATGGTGTTCTTTTTTCTTCTTTATCTATGGATTCAAACATATTATCCTGCCAATGAGGACTGTGGAGTTATTCTTAATGACTTACAGCTGTTCTGTGCCAGAAGGGAGAGACATGCAAACTAAACATACAAAAGATATGTTTTTTTAATAACAAAATGCCAAAGAGTGTTACAGCACTGTTATGATACCAGTACTCCCACCAGAGGCCTTATACATATGCATGATAGGAGACCACCACGTGGGAGAAATACTATGAGCATGGGGGGGAGAAAATGAATATTGATAAAACATGTCACAAACTGTGAATAGCCCACAGGAAATATATAATCTCAGTGGGTACACTTAATTGAAAAAGATTAAAATCTAAATCCATGCAGCTGATAATGTTTTATCTTGAAAGGTCAAATGGGTTTTTGACACTTCTAGTCTCACCAGAAACCTGTGTAAAAGACATTGGGCAGGGTGTCTTCAATACATTTTATTTAGAATGGACATTTATGACTGGTCATTGACCTTGAGATTCCATTAGCAGTAATGAAGGGCAGTCAGTAATGCTTTGTGGAGAGTACAGTAAATGATGCATATACACAGATGAGAACATGTCCCCTGCTCCATGCTGTGTTGGGATATACCATGGTACTGTCACTGCATTCGTAGTTCCCGTAAGATAAAAGGAAGTAGTGATAACTAACAGCAGCGAGACTGCTTGAGAAATATTTTCAATATACAGTGAGTTGCAGTCCCACTTTTCCCATTTCCATTCTTCCCTCCTCTCCCTTTTCTCCCTCTTCTCATTGGTAAAACATAAAATTTCTAATTCTTTACAGAAAAGAGGACAAACCCCATTTGCCTAGTCACATAAGGAGTTTAGTTGACTGCTGCCATAAGGAGGTATTGCCAAGACATAAAATACAACAAAATGTTTCTAGAGAGCCCTTACATGAACATGTTTTAAACTCCAGTTAATCAAAAAGTTTTGACTGGCTCGGGGTGACATTTAGTGTACCAGCAGCACAATGTGTTGATTCAAGGATCTCCAAGCTCGACTAGTCCATCCCAACGAGCAGCAACTCAAGCAAAGGGTGGCAAGAGGGAGCAAGGAGTCTCTGACAAAACTCGAACGTAACAAAGCAGCATACAAGAGGTGGAAGGAAGGAAAGGTGACCAGAGAGGAATACATAGACACTGTCTGAGAATGTGGGGTGGGACTGAGAGTGCCATCTCTGTGGGTCTCTTAGTTACTGTTATTGTTCCTCTGTGGTGGGATGCGAGGCTGGTTAGAGCCCAGAGAACATCAGAAGCAAATGAAATAGGCTGCTTGGTTCTATGACTTCTTCAGCCCCATTACATTGTTTAGTTACTTATAATGAGAAGTCCCAATGTCTTAAGTTAAAAATGATAGTGACAATGATCAGGCTGACTCATATATGATGAAAGAGCAGGGGAAAAAAAAAAGCATATTCTATGCTACAGGCATTCAATCTAAGATAGTGGTCATTGAGAATAAAATATTGCATTTCTTACTGGTCATCATAGTTGGATTCAAACTGAGAGAATTTCTAATCCTCTTGATTTTCTTCCCTATTCTCATTAATTATTAATGTGGCAGTGAGGTTTGGTATGCATGTAGGGCATGTGTGTGTTGATATTGTTCTTCTTTCTCATATAATGACATATTTCTAACATAAAATTTCACTAATTTAATTTCAGTTTATTAAAAATGCATATATGTACAGCTGCATGTACTCCAAAGAATACTGACCAGATGACACTTCAGTATAATCTTCCTTGAAAGGAGATAAGGACCTAACTCTAACTTAAGCATGAGAATGTAAACCACTCTTAAATTATGAACAACAAAGGAAGTTATGAGTTTCATAGTTGAGTGACTTTAATTATTTCTTTCTCCTGTCTCCACTTGGATAATATTTGCTTAGAGACAATACCTTCAGCAACAATTGCTTTATCCTAAAATACTAGGTAAATACATAGTCCTAACAAATTCACCCAAACAATCGACATTGTCAGCAAATTAAAACCATAAAGATGGGCTTTCAGACTTTAGAAAGTACATTGTTTGCTTAATAAAATAGATTGCAAATAAAAAACAATAAAAGTTGACCGCTGAGATTTCACTGAGCCCTGGCAATCTTGGCAAAAGGATGGAGGTTTTCAAGGTTATTTTGGATAAATCTTATTTTTAAAGTTAAAGTCACCTGAAAAATCATCCATTTCCTTGAGAAAAGCAAGTTTGCTTTTGGAAATGAGGCTTGCCAACCTTTGTCATTATACCAAGCTGAAAAAGCAATTGTGAATCCCCTACAGACTCATATTTTTCCCTTTCAAAACAAGAGGGAGAGAGGAAAGAAAAGCTGCCACCACTCAAGCAGCAAACGTTACCCGTCCCATGTTCTCCAGCAGCTATCACCAAAAAGATCTTTTCCCAAGACATGGGGATTGTTTCCTATTTCTTTTGGAGGCTTTGTAGCATTCGTGATGTGATGCGCCTCTGCTTAAAGCGGTCTATTGGTGTGCAGTGGAGCTGGATGAAGCTGCCTAAGCCTCAGCTGTCCTTAAGACAACAAAGCTCAGGATCTTAAAGAACATCATCTTTAACCTAGGCCTGAAGCGCATGGAGGTTTCTATCGTTATGACCACAGTGAGAGACAGCCTTGCCTTTAGAAAATGTTACGCCTGCTTTAGAGTTGTTCGTTGATTTATAAGCAGTGTGAAAGAAAGGGTGAGGAGACAGAAAGAAGCACAAATGCTGAACTCTTCTTCCCCACCAAAGTGGAATGTGGCAGGTCAACCTGCCTTAAAAACCTTTTTTAATTAGGTGCACTTTTTTAATGCCTTCTGTCACAGAAGGAGCTGAATTTTTTTTTAATTTAGGCCTGCCGAAAGTATGTCAGGAAATCTTTTTTGCTCATAACCAGGACCTCATGAAAAAAGGACTCTGGTAACCACTAGATGTATCTGTCTGGTATTTTGTAACATCTTTATTGCATGCTGAAAAAATGACATGTTGAATTTTAAGGTACCCTGATATACACTGCTCTAATGCAAATTGAGTAGTGCTGGGCTTGCACTTCTGACTGTGGTTTAACTGCTAAAAGTTCCCCTTTGGAGTGGAAAATAATAAATGTTATCCAAGTTTTAGATGTGCTGTGCTACTGTTGTGATGGTAGGACAGAATGGACTTCACTTTGGCACAGGTAGGCAAGAGTTATACCTGTGTCGTACATGGAGAAACTCTTTGACGTATAGTAACTGTGACCAGACCCACCAGAAAGGTGGAGCATATTGGGTAACCTTCTTCCTTTTCACATTAGTAAGCATTAAGTCAATTCCTTATCCGATAGACATTGACTGTATGCATCCTTGGCTCATTTAATCTTAGCTGATTTGATTAAAAATAAAGTATTTAGTATTACTGTTGCACATTAAAAATATTTTCTTAGTTTTAGACAATATTTGTAATATGTTTTCTATTTCAGCCTACAGAACACTAGTTAAGTGAAAGAATAATAGAGCATTATATGCTAACAACTTGTATATTAGTGACTTTCTCTTCTGTATAATAGCACGCTTAGATTTGAAGAAACATCTTTATTATCTTAAATGTAAGTATATTAAAAAGATACATATTCTCTAATTATTCTCCCTTGGAAGGTATGTTTTTAATAATAATTTGGCATTAAAATATTCCGCCTTATCTTGTAAAGCTTAAAGTAATAACTAATTAAAGCAGTACTTCTGTTTTATTTGAAGAACCGTTATTTCTTTTGGAAGGTGTTGTAAGCCTCGTTTTAAAGTAAATTAACCCTGTTCTCTGTTTATAAAATTGAAGTGTTCCATTTGGAGGTCTTAATTTCAAGTTTACTGCAGCAAAGTTGTTGAGTGGCATGAGTGGTGGTGCACTGGGAGGCCAGGGAGATCTTGGGAGGCAACTTGTAAATGGAATATCATTTTCTTTTTTGAAGGTATGTTTTAATAGTAATAGAGGTGGATTAGTTTTTTTTTTTTTATATATATTGCTGATGCTTGCAATTGCAAATTAGAGTACTGTGCAGCATCAAAGGACTGGAAGAACTTATCCAGAAAATATTTTCTGACATCCTGCATGAAAGATAGTGTATTTTGGTGTTTCCTACAATTTGTCATTTCCAGAGAATGCTGCCTTTGAGATACTGACCTAAAATATTACGACATCTAAGTAGTTGAGTATCATGTCTGCCATCTGAGTTGTCAAAAAACCCTTGCAGCTTCTTTTTTATTTAAAAAAAAAAAAAAAAGTCCTGAGCAACTTCTTTAGTAATGAAAAAATCTGCTCATTAGGGCATTCCAGCTTTGATCCTATAGTTTCTGTGATTTGGTGTCAGCTGCCCAAATCTTAGGTTTCACTAACACTGAGGTAAAAACAATCTTTTTCTCAAATGTTTAGGTTTAATCAATCAAACATTTAAATAGTCTAATATGACTTTCCTATTAAGGATGACTGATGATCTGGTCCTGCATAAGGTCTTTTGATTAGATGGTTTTCTTTTCTTTGAATACATGTCCCTCTCTGTGCATCTTTTTCCAAGAAGAACACAACATATTTTATAGTTGGCTTAGAGCAAATACCATGAACAAAAATTAAATTTACTCTCTCATCACCAATCAAATGCCCCCTGCATTGTTCCGTAAATGTGGAACACTTCAGTAATTATCAGGGGGTTTCAGCTTTGCTTCTTAGTATTGCCTAAACTGAAACTAGTGCCGCTTTTCAGTTTTAGTGAATGAAAAACTTGGGAAATAAATGCCTGTTTGAAAGTTACATATAACCTATCAATTTGTTATATTCTGTTTCTTTATTTCTTGAGTTCTGACATTCCCTAGGAAAGCTAAAAATTAAAGTTCTGATAATCATGTAGATACTGCTGTCTCCTAAGAGCAATATATTGAGATGTCACATCTGTCAGCCATTTTTACGTAAAATGAAGTCAAAAGTGAAACTTTAATAGTTTTTAGTTAAGTTAAAAATATTACCCTTATATCTGCAGTTTCACGAATGACCATGAGAATGAAATTTAGGTATAAATGAAAGAGGGGAGATATTTCACGAATGCACCATGGGATAAGAAACCAATTGAATGTCATCAGTGCAGACAAAGGGGGAAAAAAAGCAATTCTGAATATTGAGAAGAGAACACATTCATCATGGTCGCAGTTTTGGAACCAGTATTTAAAATAGCATGTTAGTGCTTCAAGTCAACTGTTAAAAGAATTAACTTTTTTCCTTTATAAGCATGAATGGCATTATATGCAAATAGTATGTGAGAGTGTTGTCATTTTTTTCATTCCCTAGCTCAAAGCCTCCAGCAACAGCATAGCACACAAACTGTTGCTGCTCTTGACAAATCTAATGACGCTTTGCTCGTCTGTCAAATTTTGCATTTAACTAGGGAAAAAGAATATCACAAAGCTGCTCTTCATTTGCAGAGAAAGCAGACTCACCTTGAAAGTTAGCAACAGTGTAAGACACCAATTCTGACACGTTGGTCTCGGATTTCCGGTTAGGTGTAAACCGGTTGTGGATTTACACACATTCACAAACATATAATGAAGAGACTCTGCTAATGAGAGGTTGCAGCAGATAAATCAAGTGGAAAAACTTTGACTTTTGTGTATTGTAACATCTTATTTAGGCCGTCAGCTTGCTGGAATGAGTTATTTTTTCTTGAAATGTATTTTATTAGATATAAATTTAGAAATGTATGATGAATTCATGTTTGGTATTTCTTTAGCCTTACCTGTCAACTACCACAGTAAAAGGATAAAAAGCTACACTGAAAAGATTGGCTGTGATGTTCAGAATGTAATTGAACAATTGAAGTGGAATAATGCAGTTTCAACAGAAAACAATTGGTTGTAGTTCAACTATATGAAGTAAACAGTGGGTACCCTAATCAAGTAAGAAATTATTTTCTATTTTATTTAAATAATGGTACTTCAGTATATGAAAAACATTGCTGTAAAGACAGCAAATTCTGCTTGTGTTAACCAACTGAAAATCAGTATAAATCTTCAATATTTGTAAGAATAGCAGAGAGAGGTAGGATCAGGCTTATATAAATTATTCCTGCTATTCTTTCCTGACATTTCAGTCATCATTCTTAGGATTTTTTTTAACCTAACAAACTGATATATATCAAGGAGTTTATCCTTCACTGTCACAGAAGATGCTGCCATGGAATTCAGCTAAGGAAATCAATTTAATGGTTTGACAAAGGAGAAGAATTAGATTGGCATTACAGAGAAACATTTAATAAGGACAAGAAATAAAGTCAAAGCACTTGTATTGCATCTCTGTGTTGTTTAAGTGTATCATTTAAAATACTGTTGGTAACTTTGGAGTGGGCAAAGTCTGGGGAAGCTGACCAGATGTTTGATTTACGTGAAAAAGCATATAGCTGCTACATTTCTTAGTTCTGAATGACAATTGTCAAGTCATACTTGCCTTTTAAGTATAGTTTAGTAAGGGTTTTTACAATGCCCAGTACAGATCATAGAATGGCTGTAAAATAAATACTTGCTTGAAATATTTACAGGCAAAATCTCCCACCTGGAGTGTAATGTATAGAAACCTGAAATTTAAATTATTCAAATGTTTAAGCTGTACATTATTTTTCAAACAAAATTCAGTAAATCGTTCAGCTGAAAAAAAAAGTGAAGGAATAATAAATGCTCCTATTTTATTTAGGTTTTTTGTATGTGAAGCTCCCCCAGGATGATTTTTGTTATCTTCAGTTTTTCTGTATTTGTTACTAGGCAATGATAGTGAGAATCACACGTGAACAGAGGTTTTTCCTTAGTCTGTTTTTGGCACAGGAAAGGGTGCTTTGTGTTGTCTGGTCACCTGCAGTGCTGCTGAGGGGGTCTGCTAGCAATTACAGGGAAGGCACTTTTGTAACACTTCTCTTTTGACAATATATATGCATTTCGACGTGAGAGTTAGGTACTTCTCATCCATAAAGTCACATGTCCCTTGACATATACCAGAGAACTGAATCACTGAGACAGGCAATGACTTTGTTGCAAAAGTATATTCAGGATGGAGCCAGGACTTATGCCAGGAAAGGTAACATCCAACACTTTCCTTTAACCCCCAGATGAGAATTGTCCAACCTTCTGACTGCAAGAGACCCTTGTTTTGGTTCTGTCTTGTTCTAAGACTGTGTTGTATTTTTTTGTACTTCTGAGCTGGCAACCTGCAAAATTGAGATTCAGTATTCCGGAGTTTCCAATACAGCAGGTATTTCTGAGATTTGCCTTTCACTGGGAAACTAGTGAGGCCAGGGAGACCTGGGGTGGCAGCTTGCAAACAAATTATCTTTTTTTTCTTTTTTTTCTTTCTTTCTTTCTTTTTATATATATATATATATGTTTTAATAGTAGTGGTTTAGTATGTATGTATTTATTTTAATGATGCTTGCAATAGCAAGTTAGAGCACTGTGAAGCATCAAAGGACTGGAAGAGCTGCTTCTCCAAAATATATTTTCTGATACTTCTACACAACTTCTTCAGGTAGGGTCTAGAGTTTGGAAATTTCTGCTTGACCAGAGACAGTGGATATAAAATTGAAGCAAGTCCAGGATGGGAGTAAAAGTCCCCATTGCTGGTGGAGTAAGATCCATGCACATTGAGATGTTAGGCTAACGTAGTCTGATACAGAAGTCTTTATAGTAACTGCATGTCTGGATAGAGAAGTTTTGCTTCCTTTTTACTTGGAGGAAAGGCATAGTAGTGAGCCTCAAAGGGGAAAAAGGCCTATAATCATTTAGGTTGAAGTGCTTCTTAATTCAAATGGTGTGCTACTTAGAGAATTTGATAAGAAGGATTAGAACTGGAAAAGACAGACATTTTTAAAAGCAAAGCTATTACAGGGTTCATTACTTTATTTATATGTTCTCCAAAATCACATGAATGAAGGAAAAAAATTAGGGAAAAAAATACTGGCTTCAGTTCAGAATGTCAATTACTACTTTTTTAATCCTCTTTTCACAATTTATTTGACATCTTGAACAGTAGCCAAAAAAGCTATTATAACTATAAAACATATTCATTGGTATAAATCTCATTAAGTTGAGCAATTTAATTAAGGTATTGACATGCTTAATTGATACGTGCAAGGAGAGACCATTTTTATATCTAATTTCCATATGCTTTCTGCTTTTAGAAAAACTAGCTCCGTAAAAATGTTATAGATTCAGCTAAGCCCTGTCATCCCAAAGGAGCACTTGCTACCATTTACCTTGATTTAGAGCCAACTACTCTTCTAAGTGGAGCTCCATTAAATGGATCTGATGTATGCCTGACTCAAACATGCGTCAGCTTCTCTTATGATCAATAGCGGAATATTTATATTAATAAAGCACCAAGTTAATTAAATAAAATAGTCTTCTGGGTAAACTTAAGATACTAGGGGATGGGCAGAGAATCAATATATTCTGCCATTTGAACATTAACTATGTGCTCTGAAATTTTATGTTATCTTAGCAAAGATGCTTGCAATGTGGAAGTCTCAGATGCACAGAAACTCCCAGTGCGGAAAGCTCCTAAGTGTCTTGTGCAGGATTTGCTTATTAAGTTAGAGAAAAAAAAAACAAACAAAAAAACACCCCCTTGGATCTGTTTGGCACCTGTGACTATTCTCTTCATTCCTACAAACACATTGGAAATCCTTTCTTTTGGGTCGGGACTGGACACAGTCAAGTAGGTATTTTTGCATTCCAGCCTTGCCAGAGAAGGAGCATGCACGAGAAACTGCCAAGTAAGAGTTTATCAGTGACAGTGAAGGGTCAGAGGCCACCTATATTGTTTTTGAAGAAAATACTCTAAAGAATTTTTTTAAAATTACCATTAAAATCACTTGGCCACTCATGAGCGTGTTTAGTTCTAGTGTATTATATGTTTCAGCCAAAAGGGCAACTGTTCTTCAGCCTGCTCCAGCAGCCGCCCCCATGGATAGGGGGACGAACGGTGGAGCACACAGGGGCCATGCTGCCGTGCCTCTGCTGCAACCCACTCAGAGCTGGGAGAGAGGTTTCTACATGAGTGGGTCACTTCTGACCACTGTGGGAACCTACTCCTCTAAGAAATGTAATCGTAACTCTCAGTCATAAATTCACATCATAATTTTGCTCTGAAAAAACAAATTCCACTGTCCTTGTGGCATTGATGTTGTTTGGCATTTGAAGGAAGCCAGTACCTCCAGGTACCGTTGCAGTGCACAGATACCACTTTATTCTACCTTTTATCTGCATTTTAAGGCTCCAGTTCAATACAATAAAGTGAAAAATGTTTCTGTAAATAAGAATGCAGCTTAAGAGAATGCCTGACTTTGATAACCAAAGGAGATGCATGCAAGGAAAAGAAAATCTTAATTCAGTACTAATAGGTTATTCAGTCACCTTAGAACTTGTTCTGTGTAAATATGTTACCATCTGTTTAGTCAGGGGCAGCACAACATTGCTAAAAATGCTGTCACCTCTGGTCCAGAGGTGAGCAGTTGTGTGCCAAAGCCCTCAGTGAAGGTGGAGAGCGGAGCGTTCCTGCCCGCAAGCTTTGCTGGCCGGCCCTAGGTTCCTTCCTGCTCCCCTCTTGCACTTCTCAGTGTTGGTTTGAAGGTGATGAGTTAAAACTGAGGAGATTAAAGCGTGGTCATTTGGGCCTTCTCATTTTTAAAAACTCAGATGTGCTGAGCTGCACAGCAGTTGTTGCTGAGCGTGCAGTGATTATTGAATGTCTTATGACCGTAACCTGGGGTCAGTATCGGAATGGAAGATTTCAATGAGCCTGTTCTTTGCCAACTTCTCTATGAGAGATGCTGTCTACCATACGAACTGAACAAAATCATCATGTAAACGCACAGGGAGGTAGTATATGGATTAATGTACAGAAATTATTAAAATATTCAGTAGTAGTAGTTCTGGGCTGTTGCAGGAAAATGGCGCTGATATTTTCCTGTGATGAATGATTTTCAACTGGTGAAAATATTTCTAATTACCAGGCACAGTGGAAAAGCTGAAGGAATAGTCTCCTCTGTCTTATACTGAATTTTGTCTTCCAGTAGCTAATATCAGCATTTCAGCATTTAGTGAAAATACTTGGGTTTGTTTCTATTTTTGTATTAATATAGAAACTTCTGAAAAAGTCATATATATTTGGTGTGTTTAACACTTCCAAATATGCTTCATATATGGAGAAATATACTTTGGCTCATGTCTAATATTACTAATCAAAGCATGTATCTTACTTTGGTAAAGTGTTGGTAATGCATCCCAACCGTACCATTCAGAATTTGTTTTGCCTTTCTTCTTTTATATCATTCTTATGTTCTATGATTTAGAACGACTGAACAAAGAGTGCAAGCTAGAAACAACATTGGAACCATATGTGTTATAGTTGTATATAATCTATAGCATAATCATATAAATTTAACAGGGTGGGATAGGTTTAGATAGAAAACCACTTTCTGAGTTACACATAGTTCCCCAGTATTTAGAGTTGTCTTTCCAGAAATTAACTGTTCAAAGAAAGGGCAAGTGATTGCATCTGAGCTGGGATAAAACCAGATTCCACCATGAATTACTTTCTGGAACCAAACAAAACCCTTTGTGTATGGAGCTGCGATGCAGAAATTGTTGTATTTTTCTGACTGACTCTTAGTTTCTGCTTCGTGGTTGTTGGTTTTCTGTATGTACATCTGGAAGTAATGATGTGAATAAATAATATCAGAATGTAAACTTTCGAAGTTTTATAATGAAGTTAAGTTTGGGGGTTTTGATAAGATAGAACTGTTTGTGTCATATGAAAAGGGTTTAAATTTTATAGTATCAAATACAAGATTTAAGGCGAAATCATAGTCTTTAAATTGCGTGTGACTGTGTAACGTAGAGCAGTTTGCAAGATAACGTGCCTCCTTGTTCATTACTGGCAACGGCTGTTTCAGTGTTCTTGCGCAATGTCTAGTTTCAGTGTTCTTGGGCAATCAGTTTACTTATGAGTTGTTACTTTTTATTTATTTATTTTTTCACTTTGGTAGTGTGCATCGATTTTATTTAAAAGAGAATGATAATTCTGGATGCCAGTTTCCTGGTCAGAAGCTTAGTCAGATCAGTGCCGGGCCGGGGCGGGGAGCAGTGAGATACCATTACCACTTACCTTGTTTGTCTTTTCATTGTGATTTGAATGTAATACATCATCTGAAGCTGCAAACACAGAGGCTTCCACTGTCTGGGTGACGCGAGTTCTCCTACCTTTGCATTTGAATGTAATTTTTTCCAAGTGTATTTTGAAAGTAAAGCAGAATATCTTTACCATCAAAAACATTCCTGTGAATAATTTTGTGTTTAGTGCTACATGTAGATGACACTCCTTAGCTAATTGTTTGGGTTTTTTCCAAAAGCTTGCTAAAGTAGTTGAACAAAAGTGTCATTAATTGAAGAAACTTTAAGTTTGGGATAATTGAAAACCAAGTGTTGCCTTCATGCATAGTTTCTTCTGCAGACTTGCATAGCTGTAGTGGACAGTCATCATCCTTCCCAGCAGTGATGAAATCAGATCACTCTGGAATTTGATATTCTTTGATTTGAGAGTGCTTCAATGATGAAACAGCAATGTGTAGACTTCTTGCTGCTTCCCTTTGGAGCCTGTTGTGCAGGAGGCCCTCCTCCCTCTCCCCCATCAGCTATCAGCTTTTTTACATTTAATTTAATTTTCTGAGCTGACATTGTCAATCTGAAATTCAGCAACATGCTTGACAGTGAGTCAGAGGAAAGCCGAGTTCATTTCTGGAAGTGGCTTTATGCAAATAAATCCTTGTGCAGATCGCTGAAGCAAGGCATTTGCTGATGAATCAGAGTAGTGCCCTTGTTTCCTTGTCTTCTTCAGGAATAATGCTCAAAATGTGCCACAAGAATCTTTGAGACTTACTGTAAACAATTCACACATGCCTACATCTCCCTATGAGTATTTTGGGTGTTTGGAGGTAAAAACTGAATTTGTTTTCAAAGTCGAATCTGGAGGTTTTCATAATGCAGTGTTTGGTTGGCTTCAAGGAGCTTAACTCAGCTTGTAACTTGCTCAGGCCAGGCTCGTTTGTAAGCGGCAGTGAAGTTGTAGGGAGAGTGTTAATTCTTGTGAATTGTCTTGATTTTAGCTTCATCTTCACTAAGGTTTTAGCTCATTGGTAGGAGATCTGCCAAAGTATTAAAACAACAAAACACTCAATAGGCTGAGTGACATGATTACAAGTTTAATTTCTTTTTTTTTTTTTTTGAGGATTTATCATTTTGTGTACACATTAGCTGAAAGGCAATTTAGGTTTAGGTCTATATTTGGTTAGTTAGCATGTTTGTTCTACTAGTATACTTTATTTTTGTTTTCTGTATTTAAAGCACCCATCTGCTATCTAGATGCTTTTTTTCTGAAGCATAGCAGTACTTAATGATAAACTTTCTGTGCATGGAGTGGGATGCTTGAAGGTGCTTTGCTTACCTGGATAGTCATTGAAAAAAAATAAATTATGTGGTTATGCTTCAGTGAATCTTTTCTTGTATGTGTGGATAAGGTACCAGAATGAGGTTTGTAGGTATCATTCAGCTGTAATGGTCAGGGTGGACCTGCTCTGAAAGAATAGAATAGCTTGTGGGTTCACGGAGCCTACCGTAAAAAGGAGAAACTAGTATTAAACAGTTACATCTTGCATGAATATTCCCAATAGAATTAACCACTTTGTGATATTACATCTTGGTTTAATAAATCTAGATGTCATATCCACATAGAAAAATGAGTTAAGGCTACAAACGAGCCTGAACTGTATCTTCTTATATGTGCAGCATTTCACAGAGGCTTTCAGGGACTAAACGATTCATAGCAGGAAAGATATATAAAGGTGAAGTTGTGGAAGAAAAATAGAAGCTGAAATGTTATGAAAGAAAAAAGGGACAAGATGCATAAAACTCTTTCGTCCTTTGTCTTCAGTACCTGTTAATGGAGTACAGAATGCTGAGTATCACTGCAATAGATATTATAATATCTATTATATTATAATGGTCCAATATTATAATTTATTTGCAAAACTTCTATGACAGCTAAAGCAACAGTGTGCCTCTCTTACACTGGTACACTTTTTACCACAGAGTAGTAGCCTGTAGATAACCAGGGCTTAGCTATAACCAGAATGTTGTTTTTCTCACTGCAGTGCATTCAAATAATTTGCAATTCATTTCTACTTCACTAGAATAAATGGGATGTCACTGTAGTTGTTTTTACTATCCATGGATTCTGTTTAGTTTTTATTACTTTTATATAGCCACAGAAATGCCTACGGTGATCATGCAAACAAATTAAATAATTGGCCTCTTTCAGGAGAAGTTCGTAAAAAATAAAGCCTAGAACTTTACACATGCAATTGCTACTTACTCCTACAAAAAGAGTCTATTTTCATACCTAAAGTACAGGATCACAGCCTGAATTAAATACTATTATGACCAACATTTTCATTCTACTTTGTGATGGTTAAGTGAACCAGAATGAATGAGTCTTCGTCCAGATGTTGATCAGTTAGGCAGTGGCAGTGCAGGTTAGTAGCTCATGTTACAGAATTTATGATTTCACATATTTATCTCTTAAAATTAAAACTCGCCATATTTAAAAAAAAACATAACCAATAAACTGCAAATATCTTTTTGCTAATTGATCAGGCAGGGCTTAAACAGGGGTTCATTTTTGGTCTGTGGAGGTCAGAGGAGGGTAATATTGCCTACTGATTTTTAGAATTTGAAAATGCATCGGATTTTTTTCCAGTACAGCTCAACAGACAAAATTATAAAACAAACAGGCCAACAGTATAAAAAACATTGTGGTGGGGGTTTTTTTTAGTAGCTTAAAATTAAAGACCTTCCATATAGCTGAATTTCCACTTTAGAAAGTATCAACATTAATAAGCAGTGAGAGCTTTTTGAATTCACATTGGTTTAGCAGCAGGCAAATATTTACAAAAATGGAAAATCACTGGAAGATTAATTTCTTTCCACTGATGTCAGTGCTTCTCTCCTACCTCTTTGAGGTGTATGTTGCTCCTACGAAATCATTTTAGTGTCTCTGTGTTGTAATCTCACTTGGTCAGAGAACAGTGTAATAGAAATGCATTGGTAGAATTTGGTATTGCATAGGAACAACATCACATTGGGATTACTTTGTTTTGTCAGGGATTCAGATGCAAATGCATAGTAGTTCTATTCCACAGTCAAAGAGATTTTTCTATCAAAATGAATCTCTCTTAAATACATTGTCAGAATTTGGCGCGCCAGCAGAGAAATAGCATGTGCATCTCACCACATGCCGTAAAACTTAGTATATAAATTTCATAAAACGGTGTACCTAATGTATATGACTTTCAAGGGGTCTTTTTTGTCTCTTCCCACACCCCGTTAGAGTACCTTGCTCTAGTCATACTGCCTCTAATTGTGTATCATTTTCCCCTCTATAAAAAGGAAGAATTAATTACGTGGATTCCATTTTGTAAAGCACTGAAGAAATACATTAAATACAACCAATAAAGAAGCCTTATTGTCATTTATTAGTGAGAAGCTTTATCGTATTTCCGGAGGGGTGCTTCTCTTCAAGTGTTTCCTCTGAGTCCACTGTCACTTTCCAATTCCTGCTCCTGGACGTATCCAAACTTGAGTATAAAGACATTGAGGTAAAATTTAATTTTTGTGCGTATGTTCCAAAAGACAAAACAGATGCTGCTTTCTAAAATGAAAACTCTGATCTATCTCAAGATGGGTGGTTTTAAAATAAAAGTCTCCTAAATGCTGTCTGATCAGTATTTGCTCAGCATTTTGGAAATGGCAGGAGGAGAGAGGGAGAATTGTAAAAGTCATAAAGACAAATGTTGCATTTAATTGGGCATTGACACATAGATTATTTTTACAGTTCATTTAAAATAATATAAAAATATTTACTAATCTTGTAAGAGATATTCTGGTAGATGAAATTTTGTTCTGGTTTTGTCTTGGTTGCATTGACAGCCAAATGTTGTAGCACTGTGTTTAATTTAGTGAAACAGAGAGGGATTTTTTGGTTTTCATTTGAAGTGACTAAGAAATTTTAAAAAACTCTTATGAAGCTTGCACAAATGTGCATCCTCTGTTCTTTTAAGCATTTAGAAAGACTTCGCCATTTACTGAGGGATCCCTCTACTTGTGTCAGGACAGAAGTCATGAATCTGTCAAAGTCCATGCAGGTTGGATCTCTTGAAGGGTCTTTATTAACAGATGATTTTTAATTTGGCTTTGGAGAAGGCAGAAGGTGATGCTAAAATAATTATCTACTGCTGAGATCTTTTTCCTCTTTGATTGCTTACTGAACACCCTTCCCCAGTCTTTAAGCTTGACCTCTGTTCACTGTCTTGTTCTTCACAAGGAGAGTTTGTGTATGTGACTTTGGTTAATTAGGCTACGTGAAGCTTTGAGTGAATGTTGAAGAATAGAAGTATAGAGTTAGCATCTATCACCTCACAGCAGAACCAGATCAACAAAGAAATCATGGTGTTTATCTTCTGGAAGCGTAGCAGTAGTACTTGTGCCGTAGTGCATGACTGTGTGAAAGCAGAGAGGACTGCTTTAATTGGAATTTTTGAGCTAAATTCCCTTCCTTAAAACAAACAAAACAAAACTAGAAAGAGTTTCTCAGTGACTTCCCAGAGCATGAATTGAGAGCCAGCTGTATTATATTTAGCAAAAACACAATCACCTTGCATTGTCCAGGGTACAAAACTTCCATAGGACCTGCTTTTGTTTTGCAGAACTCAGATGCTGTCAACATCTATACTTTTATTGCATTAGTAGTAGGAAGAAATTTTTTCCTTTTAGAAAATCAGCAGTGATGCCAAGTTTCTACAGAATAAATGCCATACAATACTATTGTTCTTAAGCTCTTGCCTTGTAGCCCATCAGCAGCAAGACTTATCCATTTTTACTTTTAGACAGAGAGGTATAACTGCTACTTTATGGTCAGTACCGTCTTTTATGCTGAACATACAGGAAGGGAGAAGCCATGGCTTCACTGAGTGCGTAAGGCCCCTCCTGGGTATAGAGGTGCTGATGTGAGTGTCAGACTTGCCACAGCTTGTTCTTATTACTATTGTAGTGAGCTGATTTGCTCAATGCTTTTCCCACCTGGAAGATTATAAATATCTTGCATTTATCTTGCATATTTACAAGGCTTAAAGTTACCGAATTGTCCTCAACAGCTAACTCAATTATTTGTTAATCCATCTATAGAACAGGAAAACCTCTAATATTGAACTGTTTGGGAAATACTAGGACAATAGCTCCTAGAAAAGAATACTATTTAGCTGTTAAAAATGTTAAATATTGATTTTAACCATTAAAAAACTGCCACACAATTTTGGAAAAGCAGGAAAAATTCTTTTGTTCTTTGCTGTAAAGGAAAGGTCAGCTTAATGTGATACAAAAACATTTTTTAAAAAGTGGTTTAATATATTTATAGAGTCTTTTTTTATCTGATTTCAATGTCTGCATCCTTGAGCTTGTGCATACTGGCTCTTACAACTCCAGACACATTTACCATGCAAGTAATTCAGATCCCTCTCTTGCATACCTCAAACATGGTGATGGCTCTCTTGGCTCACGCTTCTTAACACACTTTTAAGGCACAGCAGCCTTGGCAAGTGCATGCTTACTGCAAAGGAGACAGATCTGCATCCTTCTGCCCTGCTTCCTGAGGAGTGGCTGGAGCTGCGTAAGTCGATGTGACCAGATAAACTGTAATATTGCTTACTTCTTTGAAGGGACATTGTATTGATGGGTAAGAAGAAATTGTTGCAATTAGAAGGGAATCTGTGCTGCAGCCAAGCTGCTGATGGTTTTATGAGCCTGGTTATGCCATACTTGAGGTTAAGCAGGGTTTGAGGCATTGCAAAACGTTGTGGATTCTAATAGAAACTCTGGTAGATACCAAAGCTTCCTTGGGATCGTCAAGCTTTTAGTTAAAATAAAAAGACACTGTGAATATTAATGTTCTGAACTGGGATTTTTACAGTTATAATTGAGTAAACTTCTTTTTTTCCCTTTGTCTTTCTATCTCTTTACACATTACCCTATGTTGTCTTGCAAACCCTTCCCTTAGTAAGCATTGCTCCCTTTGCCCTCTCCCTTCACTGTCTGTAGACGTTATCTTCCCTCCAGCTCTTGCTCTATGATAAAGCTGACTTGTGTCATTCCCCACTTCACTGACTTGCTTATCTTTTATTACGTGTTATTTAGAGATACCTATTCTCTTTGGATTATACTCTCTAATTTCCCCCCATCTGCTACTCTTTAACTCCTTAATTGTGTTATTTAATTCAGTAAAACATTGTAGGATAGAGTTTGTGTGTAACGTATTGTACAAGTTAAAACTAATTCTAATGACACAAATTGCAGTGACCAGGTTGTGTTACGTATGTGACTTTTGAAGAGTAGTTCAGTCTGGGTGTAGTCTGGTTGTAAAGAAATGTTGGGTTGAAGAATAGTCACTAAACTTCCATAGTGCACAAAACCTCAACAACGTGTTGTTTTGGGGTAGGGGCTTTATTTGGGTAAATGGATAAGACTGAAATGTTTTTAATGCAGAAATCTGATTTGGTAAAAGAATGTAAACAAGCTACCATCATAGATAACCAATTCTCATTTTTCTCAGGTGCACATGCTACACCTGGAGTGAAGCTAGTGGTTAAAGTACTTATTTCCTAGCATTGGTGGCAGTTGACACTCTTTCTGAAAATCAGCATTCATACCTTTCTGCTGTTTGCTTTGCAGAATAAAACTAAACAACATCAACTTTCTAATATTATTGTGTCAGGAAGAGATGATGGGAAACAATTGGTTATTTTGCACTTTCAAGCCACACACAGTTGAATCAATCAGTGTTCGTTTTACGGTTTGGTATCAGCTAACCTAAGAGTTGTTTGTGAGCTCTTCTCTCCTGTTGCAAGAAGCAATGGAGTTGTGGATAAGCTAGAAGGTAACTGAAGGAATCAGGTTAGTTATTCTCGATTTATTCCTTCATTTTAGCTGAACATTGGTTCCATGTGGTAACGGTTAACTCTCTGAGTTTTATTATGGAATCAACATACAATAACATACTGGGAAAGATACATGTTTGCCTGTGAAGCATTTGCTCTTGATGACTAGTTCTTTAAGTCTTTGCATTAAACTTTTCAGACATTAAAGGCAAGTCTAGTTCTTTATTGGATAACACCGAATGGTGGTCTGTCTTTTAGCCCATTTGAGCAGGAGAAATTAAAAAAGAGTAGTGTTCAATACTTCTTAATCAAGCTGCTTTTCAGGCAGTTCTTTGTTTAGAAATAGTCTTTTTAAATTTTAGAATCTGTATAGAACTGGTAAATACACAAAGGTATTTTTTCAGAGTTTTTTATTTTGTTTTGAAAAGGGAGACAACCTAAGCATAATGCTATCAGGTTTGATTTTTTTATTTTCATATAATGCATCTTCTTTTCACTACCACTGTAATTTGCAAGTTGTATTAAAGTAGCTATTTTAATGTTTTAGAACTGAAGTTCAAGTGAAGACTCTTATTTTATGAATGTTAATACGGCCTGTGTTCCAATTAACTAATTATGTTCCCTCACTGGCAAATTTAAAAAAAAAAAAAAAAAAAAGAGTCTTAATGTATTTTATTGCTATGTTAGATAGTTGAAATTTCACTTAGGATGCAGTAACCAGCATTAAAGCAGGAAGCTAAAACCAGCATTATAGTGAAGACTGGAGACGCACTTAGAAACATGGGCAGTTTTGGGTTGTTTGGGGTTTTTTTTCCCCTTTCCAATCCTTTTATCAGTGAGGCTCTTGCAATACACATTTGAAGATCAGGAAAACAACATTGTACTTGCAGAGGGAGTTAATCTGTGTCCAAAGCATTTTAGTTAACTTAAAATAAAACCTAAAAAAATCTATTGACTTGTGCCAACTCTTGTTTGAGTCTGGGTTAGACTAACGTGTGGTCTGCTGTGCTGTGAGGGCACGTGAGCCACAGCTGCTGGATTTTGTTAGCTCCTGTGTCTCTGAGCTGTGCAAACTTGAAGTCAGAGGTCTTTAATATCTCTGTGGCTCTGTTTGTCCATCTCTGAAACAAGACTGCTGTTTCCTTAGGGACGTTCACCGCACGCTGCTGGCTGTGGAAGCTGTTGGTTGAACGTATCCAGTATCGTCGCCTGCTGTGCTTTTCACCTAGTTGGTTCCTCTGTGATCTGCTGCTGAGGCCTTTTCAAGAGTGTTTCTGTCAGCTGGGACCCCGCTATGAAGGAGGCAAGGGGGCACTTCCGAAAGGAGACTGCACTTTATGTAGGCAGTGCCTGGTGGCAGAATCTCTGTGCCATTCACACTGCTTGAAAGCTGTGTGGCAGGTGGAACTGGAATGGAACTTGCCTGTATTTATCAAAATAACGGGAAGAATACTTTAATCCAAAAACATCCCTTTAGTTCAACATGCCTGTTTTATCAGGATGCAAATGAACACATTTCTGTTGTTGTTGGACTTGCTGCTTTCTGTACAGAGGAACCTTTATGAAGGAGGGTGCTGCTGATGACTTAGCACATTTTAGTTTGTCCTTAGGTCAAGAACTTTTGGTCAGCTCTCTAACATTGTTAGGGTGAGGATTTTTGGAAGTCTATGTTTCTCTAAAGCTGGAATTTTTCAGATTTCCTCCTTAGGATCCATCATGCACCCAGGCATTGGACTTGTCTTCCATTACAGAAATAGATGACTCGAAACCTCTGTCTTAGAAATAGGAAATGTATTAGTAATCAGAATTTATATTTCATCAGATACATTGTTTCTTTTTGCTTGAATACCACAATTCTGTTTTTCCTGTCTGGTTTTTTAGGGCTTTGTTTTGATTTGGCCTCACATTGGTTTATCTGATTTTATGCAGTTACTATTAATAACTAATAGTTATTTTACATACTGTCAGTAAGAGCTTCCCATTATGTCTGTTATGAGAAGTAGGGAATGAAAAGCCAAAACTTCAAGATAAACTACGTAGACAAGTTGCTTGTTAACAGCGTTCTGCTCCCATAGAGCAAATTTTGTGGAGAGCACGGGCTGAGCCAGATTGGTGTTTGCTTGCTTATGAAAGATGCTTAACAAAAGTTTGGCACGGTGTTTGGAAGCAGAGACGAAAACTATTCCTAACAGTCTCCAAAAAGGGAGAATTGTAATTGGGAGAAGGCAGTTACGGAAAATGAAGCACGTGGTTGTGAATATTCTTCCATGCTGCGTCACTAATGCCATGCAGGCTGTCAGTTCTTCGGACCGCTACAGATATTTATTAAATCAGTCCACGATCCTGGAGGTTTAGAGAGGCAGTATTGTTAGCTAGAGGAGAGTGCCTAAATGGAAAATAAAATTAATACAATTTGCAAGAAGATTGTCATAGAAAATGGATGAATTTCCTACAGTCCCCTGGTTTTGCCTGACTGCAAGTGAGAGCTGAGCATAAAGACAAAGCAGAAAGCAAAAATATAAATTAGCCCTTTTAGACCACAATAATATTAGAAAAAATACTTGAAAACCTAATTTATTTTCAAACCTGATTTGAAATAATGCACAATACAACACCAGGCAAATGCAGCTTGAGGTATTGGTGGGTTTAGTATGGTTTTATTTGATCACACAATTCTACTTTTTCATGTGCTTTTTGTTCTACTTTGTGTGTCTCTTGCTTTCAGACCTGACTAATTTTTGTCTTCCTAAGCCATTTTGTCACACTTTCACCATTGTCTGTAGCTCTGCTGTGCCTTGCTGTCACACCAAAGTGACTCCCTGCCATGAAATCAGTCTTTAGCCTAAGACTTCCTTCTTGCAGGTCTGAAATACACTTTACTTGTGACTCTTCTCCGTTCGGGTTGCCTGATCATTTGTCTGGGTTGAAGGTCTGTCTTTAAAGAACTAATATTTTGTTGCTGGCAAAAAAAAGGGGAGGTGAAGGAAGGGTCAGAGTGTGGATCAGTGTTAAACAAATTGTGAAGGTCACAAAGAATTTTAATCTGGCTTGAAAAAGAGACTTGTATCCAGCAGCACATTTTTGTTTGTGATAGTCTGAATGGACAATTGTGGCTACTTTGAGAATTTGATGTAGACTGCATGACTGGTATAAATTGAATTAGTCTCATGGCAAGGACATAGTCCCCTTTTTTTTCTATCTGCCTGATGGAAAGCAGAAGAAAGCCCTGCGTAACAGGTCTTGACCCACAGTGTCACTGTGGGCTTTTGTGACAGGCTCTGATTTCTGGCCTCTCATTTGATAAAGCCAATTTGGTGGAGACTAGAAAGGAGGCTTGCTGCAACACAAAATGTACTTACAGCAAAGAGTATCTGGTGGTGAGTACGGATGACTGCCATTCCATCTTAATAATCATTAGAAAGTCAGAGTTTCTTTCTGAAAATGGGAGAAAGTCTTGGGCTTGTGTAGCACAGGAACAGTCACACCAAATGATGCACTGCGTAATATCCTGCACCGTGATACCACCTTTCTTTGTCCTTTTCTCCAACTATCCCTGTGCCTTCCATTTCCTCCGTTTGCTTATTTCTTCCATTTTTCTTTCCCACTCTTTTGCCTTCTTTTCATCTTCCTACACTTCTCTCTTCCCCCAACTTTGTACCCTGAACCAGAGTGAAATTGCTCCTCCTTTTCCATGCTGTCAGGGCACCAGTTAAGAAATCATTGTCGGTGCTGCTTTTCCTTAGCCTGAAAACATCCCAGCTTTCTGATTTTGTGTCCGTTTCCCTCCCATTCCTGATGCCCTCCTTCCTGCCTCCGTTGGTGCTGGTAAGGGGTTGTGAACTTGGAAATTCCAGTGGAAATACTTATAGTGCATCAAAGGAAAAAGCAACTGAATGCAGGTTTTGTAACAGAAAACCATAACCTGCAGTGCTTCTTGCTCTACCTGTACTTGCAATGCAGATGTAATGATTTAAATAGAAACTTTTTGTAATGTTTTAAGTACTAGAAAGACATTTTGAACTGCTGTTGTATTTTTTGGTTTGTTTTTTTTAAACAAGGTTAAGAATTCTGTTGTTCCCATTGATACGCAATGCAGTGGGTTTTTTATGCAGTGGATCAAGATCTTTTCAATGTAAATTTACAAAACTAGTAAAAGAGTGATTGTCATGTTTTTCCTGAATATTGATTTCAAATAAGGGGCTGTCATCTGAGCAGGGGTAGCCAAGTATTTTTGCAGTTGGTAAACAAGCAGGAGCATGGTGAGAAAATTACATTTACACTACAGAGTTGCAATTTCAAGGCGTCAGCTTTGGCTGCAGGTACTCTGACAGCAAGTCATGTCATTGTGCCAGCATCATGACCACATTTGAGTGATGTTTCCTGGATGGTCTCTCATTTGTATCACGAATTCTGTTGGGTTTTTCAACTTATGCCACAGACCTCTAGAGGAGATAAAGAAAATTGAAAACATCGTGTGGTATAACAAATCTAGAAACATCTACTTTTGCAAGCATGTTTATGTGCCGTTATCTCATGTAGATTTGAGAAATGTGTTCTCTTTGTTAACACAATGTATTTTTTTCTCTTCCCTTATTCAGAGACCTGAGTGAAAACCAGATAAAAGGAATCCCTAGAAAGGCCTTTCGAGGAATCATTGATGTGAAGAACTTGTAAGTGACGACTTCATTAATATTTGTGGTGAAAAACATTCTCCCTAGGTTATATCTGGCTGTTAGGATTTGTTTGAGTACCGTGTGGTTAGCTCTGTGCAACACAGAAGGGAGCTGTGGACCCTGCTGTGTGCAGCACGTTATTGTCAAGGACCTCAGTGCTACTTTGGTCCGCGTGTACACTGTGCGACACACCTGGGGAAGTTTTGAGCAAAGAAAAAAAGTATAATTAAAGGCTTTACCCTTCCCGGCAGTATTGTCCTGCAAAATCCAGTGAAATCACGGTCCAAGCCTTAAAGCAAGATATTCATAAGAAAAGAGCTGGTAGAGTTTGGGGTTGACATTGAAATAGTTCCCTTAGATGAAATTTTCTGTCCCACCACTTTGGTGGGAAGTAACTGTGGCAAAATGTGTCACCCAGGCACAGTAGTTGAGCACAAATATCAGAAAATGAAAAGATAATGTGGGAAATCAACTATGCATGCTCTGACAGTCTGTATTGACATTTACAACAGTTTTTAACAGCCATTAAGGAGAGAAAAGCAGGTTTTGCTGTTTGTGCTAATGAAGTTAGTCTGTCCTAGCCACTTTATATAACATACAGTCTGAAATATGTGGAAAAAAAGATTTTCAGCTCTATATTTCCAGAGCTGCTAGAGGCTGCTTACATGTTCCGTACCAGAAATGTATTTTTTATGCGCACCCACACACTAACACACCATTGGCATCATTAGAGTCAAGACAAGGTGAATTGAAAAAGGAAATAGCAGCCAGCAAGTTGGCAGAGAGTCAGATGTCCTGAGAAAACTTGCAGCCACCCCCGGAACTGTTTCTGAGCCATTAGAATTACCACTGTGTTACCACACCAGGAGCTGAAATCTGATACCCCACTGTGTTAAATATTGTACGCATAACATAAATAGTGTGGATTTTTTGGTTTATTTCATAGAAGAATCAGCTGAAGGAGATCTAAAAAGAAGCATTTTTCTGTGAACAGTCTTGCAATATACCTGTGCTCTGTTTCCATTTCTTGCCCCAATGATCAACCTCTTTAGCTTCCAGACTAAATTTTTTTCCATAGGCAGCATGGAAACTGTTAAGGGCAGTCCACATGACTCAGAGCATGGCCGCATCTGCATCCCAGGGCAAAGCCCAGATCATGTACTCTCTCTGGTGAAGCTGTGTTGCAAGGAGTATCACATCACTGGGGTTCGTGCAAGGGAGACAGTACTGCAAAAGACCAAAGCAGGACTTCCCCCAAAGTGGAACACACAGGCACAGGAACTGTGAGATGCCCCCTGCTCTCTCTGAGCAATGTGCAAGGTTCCTTTGGAGACTTTGGGACAGACAGAACGTGAAGACTTTTACACGTCCTATAACATTTACAGCTGTTTCTGCAGGGTCTCAGCATGCTAAGCTTCTGTTTCTTCAATGGTTTGTTACTTACTTCGTGTATATTCAACAGTGACTTTAGCTTTTCATGTATGAAGGCTTTTTTACCTGAATGTCAGCCTGAGAAAACATGTGTTGAGGAGCCAGTTAAACTTGTCTAAGCCTGTACTCTAATGTTCCTCTTCGGTGGAGGAGCATCAGAGGTGAGCAGGTCTACTTTTTAAGATACAGGAAAATATTGCAGAATACAGTTTATAGTGGGAAGAAGTTTGCGCATTTTAAACAGAAGTGTGGCTTTTTTGTTATGTTAGCATCAACTTTACTTACTTTGTGTAATCTGGAGGAACAATAGATGGTGTTCTGTTTCAGACAAATCTAACTTTCCCAGCTATAATTCACTGTTAGTTGTCTAACTTCATTTAAAATAGCCAAGTTTGCATTCAGAGTTGATTTCATCTCTGGCAAGCTGTCAGAAAAATCACAGGTGTTCTTTGATTTATGCACCCAGTCTCAGTGCAGAAGAGGAACCAGGGTCTCACCTTTACAGGAGCTGATATCAAGGGATGGATGACTGGAGTTGGACTCTAAATGTTGGGATGTAAAGCTTTAACAAAAAATCATGACTGTCAAGTTAGGCAGTATCTATTAAAAGACACAGTATCAGAAATGCTTCCCTGTAGCCACTGCTTCTGTCTTTCAGGAATACTGAAGTTATCACAGAATCATAAAATAATTGTGGTTGGAAGTGACCTCTGGAGGTCATCTAGTCCAACCTCCGACTCAGCAGGAGTACAAAGCGTAGTAGTCCAATTAATAGAATTGCTGATGTGAGCCACAAGTACTGAATGTTTAGATAAATAGCAGAAGAAGACTTTTCAGTCAGATCTGTAGCCATTTTTTCTTGGTAAGAAATGGATGAATTGTGTATCCAGGGTGGTTCATTAGATCAGATGGCTGTTGCTTCCAGATGCAGACTAGTGGTCTATGAATTGCTGAGAAAAATTTGACAAAATGTTGAGCCAACTTGCAGCTGGAAACGCGTTAAAATTTCTGCAGCAATAACTGTAAGGGTGTGATGCAAGTTGAACCAAGTTAATATTTAAAGCTCTTAAAGCTTTAAGAAGTAAGCTTAAACATGCCAATTCCCATTCTTAGTCTAGATTTGGCAGCCAAATTGCTCCCTTCTGAGTCACAGAAATGACCATGCCAATGAGCGCGAGTGTTCAAGCACCTGGAGGAGGAGAATGAGTCTTTGCCTTTCAGTGCCATTCAGCTGTTCGAACACCTGCCCTGTGAATCGCCTGGTGACTCTCTGACACATATGCGCTAACATGATAGCAGCAGGGTTGGCCATTTCTATGGGTATCGCTTTGTGGATTTATTGTACTATCTCAGAGTTCTTCCATCTTATAAAGCATGTTTTGAGGGATGTTGGAGACTTTTAGACATAAGAAATAGAGCTACATATTCTCTCACACTCCCCAAGCCTTTCCAATTTATCTTTAAAATTCATATAGGGAAAGGCTGGCATGGAATTGTCTCTGTTTTCATGGCTTGACATTTAACATGGCATCAAATTCTTCCCGTTTCTACATAAAGTGTCTAAATGTGGTGGCAAAAATAATAACTTTGTAGATATTATAATAGGGACACAGCAAGTGCTAGACCACATGAAAGTCTCCAGATGAATGTTGTCTTTAACAGCAGCTTGGAAAGCTTCCCTCAGGAAAAAATGCAGAGAAGCTGATGCAATACAGGAAGCCAGGGCACGAATTCCTTTTGGATACAAGCTCTGAAGTACGCAGCCTCAGGGCTTAATATAAATTACAGTGGGTGCCATTTGGAAACCCTGTGAGAAGTACCCTGTGTCAGCATGGCCATAGCAGTAAGCAACAGAGAGTGGCAGGCTGTGTCCGGTTGGAGCGTACTGGTGTAAAAAAAAAAAAAAAATTTCCTGAATTTAAGAGAAGTGCTGCTTCATGTGCAAAGTGATGAGAGTCTTTGGTGATGTCCGTCTAGCACCAGGACTGCAGAACTGGCTTGGTACCAATACGATTTTGGTCCTTTAAAAAAACACATGTTAAGATGATAGGAAAGAAAAAAAAAGTGTTATAGAAAGCAGTGCTTCAGGATATTTTTCACCATGCCTTTCTTTTTAAATGGCAAAAGCATTCTATCTGTTCTCATTCTCTTAGCAGAGCAGTGAGCCCAGGAAAATGGGCTTGCATAAGGGCTGTGCTAAAGAAGAGCTTTTAAATGTCAGGGATGCCAATGTTTTTGCACAAGACAAAGCCAAAGCAGAGGCTGGCAAGGTGAGGCTTTAAAACTCCCAAGTGGGGGAAATTTTGTTGTGTGAATTATTTTCATATGAAGTGTTTTCTGATTTTTGAGTATAAAATTGAAGTATCTGCGCACAAAGAATAAGTTAGTCTATTTCTAATTAAAATATAGACATAATTATACAGCTTTTAGAAAGTTTCACGAACACATAATGTCCATTACCAACACTGAACTTACATGGGAATTTAGTGTCAACTGACACTTTGAACATATTGTAGAATAAATGCATAAATGCTACTCAGTGGTTCTAAAAGAGTTGAGCAAGCAGGGGCAAGAGAGGGCCAGCTTGCAGTGTGCACCTGTATTCAATTTCTGTTACTTATTACTTAGAGAACAGGAAATGTTTCTTGCAGGAATCTAGCCCCAAGTAAGCACATTTATTTCAAGAATTAAAGTATATGGATTTGGGTCTTGTTGAGCTTTGGGCTAACTCAGCACTGTCAGCCACGGCCTTCCATCATAAAAATATATAGAGCTGCTGCTTGGATTTCTGCATGTTTACCCAGCTTGTATCACATCTTGGCATTCAGATGAGTGTTTCTCTGGTGAGGCATTCCTGCAGTTTCTGTTGAATGAGCCTGCCCACCTTATCGAGGGCAGCCAGATTCCCAGAATAGGAATATGCAGAGGTTGACTCAAACAAAGATCCTGTAACAGCAGCAACTGTTCTTTTAAGGTGGTGTTTGTGGTTATCGGCAGTATGCTCCCAGCTCTTCCCCTCGCTGTGCTTTCTTCAGGACTGTGAAGCTCAATGTTGTGTGAGGATCGCAAAGCATTGTAGGAACGTGATTCTTGGAGGCGTGGTGCTGTCGGGGCTTTTTGTGTTGCAGGGATCATTCCCCCATAAGAAATGCACAGGATAGATTTCGAAGAATTACTCTTCCTGGCAAGTTGCTGCCCTGTGTCCTTTTGCCGTCTCTTGACAGAAGTTTATTCCTTTGTTTTGCAGCATTGCAGTAAGGAAAATCAATAGCCCAAGACTTATCAGCAAGCAGAAATCTGTCTGACACTAAAATGGCAAGACTCTGGTTGTGTGTTTCCCTAAGCCTTTGCTCCTTTGTCACCCATTCCTATTTTGCACCTTTCAGACTGAAGGAAAAGCTATTTCTGTAAGCAGCGAGGGTGCAAACGTACATCTCATGTATATACAGAGTGCACAGACGTGGTGGCAGTGTCTGTGCCAATGCATCCTCCATGACTCACATCAAGGAGTAAGTGCTGGGTAGTAGGGCTGGGTGGTAGGAACTGGCCCACGTCCATACTATCTATAAGGTTCAAGCTCTGCTGTGCATGGTCCTCTCTTTCACATTAACATCTCCCAGCCAAGGAAACTAACGAATTCACTGAAAGGAAAACACGAGTACGTATGCAGTGTGGATGCGTGGGGAGAAGGACAGAGCAGCAGAGCAGAGGGGGAGCCAACCTGGCAGTGCAGACACCCTGTTTGAACACCACACAGAGCTAGAGCCACGCGAAATGACACAGTTACCGCTTTTTCTGTGAGGAGTTGCTGCCATTTCATGTTCTCAATTCACTGGAACTCAGTTCTGTGCACATTCAGCTTCTGCCTTTTTCTTTTTGTAGGCTTTGACGATAAGATAGAATTTTGTAGCATTGGGATTCAGAAAAACACAAACTAACACATTCATCTGTCATCATAATACAGGCTCATTGCATTTCTATCTAAATATTTCTCAGCCGCGCATAAGATAATAGCTCATGCTACTAGACCTGCAAGCTGCTTTCCTTGCATCCTGGGGCCACTTAGGAAATTGTGGGTCATATCCTTCTTTATAGCCCTAAATCTTCCTTTGGAGGAAGAAATTAAGCATTTAGATTTTTTTAAAAAATGAGAAATACATCAGCACATATGTAACATTTAACGCATCTGTAAGTCAGTACACATTTATTTTCCTAGTGGTTACGTTACCTATGCCATGTAAAAAAATCAAACCTGTGCGAGTACTGCAAAATATTATTGTGACTATTAGTTTCAGTTTCTTATTTGCTAAATGGCTTTTCCTGGAAGATACTCTTACTTTTTCTGCATGCATCTACTATTAGCATTGATCCATGTGACTTTTACAAAAATTAAACATCTAGATTGCACATTCAGATTTGGGAAAAAGCTGAATTTGCTCTTTACGTTGAGAAGTATTTTGCATTCACCTACACAAAATATAAAAATGTTCCTATGTCATTTTTTTATCCATCACAACCAGCACTGCAGAGCATATTTGTAGTTTTTGCTATTCAGCCATAGAACAGAAATAATTAAACATACCTGTCAAGTTAAAATAATGAATAAACCCCAGGAAATAATGATTGATTTGTGTGTAGCCATTTCACTAGCAGAAAGCAAGTGATTGTGAATTATTTGCTGTACATAAATATGCAGTATATCTTAATGAAATGTTACGCTAGAAAACTTAACTCCTTTAGTCTGGGTTCTCAAGGGAAGCTATTATCCGGAGCACTCTGAAATTCCTGGCCTTAGTTTCTTGACATTTGTGTACAGTATTCAGTGTTACTATTGCAGTTTGCAGTAAAATAAAACAAAAGGAGGAAGATAAACAGTTGGCCAGATTTTCCACTCGTTTGGTGTAAAATCTGGAATAAGTCTACTGAAGTCAGTGGTTGGCCTCAAATAAAACCAATGAAATAGCTAGAGGAGAATTTACTATCACATGTTGGCTTGTGTATTTCCTTATGTATCTTTCAATAGACTGAACAATATATGTCTCTATTTGATGATGTGCATGAAAGGCACAGTATATTTTAATATGAATACATGAAAATTTAAAGAAAGGATAAATTTCTCTGAGAGGACAGATTTCAGGTTGCTTTGATCTCAGCTGGTATTCTTAAGTGTTTTCAGAGCTGACAAACAGGTCAGAGGTATTGAAACAGTGAGCTATTTGAAAATACTCGTTAGAGACAAGACTTTGGCACTCTTTAGGGGGTGAAAAGATATTACTTCAACCTTAAAAATTTGCCAATAATTCTCCTCCTCCTTATCAGTAAATTCACACTGCACTCAATGTATTCCAGCAGTGTATTCCCTTCTATCTCCTGTAATTGGTATTCATTGTGATAGTGACCATAATGAATTCAAGAGAGATCTCTGTGGCCATCACATGTGCTTTCCTAGAAATTCCGTTGTAATGCAGCATTATTATAACATTAAAATAACACATTACCAACTTACCACCTTCTATGGAGAAACATCACCTGCAGCCTAAGTTAATTTTATGAATATATTAGTTTGAGCTTTTGCCATCTGTTCTACCCCTTATAATAAATGCAAAAAGCATATATTTCACAATTAACTCATTAAAAAGATATGATTGATTGAAATGCACATGCATGCTCCCTCCACAATGCAGAATGCATTTAAGGTGAGATATGCAAAACAAACCAAGCAGAGTGTCTGAGTCTTAGCAGTGGACATTTTGTGATGCAGTAATGTTTATTTCTTTACATCTTCAACTGGCCTCATGCGGAGGGCCAACACACCAAGTGGCACCCAAGTTGGTTGCTTTGCTTGCCTCTTGAGAGTCGTGGCCCACCTTTGCAGGGACTGATGGGCTGTGTATCGCAGCTTTGCTTGGGAAACTGCTGCAGGCTATACTGTCTAAGGACAGTTTGGCATATATCATCCCTTTGCCTTTTCTCTCTTCTAGTGTATCAGGTGCTGAATCACTAACCTTTAAAATCTACCTACCCTGATCTTTTGAAATAATTTCTCTTGTCTGTTATATAGTAAAAATCAGAGAAAAAAGCAAGAAACCCTAAATGCTGTGCAGTCTGACTTCTGGCAGGCAGATAGGTAGGTGTAGAGAGGAATGTTATTTTCATTAGCCCTCAGCTGAAGGTGCCTTACTGCTCGCCCTGTCCATTTCCATCAGGAACATCATAGCTGCTGCAGCCATAGGCAACAATGTAGAGATTAAAACTTTAATTTTAATTCAGAGACCACATCCTTTTAATCGCAGTTTCTTCTCTGCCTGCAGTGAATAGGTGTAGCCTTTTTTCTTGTTGTTTGTGCTGCAGTGAAGGGTAGGCAACACCTGTGCCATCTGTACTGCCTGATGGTAATTGAAGCGCAGCATCTTGGGCACAAGGGTGCGTGCCCTGTCTATAGGGACATATAGGTCTATATCCCTTCCCTCGCAGAAGAGCCTCGTGCAGGATGGCTGAGGGTGAGCAAAGTGTCTTGAATAAGGAGTCAATTCTGCGTTGTTTTAGAGTATGGTACACATAGGCAGTGCCTTCTAAATAGCTCTGCTCCCCACCAGTTTATCATGATTGTCAAGAAATACTGTTTTTCAAGTGTCATTACAATCCTGAAACTGTACATATATCTCTTTTCACATCATAAGGGGTAGTCATTATTCAAAATTACCTTCTTGGCAAGAAAGTGGCACTGTCCACTGATGCTAAAAGATGCCAATTCAGCAGTACTCTTGCTAGCTAGTGAGCAAATTTCTGTCTTGATAGCACATTTTTGTAAATGCTCTGCAGTAGTCTTATGTCAGCTCTTCACATGGAGAACTGCAGGGTTTGGTCCCAACCTGCAGGATATTCCTGTATTTTATGAGAAGAGCTGCTAAAGGGAATGCTGCTTCCCTGCTTTATTCCTGAACAACTTGGGATGGTCCCAGATGCATCGGGGAGCAATGGCAGAAACATGTGCAGACTTACAATAACCTGCAAATTCTGCAATACATGTGATAAATACTGGAAAACTCCAGAACCATTTCATGAAGTATTTAAACGTATGTCATATTTGGTAGTGTGATTAGACTATACTTGCATTTTTTAAACACATTTTGGTTTATGTAATCCCCTTTCCCATGTCCCTTGCTAATAAATAAAACACCAGGTGGACTAACCAGATCTTAAATCTGTTGAATGTGCTAAACTACCACTTGTACTTCATTTGAGATTGATTTCACAGATTGAAAATGTACTGCTGATTTTCTTTTTTTTTTAAACGAAAACATCTGCATTAAGTAGAGTGGATGTCTGCCCTGTTCTCCTGTCCAGTTGCATTTCAGGAAGGATTTGTTTCATGGATGCCCGTAGTTGTGGGCTCAACTAGCCACAAGGGATCTGTCACGGACAACTCATTAAAAGCCAAACCATCACTCCTGAGAAACAGATTTCCTCACTCTAAAGGTTGCTTTCCCCTGAATAAAATGTCAGATAAATAAAAGCTGAAATATCTCTTAAGTGTGCTCTACCTATAAAATAGAAGTACATAAGCCAGCAGTATTTAGTAGTAGGAGGATGTGTGGTTGGTGGCATGTAGTATTTTTATAATTTTCATTTTTCTGATGTGAATCAGAGCTGACTACCTCCATAATAAGGTTATACATAATTTTGATTTACCCAATTTCTGTATTCAGTGTATCCACTGCAGTATATATTGTTTTCAATATCAATTTTTGGGCAAACTATACATTTCTAAATATTTCTTGTAGGAGTAAGACAAGCATAAATACCAATTGTTTTCTCCTTTTCTGGAAATGTATTTCAAGCACCATTTAAAGGCTGCACTTTCCTTGTTCTTATGGTAAAATGCTGATGACAAGAAAGACCAAGTGTACCATATTGACCTAAGTCATCTTTTCCATCTACTTCAAATTCTGTTTTGATCTTCCCCATGCTATTTTACATAATTTATTGCCTTCTCCTGCCTAAGAGGGCTTCTCCTACAGCTGTTAGCAATGCAGCTCTGTAACTTGGTCATCAGTGGGGGTTTTGCAGAGTGACATGGATGTGTCATTCCCACCAGGAAAACATGTGAACAGTATGCATAGGAGACTGAAAAAGTTCTGTATTTGGGTGTGAGAACCGCAGGCTTTGATGGTCACTTTTAACATTTGTAGCGAATTTTCTGTTTGATTAGGTGGGAAATAGTTTAAAACCCAGTTTCAGGAATCTAGAGATTTAAGTTGTCTATAATTCACTTGCCTAAATGTGACATTGGTGTAAATTTTTAAATGAAACCACAAGCTCCATGTCCAGAGCTTGACAAAGGAAAACCTCACCCCGAAGTTTGAATGGGATCTGTTATCTGGGGTTTGAAATCTGCTACAAAAAGTCAGGGTGACTATTGATATTTCCAGGGATTACTTATCTGCTTGCTTGTGTCGCTGAGCTCCACTCAGTGCTTTCTGGGCTCATTATTCTTTTATGCTAATAAAGCATAGATAAATTTTGATGCAGCACCCATGCTGCAGCACTGCTTTTGTATGAGGGGTAATGAATAGCAGATTTGGCCCTTTTCTGTTTTAATAGTCTTACAAAAGTCTCTTTGACAGAAACAAACTCCAGAAAATACCATGATTTACAAAAAGGCTATGTGGTATTCTTACTGTCCTTTTGATAAAAAGTTTGATTAAAATGGGATGTGACATCAATTAAAAAAGTATGAAAATAAAATTTTCTTTATTTTGTACTTTTTTAGGCTAACCTATGCCTACAGTTTATCTTTGGATAATTTATGCTGTCTTTGTGCCATACCTTAATTTCGAATGCATTTGTTGAAAATTTCCTGTAGCGTTCATCTATGATTGTCAAAAGGAGCTTTTATTCTGAAAAAAAAAGTAGTACTGGTTTTAATTATAATTCTAAATAGCTTCATAACCACTGTGAACCCTGAATTTACATCATTTTTATGATAGCCACACCATTGCAGGTTTATTGATTTTGTCATTTGCTTCATTACATTTAATGCAAACCTTTTGTATGGAATTATTCTGGTGCTGTGCTGGGCACGCAGGGGTCAGCGTACGCAGTCTCTAGCCAAAACAGCATAGCAATATCATTTTAGTGCAGACTCCATGCATAAATGGGGGTTGTAAATACTGTCCACCAGCAGAACAAAGTTTGCCTTCTCCTCTTGACCTTTCCAGCTGGACAAAGTTAAAACCATACCTTTTTTTTTCTCCTCCTGTGTTTCAGCTCAGCTCTTCAGTCCGCGCAACACATGTCTTTTAGCTAGAGACAAAAAGTCTTTTGGCACGAGAGCAGGAGTCGGGCAGTGCCTGCTTGTTCTGTGGCAATGCCATGCTTTGCCCAGGGACTTGAGTGGCAGGACCAGTTCTGTGCAAAATGGAAATCTTGCCTCCAGCGAGGGGATCTGCAGGGAATGCTGACCTGCTCGCGGAGTCTGTTTTGAAGAACCAATGTGCTTTTTGGCTTTCAAGGCAGAGATACTGTGGGTCTCTGGAGTCTCAGGTTGTTTCACCAGTTCACTGGGATTAAGTTTTGATATTTCAATTTGTAAATAGGCAACAGTGTTCCTGGATTTCTTGTAGCTTTTAAAGTGAATAAAACTTCCTCAGTTCTTAATTAATACTGCATCACTTTTTTCTGGATAAGACAATTATTATTAATCTAACTTCGTTTAAAAAAAAAAAAGTGATGAAAACACTGGTGCAAAACAGGTAAGTAAATGGATTCTTGTTTTCTCTAAAAGGCAATGACTTAGGCTTAAAAATTATTTTCAGTAATTGACTGGGGGACTAGATTTCCTGCACCACTCTTCCTTGACCACCAAATAAGATGGATGTCCTCCCACCTTGACCCCACCTCAGCAATGCTGCTGCTTGGTTATTGTCAGTCCTCAACTCAGCTGCAGCTTTCTGTGAGAGAGCAGAACCGGGTATTTAAAACGACGATGACGACAATGACAAAGCCTGTATAGTTTCTTGCCACATTTAGAGCACAGAAGGGAATGATTATGTTTCCCATTCAGTGATTCAGCTTGTTATAAGGCTTCACTATCTTGCAGTTGGGTGGCTCCATGAGATAAAGTGGCTGTAGGAAAATGAAGCCACCTGCAATTCAGTTCAATCCAAAATTGTTATGCCTTGAAAGGAAAACATTTTTGCAGGAAAAAAGAATTAAACTGTGTAATGATATAATTGTATTTTACAGCCTTTTCATCATAAATTGGTTTTATATGAACATATGTTCACTGTGTTTATACAGCAAGGGATGTTACACAGTCCTTTTAAACAGCTAAATTGCTGTATCATTTGAAAATTTCCTCAAAAGAAGCTCAGATCATGTAAATTCTACATAGGTATTAAGAAGATCCTGTGGAGGATCCTCATTTTCTTTTATTTTAAAAAAATCATGTTTCTGCTTGAATCTGCAATGTTTTCTTCCAATATAAAATAAGGATCTAACGCTTAAGTGAGGCACAAAGGGAATCCTCAGGCACTCAAATATCTGTTATGGGATTAATAGAAATAGCGTAAAGTTGATTATCTAGGTGTAAATCTGAGAATGGCTTTAGTAAAATAGCTTTGAGGTAGGCAAGAATAAAACCCCTTTTGTTTAAGATCTGATGACATCGGGCAAATGTGCGATGGCAGCATTGGAAAGGGCTGTTAGATGATGGTCTCATTTGTACAACTGATTTCTGCTACTGAATATCATTTTCCTCCACTTTTTTCCCTACCAAAAGCCTGTGGGATTTAATTTTGCTTTTGTTTACCCTTTGGTAGTCCCATAAATGTCAAAGAAACAAATGAGAGAATTCTATCTTCATGTGCAAGTAACCTCTGCTCCAGTCTTTTGTGGTTTTTTTTAAAGCTCTTTTTGGAGTTATTTTTCCAAATCATTGAACAGTAGTACAGTAACACTGTGATAATATGCATACACAGCTTGTCCACAGTGCTATTTTCACTTGGAATTCTTCTTTCTGGCTTTTGTTTTAGTAGGGAAAGTGAGGTTTTCTTAATTGTTCTTTTGAAGAAACATGAGACTTTCAAGAATGATCAAGATTATTTCCCTATATAATTCTGCCTATATAATATGTTGTCAGTCAGAAATTGCCTATAAGGCAGTCATGATAGTTAATACGGGAATATAGAATGATATTTGTCCAAAAAAACCCCATAGACCAAACCCCAGAATTTAACTCATTTAAACAGATAAGCTAATGGTATGAAACTGTGAGGTGGTGCACAAGATTTAAGGCAAATGGTTTGCATTAAGATCCCTGTAAGCAGTTCTTGCTGCATTTCCAGGCACACAACATACGAATCACCACGTCCAGGCTACTTCTCTGTGCAGCGAAACATTATTCTTTTTCATACTTGTTAAAAATTGCTTGTCATGACATTTGGTGGGAAATGGATGTTTCTGGTGTAAAAAGTGGCTTTCGAAATGAGATTTTTTTCTTTTCTTTTTTTCTTCTTCCTTCTACTTTTTGGTGACCTCTCAGTAGCCCTGTATGTGAGTTTCACCCTTCAACCTGCTTTATTTTGTATTTAATTTATATACTTAAGCTCAGGTCATATGCAGCATCAGCTATTGATTAGGTCCTGCTTTTAAAACCAGTCTTATAAGGAAGATGAGTGCTGCAAGGAGGTCAAGCAGTTCGCCTGGAATGCTTCACTGAGAAAGGAGGCTCGCAGTTATCTGAACCGTTTTGGTGGGGGTTTTGGTGGCGGTGGTGGGGTTTTGTTTGGTTTTTAGCTCTCTGTCTCGAGCTCCTGTTGCCTTGCAAAGACAAGACGTGGCGCGCTCACTTCTTGTGGAGCAGCTGGAAAGCCTAATTAAGGGTTAATGGCCAGGCGGGGGGATAAGCAGCAAGCTCTTGGCAATAAGTTAGGCAAACAGCACTCTCTGGAGAATGGCTGAGAAGGATGGGAGAAATGTACTGTGAAGCCAATTGTGCAGGTATCCTCTTTACCTACTTACAAAAGATTTGTTGCTTTGATTGCAAGAAAGAAAACTTTGGGGCAGGGCTTTTCTCTGGCCATTTTATTTAAGTGCTGTCACATTTCAGTATGAATTAGATGTTTGAGATTTTGTTTAAAGGGTTGGGGAAGGTAACTGGTATGCTCTTTGGATCCAAACTTGCTGCCTAATCCTACTAGGGAGTAAAAGTTTTCTTGCACATGACTGCCTTTTAGTTATGACAATCCTGGCAGGGGAAGCAGCTGGCTCTGCTACAAATATATTTATGGACTAATGTCAGGAAAAAAAAAAAAAAATACCACCTAACAAGAAAGTTTCAAAGTTTTAGGTATTAAGTTAACTTTTAAGATTCTTTGTTAATGGCTTCAATTTTGTAAGGCTTGTAGAATTATTATTTGATGGCTAGTAAGTAAATGTGAATGAACAGTTTAGACATGTAACTATTTATATTTAAGAAATCACAGTGTCTAAAGTGAAGGTTCATGTTATTCATTTCAAAATGAAATATTTTTCTTAAAGTAGTAGAAACTTAGCAATTTGCGGAGAAAACTATTCAAGTTTATAACTTCTAGGAAATTCTGTATATAAACTTGCTTCTGCAATATTTCCTGTTGATGTTAGATGTAAGGTGTAAAAATTAGTTAATAATGCAAACCATTTTTCTAATAATAAGCCATCTTCCATCTATATCTATTTTTTTTCTTTTTAAATTAGGGATGCAGTTATTTCATGATGCTGTTTTTACCAGTTTTAAATGGTATAATTGTTTCACATTTCCATTCATTAGAAGTCCTGCATTTCTAGATAAATACAGATTTTTAAGTTACCTTACTTGAGTTTCCCACACGATGGAATAAAGCCCTTTGGGGGTGACCTATCATCCTGGTTTTGCCGCGCATGTTGTCTTAGAGATTATGGTTGTCCCTGGTACTGGGATTTCTAAACTGTGAAGTTTCAGATCCAGGGTCAAGTTATTCCTTGTCCAGCAGTTAATCTCTCCGAGTGAGCAGTGATCTACAAGGAAAGCTGAGAGACTTCAGCACCTGTTAGGCCGCTTTTAAATTCTACCCAGAACTAAGCTTACATGATGATACCAGGTACCAATAGGGGTTTTGATGATAGTTTTACTTTCAAGTACTGCAATTCAGTAAAACATTAGTGCTGTGATACATGTTTTACCTATATCTTTATAAAAGTACTCTGTGACAATAGTAACATTATCAGTAACAATTGCAGTGAGTGTGTTCAGCACTTTTGATATAAACTCTCCTTGTTCGGTGTTTTAGGTTGGTACTTTCCACGTCCTGAGGCTAGGGAATCACATTTTATTTTAGAAATTATGTGGGTTAGTGGAACTGGAAGTGTTGCATTCAGTTCCTGAAATTTTGTAAAACCTCCTTATGCTGCTGACAGCTGTGCATCTGCGGGGCGGATGAATAATTATATTAGAGGGTGAGGGACTCGAATACTACAGCAATCACATAAATGCCAAAAATAGATGGATGCCATTTGCTTTTATGAATTAAAAGAAATAGACCTATGGTTTCATGTAGGTGGAAAGAAACACTCCCTGGTGAATATGCGAAAGAGTTGTCACATATGCTCTGTGCCCTGTTCCCGCAGGATATATAGTAATGCCACATTGATTTGATAAAACATTGTTCGGAAAGTTAAAGATCTGCTAACAAAAACTGAATGTAGTAATCCAAACATATTGGATGCTTATGGTTCATATGGGTGTTCGAATTGGAACATTTGCTCCAAAATGCTTGTAAACATAAATCTGCAGGATGGATTGCTGTCCTTACTCTGGGTGATAAACATTTCACAGATGACATGAATTTGGCTGGCTTGAAAACAATAAAACAAAATTACTTTTTTTTGTCAACTGTGATTTGGTTTGCTGTGTATTTCCATAGCACTTGTATTTCAAAATTGATGTAATTACTAGGTCCCAAGATGACCAAGAGCAATGTTATTTTTGGTTCCCATTTAATATGTCAGGTCTTTTATTTGCTTTCTTTTCCTACCATCTTTTCTGAGTTTTCTTTTGATTGACTTTTCTTTAAAGTTGTGGGGGTTTTTTTCTGCATAGAAACTAGTTATTCTTTCCTAACCCCCCTTGTTCTGTAGGTGCCTTGTTAAGTGTTTTGGGTTTTCATTTGTTATGCACAGGTGTTTCACTGACAGCATAAGTGAATTTTGCAAGTGTTCCGGAAATGGTGTAGACTTGGGCAAAGGAGCAGATGGCAGAGGAGGACACAAGTCACAGAGGCATAGTTCATGTGACATTTTCTTTTTGAACTATGTCATGAGATTATTAACTTGAATCTGGATAACTACTGGAGGAAGATGGATAGGTCTTCAAATTCATATATAACTGCTTGACAAACATTTCATGTCTGTGAGTGGACTTTGGCAATGCTGATAATGAGAAGTCACCTTTAGGCTGGCCTGCTCAAGACTCTTGCACGAGGCTCTGAATCCACACAGAAATGGGGTTTTCTCCCCCAAGGACCTCATCATACACCAGACAGGACATGACACCACTCACATCTCTTGAAACGAAAGGTTATGAGTTTGGAAAAGGCTGTTTGGTGAAAGTTCAGCAGTCAAAGCTCAGTATGTACAGTGTATTGCCCAGAGCAGGCTCCAGTCGAGTGTTTTCCATCCTGCAATTGCTCACAGCTTACCCCTTCCCTACAGATATGATCTTCTAATGTTTTGGGGTCTTTGTGACAAAGGTGCTTTCACATCACTAGCGTCCTAGCTCCTGGGTAAGACAGTGACCCAGCACTCTCCGGTCCTGGAGCCACGGTCAGTCACTGCTTTTTCACTGAAGGATCTACACTGCAGAGTATTATTTTTATGAACATAGTACAAATATCAATAAATATATAACAGCATACAGCAAGAACTCACCCCTTCATCAAAGCTTTTGTAGCGTAATTTGGTAATGCAGAAATCCAAAGCATGTGTTATGTTAACTTATTTCTTTGAAATCACATAAGCGAACAAGGAAATTTGGGGCAATGAAGTATAGAGTCAGAGCTGTAACCATAAGAAGTAATTCCTGTGGGAATTTGGATGTGGAACTTGCATTCATTACCTTCGGTAGCGAGAATGAAGTTTGATGTACATGCCTTAAAATCTCAGAAGCTTGACGATGAATTGCAAGGTCTCTTTCCCACCCTTAGCACCGACTCATCTAAACTCGCCCGTATGTTTATCTAGCATTGATTACTAGTCAACCACACGTCTGACGTAGAAAATGAGATGTGATGCCAAGAAATGACAAATATAAAAACTCATAAAAACAGAGGATCAGGACATTGCATGTGCATTGAAGCAACGACTGGAAAACAATTCTCAAATGTTTTTATAGTATCCATTGCTGGCCTTGTTTTATATCAGTAAGAGGGCAACAGCCTTAGGAGCATAGTTATATGATGTATGTGAGTCTGCTGCTCGTTTTCAGGAGGCCTGAGAAGTCACAAACCTGCAAAGCAGAGAAACTTGTATTCAGAGTGAGGAGTCAGAATTTGAAGCTGCATGTGAACCTCAGCCATTTAGGAGCATTTGCATGTTAAAAACACAATCTCTGATAATGCCCAGACAGGTAGGCAGTGACCAAGAGAAAGCTGTAACTAAGCCAAATGGCTCCTTGTCTTAAAGTAATTGAAACCACTTATTTTTCATTGGTTATTTTTCAGTGGCCAGTTTTACAGTGGGAATTACTAGAATAATTTAAATTTCATGTCTCAGAGGTGAGTTGCTGTTGCCAGATCAGTATAAGAGAAAATGAATAAAATGAAACAAACCTGGAAGCAGCACCCCACACAGACCTTTCATCATCTGGAGTGCCACTTACTCATCCTAAAATCGGAGCCCACAGCTGTTTGAAAGGTGAAATGGCCTACTCTTTCTCTGCCCATAGAAAAGCTTGTGAGCCTGTGCTAAGGAGCATCAACTCTGGGAACCTGTTTCAGAGTGATTTAAAACTAATGCAGCATCTTAAAATATGTAGTGCCCGTTAACTATGCTCCAGTGACTGTGGGTTTTAGTTATTATTTTAGCACTTCTTGGATGTTGAGGAGCTGAATACAACTGTGTCCAAAAAACCCAAAAAAACCCCAACCCCCCAAAAAACCCCCAAGAAATCAGGATCTGATTGAAAAAATCATTGGTGTGTTATACTAAGATACTACAGTTCATAAGTGCAAGATGTTAGTTGTTTGGGTATTCGTTCAGTAGGTATTGATGTTAATTTTCTAATTAAAAAAAAAAAAAAAAGTCACCAAACCAAAAGAACGGTTTGCCCAAATTTACCACCATGTAACAAGGTTGACAGTGCTGTGACTTTATTCACAGCATTTACTATTTTGGTATTATTTCCTCCTAATTTTTGTCTTAAGAGCTAGAAAACATACATCAAGTCATTGTATGACTGCGGGTGATAGAATTAATCTAATGTAATATGTGATTTCAAAGGGGACACATGTCTGGAGATCGAATGTCAAGATTCCTTTTTGCTCTGTCATCTCCCTAACTGTGTAGAAGAGGTGCTTCTGGTGTCTGGCCCTTGGGCGCATTTACCTTCCCTTAATTGTCAGGGTCTATCGCATTTGCTCTCTGGCACAGCCTCTATCTCGTCATGCAATTTTCATGTTAGCTGAAAAAGTCTAAGCCTCTTAAAGGCAGGAGAGCCTGAGTTTTCCTCTCAAAGCTGAATTTAGTAAATTATTAATAATAAAAATGTGTAAACAATGAAACACCAGAATTAATAAGATTTTTGCTAAGCAACCTTGTTAAATAACCACCTTGCTTTGTTACATCCCACCTTTATCCTGGCAGTACAGGTGGGCATCTTTAGTCCCTTGTCCCAGTGAGCTCTGCGCAGCCCCGGGGAAGCCCTTGGGTGGTGTCCTTGGGGCAGCACGAGTGTCATCTGTGTCCAGATCGTCTCCTGTCCTGCGTTGTGCGTAAGAACCAGCAGAGCAACAACTCTGCCTTGTTGCATCGCTCTATAGAGTTTCTAGCAGTGCTCTGGCCTACTGAAGCCATATTTTAGAAATACCGGTAGTTCCAAACAAATTTTGTCTTTGATAGCTGACAACTGATGTAAATTTTAATATTAAGGATGAAGCATTCTGTGTCTGTCTTTAAGTTTTGGTTCTGTAATGAATTTGTTACTACAGGGAACATACACACAGAATCGTTTTTAAGGAAAAAACCCAAACCCCATTTGCGTTCTGCTGTATTGCTCTACCATAACAGCTAGCCTGTGGAGGCTTATTTGTTTTTCCTTCAAAACTAGCATGACTTATGTGCTATTAGTTCCATGTAAGTAATTCCATGATGGTACATGAGCCTATGTAAACGTTGCCCTTGCTTATAATACGCATCTTGACACGTGCCTCCGGCAGCAGGGCCATCGGGGGCTCCCCGTGGTGCAAGTTCTGCGGTGCTGCTGTCCTCGAGGAAGGATGCGGGCAGCGGAGCCTGGTCCCTGCAGGTGCGCTGTACCTCTTTCTCCCCCAGAGCACCGCACAGGCACACTGAAGGGGAGAAAAGGGCTCAAGGTTTGATGGAAGTGCCGACCACAAACGTGTAAACAGAGGTAATTCCAGCCCTTAGTGCAGGTCAGGGTGGCAAGGAGCATTTCCTTAGTGATCCCATTCCACCTGCAGCAGCCAGGTGGATTAACCTGCTGCACTTCCTCTACCCCATTCTCTTGGTATATTACAAATTTCTACTAATTATTTAGATTAAATATCTGCATATTTTTCTATGTAAGTGCCTTCGTTTCAGATTTTCCACAGTTTCATAGTAATATCCCTACTGATATGTTTTCCTATTGATATTCCTAATATGATTTCCTGGTAAGATTTCCTATTAATAAGGTGAATGATTAGTAACATTTTGGAATTAGAACTTTCCATTACATGTGGTATTTGGTACCTGTCAAGTGAAAATAACAATAAATAAAACAAAGATTTAAGTAAGTGCAAACCTTCTGAAAACGTAAAAACCACTACAGTAAATAACTTTCATATTCTCTAACACCCGTTTTATCTTCCTCATTTCTTCCCCTTTTCCCCTTTGGGGCTATGGCAGAGGAGAACAACAGATGGTTATCAGTCAAGAGTAACTAGGGAAACCGCAAAACCTGCCCAATTGCTATGGAGACAGCCATTTCTGTGCTTAGTATGCACTATTTGTTACATCAGCAACCAGAGAGAGTTAAAAAAAGAAAAAAAAATTGTTCTAAATCCCCTTTATTGAAAGGAAATCTTGGGTTTGTGTGTATGTATACTTGTGGGAAGAGGCAGCAGTAGTCTACTTGTTCATTTGTCACTTAAGTTTTGCATTAAGCTAATATGATGTCTATCTTTTGACAGCAACATTTTGAATTGTGAGTTAATGTAATAAAAAAACTTACAGTAAATACTTAATACTTTTGAATAGTCTGCAGAGTAATTATTTATAAGCAACTCTTCCCCTCCACATCAGATATCCCTCCCTCCTTATTTAAAAACATCATAGGTCGGGTATGAAAACTGAAGACAGAGAATATGACTGTGCCCAATTATTTCATGCAGATGAGCTCTTTCTGCACAACGCTTCAACCATAGCTTTTGGCAAAACCACACCTTTAGGGAACAAACAAAAAAAGGAATTTTGGAACACTTGTGAAAATCCCAGAGGGAGATTTCAGGTTGATCACAACAGCTCTGTCATTTGTGTTTTGCACCACCGATCTACTCCACTTGAGAATTATTTAAATGGTGAATTTAATGTATCAATTCTTTAAATTTTCTAATAGAAGTAAGATCTTATAGAGTGATTTCAGTAAAGCATCAATATAGAGTAAACATTAAACATGAAAAATGCATTAAAAGCTACTTTGGAATAACTTTATATTATTTCAGTTTAATTCAATTTAGTATTAGTTCAAAGGACCATCTGTTACCATTGGTGGTGCTTCCTTATCACTTTAATTTAAGGATAAGGACTTTAGTTTGGTAGGTGAGAAATTTTACATAGATGTTTTGGGTCACTTTCCTTTGAAATTTTAACATTCTCAAAGTTATTAAGGACTGGATTGGAGGCTGGACAATGAATGTTATAGAGTGTCTCTCTAATTCTTACAGGTTATTGAAGAGTTTCAGTACAAGGTTGTAAACTTACAGGAAAGTGACGGCATAGACCCAGCAGTTTGTATTAGAAAAAAACTGGACAAGGTTTGGGAAAAATGTCCAAACTGATGTTCTTGTGGAGATGTAATTAACAAAATCTATTTTTCTTTAAACAATTTCATAGTAAGTTACAGTGAATTTACTTTCCTGTGAAATGGCTATTGAAAATTCCTTTAAATTCTTAAGTAATACAATACTTTTCATATGGATACTTCTGGTTAAATATGCAAGTCTTATTAAAGAGGAAATAGCTCTTGCTTACTTGTGGTTCTGTAACAGTAGATATCTATAACAGTAGTAATTTCCTATCTATAACAGCAGAACTTTCTCAAATATGCAAGTACTCTAACACTTCTTTTTACACTAAACATGTAAAATATGAGAAATAAAGAAATCTGAAAAGTATTTATTACAGTACTTGTTAATACAGGCTTTTATTTATATATTTAACTAGATTCTGGACAAAATATATAAAGAGGTTATAGTAATTAAACTACTGTCACAGTATAATTAAAAACCAGATTAATACTTGAGCTCTGCAGTGGCCTTGGTAATGTTTGTAAATGGAAAAAAAACCCAACCCCTCACTGAAAAAAATAATGTACAAAACACTGATTATATAGCTCATTATTGAGAAATGTTGATACTGGAAGGACCTCTTCTTCATGAATGTGAGTATGGATAATTGCAGAAAAAATATTGAAAGCTCCTATATATGGGATCAGGTTAGTTGTTACAATATGAAGAAACATTGCTAGAAATATAAATGGAGAGTTTTAAACATTAACTAAGTTGTAATGTTAGTAAAAGATTAGATTATTTCAGTTTGGAAAATTTCACCCTAAATGAATTAAATTCTTCAGTATTTTAGAAGAGTTTTGTGGTTTTGTTTTTTTAAAACCTTAAATCTAGTAGCATGATAAAAATTACATCAGCTTTGTTGCTGGGGATTTTTATCTCTCAAATGCATTTGAAAACTTAAATATTCCTTATTGTTGTGAGCAAAACCTCCAAGCCTTGGTATTTAAAGGATTATTTCAAATGGCAAAATAATACCAACATTGTAAAATCCTATTCCTTCCAAATGTTATTTGAAATTTAACTCTCATGTATGATAGATAATGTACAAATCTAAGCGGATAAGCCGGAGTTACACACTGTCAGGGGAATTGTGTTTTAAACAGTTAAAGCGGGGTCTTGGCCAAAGCACAGACTATTCCAGTGATATAAATCTATTAGGATGCAGTGTTATTTCTGATTTCACAGAAAGGTGATTTGCATCTCAGTTCTTTTCTTTAAAACATCAATTTTAAAGATAGACAATGATCAATCAGTTGCATATAATTTAGTCACGTAATTTTCTTGCTTTTTAATAAAAACTGAGACTAGCTCTTGAGTCATGGTTAGAGTCAGATTATAATAATACCTATGGCATTATGTATGCCATATGCTCTACCATATGCAAGATGCCTTTTTCTCCAAAGAGTTTTATAAATTCTCACATTGTTTATAAGCATTTGTCTGTGTCAGACTTCACCTAAATCCCATACACCTATTCAATATTTTCCCTGCTCATGTGTTTTTTCTCTGAGATCTTCTGGTATTGCTCTTTGTATCTGTTAGTACTGTCTGGTTGCTAATTGCCTGTCACGGAGATCTTGGATCCCTGGAGCCTCTTAGGTGAGGTCAGAGTAGGTAATTCAATCACACACGAGCTGCTGGGTTTCCCAGGCTGGGATCTGAGCTCACTGACGTTGGAGCAAGAACCCTTTCTGACAATGTCACCGAGGATTGTGTCTAAGGTGTGAGAGATTCAGCATTCAACCCAAACACTTTAACCCAAATAAAAGTTAGATATCTATCTAACTTAGCAAAAACTTGGAAGTTCCGAGTTTGACGGTGTTTATTTGCTCATGCCTTGGCTTGTAGCTCTTACGATGTGCCATGTGTATTGTATGGCTATTTCACACAGCTTGGTTATTGCGGTTTTATTCATCCTTTAGCCTTTTTTAAATACAGAGGCTCACTTTTTCTGTGTGAGAGCCCTTACTTTCTTCAGAGGCAGTTGAATCAATAGTTTTAGATGAAGTCTGAGCTTAGTGCTGCATTCCTTCAAAAGGCAGGAGTAAATGGAGGTATAAAAAGTGACTTTGTGCATTTTAAAATTGTGTCTTAAATCTGAGTTTGTGTTGTCTGACCTTTTTTCCCCATTACATTACACCATTACATGCATATCATCCTGTTTGTAATATTTAGGAGAAAAAGATCTTCTGGAAAGCGTATGAACACTGACAAATAGAGATGGCATTTAAGTCTGAATAAATGCTTCTGCTGGCTGAGACCATTTTTTAAATTTACCTGTAAGCCTGGAGCTGATCTGTGCCTCAGGTAGCAGTGCTCTGAGTGTGACCGAGGGCTCTGTTCAGAAGGCAGCAGTGAAGAAATGAGCGCAGTGTTGCATGTTCCTCAAGGAAATGTGTGTGCCACCTGTTCTGAAATAGTGGGGGGGTTTCTCTTTTTTTTTTTTTTTAAGTTGAATTTTTACTTTTCTCTGCATATGATTAGTTTTATTCAGGTAAGATGTTCTTTCCAAGAAATGTTAGACATGTCTATTCTGCATGTTGAAGAGCTGCACGCACAGCTTACCCACATTGAGTATGTGATCTGGCTGCTAGCCCACATCACAGGATTTTTATTTTGTCTTCACGGGTATAAAAGTATGTGTTGAACACCTGGCTTTGCCTTTCTTTAAGGCTTTACCTGAAGTTTTCTCAAAACTTTAACCTAACACATTGTCTTGGAAGGAAGACGTTATTTGGACTTTAAACTCTCAAATCTCTAGTCTCTGCTTAACCACTCACCAGGGTGCTGTACAGATGCAAAGAAATAGAATTTCCATCTTTGCACAGAGAGAAATAAATGGGGAGGTGAAGGGTCTTAAAAACAGCCATGCCTAATTTTAAGACAACTAATAGTTCTATTCCTTTTGAGAAGACATTCTCATGCTTAAACACAGCTGTGAATGTTTTGGCATGATAGATATCAGGAGACATGAGCTCTGTTACAAAGAAGCATTAAAGGTGTGGATATCTCCCAGAGACTGTGCAGGTTTAGTTTATGGGGCACACAGAATCAGGGTGTATCTCTACCGAATATTTTCCCTGTTTACTGACTGTCCCGCTAAGTGCCTGTCTTCTGGGCATCTAGAGGTTTCCCTTGCTGTGGTCCTGTGGATTAGTCACATGGACTAAGCTTGGTTGTTAGCACTAGCGTGACTGAACCTATAGAAATATGATCAAGATTGTCGTTATGCTTTTTCAACAAAAATCAATCTGTGAGAGTAGCATGTAAAAAAAAATACACAGCATATGAAGCCCTTTAACCAGAAGACTTTGTGACTAGCACACTGGGTTTATTTGCTTATTTTAGTGTATTTGGCAGAAAAATCAATATTATAGTATAACTCAAAAATAGGCAATATATAGTACTTCCCATAGAAGAAAAGAGAGAGGTGATTCTGAAGTTGCGCCTGCTCTCTCTTCATCATGCCAACTTTATGCTTAATAAAGCCAGCTGAAGTGTAAAGTACTTAGTCATGCAACGAGCATTATATTTAACTCATTTGAAGTTTATCCCTCCTGCAAGGCACCATCCTTTCTGTTTGAGCAACAAATTTTTAACAACCCACACAATTAAACAGGGATCTCGGAAAAAGCCACTCAGCAGCCACTGGTCCTCCCAGCAGTCAAAAATATATAGTTTTTAGCATCTTTGCTAGGTGGTGGGAGAAACTGAGAGAACATAAATAAATATGTATGTATATACTTATATACATAAGTATATATACTATGCGTGAACGCTCATGCTACAGAAAAATCTATTTGGATGATTGTACATCCCGGTATCTGTCAGTATAGGAGATGTCACTGAAGTTTTGCCAAATTCAGCACGTTCTCCAAAGTTATGAGAGCTATGAGAAACCTTAGCTGGGATTTATGCTTGCTAAGCTTTTTAGTAGACCTTATAGTGCGTATGGTTTTTCATGCACTTTAAATCATAAAAAGCATGATATTCATCGAGACCAGACTATGTTATAGAGGATAAGTTTCCCATAGTCTTCAAATATATACATAGTCAAGATGCTCAATGTTAGTGGATCAAACTCAATCTTTAAAGGGGTGTGTAAAGATTAATATTTGCTCTGTCTGTGCTTTATTGCTATATAATAAGTAAGTTGTGACAAATGTCTATTTAGACCAAAAATTAGGTATGGCAAATAATTGGAAAGAAGTTGGTAAAAGTATGCAGATATATAATACAGGGGTGTAATATTTTTGCTTTCTCTGTGTATATATTTATTGTTTTTAATAGCAACCAGAAACTGCAATGCAATCTTGGTGTCTTTGTTCATGATACTTTACACACACAGGACAAATGGTCCCTGCCTCACCAAATCTGAAGTCTGTGCTGTGCAAAGGACAGTACAACATAGAGTCGGGAGCCTGCATCTATTTTTTTTTATGAAATGCAGATATTGTACTTACATGTGGGTAGATACATAATTTTATTTCTCTAGGTGTAAAATTTAAGAGATCGGATGTCCGAAAATATAATCACTGAATTTTAAATTACAACTTACAACTTTAATTTTCGAAGCAAGAGAGACAGATGTAGCTGTACTGCTGTATCCACGTATATTGTAAAATATACTTAAATCCTGCGTATGCAGGGAGACAAATGAGAGAACTCCACCATCCAAATATTAAATTACACATTTTGAAGCAAAATAGTGTCTTAAGTGTACGTGTGTATAATGCTTTCTGTCACTGGATTGCCCTCCCTGATGCAGTTAGAGAGAATCTGTATTTAGTCAGAAATCTTTCAATAGAACGGGCTACCAGATGGGACCAGTAACAATGCAGAGAGGCATCGAACCACCACAGACATTTGGTGCTTAGAATAATAAAAAGACTATAAAATTAGATTAGTTGAGTCTAATTTGGAATTGGTATATTCCCTATGCACTCTCACAGCTCTTGGGCAGATAAAGCCTGGAGATTTAGTACTGTCAGGACAGAGGACTCCAACTTCCAGTAAAAGAAAAAAAGGCATTCTGGGAGGTCACGGAGGGCAGCATAGTGACCTCCAATGATTTACAGGCCTTTAGCTTAATGAAATTGTTTCAGTGACATGACGGTAAAAGCTCATAATGGATTGGATGCCCTAATGTAATGAAATTACTCCCTTCTGCCTTTAAAAAAAAAAAAAAAAAAAGGCGCAATTAATATTTACTGAGACCTGACAGGCTTCAGTGTGCGGTAGCGTGCAGCGCTGTCAGACAGCAGCGAGCAGAGCCGGAGCAGCGTGGCAGCTGAGCAGCCCTGCGCCGGGGTGGCGAGCAGGCGCTGCGAGGGGGTGGAGGGACACCTCGGTGACAGGGAAGCCCCCAACCTGGCACTCCGAGGCAGATCTGCCCGTACCGGCCAGCCTTCATCCTCTCCCTTCCTTTCTGCAGGCAACTGGACAACAACCAGATCAGCTGCATCGAAGATGGAGCCTTCCGAGCCCTGCGCGACCTGGAGATCCTGTGAGTTGACTTGGTGCTGTGCTGGGGCGGCGGGGGGGTGGCTCTCCCCACGCTGCAGTGCTGGGCGAAGCCGGGGGCTCAATATCCTTCCTTCCCACCTCAGACTGGTCGTGTAGGTAGCAAAGTGAAATCTCACACTTCCCCCAGGCTGGGGGCTACCGCTAATTAAACCACAATAGACGACTTCTCTGCTACCGCTCCTGAGGAGCAGGGATATTGCCGTGCTTGCTGCTGCGTGGAACAGATGGGGTTCAGCAGTATTCAAAGTGCGTCCGATGTATGCTCTGCAGCCAGAAACCTGGCCAGGTCTGCGTAATGTTGAGTAGCGGATGGGTAACAGGTTCGTGGGGAACAATATTATGAGATATCTGACAATTGCCCTAGACAAAAAGCTGCTTAAAAGGTGTTTGGTATGTAAGAGGGAGGAGAGACGGGCGTTTGGCAGGCTTTTCAGTGCAGTCATTGGCTTTTGGGGAGGATCCTTCTCTGAGGGCTGAAATAACACCACGTTGTGCTCTTCATGTACCACAAACTTTACACATCGGCTGTTAAAGCTGCAGCACAGACAAAAGAAAAAAAAAGGATTTGACAGTGAAAGTTGACTCTAACAGAGAAAAAGCACGTTAGATTTAGAGCACTGTCATTGTAATGTAAAATCCAATATTACCCAGAAATAGGTATCTGAGCAGATAATTTGCTTATTACTAACAGTTACTTGTTCACTTGGAGACCTTTTCTGGAATAGGTTTTGATTATATGAACTGATATAAAGCTTTCCCTGTTAGCTGAAAGTTAATACTGCAAAGCTGAAAGAGTTAATACTTGTGAAAGCATACAGTCCTAAGCCAAAATGGAGAGAGAGCAGGGGGAGACCCCTTCAAAATTCAGACCCTCAACATCTGAACTGGAGTTAATACCGGTCCAGCACTGAAATCATACAGACTGAAATACAGCAGGGAAGGCCTGCTCAGACTGCTGAAAATCTTGCCCTTAAGTTACGTGCTATGAAACAGCAAATGGTAGGTGGTTACAGTAAGCACCTGCCTCACACAGCCCTGGCACCTGGAGATTCAGCAGACTCAAGACATTGCCTTTGGCTTCTGGAACAGGCAAAACCATGGGCTTTATAGACAGTGCTGTGTCACGCACCACAGTGGTTTGAATACACGTGTGATAACATAGGGAATTCTTCCCCAAGAGCTCTACCTGCTTTGTACTGATCCTCAAAGGAGTTTTGCCATCAGTTTCAGCAGAAGCAAGTTCGGCTTTCTGAGGGACCTGGGGGTGGTGGCTCTGCGTGTTGGTCTGCCACAGTCCTCTGAGACACCTTTGGCCCCCCTCTTTCAGGCTGGGATGCTGATGTTGATCAGATAGTGTGTGTCACTCCTATTGAGCTAATAGTAGGTATTTGCAGAGTTTCTTATCTGGGTCAAGACTATTGTTTGAATTCTGTATTAATAGCACTTTTCAGGAAAAGTAATGTGTTACCACTATAAAGTTTTACTTGTCTGTCAGATTGAGAAGTCTCCTGTATGGTGAAAGAAAGGAAGGAAAGAAAAAAAATCATGAAGTCCTATAAAATTGACTTCTTTTTCTTTTGATGGATTGATTTTCCATACCCACAGAGAGTGAATCAGTCCTCCACTGACAGTAGACTGTGCTATAACTTTCACTAAAATAGGCTGGACAATAAATGGAGCCTTTTTTGTAATATTCCAAGTTCTGGAGGCTCTGAAAAAGTTGCTGGGAATGCATTCCTTCTGCCCAGGATATAGTAAATGTTGAATTAATGTTTATTTACCTCTCTGCTTTGAATTGGTTAATTCTATGCGAGTTATTTGTGGGTGGGAGAAGAGGAGGATATGTAAAATACATCATAATCAGTTCTTTAATACATTTTTAATTATCAGCACAGACATACTGCTATGCTAAAAATGACTCTTAATTCTAAAAGATGAGAAAATAGATTGATAGTATCTATTTCTAAAGGTATTTTTCTTGCAGTAACAAAATGTGAGTTTTATACTTCCAACCTAATCTGAATTTTTTTCCAAGTTCTTCTTCAAAGAAAGTTTGAGTATTTAAATCTATCAAAATAAATTTGCTTAATGCCCTAGAGAATATCATATCTTCAGTTGTAAAAGTCATAAATGTTAAAAAATTAAAGCGATTTGAACCATCAAAGAATATTAACAAGTGAAACCAAATTTCATCATTTCAGACCTACTATGTATTTTATGCAGATATATTTTATCCTGTAATGCAAATATAGAAAATATTTAATGATTCTGGCAAAAATTAATCTAAGTATGTATTTGAACAGTTTGCAGGGGTACCAAATAATGTATTTCTTCCTTACCTTACTGAAATTTTGTGACCTTTCTGATATCAAACATTTACATTTCTGCATCTTTTCTCTGCACACCTGCCTGTCTACAGAATTCTAAATTCTGTAGATAACTCAGGGCAGAGACAAAACGCTTAGCATTACCCCAAAAAATAAATTAAGAACACTTTCTTTAAAAGCACTTTGGTTTCTGGATTGCACTTTTCATTCATCTTGAATTCCTCAAACAACATGAGTGCAAGGAGCTTGGTGATGTGGCAGATGTAGGAATAGAAGTTGTGCAGTTATCCTTCAAAATGAAGAGCACTCCATCATCCATGTTACTTATTTCTGCTGTTTTCATTTACTACTTTTGTTTTCTTTTTCTGTGTTACTGATACATTCCTGTACCACCAAATAGCACAGAGGCAGAGATGAAAACAAGATTGATATTTGAGGCTAATTTCAGTACTTGATGTGGTGCAATGAGTTGCTAACTTCAGCCGAAGCCTGGACCAGACCAAGGCACTGACTGCGGCTCCCAGTACAAACACTGGCTTTTGGTCACTTCTTTTATGAGCTCCCGTGTTTCGAATGTCCCAAAAGGTGTCCCTGATCCTATGAGCTGAACTATGTAGACTGTAATGCAGGTGCTGCTGGTGACTCTGAGTTTCGGGTTAAAAAGCTGCAGAAATACTAAGTATAAAGTGCTTTGGTGCCTTCTGTTGATTGTCTTTGCGCCTCCAGCAAGGTGAAGATAAGGTCTGAGAAATTACATGCAGAACTGACATGCTTACTTAAACATCCTTTCTCGGTAGTTTTGCATTGGGGCTGGTTTCTGTTCATTTGTGCATCAGATTTCCTGTATGGCTTCCCATAAAGGTTTTTGGTTTAATCTGTTGAGAAAATAGGGATTTTTCTTGTTGACATACTTCCTTTCCCCCTTTTAGTAAGGCGATAAAACATATTTCAGTGGGTTTGTCTTGCATTCCGAGACACAGAAAGATGTGTGCAACCCCTGAAACAGTCGTGAAATGTAAAAGGGGCATGTATTTGTAAAGGGATGAAAAAGTTATTAACTAACTTAGGACCTGTTGGAATAGAAATGCATAGAAAAGCCAAAGAAAATTGGTGTGAAAATTTCACTAACTAAAGTGTCATTTCTAGTAGGAGAAGGTTTTCTGCTCTGCTTAATTTTTAGTTATGTCCTGTGGCAATATCTGGCAATGACAGTATGATTGAGAAATATGTATTAGTGTAGCTGTAAACACGTTTAAAGATTATTAAAAAAAAAAAAACCCAAAGAATTCTAAAAAATAAATGTCCAGTATCCCTTATGGTGTGCGGCAACACGATGTTCATATCCTTTGTAGATTAGAAATTAGTCCATAGCTTTATTTCCAAATGTCTAAAATTATGAAGCATAGGAAATAAAACTCTTTCAGAGCTTAGAATTTCACCTTCAGTCTCTTAGGATACGCGACTAAAAGGAATTAATTTCAAGGTGGTTCAACAAGCCCAGTCAAACTGGATAAACTGGTAATATTGAGTGAATGATCATGCTATTGTCAATAGACTGGAAGTGCTGAACAATACTTGTGATTTTAGGATCCATTTCTCAGTAAGATACAGAACTCGATTTAGCAAAAACCCCTTTTAAATTATCTATTATTGTTTTCCCTCACTGGGGTAGCTTGAAAACTCTGTGGTGACATGGCAGTTGTGCCATGTGGACAGGACACAAAGAATTACGAGTCACTGTTGGCAACTTAGGTGGAGAGTTTTCCTTGGTTTATATTGTAAAAGCTGTTTTTCCTCCTATTTTATAATGATAGCCAGAGAGGCTGGAGCTTGAACGCATTTTGTTCATTGCAGATTTTCCGTTAAAAAAAAAAAAAAAAAATCCGAAACCAAAAAGATTTTATACCAAGAGCTAATCCTAGGAGGTCTGGGGATAGTATTCTGTTAAAGAAGGTAAATGAATTCTTGCTGTACAGAGCTTGTACGGAATGATTTGGGTTTTTTTTTTGTTGTTAGTCATGTTAATTGTTGTAGGTCTTTCATGTAGTATCTCAGCCTGAAAATCCTCTTTCCTGAGTTTCACCTGCTTTTTGAAATGAATGAGCACTGACTCTGTCATTGAGTCTGTAGCAACAAACGCCATTCAACTCTGGGTGTTTTAGTGTGGAAAATTCACTCACAAGTAATACTGAAGAAGTGCATGTACACTCACCCAAATGTTCACAGCAATTTTAAGTTGTAACTTCAATTCCAAATGAGCCCGACATATTTGATCTTAAAAAAAAATAAAAAAGTTAGTTTTTCAGATTGTAAGATGTAAACGTAAATGAAAACGCACCACCCTACCATCCCCGAAATCTTAGAAATTAAAATTGTTCTATCAGTGTTTTATATGTAACCTTTTTCTCTCCAAATGTTTGTGCCTCACTATTCTTCCTGCCCCACCACAAACGCCCAGAAAAGCACACGGCTGCAAGTGCCAGGCACTGGTTTCTTTCGAACTGTGAGTTGGCGCCGAGTCGTGTTCGGCGGGACACAGCGCAATCTGTCAGACCAGTTCTGGTCTGCATCCCCTGTTCGTCCCTACACTGGTGCATCCAGTCATTGCAAGCATTTTACAGCTGGAATAGGGTTATTCGTGCTTTCCTTTTTTCAATCCAATACGTTCCTGTTATAAAGGATTCTGTTTCATAAAAAAAAATAGTAATCTGTGCAATTTCTGATACAGAGGTCATGGATGTGTGTGCTTATAATACACACTACCTTTTGTCCTAGCAAACTTTTCTGAACATAATTCGTTACTTTGTGCTACAGTCAGGATTTAATTGTTCCTAAGGTGGTCTTCTGTATGCTGAGCATTCAGTTATATAGTCAGTTTTACTTATTTGCAAAATGCTATTCTGGGCATGTCTTAACTAGATAGAAGATTTTTATTTGCTTTCCCAACCTGGAGAGGCAGGGAGCGAAAGTCATGACATAATTCTAAATATATGAGATGTCATTGCTTAATGAAAGCCTGAAAATGCCACACAAATGTGATTTCCTCCTCTATTTTGCTGGAAATTATGGTCAGTTGAGGCAATCAGGATCAAATTTGAACTCTGTAAATTGTGTTCCTATAACTGATACCAAAATACCTAAATACAGTAATGAAAATGAGATTTCTATTCAAAATGTTCTGCATAGCTGTTTTACTTACTCATACTTGAGTACAGTAAAATTAAAATGATTGGGGTTTGTTTGTTTTTACCCAAGGCTATATGTTAGCTCAAATGTATGTAAATGAATAAAATGATTTTAATATCTTTAGTTATTTCATCAGTCAGCATGTACATGATACCTGTCATAAAAACAAAACTGGAGGGAACCACCATTGGCAGTATATGAGTAATTGAAGTATCTACCAGTTAGGTGAAATTAGGTGAAAACCAAGGAGTTTGGCTTTTCTAAGAGTACCCTCAGTTTTCCGTGTGGAGCTTGTGTCTCAGGCAATCAAGTTTTGCCAGAGGGAGAACAAAAGTCGGTTTGGCAATGGAGAAATGGTGCACCCAGAGTAGAGAGGTATCAGCGGACAAATGATAATTCCCATTTTTCTTTTCTCCATTGCTTATTAGACTGTGCTGTAGTTTATACCCTTCCCATTCTTCCTGCCTCCTGTATCGCTGTAGGCCTTTACGGGAAGGAGAAGTGCTCCTGAAGAACCTGGCTGCTGTTACTACAAGGTTTCTGTTATATAAATCAGTTGGAGATACGATTAAGTACGGAAATGCCTTTTTCTGGAGAACTTTTTAGAAAGGTACTGCACCCCCAGTGGACCCTAGTAAAATGAAGTGCATAATTAGCATAAAGAATTGATGGAGGAAAGATGGGGTGCTCACATTGTTGCTTGATAAGAATTGTTTTTATTTGCTGATACATGTTGGTGAGAGATCTGGTGTCATTGCTGAAGATATGGAAATGAAATCTGAGATAACCTCTGTTCTATAACATAGTACAAAATGTGAGGTTGGAAGTACAGCATAGTGAAAGGAACACTATCCAGATGGCACCGTGGTGACAGGCTTTATATCAAAGAGCAGCTGAGGTAAAATAAGAGCGGGCAAGAGAGGGCCTCTGAAAATCACTGATGCTGTAATGTAACTCTCTCTTTATAGAGAGAATACATTTGCATAAATTCATTGATCAATGATTTTGCTAATCCTGCAGTATTTCAGGCATGTCCCAGCAAATTGATGAACATTTCTATCAATCCTCAGTGTGGATGCCTAATTGTATTACATATTTAGAAAAGATGGATTTTTCCTCTCCTGGAGCATATGTAGTAGTTGAATGCTGTGCTCATTCTCCTTTCCTGCTCCTATTAGGTTGGAGGGTTTTTTTCCCTTTAAGAATAGCCTGGAGCCGTGCAGGCTGCAGAACTTACCAAGATAAGAGCAGTGCCAGGTTAGAAATATTAGTTTCATGAATCACTGACCAATATGTTTTTTGAGGAAGCTTGGGTTTATGGCTTGTATAGTATAAGCCCTTTATTGGTGCTGCAGTCACTGCTCTGAGAGACTCCAAAGTCAAAACTCCAGAAGACACAGAGATTTCTGGCAAACCTTCTCTCCCATGATATTAATTGTTTCATTTGCATGCTTTGCTCATCTTGTGACCTGCCCTCCCTCCCCTTTGACTAATATAGTTTCTTCGTCAGTAATATAAAAGATGTAGAACAAGCATTTTGGCTGTTGAAAGTCAAATGAATGTGAACGACTTAATCCAGAGGACACTCAACAGTATATTTAACGCAGACGTGCAGCTCAACACTTTAACTGAAAGCTGAGCTGAAGACTACGATGGGAATAAAAGTCCTCGCAGATAAAGTTGAAGTGATGACAGAGTTCTGAGGGGAAGTTACAAGTTCAAGGTAGATGAGTAGTCATTTTATGCCATAGCTTGCAATTCATTGTTTATGTGACTCCCCAAAGCAGCTGGATGACGATATTACGGTAGCTGGGTGTAATCCTGTCGGCATTAGTAAGGCCTGTTTGGCTGGGGGAGGAAGCGTCACACCTGTGTGGCGCAGGTTTCTGCGATATCGATATCAATCTCAAATATACCTGGATGTCCTCAGCCCTTCTGTGACACCATCTGGGGTCCAGAACTGAAGGTGAATGTGGGAACTCCTGCTTGCTTTGGGGTCAGTCCCCACAAGAGCAAAAAAATGATGATTTAAAAAAAAATGTTTCAAAAGGCACAATGGTTACCTTCTTTTTTTTCTGTGTGCGATTAAAGTTATTGTTTATGACTATAGGGATAGAAATGCTTTGTCTTTTTCAGAGGTTGCGTTTGTCCCTCTGCTGTGCTGGTAGAACGACATAGACAAAGGCTCTGCGCTGTAGCCAGCCTTTGTACAAGAGAGGACTCAAAAGCCTGGTTTCTCTGGAAAGAGAGAATAAAATTATCATGGGAGCTCTTTATACCAGAATTGTTGGTCTGCCACTTCAAGTGTTGTGTCAGATATTTAACCTCAAACAGTAGCCACTGGGATCAGGGTACTAGGCGTTACTTATTATTAGCATTATCCAATATTTGTAGCTGGGACAATAATGTTGTATCTGTAGTAAATTAGAAATCAAAACAGTAATATGGAGATAGTTAGCTTGCAAGTGAGGTAGATAATTATATCTGCACTGAAAAAAAATGCATAGGTAAAAGCTTCTTCTGATCTAAAAATCAAGTAGTGTCTCTTTTTCCTGCTGTTCGCAAGGTTATGCCTATAATGTAAGTATATATGTGTGTAAGTATATATCATGAAAAGAGCATGTATGTTTAAATCAGGAAAAATAATCTTTAGATCCTTGAAAAGAAAGGCATATGATTAGTGTAAATTAGACTTTTTTTATGTAGTGTATACAGTTCTGTGTTTAAGAAAAAAGAAAATTTAAGAGCTGCCTTAAAGGCGGAAGTATGAAACAATTTTAAAGTAATTTGAAGCCAAATAATCACAATTTCTATGTTAATTTAGTTATCATAAATGAAGCAATTTCATGTTAACTGGTTCAATACTTTTGAAGTGGAATTACATTTCTTAAGTTTCTGTTTTGAGGTGAAAATCCGAATGCATTGTTTTAGTATGACCGACGGATGGCCACGCTTAGGACATCTGCAGGTCCCTAGAAACAAATTTTAAAATGCTGTAAGGTCATCCAGAAACCTTTGCTGTGATATGCCATGTTGCTCTTGAGTATTTTAGAGGTACCTCAGAAAATAGCTTGGTCAGTTGAAAGAACATCAAGTGACATGGCTGCATAAAGCCACTGAAGGAAACAACGAACAGTAGTGCCATTAATTTTTAAAAATTGCTCGCATCCCTCTTGTCTTCACAGTACTAGGTGGTGTGAGATATCTGTGGTTTGCTAGTGCCAGACTGTGGCTGAGATTGGGATTTATTTGAGGGTAAAATAGAAGAGAACATTGTAGAAGACAGGTTGGTGGCAGTGATAAAGGGATGTAGGAGCATGTACTGAACAAGGTCTTTGTTCACCAGATTGGTAATTTAGATTTGCTTTTACATCTTTTGCCATTAGAATCTTAGATTGTTCCTGTCACCAAAAGTGCTTTTTTGGGAGAAGGGAGGGTGGGAAAGCAGACCTTGTTCATGGCTTTCAGCTTTGGACATGGCTACCGTGATCGATAAATTGCCGCAATGCAGCATCTCTGCGACGATGCTTGAAGGCCGCTGAGAAGCCCTCGTTGGTGCAAAAGGCAGTTGCGGGCTGGGCGGGCTCTGGGGAGGGGGGTAGTCCACTCCGCGAGCACCCGAGCTTCTTACTGGCTCCTCGGGCAATTTCAGTGATGTCTTAAAAGGGTTGGATCCATTTTATCTGCGAGACACACCGTCTTCCCGTCCACGGCTAGGGTGTTAGAAAACAGGTGAGGCACTTCAGCTAATACTTAGGCTGAAACAGTTAGGACAGACTATCCACAATGGCAGTTATATTTTATTTTGTATGCATGCAGATGTTACAGAGAAACAGCCGTGTATGGAGAACAATTGACTCCTTTTATTTAGCTACTTCTTGTGCTTGTAGAATATTCCTGAACAGATCATGAGTGCTTCGAATTTTTTTCTGTGTGTATTTTATTTTGCACTTTTTCACTCTGTGGACTGAACGCAAATGAAACACTGTGAGTATTTGCTATTCAAATTGTTACGGTTTCTTAGCTGTATTGCATACGCATGCATGAATATAAGCAGGTATTGCTGCTTCTCATGGGCAGGTGGTGTTTGGGAGAAATTTAAAAATTGGAAAGATAGGGTTTTTTAAACATATTGACCTTTTTCTTGTGTGATGCACACAAACGCTGTCTAATGTATTATTAAAAGAAAAACTCAATGTTTAATTCCTGATGGAAAGCAGATCCCTTTCCAGCTTCACCAAGGAACACGTAATTGCCCTTGTCTAGGAGCTACGTGTTGTCTTTGTTCTTTCAAAACGTTTCTTTCCTCTATAAACGTGACTTTTCCTTAACAGCTGTTCATACATGCAAGTCTGAATTCACAGAATGTGTATATCACACATTCCCTATTTCATTCATGTGGATTTATATTAGCCTATATATTAGCCTTAATTTCCAGCATGTATGAATTGGAGGTAGGGACATCACATACCGTTTGAATATGAAATTATTCCACAAATGTGGTTGCATTTCTTGCATTTTGGGGAGTTCCCTCCCATTTAAAGTTCCTTCCCACTTAAAGTTCCCTCTTTAAAGCATTTGCTTCTTTTCCTTCCTCTGCTGTCAAAAGTTGCGAATTGCCTTTGCAGTTCCGTGCCACGCCGTGCCCATTGTCATGTTGCCAGAGCTAGGAAAGATCTCTTCCGGCTGCCCTTTCCCAGTGGGAATGCCAGTGGCCTTGGGATCCGAGGGGCAGCTGAGACACCGGGCTCCTGAAATCAGGGGGCTGCTCTGGCAGGAGGAGTAAGGGGCATTATTTTGCCTGCAGGACCCGGTTGGTCTGCCGTCGGAGGGAAATGGAAACCAGGGGTTCTGGCAGCCCGCTCTCCATGGATGCCAGTCGCCTGCCTCCCAAAAGGCTTTTGTAAAACCTCGTGCGCTGACACCCAGACACTCAGGCTAAACTGCTGCCAGTGCCATTTCCATTCAATGTTGTATTCATGCTTCCCAAGCAGCTGTCCGCTGCAAACACGGGGTTTGCCAGCTCGTCCCTGCTTTGGTCCTAGCGGTCAACGTAGGACTAGCAGGAATCCGCAGTCCCTCAGGCAGTGGCGCATTGCGGCAGCTGATGAAGTGGCAACGGGCTGGCACAATGACTGTCCCAAAGAGACTGACTATTGCCACATAGTCCCTTTAATGGATGCAGAAGTCTAGTTTTTGTCACTTTCTCTAGCTCTGAAAAGACAACTAATTTCTATTTCTCACTTGGAATGACTTTTCTGTTCCTGGGTGTGTTACACCAACAAATATTAAAGGACTTGTTTCTTATGGTAGGGAAATCTATCAAAATAGAGGCTTTGACCATAAGGTTAGAGCATTAAGGTTGCAGTGTACTCAGGATGGGACAAATTGAAACATGGTTTTGAAGAATGATACTGTTCCTTTCTGATCCAAATTTAATCAGTTTCTTTAGAATTTCTTTTGGTGGAGTCCTGTAAGGAAACCACTGTGCTCAGCTGACTGAATGCTGAAACCTTTTACCTTGGAAGTCTCCATCATTAAATGCCTTTAGCCTGAACACATGGCAAAAGTTGCTTGCTCCTTTCAAATTAGAGAGTTGGACTGTGTTAGTTTGAATTGGATTATGTCTATAAGACTGCTTTAGCTTCAGAAAGGACTAACCAGAAACAACTGTTCAGGCAGGAACCTGAAAAACCGTTTAATTTTGCTGAAGTTCTGATGCATTGAAGCTAAGGTTTGTATGATCTGAGTCTGAATTGTTGATTCTTTTTCATCCTTTCCATAAACACACTCTCGTGGGCTTTCAGACCTCTGTATGCATCGAGAACCCAATCCAGTTTCCATTGATTTTGGCAGGTGTAGCACAGAATCCATAAACTACAGTACCTGACAGGCATGCAGCTGGGTAACACCAAGAGCCATTTTTAGTAAGAGACATCTCTGTATAACCTCTGTATCTATTTAACAATTATTTTCTATGAAAGTAATATAATTCTGTTATTAATTTAATTATATTAATTCATTGAACAAGAGATTTTTTTAATGAATCTACAACCCAAAATCTAGGTGAGTTGAAATTGGATACAATTATATTTTTGATCGCTGTGGCTCCTGTAAAAATCTGTGCCTAAATAAATAGATTGCAGGGACTAGATTCACTCCCTGCTGAAATCAGCAACAGGATTTGCACTGACTTCAGTGGACATTGGTCTGGGTATTATGATAACTGGACTTGTTCCCAGTGGTTCTAGACAATAGTATCAGCCCCGGAAACTGGGTACCATAGAGGAACATCAAAACCACCCTGATGATATAAAACATTTATTTGGTGTTTGCAGAAATACTTTTATTTCTCTGAGTCCAAATACTTCCAGAAAATTATGGATGTAATTGGGACATAGAGCCACAGCAGTCATTCCTGGTAGAGTGTACTGAAAAATGTGTAGCCTTTGGGCAAAGACGTGAGAAAATTTCTCGATTCAAAAAAAAGTAAAGGCAATGTTTCCTGTGCCATCTTTGAGTTTAGCAAAATAACTCATTGGAGAATCCTTAATTTAAAAACAAAGCAGTGGCAGAATAATTTCAGTCTGCATTCTTTTGTCTTTGTACCAATACTTTTACAACTAAAATTTCCATTCAGGCTGAATTGAATTTGTATTTTCTGCCTAGAATTAGAATGTCATGTAAAAGACTAAAAAGTTGATTGAAATTTCTCTTAAAAAAAAAAAAAAAAAAGCTTTTTAAACTCTGACCGGGCATAGGCGTTAGAAAGAATTAAGAGGTGCAACTCATACCTGTATTTTGTACAGCTGATAGAGGTGATTTGATCGTGTGGGAAAATAGATGTGTCTTTCTGTATACAGAAAGAGCAGACTTCCTTAAGGGGAAGCGGTAAGACGTTTCATGAAAGACCATGAGAATGGCATTCTTGACTTAACATCTAACAAAGTCCACAACCTAAATGAATTGTCTACCCTCATTCTCTGTATAACCTTTATTATATGTTATTTTACCTTATCTTGGCTTGGCCTATTTTATTTTATTCTGTTTTCTACTTTATCTTGTTTTAGCATATTTTATTTATTTGCATGTCAATGTAAATAAGTAAATTCAGGCATAATGATACGTACGTGCACATACAAAATAAATGCCGGGCTAAAGGTAACATTGGAAACGTTTGAGCATTGGTCACCAGAATCTTTTCTTTTTGTCCCGCTTATGTACAAACGACAATACAATCTTTGATTGTACAGGCACGTACGATTTTTTTCTGGCCTCTTTTACCCATTTGCACTGGTTCCTAGTCCCAATCTCTTTACTGAGATAGCTTGCCCGAGCATTTTCTTAGCTGCAGGTCCTGCCTTTCCCTCTCGTCTGCTCTGAGCCTCAGCTCCTGACCTCGCCAGGCCCACAGACTCCAGCCAAGGCACAGCCAGTCTCTAGGGACAGTTAATGCAGCAATTACAGGACTTAAGTTAATATGCCCTAAAGTTATCGCTATAGGCAAATGTAATCACCCTGGTTCTTGCTGGGTGACAAAACAGGGATTTTAAACAAAGAATTTGTTATTATAATAACCCAGTTTCCCCAAAGCCTGATGTTTTTGAAAGTAATCTCACTCCTTCAAGGGGGAGAAAAGAATCTGCCATAAACATCTGGCCTTTATAATGAGCTTAAATAGTTAAAATCTGACAGTTATATGCAAATTAAAATCAGCCACAGAATGGGCAATTGTAGCAGTAAACGCTGCTGGCAATTTTGTGCGTAGTTCCATACTAAGCTTATTTATTTTTTTCATACATTTCTAAAAAGAACATTTTCTTTCCTCTGACTAGTCGTGTTTCTGATGTCAGCTTCCCAAGTTAACAATGCTAGAGCCTCTCACGTTGCTCTGATGAGAACATTTGTGAACACATCGGCAAAAGACTAATACTAGAACAGAAACCACAGAAATTGGCAGCTAGTTGTTTTTATTTATTTCAGTGGATTTTACATGTCACCTGGAGACTATTTAGAAGATTATTTGCCTGGGCTAACATTGTGCTTAAAAATAGCACATATATAGTCCCAACTCACTTTAGAGTTGGGTACAAATATTGAGACAAAACCCCAGCTGTTATTGCTTTTGCTGCTAATTTGAGGTGTCAGATCAGAGCTGTACTGCTGTATGTCAGTGAATAAGGCGCCTTGTGAGATCATTATGTTTCCTAACAGTTCAGAGTAATGGATTAATCAGTGCAGCATCAGTTGCTTTCATTATATGCCCACGTGGTAGTTACGGGCTTTAAGCTAAACAATCTGTGCAGAGATCACAGGATTGAGTACAAGAGGCACTCAGGACTCACCAAAACTCTGAAGAGATCCAGTTGGGTTTTGGACCTTGCCTAACAAGCAAATCTTGGAGGCCTTCAAAGACAAGGGTGAGGACCATGCTCAGAGCTGGGGTATAGAGTGCCAAAGCCATTTTGCTTTTTCATCAGAGGCCATGAGAAGCAGTAAATATTTAATTTAATGCAAATTCCTTCTGACCTGTGTGAAAAATAGCTCTGTTTTACAGCTATTGAAAATATAGCTCCTTTTACCCTACAATCTCAAAGTTAATTACAAACATTAATTATGGCAGCATATAAAATTCAAGTCTTGGCTTTACTGCTAAAAATAGATTTAGATTTAGATTCACTTTTTTCGAATTGGTAAAATGCCCCTGCTGTTAGTTATATTAGGAGGTACGTAAAGGCTGGAAGGGGTCTGAAGTTGTCATCTTGAGTCTCTCCCTAGGGCAAGACCATAGAGTCCCATGCTATTCGTGCCAGGGATTTGTTTAGTCTTATTACAGGCTTCCGCTGCTGATGGCTGCGCACTCTGTAGCAGCTCTTTGCTGTATTTTTCCTGTTCTTATTGTAAGAAATATTTCCCCTATATATAATCAAAATTCCCCTTTCTGAAATTCTAACCAGTTACTGCTTTGCTTAACCCTTGTTGAATACAAGGAATGGAGAATTTCTTTTCCCTTTGCAATGACTTTTTCTGTAGTTGAGAGAGGTTTAAGAGTGATATGACTGCTAACGTAGAGGTCTACGGTTCTGTCACTGTTAGTGTTAAATTTTGCTGCTAATGCAGTCATGCAAATTCATGTTTCATCTCTAGTATTTCAGACAGACCCCAATATCCTCCTCTTTGTGTTCATAAATACCGATGGAGATGTCTAATCATAGAATGGTTTGGGTTGGAAGGGACCTCAAAGATCATCTAGTTCCAACCCCCTGCTGTGGGCAGGGACACCCTCCACTAGACCACGTTGCCCAAAGCCTCATCCAACCTGGTCTTAAACACTTCCAGGGATGGGGCCTCCACAACCTCTCTGGGCAACCTGTGCCAGTGCCTCACCACTCTAACAGTAAAGAATTCCTTTCTAACATCTAATCTAAATGGATCCTCCTTCAGCTTAAACCCATTACCCCTTGTCCTGTCACTACACTCCCTCATAAACAGTCCCTCACCATCTTTCCTGTAGGCCCCTTCAGGTACTGGTCAGCCACAATCTTGCATGTGTTCAACAGTTTCAGTCCACATGTACACTGTGAAAAGATCCCTTCGCATATTTTTATTTACCACCACTCCATTGCCCCCCAAAGCTTTGGGGTCTCGGAGAAGTTGTCTTTCTGTGACCTCCAGAGCCAGACTGTTGTGTCCCCTTCTGAGCTCCGCTGGCAACTTGGAGTGAGCTGCTCAATCTTTTTTTTTTTTTTTTTTAATCAGTTCACCCACTTCTGAACAGAAATAACATATCAACAAAACTATTTACATGAGAGGCTTAGTTATGCTTGGAGCTGTCTTGGTTAAGTCTTAATAAATTTTCCAGTCTCATTTACTGGATGTATAGTTGCACTGGGGATAGGAAGCCTGGAAACTGTGGCAGTTGTAATCGGGGAGTATGACAGTAATTCACTCTTGGGAATGTCACAAGCCTGCAGATGCACCATTTGTAGCTATCCATTGCATGCACATAGATAATAATCTTGCATTAGGCCCAATTACATGGTGTTATGGACACACAACACACAGATTACATACACAGCCAACGAGCAGACTGTGATAAAGCAGTGGTGTAATTGAAGGAGACAGAAGGAAATGTTAGACTTGTTAGCGCTCAGTGCTGCAGCACCCGATACGGCTGTTCCGCACCAGCCTTGCCCATTTGCTTTTCTGCTCCGTTTCCAAGTCTCACTTTCAAAATATAGGTTTATCACAGAGTGAGCTAACTCAGCACCTTGCTCTTTCCACGGGGTATTTAGAGAATTTTCAGTGGGGAAAAGGAAATGAAACATCATTGCTTAACTGAGAGCGAAAGCCCATAGACACATAGAAGTATGTGCTGCCAAATGAGGACTGTTGTTTGCAGAATCAAATCATCTATGTTAGAAGCCTGGAAAGAATCTCCAGTGCCCAAACGTAAAAGGCATTCAAACCTAGAAATATAATAAATGAGCTGGTGCCTTTTCAGATCTCTCTCTCTTCATTTACCTATCAGTAAATGGGTCTGAATATTTCTTTCTAACTGAGAATTTTGCAAATGCTGCAACGTCCGGTGATCAGCCAAATGTGACACAAAAGCAGCCTGGCATGTATCAAAAACCTGAATGGCCAGCACAGCAGACCTCTAGTAACTATGATAGGTGCTTATTAAGGCTTGGGGAAAAGTGTTAATCAAAAATTTAATCTACCATATAATTTCTCAATTTGATTAGCTGTTTGTGCTAATCAGCTGCAGAAATGGAATGTGAAAGAATCAGTCTCTGTTACCATCAAAAAACAAAGGATGTCTTCAGCATACCACATGTTCGCCCCTTCCCCTTTCATTTTAATCCATTCAGATTGTAAACAAGAAGCATCGCTGTGGATGTAGTACTGATGCGTAGCTAGTAATCTGCGTACATTATGAAAATGCCTTGTACTCAGAAAAAAAGACATTTGCATAATGGTTTTTCCTTTGCCAATGATAAAACAGGATCCCATAACTTTTTTAAGCTGGGATGTAGCAGGTGGTATTGTCATCAGTGTTATGTGTTTAACAAAAAACCCAACCCTCCTATGTATTTTCCCACTTGAAATGTGACTGGAAAACATTAAGACAGTTACTATTTTACAGTGTACTTCCTGAAGTACTAATTGAAGAAATGAAATAGTTAATATTTCAGATAATTCTGTTATGTTGCTTAACTTTTTCTGGCATCATTGCCAGAAGATTTTCTTCATATCTAGTACTTAACTGGAACAGAATATTGTAATGAAAGTATTATTATTTCAGATGAATAAGTCACCAGGCATTCTGATATTCATGATATGCTTTTAATGATATCATTTATTGAACTCCAAGTAAGGGAAACAAAATCTGTGTACTCTGTAATTTACGGAATTGAGAGTGTTTGACTATTGATCTGACAGCCTGGGATTTCTGCTCTCTGAATTAGTCCAAGGAACACGAAGGGATGCTTAGAGTTCCTGAGTTTTTAAAATAAAATACTTGTGTTAATAGTAGGGTGCAAAATTTAAATCCCTTCCTTTTTTTTCCATAAAAGTTGTATGATTTCTTCTAGCATTAGGAGTATATTTTTCTTCTGACTCTCCTGTAGTCCTGAATACCTGTATTCCTGTTTAAGAGGGTGGAGAAAGGAGTAAAGAATAATGCATAAATATTATTTAAAAAATACACACATGACAGTAATTTCTACAGGTTAAAGATTTTAATGTAATTACATTGAGTCTGGAATTAACAGCTCCTTGTCAGGGAACTACAGTGGTACACATGAATTTGGAGCAAGTCAGAAGAGAACAGAAATGCAACTGCACATAGTTAAATTTGAACAAGGAGTTGGAGGAAGGAGATAGGTGATTGTTTTCAAATCGTGACAGGATTGCAGAGTGAGCGTTCTTTCCTTTAAAAAAAAATCTGATTAGTAGGGGCTATAAATCAACTTTATTCTTCTGAAAGAAGAAAGCAGCTCCATGCGTGCCTCTAACCAGTTTGGGCAACTGGCAGAGGAGTGAGTTAGTAGAGCAGTTCCTCTGGGGTTGTAAATTGAAGTCAATGGGACTATGACAGTTCATACCAGCGGAGGATGTACCACCTCGAAGACTGCTGATCCCACGTTATGCGTCTTCCAAGTAGTCCTTGGAGGATCCTTAGGACTGCTGCAGTCTGCTTCTGCTTAGCTGGCAAAATCTGACAAGGATCACGGCCCAAGGTGGGAGGTTTCCTGGCATAAATAATATTGTCTATAACCTTAGTTTCCTGATTCAGCATTTTGGATGTGAACAGTTTACAGGGAGAGGACTTCTAAATGAGAGGACAGTGCTTTTTCAAGGGACAAGGGTATATTGGGCTTTGGAAGAGGTGGGAGGTATAAGGCTGGGGAGAAACCAGCAGAATACAAGTTTCCCCATCGAATGTTGGAGGAGTCAGAAGATTCTGGAAGTTTTCTGCTTCTCACAGCTTCCTGGTGTTTGTGCATCTGTTTCTATGGATTTGAATCTTAGTTGGATCAAAATGAGACCAGGGTCTTGAAGCAGCTGGCAGTTGACTGGAGCACAATTTATTTTTTCCCCTTAATGTGTTAAAAATGTCACTGTATTGTGTGCTTACCCATCACATACTCTTGAAAATCGTTGCTGGGAAGGCTTTGTGCGCATGACAGAAAGCTTTGCAAAATGCCTCTGGAGCACACCTCTACCTGAAATCGTCCCCATTGAAAAGCCAAAGACCTCTTGCTGTGTGGGAGCTGCGTGCTCTGCACAACCAGAGCAGCAGGGTTAAATTCCTGCAGCTACGAGTGGGCTGTAATGCAGACAGTTCACTGTCAATTAGTGCCCTTTGCAGTGTTTGGCCTTATTTGTCCTGAAATAATTGAGGTTATCATAGATGTTTTATTGCCTTCATTATGGTTAACATTTAAATATCAATGAAATAGTATGCTACTAAGTCATCTGTGCAATAGCTATCTGCTAGAGTTATCCCTGAAATTTGTGTTTAAGGAGTATATTAATTCAGCACTGACTTAGGATTCTTAGAAGGAGGGTTATATATTTAGTGATGAATTATGGGAAACTTTTGCTTATTAGGGGCAAAACCTGAGCCACTCTCATCTGACACAGTGTGAGTAGAAATACTGTGTGATTGGAATAATGCTTTGTCTGTTAAACAGAAATATTTTAAGAAATTAAAAAATATTTTTGAATCATCAAATCAGACAGTAAAGGCTGACCTTTCCACATCCAGATGAAGAATTGCTCTGGGAGACAGGGATTTGTTCTCTACCCTCAGTTAGCGCAGGAGGAAGCTTGCTGTCACGTCCTGTTCTGCCTAAATCTAATCCATGTCCTTTTGAAATCAATAGGAAGTCTTCCTTGAATTCCTATGGTTTCTATTGACTCCTACAGTGCCATGCGTGACCTATTCAGACATCAGCTATGGATGTGATTTCATTTTTGTGAGCTGACTTTACATGTGGCTTTTATTTATAAGTGTATACCTAAAATCTTCCAACCACGTGCATAGCTCATTTTTATGTAACAGACAACTGAGGCAGAGGGTGAATTATATTTTTATGTTTAGAGAGAACAAATAGTGGTGCAACTAGAAATTCCATTTGTGAGCCCTGTTTGAACTTCCCAACATGCATGTGCAAATGCAACTAGCAAATAAATATAGATATTGAGGAATGAGTGTGTTGATGTATATATGTATGCACCCTTATAAGAGGTTTTGTTCACTTTCTGAAATTGTTGTACGTGCTTACATTGGCTAACTGTCCACAAAAGACTTTGGTTTGCATCACTGGCTAAATAAGGGACTCAAGCAGTAGCAATTATATGACAAAGCAGTTCATTTTGCGCCATATAAACTGCCACAGTGGGACATTTATGTTGTCATCGTGACATTAGCAGGAATTCCAAGGTAGAGCTTTTCAGCACTACAGAAATACTCTCATACTCATTGCGTTCACTCCCAGCTGAAGCAGTGGCGTGTGCAGATTGTGATGCACGGCTGATGAAACGACATGGCTGATAGCTTACTTTCAGGTTTACTTCTGAAGTTGACAGGATTTTCCGCGTCATCTTATCTCCTAATTTTATAATAGACTGTTTGAGTCTTTGCATATTGAGAAATTGAATACACAAACCCGTAATTTTGTATACCTGTTGATCCCAATACTTAGCTATGTGATTCTAGTCCAATGTTTGGCATCATCAAGTTTTCTAGAGGGTCTGGAATGAATACTATATATTATACTCTAAGCCAAGATGCACTAAGGCCCTACAGCTCTTATCAGCCTGGTCTGCGAATGTGTGTGACTGGACTGACACAGATCTCTGGGAACAGATCTCACATGCAGACTCCAGATTTCCAAAACTTTGTTTTTATTAACATAACTCACTCTGCTTATGCATTTGGAAAGGATAGGTAATTTTGCTCTGTTGGTGCAGTTTGCTGTCATAGGTAAGTTGACAGCCCCCAAGCTGGCTCCAGATCGATAGTGCATCCATCTGGTGCAGGGCTATGCTGAAATACCAGCTACGGTCCTAGTAACAAAGCAGGCGTGTTCTGTCCTGCTGGGCTGCGGTGCAGCGGCAACACAAACACACTGCTGCCAGTGTCAGAGCCCACTCACACACCTCTCCTGAGCGTGCCTGCGCACAGCGGTGTTACCCTCCAACCTCCTGGCTTTGCCAGTATGCTTATGTGTCCTCCTATGTACCAGAAAAACAGTCTTAATAGGGTGTAATCTAATTTAGCTTTAATCTGCTGATGTTGTAGACGATAGTTTTGCCAAGGGACTTCTAGGCAGAATTGTAAAAATGTTTTTAAATTGGCAGATGACCAAGAGGGCTACTTAACATCTGTAAGTGTCTTCAAGAGCTTTTGATTAAATGTCCTATGTAAATACATAACATTGGAACAACTAAATAGTTCAGGGAAAAGAGTAACATGGCTTTGGGTTGCTTCAGCAGGTATTTTCTTCAACACGTACACAAACGCACAAAAGCACTATCTTCTACCAAAGTGATGCTGTGGAGTGCCGTGGCCCTCGTACAAGGCAGAGGTAGCTCTATGCGGTGCTGCTATGGACATCTCACCTTTCAAATAGGCAGCTGCAGCCAGCAGCAGGACCTGGAGCCATCACCAGCCCCATCAATTCTCGTGACAAACCGGGCTACTGTATTTGGTGCACTTGGAACATGGCCATTATGCCCTGTTGGAGTGCTTTCCATTTCCTGTGCCATCTTGATAAACTTTATAGCCTCTAATTTGCTAGAGAGTCATTGATATAATTAGGAGCAACATAAATGGGAGCAGCACACTCAGCTGATGATAATCAAATCAGTTCATTTTTCATAAGAAGCACTAAGGGGGTCCCTACCAGCAGCTGAGGTCATTTTCTCTTTAAGCTCTGCTTTGATAGAGCAGCAGAAATCGTTACATGCCTGGGTCACAACCTGTTTTCTTACAGTCTGTTCCACTACCCATATATTTTTTCATAAGGAAACCAAAGAAAGGGTACCCGTGCGAGTGTTTTCAAAAGGGCAATTTGAGCTGTCTGTCCATGTAAGCTGGCTGCGTTAACAAGCCTGTGAGAGTCAACAGCTCTCTTTTTGCATGAGAACGAGCGCTCTAAGTGCAAAGCTTCCGTGTTGCGGCATTTGAGTTTGAAGTTCCTCCACTCAAGTTGCGCCAGGTTTTCAAGCAAAGTGGTGGCTTAACCAAAAAGTCTGACTCTGTTCTAGTAGTTGATAAAAACTCATCTCCTGTGCTCCTTGGTTCTCAGACATGGTAAATAATAACCTTTATCCATTTTATGCAGCTGTTGGTTGCTTTGCCCTAACAATATCTTTCATGATATGTCACAAATTGTCTGAGGTATCGGTCAGCATGTCTTACTGCTTGCAGCCTGGCAGATTTATTACCAAGAGTTTTAGCAGTGTTTCTGTAAATACTGTGTTGGTGAAGAAATGTAAATAATTGATCAATTATTCTCTTTCTCTTTTTTTTCCCCTCTTAACAGTACTCTCAACAATAACAACATCACCCGCATTCCTGTTACCAGTTTCAATCACATGCCAAAGATCAGGACTCTGTGAGTAATATCTTCAGAAACAAAAAAAAGATGATGGTGTAAGCCAAATCCGTGGATATTTGTCATTTTATGATAATCTTATTTTAGTCTCTTCCCCCTACTCTGTTGCACAAGGAGGTCAGTGAAGCAGCCTGACACCGAGGGCTGTGGTGGGGGCAGCCTCGGGCTCCTCTGTGGGGACAGGGACATCAGCCCATGGGTGGGGACCTGCTCAGAGGGGGCCAGTGGCCACAGGGGTGGGCTGGGGCAGGACTGGAGACCCGCACCACTATGGCCTCACTGGGGCAGGGCTGGGAGCCCCGGGCTGCGCTGGGGTCCTGGGCCAGGGCTGGGCTGGGGAGGCCAGGCAGGGTTGTGAAGGCTGCTGGTGCCCTCGGGGCCCTGGCAGCGAGTTCATTGGATTTACCCAGGGTTAAGTAAGATTCAGGTTTGATTTTGAATTTAACGGGAACTGAATCTGGAAATTTTTTCCCATGAGAAAAATCCGTAATGTGAAAATATGTTCCAAGCTGGAATATCATCAAAATTGAGAAAACTCCTCAGATGGATCAAATTATTTAATCTTGTTAACATCCTGCATTTAAATCCTGTTTCTTCTTTTCAGATTCAGAATACTAATTTATTAAACAAGAAATTTTTTAAAGAACTTGAAAAAAGCTTCTCTTCCAGATGCTTTCTGAAACAAAATGTCACTCATTCTGATGCATTTTTTATAAAAGCTTCTCTTACATCAAATCCATTTTTCTACAGCAGACACCATTCCACTAGAAAAGCTCTGATCGGCTTTAGTAGACCAAAATACAAAGATTGTGAAATTAGACTGTGTGCATTTGTATAATTTAGCCATAGCCTACCAAAACCATTTTCTTTAAAAAAAAAATCTATTCCTTTAAATTCCTTTAGGGAATACACAACTTGAGGAAAAAGTCATGTTTAAACAAAGACTGTTTTTTCCTCCAAAATCTCAAACTCAACCAAGATGTATTTAGTCCTGAAAGCAAAGAAAGAGAAATAGTAGCTAGCCTGAAAATTTTCTATGGCATTGAAAAAATAAAATGCTTCAAGGATGCTACATATACATGTGTAAAATAATATTAGATAAGTTAACAGAACTGAAGAAGAATTACTCATGTCAGTCCATGTAAGTCTAGCCTCTGATTTAAATTTACATTCCTCATAAAATGGTGACATTCATAGACCTTAATGTAAGTAATTAAATGGAAATTAGATGTTTGTCTTTTAGAAGAGAATGGGTAAAGAAGATAAAGGTAGGGTTAAGGTTCCTGGAGTTTTGCCTTTTCTCATTCAGTCACAGTGGTCCAGAAAATTTGCCTGGCTTCTTCAGATTAGTCAGTCTTGTCTGTTACCAGAGCTCAATGCCTTCTGCCATTTTCCTTTTAGTTTAATTTCGGAGATGGCTTTGTATATAGCTCCCTGGAGACTTACACTGACTAATCCCCCTCTGCTGTAATTAAGGAAAAAAATAAAAAAGAAAAAAAAAAAGGGAAGGAAGTCATAAATAGGATTTATAAAGGGAAGCTTTTATATTGAATTCTGAGAGCCACATTTTATAGAACATGAATGCTGACCCACTCTAAAAGGATTTGCTGGAAATTTAATTTAGGGTCTATGGTTAAAAGGGCACCTTTGCAAACTTGCATTCGTATTCATTCACCTCGTGTTCTGTAAAGGCAGTTTCAGCAATATCAAGTGGCATGTTTCAGTCTGCAAAGACTGCCAAATAAGACGCAGTACCCTTCTTAGCAGTTCGATGTAGGGATTAAAAAATCCTACATAGACAGGTGGAAATACAGTAAAATGATTTAGTTTTCTATATTTCCTTCCATCTGTTTCAACAGAGGCAGAAAAGTCATCAAAATAGCATTTAATGTAAGATAAATACAGGAATCAAACAGCATTTCATGATTTCTTTTTCCTATTAAAGATTCTTCTTCTATCCCCAAGCCATCTTAGCACTTTCCACAATTATAATTATTAATAAAACAAGTTTGCATAGCTACATATTACTCAATACTTTCTGAATATCTTCTGTTCAGAATTTAGTCTAATACTGAAAAAAAAAAAAGAGAAAAGTGCTTGTAAGGTTTGAAGCACTTGAAGAATTCCTTAAAAAAAAATCAGTTCTGTGCTAACTTCTTTTATTTAACTGTCTTTTCTGTTGCTAAGTTTCATTGATCTTTTAGCCTTGATTGGAAGTGACAGGAATTAGTTTTTATTGATCTGCTTTCCTTTGCTTGAAACAGCTTTATTTATGTTAAAGCATGTTCCCCATGCCTATTTGCTTAATGGTAAGTGTCCTGTTGTCTTTGCCTGTGCGAGTGACTGCTGAGATAGGTGATTACATACTTTCTTTTAATTTTTTTATTTAAGGCTACACTGAAAATGGTGAAAAATTGCTTCAGTACTTTTCACGTTCACAGGGAATTGGTGTATTATGCTTTTGAAGTACCTTGAAAAGTCTTGTCGTGGCTATATTCATCAATATAATTATCAAAAATACTTTCTAATAGGCTGCTTTGTTAAGCTTGATAGGGTCTCTAAATGGTCTCCTCTCAAAAGCAAACTGTAGAATATCCATGCAAAAAACTTGAGCAAATGACAAGGTAGGGCTCTGCTGAGGCAGGCGAGGTGGCAAAGAGGTGACAGTTCACACTCCTAAAATGGGAAACCCCAGAAACCACCTACATGAATTTAGTGAGGGGAGAAAACTCCTCACAGAATTGGAAAGCTGCCCCTTTTTGTGAAATTGCAGTTATATTACTCCTGCCTGCCTACATCCATACAGAGGATGCAGGGAATGGCATGGGATGAGCTCTCTTTCAGTTCCTGAAAGATGAAAAGATGATTCTAAATATTGTTGTTGACTGCTGTGGTGGGAGGGGATAATAGTTTGAGGATTTAAATGAAATGCTTACTCTCCAAGTTAGAACAAAGTTTTACTTTCTGGCTGGATTATATTGTTCTCTTTTCTTTGTAATTGTATTTGTTCTTTCAATCAACAGATTAATGGTTCATAATAACAAAACATTTTACTAGAAATCTAACTTACTGCAGTGTCAATTAAATAGCTTCATAATCCCTAAAACCCAGGTCTTCTAGTGTTCTTCTAAACAATTACGTTTTACAGTGCTCCCAAGAGACTAGCCTCCTCCATCGCTATGGGATAAACTCTCAGTTCCAGATTTGCGGCCTTTTACTGTGACTGCCCACCCCAGACATACAAATCTGGGGGCTGTCAGCCCAGACGCCTCTGCTGACCTGCTCTGCTATTGCGCGATATGAAGATCTCACAGATAGACAGTTAATTTCTTTGGTGGATGGACAGGGCTAAATCCTGTGCACACCAATTGTGTGGGTTTTTTTAAATGTAATGCCTGTAATACTAGTGAATAATGCTTTGTCTAACCATTTCTGACAGGATTTTCAATCTGGTTTATCATTGCATCTTTGGTATAGCACTGCAAATGTATGACTCATTACAAGGAATGAAATAATTAATGTCCTGGGCTTTTTGTTTTGACCTAAAGTTTGGTAGCTATTAAAATTACCAGATTCACTCCCTGAACACATCATCATTTTGCAGACTTCCCTCCGCAATGTGATAATGCTTCTGCAAGTCTCTAGTGCCAGGCATGAAGCAGACTGGGAAGAGAGCTGTGTGGCTAGATCTTCCACTACAAAGAACAGCCCAGGCACTGCTGTGTGGCATGACTTTGTCGTGGTCCCCTTCTTCATCAGGAGTTGAAAATTTCTGTCTAGAACCTGCACACTTGTGCTAAATTGCCCCTGTAAAAAGAGCATTGGTGAATTCGTACAGGCAGCACAGGAACATACAAGGTATCAATAGCCTCTGGTGTGTGGGGTCGTTCTCTCTCTCTCTCCAAAGGAGAGACAAGAGGGGAGAATCACCTATCATCCTGGTTTTCAGTCTGGTCCTCATGTTTAGACAAGCCATCCTTGGAATTCACTCATCGACATCACATTCATACAGTTATTTCTGATGTGGAATCACAGGCAAAGGGATTACTTGGAGGAATCTTAAATTCTGCATGTTCTTTTCTCTCGAGTGGCCAGCTCATGATTACCTGTAGGTGGGTAATTCCTTAACTTCATTCTTGCAAGACCTTATAAATGATAACACTAATTTATATGTGGGCATTTGTTTATTGTATGGCAGACAGTCAAGACCTGGCCCAACCGTAACCACTAACCTGCAATGATCCTACTGAGATTGTAGTGACGAGCCAGGCTGACTCGTACTTGATTGCTCTGGTTTGTGCCTTCTGTTTAAAAAACTACTGATAACTTTAGGGTTGTTCTGTCTTTTGTAGGCGGCTTCACTCCAACTTCCTGCACTGCGACTGCCACCTGGCTTGGCTGTCTGACTGGCTGCGGCAGAGGCGCACCATCGGGCAGTTCACCTTCTGCTTGGCGCCTGTAAATCTGCGGGGTTTTCTTGTGGCAGAGGTTCAGAAGAAGGACTTTGTCTGCTCTGGTAATGATGCCAGTTATTCATTTATCTATCAGCTGATGGCTTTATATTGATATTCACATAAAAACAGTGAGTGGAAAATTATTATGTTGTGTTTGAATGCCGTTCTGTAGCAGTCCTGTTTGTTTTTATCATTGCTAAACTGTGTGGGAGTAGATCAAATTGTTAATTTTTTCAGGCTTATAAGAATTATTGGATTCCAGTTAATCGTTCAGTTCTCAAATTATTTTTTCTACTTTAGCATTGGCAATGATATCAACATAAGAAATCAGTTAAGCGTGGATAATTTGGTATTTCTCAAGGGAAGAGCTCTACAGCTGACTGGAGTACAAAAGAAAGGAAATAGAAAATGCTAATCTGAGTCTGTTGATAAATGATTGGACTATAGAACAGGAGGAGCAGATTTTATCCCAGGGACTGAAACAGGATTCTCAGGGAGCCAATGCACTTCTCTGTTCTACAAGTTTCCACACTGATAAATGAGGCTGATGATACATGGCCAACTCAAAAACCATGTGTCTATATGTTGGGCCTATTCATCAAGTCTCTGGAACCGCACTTGGCTCTTTTGTGATAGAAATGCATTTTCTTAAAAGAAGAAGAAAAAGAAAGAAAGAAATAGAGAAAAATTGGAAAAAGAAATCTCTGAATTTGGCTGAAAGGAAGAGATCTGGCAGAGAGGCATGGCAGTGTGTATGCTGTGGGGGAAAAAAAAAAAAAAAGGAAGATACCAGACACAAGTTTGGAGACAGTTTTGCAGGCCAATTGGTAAGTAACACAGGGAGCTTGTTATGAAGTGGATGAGAGTCCTCGTCTTGATAGATTGTGAGTCTTGTAGTATTGTGTTCTTTATCTCTTACAGCCTGTGAGCCCTGAAACTTTATCCTCCTGATACAGGGGTTGACTGGCAGAAATACAGTACAAGTGCTCGTGCTAGAAATGTTTTCAGGGATGCCTTTTTTCTATAGTTTCATTTACACGTGACAGAGAGAAACAGTTGTACTTAGAGAATAAGGGTTTGATCCCCTTAGCTGTATCATGGGTGGTAAATTAATGCCTAGCCCTGGAGGTGTGCAGGAGATCTTATGGACACATGGAAAATGAAGTTGGGCATCAGTGACTTTTGTGACATGGTTTTCAAGAGTGCTGAGCAGCTTCTATGCAGTTGTGCAGATTTGAGGATGCCCAGAATAGCTGATAAATTACATCAGAAGTTTAACTAAAAGAAAAGTTTAGAAGTCTAACAGTCTTGGAGAGAAAGGATAAAAGAAATGGATAAATTAATTAAGCTATTAGCACAATCTAATTTTACCAAAGATGTAACCACAGCATTTCTTTCTTATGAAATGAAGAGTTTTAGATGGGACATGAGTTCAGCTATTTGGGTTTTTGATGAAGTGAAGGAAAAAGCATTGTTCAAATCAGGAGAGGAGATCATAATTGCTGAATGAGAAATGTAATGTGGACAGAACTCATCTAAACAGAGTTTTCTGGGCAGACTATGAATTCCAAAAGAGAAAAGGTTTTTAACAGAGCTAAAATACAATGTAGTGAACTACTCTGTTTAAACATCGGCTCAACATTTCAAGCACTTGTGTTTTTATGGCAGTGGGAATATCATCACTGCAAAAGAAAACCCAGCTTTTCCTCACTGTAAAATGGTTTCATCAGAGCACTCCAGTTCAAAACTTGTGCCTTTGCATGCTTCAAAGCAGAAAGAGGAGAATCAATCAAATAATTTGGGGAAAGAAGAAAAACATCCTTGAAAAGCTGACTTCTGGTTATTCTTTATGCAAAAATAGGGTTGAGTTTTTTTATAATTTTATGACAAATGTTCCTTTGGAAACAAATTTTGAATGCTGCATATCAAGGAATAGCATAAGTTGGAAAAGAAAAAGTGAACCACTGATAGAGAAGTGCCATAACTGGAGCGCAGTTGCTTGATTCATCCTGGACACTATGCTACCAGTCCTGTACAGTGATGTTTGTAAGCACTAGGTGCAAAGTCTCTCAAGATAATGTTGCTGAAGTCAGAGTTATGTAGATATACTTGTGTAAACTGAGAGTCTTTCTAAAATGTTGTTCAGCTTGTGCACATAAATTATAAAAATGCTAATTCAAACAGCACTTGTAGGCAAATTGTAGGCAGTGGAAGAGCTATTCCAGGTTTCATTTCTTCATGCCCATGAGCATTTGGCTCAGAACCATAGGTAAATTTGTAGGATTAAATAGTGCACAGTTGCCTGGAGAAAGGTTTGCAAATATGTCTAATTGGATTTGTGTTGCTGAGGAGGCAGGGAAGAGGTCATTAACAGAACTGAGCAGGGTTGGAACTGGATGGCCCCTCACCATCAGGGGAGAGCAGTGAATACTGCTGGCAGTCCTGTCACCCACCAGAGCCTTCTGGCTGGCTTCTTCAGCAAGCTGTCCCCTCCTCGTAGAAGAGTCTTTCCTCCAGAGTCACCCCTGACAGAGCAGCCTTCCTGGGCCTTTGCCTTAGAGCCATCTGCTCCCAAAGACATCTCCAAGCAGACTCTTCCTCCTGCAGAGCCGCTTATTGAGCTCCAGGATGTGTTTGGTGAGACAGTCTCCTACAGGTCAGTATGCTCTAGAAAGGGAAATTGTGTGGCACCCGAGGATAAGCACCCCTGTTGGTGTGCTGCAGGTAGCATGATGTATTTATCCTCTCCACCATAACCTTGCAATGCACTGTCATGTTGCCATGAGAAGAGAAACAGTGCACTAAGCAAAGACTTAATGTCAGTTGAAATGCCACCTGCACTCTCATCCTTGGGAAGTTTATTTCTATATTCCCTTAGCTAGCAGAGAAGCATCTGGGGGTGCTGGCTTATGCTCGGTACCTCTTAGAGCCTTCCAGTCTTTGCCTGGATCAAACCCAGCTTCCTTCCCATGTTCAGATGTTTCACTGTTGAACTGGCTTCTCTTTCTCTAACTCTAAGCCTGTCTCTCAAACACACACTCTCTCTCTGCCTATTTGTCTGTCTGTTGTCCTCCTCTGACCTCCTCAGGATAGTAATTTTATTTCATTTTCCTCTCATGTAAGTTTTATTATGGCTTTTTGGTTTTTCTTCTATCTGCTTTTACTGAAGTTTAAATTAATCTACATATTGATCATTTATGTCAAGTTATAATGTGTTTCTCACCTGCATTAGTGTGGCTGTAAAGCTTTGCAAACTGAGGCAGTGGGTTCATGAAGTTGTACCATCAGCAGCACCTGGGTCTCTTCAGAGCTCTGTGCAGGACCCACTGAGCAACCCCATTTGGATTTTTTTTACAATGATGAATCATTCTGTTTTTCCTAAGTATATACATGAGAAAATAAATACGCATCTGAACTGCGTATCTAAGAATAAAGCAGATGCATTCAGGAGCATTGTATCTCATACTGTGACGTGTAGCATACTTCAGCCACTGCTGTCCTCAGCTAGCTGCTGTCAGAACAGCTCACACCAATGCCATCAGTTCTCGACTGGGTGCTTGCGGAGAGACTATCTGGTAGATAAGCAGGCAGAGCCTGCGGGTTGATTTTGGAGGGTGGTGGAAGATGATTTTTCTCTTGTGCTGTTGCTGCCAATTCTGAGGCAGTATGTTAGGACTCAGTGTTGACTCTGAAGGTGCGGGCTGATACAGATTTGTTATAGTTTGGGCCAGTAGCTTGAGGGATTTTACAGTGGACAGCGTTTACAATGGAGTATGAAGATTGGATGAGATTTCTTAGACTGGACCAGAGATTGATATTTCTAATAGTTAATGATTTCATGCTGTTCTCATGTAAGAAGCACCAGATTCTAAAATACTGGAAATTATTTGGAGCTGATTTGTCCTGTATGTCTTGCGATATGAAATTTAGCAAAGTTTAAGTGTAAAATATGTGATTTTAAGTACTTTTCTATGATAGTTTTCTTTAATAATGAAACAAGCATTGTGGAGAAGGAAGTTGGATTCATACATCATTTTCTTTTTCATTAGAAACCATTTTCTCTGGTTCTTGATCTTCAGTTCTCATTCAGAGGATCTACATGAACCTGAAGAAAATCAAGATGCATAATTTGGATTAAATAAGTTAAAATTCAGTCTGAAATTGATGCATGAGAGAAATCATTACCAGAGCCAAGTGTCTAGTGATTTCTGGCTAAATAAACTGATACTGATTTGAAGAAAATAGTGGATTGATCCAAATCTCAGTTGAAGATCTAGAGTTTCTGATTCATATGGTGAGACTGCAGCTGAGGTATAATAAAGAGGAAAATATGTTAGCTTCCTGCTGCTTAATGCACACTGGAAGCCCTAATGAGGAAGCAGATTTATTTTTTTAGGTGAGGTCAAGCCGTCTTAAAACATAGCTGTTACTCTCTGGCCCAGAACACAAAATTCAGTAGATTGTCTTGCTCCATTTTTCTCCTAATAACTTCATAGCATGTTGTTGAGGAGAAAACCAACAATGAGTAACTAATAAAACAGCACTCCTCAAGCTTAGTATCTTAATGAGAACATTCAGAAGATGCCAAAGAGAAAGTGTGTGGGGAAAGGAACTCCCCCCATCTGCTCCTATTTAAAAGACTGTGCAATAGTATATCTGCATAACTAGCAGCAGGTCTGCTGCTTTCAACATGGGACGTGGAGGTACTGCCAACAGGGAAGATCGGTGCTCCCTGGAAGCTAAAGAGGAGGGCGGACTATTTGCTAATGACGCAGATTTTGCTCGTGCTGGGCAGTAGCAATTGCTCCTGAGGGAGCAGAGCAGTTTCTCTCCATGCAGTCCATCCCAGTTCATGCAGAGAAGGGCTGCTAATGCCCCTTAGCTTTAATGGCCACAGGAAGCTGGATAAACAAAGTGGGAGGCAGTGGCCTTTTTCTCTATGCCTGTCAGTGGTCACTTTCTGCCGTGTGGGACATCCTCATTGTAGAGCCGTTTTATTGCTTCTGGAAGTGAGCTTCACCATTTCACCGAACTCTGACCTCTTCCCAAAAGAGTGACCCGTGAGTCATATTAGACAAATAATATATTTTTCCTCACTGTTAAGTTGGTTCATGCTTTTTGTGACCATCAACAGACTCAATAAGTATTCTTAAGATGGAGTTTATGCAGGACTTTCAGCGTTGTAGGACTTTTAAAGCTTTTTGGTAAAAATTGTGCTTTAAATTTGGTTCTAGAAACTTTTTGTAGAACTCTGATGGAATTTTTACCTCCCATTATAACTTGCTACCACAAACTTACACTGATACATGGTCTAAGGAAACGTTTCAATACTGTGCATTTGGTAGTTGCTCCTTGAATGACGCCCTATAGGAGGTTTGGAGAGGTACTAATTGCTATTTATCAGAGTTTCTTTGTTTTCTGTTTCCATTAAGTTTCTTCTTACAATTTTAAATTGGCTCTGGCACTAGCAGTTACATTGTTTCATACTGTAAGAATTTACTTCTTGAATTGCTTCATATGTAAGATGCCACATATGGTGTTTTTTATTTGGGGGACTATCTTGCAAGTCTGAGGGATAAATATGTATTTATTAAGGCACTTAATATTTCTTTGAAGACCAACGTCAAGTATTTGCTTTGAATTACTGTAAGTTTATTTTTACTATCCGAAAATGATGTCGTACCTTTTCAGTATAATTACCTTTGTTCTGGCATTCTCTTTTCCCCAAAGCAGGGCGTGTAGTTCTTTAATGCTGCTTTAATGATGGTGAATTGGGCTGTAATTATTCAGCCATTGAGCTTTTGAACTGTTGCTGTAAGAATAATAAAGTACTTAGGTTTTATGTTAATGTCCAAAACCGGTGGCTGGTTTTATTCCTAGTAAGTTGGTCATATTTTGGTATACAACGGAAATGCATCATGGTGGTCTGTCATGGCACGGCTCAGTACCACAGCCTTGCTCTGAGCTAGTTCACAGAGAGCGGCGGTGTTAAATACGAAGGAACAGGGTTGACTTGGAGTACGTAGCCAAGCCTTTGTATGAAATCTGTAGACTTCTTCTGTTCGATCCACGTATATGATTGGCAACATGTTTATGGATACTCAGTAAGAGTAATTAAAAAAAGCATAGAGCTGCTTATAAAATGACTGCAGAATTCCATAAATGAATAGGTGGCAAATACAAAGTTGCATTCAGTCAATATCAGGTTCATGTGAATTTCTGTTTTATTGCCAATGAAATTTAGTGATGTTATATAGTTGCATTAAAACTGTGGTGGGCGGACAGTGGCCAGCTGCCGGACGCCCACCCAGCTGCTCTCACTCCGCTTCCTCAGGGAGAAAACAAGATCTGCTCCAGCGCCTCCTCCCCTTTCTTGTTCTCTGACTCTGCTCGCAGAGCTGTTTCTCACACTTTTTTCCTCACTCCTTCCTGCCTGACACCTTTTTGCCCTTTCTCAAATACACTTTCACAGAGGTACCACCAGCTTCACTGACCCGCTCAGCTGTGCCTGCAGCAGGGCTGCTTGGAACCATCCGGAACTGGCTGGAACCAGCTGGAACTGGCCAGAACTGGCCCGGGGCAGCCCCAGCCTCTCCTCAGAGAGGCCCCTGCAGCCCCGCTGCCAGCGCCTGGGCACAAATACCCTGTACCAAAACTGAAGGGATCTCCTGCCTCCTTGTAAATGCAGGCAAATGTGTTTAGCTCAGAAGATCTGTAAGAATTTTATTCTAAAAGTTCCAGGTACCATAAAGAGCTTGAATGCACCAGAGGTCTCTTGCAAAAGACCAAAGGCAGCAGCCTCAGCGTGTCTCAGGAAAAAGGTGAGAAAGGTTGCTATTGCCCTGCGTTCCTTAGTGTGTCCCAAATGCCAAAGAATTTGGTCCAAGGAATTCTGAGGTGGCTCTGGGAAGGGGACGATTCCTCACTCTCTTCAGTCCTTGCCCATTCATCTGGAAAAAAGTGTTTCCTCACTCCAGATCTGGCCGTTGGGTGAACTCATGACCAGGCTGGACCCCTCAGGTGTCCTTATCAGGAGAAATGTCACATTCTGCCTGACATCTTCTGAATAGCTGTGCCACGCTGTAGTGCTTCTGACTGAAGTGAATCCTAGCTTCCTCCTCTTCCTGAAGAGACCAGCATTTGGGCTGAGGCAGGGAAAAGTCCTGTGTTAGCTGTGGCAGGACACAGGGAGCAAAGGCAAACATGCAGTCCAACAAAATCAAGTCGTGTTTAGAACTCGTCTTCAAATGCCAGCAAATCAAACCCTGGGATTCAAAGCATAGTCTTAAACTATTCCCATCCCTTCCGTGACTTTTATCAAACTTTGTTGCGAAACAGTTCAGGTTCTTTAATGGATAACGTGTTCAGAAGACCATTCCAGAACTGCACTCACTTCATAGGCTTACAATTGATCATGACCGTTATCTATCATTTAACCTTGTACAGGTGGTATCCTTTCACTTAAATAATTTGTCTTCCTCTTCATTTTTAAGCTTGAATATATTTATAAGTTCACTGTATTATTTCTGGACCTATTTTTAAATGTCATTTCGTATGCACCTTCCAGACTGCTGATACAAATTGTGGAATTGGTTTTAATGACATTACTGTGCATAGATGCTGTTTGAACTGCAGAAGCACTACATCTCTTATGACTATCTAGTAGCATTATTTTTTTAGACTTTAGCCTGTTTTGGAAGAGCAAATAGTATACAAACCCACAGAACCAAAGACATGCTAACAGCCTTCCTTATGGTGCAATAGTCAGAAAGTTCTGGCTGCTTTTAGGAGAAAATGCCTGTGTTGACAAGGCTGGAGAAAGGCTCACAGTGGGCATAGGGCACAGGAGATGTTCAAACTCTACCTTTTCAATCCCTCCTATGGAAGACTTAAATGGAATATAGTTTCTCTGAAAGAAAAACAACTTTGTCATAGTTTTGAAAGGACTTGTGTCACAGATTCTGTTTTGTTAATCCTTCAGAAGAGCAAATCTACCTATTAGATCTCAGGTGAGCCTGCTTCTTTGTTCTGCTTTCTTCCATTTTGTTTAGAAGTGTTCCATACAATTTTGGTGCTATTACTGTTAATTAAATAATTGCAATATTAGTGCTTTTAGGTAAAACAATGGGAAGTTAGGTCTGATTTTCAATGGTGTTATTTTACTGATATATTTTGAAACATGCAAAGTAAGTTTTGTACATTAAAATAGGCTTCATTCATTACACTAGACCTTCCTTAAACTACAATTGGGTATTTCCTTTTTCATACCTCAATATTTGTTTGTAAACCAATTGATGTTGACTTTGCCTGCAGAACATTTGTGTTCATGTGTCACGAATTTTTAACAGATAAATTTACTGTTTGGGAATGTTTAGCAAAACAGTGAACTTGAATCCAATAATGAATATTCATGACTAGCAAATTTTTGCATATCATGAACTTGATGGTATTAACATCATCAATTGGGGGCTCAAGTCACTAATCATAAATACTTAATGCTGTGCTCAGCAAAAAGCTGTTGAACAACCATAGATGGAAATATTTGCATAAACCATTTGCTGCACATTCCTGTAGAATAAACGCATTTGTACACATTTTTCTCCATTAGTGGAATATTTGCCATCAATAAGGAATGTTAACTTTGCACATATTTAGTGTGATTGACTTGCCCATATCTCTCTGCAGAACTGTGCACACAGGAGTGTGTTGTAGTACTGGGATGCAAACACCAATCAGGAGCAATATATCTGCTTTAGGTATCTTTTTGAGATTGTATGACTGTGAAAACTGTAGCTCCTGTAGTAGTAATTGATTTCAGATGGTCTAGCATAGTAAGAAGTTCCAATGGGTTATTTAATTAAACCACAAAAGGTCATAATATATCCACAAATCTGCAATACTGGTAGTGTTTTGTTTATCGATCGATAATTTCATGTCTGCTATATTTAAAATGATTTAGCATCACCACAAATTTTTAGCCGGTAAATCCTGTCAGATTTATCTTAAAATCCATTAATATTTTTTGCAAATAACTAACATTTTGCTGGTGGAAAAGAACGGCTGCAAAGGCAGTTGGTTAGGTGCGGAGGTAATAAAGCACACTACTTAATGTGCCGTAATTGGGTGTCAGTGCAAATGAGATTATTTGGTTTATTTAGTCATTGTAAAATTTATTTTAAATGCCTGTGACATTTAAACTGTTCATTTATACACCATAACCATTTTATTCTAATTGTAGTATCAGTCTATTTGCTGCTCTTAAAAGGCTAGAGGCCAATAAGATGCTTATTTGAAAAAAGCACTGAATTTCACTGTAAACTGCTGGGTCCTAAGTCTCTCCCCTGTCTCCTCTCTCCCCCTAACCCATAGTCTGAGACTATAAAATAAAGTGGTGCAGGCTAATGGTATGCCAGATATTAACTACTGTAATCATTCAGGCTGTCATTCCATTACATCGGGCACGAAAAGCATAGTAATTTTGTTAATTGTGTTCCTATCCTAGCTTCCACATTTTGTTAGTTTTTTATAGCAAAATGTATAATTGAGTTGATGATTTTTATCTCTTAGAGAAAAATATAATTAACATGGTGAACTAGTGCTGCTGTGTAAGAAAAAATCTGAAATGACAAGATGACAGATAGTAAGAACAACTTCAGAAGGGAGAGAATATAAATGCAGCTGGCTTGTGCATGGCCATTTCCTTTTGTTGCGTTCACTCTGTAAGGAGTTTACTGCACTTGTGAAGGACACAAACAAGAATTCTGAAATATTTTTGCTTTTCCTGTGTCTTTTCTTTTGAAGAAGTATTGGCAGCAAAAGGAAAATTCATTTTTAGATGTCAAATATCCTGCTTTAGAGACTGTATTGACTTGGGGCCCTTCATCTATCTGTATGCTTATACTCTGCATACCTATGAAAATCATACCCAAATTTTAATTTTAAGAACTTTAAATTCCATAGCCTACTTAGACTTCTTTTCTTGACCAGTCCTCTCTTTACCAGCTCTCCACAACTATACAAACATTAAACTGATTAAACCGTCTTGGATTTTTTTGTGCTTTAATTCTATAGATCTGCAATGGAGCTAACAATAGATACTCATTTAATTGAAGCAGTTAGATCCAAATCAGATTTGAAATTCTGTTTATAGGATTATTCAAGAAAACTTTACCTTAACAGATGACATTTGTGTGAGAGCTGATGGAATACGTGCTAGATGCCTGCTGAGTGTGGGTGTGTAATGCAGTATTTTGTTCTTTGCAAAGGAATAACATAAGCAAAAGCATTTGATAATAATGGTAACAGTTTATGCATAAAGTCTTTTTATTTCATTAAAGTTTTCAGAAATCTACGGTCTGGATCTACTTTTGATCATGAAGAAGAAAGAAAATCACCAAATATAATGGGCTGTATTCAGCATGGAATCAAAAGTATTTTTACTCTGAGCACTAAATATCAGTCAACTCTGATAAATATCAGTCTATTCTGGCAGGAGTACCAGAGATTTTGGAGCACTCAGAGAATTCAAGCTTATAATGAGAAATTAAGTTTATAAAAATACTCCTTTTTCCATCCTATTTTAAGTGAAATGAGAAAACTGATCACTCATTATATGTTGAAAATAGAGTCCACACAAAGTCAGCCTCTTTCTTTACTTTTTACTTTACTTTCTTTCAGTGTGAGATGTTATTTTTTCATCCTATTTCGGTTGCATCTGTGCTAAGAATAAGGACATTATATTGCTTTCTCTCTCTATTTTGACATCATGTACTTCCTTGGTAAATTAATTGGTTATTTGTTTTACTCACTAGCCCCATAAATCAAAATTCTGTTCACATAAAAGTTCCTCTTTTGTAGTGGAAAATCACAGGTAAATGCTTTCTGGTCCAAATTCAGGGTAAATAAAAGGACTCAACTATATATCAGGTGTTTGTTTGGAGAGGATCCAAAAGACTTAGTGGGCAGCACAAATAATGTTCTTTCTTACCTTTTGGCCTTTCCATTCAAAAAGTTGCTGGAAAGTTCCGCGATATTTAACTGTAGTATGATATTAATTATCACCTTGTTACTGCTGCTACCTGCTTTTTGTGCGAGGAAGACTGGTGTTTCTGTCTTTTCTCTCCCTTTTCAGAGGACTTTACATAACAACCTACTTTCAAACTATTCCTTTAGTGTAGAGTGTAGTGTAGAGTATTCTGCAATGCTGTGTCACACAAAATGTGGAGGTAACAAGCTGATTTCCACTGAATCTTCCACTGTTGATTTAGATTCAGTAGAGTCAGGAACAGACTCTTAAAACTCCAACTGGCAGTATGTCGGGTTTTTTGATCTTGTGCCCTAATGCAAAGGGAGTGTATTACTGCCTCTTGAACCCACAGGAATACCTTGTAGTGTTATAACTGTGCACAATGTGTTTTCCCCTTGCTACAAAGCCTCTTCAGAAAGCACGTCAGATCTGTGATGATAAAGAGTGTGTGGAAGACTTGACCTTGCTGCCAACTTTCTTTTTGCCTCCCAGAGAGCAAGGATTGCTCTGAGGTGTTTCTTCCCAGTTTGATAATTTCTCTCTGTCCCTAAAAGCTTGCAATAGCTTGTTTGCACTTCCCTCATTCTTCATTTTGTTTTGGGCATTGCACCACAATGTAGGCAGACAAAGAGAAAATGTAAAATGTATGTGATCAGGTTGTAAGAACAATCCTCTTGTTCTTATGCAAAGATAACAGAGGCCTGTGTGCATCTTGGAGCAATATAAGCTACTTTTGGAAGCAGTCACAGTTAAAATCTTACAGAAACATTAGACTCCATGAAAGGCTGAGCTGGCAGTGCTGTTGGTGATATGCGGCAAAGCACCATTAATTTTGAACGAATTCTATTAATTCACAATGATGGTATGTCTGCCCTGCATTGCTATAGCCAGAAGACAGACTCAAGAGAGCTGCTTGTCCTGCCTGTTACGCATATTTAATTAGTGAAGGGTTTTTTTGTTTGTTTAGTTCAAATAGCTACAACTTATTAGCACATGGTCACATATGTAGACTTTGTTAAGACAATGTCTAATAAGATTTTGAAACTGGAACAACTCAAAATTCAGGTTGCCTGATAAATATGAATTTGATTGTTTAGGCCATATGTGTTAGGATTTAGATTTTAATTACATTATTAAATTATTTTTTTAATGGTGGATTTTTTGCGCAGTTGGTTCCATAGGGTGAAGCCGCTCTAGTACTGAAACCAGCTCTGTGTTGAGATAAAAGACTGTTGCTGGTAAACTCCTTATCTGCAGCTGTCACAGAAGTTGGAAAGTGGACTATAAATGAGACAGGATATTTTAGCAAAGAGAAAGGATCATTAGGATCATGTCATGATGAAAGCAGCTGCCCACGCACATAAAGAATGAATTTGACTCCTACCCATGCCACAAATGTCCTGTGAGATCCATTTATTTCAAGATGGTCCTTACCTCTGAAAATCTAATTTCTGGATGCCTGAACTGGAGTTCTGAGGTCTGGTCTGCCAAAATACAGTCACTCATAGCTCTGATTAGCATCGATGAAAGCTATCTTTAAAACACATACAGTGCTATGAAACCCACATTTTTTTCCTGCTGTCCTGACAGTTAGCTGATGATCCAATAAAAAAAATTTCCAACCCAATACTTTAATTTGGCAACATTTTATACACAGTTGAAATGGTGATCTTATCCTGAAACTAGGCAATATACTTTAAAATAATGCAGTTCTGACATCCCTGGCTACAAAATAATATTTAAAGGGTTTGACAGCTTGCTTGAACTAAGGTAAATTCAGACAAACAGAAATTAATTCACATCAGAATTCAATACCTTTCTAATGGAAGGCATGATTTTGCAGTAATTGTCTTTTGCTTTCCAGGAGGTCTCCCTCTGGAAGTGTAAAGTCAGCCTGTAGAAGCTTTCAGCTGACATCTTTTCAAACTGTATCTGCTTTTCAAAATAATGATACTTAGAGGTTCCACTGAATGCCTTTCTGATGTTAGCTTTTCATTGTCGTTTACATGTGTTTGAAAACATAGGAACATACGTAGGCTTGCTATACGAGTTCACTTTGTGCATAATTCAGGGCTAAACCAGAGGGTATGTAGTCATAAATCAAGAGAGAAAATTTATGAGAATGTTCCATTGTTATAAAATTTTAATTGTCATCATGATACTGGATTGCAAATTGATGCAAACAACTATTTTTTGACTTTTTGTCACCTGCAGTTATGATTTATGAAAGTATCGATCATGTGTCTTTTCCAAGACAAACCCCAAGAATGTAAAGCTTTGTGTATAGTTTTCCATGTTTTCACATGTATTTGTGATTTGGCAATGATGATGATTTGATTTTTCCAACCAAAAGACCAAATATGTTTTGTGATTATAATCTACTGTAATCTAGAAAAATACCATTTTTTCCTGTTTCTATTGTGATTTTGTCACTTCTTACCAACACGAGCCTTCACATTCAGCCCTCTGTGTCTAGTCAAAAAGATACTTGAGGTTTCTTGTGTTACATGTATTTTGGAAATATGACTCACCATAAATAAGTGAATAACTGCTACATCTTGATAACATCAATTAGTGTAGCAAAACAGTTTTATCTGTGTCTGTGTGTATATATATCTCAAAATTTTAAATATAAGAATCATAACCATTTGAGTAAAATTGACATAATTGCTACAGTTTCAAAAAACCTTAATGATACTTAATTAAGCCTGAATCTAATGGATTGACTAGAAATGTATATAGAGCAACATCTTTATGCTAAAGCTTTGCTCTGTAAGTAGCTTCTTGTCTTTCAGTGGAATTATTAGATTAAGCAAGGATTTGAAGGTTTGAACTCATATTTTTCTGAATTCTTTTTGTTTTTCCAGTTACTGTATTGTCTTGAAAAAACTAGCTTTATATTTCCAGTCTTTATGCCATAACAGGTTACCTCACTTCAAAAACGTAAGTCATCTTTGATGACAGTCTTCTCTCAGTACGTAGAAATACTCAAGGAGTGTTTGTGTAATGGAAACTTCTAGGCAAAGATAACTTTTGGAAATACTGCTTGATCTCAAGGCTTATTTTTTAAATCTTTGAATAAATTGATATGGCTGATCATGGAGGGGACCAAAGAAGTGTTCATGAGGGAGAGAGATTGATAGAGTGGAGACTGAGAAGGAGTAAGAACACCGTCATCTTTTACACATTTTCTCTGCAGTTGATTTGTAGCACATTATATTCACTGAATCCAAATAAATTAATACTTAATATAGTAAAATTATTACTTAATATAGTAAAAGGATCTGTGGCTGATGTATTTTGTTGTTAAAATCTCAGCCGATCATTTTTCAAAACTAACATTTAACATTCTTCATGTCTCAGGTTCCCAGTCTGAATCTCCATCGTGCAGTGCCAGTTCCATCACTTGCCCATCTGCCTGCACCTGCAGCAACAATGTAGTGGATTGTCGAGGAAGGAGCTTAACAGAAATTCCAGCTAACCTACCAGAGGACATTTGGGAAATGTAAGTGCCAATGTAACGCACCATTCTTTTCCATGTCTCTCTATTTTTAGCCCATGTCAGCCTCCTGTGTGGAAGAAAGGCACGTGTTTTGAAAACTGTGTTCTGAGCAGTTATCAGGTATATTGTACTTGTCCTCTTAGTTTACTTCTTTTGATCTAAGGGCTCAAACCATTCGTTAGTGTAAATTAAGATACTGTTTGAAGTTGCCCTACCCCAAAGCAAGATGAAGGTCTTGGTGTATTATGTTCAGATTGTGTTTATATCTCACAAATCTGGAATTACAGTTCTATTGTCAGGAAAAGGAAATGCACCATCCACCATCCTTTTTTTTTTTAAAAAATAGAATTGTTTTGTTTTTAGTTGGTGAATTCCCCAAGAGATGAAGGGATTTCTTGTTAGCTTGACAGGATGCATTTGTAATGAAGTAAAGTATGACATCAGAACGCGTTGTCCCTGTAGATTTTACTTTCTATTTCTTGTCTCCCACATTTTGTTATTCCCAATTCTTTAACACTTTTGTGACTTTTTTATGTTGTGAAATCAGATGCTGGTTTTACAGGCTTGTTTGTCTTTACTACAATTGTTATCATCTGGTTTTGAGTCCATGGCTTCATACTACTCTGGTCCTGAAATACTGTTACATTAAACCAAGTTGCTTTTGGTTAGTCATAGGGAATGCAGATCAGTTCTTTTCCTGCTTAGGTGCTTGTCATTCAGAGGTTAGTGACATTCAACCAGCTTTTACGGTCTACATAGTATAGATTCAAATATTTGTATAATCACTGGACTCATTCAGCTTTTCGCTGCTGCAGAAGTACTGCTACATAGGAAAATTCACTAGGATAAAGCATAAGTTGAATTGCTCATATGTAGCCTGGCCCACTATGATACGCCAGGAATGTGACAGTTATGGCCCATGAAGATGATGTGCTATATTGTGTGCTGGTGATCTGCTCTACACCACCACTCCTCTAAGTCACTTTATCAGTTGCTTTTGTAATTTAAGATTCACCTCAAATTTGTTTGGATTGCTGTCTTGGCATAACAGTTAGAGGTAGCTTATGCTTGATTGTGCATTTCCATGGAAAAGTTATATTAGAAATGAAAAAATTAGTTCAGTAAATGCAAAGAATAGACAGCATCTTAAAATTAATATTGTTGAGAATGTATCTAAAGTATGTAAAAATGTTTACAGGAAATAGAAACTCTTGTCCAAGCTGTTCTGAATGCCCATTACCTGCTTGCTCACTTTCCGGCAAAGGTCTGAATGTATTGGTTGTGTTCGTTTCGTGTATATGGAAACATGAAAGTTGGTTAAAATTATCCTGAAAATATAAATGGTGTTTGCCATACTAAGCATATTCAATGTTTATAAACATATGTGTTTATAAAAGCATCGAGTATCCAAGTCCTGTCTCCATTTTGGTTACTCCAGTCCACAAACCTAGCTCTTGTAACCTGTAGTAAAAGCAACTTAGAAGATCTCCTTAGGAGAGCAGAAAGTGAAGGAAGACTTGGAGAGCCTTTAAGTTAGACGATGAGATAGCAAGTCAAGATGCATGTAACATTTTAAGAAATTTTTATAACCTAGAGGTTATAAACCTTTTAGATCCATAGAACACCACATAAACCTCATAGCACACTGTTTAATCATTTAGATCTGACAGACTTCTTGCATTTTAGGCAGTATTTACTTGAGTCTTTGTCTGTAGATAGACCTCTTACATTGCAGATCTAATCCTGCACATATCCTTTGCCATTCCCAGGCACTTCAGGTGGGAGTAGTTCTGCAGAACTTCAGAGTGTAACCCTCATGAAAACATTTATTGTTCACTTTCTGTGGGAATCGATCCTGTGAAGATTTCATTTTTATGGAATATATCTATTAAGGAATTGTAGTAGTTCTATCAGAATAAGTTTTAGCAAGTGACATCACTTGCATACGGGTTTTCCTACTGGTAAAATGATGTTTTCATTTTGTAAAAGTACTGGTAAAAAAGAGCAATTAACCTTAGAGCCAAGGGCAAAGTATTACATATTCTGACATAGAGTAAAGGATATAGTCACATAGAAAAATGTTTCTGGAAAGATGGAAGAAGCTGCCACAGTGTTTCCCCTGAAAACTCCTAACAAATTTCTTTGACCAAGAGAGCCATTCTGCTTTATGCAGAAGTCTGTCATACTGCTCAGAAATTCAGTTTGTCTGAGGCTGCTCTGGGCTTATTCAATATAAAATCCATCCAGAGGTCTGGTTCCAGCTACATGTGGAATGACGACTGTCTTTTGATTTGATATGATGGGCAGAATAATACTGATTTGCTGTAATGTTATAGCAATGGGGTCAAGTAAACTCTCTCTATATGCTGCAACCCACATCTCTTGCTCTCACAGCAGTACTGTTGGGATTTTTTCCCTCGGGATTTATCTCCCATGGTTGGCATTTAGTCAGACCCTCTGTATAAAAGGTGGCTATGTAGTGCTGCTGCCTGAACACTTCTTTCTGGACTCTAATGCTATGATCTGATCCTCATCATCTTTAAGAGATCTAACTCTTACTAGAGATGAGATTCCTCCTATGGAATATGGGGTACTGATGAACTACATGGCTGGGCTGCTCTTACGTAGAATTCTAAGGGATATTACTTGAGATGGTGTATTTTTCATTCAGATGTTTCTATCTAGCACTGTATATACTCATTCCACTAAAAGACATTTCCCCCTATAGACTCTAGTCCATTCATAATATTTATATGATAGTATTAAAATGCTGTGCCTTCCTCGGTTCCACTTGGGACATTTCCAAGTTCCTTTCCTTGGTTATTAGTTGCATTCAGTTACAGCTTTCTAGTTCTTGTATTTCCCCTTAACTCAGTATTTCTTTGTAAGTCAAATTGTATCCAGGAAGAACTCTTGACTGACAAAACTGTTCTACACAACTGAAACACACAGCTGTTACTCTAACATGGTTATTAAAGGTGACCTACATTTCACTCTCTGTTTCAGTATTAATTAAAGATCTTTTACTCAGCTTTCCTGCCTTTCTTCATTAACATGGGTAGGCAGAACCTTCTCTGACAAAGCTGCCAACAAGTCCTAAATTTGTTTTTGTTGATAAAAACATATCACAAAACAGGCAACTCGCTTGTCACAGAGCATAAAACAGGCATCATATGACACTAATTTTCCCTTGCTACTGACCTCTGCCACATGTGACTTAGGAAGTCTGTTGTGCTACTCCCTGAGGTGCATTATCCTGAAGGCCCTCATTGCAAGAATGTTCATTATTAAATAAAGGAATTCAGGAAAGCTAGAAATCTGTATCCCAGCCTTGCTTTTTTATAATTTCGTAAAACAGGTAGCTAGAATGTACAGAAGGCAATTCATTTTTTTATAAAGCTTCTTGTTCAGTGGGGAGCTGACATCAGCATCCAAATTGACTGAGGAAAAATGAGTTACAGGAAATTGAAGCTGAGGAATACAGAGTGTGTTGTATATTATAAAAGATTCTCTGCTTACAAAGTGGTTCTGCTTTTTTTCAGAGGAAAAATGAACAGTGTATGTTATAGAGAAACACATGAGAATAAGCACAGAAAAGTTTTGCATGAATATTTGGATGAAAACAAAAGTCGTTAAGCACCTGGAGGCATTTACTGAAAAAGAAATACCAAAGCAAATATGGCTTGATGGTTTGCTGGTAAATGAAGGATATAGTCATTTCACTACATTAGAACAGCATCTGCAATAAAAGGAGAAGTTTGCATTGATTTAGAAAGGGTGGGAGAAAATGCATGCAAGATAAATAGAGAACACAGTGTGAATGAAGAATGGACTTGACCTTGGAGGGATATAGGGAGGGAGGGATGACCTACAAACTAACAGGAGACAAAGTCACGAAAGAATCTGTTTTTCTGATCAGTCTTCATCACAACCTCACAACCAGTGCCTGCCAGACTGAATACCAGCTCAGCCCATAATGGCAGCAAAGCCAGGATATAGTGGAGACCTATTAAACCCAAAGCTACCAGCTGTGCCTGCGAGGGTCACTACCCTGCAGCTTGTGGGAGCTTGGAAGGGTCTTGTGAGAAACACGTGCCACAACAGCAGTTTTCACTCAGCATGTGGTTTGAGCTGTTGTTGGCTCACATCATTGGGCTGAATGGATCTGAGCTTTGGTGCTGTCTGTCCATTCTCAATCATTAGTGTTTGGTTGCGTTTATGCCAGGGAAAGGACAGCTTTCCTGCACTTGCAAATGTGTGGCACTGGGAGTAACGGTGTTGCTAGGCCTATCTGTAGCGTTTCAAAGAGTTTCAACATGCTGCCTGCCAGGTTGGGGTGATGCCTCCCAGTTATGGAGAGTGATCAGTAACTCCCTGTTAATCTTTTCCCCACCTCACCTCACTTTTCCTCTGTCCCTTCTTTAGAATGAATTTTTCATGCTGTTTGTCTGTCTCAGATGGATCTACTTCTTTTTTTTTTCTTTTTTTTTTTTTTTTTAATTTATTTATCACTGTGAACAAGGCTGTATTTTAGGATATTAATTCTGGACAGCTTCTGTCTGAGAATTTTGTACACCTTAAAACAATAGCGCAGGGACTACTGCTTCTGCCTTTGTGTTTCATAAATGTTTGTGTAAGACCTTCCTGAGTGAAAGCAGGGAACAGCCCCCAAAGGCTGGCTCTCCCGCTCCTGTCTGGTCCAGAGTGCATGGTGGAGGGTGTCACGCCGTGGTGCCCAGAGACAGGCAGGCTCCTGCGCTGCTGGAGCAGCATCAACTGGCACCAGCACTAGCACTGGACACTGCTTCTCTGAAGAATCTTCAGATTGTGTAAAAGAAGGACTTGATTAATTGTTAGGGCTTCGGGCTGGATTATGGGTTGGGACAGACACTTGAGAGAATAAAGAGTTGCTGGGCCCAGTACAGGAGCTGTTGGGAAAAGAAGGCTGAACTCAAATGAGAAAACAACAAAACATATGACGAGAAAGACTGGGAACAAAGGAAATCAAGACAGTTTGATAAAAGTGCTATGAGTCAGAGAAAGTGAGGAATATTTGGTGATAAGGCCTGAGATTACTGGTAGTATGCCTGGGACACAAGCTCTGCAGGGTGGGCTTTGGGGATGTGGCAGGAGGGCTGTGATGCTGGATGGCATGGATGGGGGCTGGGCAGGCTGCGAGGCCAGGACAGAGTGGTGCAGGTGAAGATGGAGCCGAGGAGTCTTTTCCCACCAGAAAACACACGTATCTTCCACAGTCTTCCTTCCTTGTCACTGTGTACTTGAGAAACCCAACAACAATTTGTGTATCTTTGTCCCTGTGCACTAGTGACCATCTACACAGAGATTAATTATTAGACTACACAGGGATTTACTGTTTTAACTGCTGCTATTCCAGTTAGACATTAATGCAGAGGTCTGGGTGGTGTACTCTTGTTACACATGAGTTTCCTTCTGATGGAATTAGTTATTTCAGCTTTTGTTTTTGAATCCACAAAATTAAATAGATTATAAAAAACAAGAAGAAATTAGTGGCGGGGTTTGTTTCAGGTGCCTGAAACAAGCACACAGCCATTTGCTCACTCACCCCACCCCAGTGGGATGGGGAAAAGAATTTAAAAGAAAAAGGTAAAACTTGTGGGATGAGATAAAGACATTTTAATAGACCAGAAAAAGGAAGATAATAATAATAATATATACAAAACAAGTGACGCACAGCACAATTTCTCACCACCGATGCTCAGCTAGTTCCAGAGCCACGCTGCCTCCTGGCCAGCTCCCTCAGTTATATACTGAGCACGATGTTATATGGTATGGAATATCCCTTTGGCCAGTTTGGGTCAGCCGTCCTGTCTGTGTGCCCTCTCAGCTGCTTGGGTGCCCCCTGCCTTCTTGTTGGCAGGCCAGTAGGAGAAGCTGGAAAGTCCTCAACTGCTTGCAACAACTAACGTATTAGTGTGTTATCAATATTATTTGCATCTTAAATCAAAACACAACACTATACCAGCTGCTAGGAAGAAAATTAACTCTATCCCAGCTGAAACCAGGACAATAAGGAAATGCCAAAGCTAATGTTTGTAGCTGCAGTCTTAATTCAGTGCTGCTGTTTATATTTGTTGTGGTATGCACTTTAATTACAGCATAGTCTCATGTTGCTGTTAAAAACTGGATTAGTTTCTTAATGTCTAGGGATGCATCAGGGTTGGGTAGTGGGGGAGCCTGTGTATATAGGATCTGTTTATTTGTTGCAGAAACAGGAAAATTCTAAAATGGGGACTGTGGGGAAGATAATCTCATGAATGCTGTTCAGAGAATTGGGTTGTATCTCTTCTTGCCAGTGGTTTTATTAATGGATTCTGGGCAAGTGACTTGCACAAACTTTGCATGGGTGGTCACTAGTGATGTAATCCTCGGTTTCTGGCTGACTCAGCTGAGATATTCAGAAGTGCTGAGGACTTACAGCTGCAGCAAAAGTCAATAGAAGCTGTGCTTTGAACATGTTGTGCTGTGCAACGCTAATTACTTTGAAAAGCCAAGTCCCAATCATCTGCAGACTTATAAATCAAACTCCAGAATCTAAAGTATATCCTTAGATCTTGAAACTGATCTTAGATTTCAAACCTGTACTTTTTCATATCAAGCTTACTTTATCACTGTTACTTAACCTTTACAATACTCTGTCTGGTGAGATTAAGAGAAATATAATTGTATAAACCAAGAGTAATGCTAGATAGGATGTATCTAAATCAGAAATGAGGACCTTTTGTTTAAATGCTGATGTAATTGCACCAGACAGAGTAGAGAGACTGACAGTCTCTCAAGGAAAAGTGCTGCTGAGGCACCCATATCTGGTGAGATAATAAACACAGCTTCCCGTCTGGCTTCTGAGCAGAGTAAGAGTAAAATAGGATGGCAGCCCTTCTACCAGCATCTAGGTTTGGCTTAAGGTCAGTTTTGAGTCACTTGTTCTGTGTTGGTTTAGTTTACCGTTCTCACTATAGATAGTTGAATTGGTGACTGATATTTTTCTAAGTATGAGTAGTACTTGGTTTTGGTGCCTAATTTCTACTCTTAGGAAAAATGCTCAAGTTTGAGTACTAAGGAAAAAATCTAATGCACTTAACTGTTGGTTTTCTCGTGGTTCTGACAAAATGAAAATGAATCTACTTTTCTGCAAGAGAATCACTTTGAAATGTAATATTTGACTTGTTCCACCTTCAATTAATGCTTTTCTGACAAATATAATACTTAGACAATTGCTCTCATGAGACTACCACTGTTCTGGGCAGTGTTGCTGGATGGCAGACACACGTGTAGATGAGTGTGTTGCTTTTGTTGCTTCAGTGATTCTTTTGGGAAGAAATTACCTTCTCTGTTCTTCAGTACCTGTAGGAGTGTGTATTATAGGAGAGCTGGGATGTCCGTTATGAATCTTGATGAAGCTTTTGTGATTTGAGGAAAGTGATCAACAAGTTCTGGGCATTTAAATTACTGGTATATTCAAAATCAATTTTCCACTGATTAAAATAAAGTCAGAAAAGCTATTATAAAAAGATTAGCACTGGTAACTCTATTTATTGTTATAAAATTAATTCTTTCTTATATAAATTATAAATTAATTGCACCATAACAATTTCATGTATATTAACAATTGGCTTTGAAGTTCTCAGCTTCTTAAAGGCAAGAGTTTTTTCTTTTTTTCAAGAATATAAGTGTATAGAAACTATAAACTTTAGGGATAGAGGAAAGACAGTTCTGCATTTAACATTGTTCTTCCTCCTAAAAGAAAATTATAATAATTTTCCCAGGCTTCCAGTAAATACTGCAGCTGAAGCCAGCAGAGTATTTTTGAATACTGTAATAAATGTTCCATAATTGCCTCTGGTGGCAAGTTCTCTGGCTAGGGAATCAGGTTGGCTCCTGTAGTTAAATCATATAATATGATTTTCATTCACTGCTGTAAATTGGCTCTGGACAGCTTCACATGTCAAATTTGACTACTATTTTCTGGATCTCACTAGGCAAACTGTGTCATTCATTCCTTGCATGAAAAAGAGATTTCTATTGTCAGGCCAAAAATGTGTAGAAAATCTTCTGTTCTAGGAGGACAAGACACAAAAATAATAAAGAAATAATAAAGGAAATATTTTAGATTGAGAGTCAGTAGAGAAAATATCAATATATGGGAAATGTCAAGCATAAAGGTGTTTTCTGTGCTGAGACAGATTAAGGAAAACAGAAAGGTGTGTTTCACAGTTTTAGAAACAAGCAGTAACGGCAGGGAGTTTCTGCTGTAAGATGAAGGCAGGATTTATTTCTTACATCTTTTATTTCTAAAATTAAGTATAACTAATGTCACCTATAGGCATAAGAAGATGGTTTTGTTTTGATAAATCTAGATTTCATGCACATGATAATTTTCATTTGGACTGCATCATTTTTACCTTCTCTCCTCTTTGTAATTGTGAAATTTCTATTTTAAAAAAAAAAAGGTTATGTGCAGGTGGATTTTACTCAGTCAAGTTGTGTAGGAGTTAGTAACCTTACAAGGTTTGTAGGCTTTGGGTTGTTGGGGTTGTTTTAGTTGTTTTTTGTTGTTGTTGTTGTTTGGGGGGTTTGGGTTGGGTCTTTTTTTGGTGCATGTTCTTTTTTTCCAGAGATGTCACTTTAGTCCAGCAGGAACCTAAATTTAGCCTTATTAATAAAAATTAATGGTATGATCCAAAAGGCATGTATCTTTTTTATCTAATACAAATGTCACTCAAAAGCTCCTGTTTTGCTAACCAAAATGAGGAGGTTGTAATGTATAATGAGTTTATATATCCTGAAAGCTAATTACGAAAGTGTAGAAGGAATTGCAGAAAATAAAATAGGGAGCATAAAATCATAACTTTGAAATAAAATATACTAATCAGATATTTTTACTGCATGAAACACTAAATGTCTTTTGGCTAACACATGTTCTTCTGTTTATTTTGCTAAAAAAAATAGGTAAAGAGGAATGTTTATGTTCAAATTCCAGAATCTGTTTTGTTGACAAATTATTACAGGTGACAGAACTTCAACTATCAGAAACCTATTTAATTTTCCTACTTATTTCTTGTGTTTTACCTTTCCCTTGTCAGTATTTGTAAATGTGTGCTAAAAATAGGTGTTACAGAATGTACAGAGCTCTTCACATTAAGTTAATTACTGATTAAACAGTTACTTTTTTTCCTTTCTCTCAGTTACTGCTTCCATTTCCACTAAGTCTAAAAATACATTTTTGCGTTACAAGTTGACAAATATAATGCAAACCAACTTGAAATCCTCAGATGCCTGAGCTAGTTATTGCATTGTTAGAAAATTTGGAAAGTGATCCAAAGGGCTGGAAGGTTCTTGAAGTGATTGGAAACGAACTGAGGTTGGGCGGGACTGACTGACTAAAGTAACAGGGAAATAGCAGTATGATTTGTTAGTCTTTCTGGGACCCAACAGAACAGAAACTTACTCTCAGTAAAGCAAACGTCAAGAGTTTGGTTTGTTAAAAACCATTCCTCCTTGTTTATATTTATGACATGTAACCAGCTGTTACTTTCCAGTAGGCACTGTAGAAACCATGTGTCTACTTCACGCTTCAGATAAAACAAAACCAACACACACCCCCAAACCAAACCAATAAATAACAACAAAAAGTGCTCAGCAGAGGTCTAAGGTTGAGTGAGCCTTCTCACTCTGCGTTGTTGAAGTGAATGCAAGAACCTCGTCTGCTACGTAGCACCTTGTGAGCTGGTCTCCTTGGAACCTTCTGAACTGGAATCACTGGGACTGAACTGGAATCACTGAGTGTCAGAAACACCAAGAGTGGGATCCATGTTTCTGCTGAGTTTACTACGCCAGAGCATCTCAGAAACACAAACATGCATCAACACGTGCATGCTGGTTGAATGAAGTATGCAATTAGGCTGCATTTCAGCAGTAGGGAGTTGGAAATTGCCAAATCTCTCCAGCCTAATGACTCTCTTTCCTGGATTTGTGTTGACAGCCACATGCCTGTATACAGATAAAATCTTCCTGCAAACTCTAATCCCAAGTCCATATGACCCAATAAAATCTGCTGAGATGAGAAATTATCTCTGTCTAGTCTAGAAGAGTGGGGAGATGTGATTTTGTATTCTACCCCAAAACAGCTTCTGTTTAACATCCTTGCTGATCGTACCCCACTGATGATGGCTCACAGGGAAGCTGACTTGAAAGCCCTGCTTTTACGTCTGGGCACAGCCCACAAACAGTTCATGCAATTGTGGCATTGCATGAGAGGGAGCTCAGGCACCAGCAGTATGCTCGGTGGATGCCTGCACCCTCGCTCCAAGGATGAAGCAAGGAGAATAAATGAATGAGACTGGCAAGAGAAAACAATGAAAGGTGATGAGAAGTGCCAAAAATTCTGCTTGGGAATGTGGAATATCACAGTGGTAGATGGAGAAACCTTGAGGTTTGGCAGTATATTACTGCATTCTGGCTGTTTATGTTGATAGAGACATTGGTGTTATGTCGAAAACTGTTTTGCAAAATACCAGTCTGGAGGTTTCTCTGATGTCTTCCTGTTTGTCTGTACCGCATTTGATGCAAAATTAACATCCCACAACAGAGCTGGTGGATTCATAATGTGACTGCCATTACAAATTCAGTGTTTACCAGCAGATACCTGACCAAATGCTCAACTACAGAGTTGTGTCAGCTTAAACTAAATTCACTGTGGTATGCCAGAAAATCCAATATCACTAGCACTACTTTTAGGTGAACACACCATGGTATCAGGGAACATATCAAAACATCTGGTTTCATCCTGAAATATGTCTTTTGATGAGTAGAATTATCTATGTAGCTTCCTAGGTAGATTTATTTTGAAAACTCACTCTGTTCTTGACAGAATTTTGTCTGTTGAAGATCTACCTTTAGGTGAATAGTTAAGAAGCAGTCCTTTTTAAATCTATAGCAGGAGCTCAACAGCTAGACTCTGAAAATCACCACCAAATGTCAGAATATGAAGGGAAACTCTAGTTGTCACCTTTTATTAATATAGGCGGACAATTTACTGGCTCTCAGCTCTCCACTTCCTAAAGCAGACTCAATGAGAGGGATTTATAATACGTATTATTAATTTTATTTGGAAGTCATTCAGGCACTGCGATGAAAGGCAGCAGTATAAAAGTCTTGGAGAACCACATGTGTTTAGGGTTTTTATAGTGGTGGTAGAGTCTTTGGCTGAGGTAGAAATTGAAGGTTTAACTGTTGGAACAAGCAGTAAGCACAGACATTTAAAATGCTGAATGTCCTGCCATCCCAAAGCACGTTGTTTTCTACTTGTCAGAGAACTGAGGGTCGACAGAGCCGCAAAAAGACTGTTCCTTGGTAATATAGATCCATAAACACTTTGTGAAGCAACAGGACTGCAGGTTTTTTGCCTTGCACTTTGCAGAGAAGTGCACTGTTGCAGTGCTGCGGTGTAAAGGGCAATGACTGTGACTTCTGCGTTTTTCACTGCAGAATAAGCTGCAGGTTCTGACTGTGTAACTGCAGGGCAGCATTCCTTCCTTCCTTCCTTCCTTCCTTCCTTCCTTCCTTCCTTCCTTCCTTCCTTCCTTCCTTCCTTCCTTCCTTCCTTCCTTCCTTCCTCCCTCCCTCCCTCCCTCCCTCCCTCCCTCCCTCCCTCCCTCCCTCCCTCCTTCCTTCCTTCCTTCCTCCTTCCTTCCTTCCTTCCTTCCTTCCTTCCTTCCTTCCTTCCTTCCTTCCTTCCTTCCTTCCTTCCTTCCTTCCTTCCTTCCTTCCTTCCTTCCTTCCTTCCTTCCTTCCTTCCAAGGTTGCCTCCTATCCAGGGCTGTCTTTGGGTAAATACTTCAGTGCAGCTCCCCAAACCTGCTGTGCATGGTAGGAATAAAGCCTATTTTTCAAATAAAAAGGCAAGAAAGGGGTCAGGAACAGGGATCAGATTTAGCCTATATTTTTAGTAAGATGACCAGATTTTATGTATGATTTATTCCTCTTAAATACTGAAAATATATCTGTGAACTTTTCTGCATCAGAGTCCAAAATGTCCAATAAGATATGTAAGTCCAAAATATGAGATAAATGTAATATAATGGTCCAAGTAGCTTTTATAATCCAGTTGTTCTCACTCCTTGGCAAGGAGGAACAGTGTCTCTCTTGATTGCTATGTGCTCTAGAAGTTTCCTCCTTCCCAATATAAATGATTCTCCCCAGCCCTGGGCTTTGTTACTGTGGGGGGATACACATGCTGCTTATTTCTCCCAAACAGTCCTTACCCAGCTCCCTGCAAACCCCTGCTTATGGGGCAGGAGAAAAGTGAGGGGTTTGCCCTTCCCAACAACCTTCACACAGGTGGTATGCGTCCTGCCAGACGTGAGCATGCTACAGGTTACTGCTGCACACTAATCTGATCTTATGCTTTCTCTCGGAGACTGCTTTTGGTTATTGGCTGCCTGAGTCATGCAAGCCCGAAAGAGCCCCAGCACTGGGAGCAGAGCGACGTGATCCAGGGAGCAGTCTGGCTCATTCGCTCGCTTTCCGTCTCTCCCAGCAGGGAAGTTCATGACTGCCCAATGCAGAGGGACGTTTCTGACACGTCTCAGGCAGGAGCTCGGTGGCACTGTTAATAGAGCGTGGCTGTCTCATTTGTAGGCTCTATTCATCTGACAGCTAAGAATTATCAGTACTGATGCTTCACTCTCTTTTTCTCTAAGCTAGTGATTTGTCTATGTTATGGGTAGGTAAGCTTGACAAAACATTACACATTAGCAGCTGAGACGGTGTTTGAAATGGGAAAATTGCTAGCAAACTGCTCCATTAGAGACCCAAATAACAAATTCTTTCTTTTCCTGAATGAGAGAGAGATAGTTGAGGCCCAAATTAATACGTCTGTCTCCCCGACTCTGCAGGGAGAATCACTCTTCAAGACAAATGGCTTCGTCACTCCTGAGAGTGTGAGCTAGCTCTACCAAGGCTGCATTAGACAGCGCTTTTATCCTTTGTGTTTTGCCATCCTGGATGTGAGCAGTACAGGCGCCAGATGAGGAGATGATGAAAAGATTTGCACCTCAGTGAACTTTCAGATGGATTAGCATGGGAATTTGAGTGCTTATTCTTTACTCTGGGATCGTTTATCATATTTAACTGCATAGTTTCCCCCCATTTGTTTTTGTTTGTTTGTTTTGTTTGTGTGGTTTTTTTTTCCTCTGGTATGTTTGCTTTTATGGCTGTGAAGTCATTTAAAGAGAGTGGGAAGAAGGAGGACTTTATCCTGTCTAACATCATGTTATTACAAGAAAAATGCATCTGAATCTATTGGGCCCTCATACTTTCCAATCTCTGATAATATGTTAGAGAAGAGAAAGGAAATTGTTCTTGTCCTTTCATGTTGTTGTCAAAGACTCTAAAATACAGCTTTGAGAGGCAGACAGAGCATTGCTGCCTGTCAGAAGGGGGGAGATATGCTTCAATTCATCTAAACGATACAGCTGGCAGCAGGCGACATGGCACAGTGACATGGGTAGTTGGAAAGGAGGAACAAAAGCCCCTGAGAGGTTTGAACATGGCCAATTTATTTTATCAGTTTTGTGAATTCTTTTTGTGGAGTCTTTCAAACAGAACTTATTATGAAATACTAGAAGAAAATCACGGAAAATTTTGAGTTGTATGAAATTTTAATTGTAGGGGGTAGTAGTTCAAGTTATCAAAATTTTAGCCCTTTAGGACTGTGTCTCTTGTACAGAGTTCTCAAATGTGTTATAAAATTATTTTATAGTATATTCTGGTGGTGGACAAAAAAAAAAATGAAGTCACTGATGTTGCTTTGCACTAGCACAGGTGGTTTTATAGTGTATGACAACACTTCATAGTATGCAGGGATAGACCATGAGAAATACAGTTTTCCAGAGGTCGTGCTTTAGGTAAACTGGGTAATTTTCTCTGAAATAAAATGTGGCCGTAAAATTTAGATTATCTTTTAACTTTTTGCAGAAAAAATTACAACACTAGGTAAGAACTCTGTTTTTCACGTTATTTGAAAGATGGCACCTCTAGCAGCAGTTTCCCATTATATCATGAATAACACTGGTTTATAATTAAGCCTTCGTCACCTTGAAATTGCTAACACCCCTTCTGGCAAAACCTAGTGTTTCCTAGAGATTTTTAATCCTGTACTGTCCTTCACATGTCATTTATGAGCTCGGGTGAGGTGAAAGCACAATACAAATAATTTGTTTTCCACTATTTCAGATGTGTAACTGCATTGTGTTTTTCAGCCTGTGCCTGCCAATCTATAACATGCATTTATGAAAGAAATGAACAGAAATCAGATTAGTACTTTGTACTTTTAAAATACTTGCTTATTTAATGCTGTACTTTATTTAATGCTCAAGATCAGCTGCATTTTGTGCCCAAGTTAGAATCCACTTGCAAACACACCCTGATGAGAACGCACGGTACTGTTCGTTGCTTCTCTGGTAGCATCTGCAAAATGTAGTGCACTAAGCATAATGTGTTATGTGTAGTCTTTAGTCCTTCATTTACAAAGAGCTTCATACAATCAAAAAAAATGTAAGGTGCTAAGGTGAAATATAGCAGCAGATGACAACAGCCTTGTCCATCTATTTCTGTACAGGCCATCTGCTGCAAATTTTGTAGAAAAGGGTGAAGAATTCAGTACTGCTTCAGAAGGTAGCTCTCTGAAACAACTCTTTCTGTATTCCTCTCCACCTTTTCTAGAGATTTCATTTTTTCTTATTACTTGGGATCTGTGGCCATTCTTTTTTTTGCCCTTTGGGCAAAATTTCTGTGTATATTTCCACCCCTGAGTCACTAAAATTCTTTTGGAATTTTAAGTGATTATAAAAAGGGGCCGTGTTTCCCCCCATCACTATATTTGAGTTTCCCTGTAAGGACTGCTATGCTGCGCCGATGTGCAGCATGTGCGTACCCCCAATTTCCATCCATAAGGCAGGGAATTGGACAGGCAGGGCCCTCTTTTGTTCCTAGAAGTGTCTGCGTAGAAACACTTGGGAGGAGTTACACACCAAACTGGCAAGCTGACAAAAAGCCTTTATGGGAAGAGTATGTCTACTGCTAATTCTGGTGACAAACACCCAACAATAGTAGCGTGCTGAAGCTTACAGCAATTTGCATTTCACTGTGGACTTGCCAGAAATGAAGCACATTATATTTAGACCAACTGGAAGGGAAATCTCAGACACTAATTCAAATCACAAAACAAGGAATAGAATTAACTCTGATCACAACCATTAAAATAGACTGCTACAGAAATAAAAGAGTGCATGCACATTGACTGTACAAGTTGACTGTGTAAGTATCACAATATTCATGACTTAAATAGCTGCTTAGAGTATAACTGAGCTGGCAAAATATCTTATTTTCAAGGGGATTTTTCTTTTGTCTATTGAAGGATACGCTGTGCAGTAGTGAGCTGGTGGGCCTTACACATTTTCTCTACGTTATTCCCAAGTCCTTTAAAAAATGTGATTTACTTCTCCCTGCATCTCATTTTATCTCCATTCCTGGTTTTAAAATTTTTTCTCCCCTCTGCATTGCTGCAGCAGCTCTAAATGACTAGAATGATTCATTTCATCATTCCGGTATGTTTTTGTATTTCGTTTCTAAACCACTTCCCACCACAGATTTTTGCTATTGAAACTGTTTCTTTTTATGAGATTTTTGGAAAAAATGCACAACATTTGAATAATAAGTTAGAGCTGGGTAAAATCAAATTTTACTTGGGTTCCAGCTCTGATTGTAGAGTTTTAGCTGCCATGGTCATTTGAATTTGTTGTATGGGCATCCACTTTTACATTTCTAATTGAGATGAATATTTAGGGTTCATCTGAGAAGGCGACAGTCCTTTTAGCACGAATTTGGGGAACTTGCTGACAAAGACTTGAAAATACTTCTGGGAAGGAACAGAAATTAATCTTAATGGTTACTGTATGTTGTATCTTAAAGCTGCTTACATTTTATGTTAGTGATACATGCATTTATGATACTTCATAAAGAATACTTCTTTCAAACCAAATCTCAGAAATGAAAACAACAGCGTTTTATGTCGTCTGGACCATATTTTAAAACACCTTCAGTATTTTGTAGTTAGAATAGGAAGATACAGTCCTTTTTTGCTCTGCTTTAACACAGAATCTTCCCCCCCTGCTCCCCCCCCCAAAAAAAAAAAAAAAAAAAAAAATCTGGATTCATATTGCAGTGAATTCCACTTTGGTTTTCAGCATGTTCTCACAGATTGGTGCTCCTGACTTGTTCTGATAATATTATTAATCTGCTTATTAAGCTGTCACAACATAGCATAACTTTCAGTTTAGATATCTACGTTCTATTTACAATAGCTAGTAAAGGAAAGCATCTGTATTTTCTACATTAACTTCGATTAAGTAGTAATAAAATATGCCTACTATTTTTTTATTAATTCCATGTGCTTTAAAGGTGCAATTTCTATAGCCTGTGACTTTTTTCTATACAGATTTAGTGTAATCAATGAGATTATTTTATTTTCTAAGTTATTTTCTCAGTATTTTCTCCATTTAGTAACTTTCAAAAGAAAAATCTGTTTTGCATAAAAACTCTATAAAATTGTTTTGTATTTATATAAAAACCTACTATCATGTTTAATGTTATTCCTGTCCTATAATTGTGTAGTTAACGTGTATATTAATTTGGTTTTTTTTAGACGTTTGGAACAAAACCTCATCAAAATCATCCCCCCTGGAGCTTTTACCCAGTACAAGAAGCTTAAGAGAATGTAAGTTTTAATAAGACCAACGTGCAAGAGCAATCATGAATCTTCTAGCTTGAAGTTCAGTATCTTTATTTTAAAAACATATTGGCAATTTCCATGTTGAAATCACTGGGGATTGCACAAATAATCTCTTCAAAGTGTAAGCAACAATGGAATTTGGTTCAGGATGCCTAACAGTGCATGAAATCCTTAATAATGCTTAATTTCACTTCCTATTATAAACGATGTGAGCTAATTAGTTGGTAGTCTGTTTGAACTTCAAATCTGTTTCTTCGGAAAAGATTTTAAGTTCTATTTTTTTCTCTCATTCTGGTGTGTGTTTGCACCACTTCAATTTAGTTGACCCTAGTTACAGCAGGAGTGCATGTTCTTGCAGTAGTTAAGATTTTTTTGTTGTTATTGTAGTGCATTCAATGTCCTGATGTTGAAATAGTTTGACTGTTTACAAGAAAACAAAGAAACTTGCTGGAGCTTGTTTTCTCTGTTTCTTAATCACCAGTAGATACCCAGACAATTCTTTCCTTATTAGCTCTTGTGTTTTCTCTTTGGATTTAAAAAAAAGATTGTGATTTGTCGCAGCACTCTCATTCCCCATGGTCAGTCTTTCTTTTCATTTTTAAGTGATATGTGAGAGATGTTGTGACAGTGGTACAACAATACAGACAATGGTAAAACAAGTTACTCCTGCTTCACCATAGTATCAAGATGTTGATGGGTACCACTGGACCAGTGACTTCCAGAAGTCATTCAGGCTTTGTAGCTCAGTGCTAAGACTGCTAAAAAGGTGCCATTACAGTTCTTGTTTTCTGATGTGAACAATACTTACTGGAATTAAGAAACTGTCAGCTCATTTCACAGAAGACATTGGATTAATAGATAGCTAATGCTTTTGGAACCAGAAAAGAGCTTGTGCTGTACCTTCGGATTTAAAGGTAAAATTACTGTGTTTGCCAGTCCAAACTTATCAAGTTCCTAGAGCTGAAGAGCTGTAAATATGGATCTTAATATTTAACACGTTAAATCATCAATCTTATAGAGTCTCTATTCTTCTGTCTCACTTCCAATATAGCTGTATGTATTTTTAAAGAAGTACTGTATTAGATAGCAAGACGGTAATTTCAGTGAAAAATGATGGATCCCTTTTCAGTGACCTAACTTGTAACTTTTTCATTATTAAAGTCATACTTAGTTCTTTCTGAGGTATGACTAATTTTAGATTTTGGCAATGTTTTACTGTCCTTTCATTTTTCATGATTGGTGAGCTCTAGTTTTATGGGAGTTGACCAAAAAACCTGTTCTTTAACTTGACTAGCTGCTCAACCCAATGCAACACTTACTATGTGAAATGATTAATGTTAGAATTTCACAGCAGAATTCCATTAGTAAGTTGTGTTAACAGCTTTCTGGAGTATAATTGGCATACTCATTGAGATCTGAACTCATAGTTAATAGTGAGTTACTATGCCAGATGATCTGTATCAGAGCTTAGTTAACGTGACAGCATTGTGTGGAAGAACTTGGGATAGACAGACTGCAGAATATCCCATAACAAATGTGATGTTTTGCCATTTGCTTATTAACCTGTCTCCTTGTTAAAGTTTTATTCCTGCTGGACAGTGACACTCTAAATTGGGCATCACTGTTGTTACATAAAGTTTAATTGAGGACATTTGTTCCACTATTTGAAGAGATGATTGACATCATCTTCTCAGTGGGCAAGATTCTTAGTATCATTAACACAAAAATATACTTTGATCAAAAGACTACCTCTTAAAACAAAAGAATTATCCATCCTTTTCTTTATAGAGGAAGGACATGTTCGGTATCACTGAAGTCTTCAGCCGTTCTTAATTTTTGTCACTTTGATTTCAATGAGCAGTGCAATAGCATGAAGATTATTGATTTAATTAATTGATGCCCTATCCAGGGTACAAATTAAGAACATTATTATTATTACTACTACTACTTTGATATAATTCAGAGGATAGTATTAGCATAACATTGTGAATTTGATTGTATTTTTCTCCTGGTGAATAAATATGCAAGAATGTTACAGATAATAGACTGCTCACTTGCAGCACACTCAGTATTTTGAATGTTTACTGAGTATTTCCTGCAAGATTATGCAGTTTCCTTTTCTTAAATAATTGGATAACTGAGATTAACTTTTAGGTAAGAGCCAGTTGTCCAAGATAATCTTTATATGACTTGATAGTGATAGGTCAAGATGATAGCAGAAGATGTCTGTATATTAATTCAAGTGTTGTATGTGCATCTAGCTGAAGTTTGCTGTTTAGAATGTCTCTTCAATAGCTTCCAGAGTGGGAGAGTTATTTTGGTGATTGGGTTTTAGCAAAGGAGCTGAAATCTTTTGTGTCTTGGACTTCATCATAATTGCCCACACCTTCTCACACGATTAATTACATGAAGCTAAATGTATCTATCTCGGAAGGAAGATTTGGCTCCTGTAGGATTCAAATATGCAGTTGAATTATATAATCTGGGATGATGGTTCACCTGATTTTGGGATGAATGTAACAGGTACTAGCTGGGTAGCTAGCCCTCAATCAAGGGCTTTAGAAGAGGTTTGAGGGGCTTGAAGGAGATACATCCCATCTCAAGAGATGGTGGTTGTCATTATTGCATGAAGTATCCAAGCCCAGACATGCCATTTTGAATTCATTTATGTAGCAGTTGTGTTTGTACCATAGTTCTGTAACTTCTAGCCTACAAGTTCCAAAGTTTATGGCAGTGCCTCCCATTTTGTCTTTGCTTTTCTGAGGCTTTTAACTAACAAGTTTCTAGCACAAGAGTAAGAGCCAAGTACATAGAGCCACTTTGAAAGATGTGATTGTACCTCTCTAGCTGTGACGATTGTAGTGGAATTTCATGTTGTCAAATTAATTTTACCATACATTAGCAGAAAACACATCGAGATTTCACAGTCTTCCCAGTAGCTGTGTGGCATTGCTACTTTTGTTAAGCAGCTTCTAAAAACTAAACCATATATGACATGGATTTTTGCTGAGTACTGTTGTCAAATGAGAACAGTTCATTTTACATGTTAGAGATAATCAAGTAATCTGTTTCTAATAACGTTAGTCGACAAAGAGAATATTTATCCAGTGCTATTAATAGTTTTGCATTTGGCTGCATCTAAAAATAAATCTGGTTTGTTTCAAAACCTTTTACAGTAAAGACATTTAAGCCATACAGTCATATGTTATAGAGTGACTCACAGGGTATCCTTGCTCCCCTGGTGCAAAGTCAAAAACAATTTACGTTCCTACCGGGTAACTGAGCACAGTCACCCTCCAAGGTGTGTTAAACTACCTTTGGAAAGAAGATCTCTACTGTGCTGACAGAGGTGCAGGGAGACTAGTATGAGGTGACTAATGTATTCCCTGCCTGGGTGGAATCCTGGTAAGTTTATTACATTTCTGGCTAAAGAGCTACCTTCCCACTGAGTGAGTCAGAGATACCCAAAACTATGAAAATGAGCCTTATGTGATCTAAATCGACTTAGTTGTGCAGGTTAGAAAAACCCACATCTTTTTGTCTTGATGTAAATCAAGCACAGAATTGGATGATCTTACCAAAGCAGACTAAAGGAAAGGAACAAAACCACAAGGGTATAATTGAATCTCTTTGCCTCAGTCAAGTCAGAAGGAGATGGAGTCTCCTTATCCAACAGCAGTGGAGCTTGGGCTCTAATGGAAAGGAAATAATGTGTCTAATTATCTTCTAATGCTGATTGTAGTGCATCTGCATGAAGTGAGTGAGTGTCATCATCCAGCATGGCATTTATGCACATTCAGACACCATTAGTTATATACTTATTAATGTCCGGACATGTGGAGAGAGAAAGGATGGAAATGTTCAAATTTAGCAAATCAATAAAATAGTGCTGAAATACTTGTTTCAAAAACTAGATGCCCCTTTTCAGATGCTTGTCATTGTTCAGCAAACTCATGATTTCATGTCATTGTAATAGGCTTTAATATGTTCCTCAATAAATAGATAACACAGATACACATCAGACTTCTGCTTACATGAGAATTACTAGATAAAAAGCAGCAAATGCTACCAGGCAGTCTAAACAAGTTCCACAAAAACCTATATAAAAATAAGTATTCCTACTTTCGTTGTCACAAATTTTGCTGCTGTGAGTTGAGCTGAAGAACCAGAAACGTTCACTGAATGCTGTCCTTGTAGGCAGAATGTTGTAATAGAAAACCTCAGTAGATTGCAGAGCAGTTGTTTCATGAGCCTTATAAAAGAACGAAAGAAAATCCCACTTTATGTGGCTAGATTTGAAAACAGTTAGAGGACTTCAGTAAAATTTTAACTAATAGAATTTGTAGCTTGAAACATGTATAGAATGGAGAACCTTCTTACTTTCTGATTTCTACGTTCTTGTTCAAGTGATGTTTATTAGGGTCTGCCTGGGATCCTTAGCGTGTGCCTCAGCAGAAATAACAGTGAAGATGTGCATGAAATACTGTATTACTCCAGCTTCAGCTATCAGTGAAAAGATTTTGTATTACTGATACAAGCTGATACTGACTGTCAGTGAATGCAACAAGGTGGCTGAAAGTTCTGCCTGTAGCTAAGCACCTGGTTGAACTGATTGACAGAAAGATTGGATTGCAGTGACAGTCATGATAAAGGCTCCCAGTTCTGAGCATCTGGGTCCCAAGTGGAGTAAATTTGGCTCCATGTATAAAGAAATTGTGGCGTAGTCTATATTTGTCTTTGTGTACTTGGTTGGTTATGATTAAAATTGAAGGGTATTTTCTAAACCAGGAACACACTTTCCCTTGAAAATGACAGCAGGCTGTAACTGAATTCCACTCACATCATAGCTGAGATGGTGGAATCTCACTGGGGCTCCCTGACAGGGTCTGCAACATGCTGAGTGTTCCTCACAGCGCTGCTGGCTTCAAAGGTCCATGATTTCCATTTAGATGCTTGAAGGCTTTCCCTAGAGTCTGAAAACTCCAGGCAGACTGGCCAGTGCTGTGTTGACTCACTTCTCGCCTGCCTCACCAGATCAAGGTTATGATAGAATTTTGTGCTGCTTGTTTTCTCTAGGCTGTTAAAAACCAAACATCACTGGTACAGTGCCAAACTCCTCAGGGACACTGGTGCCTGCTTTGGGATTGTGGGCTGAGTAGTCTGTTTCCCATCCCCTTTCCCTTTGGTATTAAAGAGAGGTGGTGTGGGAAAAGTCTTTCTTCAGAAGAATTTTATCATCCTAAGAATTATTGTTTCATATAAGTTGAGACTAACCCTTAGTGGAGTTTCCTAGGGGTTTGGTGGGAATTTTGTTTGACTATACTACATATTTCTGGTATTTATGAATATGTTCATCTTTACGTCTCATTTACCACAAGGTTTCTTCTCTTAGACAAACACAGTTTTGCTGCCTCAGAAGCCATTCCCCTGGTGCCTACACCATGCTGACACCATTAATCCCACTGTCCTCCTTAATGCATGTTCTGCCAGCACTTTCCAACTACCTTAGAACCTCTCTTTACCTTATCTATCATTTCACTTATAATCAAAATATTATCGTCTGTACTGTTATAAAGTTAGCCTCCAATGCCTGCATTTAAGTATTCAGACAACCTTTTTGCTTTGTCGCAGGTTGCTCCTTATGCTTGAGGGCCACCCCACAGAGTCACAATGTGATTTCCATTATTAATAGTTCTTAAGATGATTTTATTAACAGTTTTTATTCAATGGGCTACCTCACTGTTCTTTAAAGCTCTTCGTAAAATTCTTTGTTTCAATGTCCATAAAATGAAAGACCTTATTAACAGGGGAGCTGACAATTTATTGAGGCTATGGCCTGTTGTACTTACTAATGTTTTCTGATCATTCCTGAAATTTGTCTATCTGTGTCCTTATATAGTTCACAATTGCTCTGAGGTAATATGATCTTTTAGTTCTGCTTTTGTGTCAAGTATATTCTTCCAATAAACTACAGCTACAATATTTTCATCAAATTCCTGTTTACAATTTTTTTTTAATCCTTCCTTCTCTTTACAGAGACATCAGCAAGAATCAAATATCTGACATTGCGCCTGATGCATTCAAAGGCTTGAAATCTCTCATTTCATTGTAAGTAGAAAATAGAACTGAATGGGCATTTGGGGAGAGCTTGCATGTAAGAGAAATAAAAACGATAATGTGCTGTCTGGGAGAACTTATGTTTCTGTGTGCAATTGCCAGTTTGCGTGAAGCATCTAATCTTTTGTAAATGAAAAATTGGTCATGAAGGTTAGAAGGAGAAACTGTTTACACATCTCTAGTAAGTTCTTTTATAGATGGAACACCCCCAAGGTTACTGACTTGTTCACTTCTTCACAGCCAGTGCATTAGTTGACCTACTGTGCACGTGCACCTGCAGGCTAATTCGTGGCCCCCAACTCATTGTGGCACACAAAACCCTCATCATAGCTCAGACACTTTTTGGTTGGGTTAATCAGGGAGGAGTTTAGGGAAAATGATTCCATACTGAATTTTTCTTCTGTATTAAAGAACTGAGATTGCACTCTCTTGTGAGTTTTTTGGTTTATTTGGTTTTGGAAGTTTTTTCCGAACTAGTTAGGGAAGAACCTAAGCTCTTAAGAAAATGTTTATATTTCTTAGCTGTAATTACTACTTTATTAAGCTGGAAAGGGACTAAAATATGCCTTCATACAGAAGATAAAAGGAAGGTAAGATCTCTTGATAACCATTTGTTTCTCTTGATAGAACACAGAAAATATTTTAGCACCAAGTTGAATATAATGCATCTATATTTCAACCTAGCTACCCACAGCACTACTAAAACAGTGGAGCTTTTAATGGGTAAAAAGAGATACAAGGTCAGAAGCTGCATATGGAGAATGAACCAGAATAGAGTGTTAGAAAGAGCCCCAGGTTGAGAGAAGAGGGTAAGCTCCACTGGAATGATATTTACCTGCGTTAATTTTAAACTAGTTTTAAAACATTTAGCTCAGTAATGTTCATATAACACAGTTTGATTTTTAAGAGTGTAGTTATTTCTAAAAGCTGCCATATTTTATTCTCTGAATACTGGATAATTCTAACAACCTATATAACTTGTCCACTAGTGCTAATATTAGAAGGCTATTCAATACTAAACATATATGTTGCAGTAAACTTCTGAGCCAGAATGCAGAAGGATGTGCCCTGAATCCAACTGGGAGAATGCCAGAAATATATATTAAGTGTTGCTAAACCTTGTTGAGTAGTTAGGGCAGTGTTATTCAACATTCTGTGGAAATGGTCAAATTCCTCAATGTTCTCTGGAAATGATTCAGTAAGAGAATGACATTTACTGAACACTACACTTTTGGCTTAGTATGAAACTACTGCTGATGCTGCAATGCTACAGCTTTCTGGTCTCAGCAAACCTCCTGGCTAGGAGCAAGCTGGACAGGCAAGACATTTCTACTGGGGTTGTCTTCCCAAGTCAGAAGTTATTCAGCTTTAGCTTATAGATAATTCAAATGCCCGCGAGGTGGCCCGGGAGTGGGACAGAACACATCAGAGTGGACAGAGAGGAAATGAGAATATAAACTGAGTGAGAATTGATAGTGATTTGACTTACACACAGAAGCAAGTGAAATGACTGTATATTCTCTGTCTAGTCATCCAGAACGGTATTTTAACTAAATTATGTTTAAATATGTTTATATCCAAGTGGGTAAAACAGTACTTAAGTTAATGTCAAGAGGTAACAAGGAGGGAGAGAGAGAGCAGAGAGATGAGATGCAGCACAGAAAGGGCTATAGTAAGAGAACTGCCTCTGAGCAGTCTTTCCTTTGTTCAGTGTTTATCTCTGCCTCAGTTTCCTTCTACCACAGCCACACAAAGCTGTTATAACACTGTTTCCCCTCTCTTTGGCAGACTGGTTTCTAGGACAGTATCAACTCCAACCTTGAAATTGTCAGCCTCTTCTAGGTTCAGTTGTCCATTATGCTTGCCATTGGCTTTTACTTTCTTTTGAAAGGTTTTTCTCTTGCCGTTCATTGCAGGTAGATTTTACAAATGTTTTCCGTATGGCTGATAGGCCAGAGTTAGTTCCCTGATCTTTCATGACCTGTCACCCAGACCTCTGGCAGGATTTTCCCTTCTGGTCATTTCTGTAGTTGATTCAGTTTCTGAGCCCTAGATATCCTTATGGAGCAAGATTATCTGCTGTTCTGCAGAATCTGGGTTTCTCTAAAGAAACCTTCCCCAGGTTTCTACTTCTGAGAAGTAGAGGATCTTCTTTCATCTGATCCCTGCAATAGCCACCAGTCCAGTTCTGTCAACCGCAGAAAGACAAGTGCAAGAGAAGATGACTCCTTTGAAGTGCCAGCCCTCCCAATGAAACTGCCAAAGGGGAAAGAACAAGGAGGTGGGAATGAAGTAAGACAGTTTGCTTACTAGTGTTTTCTCTTTTAACTGGCTCCGTCTTTTTGGTGCCTGAGGCCCCAATAACTTTAGTCATCTGCATGCCCTGAAGGAACGCTGCTCTGCATACAATGCTTCAGCTCAGCTGAGAGTAACTTCTATTTTTCATATATGTAAGTCAAATGCGATTGGTGGCATACATTTTAATAAGACAGCATTGAGGTTTAATCTGTGCACAGAGCAGCTGGACTTTTCAGCTAGCTGAGTTAAAACAAAAAAAAGGAGGGGAAAATATTAATGCACAAATGAAAGTAAGCAACTTTGTTTCCATTAAAAATGAAGTACTGCTGTACTGCCTAAAATCCTTGCTTTTTTTCCCCCCTGCATTATTCCCATTTTCTGCTCCTCCCTTTACTCCCTGCTTGCATGCAATTGCAGAGCTCCCTATGGGTCCAGGAGAGTGAAAGTGCTTGTCTGGAAGACAGCCAACATTGTTAGTCTGGCTGGCTAATGGAGGCCTATATATAGTGGGTTGCTACTCTGCTTTCTTCTGAAGTTAACTTAGGTTAGTGTTTCCAGGCAGAAGTGTTTCTCAGCATACTCTGCCTATCATACCTATGTTGAGATGGAAGAAAAAATGGTGTATTATAGTTTTCAAAACACCGGAATGTTTATTACAGAAGCAGTTTCCCCTAAAATGCATAAAACTTAAGTCTTTTAAAAGTGCTAAGTGATCCATGTGCTAGCAGGTCATAAGTTTTTATTTTAAATCTATATATTTTCTCGAACAAGAAATCCACCTATAGGAGTCAAACAGGCCACAAAATCTTAACGCTTTAAATAAGCCATTTCTACCTTAGGTTTTCTCTGCATTTAGCAAAAGAAAGGCAAGCTTGTTCTTGTCAGGACTCAAGACCTCTCCATTGCCCACACACAGGGAAAAAAAAATGTTTTCTCCATACCTATTTTCAGTGGGATTTTGTTCCCTATTCATACAATGACTGTGTGGGAAAAGGAATTTCTACTCCATATTTATTAGAAATATTTGGGCATGTACATAACTGTTTTTTTTCTTCCCTGGTTGTGACAACAATTAAGGAACCAGAATCATTCTTTAAGAATTTTTTTCTTCTTCTTCCCAGAGTTTTCTGGCTTTGCCTTTTCCCCTCGTTGTCTCATGCAGGTGGCACTGTGAGTCACTGGTCAGTTCTCGGTCTGTATGTTCTGTGGTTTTAATTCTGTTACAGTGTCTGAAGTTCCCTTTCAATATTTAGGTACTAGGGCTTAGATCCTTAGCATATTTTTGATATGAACCAAACTTCAAAGCTGTTTATGGACAAAACTGAAGATACAGTAAGATCCAGCCTCTGGTTTTGAGCAAACAGGGTTGTGGAGAGTTTACTATAAAGCCATTGAGGAGAATGGAGGGTGTTGTGGATCAAGGCCTGAGAAAAAGGGGCTTTAGTATTAAAGATGCTACTATGGGATTTGGGAGGAAGAAGTTATGTTGCGTAACTTCAGTGATAGCTGTTGGACAAATAAATTGCTTGTCTATACCAAAGTCTCCCCTCTTGAAAAATGGAAGTATTTGTCTCAAAGAGATGATACAAGGGTGTATACATTGAAGGCTGTGAGATGTAGTGATACTGCAGTTACTTGGGACCATATGACATATCCAAGATGAGAAACAAATAATTAGAATGATTTGAATCTAAAAACACAGTAAGCAGCACAGATGTGAGTGAGCCATGGTAATGTAGCCATGGCTTTTGTGTTGGAGGGATTAGTCTTGCCATCCAATACTTCTTTCCATATAAACATGAGAGCAAATAGTACCCTTGCATTGAGAAGTGTGGCAAAATTGGTTGATTGCAAAAGAATGTGTTATCTTAATTTTAAGCTAAAGTTTGAGAAATGCTCTATTTGTAGTACATTGCGTTTGCATTATATAGTTAGAATTGCACTTTACTGGAGTTGGAGAGGGTAATAACTCAGCACAGAACATGAGGGCTAAGTTATGAGTAGTCTCATCTTTCAAGATTGCTGCATGCATTTTCTGAAGTAAATTATTTTTTCATTTAATCAACTCAAAATCTGTCTAATATCAGTGAGAGGATTGTATCAGCATTTGGTTATTGTTAATAGTATCAAAGAGAAATGGTATTCTTGGGGTCAGTAAACTTCCCAGAAATGTAGGTTTGGAAGGCTGTATCCACACTGTCTGGGGACATTTTATGAGATATGACAAAATAGTCTAAGCCTTCAGTGTGTAAAACGGAATGAACAAATTTTAGACCACTGCAGAGGGAGAATTCCTTTGCTTTTGTTCACATACTGAATTAAGCTAGTGAACAATTTAAAAGCTTAGATCAGCCTGGGCACAAAGACAAGAGACAGCTTAGATTTTGACATAGCAGTCCCATTTAGACCATCATCTCCTGGGTGATGATGTATGTGGTGTTCATTCATGTTGATTTGAAATCTGCAATAAAACACTGTCTATTGCAATAACTGCCAAACTTATTTTAAGGTAACAAATTACTTTGGATAGTTTTACTGTGATTTATTTAGCCTAACTTGTTCTGAAGAAATATGAAATAGTGCAGGGAAAAAAATTACATGTCTAAGTTTCTTTCAGATATTAGAAATTTATTGCTGTTTTTACCCCTATCAATTCCTCCTTTTTTGAAAACTTGAATCCTTATTGAGCCTGTGCCATTGTACATAGCTTGGGATATATAATTCTTCCTAGCAAGAATTGTTTTCACAGTCTGAAGGAAAGTTAAAAGCATTCTGAGGACTGAAAAAGACATTGCATAAAGTCAAAATTTGACACTTCAGTAAGAATGTTTCAGCCAAGCCAAAATAAAGGAACACTTAGGTGGAAACCATATGGTCTAGAGTAAGAGATTCTGTGCTAGGCTTTCATACTTCCAAAAGTTCTGTGTCACCTGCCAGGGGAAAAATCTCTATATTGTGGGATCTGACTTAATGAAGCAGCTAAACCACAACTACATTTGCAAGGTAGACTGACAACTGTAAAATAAAGACAACACAGCAATTACTGTTTCACACCCTTAGAAGGTGGTATGCTAAATTTCAGTGCATATGAAAGGCTATGTGTTGGTAAAGTCTCTGCAAATTCTTTAATTTTAACATTGTTCAAGAGGTCAGAATGTCTAGAGAACATGAAGAATCAGTGAGACTTTTATGTTTCAAGACCCTGAAGGTTTGTTACATGCTTTAATTACATTCTCACCCGAGATAACATACTTGGTGCTATGTGTGCTTCCAGTGCTTTCTTTGTCTGGTATGTCCCAAGCTTTTAGATGAATCTATGCAGTGATTATTTTCACTGTTTAATCTTTATTTTTAACTACTTAGAACATCAGTTGGATTAATCTACAAAACTCAAAGTTTAGTAGTAACAATTCGTTGTTTAACTGGAAATTTAATATTTAATTCTGTCTTGGAATAGATACATTTTTGGTAGAATATTAAAATATGATGCCAGAATCAGGCTGAAGAAACATAACTCCTCATTATGACTTTTATATATTTGTATAATTTCTTATTGCAGATCCATTATAACTCTTCGGCTGAATAAGGTTCTTCTTCCAGGGATCTCCTCCAATGTTTGCAGTGCAGCCAGGGGTCTGTGCTTTATGTGTGTTGTCCTTCCCATTGTTTGGAAGGTTGATGGCATCCTGAAAACTGCTGCAAGTTGTGAGCCAGTCTGCCACGTAATTTTGAAGAGCTGCAGATTGTGGTTTGTGGCCATACTGAAAGCATTTAGCTGTCAAGCTGATGGCTCTATGTGCCACTAAGAATATAGCCCTCAGATAGCTCAGCTGCACCTCTGCCATACCAGCAACTCTCTGATGTTAGAAAGCTACCTGCAAAAAATTTGAGAAAAGTGTGCTTGAGTTAAAAATATAGTGAATGATTCTTTGCACTGGCCAGTCTGGTGTTAGATATCCCTGCCTTGTGGAAAAGACAAGAATAAAATTCATGCACTGGCAAGTCTGGTGTGTTTGCACATCTTTATGGTTCTTTTCTCCATTTGGATTGGTTTCCTTCCTTGTATAAGAGACTCCCGTGTGCGGTGAGAAGAGAAAGAAAGGAACAGTAAGAAAAAGGACACCTACTGGTGTCTCAGTCAGCTTTTACTTAGTCTCTAGTTACTACTTTTAAGATTAGCATCTTGAATATAGAATTAAGCTATAGCTCACTTTTCTCTATGTCCCAAAATGTACATCATGTTTAGGGTAATACCTTCTCCACCTGACAGTAAATGGCATTTGTCAGACCTGTGGCTAACTTGGTCTCCCAGCAAAGTGGAGAAGCAAATGAATAATCAGGAACACAATAAAAATTTTAATAATTTTTTTGTGTCCTAATAAATGTTGTTCTGATTCACTGATTCATTGTCTATTGGCAGCCATTACTGAGCTGATTTTATTTTTATTAAATATTAACTTTGTTAGTGTATTTTTAATAAAAAATATTTTGGGTCTAAAATTCCAGGTGCTAGGGGATAGAAAGCGGGTTGTGTTCCTCTGCCAAGCTTGCACAGGAGCCAGGACACCTGCATGTCCTGCAACATATGTGAGGAATACAAGTGAACATACATTTTTAGAACTTGTAATGCCATAGGCAAATCTCCGAAAATTTAAAGCATTGCAGATTTAAATGGAGTTCTTGAATTGACTTGGCTGAGTTTCCTGTTATATGGCCTTTTTGAATTTATTTTTTTGTTTGGTTTCTTTTTCCCCCAAAGCTGCTCTTCTGGAAACATTGCAGTGCATGCTAGTGAGATAGGCAGAATGGCAGGACATAGAGAGAAGTGGCTGCAATAATGGCGTGTACCTAACCTGGCCGGTCTTTTCTGCAAGCTTATGCATTCGTAGTACTATTAGGAGTGCAGCAGTTGGTACATTCAAAACAAAAGCATCTTGGATCAAGAACTTGACCAATATTCATAGTTGTTGGTATGAGTATGCAGGAAAAAATGAGAACTGTGAGGAAAGCAAAAGTTTCTGTGCTTCCTATTAGAGTAAATGGAAATAAGGAACCCGGGAAATGAGATGCAATGCATTATGTATCTCTCCTCTTTGCTTCTTTCTGTAGGACCATTTGACTTCAGCTCTGGTGTGGCAGGCAGACAATGGCATTAGCTAATTTGGCTCCGTGTAGTGCTGAACATGAATATGAATTAGAGACAAGTGCCTGAGCTCTCATACTGACTTTTGTTTAGCTGTTAATTTGTTTGAATGTTAATGTGCCACATGCACATAAGCCCAATTAGGTTTGAAAATGCTTATTTTCTTTTCATGGCTTCTAAAAATTGAAGCTTTGTTTTGTTTTATAAGCTATTTTAATCAGTTTTATTTTGCTCAAAATGATAAAGAGGATGTATAAACACATCCAAGATTTCAGATTCAGTGGAACACTGCACTATGACCTTCTGACTCTTAAATTTAAAGTAAATGGAAAATTACTCCAATAAGAGTCTTATTTTGCTATTTGCATTTAGTAGTCCCATAAGTAGCAACTGCACTGGCTGTGAGTGCTGAGATTTCTCTAAGGTTTTACTTTTACATAAGTGTGTTTACCTCTACAGCCAGAATACCCCTTAGTCAGGAGGAGCAATTTTCTTCTTTCTGTGGGCATTTTGTAAAGCTTACCTTCTGACCTCTTTCTTATATGCAATAGTATTCTGCATTACTGATCAGCACTGGTGCTCCTGCTACTTCACAAAACTGAGGAAGATGTTCATCTAACATCACAGAGCTTATCATCTAACCTTTGTATACAGATGGTGCACTTGCTAAAGAAATGTTGTTGAGAAAGAGTGGAAACTGTGGGCGTTAACTTAATATTTAAAACTTTTATAAATATTTTCTTTACCGAGGTTTTGCTTTTGCTTCCTGATACAAGCACTCACATTAGTTACTCTGTTCAGAAAGAAATCTGAGAGTCAGCCGTTTGGATGTTGTTTTAGAGCCCAGTGAAATTCTAGTGACTTGAATATTATCCCATATTTTGAAACTGCTATCTAAATGGACCTGTTAGATCTTTCGAAGTTCAGGCATCATTTCTATCTAGGTTTGGGTATAGAAATCTACATATGTTGCATGAAATTTTGTTGAAGTAGGAAATTGTACGTCTTCTGCAGCTGAAATTGGGAAACAATTAGATAAATTTAGCGGTACTAGCATTCATTACTCACAAAAAACACTAAATGCAGCAGCGCATTAAAAGCCAACCTCCTGATTCCACAACAGATAAATAGACATTATGTTACATTTGTTTAGAGAAAATATAATACTAGATGATCATTAGTTTCTTGGGTAGCAGTTTGGTTCCTACTAAACTACAAAAGTAATGAAAAATGAAGTTTCAAGTTTAGATTTTCTTAGCAAAGTGGTATTATTTTATTTAGATTCATTTTATTTAAGCTCAGAAATGAGCTGATCTGGGAACTCTCCCACAGAGGTGGTACACTTCCAATGACTGATGAAGAGTAAACAGAAGTGGCAATACTCTGGGAAGGCCAGAGGGTATTGTAAATTGTCCATCATGCTAAGTGCTTGTTTTTCACTATGTTCAACTCACCGTAGTATTTTAAATGTTGAAAGACAGTGTAAGCCAGGGTTGCAGCCAGCGTCCAAGCCTCACATGACTGATTCATTGCTAGCATAGTATTCCATGTTAAAAAATTAGAGAATTAACCAGTTTAGTGACACACGAGCAACAAAGTTTTGGCATGAGCTGGTTTATAACCATTTACCATGTCCTATGTAGAGCATAGAAATTACATATATACTGTTTTCCCCAATTTGAAGTCTATTAAAATGTTTAGGTAAGGCATAAAATTTTCAGAGGGAGCCTAATTTTCTTCCCTTCTACCACGACCCTTACAAGCTCCTAAATCACTTTCTGGTTTTGACAAACTTTATTAACTTACAGAAATGACATGAGTAAATACTTTAGTCATGATTGAAATTCAGGTGTTCCTGTCATATATGATTTTGCTCTGATCCCTAGGTAACACATCTTAGCATAACGGTGGTTTTGTCAGTTTTTCCCTTTAGTTCAATTTCTGATGATACTATATGTACATTTTTTCTATTAAAAAAGGAAGTATTTTTAATATTAAAACTGAATCATGGATATCAGGTCATACATATTTATGGTTGACTAAATAAATACAGTGACTGTCATTTGTGTTATTAAATCTTTGGTTATTTTTGTAACTAAGCTATACCTAAATTATTTTTGAGTTTCTGAAACATATGTCTATTTCCAGTTGAGGCTAAATTTCTTCATCTTAGCTAGTTGAAATTGCAACAGCGCTGGTGAAGCCATACTATTTCATCCAATGATGCCTGTGTCACATTTCGTGCCAATTATTATATCTTATGAGATTCAGTTGTATGAAATTTTATCTACAACCAGCTTGTGCTCCCTGGCTTTTAAATTCAGTATCACTGAGCAGAATTCTAAGTTTTTGCATCAGACAATGTACCTTTCAATGGTTAAAATATCTCTAAAAAGGGTGGAAAAAAAATCCCTCAACAGAATGAAAAATATTTCAGATACAGTTTTTGGATGATGTCCAGTTTCTACATTAAAAACGCTTTCCAACACCAGACGAAGCCTGAATCATAACGACTCATTTAATACCATGTGCTCTCTGAAAAGAAAATGAGATCAGTAGTTAAATGAAATGCCCGCAGATCCTGGGCATGGTGCACAAGATCAATAAAGATGATAATGCAGAGATGTGGGAGGACACTAAACTGGTCTGTTACTTAAGATTTATTTTGTCTTCCTGTATCTTTCAGAGTGCTCTATGGAAACAAGATCACAGAGATTCCCCAGGGCCTTTTTGATGATCTTGTGTCTCTGCAGCTGCTGTGAGTACGATCCCTTCCTCTTTATTTTACAGACTAGCTAGATTTACTGTTTTTTTCAGCTTCTGGCATTAATATAATCACCTTCACTGAAAACTCACGGGGATGTGCTAGTTTGTTGTTTCTATTGTTTCTGTGTCAGGCAAGAGGGAAGCAAGGGCTGAAAAACAAAAGGAAGGTGCCAACAGTTTTGTAGCACAGTGTGTATAATGGGTAATAGACACAGAGGATTTAACTGTGGGGAGGAAATGAGAGACTTGGTGAAGTCCAAGGAAGGAAATCTGGTCATTGGCTGATGTGCGGGTGGGGATGCCATCCGATTGTTTTTACACATTTAGCATTTGTCATTGAATATTTAGATCCTCAATTGAGGGCTACTGTGTAGCACCTGCAAGCAAAATGAGAGAATGAAAGATTTTATTGTTGCGAGCCATGTTCAGTTCCATATTCTTCTTATGCCAAATGTGCCTCAGTTGCAAGAGAAATTATTTTAGATTATTATGTGTATTTGAGTATTTTATGCCATGTGTGATTTAACACACAGTCGTGATCGGGGTAAGATATATGTCATACTCTCTTCAGTATTTATTAATGTAGCATAAAAAATTTCATAAGCCAAATGTGAAATGGCAAATTTCACTCACTCTTGTCTCCATAATCACACTAGGAACCAGTAGCTTCTTCACAGAGAAGGAAATCAGCTACTATTTCAGCCAGTCAGTAGAGGGAGCAGAAGTGAAGTGAGTTTAATATGTATTCCTAACGTTCTGATTACCGTCATGGATGGTGCACTCAGAAAGGTGATATATGCTAAATTAATCAATTCTGGTTTATATCACACACAACCCTCCACCCCCAAACAATAAATTATATAAAATATAAAATAAAAAGTAGCTTTTAGACATGTTATTTTAAGTCTTTGTGACTGTGTTGACATAACTGGAAGTGAATATCCAAAAGTTCATTATTACCATTGAATGTGTCACACTGATTACAGTCTTTGCTGCACTTGCATGCAATATAAAAATAAGTATAGATTTAGATTAGAGATCCATGAGCAAAGTCAAAGAACTAAAATATGAAATAGTGGAAATTGCTTTATATGTTAAGTGAAGGACTATTCAGATGTAATTTATCCATAAGATCTTATTTGCAAACATGGATCACCCTGTTGTGGAGGACGAGCAAGAGCACATCGGGTTTGGTTATGAGAATCCTTGAGCTGCAACAGTGGGAAGCTGTTCATCTCCTCCTGCACACAGCCAATTATTTTGTCTTCACCTTTTGCACATACATTTTCTGGCAGCTAAGCATGAAAGTGCTCAGAAGTTGGGACTCAGTACATGTTGAGATAACTGGCGTGTTAGTCATTGTCAGACTTGGGTTGTGTTCGGTACAATGAAGACACTGCAAGCAAAAGGAGAGCTAAAACTTAACTTGTCATTTTGACCTCTGAGAAAGAAAGTGTGTTAAAACAATCTGAGTTTTATCAAATGCCTTCCGTGCCCCCCCCCCGCCAAATATTTTATGGTTACAAGTTTGAAGTGTTACACAGTTGTTCTGTCTGACCCCAGACACTTTACAGATAGGATCTTTCCCAGTAGAAGAAAATCACTCAACACGTGGCTCACAGGGTGTCCTATAAAATGTGGGTCTAGAACTTTTCAATAAAGCATTAAGTAGGTTTCAACATCTTTATACTACAGTCCTTGTGTGCATGTAGTGCAGGCTTTCAGTGAATTACATATATAAGCCCAGATACAGTAATTTTCCAGTTTCAATTAGCTCAAGTGATGCCTTTTTGTTAAGGAGGCAAAATCTATATGCCAGAGAACCATTACAAGGTGTGGTACTTCAACCATTTAAACATTCTCAAGCCGAGAAGAATAAGTCAGTTGCCCTATTTTGGGTTTCCAAGAGTATTTTGGCTCTGGAGCCTTTCAGGGTCGTCTTGAAATTATTTGAATATAAAGTAGTTCTTGGCAAGGACAGCGTTGAAGGATCATACTTTAAATGCAAACAAGTGCCTGTGCGCTTTTCTGATCGTGGCTTTGAAGCAGCTATTATGGGATTGCTTGTGGTATTTTAATGGATACCAAAAAAATAAATGGCATTCATTGGTTTTAGACCTGCTGTTGAACAGTTGGAAGAGTGCCCTACGATTAGATGTAATTTAGTGTTCAGTGGACTCTAGATTGGATTTCTTCTTATTAGTCTGGAGACACACTGATAAGAACGCTCTGATTAAGGTATCCTGGTAGTCAGTATAATTTCCTAAGCTTGAGCTGGAGCATTTTTGAAAATACACTGGTGTTATGGTAAGGCAGTACACAATCAGAAAAAAGGAGTTGTTGTGGGTCCTGTATAAATTGTTGAGATTGTATTTAGAAGGGAAAAATAATTACTGTGAAATTACAGAGCAGATAATATTGTTATTTACTGTTTTGGATAAGACTTAACAGAGTTTCTGAGAAATGTCATTATCCTTCTATTTAAATATACTGTCATAATACAGGCCCAGATTATTCCGCTTTTATTCTGGCAGAATTGTTTTGTGTAAGTGCCTTACATCTGCAGACAGTACCACTGATGTCAGAAACACTGTAGCTGGGTAAAGTAATGCTCAGCTCAGGCATGACAGCACCTTAAACTGCCCCGTTTGACTTTGGTGCATGGAAAATGGAGAATTCAGAACAAGTTTTAGACCACCTGGCTAGCATTAGAATTCTGCATTTCTGTCATATAAGACAGAGGTGGGTAAGCCAATATTATATTATATTTGGCAAGAAAATAACCAGGCATGGTTAAATAATAAAGAGGGTTTTTTGTTGAGGGGGGTGGTGTTGTGTGTGTAGTGTTTTGGGGTGGTTTTTTTTAAACCCAATTGGTTTAATTTAAAATGTTGCTTCTGAAGTCTTCATTATAATTACCTATCTTAAGTAGTTAACATTCCCCACATAAATAATCACAATTGGATTTCTGTTAAATTGCTTATTTCACAAATCTTGTGTCTTCCTCAACATGCAATTGTAACCAACACAGCAGCAAACATTATTGTACAAGTCCAACTACACATCCGTTCTGTGGAACAGAAGCTTTTCTTGGACCATGTCATTTTCTTTATCCCATTTGAAGTTTCCAGGAGAGAGGATGCTAGAAAGCTACTGTACCCTCTCTGCATACACTCTTCAGCAGACAAGATCAAGTGTCTTTGGAGAATTTCAGGTCAATTTGGATTTTAGAGAGCTCTACATTGTTTTCCAGAAAGGGATAACTGGAGTCTGATCCTTTTTTTTTTTTTTTTTTTTTTTTCAGTAAACTGAAACTTTCATTTAATTGGGGCAACAATCCATGCAAGTTGTGAAATAATGTTTGATTAATTATTGTTGTTTGTGTAACTTGCATTTGAGTATCAAAAGAATGGAAGGGGTTTCGGTTTAAGGTGGAAGTTTTCAAGTAACCATTAGCTGTGGCCAGTTGGAACTCCTGTCCAGGTGGCCTTAAGTTAACCTTAGTCTGTCAAGAAACTGGAATATATTTAAATGTCCTTCTCACCTGTCTTTCTTTTTGCCTGGAATGTGGACAAGCTCTTTCAGGAGCCCTTGAGTTTGCCAAACTGTCTGCCAGTCTCTGCGCAGGGGGCACAACGTAACACTGCACAGCTTGCTCTTTTTCAGCAGCCCTGTGACAGATAAACCTGGCGGTTGCTCTGCTTGCTCCCAAATGAGCAAATGTGCAGAGCCAGTCTGCAGTGGAACCAGGAGTCAAGTGGCTCAAGACTGAGCATAGTGGGCACCAAGTTTGTTAACCCGTAGTTTTCATATCTAAGTAATACCCTTTCCTCTCTGCAACCATATTAAAACAAACATTCCTGGAGCCTTTTTATTACAGTTATACACTGTGTGCTTCACAGTGCTCTATTTCCTGGAACAAGAAGGTATCATAAAATCTCTACAGTTTAAGGAGATTGTATAGCAAAATAATATAGGGGGATGAAATCTCATTTTTCAAATGTCTGGCAAGTATCAGTTTTAAATAAATCATTTTCCTTGAGGAAATTTATTTTGCATAGTTATTAATCATACAAGTGCTCAGGCTTCTTAAGGTTGAGATCTCCATAGCTTACTGGGCAAGAAAGAATCCTTATAGTGGACTCTGTTTTGATGTTGCTAAAGGTAGATGTACACCTGGGGTACATATATATTGAAATCAGAAGTTTGTTGTCTTCCTCTCTCATAAAATGAAGCCAAAAGCTTACAGCCTTCTCCTCCTTTTCCTAATGTCTGATACTTAGTGAAAACTCAACATTGTAGTTGGAAAAGACCAATAATCATATTGGTGCCTGGTTTGACATATTGACAGATAAAGTAACTTCAAAAGTAGTGAAAAATTAGACTTCCAGATCCAATCGTCTAACCTGAGCTAAAAGTGGAACTAGGTCTAATATTTACAACCTCAGCTGACCTTTATTGAAAATAAACTTGTATGAAGTGACAAGTCATGTATGCTTTCAGAAACTGCTATTATCAGTCTTCCCAAAATTCAACCACTCAAATTTTGCTTTGAGTAATTCTCCTTTTTAACCTGCTTTTTATGCTGTTTCTCCTTGGATGAATAAGGAGATATGTGGTACTCCCATAGCTCTTCTGGTGAGGTGGCTTGGAAAATATCTCTATGGCACATTTGCCAAGTTTGAAGTGCTTGTGTTGATTTGTAATTGTAGATTGAATCACAGTACTTAAGAGCTTAAAATAGGATCTACCAATTATTTATTGTATACTTTTGGAGCTTGTTAGAAGCTCAAAGAAAATCCAGTGAAGCACAAACTCATACAAAGTATTTAAAAAAAAAATAACAAAAATACAAAATTACTCTAAAGAATGTACATCAATTCCAATATTTTGTATTGTATACATTACACTGTTATATACATAAGTATCATTAAACAGTGATGCAAACAGTATATGAGTGCCAGAATAAAGAAATTACAGCTTTCCATTTCCAAGTCTTTTATAGCACAGTAGTGCCTCCTCCTCCTCATAGCAATCTTCTGAGCTTTAAGTGATGTATAAAATCTTGTTCCATGGAGGAGTTCATTTTTCTCAGGGAGAAGAGACAACAGGCATTAAAAAAAGAGACCTTCTGACTATATGTAAGGGGAAATATTTTCACAGTGACAAGTCAAGCAGTGGAGGAGCCTGCCCAGAGAAGTTGTGCCTTCTCCGTCCTTGAAGATTTTAAAGACCAGACTGAATAAAACTCTAAGCAACAAGACAAGAGATCTCTCAAGCTTCCCGCCATTTGGAATTATCCTGTGATCTGATGAAGTAATTATTTCTGAGATAAAGCAAATATCTGCATTAAATATCTATAAATTGGTCATGCTTTGAGTGGCGTTCAGCCAGATGATCTCTGGAGGTCCTTTGCAACCCATGTAATTTCTGGGTTCTGTGATTCTTAGCAAACTGACTCATGAACCTTTTCCCTTGATTACTCAAAATATTTCTGGCTACAGCAGAGATACTGTGCAACCCTTGTCCTTCTGGTCCAGGACAGAATACTCTCTGCACAGACCTCTCTAATAGCTTTTGAATTATTTTCAAGTCATTTGCCTGAAGCTTCTTTTCCTTCAGATTTCTGCATTATAGGCCGCTATTGTGATAATATTACAAAACTCAATGACTGCTGTTAAAGTGAGGGAGTGGCATCTGCCAGACACAGAAATACAATTATAGTCAAGCACTAATGAAAGACTGCAACAGCATCTGCCTTTTCTGTGTCACTTCTGTAACCTATCTGCATGCAACTTCCCAAAACCAACCACTAGTTTGTACGTCAGTGTGTAATTTATTAGCACTTCTGACGCCAGTGCTCCAAGCCGGACTTACCTGACAGAAACTCTCCTAGCTATTATTACACGAGAAACTAACTCCCTGATAGCACAGGGAGTCGAGAAAATGTGTTTATTCTGCTGTGCATCTGAGTTATCATGTGGTTACCTAAAATTGGCTGTGACCTTATCTGCAGGCATAAGTTGGACAATATTAAATTTTGAATAACAGAAGTCCAGATGCTATGACAACACGTGCTTATAATTCTCCAGGTAGTAACACGGATACCACAGGGTTGTTTTATGGATGGTGTTCAACTAGAGTTGCAGTCTTTTGGATCAGGAATGAAAGGAGGCCTTTAAAATCTCTCCAAAACAGGACTGTCAGACTGTGCTCTGTGCTTCCTTCTTGACTCATTATTAGCTTGTGACTTTTCCATTTTAATTTACGTTGAATGAATTTCTCATCCCCATCATCCAGTTTCCTGAACATGGAGAAACACTTGAAGCTGGTTCAAGCAAGCATGATGGTGATTTCATACTGATTATTATCAATTAAAGCACTGACAGACTCTTCAGTGGTCAGTCATCACATTAGAAAATGTAAATTTTAATAGATGTCTAAATATCTTGACACAGTGAGAGGCAGTCAGACTGCTCCCCTACACTTCAGGCCATTTTAAAACATTCCTGGAACCTAATGTAATTATTTTGCCAGTAAGTAATCAGGGGCACACACAATTCTGTCGTTAGACGTTGCTTGCCATTGACTGCTGGGATGATGGAGTACTTGACTAGATACTTCCATATTGGCACTTCAGCTGTTCTCCTGTGATAACTCGTGTTCAGTCAAAGATGATGCTTGATTCCCTATACGTTTCAAGAGAAAATGCTGAAAAAGAATGCCAGAAAGTTTTGACATTTTGTAACAGGTATTGTATATCCTAAAGAATTCTTTCTGCCAAGAGTCCTTTCTTTGCTGCCCTATAGTGCCTTTGAATGTAGGTGAAGCCTTTGACTATTAGCCTTTGATTAAGTAATGTATATTCAATTTGTATTCTGCTGTTAGCTGTGCAAATAACTTCAGTTCTCCTCTCCCTTACAAGTCTCCTATGTCTTTCATCTGCCTTTTTCTGGTGAGTTCTCGTGTTCCCCAGTGGAGTCTGGCATGTGGGATGTGCCAGCCAGCTCATGGGATGCCGTACATTTTCATTCTCATCATGTTGTCGTTGCTGTCAAAACACAAAGCTAGTGGAAAAGAAGGAGAAGTTTTCCAGTGGCTCTGTGCAGCTATTCTCCCTGACACTTTCATTTTGGCTCATTAATGTAGGATGCTTTCTGGTCCATCCTGTAGCAACAGAAATCAACCTGCAGTCTCCAGCATGCGTTAAGGTTGCTAGACTGCTGTTTCATTCTCAGAGTTATGTAGTTATTTGCTGATAGTTTGATTACTTCACTGAGCTGAAAGTGCAAACATTGCTAAGGGTAAAAGCCATATAAACATCCCCATTTGCTCTTAAAAAACAATTTTTTCAGTCATTTTGGGTTTGGAGTTCAAAATGTTATTTAAATGTTAATCACTTGAAACTGTGCTTGGGCATATAATTCAATTATGGGACCATCTTAATTATGCAGATGGTGCTTATGAGCATCTGATACAATTACAGTGCCAATTCAGTACACATTCATTCAAAGGGCTTAGCTGAAACACGTTATTATTTCAATGTGTGTGGACAAATTCACTTTTTCAGGAAATGGGCTCATGGAATTGGAATACTGCTCTGCTCATTGCTTTCAGTGGCGTGTGAACCACAAGGTCTTTAACCATTCTCCTGTATTCTCTGGTGGTCCTGGGCTTGCAAGAGATTTCTTCATGTTTTTAACATATCCAGAGGGATGAAAATGGAGACTTGAGTTAATAATCCATCATCCCTCTGGGTAGCAGGCGGTTTTATTTCTACTTGAATTTTTAACCTCCTTTTAAATGCTGTACCACATCTGGAGGCAGTGTGTAAATCTCATCCAATCAAGCCGATAACAAAATAGGAAAATTAGTGGAATTTACTTTCACCATAAATTGGTGCAAAATAAAAACCATGTAGTTCTTGCTAAAATAAAACTCAGCTTTTAATATTGTCCCTTCTTTTGGTGTGAGTTCAATGAAAAGGAACCCTTAGTATGTTCTACAGCATGGTTCAGTGTTTAAGGAAGATCAGTGTTTCTGCTTCCTAGAATACATTTTTCTCATCTGCCTTTGTGTTATTTTAAAGAAAAAAAAAAAATTCTTACAACCACTTTTAACTCCATGTGAGACCAGCCCTGTATACCTAAATAATAATTAGATGCCGTTAGGGAGGCTGTGACCTTGAAGATTAAGCAAAGAATTGGAATTTATGTAGGGGAATAGCCATACAGGGGATATTTTAAAATAACCAAGAGTTTTGAAAGGAATATAAACCTTAATGCTTCAGCCAAAAGTCATCCTCTAGCTCACAGTAAGGAGGAGGAAAAAATTTTTAGGGATTATTTATTCTGCTTTGTCACAGGTTTTCACTTCCCACCCCCAGCCCCAATTCTTATTAGAAATAGGACGTTAATCTAACTCATGATCCACCAAGTATGGCTACATCTGTGTTACTCTTGAGCACGCTATTGGTCCTCTTTAGATTTAGGTACTGCACATATCTTGTGTAGATGATACACAGAATAGGTGTTGTCAGCTCAGAAAAGCTGTGTAGTACCTGAATTCTCACTTCTAAACAGTCTGCACAAGCACTTTCCTGTTCCAAATTACTTTCTCTGATGCTTAAAGGAGAGAGTATGCCTCTCTCTTTGTGCCTGTATATAGCATCAGTTTCTCTCATTTTTGGTATTTGGCTCTTCCAGGAATGTCACAGATTATATCACTATGAATCTAGTAATTGAAAATTTATGCCAGAAAAACTTAACACATTGTAAATTCTGATTTCCAGCATTGGGTTTATTTGTGTTTTGTTGAAACTAATCAGAGAATTAATTCAAATCCTGTGAATTCACTGCAGTTCTAGGTCAGCTTTGCTCTGAGGGATTATTAAGTGGGATCAATGATGGTTAGACTTCAAGCCCACTCTTTGCACAGGAGTGAATAGCATCTGCACAACACAGCTCTGCTATGTGTGCACCACTTAAGCATCACAAAAAGAGCTGCTGGTTGTCCACAAGTATACAAATACAACTGTAGTTCAGTTGTAAATTCTCTTATCACTGAGATTATTTTAATTTTTTCTTTGTGCTTTGTTACAAGTACTTGCAACATAAAATATTATGTTACTTGCAACATAAAATATTGCTATAATATTAGAAAAAAATAGTATCTAGCAAAACAAATTGAACTACATACTTGCTTTCAGTTTTCTTCATCTATAACTTAGATACCAAGTCTCTGTCATGGAACAACCAATCTAAGCTAATGTGCATTACCTAAAAACAACGTGGGACCAGCGCACAAGGACAAGGGGTAGAAACCAAAGGACTCGTAATGCCTAAATGCATGTTAGGATATTGTTCAAAACTCGGTAGCTGATTCTGTCTTCTAATAACTTGTTAACCTGTTCTTTATGGAAAAGATAATGTACAAGCTTGAAAGAGAAATGCATAATGCACAAGAAACGAGAGAGAATGAAGATTGCTTTGACTTGGACACACGAATGCCTATGAGAAGCAAGTAGTAAGAGATGACGTTCATGTTTGCTGTTGGAGCAAAATCTCAGATACTGAATGCATGGGAAGAACTGTTCCTATAGCCTAATACGAAAATTACCGGTTACTTCTGGTGGAGTCAACAGGAGTGTGGATTAGGTGTCACATAATTATCAGTCACAGAAATACAGGTTACAGAGGGGTCATACTAGTGCTGCTTATGATTTCATAAAATTATTTTAGCTATTAGTTCATGCAAAAATGTAACCTCACTTATACATCATTGCCTTCTATGAGACTTTCTCTTATCTAATGTCAAACTTCTTTTTCCACGACATATAAAGAAGAAAATTTGTGTAAATTGATATCGACTTTTCTGTTGGCTAGGAAGGTGAGTTCTGCTCTGACGCCCTCTCATTCCAAAGCACTGCACTCCTGTTCCCCTTGAGAAAAGGGCTCTACTCAAGCATGCGTCCATCTTTTACATATCACAATTACTGTAGCCATTTACTGCTGTAGTGAGGCTCTGCCAAAATGACAGTAGGAGCAGAGAGCTGTAACGAGTGTACAACGTTCCAAAGGTTTCAGCAATGCAAAGGCAAGGTGCTATGCAGAGGAAACACCTTCTGAAGTTGTTTTTTGGAGCAAAAGAAAAGCATGTGCAGCTAAGCAGCATGCATTTCTTCCCTGGTAGCTTGCCCTGTTGTCTGTAGTGGTGTACATGCACTTTGTTGAAAAGGGAAGCTCCCTGTGCTCTTAGAGGTGTGTTTAAGGTGGCATATTTGCTTGCTGAGGAATGGAGGATGTCTTTCCCTGTTTACCTATAAACACATTTGTCTTCTGATTTAGTGTTAGTGTGGTGCCTCAGAGAGCCCCATTGTTGCAATGTTTAGCCCTTCAAACTCATTGACAGAGTAGCAAGAGTTTTGTGGCCAAGAGAACTGAGTCAACAGCATATACTAATTGCAATATACTGTTTTTCTCAGCCTTGTCAATATCTTTTGATTATTTTAAGATAGCTAGCACTGTTATATGTCTGTATATTCCCCAGCTATGAGAGTACTAATGTTGACTGCGGTTTTTCACCTTTTTAATGTAACAGGCAAATGAAGACCTTTAAATGTGGGTTGGCTTTGGTGACTGCATTAATATTTTTTTTAGATTTAACCCCAAAGTTCAGTCTATCTTTATTTGATTATTTCAAGATTAATGAATTATAAACCTTTCCTCTGTTTTCAGGCTTCTCAATGCCAATAAGATCAACTGCCTGAGGGTAAACACGTTCCAAGGTCTGCATAATCTCAAACTGCTATCTCTTTATGACAACAAACTGCAGACCATCAGCAAGGGGCTCTTTGCACCTCTCCGATCGATCCAGACTCTGTGAGTACGCAGGCACATCATAAATGACAGCTCTCTCTTTTTTCCCCCAAAGACGTCGCCTGTCTTTGCACAGGCTTTACATCTGACGTTAAGACAATTTGGAAGAGACCCCATGGTGGTAACCCCTCCTTGTCTGACAGAAATAAAAGTAGTATTGCATAAATTCATCACGGCCAGCTATCGGTACAGCCTGCCCATAGGGACGTAAATGTCATAAGTGCATTAAGCTCCCGGCGTAATTAATTCATAATGTTTGTTGGGAAGATACTACATAAATTTGACTCTGTACAATATAAGAACAGCAGATTCTATTAAAACCATTGCCTAACAGTTTTTAATGTGCTAGTTGGGAGTTGGCATCTCTCCTTACTGGGTCTGAGTCCTGCTGTACAGTTCCTGACTTCTGAAACCATATTTCAGCTGACATGCCACTTAAGGGAAGGGATATGTTGTGTTATTTGATCCATTAAGAAAATCCACTGAACATTTTCTGAGAGTCTTTGAATGGGAGGCCCTAGGAGAAGAGGGATCAGAAGCAAAATTGGAAGCAAAAGTGTAGAAATGACTCAATATTTTATAGAAAGTTTTATCCTAAAGCTGTGAGAGTAAAATGATAAGGTAAATAGTACTCCTTCGGAGCTGGAGTTGGCAGCCTGATAGAAATGAAAAACAAGGAAGAACTCACCCAATATTGTCTAAGTGTGTTTATATATATATATATATATATATTTGTGTGTGCATATATAGATATAAGGCTTTGTGTGTTTATGTAGTATGTAAGTATATGCATTTCCAGTATTAAAAAATATCTGTGTATGCATATATATACACATACTGGAATATATATGCACATTATAGATGTATATACAAACACATACTGTTGTACTGGAAATGTATGTATACACATATATATTGTAATACTGGAAATGCTTTGGCCAAATTAGTTTTATAAATGTGTTAATTCACATAAAAATGAACTAATAGAGATGATTTCTAGCAGCAGGGTACCTGCTACCTCCTCAGCAGCCACAAGCACAATCTTAATTTCCAACAGATATCTGGCCAGTATATGTTGCTACAAAACATTAAGGCATTAGAATAATCATGTACAACCCGCCCCACTCCTGCCCCCCTCACCATGCTTTCTTCTGCTGCAACATGCTATATATGTACATAGATATATATGTAAACAAGAGCAACAGAGAAGGTTCATTTACAGAGGTATATAAGATTTGTCAAGTTAAAAAACAGGTGACACCCTTAAGGTATAAAAAATTCTCCTTTGTTTCCATAGGGTTTCATTGGCACTGCTGGTGGCTGTTACTTAGAATGGACTTCTTGCTTCACACCGAGACACTTTTTCATGAAATGTTTTGATTCATTCTCCCATTTTTAGTACTCCAAGTGATTTCCATTGTCTGCCTTTTTTCTGGAGCCGCAAAACCAGTCCCATATCCTGTCTCTATATGCTTGTTTGTTCTTTGGACCTTTCACACCAGTAAGGGCTCTACTACAACAGTAATCTTTAGATTCTTCAGGCACTTTCTGCTATGTATGCTTTCACTTCCCAGTCCTCAACAGCCCTTGCCCTGTTGTATTTTATACTTATTCTGTGAAGTGACAGTTCATAAATATAACTGCAAACAGAAAAGAAAAGTTCCTACAGGTGGAAAAACCACACTAACAGTAACAGAACAGAGTTCTTGTGAGGCTGTAACTTTACACCTTTACACCTTTGGTCCAAACCAAATTTAAACATCTGTCTCTTTTTTAAACTGACTTGGCAGTTATTGAAGAGTCATGTCCTGCTCCCTTGGAAGTTAGAGGGAGTGGTGCAAGTTAACTTAACTGAGATTAGAATCAGGCTCTGAGAAAGACCTGACAAACTTTCCTGATACAGTGCTCAACTTCTTCAAACAGAATGAATCATAAGAGCAGCAGAGAAATGCTGTTTCTCTCTAAGACACTCCAGCAGATTTCTGTTAACAAAGTCTAAATATCCAGTTAAAATCAATGCTATAATATGTATTTCCAATTTGTGGGAAATATGCTGCACAAATTTTGATGAATGATAGAGTCAAAATCTACCTTGCATAAACAGTTCAGTCTCAAAAGTAAAAATTTTTGGTCCAGGAAAAAATACATAGAAGGGTATACTATTATGCATGATGAGTATATGCAAATATCAATTTCACTTTGGAGAAAAGACCTCTCGATCACGTCTGGTTTTGCCCACAGATCCAAGGCACTTTACTAATTCACATTTTAATCCCTAAGAAACTGAGCTTGCCAATAAAATTTATTTTAAACCAGGATACAAAATGATCTTCAGGTCAGGTGCATCTAAAAAGGCGCATTTCTCTCAAAAGGCAGCATAACAAGCTCTCAGGAGAAAACATTGGACTTTGTAGACAGGAGGTCTGTGTCCTTTAAAGCAGGTTTGCTATCTTAATTTTTGTTTCCTCTGTGAAAGGACTTACAGCAGTCTTAATGAGCTATGAAATGCGATAGCTCAGAGAATTCTCCCATTCATGTGCTGCTCTGTGTGTTTTCTGCCAGGCCCGGGTTTTTGGAAGCTTATTCAATTACTCTACTCTTCAGGTTTGCGTTTGTGAAAAACAGTGATGGAGTACAGTGTCACAGGTCACTTCTGATTAAACATCCCATCCTTCTCGCAGACATTTAGCTCAGAATCCATTTGTGTGCGACTGCCATTTGAAGTGGCTGGCTGATTACCTGCAGGATAATCCGATAGAAACCAGCGGCGCTCGATGCAGCAATCCGCGTCGCCTTGCCAACAAACGAATCAGCCAGATCAAGAGCAAGAAGTTCCGCTGCTCAGGTAATTCATTTATCCAGGCTGTACTGCACTTTCAATTCAGAAATAAGCAGGTCCAGAGAGCCTCCTAATCGAATCTGCAGGACAGTGTTTGCTATAATGGATATTATGGAGCATCTTTTAAAATTAAATTTGGAAAATTCTGTTAGTTCTCCAGAAAGCCAATTACCTTATGGATTAAAAAAGAAAAAAAAGAAGAAAATAGGAAAAAAAAAAAAAAGGGCAGTCTATAGCTGTCTCCTGTGTGTCACTTAAAAACAAAGAAAAAAGAGAAAAGCTTGTGACATTTAATTTTTACGAATTACTAGGTTATAAAACATCTGAGTAAAACAGTGAAGATGTATATGAATCCATGTGGCAAATGCCTTATTTTGAAGGGGTGGAAGGTGGATGGATCATCATTTGTATTCAGGCAGAACTCTTGTTGACCTTAATGGGAGCTGAGTTCAAGTAAGTTCTCAGATGTAAAGAGTGTGAGTGAGATTTTTCTACAACTGGCAGTGGGCATTTCTGACCTAGGAGGTGAATGAAACTGGAGGTGAGGGGATGGCATTGATTCACATACTTTCATAGATTTTTTTTTTTTTTATGTCCACAAGTAACATGCACTAATTCAGGTAAAACTGCCATCGAAGTTGGTAAGATTTTTGGTTGTAATAAGTTTTGAATCAAAACTTGCATCATAGTTTAGGTGAAGATTTTGCATTCTGACCTAGATGGAAAAATGTTTCCACCTAAAAATAACCTCCTAAGTAACATAAACACCTTTTTCTCAGCCCTATCCATTGAAGATTTACGGTCCAGCTATCAGTAAAAGGACATATATTGCCTTATACAGTACAACTGAGCAGACTGCTTCTTCATGTGTTTTTTCTATTGGTTATATGTATTTTAGATTACTGCATTTTTGTATACTGTAAAGACAAGCAGGTTTCAGTGAGCAAATCTATTAGTGTGTATTGAGAAGAAAAATTACTGTTATTGATGGAGTACCTTGCAGTGTTTTCTATAAAAATTACTATGATTTTTTCTTTTTCCTCTGGAAAGAAAAAAAAAAACCCAACCAACCAACATGATTAATTGTGTTCCTGGTGGTAAAAGATTAATGACTCTTGATGGGGATGCTGCATGAAACTGAATGGCAGCAGCCCGAAACAAGCCGTTGTGCTTTTTCTGTGAGCAATATGCTGAGCTAAACCTTCTCTTTATGGGGAAAATAAAATAAAGATAAACTTCATTTGCAGTCAGGTTTTCTTAGGCATGCTTGTTAAATTCTTCAATCACTTGTGACTCGAGCCACAAAATTTATAACCTGAACTGAAATTATGAGATACTTTTATCTAGGTTTTTGGATTGTGTCCATAATAGTAACAAGATAATTATTCAGTAATATTCATATTTAAAGACATTAGAAATGAAAATGCATAAATACAATTTGAAAGTAGACTGCAGAAACAGATCAGTATAAATCTGTACCAAATTTGCCATTGTTATTTTCTTCTGCTTCTGTTAATAAGCTAGAGAAATTAATGTTATGTATGTGCATGCACGTCTTGGACAATGGTACAGGCTATTGGATAAGGCAAACACCATCTGATATCATTTATGAAAGGTTGTAGCTAAGAAGAGCAACCATGCAGAACACAGTACGTAGTGATGTTGAGAATAATACTTTGTGTGAGTTCTTATCTTGGGTGTCCTTTCCTTGAGGCATTAGGCTGTTTTTTCCTTGGTCTCCAGTTCTACGAGTATATCAAAACCACATGAAAAAAGCATAAACCTGACTTATGAAGGAAGAGAGCAGGGATAGTACAGCTTCAGAACAAAGATTTCAGCTGGATGAAAACTAATTCTATTCAAAAGCTCAATAGAGAAGGTATCTTTGCCTGTGGAGTTTCCAGATGGTGATGACATATATTGAACTTGACTCACTGTCTGCTCACATGAGACAGGGGGGACGTCTAATTGTTTAGAAGAATCTTAGTTTGTAAATCAATCCAGAGAACAGGCATCCCTGGCACCTGTTCTGCTCATGTTGTCCCTTTGAATCATGGCTGCTTCAGACTTGGCATTTAGCAGGAATTTTCCATGTTTTCATTTTGAGGAATATGTTTCATCCCAGGATTTAATGCAGCACGTCTCTGTGCAGAAAAGTCTGAGGTATGAATCTTCATCACTCACAGTCAGACTATTGAGTAGTGCTTTTTGTTATCCAGGGATGAGCCTGTACAGTCCCACTGGGATGGCAATGCTTAGTAACTTGTCAGGGTTCTTGCTGGCTGTGGGATTCTCCTGGTCTAGTTTTTACATCTTTTGCTCAGTGCATGAGAAAAGAATTTTTATTTAAAATCCTTTTGTAAATGCGTATCTCTCTTCTCAAAGGGTTCTTGTTTCAGGATACTGATATTTTCATGTAGTTTGTTTAATACATTTAGTACATGTCAGTGGGCAGAAAGATGGTTTTGTAGGGGGGAAACGCGGTGAATGTGAGGGGTTAGTTAAGGAATTAATGTGAGGGATTTTATCCTGACCTGGTGTGCTGGTTTTGGCTGGGATGGAGTTAATTTTCTTCATAGTAGCTAGTACGGAGCTATGCTTTGGATTTGTGCTGGAAACAGTGTTGATAACAGAGGGATGTTTTTGTTCCTGCTGAACAGTGCTTGCACAGAGCCAAAGGCTTTTCTGCTCCTCACCCCACCCCACCAGTGAGTAGCTGGGGGTGCACAAGGAGTTGGGAGGGGACAAAGCTGGGACAGCTGATCCCAATGACCATAGGGATATCCCATACCATATGACGTCATGGTCAGCATATAAAGCTGGAGGAAGAAGGAGGAAGGGGGGGCATTCGGAGTAATGGCATTTGCCTTCCCAAGTCGCCATTACTCATGATGGAGCCCTGCTGTCCTGGAGATGGCTGAACACCTGCCTGCGATGGGAAGTGGTGACTAGATTCCTTATCTTGCATTGCTTGTGTGTGCAGCTTTTGCTTTACCTATTAAACTGTCTTTATCTCAACCCATGAGTTTTCCCACTTTTCCTCTTCCAGTTCTCCCCCCTACCCTGCTGTGGGGGGAGCGAGTGAGCGGCTGCGTGGGGCTTAGTTGCTGGCTGTAGTTAAACCATGACACCTGGTCTTTACCTTTGAGAAGTGATGAGGATGTACAGAAAGTGTGAGCTCTGTGGGAGTAGAGGTACTCAGCCAGTGTAAGGATCACACCCATAACTAGTTCAACTTAGGTGAGCTTCATACTCGGACATCAGAGAAAGGACTAGTATTTATGAAGTCATAAAATTCTGAGGTTGTCCTGAAGCAATCTGTGTGTTTTCCACATTTGTTTGGATTCTACAAAGTATCATAAAGGGGACTGTTGTGAAAGACCTGTTATGAGAAAAAATGTGATTGTTCAGTAAATGAAGAGAAGAAAGAGAAGTGCTTTCTGTAAGAGGATAGGAGAAGAGGAGTGGTTATCAGGAATGGGGAAGAAAAGGTGAGATGTTTGAAGATTCATCAGTCTGAAATGGTAGAGGAACATCAAGAAGGTAATGTCAAGAGGACACATTCAGAGATGCAGATGTGCTAAATAGAACTGTATTTGATTAATTAATTGAAACCGTGAAGACAAAACTATGCAGCATAGTAAAAAAAAAAAAACAAAACCAAAAAAAACCAAGCCCAAAACAACCAAAATTTAAAAAATCAGATCTAGAAAACTTCATTCTGCATATTGTTTCCTTCAGTTTTTATTCCAGCTCCCCCCCATCCTTTTAGTATTTAGCAAGAAGAACTTGCCTTTTTTTTTCAATTCACCATCGAGGCACTATTTATTCCCAGATGCCATTTCCTCCCTGAACCAAATGACTCAAACTTTTACTGATAATGATGGAGCAACATCTGCAAAGGTTATGAGTGGGCATAGGAAGGAGTTTCTGTGCAACAGGTAGATAATGTGCATAATTCTTTTTAAAAGGAGTATTGGAAGCATTATAGCATGAAATGAAGGAACAGCAGGGAAAGGGGCATGTTTTTGCCTGGGGCTGTGAGACAGACAAAGCTGTTGAAAATACTGTCGAATATGCTTAAGCCTCAGATTGCAATAGATACTATTTCCTGTGTTTTTCTGCCTTCCATTTAATGTGATGCACCAAAATAATAATAATAATACCGCCCCCCCCCCCTTGCTCAACTCTCTCCCTACAGCTATAGATTTTGAGACTAAAAAAGGTTTTTCTTGAAAGAGAAACTGGAGGAACAAACTGTGACTAATTCTCTCTCTCCTCTGTTTAGAAAAGTGAAATACTGTCGTTTTCAGTGGCAATAGCGGAATTCTGATGATCATTTTCTTTTGGCTGCATCTGCCCACTATGAGCACCCAAGGATCCAGTGGTACTTGCCAGCCTTAGGTCACTGGAGGCTCCATTCTTAGTAGGAACAAGGGGGAAAAAAGTCTAACAAAAATCTTCTGCCCAGTAGCATTTGATTAAGTTCACTACACAGCAGTTTTGTTTTCTAAAGCAGTGCTGGGCTTTAGGAGGAAGGGAAATGAATCTATGAGCAGATTGTGTTGTCTCCGTGGTAGCTTATTGTCACCTCAAGAGTTGGCAGGATACTTGATTGCTGTGTGACACTATGTATGAAATAGCTTTTGCAGAGAGCTGCCCTTGTATCAGCTGTATATCTTTTTTTGCCTGTGATATGTTTGCATTTTTCAGTATATTATGTATTTCAAAAGCAATGAAAGTTCCACCTGCTGTACCTACACAAACCATTCCTGATAATGATCAAAGCATATGTATATCTACGAGCATCACACCACAAAAGCTCTTTATCTTCTAATTCATAGAAATAAGGTTACTATTTGAAATACTGTGAAGTAAACCTGTCTTGCTGCTTCCTCTTGCATTGAGGCATACATTGTATCTAACTGACTTTAATTAGTTGCTTCACTTCCAGATAGTGCTGTACAAATCAAAAGCACAGGAAATAACAGGAGGAGGACAATGAACCATCTGCCAGCACAATTCTCTCCTTTTTGGACACTGTTTCTTGTTAACCCAACCCAAATCAAAGTCAACCTCTGTGGTACCTATGGATCCAGAGCTTGCATGTTTAGGGCTAGTTTCATATCTCTTGTGTTATCCCCTGTTATTAGATAGTAATGTAGTGTCTGTTTGTTCACTCATAATTTTCAAAGGCATTTGTTAAAACCTCTTCTTACTATTTGCAGTTTTCCTCCTAATTTTTATGTGTCTTTTCCAGCCTCTGTCTTCATACATACTCACCTTTCTTGGGTTACCTGTCTACTTTGGACAGAGTTCCTACCACTTGTGATCACCTGAAATTTACTTCTCTCTCCTCTGTGTTGTTTCAGCCTTAGAAGCATAGAACTGCAATGGACAGAGTGTTCCCAGTCAGGAGAACACAGGCTGCACATCAGGGCTTTTTGTCCAGGCCCTACAGCTGTTCACACATTTCCTGTCCCTTGGTGTGCCTAGTTTATCCCCTTCTCTGCTCTTAGCGACATGTAAACACTATTTAAGCTCTTTGAATTCTCAAAATGAAAGGTGCAATGTATTGTTACTCCTCAACCAGTGTTTAAAAGTCATGAAAGGCAAATGAATTTAATCCAGATCTTAAATAATTTATCTGATTGAAATAGTTGTTCCCAGAATTTGCCAATCACTCTGATAATAATTTTGCAAATTCCTTCCGTTTTTAGAAAGCAAATAGCCATTTATAGACTATGTATTCCTATTCCTGCCCTTAGCATTTTCTGTTTGATGAAAAGCGCTGATCTCCACCTGCTCTTGTCTGCCTTGTTACAGTGCTGCAGTGACACGTGCTCAGGGATTCGCGATTATGTCTGCCCTTAGCGTGCTAGTCTCCAGCAGCTCCTGTCTGTGGAGGCACCAAGCCATGACAGCTTGTAGGTTTGCCCGTGCTGGAGGTGAAAGTGGTGGGCATTGGCAGTCCTGCACAGGGTGCTCTAGGCCTGGTCACGTTTGCAGGAAATCTTGTCTGAGGCCAAGCTCCAGCACTTTTGCTCATCAGGGTTGTTGCTTAGAGCAGAGTGAGGAAAGGAATATGAAACATTGCCTATGATCTGGACAATTGGAAGATTAACTACATGCGGATTTCTTTCTCTGGGGTTTGTTTGTGTGTTTTGTTTTGGTTTTATTCAGTTAAACGCTGTGTGTTCTACCTTTTTTTCCCCTGAAAGACACAAAGACTCAGCAAAAGTACCTTCAGAAACTCTCTGAATATAGCGAAACTGAGGATATGTGTTTGTTGTGGATAAGAATAATTCTATCTGAATGGAAGCTTGTCTAACAGCAATAAATCACCTGCAGATTAAATCCTAGACTAAATTCAAAATTATGAACCTGAAGTCTTCACTATACACTGTAACTGAGTGTATTTGAGCTTTGGTTTGCATGAATTTTTTCTGAAGTTGAAGTCATTAAAGATCACAGCACAACTGCTATGTCTAATAGTAATGGAGCTAAATTCTCTTCTACTGTAGAAATGTTTCTGTTGAAAAAGTAACTCCTCTGTACTGTATACAGATTATAGCTCTCCCTTTTCTGCAAATCTTTGATAGCAATTCAGATCTTTATGTTAATATTTGTGTTAGTTACTGTAATCCTTCACTAGCTTGTGATGAACACTATGGTGAAGGTTTCCTGCCCTGCATTAGGGGGAAAGTAGGTAGAATGGAACTCAGGGAAGCATATAAGCTTAACATAGAGCAGGTGGGTCTGTTTGGCAGAGAGTATGGTTCTTAGTAAGAAAGTAAATTGACATGTCCCAGTTAAAATGTCTATTTTAAGGCTGTGCCTCGTTTTATTTTTAAGTTGAAATAGTCTTCAAAAAAACTAAATATCTGAACTGCTTTGTTATCAGTCAGCATCCTTATTTGCAATTATAGTAAAAATGCAACGAAAAGATAGAGAAGGAATGTTGAATCACAGATGCATCCATATCACTTTGGCATCCAAACAGCATAGTTATCCTAGATTCCCCGTATAGGCGGAGTACAGAGCAATAGAGATTCCTTGCTTGAGATCTGGATTGTCCTCTGGAGGTATCTTCATTAGCTGTGGCAGAAAGCTCAGATACCTCAAAAACTAAGGTGGGACAAAGTTTGTTCTCTTCTCTCACATTGCCATTGTGTGCGCTGAGATTAAGCTGAGTGGCATTTACCAGAGATGCAAAGTTAGCACTTTTTTTGTGTGTATAGCGGTCACTTGAATAGGATAAAGAAAATAATTGGAGAGATATTGGCATGAAGAGAGCTAGTCAGCTAAAACTTGTGCAAGAATGTTTGAGCCTGCAACTGGACAGTAAGTTTTCATCTGACTATTCTGAGACTGCGGCAGCCTCTTGAGGTGTTACAGCTTGATGGGACAGATAAAAACAGAGTCCTATATACAAGTTTTTAGCAAACTTACAGATTCAGTGACTGAAAACCAAACGGATTTCAGATTACTGGAGGTGAATTAACACTAAGAGCGAACCGTACACTGCTGCTTGGATATAGAGTATATCAAAAGGGTGGGGTTTTTCATGAAACCTGACAAATATCTGGAGATATGATTGTTCCTTTTCAACTTTTTGGGGTTTTTTTTACAAACATGTATGCAGAATGATCTTACGTACATCCAAAGACTTACGGATTTTTTTTTTTTCAAATGTAATTTACAAAATAGTATGCTTCCCTGTTTTTTATCTGTTTTATTTGTCAAAAAAAAAACCAAACCCAAACCCGAGGAGGCTATATTCCTGCATATTTTTTGCAATAGTCTGCAACAAGCAGAAAGGCCAGAATATGCCTGTGGAGTATTTTACCTCTTATGTATTCTGGGGACATAAATTAGGGTTTTGGCAGACTTTTCTTTGTGTGCTGGTACCTCTTGTTCACTGTAGTTGATGATTAGCTTAGGCGGTTATTGTAAGTGATGTTTAATTAGTGCAGCAGAGGAATAGAGACTTGTTCAAAATAGTCTCTCGGGGTTTCTCAGGAAGACGTTTGCAGGGCTCTGACTGGAGTTGTTTCCAGTAGGACTGAAAGAGTTCATTGACACTGAAATTACTGAGTTTATTACAGATATTCTACTTAATACTGAAAAACAGCATATAATATAAAAGTCTTTGGAAGATATGAACTATTACTTCTCATTGCTTAACAGAGTACTGTGGATGAATTTATTTGAAGAGCATGTGCCAGAATTGCTGCATTAGTAAACCAGTGTTGGAATAAGGATATGGAACTCTGCATCCTTCTTCACTAGAGCCATACAAAATTATTGGCACAAATGCTAGTTATAGGTATAATTTCTAAATAAATGAGGTGTGGATTCCAGGGTTATGCATACTTTAAATGCATCATGGAAGAAAATTAATGCCTCTCTGTCCCATGTTGCATGAGTCACAAAAGAAAATTAATAATCTAGTTTTTGTATCAGTTAGGACTCTGGCTAGTTTGGCAGCTCGTGGGGACTGAAGGTTTATTGTGTTAGGTTCCCCTAAAAAGCTGCTTTAGTTTCTTTCTTAGATTGTAAAGATAGACAGTAGATCAAATTGTCTTACTTTCATTGCTTTACGCAAACCCACAGTATGAGGTGACTAAGTTAACACTGAACTTATTTTCTGGTGTTCCCACGTAATTGTGTGTTGAATTTCTGCGTAATAATGCTGGTTCATAGCAAAATGGTGAAGCAGAGCCCCTTGCTGTATTATCTGTCATCTCTGCTCAAGTACTTGCATTGTTCTCCATGTAGGCAATGAATAATCTGCTTGATGCTGACTTTGTTCTTTGGGCAATGCAAACCCCTTACTAAGGAAAGTGATTTTCTTTTTTTTTTAAAAACACAAGCATTGACCTTCACTGAAGTCCAGCAAAATGTTCTCAGCAGTTGCAGAGGACAGCCAGCCACTTTCTCTCTTGGTCATGAAGCCTGCAAGAACATTTGAGATGAGACTTTCAAAAGCACTCTCCGTGGCATAGCTCTGCAGACATTAAAGTCAATGGGAGTTTTATTTCAGTGGGAGCAGTCAAGCCAAAACTGAATGCCCAACTTCATAATATGTCAAAGTTGCAGGAATGAGTTACAGGAAGTAAAGCTGTTTGAAATAATCCAGGATGTCAGAAAGAGAGAATGCTCCCATCAGCAAATGATGTGCAAAACCCAACAAATATTATGCCAAGAAACAGAATAACAAAATACTCCTGTTTGCCCTAATATGTCTGTAGTAGTATGGGTGTGCTACCTTGCTGTAAAGTGCAGTTGGAAAAAAAAAGCAAAGTAGTTGTAATTATAGATTGTCACTGTAAGTGCCACCAGCATGAAAGACCTCTGGGAGCTGAAATCAAGCTCAAAGGGAGCTTGGGGAGCATTTAATGCCAGAGCTTGGCCATCAGCTCAGAGTTTACTATTGTTAATATTAGCTTCAGTATTTCTAATATTGCATTTAAATAAATGGAGCAAACCAAAATGTCATTTATACTGGAAGGAGACACCAGGAGAGAGTAAGTAGCTAATGAAGTAGCTAGCAGCGTAGATCAGGCATTCAATACGTGATGGAAGTTGTACATCCTTGCTGGAAGGAGCTGTTTGCAGTGCTTTCGTAGTCTGTCTCTGAATTCACCTGGGCTCTGTTCTTGTACACTAACCCCGATTGTGCTCCAGGGTGTTCCTGCAGTTATAGCATAAAGGATGACTTCTTGTATCCAGCACCTTTTTGCATGGGTGGAGTGGAGAGCAGGTCTCCGTGAACCTTCAGCTTGTGCTTCTCCATGCTGCTTCCTCTCAACGCTCTTCTCTCTTTGGCGCTGCCTAACTCTGACTCTGGCTGTTCATGGGGTTTTCCTTTGTGCTTGATTTAACCATGTGGTAGAACAATACAAATTGAACATGGTTCTGTCAAGCACCATGGAAGGCTGCATACTCCCTGCCGCATGGCATGCTGGGATACTTCTGCTGTTTTCAGAAGCATCAAAAGGTGAGAGATTCCCCTTTTCTCACAGGAAAAATGAAAAAGGTGAAGTGTTGCTTAACCATACTCCTGGACACTGCAGGGGGGAGCGCTAGTGATGTTTGTGACAGATTTTTCAGAGGGCTTGCATGCAGAATAACCATTTCTAAGTAATTTATCTGTTTAATTGCTCTTAGAATGAAGAAGTTGGGCATCCTGTTGATTAATATGATCCAAGGGTGATTCCAGCAATACCTACAGAGATGAAAAATAATTTTTGTCTTCTTATCTTATAAATAATGTAAGCTACATCTCTCTATTTGAGCTGTCCAGTGAGTCGTTCTATGTGAGGTACACTTTGGATGCCGTTTCTGTAATAAGATGCCTGCTACTTAACGTAACTTTGGACTTGATCTGAGCAGTCTTAATGTGCTGGCATTTCATTATGAGTAGTATACTGCAAAAGAACTTTAGAAGAGTCTGCAAAACATTGTCTTTTATCTCTTGAAGTGACTTGGGTAACACAGCCTGTATGACAACAGTATTGTCCTGTAGGTAGGGAGCACAAAGCTGAGTCGGCATGCCAAATGGGCCATTATAGCTTTGACACCTTAGATAAGGTCTTTAACATGCTTCTGCCTAACTTCCCCCCTACATAAAGCAGAGATAACTACACCCATTCATAAAGGACTTTGAGAGCCTCATACAGAAGTTTTCTTATACGGAAATACTGCCTAATCTAGCAAATTTGTTATATATCTGTTGTGGAGCCATCAGAAGAAGGATGTCTGAGATTCTTAGATTTTCTCTGTAATTACTGATAAGAATTAATACTACCAATGTGAAATTATGACAAACAATGTACCTCCTTTTTTTCCTGAAAACCTATGAAAATTGTGATCAAGTGGTCATGAAGAAGTTGAGTGTCAGGATTCCTGCTTTTTGTCCAAGTTTTAGACCAAGTGATCTAAAACTTGGTGCCAAATTTGAGGCAGTTGGATCCATCTCTTCTAGAATTAATATATCAGGTCAGTATTCAAGCCCCCTGTTGAGACAGCTTGATTTTTTCCAGAACAGATCATCCAGCACTCCTTTTAAGTCCTTTGGGCAAAGCTGTTTTCAAAACTGAAATCAGGTTTGCTAAACAATGCTTAAAAAGAAGAACAGGATACAAAAGTATTTGCCTCTGTTGCTTAATTTCTCCATGTGGGTATTAGAAAGGGACCTAAAAATTTTGGGCACTTGGAAATATGATGTTTCTTTATCTCAGTACTGCTGTTTTGTAAAATGGCGTGTGTGTTTGTTTTATGATACTGAGGAATTGCAATGCCCTGTTTGATAGTGTTGTCACATAGGTCATGAAATTAAAATGTTATCAGAGTAACTAGCAATTCAGATAAACACAGTTGCCCTCAGTTAAACACAGGCCTTGCTGTTACCTTGGCTGCTCATTTTACAACAAACTTGTTTCTTTTTAATTTTGGAAATTACTAGAAACTCCCAGGTTATGTTTTAAATTCAGCCAAGCTTCACAGAGTTCTCAGCTACAGTGCACACACGCTTTCAGGTATAATAAAATAACCAAACAGTTAGCCTGAAATAGTAAAATGAAGCCAAGTGTTTCTTCTGTGCCTGTCCTGCATCTCTTTTCCATGGCTTTCCACAGGTGATTTTATAGCATGCAAGAAGTACTACGTGCATCCTGTCATGTTCACTCAGAACCCTGCAGTAGTACACCGATAAAGCCCTGTTGTGTAGAAATAGATATACACACTTAAATAGTTCTGCAAGCAGATGGCTGAATTTCACATTAGTATCCCAGATGGGAATATCTTAATAGAGCAGCCACCTGTCCAAGTGATCTCAAGGCTCAGGTCAAATAGTAAATTTTATCTAGTCTTTGGCAAGTGATTCCTGCTGCGTCACAGTCCAACGGATGACTGAGTACTTGCTGACCATATACACACTGTTGATTACTTTTGATTCAATGCTTACCTGGATAACTCTTATTTAAACTCATTGAGAAGAAAAAAAAGAAAAGAAAAAAAAAAAAAGAAAAGTACAAAGGTGATGTTTGTTGCCTTCCTCTCCTGCTGAGCTGAGAGGGCTTTTCCCTGCTGCAAGCATGGAAGCAGTGGACTGATGCCCAGGCAAGATCAACTTCTTATAGCTGATGCAGTGTGAAAAGTTGTATGCCATCAAGAGAGTGAGACTGCTAAGTCAGAATGTGGTAAATATTCTTTATTTACTTTGCCAGAAAGCTTGAGAGAAAACCAAAGACTGTTTTTTTACCTGCTAATGTTATATACTACTTTTTCTCCTTCATAAAGCATTCCACTTACATTCCCATCCTTCTTTTTTCCCATATGAAGATGAATCTTGTATCCATCAGTAAACTAAAATTATACTTAATAAATTTTTACCCTGTGTAACTTCATGACGTTTGTGATTACTCTTTCAAAAAAAGTTTTTACAATGAAACTTAGAAGTGCTCCTCCAAGGGTTAATTTGGGAATTTCCAAGACGCTTTCTGATCACTGAAAAAAATTGTGGGTTTTTCAAGGCATACTGTAATTGTACCAGTTTTAATAAACTCTGGTCCTGATAACTGTTCATCTTTGGCATTATTTCCAAGGAAACATAAACAAACAAATGTACTGGCTCATAGACCTAAGAAAGAATAGCTGTATGTTCTTGTAATCAAGCTATGATACACTCATCAGTTGACATTTTAGCCTGACTACCAAGAATGGAATTTTTAGGACTGGAAATCAGATGAGGTTTTTTTGAAAGGATAGAGTTTAAATGATGGTGGTGTGGGGAAAGACCTAGAGTGTATTTTTATACTACTTTAAAATGCCCAGTGGTCCTAATATTTTAAGTTCTGTGCTGTCAAGCTAAAAAATGGTAGCCAAGTCTCACTTTAGATGTATAATTTACAATAAGCATGATAACCTGCAAAGTGTTTAGCACCACAGAAATGGTAACGTACAAAGCTGTATGTGATGTTTCTCATAATCTAGTTCGGACTTACAAAACTAAACTGAAGCATGTCTATGGAATCAAAATGTTAGATTGCCCGCAGAATTGCTTGCTTTCACTGCATCACCCTGTGGAGGTAATGTGTAACATAAATTAAAATAATAGTGGGGTTAGGTGACTTTTTTTTTCTTACAGAAAATAGTATGCCGTCATAAAATGAGTGGTGGTATATTTATCAATCTGGGAAGGGGACGCAGGTGATGAATGTCATCAAGTCTCTAAAACCAAATTTCAGCTCAGGTTTAAATTTTTATTGATGTTTTCAGGTTCTTAAAAACTGAACTTGCTCAGATCATTCCTGAGAAAGCCTTGCAATTGACTTTTAAAGCTCTGGAAAAGTTAAAAAATACTTCTTGGTAGTTATGATCACTGGACATTACACAAGGTTCCCGAGACAGTTCTGGTGCTTCCATTATGAAATATGAAGTGAGTGGGCAGGTATTGCACGGCAGGGTCTTGGCAACACTTTGCTTACATACACATTTATTAATACTCCTGGTTCCTTCAAGCACAGAGATCAAGTTTCCAACCTGCTGTTATTAAAAGAGAAAAACCAAACCTGAAAAGGACAGATTAGTTCACTGAGCCTAATTGGAAAAGCATTTCATTAGAACGGGTCAAAAACCTAGTCAAAGAGGTCTGGCAATCATGGTATAATGGTACATTAGGGAGTGCTTCTCACTAAGTATGGTCTACCCGTTCCTTAATTAAAATGAAAATGATTTAAACTGCTTTACTTTCCTCTGCTGTTTGTTTAACATAGTTAATAAAGATATCTAATTGTTGGAAAACTGACAAGGTTCTCTCATAAAGAATTGATCTCAGAAATAACTCTAATAGCTGAGGTCTGAAAATTTTGAATTGTATCTTTAAAAATCCTTTGTCATTTGAATGCCCCTGATAGCTCCTGCTTTCATGAGATCCCTTTTCCTTGTTGCTGGACCAAGCTCCAAATGGGAAAAAGTGACTTTGAGCTCCTTTGAAGCAGACCCAACAGCTAATTAGACGTGCTTCAAAAAATACCTTAACAGGTAGGCTTGTTAGACAAGGAATTAATCTATCAAGGGAAGAGTGAAAATACAGAGGCTAGATTTGGGAGTAATATGAAAAATTGCTGAACAAAAATCTTTGGCAAGTATTAAAATTGTGTGCAAGAGCTGGGAGCTGACAGGAGGCAATGTTGAGAATAGATTCCATAAAATCTCTTATTGCTGCAGTTATCAGGAGCTGTTTGCTGAATATATTTTCCTTTTATTGCAGGGTCAGAGGATTACAGAAGTAAATTCACCGGGAAGTGTTTCATGGACCTTGTCTGTCCTGAGAAGTGTCGTTGCGAGGGAACAATTGTAGACTGTTCTAACCAAAAACTCACCCGATTACCCAGTCACCTGCCTGAATATACTACTGATCTGTAAGTGCTGGCTCTCCAGGATGTGCTCAGCAGGGCATGTTGTTTTTCCTAGTTTTTAAAGGCTGTAAAAGGGACTCAGGCACCTTCTACTTTAATCTCTGCGTGACAAAGGGGAAGTTAACTTTATTTCAAAGGAGCACCACAACTCCCTTATTTCCTAGTCATTCATGCCAACTGTGGGGATGAGAAAGGAGCAATGGCCCTGTGCATCAACTGCCTGGGTCGATCTTCTTGAAGTGTTGACCCGTTACATGGCCCAAGCTCTATGATTCCATTCTACCTTTGAGTTCTTTGTCTTTGCATCTGGTCATTTTTATTTCAGGGATTAATCCTTTTGAGCTAAGTCTGTGATCAGGAACTCATTCCATCTCAGCAATGCCTGCTACTTGGGTGAAATGGCTCTCACTAAAACTAATGTATTGTTAAGCTGTAAGTGATTTTATGAAATTTATTTGCTTTTAGAGATTCTTAGGAATTATAATATACTGCTAAACAGAGTGTGAGAACATGCTTATTACCTAGTAACTTAAAAATCTTGTTCTTTTGTTACATTAGTAGCCTGTTCAAACACACTTCTCTTTTTGTGTTAGTATTCTATCTATTGAACTTAAGATATTCTATTTAAACCCTCATAAAAATTGTTGATCTAAAGTTAAGACAGAAAAATATGAGAAACAGACATCCAGAAACAGAGCAAAGTCTCTACATAAAAAAATGGAGATACATATGATCAGAGAAAGAATTTTGCATCCCAAACCTGCCAAGACAGTGGCCTTTGCATTAATTTTGAAGACCAGTAGACTTTGATGGGGAAGGATCTGAAATCACATCCCCATGGACCACACCTCCAATTGCGTGTCTTCTGTAGCAGAATGCGTGAGGGAGGTTTAGTCACACAAACAAGGCTTTTTAATGGTTAACGTTAATAATGCCATATCCTGTGCACTGAAAGAAGGTGGCATTCTGACACTGTCCTTTGGCATTACACTCATAAAGACATCCTAAGCTTTTACTGTAAATAGTCTTCAATGTTTCATTCCCTTTCCTTCGAACCTAAACTCTTTTCACTCTAGCAGTCTGAGAGAGATGGCAGATAGTGTCTTGCTTAACAAAGGTCATAGTTCTCTGTGTGGCAGCCCTGTATGACACAGAGATATATCTACAGACATCTGTTAAGTATTAAATGTCTTTCTCTTTGTTCCTATCAGGCGTTTGAATGACAATGATATTTCTGTTTTGGAAGCTATTGGACTCTTCAAGAAATTGCCCAACCTCAGAAAAATGTAAGTTTGAGTCTCTTGCTTGTTAGAACACATGCTGCCTTGGGTTATAAGGAAGGAGGAAGGGGTGATTTTTTTCTTTTTTATTGTTTAGTACTGCAGTAGCAGAAATCACTTTTTTAATGTGAATTTAAAGAAACTGAATGAGTTGCCTGTTAGATGGACAGGCCCGGTTAAGCCATAGTGACAGATGAAGATCCCTAGGCTGACATTTCAGTATTCTTTAGGCTATATTTCTTAAAGTCTTTGACTCATGGAGACTGAAGGGAATTCGGTCCCAGTATTTATTCAGATGTATGCTTATTGTTAGAGATGGCTACAAAGTTTAGCATTTTGGTTTTGTCTTCTGAATGTATTGTGTGACTCCAACTAGTGTGATTGTTTAAAATAGTCAAAGGAAAGATATAAATTACAAGACAGCTTCTTTTGATCATTGTTGTTTTAGAGAGGAGAATCAATTAGCTAATTTAGAGATCAGTCATTCGAATATATCTGTATAATTCTGTAACAGCCTGAGTTCTGGCACTGTACAATGTACATACTTAATAAGAGCTGTATTTTGGAATGAGGATCATATGTTAGATACCTCCTGATAATATTCTAAATGGGTCTTTCTGCAGTTATTTAAAGTTTTAAACCTATGGCCCCATTGCTAATATCTCATCTAACTGTTTACTTTTAGTAAGATTTTATTGTGAGAGTCAAGGTAATTTGGGGAAACCAATCAGGCTTTCTACTCTGCATTCATTGCATGTGGTTTCTGCCATCTGGAGCTTCCTAGCCATTTGAAGCCATATAAGATCTCAAGGGTTTTGGAGACAACTGTAGTGGGATTCTTATGTCAGTTTTATTTCTGCAAGAGTTTCAGCTGCAGCACTGCAGGTTTGGGAGTGGGAGTAGTATTTGTGTAAGTACAGGCCATCAGACTTGGGGAATTAATCATATACACTAACCTCGTATTTTATAAATGATCCATAAGTTGTAGCTACAGCGCACTTAAAAGAAGTTGTTGACATTGTTGAAGTGCTTTGTTGTCTATATAAGTAGATAGTAAATGGGAATGAAAAATGCATGGTATATAAAAGTATACACAAACAGTTAAAGCATCTGTCCTCATCAAACCTTAAGGATTTATGTTTTGAAAATTGGAGAGGTGTAATAGCTGGAATAATGTCTTTCATTTTATTTAAAACTTACTGTAGGCAAGTTATGGTGCTGCCCTTCCTGTTTCCATCCATCACTCAGGTGGGAGGGATGCCTCACAGGGCTGTATTGTTATGCATAACTGCAGCATGAAACAGTTATGAGAGGTTTTTAAGAGTTTGTTTCCTGTGAAACAAAAAAATCTTTCTACTCTGTTCTTGGCAGGCGATGAGAACTGAGGCGTACAGGTGCAGTTCAAACGGATAGCAAAAAGAAGTAGTTGTGCCCTACACCTCATAAAAGTGTCTCTCATGGATTTTTAGTGGCAGCCTCCAAGCAGAGGCTCTTTAGGTAATCTTAATAGTTGAGCTAATTTCTTTTGTTCTACCTGGTGTTGTAAGGAAGTATCTCAATTGGAATAAAGAGATTTTCTGAAAAGGGTGTTTTTTCATATAAGCAGAGCACCATTTCAACCATGACCTTACTTTTTAAGGCTTGAGCCTTAAAAAGCCAGATTAGACTTCTTTTTTCTAATTCTCCTAGTTCCATTTTTGTGAAGGGAAGGATTTACCAGGAAAAAACAAATAAGCAAACAAACATCTCTTGCTTTCTGTGTTTTTATTTGGCCTTTACTACATATCCTTCTGCTAATTAATAGGCCTCTTTCCATCATGCAAGAAGGGAAATGTAGGGAAATAACAGTGGATGGGATTGCTGCTGCTAATGGTCCTAATGCGGCAGCTCTGTGTGTGTGTCAGGAATGTGATGCACGTGCTCTGCATTAAGTCTTACTGCTTAAATCAAGCAATTAAATCAAGGAGGAAGAATATTGATCAAAGCCCCATTTTTCAGTGTGTATACAGGACAAGAAATTTTACTGTTATTTTATTGGCAATATTGACTCTGTCTCATCATATTCCTTTTCCGTTCAAGTGTTAAAGGAAAAAAGCAGGTGGAGGAATCTGTCTGGAAATTGCATTGCTTCCTAGGCTTAAGAAAACAGTTCAGAGCTTCGCAGTGGCAGGCCATTAACCTAAATCACCTTTTTTTTCTTTTTTTTCTGTATTTAATCTCTGTAATTCTTGTTCTTCTGAAATGAATCTGAATATCTGGAATCTGGATATCTGAATGGGCATTTGAATGATTGCCCTCTGATTGTCAAGGAAATTTACAAACAAACTACTTTCCAGCGTGGCTAGTAAAGCTCCAGCATAGTTCCAGAGATAAAAGAATTAGCTCTTCCTTCCTCTTGATGTGTGTTTCAGTTTGGTGCCTCCTCATCTTACATTATGCTTAAGTGTAGCTTTGTTTTATAACATAAACACTCTGAGGTGGTCTGTAAATTGGACCTTAAGGAGCATTCAGATTTTACTTGTGTTCTAGGTGTACACTCACATTTGTTCTTCTGTCATTCAAGCTCTGTCAGTTGTCCATGTCTGTATGTGTGTTGTTGCGTATCGCAGTCTCTTGGGTTTTCTAATACTTTCCAAAGGGAAGTACTCATAGATTTGGCATTGACATAGTAGGGTTGCTCCAGTGTCTATATGTGAAAATAGTCTTTAATTATATATTCACATAATAATTTTCAGTTGGACTCTTGTTGCAGAGGTTCCTCATCTCCTGATTGAGTGCAGTTTCTATTCTCACCATGTTTTGGCTCAGTGTAAGACCAGTGTCCTTTCCCTATTCTTGCTACCTCTCTCTAGCCACTGACTCCTGCTCTTCTCACTCAGGCTCCCTTCCTAGCCCTCACACACAGTTACCCCACTGCATTGCCTTGAGCTGTTTTTATAGCCTTCACAGATCTCTGGGGCCCCCTCTCTATCCAGCCAAGGACATTACTTCTCAGTACTGCCTGGGATTGGTAGAGTAGATACTTGGATAGAGAAATGTGCCCAGTCCCAAACTTTGCACAGTCCTGCACTGTCCTGAGACACATTGGAAGATGTCATCTAAAGAAGAATCTGAAGTGGAAAAACTGCTGGTAAATTAGCTCCTAAAATTAAAATTTTCCAAAAAACATGTCTTGCAGTCTCCTTGGATTGTGGCAGGAATCTTAAATCTCTTTGTTAAAGACAAAGTATTCAGCAAAATCCTAACAGATTTTCACAGGGAAGATGTATCCTTTAAATAATACACCTACATGGTAGTTACCAGTTGTGTTGGGTTTTGTGTGGCAAGGTTTTGGTAGCGGGAGGGGCTACAGGGGTGGCTTCTGTGAGAAGTTGCTAGAAGCTTCCCCTGTGTCTGATAGAGCCAATGCCAGCCGGCTCCAAGATGGATCCGCCCCTGGCCAAGGCCAAGCCAATCAGCGCCTCTGTGATAACATATTTAAGAAGGAAAACAAAGGAGTTAAAGTTTTTGCAACCAGAGAGAGGAGCGAGAAGATGTAAGAAACTCTGCAGACACTAAGGTCAGTGAGGAAGGAGGGGGAGGAGGTGCTCCAGACACCAGAGCAAAGATCCCCCTGCAGCCCGTGGTGAAAACCATGGTGAGGCAGGCTGTCCCCTGCAGCCCATGGAGGAAGGATGAGGGGGTGTAGAGATTCCACCTGCAGCCCGTGGAGGACCCCACGCTGGAGCAGGTGGAGGCACCTGAAGGAGGCTGTGGCCCGTGGGAAGCCCACGCTGGAGCAAGTCCGGGCCGGACCGGTAGACCCGCGAAGAGGGGAGCCCACGCCAGGGCAGGTTTGCTGGCAGGACTTGTGACCCTGTGGGAGGGACCCCACGCTGGAGCAGTCTGCTCCTGAAGGTCTGCACCCTGTGGGAGAGACCCCACGCTGGAGCAGTCTGCTCCTGAAGGTCTGCACCCTGTGGGAGAGACTACGCTGGAGCAGTTCGTGAAGGACTGTAGCCCGTGGGAGAGACTCCATGTTGGAGCAGGGGAATGTTGAGAGGAGTCCTCCCTCTGAGGACAAAGAAGCGGCAGAGACAATGTGTGCTGAACTGACCGCAACCCCCATTCCCTGCCCCCTTGTGCCGCTGAGGGGGGAGGAGGTTGAAGCCGGGAGTGAAGTTGAGCCCGAGAAGATGGGAGGGGTGGGGGGAGGTGTTTTAAGACTTGATTGTATTTTCTCATTGCTCTACTCTGTTTTGCCTAGTAATAAATTAGATGAATCTCCTCTCTACATTCAGTCTGTTTTGCTCCTGACGGTAATTAGCGAGTGATCTCCCCCTGTCCTTATCTCGACCCAAGCCTTTTGTTAGACTTCTCCTCTTCCATCCCGCTGGGGGAGGGGTGAGTGAGCGGCCGCGTGGCACCCAGCTACCGGCTGGGCCTAAACCACGACACCAGTTAACAAATTTGAAATCAGAATGTATTTGAGTGCTTTGGGCTTTTCACAAAAAGATTATCAGAGTTTTGAGATATGACAAAAATGGTATATTGGTTAGCTTTGCTTCCTGGAATAGGTCAACTTCCTTCTTTTGTTTAAAAAAAAAAACCAAAAACCAACAAAACAAAAAAAACCCCTAAAAAGTATCTACCTCTTAAAATGAAAGGAGCATCTGACAGTTCATTCTGTTAAATCTTGCCAATGTTATAAAGTAAACATTAAAAAAAATGGTCTCAGACCACCTTTGCAATAGGTGGTGCTGCCAACCCCACCTCTAATATATAATTAGCTTTTAGGGTGTAATTTGTCTGTAAATATTCCTCCTAAGCTGCATCTTTATTGTATGATGTGTCAGCCCAGGATTTAATACATTTTGATGCGAAAGAAAATTGAATTCTTGATAGAGAAATTTAAAGGTCACAGATCCATAATGCAAAGTTATGCCACATTTTATTTAGGAATTAAATTGCTAAGATTACCCTGCTAGTTTTTAAAAGGTTAATGTGTCTGCATATGCCTTTAAAAAAAACCCAAACAACCAAACATCAACTTCAATGATTAGCTGCAAAATCCCATATACATAATGCTATTTACATAACCTAAATTTTAATCCATCTTTATGTCTAATGCTCTTTACAGTAGAATAAAAAGGTTGATGTAGATTCTTGTAGACAGATCTAACTTGATCCAGAAGTAATTTACTGGGTTCTCCAGTGGGTTTTGCAAAATACCCTGAACTCTGTGTTGCTTTCATTGCATTCTTACCATATTACCTCACCTGATCTTGCAAGTGTAAAGGTAGGACTTGTCTCTGAAAGCTAAAGTCACATTGCAGTGACTTTCAGGCTCCAAGAAAGTATTTTGCAGGGTGGTTAGAAAAGATCAGTGTGAATCTGCGTGAAATGCGGGAGAAATACAAGGGTGCCTTTCTGAGCTCCATGAGAGTGAGAGCAGCTCCATGACTTGGGGTTTTGGGGGTGTGAGATAGAAACCTGCTGCTCTCCAGCCCTGGCAGCTGGAAACTTCTGCCTTCACAGAAGAATATCTTGCCCATGGGAGATCTTCTCACTCAACACAGCAAGATCTTGAATCAGGCAGGGGTGAGAGGCGACACTACCATTCACAGAGGCAAGGTTTTGACTTTTGTCGAAGGGAGCAGTTCTTTGCTCGCAGCAACTACCAAATTCAGCATGAAGCAAACACTGCGGACCCCACGACTCCCTGGGGCTACCTCAAGTTGTTAATCAGTGAAAAAAACCCTCCAGTGCTTGGGGACTCCCATGGCAGTGGGAGCCTGGAGGGGTCTTCTGGCCATGGCAGACAGGTTCAAGCTCCAAAACCCCCTGCATACCTAACTCAGCAGGAGCAGGGCGATACACTTGCTTGCTGAAATGGGATGCTGACACGTCGGGAGAGGCTGCAGCTCCAGAGCCTGCTCACTCCCCGGTGCCTCCAGGAAATCAGTGGGACTGGCCATTCCCACTGAGGTCCTGGCAGCTGTTTATGCAGAGAAAAAAGTGACAATGAGCTCATATTCAAAGTAAAAGGATAAAGTGCCATACTTTGTGCACTGCTGGGGAGAAGGACTGACTTCTTTTCTTGGAGAACAAGAACAATAAAAATACTTACCTCAAAACCTGAAAGGGGCATCTGACAGTTCATTCTGTTAAATCTTGCGAAAGTTGCAAAGTCAACGTAAAATATGGTCTTATAATAGGAAAGTGTCAGGCTGTCTTGGCAACGGCTGGTACTGCCAACCCCACCTCTAGTATATAATTGCCTTTGGGGGTTAATTTGTCTTAAATATTTCTCCTACATTGAATTGTATGGAGTGTCAGCCCAGGATTTAGCACATTTTACGTGCAAAATAAAATTGAATAACGATAAAGTTTGCATACTAGAAGTAAGTTTAAAAAATACAATCTCAAGTTTCTGGGGAGGTAAAAGTAGTTTGTGTCTTTGGAAACAGCTGTTACCTGCTGTTCTTTCCCCTGAGACTAAATTTTGCCATGGCAGCTGAGGTTGCAGTCATCTGTCACTTGTTATACAGAAACGGCCTTTATTTTCTGGAAATGATAATTGTAGAGAGTGTTGTGGTACATGGCATTTGGGCTCATCATGTGCCTCCCTTGTTTTCCAGTGAAGCCATCAGTCTGCTCTGCTGAATGAATGTAGGAGTGTCATCCGGTGTACCTCACTGTCTGTCTGTAGTATTTACGACTTTCAGTGCCATCCTGCTTCTGAGAAAAACTCACTCTATAAAAGTCAGCCAGATTGTTGGTAAAAGCTGTAAAACCTTCTCAGCATCCTCCAGAAGAATGCAACAGCATTGGGGTTTTCCTCCTAACATATACTTAAAAATTCCAAACACATCACCAACAGACCAAAATAGTCTAGGAGATGCCCCCCACCCCGAACAGACTGTTTGTATGATAAAAGTACAAGGTTCAAGGTGAGACCAAGCAGAGCCTTTGCAGTTGGACTGTGCTCTGGTGGTTGTTCTTGTGGGAAGGTGTGTCGGTAACACAGCGATGAATAGCATGCTGGAATGTTAAAACTGACCCAGGAGGTAGAGCAGGATGAATGGTTCTGGTAAGTCTGAATAGAATCCAGCTTGTTCTGTGTTGAAGTTATAAGATCAACAGAAATAATATTATTATAAACTTTAGCCATAAAGTAAATAAAATCTGACTGAAAAGTGAGCTGTGTAAACAATGTCACCTTGATAGTTTCTTAGATCATTTCCTATTCACAGCCTCACATAAAGTAAACCCAGGCTTTCTGAAAATTTCTTTTGACCTCTTGCCCAAAATAAAAGTCTGCAAATAGGATTGAATGTTATCACCAGGGTAAATCAGGGAGTCCTTATGGAAACAATAACCTTTCTGAATGACCAGGTGGAATATAGGTTCCCATTTGGGTCCTGCCAGAGGGCATAGGTATCTTGGGAAATACTCAAGACTCATTTTCTTTTCCACTGTCTTCCAGTATTTCAAGAATTCCTTATAGAAGCTTAGCATTGCAAGAGGATGGGGCTTTTCTGTAATGGGAGTTTGCCGTAAAGTCTATCACAAGTCTTTTTCTGATTTAAAAAAAAAATAAATTCCTTGTCAAGTGCTATGATCATATAAGAAAGATTCTTTTAGTGCTGGGAAGGATGAAGTAAAGCTCTCTGAGTTGCAGAGCAGGCCAAAGTTTCACTGCTTTCATTTTTCAAGGTTGGTATCAGCTGATTATTTTTGCTGGTAATTCTAGACTGAACAGCATGTAATTTCTCATGTTTATTATTCTAGTAGGTCAGACTTTAAGGAGGATACTTTTTATTTTAGTGAATGAGTGCTGTTATCTACCTTTTTTTTGTTGCATTCTGATATGGGAAGCTTTAATTCAGGAAGACAAATAAAGAAATCCAGGTTGGCAGAACATCTGCTTTGGCAATACTCCAAGTAGGATTGCAGGGCAACGTCATCTTTACCTACTTATTATTGTAAAGCTTGTCTTTTCTCTGTCTTGGAGCTTTGATTTCATCATAGCATTTAATTGTGGATTTTCAAATCTTGTGCATGGTAAAGGTATATATAATTGGCTTCTTCCGAAACCGCTAGCATACTTTTGGGTAATTTTGTGTTGTTGAAATGATCAGGCATTATTAACTCAAATGAGTGAAGTTCCCTATCTACAAAAGTTCTTTGGCAGCAATTAAAAGTCAGATGGTTTGGATTGTATAAAGGTTCCAATTCCTTTGCAAATTATGGCCAGCCTTTTTGTCCAATATTTGCTCTTTTTTGCATTGAGTATCTAATCATCCATTAAAATTGCACCGATGTTTTAATATATGTGACTAAATGTCTTTTAGATGGTAAAACCTAACTAATAAAACTTTGGAACTACAAGTATAGGTCACTTTGCAATCTGTGAATTGAAAGTCAAAGTCTTTGTTTATTATAGTAACTCACCCTCCCTTCCCACCACAAACATTTACTTATTTATTAATGTATTTTTGTGCAAATATGCATCACGGCATAATCTTTATCAGGAAAGGGATCATTGGGAGCATTTATTTATGCCAGCATTTGAAAGAGATGCTGAGCTATAAACATTTCCACTAGAGAAATAGCTGAGCCCCAAAATTAAATGCATATGCCAGAATATCCTTCCTTGACTTGCTTTGACACTGAACATAAACTCTTCATGTGCGTGTTAGCACAAAGTACTAAACTTCTGGAAAGCAAAATCTGCATGTAAGTATTTCTATATGTTTTTATGTTATTTTTGGCTGATTGCTGGCATACTCTATTCTTTCTGATCACAGAATGCACAAGAGGTGATGGGCCACATGCTGTAGGGCCCACTATCTGACAGTTGTTCAGCAGACATAAACCAGGGTACTCAAGTTTCCCACATGGAACATATCTCCAAGACTCAACTTTTTTTTTTTCTTTTTTTATTATGTGATGACTTCTGCAAAGAGCAAGACCCACATTATTTCTCTCTGAGGCCAAGCTGTCCTGTTGCCATGTCTTCTGTCAACTTTTATCCCAACAAGATTGCCTGTTCTTCTGAGGAGAGTAGCCCAGGTGTTAATCTGATACCTTGTCATTTGTTTTATATCACCTGGAATTGGATTTTGAAACTATTACTGATGCTGCATGTGCACTGGGATCATTTCTGGAATAAAGTGCTATTCAGTATGAGTAATAGTGTTGGAATTTGGCATCTTCTTGGGAGCAAGAGCATATCTTTTACTTTTTTTTGTAGACACTAAAAGAAAAAATAGTGTTTCCTGTCAAATCTAAACAAATAGGATTATTCATCATCATCTATACAGGGCAGCATAGGAGATGCTTGAAGGACTGAGGCCCAACGTTTTAATGTGCATAAGGCCTTTTATATAAATTCTTTAAATAATTAAATGTCATTTACTTTTATGTATCTCTAATGGCATTTTATCATTCAGAAGTTTTCTATTCACTGGGTTTTTCACAAATATGAAATATTCAAAAGATTAATTTTGCTTTTCATCAGAACTTCATTTGACTGTGTAGATTGAAGTTTTCCAATGTTGATCTGTAAGCAAACATCTTGAGACTGTATAGGCAGAGTAAATATTTAGAAAATAATGCTGTATATTGCAGTAGCTGTGAATTGAGAATTAAGTGATACTCATTTCATTTTGTGTGGTGGTGTTAAATATAAGTGTCTGGGAGTTCATGAGTGCACATATTAAAATTTGTGTCAAATACATGCAGTCACACAGTTTTGTATGTTACTCCAGTGTTGAGTTTAAAAAGAGTAAAGGCCCTGGTACACTGAGTAGAAGTGCTCCATATTTCAGTGTGTGGTACCTATTTCAATGGCAGGAACATTAACTGATTCTTGCCGGATGAGCACCCAGTCCCAAGCATGGTCAATAACTTCATGGACATAAATCAGATGTTAGAACCCCCCACTTATTGCAAGACCTGTATAAGCAAGAATGACATGAGGTGTAAGAGCTGGTAATTCCATTAATTTAAATACTTTTGATGTATCCGATATAATTGTGGTTTTGATGAGTGAAGGGGAGCTATTTGTAAGCACAGTAAGTATATTTTTGAACTTCTGTATGCTCTCCTTGCTAAATGAATGTCTCTCTAGATAACCACTAAAAGGCACATATTCTTCCTGTCTTCCTCCTTCCAGTGTGATGACGTATGTTTGGAATAAAACACTAATAATTTTCTTATTGTGACTGGTTGTGTCCTTCCAGAAATCTAAGCAACAATAAGATCAAGGAGATCCGAGAAGGTGCATTTGACGGAGCTTCAGCAGTGCAGGAACTGATTCTGACAGAGAATCAACTGGAATCAGTGCATGGACGGATGTTTAGAGGCCTTACAGGGCTGAAGACATTGTAAGTGCAAAGATCTGTCTTTCTCTGTTCCTCCGTAAGTTGAGTGGGAGCACTAAAGTTCAGCAACGCCTGCTAAAATATCTGTTACTAGACAACAGGCTCCAAGGCAGGGTCTTGTATCACTGCAACGAAGTCTTCAATATATTTTTAGTCCTGGATAGGTTTGAGATTTATCTGCTATTTCTGTGAAAAAACAGGTTTTCAATAATTTCAGGAGTAACGTGATGTGGAAACTATCATGGTTCAAATTTGGGCACTTTTAATCATTTAATACTTTTATTTTGTTATTGACTATAGAAACAAGGCATGTAGGAAAATGTTTGCTATCTATTAGTCCATCCTCCCACTCCACCTCCGCCCAAACTGGAATTGTTGGCCTGCTTAAACCAAACCTCAGAGTAGGCTAGGAGCCAAAAAGATTTTTAATCTCCTACAAACTATATGAGATCAGCAGGTAGGGAGAGAAGAAAGGTTCGAGTTATAGCTGCCACTAAAACAGGTACAGCTAAGTAACTTTAAGGCAGGTATAACCAAACTGTTACAGGTCCTGCTGACAGAAAGTAGCTGGCCACTCTCCACCAGGTGTAGTAGGCCACGAGCACAGGCACAGCCTCCTCTTTCTGGCCCACACCAAGTACCATAAAAATTATGTGTAAGTATACTATTAATGTGGTTGTGGTTGGGGAGAGTGTGAAGGAGGCATAGAGCCCAAATGCATAAGAAATCAGTTTGATATTACTTTTATGCTTAGACAACCTTTGTAATTTATTTCTGAGAACTAACACTTACACGTAAACTCATAGTACTTAACAATTTATTTTCGTGTTAAAAATTATATTCGAAGAAGGATCACCGACAAGATTTCAAGATAGTGTCTAATCCACCCCATCCACCATCCTGAGAAGCAGTCAGGGGCTAGGCTTCTGGTGCCAGCAAAGGCTTGTGCCAGACGACATGTATGATCTGTACGGGAAAAATACCTCTCTTGCAGAGTCTTCCCTGCTGTAGAAAGAAAGCACTTGACTAGGTGGATGCTGTCAGGAAATAGACTCTAGGAATCAAAATGCAATTTAAAACCTGCAATTTATTCATCAGCAGCAAATACTTATGTTGCAAAGTATCATGGCACAATTAATTCAGCCCTTACTCAAGTGTAAAAAGAAATCCAAGTTTTACTTCAAAGACTTTGCTCTGTAATGGCAAATACAGAACTTTTCTTTTGCTGTTCCTTTAACATTTTTTTTTTGTGGATTACAGCCATCTGTTCTTTAATGTATGCACTCTACTAAGGGATTTGAAAATACTGGCCATAGATACTAAATTAATTTTTATACTGTAAAGCAGCCTGTGGCAGTGCTCCTAAACAAAATTCAGCATTTTTTAATAAAAAGATGCTTAACATTCAAGCTATCCTGCTGACCTGACCTACATTTCCCCCTAGCTGATAAAGCAGTCTAAATATACACAGCATGATAGGAGGATCTGTAAGTATAAGTTTTCCTTCAGGAAGGGCACGCAGTGCATGGTGAACCATGATATGAAACCAAAGGTTTTAGCTTGAGGGATATATATTTCTGTCCATTAATTGACTTTGAGCATTAAAATTGTGGTCTTTTACAGAGTGTCCACAGTGGACAGGGTCATGGTCCAGTTTCTAAAAGACTGTATGTTTCCTGAAATGTAATAAATCACTGTTCAAGAAATATTGGCATCCAAATTCAGTCATCCCATCTTGCAGTACTACTGCCTGATACTTTATATACAGAATTGAGAAAATGTTTCCCACTGCTAAGCCACTAAGGGCCTTACTTCTCATATTTACTACCCTATTCATTTCAGAGCTTGTGGTCTTGACCTGGCTTTCAGGCACCTTAGTACTCCATGTGCAAGGTGCGTGTGTCTGTGCCCTGTGACTCTTTTCTGACATAGTTTCACCCCAGTTGCAATACCAAAACAATGGAGGCCATAGTGCCTGTGATAGTAACTGTGTGTAGAGAACAGTAATGCAAAAGCAACATAATGTTCAGGTCTTAAACACTGAGTGTTTGTGATTACACTGTGAATTTCTTCCCAGCCATATCTAATCTGTCTTTGGTGTTTTTCAAGTATCTATTGATGTAACATCTAAATGCCCAACTGGCGGATGCTAATCTGAGATTTAAATCCAGACTTCTAAGGCAGTCTGAATTTTCATTGTTCAGTGCATGAATTTGATACCAAGGAATTAAGCCTCCTCAATTTGGAGGATCAATTCACTGGAACAGCATCGTGAGCCGCATATATTTTGTGGATTTTTGGTAGTATGCTTTAATTACTGAATAATTTTTCACCTAAGTAGGAATATCACAACTGTGTAGTGATGTTTACAGACCCAGATGTTGATTGGCATGCAGTGTAACAAATACACGAGCCTTTTTGCTATGGAGTGAAACAAGATAGTACAGTCTTTCAGATTAATTGGGCTTTATCATCGAGTTCATTGTTACCATAACAACTCAGAGAGATGTATCTTCCAAAACACAGTACTGATTCATCTGGTACAAGCAGTGAGCAAAGACCATTTTATAGGATGGTTACTGCTTTCTGTCTTGTCAATTAATGATTATAATGACATTTCAGAGCTTGTGTTAAGTCTGGAAATCTTTCCTAGGCTATTCCTTGATTTCTGCTGAGGATGCTGTTTCCTTCCATGCTTTTGCAGTGTGGATTACAAAAAACATCCATGATAGGAGTAGAAGTAATGCAGCTAGTATTGTAACTGTCACACATTTCTGGCAGTCTTTCTCAACTGGTCTCTGAAATACATCTTCACTTAGTCTCAGATGTTTATTAAATTAAGACTTTAGTTTTTATTTTAAGTTTGCCACTATTCATAATTTTAATTGCATACTACTTTCAGATGTGGAGCTCCCATCAGCCTCTAATGTTGTGTGGTAGAAATGTGTATTAAATTCACGAGACAATGTTTACATGAATCTAGCCCTCCTATAGCTGTGTTGTGCTTCAGCAATTAATAAAAATAGAGTACAGGCTTGCCAAAGCATCTGTCGATGCCGTAGATAAAGGACTGCCTATCCTGAAATTATACCCCCTCCCAGTAGTTCCTAATTCACTGTTTTAATCCTTGCAGGATGCTGAGGAGCAACTCTATCAGCTGTATAAACAATGACACCTTTGCTGGACTGAGCTCAGTGAGGCTTCTTTCTCTGTATGACAATCACATCAGCACTATCACCCCTGGAGCCTTCAGCACATTAGTTTCTTTGTCTACAATGTAAGTTATCTTTTTATGGTACAGACATGTCATGATGCTGTTATTCTGTGCTTTCCTTTTAAGAAGACAATGTTTGGGTTTCAAAATCAAACTACTTATTGTTAATATATGTAAAATCTCATTTAGGGAAAGAAAACCCCATCCTACTGAAATCGCAGGTTTGGAGGATTCAGGGTGTGATTTAGAAAAACATTTGAATTGCTTCAGCTGGAGTGGCTGAAAAACCTTTGAGGTTGCCAGCCTCAGGCAGGATGAGTGTTTGTTTTGCCGTGTGATAGCCTAGTGCAGTGCACAGTAGAAGTTAATGTAAAACAGTCTCTGCAGATTCGGAAGTGCATAGCTTATCATACACTTTAGCTCCCTGAAGTTGCTTTAGTTTCAGTACAGTCTAATTTTGTAAGAACAGCTTTCTTGGATTTCAGTTAAATTAGTTAAATATGAGAAGAAATCTACTAGCTAATGCTTAGATTTTCAGAAGAGCCTAAGAGGACAAAATACTCAAGTCCTACTGAATGTGAATTTGAAAATCCCAACCTAAGCTTTTCTGATAATTCTCTTATATTTCTCAATCCTTCTTTGAAGTGTTTCCCTTGCTTCTTACACACTTTTTGTAGTGTGTCCATTTTAATAAAGTACAGACTGATAAATATGGAAAGAAAGTCTGCTCTGTTTCCAGCTGTGAATGGGGACGCTGATGTTGCTGTCCATGGAAGTTGTCTGCTTAATTCCCTTCACACTGCCCTGAAAATGCATCCTAATTGTCCAGTCAAAATAAACTATTGGTGCTATTGCATTTCAGGTTTTGAAAGCATTCTCCCCATCATGTTTAAGGGAAGAAAGAAGTTTTGAATCTCAGCTGTTTTGTTGCTCACACTTTCATTTTGTTGTTATAACTTTTCACCAGCAAATCAGTTATCATTTCGACATTAGCTCCATGCAGCAAAAAGAACCCAGACTTTTCTTCCACTTACTTTCTGTAGTCCCAAAAGCCTCCTTGAAGTTGATGAACAAAGAAAAAAACACAACCAGATTATTTTTATTGACTGTTTTCAAGTCACTGGTCAAAGTGAGTGGTACTCGCTGAAAGCTTGTTTTCACTGTGCTGCAAGGAATGCCTGCTGCTTCTCATGCATTTCCCTCTGTGCTTCCTTCAGTGGATCCCTTAATAGATGTGACTGTCTGAATCAGTCTATAAAGTCCCTACCTTGTCTGCATAGAAGCGTCTTTGTCATGTTTTGTTAGAAGATAGCCCATTTTCCTCTTCTTTCAGCTGTGGATAAGGATTATTACAATTTCTAGCAACAGCAGTTAAAGCTGCTGCTAATTAGAATGCATTCCTTTGGCACTGACTTGTAATCGTGTTGGTCACGGCAGGGTCCTAGCTGTGTCTTGATGAAAAAGTTTTTCTTTGACACATTTTCACTCTGTGCTTGATCTACAGACAGGAGGTGTGCTTTTGACTTCTTTAGACCTTGGTTTAAGGCCATGGTGATATTTCACATATAAATGCAAAATTCAGATGTATTCATTTCCTAGCAGTACTCCATTGTAGGTGGATGTATTAGATGACAACACTACTGAAGACACATAGTATGACTGCTTTTCCTGTTCAACCCACTCTTTGTGAGTTAATCGGGTATTGTAATGACTTATTTTTGCATCTATTAATGTGAGCCAGAAATTCATACAAAGTTTAACATTTCCATTTTTATCTTGGCATATTTACAGCACTAAAAAATACTGCTTCTTTTGTTATGACGCTTTGTGAGTCAGCCTCATTGATATTATCAAAACACGGACAGCTCTGAAAATAATGCCCTGACTAATGGTTTTCAGTAGAGGCAGAACATCTATTTTGTAACTTATTGGTAAAAAAATAGCAGATTTTTTTTGTTACTAGTCAAACTAAGTACTGTAGCATCCTAATTTGAAGTGTGCTTGCACTTCTGCATACAGAGAGTTCAGTCATGTCTTTCAGTCCTTACACAGTCACGTGAGCATATTTGCAAGCAGCACTGATTTTCCATGAATTATATTACAATAGCTGCTTGGAGCTAATGCCAGAATGATAACTGGTTCATCAGAATGACATGCAGCTAGTCTAGTATAAACTTAACATGAATTCCAGGATATATTTTCAACCTAATTTCAACAATATCCAGATACGTTTCAGCATGTTTTTCTAACAGGTCACTTGAATCCATTGAAGTAGTTCATATTCTATGGCTTCTCTGCAGTTTTTAAGAGACTCCTGTAGTAGGATATGCATATTTATTTCCTCAAGACTTTTGTTTCCCCTTGATTTTAAAAATATGTCTGTGTCCTTGAGTAACCACTTCTGAATTTAACGTTAGTATAGCATCTTTGCTAAAAGCTTGGTTGCTTTGTTTCTGTTTGAGTGGTTAAATCACTATCTTACATGTAGGAACTCTGATTACTAATTAAGAATTTTAATAACATTGTCTGGCCGATGTTACTGTTTCTGATTTGAGAACTCCACTCCAGATTCCAAAATAAAGCTTTTGCAAATAATTGGTCTTTCCAGACTTTCAATTGCTTTTCAAGTGGAGTAGGGAATCTCTTGTCCCACATGATGCTTTATAGAGAGCCGTGATCTTATGTTTTTTCCAAAAGTTGCCTCACAGTCTTGCCATGGAAAGAACATGTATGTAGGGACATGTATAAACTTCATACTACATTAAAGCAAAAAATTACTGCTCTGCAGTTGGACAAAGGACAAAATTTGTGTGTTGCTAAAGTGGCAGGAGGATGCGTGTAATATGTGACAAGATAAATTTGTCCTTTTTTTATCCAGAGTTATTGAATTTCAGAACAGTAGATTTGTTTATTAATTTTATATGTAGCAACTTATTTATTTCTTAGTTCCTAAGAAAAGCGTAGTCCAAATTCTAATCCAATGATTTAATAAGTTTTAGGTCATATGTTAACCCATGTTTGCAAGAAGAAAATGAGGGTTTATGGATAGTTACTGCTGCTCCACTAGTGAGCAGTAACACATTAAGTCAAAGCAACTTCTCCTCTGTAGAAAGGGATAATTACTGTTTGGATGAGTGAACGTTTGAATGTTTCTGAAAGTTTTTGATATATCCCAGTAAGATGCTCTCTGAATGTGCAAAATGTTCTTTACATTCAGAGCTGCTGGTTTTCCAGAAACCTGATTATATACACCTGCTGTTTGTTTCCAATTGTGGATTATTTCATTTGAAGGATTTGTGTCACGGAAGTTGTTCTGTGAATATGATCTCACTCTCTTCCATCAGTGGAACAAATGGCCTTTGAAGCATTGGTTCACTTAGCGCTGGAGGTTTAAACATTTGATTTAAATGCTCTGTTCATGCCAAAGTATGTCAGTATGGAAAATATACAAGGCATCCTGCATGTGGTCCCATTATGGATTAAAGAAGATGGAAAACCATTCAGAAGGAAAGTAGCTAGGATTAGAGTCATGCTTTCAGTGCTTTTCTGCCCATTCTGTCTGAAAGCCCCTATGTAACCTGTTCGTTTTCTCACCTTTGTACAGCAAGTTAGCCTTGCCTTTGAATCCTAGGCAGCGTGCAGTAGATTATTTTTATTATTGAACATTACGCTGACTTTTCTCCTCTCCCCCAGTTCTCCCTCTACACCACGTGCAATAGTCTGTGCTAGATCCACATGTAATTACACGCCCAGAGCTCCAGGCTAGTGCAGTGATTGAAGTATGCTTTTTTTACAATGCAGAGAGCAGCTGTAAATCATATTGTGCGTATGTGATGTTGGCCTAGAACCTATATAATTTAGGAATTTATTTGGGTTTGTTTTCTTCCTGCCACACCTCAAATGTGCCGGATGTTTTTGTCTTCAGTGCTATTGTTTTCTGAAGAAAAAGCCTGGCTGAAAACCTAATGTGATTTTGACTACAGGTTTATAGATGTTGCAAGTGAAGCCTTACAAGGTCTTCAGCTACTATGCATGCACTTGAAGTGCCTTTTTCTTTGAAATTTTTTTCTTTAAGATATGCTATGCTTTAGAAAAATTTCATTATCGTCTTTTTTTTTTGTACTACCAAAATAGTAACTCTTGGACATATTCACATATGATGTGAGAATTCCATCAATGTTAGTTTATATACTTCATTTTCGATACATGGGGCTCTGACAGCTCATTTTTCTTCGATGAGGCAACCTCAGACTGAGGCTATTGATTCTCCCTGTCTTCGTACATAAGATAGTCAGCCTTCTTTTTTTACCAGGGATATCAGCCTCTTTCTTCATCTGAAGTTTAGTCATAAAAAAGCTTACACACATGGGTATGGATAGGCAGTTCAGTACAGGACTCTAGAAAACTAAAGTTTTTTTCCAAGATTCTCAGCACTACTTCTAGTTAGCTTAGAAATAACTGTCACCTTACACTCCTGTCATTCAAAGGATCACAACCTATTAAGAAATAGAAATGAATCATATCTTTTCTATACTGACTATTTTACAGGTGCTCCACTGAGAAATTGCTATACATCTATGTTTTCATGCTTGACCACAGGATGGATAGGGCTTTCCTTTTTTAAACGCTGCTAACCCAAGCTACGTTAAGAATCCATCCCTCTCACGGAAGCTATTGTGTGGTTGCTTTGAGTACTGCACACCACAATACCACAGCTAGGCTGCAACTAGATTTGAAAGATATTTTGGGAGCTGCAGCAAGATTTGAGGCAGAGCTCTCAAAGTTCACAAGGCAGTAGAGCAGATGCTTTTCACTACGGATATACAGTCCTTAGAAAGCTTCATAAGCGGCTCAACTTGACAGTGCTGCTTTATATATGTACATACAGAGTGATATCCTTGCTATTTCAGTAGGAAACCAAAATTCAGGTTGCCAGTGGCTCCCACCTGGCACTGGTTTGTATGGGTCTTAACACAGGCGAGTAGAAAGCATGAGCATACTGGGGCAAGGAACAATGTGCTAAGCCAGCTTGGCGGCACACAAAGGTGTGACACATGTAGGTCTGTGCTAAGGGCTAGCAGTGCTAAACTTTTCCATGGCATTACCCCGAGTAATCACATTGAAGATCATGCTTACATGGGTGCAGTGTGTGAGGTGAGTTTAGACTTGGGTGTCAGCTGTAGCTTGGGTTGAAATCCTCTATAAATACAGCCCTGGTAGTGATGTTTGTCTAAATAATAGTTGTAGTAGTGAGTACTTTGTTTTATGCATAAGAATATACACATATATATATTTTAATTGCAACCCTACTGCTAGTATAAAACCTGCCTAGAACTTCCCTGATCTGTAGAACAGAGGAGGATCTCACAGAAACAGATGGCAGGAAAGAGCTTGGACTTGGAACTTATCATCTTTCTGTAGTTATTTCAGTATTTCTCTATGTTCATGTTTGATGCAATTATGTCTTGTTCCGTTTCAGTAATTTGCTGGCTAACTCTTTTAATTGTAACTGCCACTTGGCCTGGCTGGGAAAATGGTTGAGGAAGAAGAGAATTGTCAGTGGAAATCCACGCTGCTTGAAACCCTTTTTCTTAAAGGATATTCCAATCCAAGATGTAGATGTCCAGGACTTCACCTGCGATGGTAAGAAAATCCAATTTGATTTGGCATTTATGATAATGTCGGCACCTCTGTGAGGACCTCCCTTTCTATCAAGCAATACTCCATGGTAAACATTTCAGTTTAGTGATGAGGAAGACAGCCATCTAGAGCTGAAGATCATTTTTCCCTATCAGGAGTTTATTTTTATTCTGAATTTCTGCTATCTACATCTAAATATAAAAATGAATTTCTTATAGACAATTGCTCTGTTTTGTGTAATCCTAATGTAATCCTGGCCGTTCCTCCCACTTCCTTATTCATGCACTTAGTTACCACTCTCAAGCCAGTGGGAATGGTGTTTGCTTGGAAAGTCTTTTGCTTTTGAATACTGTTCCATTTCACCAATAACAGGTATAAATTACTGGGAAATAAAAAACCTTAGATATTGTTTAAAATGACTCAGCAATGCTTAATGCTTTGCAGGGTCCAGATAGGTTTTAAAAAATATGTATCCTGACATTTCTTTCATTCTCCAGGTAGTTCTTTGTCTTCTGATCCAGCAGATTTTGGAGAAAATAGGAGAAAAACTGACTGATGAATACACTGCTAACTTGACTTGTAGGCTGTGATTGCCTGTTAAGACCAGATATGCTGGAGCTGCAGTTAGTCATACCTCTTAAGAGACCATAAGAGTGATAGAAGTTTCCTACCTAGAATAGAAATTGATTCCTGTCCTAGTCGAGCAATCTGGCAACAGGCCCAGGTCCTTTGGCTCAGAGCTCAAGGGACCCACGTTTAGTCATAAAAGAATAATTCACTTTTAGTTTGGGAGAAAAAAAAAAATCCTGGTCCACAAAATGACATTCCTTGCTTGGGAGCTTTCTCTGTTGTACAGTCATTCAGCCAGCCATGGTGAGTGGAAGGTAGATGGTGGCAGGGAGTAAGACACAGAACATAGGGGAAAATTGAATATGCTGAAGAAACATGCTTTTTCTGCAGGTTTATGAAAGACTTTGAATTTTGTTTCCAGTCATTAAGCTCATTAAGCTCAGCTGGGGAGAAAAAGAAAAAATATCTTCCCTGTTCTGTAGGCTGGTCGTGCTTCTCCATCCCTCTGAATACAAATGATTTCCTACCCGTACATTTATGAGTAATTTTGTTATCTTGTATCAGGACTTCCAGTCTTATTCTTTAATCACAGTGCTCATGGGTACATCCAGCAGAGAGAAGAAAGAAACAGATCTGTCTCAATTAGTCCTTGCATCAGGTTGTTTTTTTTTTTTTTTTAAAAAAAAGGCGGCACATAACGATAGCTGGGTGTGCACTCTTGGATTGCAGCACTTTGTCTCTGTGCTGGTCAGCTCAGGCTGCCTGCACTCACAAACAGTTTTGTGGTTCCTCTCACTGTCATCTAGAGAATGTGCAACTGCTTCCTTTCATATACATCATGATACTGTAGCATGCATTTGCCTTATGTTTTGCAAAGCCTGTTGCTTTTGGGGAAAATCCGTGCTTTAACGTTCTTAACTTCAAAGAGTTGGTTTCTTCTGCAGAAACTCTATTGTTCTTCAATTACAAGATTTAATCTGCTGTTTATGAAGCTTTGAAACCATTTTTGGAGAAAGTAGATATTTTTATGTGAGCACAGATGGATCACCAGCAGTTGGAAGTATACTGCTCAGTTTGTTGTTTGCCTGGTTATCCTTGTCAAAGACAATGAGGTTTTACAACTGAGATGATAAATGAAGTGCCAGGCTGACTTTAAAAAGTAAAAAATTATCGTCTAAAAGCTGAATTTAAACAAAATCTTCCTGAAGGAGTAGATAGTGAATATCTTCTGTCTAGATGAATATAAGGGCAATGTTCTGGTCAAGTTCTCCATTTCAGCTAGTATATTGGGGATGGGGGGAGGATTTGGGATTCACATAACTGATTTTACTGTAATTTGCAAAATTACAGAGAAGCAGATACTCCTTAGAAAAAAATATTTATTTAAAAATACTGCTATTCAGTTTTGAACTGTTGTCCACGTCACCTAAAGAACCTGCACGACAGCAGGTTGATCCAAAGCATTGGATCTACTTTAAAATCTTGTGATGGTTACCATGGATTCAGGGATGTCCCTCCTTGGTCCTTATAAGCAGTTGTCTGCAAAGTGCATGACTGTGGGCTGTAATGCTGGCTTCCTAATATTCTGTTTCTCTCCCTCTGCAGGTAATGATGAAAGCAGCTGCTTGCTTTCACCTCCTTGTCCTTCCCAGTGTACCTGTGTGGACTCAGTGGTACGCTGCAGCAACAAAGGGCTGCGGATATTGCCAAAAGGAATTCCCAAAGATGTGACTGAGCTGTAAGTTACCTTTTACATAGCTCCTTTCATGAGAAGTTCGTGAAATTACATCATAGTGAGGCTTTGTAGGTCCTTGGGGATTTTGCCTTTGACTTTAGTGACGGGGGGTTTTGCGCGTTGGTGCTTTCCATATGTTTTGACTGTAATTTTTATACTTATTTGTCCCTTGACTGAATACATTGCTCTGTAATGGGAATAGAGTTTATCTACGCTAGTACTCATAAATTCTGTGTGTAGGGAACAAATGCATATATTAGTATCCAGTAATCCTGTAGTGCTTCTGAGAAGCCTAAGCTCACAACAGGCAGTTTGAAAGGATGATGAAAATATGTTCCTGACTTACGCAGCTGTGAGCTAATTATGCTCTGAGGAGATTAAAAAAAATGAAAGCCAGTGGTGGAAACAAACAATGAATTCTTTTCTCCAAACCTCATGACATGGCTAAAATAACAGATAATTAGATTAAATTGTAAAGTAAATTCATCCTAGTTGAGAACCATCTTTCTAGTCGTCTTTTCATCTGCCCTGTGCTATGACTTTGGTTCTTTCCATGGAAAGAAAATACACTGGTGGAATTTCTAGGCTTAAACAGTTGGCAGTAGAAATACTGAGCTTTTCCCCTTTACGTCCTCATTCAAATCTGTCCCAGGTGAGTCGTTACTGAAACTTGTTACAATCTCATCAACCTATGTGTTTAAGCTGAAGGAGGGTCGATTTAGATTAGATGTTAGCAAGGAATTCTTTACTGTTAGAGTGGTGAGGCACTGGCACAGGTTGCCCAGAGAGGTTGTGGAGGCCCCATCCCTGGAAGTGTTTAAGTCCAGGTTGGATGAGGCTTTGGGCAACGTGGTCTAGTGGAGGGTGTCCCTGCCCATGGCAGGGGGGTTGGAACTAGATGATCTTTGAGGTCCCTTCCAACCCAACCCATTCTATGATTCTATGATTCTATGAAAGTAATTGATTGAGTTAGTTGGTATGTTCAGTGAATTTTGTAATGAATTAAAATCTACTTCTGCTATTTTTTAGTATCTAGTATATTTTTACTGTTTAGTAACAAGGCAGCTGATGAATGAGATACATATCTTTTTACTCCCTTCACAGTGGGAGAATGGGGTTTGCACTGTTTTTACCAGTGTTGTAGTCAAATACAAGACTCTGTTGCTGACTGAGGAGTGTGGTGAAAGTGTATGTGGTAACTCAAATTAACGTGGAAATTAACATCCTTGGAACACTGTTAACCAGGGCATAGTTAATAGTGGTTTGAATTAAAAGTCAAGTCCTGGCCTGCATTCCCTTATATATTGCCATGAGTGATAAAAAATTCTGCAAGGTGGTTTCTGCGCTATTCTCGTTCAGGTTTCATTGCATTCAAATATGACTTGCCAACAATAAGATATCACAGATGTTACTTTGATTTCCACTGCCACAATGAGGAATTTTTATGTTTAAATTTTGCATATTGAGTTTTACTGATACTATCTGATATGCTGACGACATAACTTTCAGAAAAAGAGTGAAATTAATCTCACATTCTTGAAAACTGCTATATTTCTTAAGCTATTTCTTGGCAAATGCTCAGCCTGGAACTGAGCAATTTGAGTTCATAGGAGTTTACGTGACTGTCGTCTTCAGTAGGAGCATCTTGGCTGTGCAAGCCTCTAGTTCGGCTTTCTGCTTTCAATCCAGAAATGTGTCAGCAGAACACAGTCAGCCACGGGCTGGCTGGCTCTGAATATTTCATGTTCTGCAAATATAACCTTGAATCTGTCCCAGCTGTCTCAAAATTCAACCCTGATCTCACTCTCCTCTCAACCAGCATAAACTGAGCTCCTTATTTGTAACTGTACCAAAAGATGAGCTGCAGGTACCGAAGCTAGCAATTTCATGTGTTTGTGGAAACTGTGACAAGAATGAAATAAATAAATAATAATCAATCTTACTTGCCTTCCTTCTGTTTCCAAATTGAGATAAAGATGTTGCCCATAATGTAGAAGGAACTGTATCATCTAGGTCCCAAGCTGCTAATGTGAACTTCAGTAGTTTTATTGTTCTGTGTTTGAGAATTGTCATTGCTGCTGTGGTAAGTGGCATGTCCTGTGGAACCCCATCTCTTGCCTCATTTTGAGGGCGGCTAAAACTTGGCAGAGAGAACCCAATAGATTTCTGGGCACTGGGTGAAAGAGATTTATCTTGTTCAATCTATTTACACTCCTCACACCAAAATACCCCCATTTCCCTAGGGCAGTCCTAGATCCCTTGAACTGTGCCCTAAGGCTGGAACATCTTCTTAAAGCTGTTTTGTTTCTGTGGTAGCAGTGGATATCTGTTTAGCACTTGAAACCAGCTGCAGAAGATACCACGGCTTTGGCATGGCTAGAGAGCGCCACAGCAGTCTCTGAGCAGCGATGCCTTCACCTTTCTCATTGGTACCGCAGTCACAGGTGCTCAGATAGATTAAAACCCCTTCCCCTGTGTCACCACAGCCTGCGCTGCCTTTCTCCCCTTCCACGCTCTCATGTCAGAGACCTCTGGGCAGTGTGCTGGGGTCTCCGTGCTCCCACCAGGCACTCGCACAAACCCACGGTCCCTAAGGATGGAGGGCATGCCAAGGAGAGGACAAGGGCGTAATGAGGTAGCCCACAGCTCCCTCCTTGCGGGAGGCCTGAACTGTGATATGATGCAGGGGAGCATTTTAGTGGCATTTTTATGAATGCACCAGTCTGACATTTATAAACTTCCATTACTGATATATTCATTGAGAAGGCATGTTAGCTGCAGTAGTTTTTATTAAACTGCAATGTGTTTTTATACAACATGGTTCAAGAAAAAGAGCTGCCATGTATCTAGATAAACCAGTCTGTTATGGCTGAATATAGCCTTCTCAGAAGTTCTTTTAAATTCTTTTAGAGGTCTTAAAATAGTCTTAAAAGAAGAATTCTTTCATTGCCGCATGTATTAAATAGCAATGTGCAAAAATGAACATACCTCTTGCACAGGCACATAGGGAAACGTTACCTTTGCTGGGTCAAATTTCACTGTACCTTAGCTCAGCAAAAAAGATCACCATCAGTGTTTTATTACATGGTGGACTGGAGACATAGGCTCACTCCTTCCAACTTTCTTCCTGAATCTCTGTTTTGGATGTGTATATAGACAAAACATGTGAAAACCATTATCTCCTTCATATTTAGAGCTTGGAATGACAGGAGACATCCCCGTGTTTGGTTTGTACCACCCTTGGGAGGCGGGATTACCTTGGCAGGGAAAGCTTCCATGTAGAATAGAGTTGAAAAGATCACTAAGTCTCCTGGCTTTTTAGAGGCATGATGATGCAAGAAATTTTGATTTCCCAGCTATTCCTTCACAAAACCCCGTCATCATGGGCAAGCCTTCTTTCAGCTTCTTGGGAATAGGGAAATACGATGTTGTTTCTTGCAAATTCCTTTGCAATATATTTACATACTGACTACATTTTTTCCCACTGTTTGCTTGCTCTGAAGAGAAGCCTTGATTTTTTTGAACATACTCAGCTTTCTAGTCCAGATGTTCAGAAGTAAAGTGTTCATGCAATGAGCTAGTTTGGAGCTTAGCCTCACCGCTGCCTAGTGTTTTAGGCCTTCCTTTTCTTCTTCTTCTTCTTCTTCTTTTTTCCCCCCCCCAAAATCTGTTTGAACTAAGTTTCCCATGCTCTTTTCCCTTTTACATATTACCTCAGTGTGTGAACACTAGTTTTTTCTTTTTTTCACAGAAGTATAGTCTATTCCTAATAAAGTCTTATCTGACAGCATCCAGCTGCTTTTATGGACCTACAGCAAATAATATTTTGCACTGGGGAAAAACATTGGAGGCAATTATGTGGATGGCGTGTGCATAAGCTGTAACATAATGAGCATGGTGTATTTTAGAATAAATATGTACTAATCATGTCATCTCTAGACTCCAAATGTTGTCATGATGCTGAGCTATATGATAGCACTGATGGGATTGTTAGGAAAACCTGCATCCATATATCATTGTTAGTGATTATTTTTCTTTCCAGTTGTATTAATACATATTAATATTTGCATTGCTTTTGCCATTTCTCTTTCTCTCCTCACAAACCTTCTCTCTCCCATTTGTGTTTTTTTGTTCTGTGTGTTAGGTTCATTTAGCCTGCAAGCTCATTCAGTACTTGGCACAACAGTTTACACAAGCCGCTGACCTGCTTACAAGCAGGGGGATCCCACTGACCTGTCTTTTAGCTCTTTATTCCTCACCCCTAGTCTGCTGCCTGTTGCTGCCTCGGCCTTAGCATGGCACCTTGAGTCAGCTGAATCTTCAGTGGCCGAGATGATTTTGACGATTGCTTCCCATACATTTGCTACCACATCTACTTGTGGAGGTATTTGCCACCAATCTCAACCCACCTTTCCATCTTCCAAGGCACTTGTGATTTTTCTTGACTCGTGACTAAAAATAGTGGCTCGTACCTGGTCCATGCAAATTGTTGTAATAAATACGCTCTCAGCAGTTAGTTTTGATACATGTAGAATATTGTAACAATTTAGTGCCATGTTTCAGTATGCCTATGTTGCTGTTGATCAAAGGGATAACTCAGAAGTGAGATATCTGATGAAAATCATCTGCTTGAGAGTGCAAATGCTTTTGCTTGTCTGGCAATCTGCACTATTGTATACACTGACCCTTAACACAGACTTCAGTGAATTTTCCTTTGATAATAAAGGAGAGAAACAAATTAGATCAAAGCTTAGGCTTACATGGTCCTGTGTCATAAAAGGTTTTACAGCCTGCTTAATTCACTGAGGAGGAAAATTCTCCCATTGAGAGAACGGATAGCTCTGTAGAAGGCTATTTTAGTAACAGCTGAAATAGAGGACTTAAATCTGTATTTCAAATCTGATAGTTTAGAAAAAGTAAATAGTATCAATACCATCAAATAATGCGTTCAATGATTGATGAAGTTTGAGCACATATCAGAAAGGTGACTCTATCACTAATAGAGACTAAAGGTAAGTTTAACTTTAGGACCTTCACTTTTTTCTCAAACGCAGTCACGCTGCTGTGTGTCAGACCTGTAGGTTGTGGTCTGACATACATATGCAGCAAAATCCAGAGTCCAAATTTGCCAAAATTTAAGAAAATTGGAGATCCAGATTTGTACCTAGATCCATACTTGAATTTTGTTTCTTCTCAAGAAACTGTAATTGAAGCTCTTAAAATTCATGCTTTGCAGGTGTTTCATCTTTCACAGACCAATTCTCTTCTAGACCACTGTTTTTAGGAAATGAAACTTGCCTCAAAATTTTAGGATATTAAGTATCTGCATTAAAATTTAGACTATAATTTAATGTTAGAGCTGCATAAAATTGTCAAGTGTCATCTTTTTTTGTAATGTAACATTCTATATGAAATATTTAAAGAAATTAAAGGAAAGGTTTTATGCCTTTTCAATTACTGCCTGAGAACTGATTTCTCTCTCCAGTTTCTTTTAGCACAGATTGCCGCTGTGAACTTGACTTCATGGCTGACTAGACATTTCAGTACAAAAAGGGTTCCAAGTGATTCAAACCGTTACATGATGCTTTGGCACCTTGTGCTGGTTATATCACCTCCAATCCAAGTGGTTTCAGTATAAAAATAGACAAGTTGGAAAAAGAACAGCTGTCATCTTTTATGCATAGTTTTCAATTTTTTATATGTGATGTTAGCGTGTGTGGAAGGTGCTGGATGAGCCCCGGGGCTGCTGCAGGCACTGGGCTCCGAGAGCCGGCACGATTGGTGCAGGACCGGAGCAAGGCATGGCTATGCCCCGCAGCGCCAGCCATCCTGGCCCAACAGTTACCTGTTGCCAGCACTTGGTCATGTTTCAGAACTGGAGGGTAGTTGGTGGCATTTTCTGAGAACATCAACACATGTTTTGGGGTTTTTTTCAGTTTTGGCTCAGGTAATTGCTTGTTGGTTACAAGTCATCACTGAGATTTCAGGATTCCCAGCAGCATTCATGGGGTAAAAAACAATTTCTAATCTGATATTTAAACTAAAGAGTCTAGAGACTTTAGGAAGCAAATGAAGTTGTTTTGGATACTAGTTAGTGTGTCTGCATTAAGGCAGCTGACACCCGCTCTTGACTCTGGCTGTATTTTACTAACCTGACTCTGAACATTAAAATTAGACATACATTTTTTTCATTCATGCCAGAATTCCTTTGCACACTAGATGCCATGTACATCATCTTCCTTTGGCTAAGGATTGAAAAGAATTGAAAATACAGTCTTTCCTCCACATCATTCTGTTATGGCCTGGTTTGTCTTTGAGCAGGGCATCTGTAGCTTCATCCATGGTTTTTAATTTATATATACGTATACATAAATATACAGAGTTTTGTAACTGGGCTTTACCCCTTCACCCTCAGGAATATTCACTGTGTCCAGCTTCCAGCTCTCTTGCATCGTCTCCAGCCCAGCAAGGTGCAGAGCTGCTGCCCCCACATCCCCTCCCTGCTCTGATGGAGGCCTGGCCTGCGGTGGGGAGCAGCTCACCTGCAGGAATTAGTTTCTTCAAATGTTGCATCTCAGATCCCCCTGATTCTTGGCATGCTCTTATGCCCTAAAAGCTCTGGTTATTTCAAATTCATTGCACTTAAATGTGCTTTCAAAATGAATGGCTTTTGCTTAGAAAATACTGCCATTCTTTTTACAATGTGGTGAAAGATTTAACGGTGAATTGTTCTTATGCATGCGTGAAAAGTATATTATCGGTAATTTTTCAATGTAAAATGGTGTTTGTTCAGAAATTATACCACTGGTATAAGTATTGCAGCTTTCTGCTAGCACATATATATAACCCTCAAATTGCTTGCAGTACAAATCCAAAGCTATTCAAAGCAGATCTTCTGTAGGAGTTTAGCTCCTGGGGTCTGCATGTCTACATTAGTCTGAATAATGAAGCAGTGGATTAAAATGTGCACCCTTGACTTTTGATTGCACCAGAAGGCAAAATGGGGAAGAAACCTTGGCTAGCCACCATCAGGTTGTTCAAATTGCAGGGTGTTTCATACTGGGATCAACAAGAGAATATCCTGAAAATCTGTTTCTGAAGATTTCAACACATTGCACGAGCTGAGTCTCCTTTCCTGAAATAAAATCATGTATAGCTTCCAAATACATAATACATGACCCGCTTTTGATTTCCTTTGGAAATTCTTTGGATTTTACATTAGGAATAAAGACTGGAACCTTAACCTACCCTTACGCATGGGTTTAAGATTTGTGACTTTCTGGGATGAAAGAGAAGGCGCAGACTCCCAGCAGCTTCCTGTGGCCATAGCAGACCATGACTTGGGGAAATGAGACATGATTTTCCCTGTTTAAATAGTAACATATGTAGCTGAATTCTGAGGATCTTCTACATAACAATGTATGGTGATAATTCACCAAGGAACTCCATTTTCAAAATAATTTATAACAAATTTAGTCAAAGTGAAGGAAGTGGCTTTACACTTGCTGAATATGAATATCCATGGGAGGTGTAAATGTGGTGTAACTCATACTCCGGTTTGTGATAATCTGCGTCAGCAGAGCAGCTGTCACTACTTTGCAAGGGATAACTGTTTACTGTGCAACACTGTCATTCGATGCTTGTGATCTTTGTGAATGGAGAGAATAATTTGTTCAATAGGTTTCTTCATTAAGGAAGGATTTTGCTTTTGTTACAAATTCAAAAGCCCGTAGTCCAGATTGTCTAGCCTAATCCTAGCAGGAGCTAGGTCAGCGCCACCACATGCTCTAAGGTAACTCTGCCTTGATGTGATCCTGTGCACCGGCAGAATGGATAACCATGGGGCTGGGGTAGTTTAGTTGGAGTAGTTGAGTTGAAGAGAGAGCTGAAGCAGCAGAAAATGGTGAGAGGGCATTATGTCGAAATAGAAGGGAGGGGAAAAATGTGACACTGTCACAGTTTAAGCTCAGCCAGCAGCTAAGCCCCGTGCAGCTGCTCACTCATTCTCCCCACAGCTGGATAGGGGAGAGAATTGGAAGAGGAAAAGTTAGAAAACTTGTGAATTGAGATGAAGACAGTTTAATAGGTAAAGCAAAAGCCATACGCGCAGGCAAAGCAAACCAAGGAATTCATTCCCCACTTCCCATCGCAGGCAGGTGTTCAGCTGTCTCCAGGACAGCAGGGCTCCATCATGAGTAACGGTGACTTGGGAAGGCAAATGACATCACTCTGAACATCCCCCCCTTCCTCCTTCTTCCCCCAGCTTTATATGCTGACCATGACATCATATGGTATGGGATATCCGTATGGTCATTGGGGTCAGCTGTCCCGGCTGTGTCCCCTCCCAACTCCTTGTGCACCCCCAGCTACTCGCTGGTGGGGTGGGGTGAGGAGCAGGAAAGCCCTTGGCTCTGTGCAAGCACTGTTCAGCAGGAACAAAACCATCCCTCTTATCAACCCTGTTTCCAGTACAAATCCAAAGCATAGCTCTGTACTTGCTACTACGAAGAAAATTAACTCTATCCCAGCCAAAACCAGCACAGGCAGTTATAAAATGTATTATGTAAGAAATTCTGTTAGTGTTTATAGATTTTATTTTTAAATGATGTAAAAATAAAGTTGTGGGAAAATTTTCTTGGATTCAGTTTACACAAATATCTCTGTGTTGTTACAGTTAATGTAGAGTGGGAACATACAGCACAGTAATAATCTATTATTATTGTTGTTTGCTATAGTAAATGCAGAATAAAGAGGTCTGTTGCCAAAGAAAAGGAAATTGTATGTGTGGGATAAAAATTCTTAACATGATTATCGGATTATATTTTCAGCAGTAGAGGCAACACATTGAGTGTTCTGGTGTCTGTGGGCTGCATTTCCTCGCTACACTTGATTATCTTTCAAAACATACCACATCAATTGCATTGTCCCATGTCTACCTCAGGAACTAAGTCCCCCAAAGTATCTTGTAAGGAAGGGAATTATTTCATCTCTTGTCCTCCCCTGTGGAGGGAGAAATGCCTTCCTCCTACATGGTACTTTCTGAGAAGGTTGGGTTTGTTTCCCATGTAGATACCACTTCTGGCAGATGGCTGGAGAATCATCTTGACAGTGTCATGGCACCACAGTGGACAGTTTCCATTGGAGCCTTATTACTTTGGTATCTTTCAGGGATGCAGTTTCACCCAAAAGCCAAGGTTAAGGAAAATAACTCCAGCTCTGTCTCTATTATTTTATAATAAACAGGAAAAGCCCCTCATCCCATTGCTCCACAGGTCAGCTGTGGAGTCTTGAGTACCCATGCTCTCTTCTGGGCAAACTTTTGGAAAGTATTATATTTGTTCAGGGGTTCTCCCTTGGTTACTGAATGTTCATGTTTCTTAAGTGGAGAAAAACTGCAAAAAACAGGCACTATATGCCTTGTATGAGGACATAGGATTATCCCAAAAGGCTTCAGCCCTACTGTGCATGTGTCTGAATAGAGACACATTCAGTGGTGTCTCAAACAACTTCCACCCTGGAAAGACAAGCTATTTTATTAAATACACTTAGTGCTTGTAGGAGGAGCCTGTATTCAAAGAGAACTTGGTCTTTGGTCTTCAATTTGTACCAAGGTTTCCTCCCGTAGCAGCATGCTTGGCAAAGGAAAGGTAAGGAAGGTGTATATACCTTGGTAGGAATTGCTGTAATGAATGTGGCTTCAAACTTGTACTGGCTGTACAAGGAGCTTACATGCAAAGACAAAAACTTTCCTAACAGAGTTAGTCAGCACTCAGCGTTCTTATAGAAACTTGTTAAAGGTAACTTTAAGTTCAGGGCACAAGCCATACAATTTTTCTCCCCCTCTTCAGTTGCTGTCATAGAACAACCAAATGGTTATTTGTGTTTGCTGTACGCCAGAGATCCTTTGTTCGCTTCCAAGTCTTAAAAAAAGAATAAATCAATAACCTACTGTCCTGCTTTGCATGTGGGATAATTCACTTGTAAAGGAGAAACTGTTATAATTTCAGAGCAATGAATCAAAGATAATTTCCTTAGTGACTGACTTTATATTTTCCTCATTCCTGGCGCAGATTGAGTGACAGGAGTTCTTGCTAACATGTTTGTGTAATTGTCAAATCTGACTTTTTTCAGATACTTGGAAGGAAACCATCTGACTGCTGTGCCGAAGGGGCTCTCCACCTTCAGACACCTGACACTGATGTAAGAAACACGTGGTTTCAATGTCAAGAAAATTACATGACTCTTTCTGCACTATGTTGTAGGTGGAACATAAATAATTAGTATTTGGGAAAAAAAAAACCCACAGAACTCAAAAACCTTCTGCAGTTTGAATTTGAAAAGAATTTCACAGTGGCCACTGCTGCCAATAAATGTTCATAAAGGGTGGAGAAAGAGTGAGGTGACTGAGAGCACCAAAGACCCTTCCTGTGCAGGAGCTTCCAGCCTCTGTGAGAGGACTACACTCTCACGCAGGCTGCTAGAGTTTCACTTGGCAGATTTATCTGTGCAAAGTTGTAAAGGTCATTAACAGAGGAGACGGCATTAATTTGTTCTAGGTGAGGCAGTATTTATAATGCTAAGGCAATGAAAATTTGCATAGCTGTTTCTGCTATGAACAGTCATGCAGATAGAAACATAACCAGACTTTGTTCAGTAAATTGCTCCCTGAAATACAGAGGAGTGAAATTTCTTGGCTGAACAATTTATCAGAAATTTTCAAATGCTGTTTGAATCGGCTGTGTAGATACTCAAGTCAAATGGGCAGAACAACCTCAGACAAAAACAACGTGGAGGGAAAACTGGAATCCTCTGTTTTAAAAGAGTGTCCTATTCAAGGGAGAGCAACAGTGAAACAAAATGTTCTGTTTGAGCATAAAAGACTTTTTTTTAATGAAAAATGAAATTTTATTCTAGTAGGTGTCAATGTGAAGAGTATATGGAAATGGTATTCATATAATACATTGCAAAGCAACCTGGAACAGTAAATTCACCTGTGCTTGTATCATTTATTAATTTATCCTTCTTCAAGAATTTTGCTTGCATTCACTGATTTTTTTTTTTTTTTTTGAATGCTATATGCTGGAAGTATGCCTTAGTATTTCTGAGTCTGAGGCTTTTTAGGGGAGTCTGATGTGCTTTGCTTTTAGAGCTTATTCAAAGTTGGTTAGAAAATATTATATCAATTGGTAATATGTGACTTTTCAATTGCTTCAGGCATTTTGCAGTACAGATGTTATGTAATCTTTAAAAAAAGACTTCTCAATTCGTACATATAAATGATATTTTCTGTGTGTGTTTCTTCAGTGATCTGAGCAACAACAGCATAAGTGTATTGGCCAATTACACCTTCAGCAACATGACTCAGTTATCAACACTGTAAGTAGTCCAAAGTTTTGATAACAGTTTTAATTGCTTTTCAGACACCATCTTAGTTGAACAATATATATCTTGTTACTTAAGCATGTGGCTTTCCATGCTTCTTTGTGGTTGAACTGGTAGTGAAATGATCAAAGAAAATACAATTGTTGTGACTCTGTTCCCTCATTTTCCCAGCATCTTGAGTTATAATAGACTTCGGTGCATTCCAGTCCACGCGTTCAATGGGCTCAGGTCTCTTCGAGTGCTGTAAGTACTACCACTTCGATGCAGCTGAGTTGCAGCTTATTAGAATGCTGTTGATGGCAGGTTGGTTTTTAATGAGCAGATGGCTTTCACTTGATCCAGTAGTCATAAATATTTTCACACAATTAGCTTCAATGTACTTGTACTTAGGTGCAATATGTCTGGTAATGAATAGAGCAGGTGAATGCTAAACTTTGAAAAGAAGCAATTACATATTTGCAGGATGAATGACTTTTCTCTGATAGTTCAGGGACAAGAACTATGATGAAAACAGGCCTTCAGGAGACAGCGTAGAGTCTGCTTGTTTCTTCTGCTTGAACAATGTTTGGGTGCCCTACAGGAAAGGACTTTTCTCGTTGTCTGTAAAAACTTGATCATATTTTAGAGCATACGTTTCCCTTGGATGCTTCAGCAAGAGTGTCTTTACTGAAAACTTGTGCATTTCTAGAGTATTTTCTATTAATTTATATTTCTGCCAGCAAGTTTTTACATAAAAGAATGCAATCTGAAGGGACATTATAAGTCCCAACACTAAAACAATGAGTAAGTCAAGCCAGAGGCTGGGTGCCAGTAATGCTGAGATGCCTGTCTCAAATGTCTTTAAGTTGTGAATTAAATTTCACTTCATGTTGACTGGTGGCACACTCAGAGATGTTCATGTGTGGTTTCTTTCTTTGGAGATCCTTTTCTGCATTCTTTCTTTCCACTGTAGCTGCTTTGAGCAGCTTTCTGGATTGAACAATTTGCTTACAATCTCTTCTGAAAGTCATCTTCTTTATATTGTCTCACAGTGTGGGCTATGGGCCTGTTCCTTACAGCAAGCAGCCCCCCCAGCTTTTCTTGGGCATCTGCTAGACTGACTCCTGCTTCAGTCTCGTATTTACTGTCTCTCACTCCCCTACCTGCCCCATGAGAAACAAACCCTGAGTTAGATTTGCTCAGTTGTTTGGGTGGACACATAACCCCATGTGCAGCTGTCAGGACAAGGTGAAGCCATCTTCCTCCCTGCTGCCCAGCAACACAAGTGGGTCTTCATTACTTGCCCAGTAAACTGAAAGCAAATAAATAAATAGCTCGTCTGTGATGAGATTATTTGGTGTGCTGCAGGAGGAGGACCTTCGAACACTAGAAGGTCAGGACGGAGGAGTTGGAGAACATGTCCTGATTGCTATGAAACTTCAAATTAGTATTTTCTATTTTTTTGAAAAGTTAGATGTCATTCACATGCAGAAGTTCCTGTGAATTTAAAGAGCAATGGCTGCTGTGTGCTGACTCTGTAAGTGTGGAATTACAGTGTCAACACGGTCAGTACTGCAACTGTGGAAGCCATAAGGCAATCCTGTTTGGCCAAGCACTTTCACTGTGGTTTGAGTGGTAAAATAGAGATCTAGGTTTCAACCTCCTAACTTACAAGACAACTTTAGATTCTGAGTTTTCATTATTAAAAACAAGAAAGATACGTGATTTGGATTTGTTGTTTTAAGTTTGGCTTGGGACTCTGATTTCTAGCACACCAGGATGGTCACATTTGAGCTGTTACATGAGTCCTGAAATTCAGCCACAGATGAATATATTCAGTTTCATGGCCCAATAAATTATTCCATATGGAGCTGTCTTCTGGCCTGCTTCTGATATGCAAGCTCGCTCGATTAAAGCTAGTTTGGGACTCTCTACCCTGAATTACAGTGTCGATCTATCATGCCTCACTCTTTCCAATAGCTACAATATGTCTTTTCACTTCTGTTCTTGCAGACCACATATGGACAGAAACAAAGGGCAATATTTTAATAACAACTGTTATCTTTTGGCTTTTTAAATTGATCTGCTAATCAAATTGGAAAAAAAAAACAAACCTTCCTCCTTCGAGGGAGAAGCCCTCCCTGTCTTGCACAGAGCAGCACAAGTGAAATGAAGCCTGAATGGGAATCTCTGCCTCTGCTTCATGCATTTGGAAGCCTCCAGATTGATTTGATTTATTATGGCCCACAAAACTCTGGTATCAGCTACAACTTTTGCCACATGTCATCTATGTTGTTATTAAAAATCAATTCTCCAGAGAGAAAATGGCTTCCGAGTGACAGTGTGAAATCTGTTAGTGTCAGTTATTTATTATCCATATTCTCAGGGGAATTTAGAAGAGAAAACATCAGCAAAACAATTTCCACTTTTTTTTTCCTAAAAAGAATGTAGAGATCTCATTACCTTTGGCTGTGCATGCCTTTGAAGGTAGCAGACCCTTCTCATACAGGCTTCTGTGTCTTCCAAATCCCTTATGTTTTCTTTACTTTTTGCCTCTCTCTAGTAAATAAAGTAAATAAGTATTTGAAAATTAGAATAATCATAGATGTATGATGAAGGTGATCTTTGACAGATATCTGGTTCTGTCCTCTCTCTTACACTTTTCAGCACAAGCCCAACTGAGAAAACTGCAGAGTCGAGATGTTTATGTTTACGCCTGAATATATATCAGTGTTTACACAATCAGGCCTTTAATCTTCAGCCTTCACCTGGTGTATCCATACTGGCAGCCACAATGTGCTGGGGAGCAATTTCAACATAGAGTCTTCAGAATTTTTTTTAATAATCAAAAGTTGGTATCAGTAGCTTTTTGCACCAAAACTATTATGGTTTTGGTTTTATTTTGAGGGTTTTTGGTCCAAAGCTAGTCTTTTAGCTAAATGTATCTTAGCTAAAAGCATCTTAGCTAAATGTAAACAGATTTTAAAAGCTGAGATTGAGACAAAGCAATTATAAATATTAGAAAACTCTGGTACACCTGAAATGATTATTTTAAAGGCCATTTTTATTGTGCGACAATGTTGTAACTTCTGACATTTTGCCCTGATGTAATTAAGAGGCAAAGTCCAGAAAGAAAAATACTTTCTCGGATCACTAAAAAGATTTCCATGTTATATTTTTGAAAAAAATTATAAAATTCTACTAGCATGAGATGTGCTAGTTTTACTGAAACTTGATGGATATTTACTGCAGTTCAAAGCTCACACATAGTAATCTGTGTGATGATAAAGCTGCCGCAAACACTCTTAAGGCACAACCTTGGAACCAATTTTTGCAATATATTTTCATTGTTGGATGCTGCATTGGATCGACTGAACAGGAATATTATTTGGCTTTCTTTGTTTTGGGTTTTTTTTTTTTTGGTTGGTTGGTTGGTTGGGTTTTGCATTGCAGAATGACTTACCCAGTAAACCTGTAAAAGGTGCTGCTGTTACGAGCATTGAGCAGTGACACTGTGGCTTCCCAGTTCCTCTGTCATCTGAGTTGTGTTGGTTCCTGCAGGGTTTGGCATCCTTTGGGGTTCATCGTAGGTGTTTGTCCTCCATGGGATGTGGCCTTGTAAGCTCAGCCAAGCTTTTAGCCACATTTCTCTCTTTACAGGGTAGATCATTGTTTACTGAAAAAGCATCCCCTTTGTGTCTATGGTAACCCAATGTTATGAGAACAAAGGAGGCAGGAACAGTTAGTAAAAAAACCCCAACAAACAACCAGAAAAACCCAACCCAAAAGGATATGTTTAGTTCATTTCCTTACCTGAAGACAAAGTAATAAGTTACTGAGATTACATGGAGAAGAAAGTTTTTATTTCAAGAATTCAAGTGTTTCGTTACTCTGTGCTCTGGGAAGAGATCCCCATCACCCTAAATTCATACTCCAGCTGTTTACCAATTTTTAGACAAGAGGATACCTAGAAGTTGTGCTTTTGAGGGAGAACACACACATCAATCTGTGTGCTTTAACTGTCCAAATGTTATAGATTTATTTGACCATTTGTTTATAAGATTTTATGGTATAAAAATGTGTTCCTGTTGTTGATCCAAGAGGAAGAAGATTTTATTGCACTGTTGAATTCTCTTGCCACTATTTATTACGTCGGGTTTCAAGTTTTTTAGCATTTATCATTTCATTTTAGCTGCATGGGTGATGATCTGCCTGATGTGATTTTTTTTATTAAAAGGCAGACAATGAAACATACCTCAGTGTTTAAGATACGTAGTCAAGCCATTTGTTCCAAATGGTTCTGTATTTTTGATGGTTTTACCTTCTTACAGATAAATGGCTTTGTCATTCTTCAGCTTCTCTTGGAAGAAGTTTCCAAGACATTTAGAAAAGAAAATGCATCCCTTCACAGAATAGACACAATTGATATAACATGAAGATAAATAGAAGTTCTGCTGATTCAGAGAGAATCGCTCATCTCTCAGTAGTTTAAAAGATCAGAATATAAGCTCATAAGCTCGTAAGAATGTCGGCTTATTTAAATTTGCTCATTCCATTGAAGGAGGGAACATTTTGATGACAAGTTGTTGACCAGGCCTGATCTTGCATCCTCATATGAACAAAAATACTCCTTATTTAATAGCTGTAGGGTATGTCTCAGTCAGTTGGTCATTCTGTATAGAATTAGTGAGTGTGCTTTTTCTGGTGTTACCGTGTGGGAGCTCATATATTTCCTGTTCCTGTTCAGATTAATTGCTTGGAGATCCATCCTTATATAGGCCAAATATTATTATTAATAGCCAAAACCTAGGTATGCTTAAAGGAAAATTGCAGAATCAGGATGTTGGGAGGGGAAGTTTTTGGTATACTTGCATCAAGAACTGGAGAGAGATGCCAGCAGGATAACTCTGCTGTAGCTTTTGTGGTTTCATGCTCTGTAGAAAAACTTTGCAGTACAATGAGCAAACTTTGCTGCAGTGAGCAGCTGTGAAACGTGATTGTGGTAACATTGCTTATGCTCACGTAGCTCACAGCCCCATGGCAGGACCCAGGCTCACGGGAGACAGGACAAGGTGTATCTTCCCCTGGCAAGTTTGGCTTTCCTTGCTAGGTGTGCTGGTGTGAGGCAGTATGTAAACGTAGAACTCAGAAGAGTTATAAGGCATCATGTAGATCCTGGTGAAGCTTATAGTGGTGTTGGGGTGGAGAAAGGGAAGAAAGGGTGCAAAAAGAGATGCTTTTCTTTTCATCTGGGGCTATTGTGTATATCCATGGGCTGTTTGGTTTGTTTCAAACAAACTCAATCTGCACTGTTTCAAGCATCTGTACAGACACAAAAATAAAAAATAAGATGTGATTGCTATGTTCCGCAAATCACCAGGTAAATTAGAAAATAAATGACTCAAGGGAAAGAGCTGCTACAAAACTGACACACAGCAGGTTTCTGTTTTCCACCTTCCTCTGCCATGTCTGGAGCACTGACAGTAATTCCTGGACCTGGGAAAGAGGGCATAAACAGTACAGCAGTTTGCTATAACTGAATGAGCTCAGGGGAGAAGTGCAAAAGAAAATATAATTTTAAAATATTGATGCCCTTTTCCTTGCAAGTTTTCTACCAACTTTTTTTTTAAGAAACTGCTAATGAGATCCAGCTCCTATTGGCCTCCCATGAGTTTTTTCTATCTGTTACTATAAAGTAGTAAACTGATATTCAGTGACATGCAAACTAGAAAAGTTACAATAAACTATAAATATTTTTCTCTATGCTATTTTTTGCCAGATAATTACCTAGTGAGGCAGAGGGTGCATCAGCTGGATAGCTGATTTTATTTATTTATAAAATAAAATCTCACGTGATTGTGTATCTTCTGTGGTGCATGTTCTGGATGGTTTTTATGCAGTTATCACCCCCAGCATCCTGCGCCCTCCTGCACACTTTTGTTGCTGCATGTTTTCCTGTCTGATCATAGCCTTGGTGCTGCAAGAAGTGCTCTTCCTCTCTGTCTGCCTGTCACAACCTCTTGTTGTGACTTTGTAGCAGGGCCTTCAGTTGCAATTGCAATGAAAACCAAAAGTTATCACAAATAATGATTTTTACTCTTTGAATACAAGTATTGCGCTCTACAAGCTGCAAGAAAAATCTTTCCATTTATGCTTGCCTATGTAACACACACATAAATGTATTTCTTAGAAAAGAGATAAAGTGGCTGCTTAAATTGTTCTGGAAACTGTGAGGAACCCTTTCACAAGAATCCTGAAAACTCTGCTAGAAAAATGGTAGTTTCTTTGTGCAGGGTGAATATATAATGTCCTAAACCAACTAATTTCAAGTATTTTCCTTGATACCATAATTGTATTTGTCAAATGGATTTTTAAAATACCACACAAAGAGGTATTTCCTACTGTAAGAATGGGAAACTAGAATGTGAAAGTGCAGATATATTTGCCCTCATGGACCCTTGCTCTCTCCTCGGCTCTCTCTGAAGTCAATATTTAATTTAACTTCCACAGTTCCTATTTTCCCTCGTCTGTTTTTTCCATGTTTCCAGCTAATGGGATTCTATAAAAGCATACAGGTCTGTATGTGAGGGTCTGCTTGTCATCAATATACTTTTAACAGCATAAATAGTATGTCACCTTTTTAATTTAAAGCATTAGTCACCAACAATTCCGATTGTATAATTATTTTCAGTGTCAACATCTAGAAGTAGAAGTAATAAAGCATGGAAGCTTGTGAGTTGTGAAGCTCATAGAAACTCTCAAAGAAATAAAATAAAATTAAATATCTTTCTTAAGCACCAATTCCTTCACTTGTGGGGAGCAGCTAAAATACTGTGGTGTGATACCTTCCTGCTTCTCCCCTCTTCTAGGACACTCCATGGAAACGATATTTCCAGTGTTCCCGAAGGTTCTTTCAACGACCTGGTATCCCTGTCCCATCTGTAAGTACTTCTGTCTTGGTTCACCTGTTTGATTGACTGTTTCAGATTTATAAACCAATAATATTATTACGAATTCAAGATTGTATAGCTTTTTGGTTTTTCCTGCTCACTTTCTATATTCTGCTCTGGATATTCATAGCACATCTGTTCAAAGGAAATAAAAATACTAGAACCTGTTGTTATTAGTTACTGAAATATTTTCTTAAGGAAAACCAAATGAGAAGTGTGACAGTTTCCTTTTCTGTGGACTTTGTGTTTAAGGCTTTCTTTCAGCGTTGTCTGTGTGAAATGCAGAGTGTGTTATGGTCTGAGAGCGAGACAGGAAACCTCCCACAAAGAGCAAATATTAAGCAAATGTGAATTCTGTGCTTAATAAGTGTCATATGTTTTGCATACTGAAATGTTGTCAGGATATAAACTTGTTGATGAATCACTGCTTCAGGCATATATATTTAATCATATGGAAACTGGCCATTTCACAGCATTAATACTTCATTCCATAATTTGCAAAAATTATTAGAAGTTTTAGATATTTCAGGAAATTACTGTCGTATTGCTGGAGGTCCAGGATATTTTTAAATGCAGTTCAGCTGAAGAAAGAACTGTAAAGACAAATAGCTGCAATTGTTACAAAATAAACCTGAAGTGTAACAGTTGGTGCCAAGGAGTGAACAGAAAATGGTTTTTTATTGAGATAATGTGTGATACTGCATATTATTAGACAATCGATGTAAAGGAAAAGTAATTTTGTGTAGCATGTTTCTTGATTACTGCCCTCAAGTAATCAGAGGGTTGGGTATGTCTTGGTCGTTTTGTAAGGTGACTAGTTTCACAAGTTCATACGGATATCTTCTGCTCTGGTGCTGCCCTCATGCATGCGAGTTGATGTTGATGTATGCACATCGAGACGTGCAAACAGATACGTGTGCATTTAACATAGATTTTATATCTCTGTTTCTCTCTTTGCAACCTTAAACATGCCCACTAGAACACTTACCTGAACACAAGGCTCAGTTCGTATTTACGTATTTTCTGGATAGCAAATATGTCCTTGGACTGTTTACTTCTGTGTAACAGCTTAGTGTCTCAGTTCCTCAGATTGGTAGGGACAGAAATCATATGTGAGCAACTTAGGCAATTTCAACGTCATCTGAGAAATAACCTTCTCTGTTTCAAGCTTACACCTTGCTAGCTAAGTCAGAGTAAATATTCGTCTTGCACAAAGGGTATTTCTTCATCATATTCCCAGTATAAGTCAAGTCATTTCACATGTTGTTTTGGAATTAAAGTCTGACTGTGCTGAAGCCCTGTATCTCCTTTTGGAAGCACGGTGACACCTTGCATACTGGGAATCTGGCTTCTGAGGGTAATTTTAAAACTCAAGAGATAAATGTATCATGCCCCATTTGTTTGGATTTTCCTCAGGGTTTACTTTAAATGAAGCGGAGATACAATTTTCCTGGATAAACCGTTCACCTTAGGGAGTGATAAAGACCCCTTTGGCCCAATACAATCACTGCCGTCTATCTGTTTAGATGTATGTGCTGCCAGAAATGTAAAATACACAAAGCTCAAATGAACAGTAATAAATAGGAGCCATAAAATAAATAGGACCTGTCTGGGGTGTAATTTGCACAGTTGAACAATTGAATTTTACAGTGCAATTGTGCTCTCCAATTTCTTCAAGAGGATTCTGAAACTTTTAGCAACCACAATGATTTTGCTCTTCACATGCCAGAAAAAGCTGTGCTTATTCAAACAAAATCATACATAATTGAAAATAAATTCATTCTGAGCTCTTCCTGATATATGGATCTTCAAGGAGAAAGCATGCACTTGGAATAATTTAGAAAATCATACAGGGGGGTGCTACTCATCAAACTCGTAATGCATGGGAGAACAAAATTTTATGTTCAATTTACAAGCTGTGTGGCTAAGAGTAGGATTGGTGTTATGGCTGGCGAAAGCTGACTACCAAGGTGTTGAGCAGGATGATAAGCCTGGGCCTTTGGCATCAGTACAGTTTGGGGTGGGGGGAAGAGGAAGGGCATCGAATTAACCTTTAGAATTGCAAAGAAGTATTTGTGTACTGTAGCCAAAACTATCGATTTTAGTCAGAGTCTTTTGTAATAGCTTTAAATTGGTTTGTAATTGGAAGAACAAAACTGAGATCTAGATACTTCAATCACTTTCTCCATGGCTGTTTAAAGCCTACAGGAAAATGTTCGCCAAATTTCGTTTACATTGTAAACATCATATTGTTGTAATGTAACTATTATAACAAACTCTGTAGCTGATATACCTCACTAAAGACAAAGGGAGGTTTGTATATGGTATTAGACACCCTCGTTTTGTTTAGTATTTATTACTTCATTTACTTGAATCATATAATCACCTATTTAAGCCATGACTCTACTAACTTGTCTAGCCCAGGGCAGTGATAAAAATGTTACAGCACTACTGAAGGATGACATGTATTAGCACTTAAAAATAACCCAAAATCTGTTGGGGTAGAACTGAGACCTCAGTTAGGTCAGTTCCTGCATTTGCTGTCCTTACCAGTCACTGACGCACAACTCGGTAACTGGCTCAGTTTCCCAAACTGCCCTCACCTAATGAACCTCTTGGCCCTCCCAGGACTCCAAGAAACCCTTGGTAATGGATGCTGTGTGCAGCAGGCATTCCTGTCAAATATAGTTTTGATAAACTGCTCAGATTGCTAATCCTGTTGAATCATCTCATCTTCACTCAAATTTATGTTTGTTACCTATAAAAATAAGCTGTCCCTTCCTCTGTTTGTCCACATTATTATGAGTAGAGTTAGTTTAATTGATTCTATTCTAAGTTGCCTAAAAAAAAAAAAAAAAAGTGTCTGACCAGAAGTATCTGCACATACATCATTTTGAAAATGGTAGTGTTTCATTACAGCACAAAATATTTTTACCTTCTGGAAATATTTTGCTATAATGGGCAAAGAAAAAGAGAGAGTATGTTAGAACTCATGAATGAAAATACAAGAATTCCCTATAGTTCCTGGAAATGAAGAAAAAAAATCAAAAGCACAAACAAAAGAAGAGAAAGATACCTGTGATACATCTGCAGTTGTACAGCAATGTTATTGGTAATCATTTCTAGTGTCTATAAAGCAGCTTTATTTCTAATGTAGTTTATAAAGGTTAATTAACACGGTAACTAGCTTTCCGTTGTCCTCCCACTCCCATTTTATATGTGGCAGTTGCTCAATGCTAAAGTTAATTCCTCGGTCCAACTTTCGCTGCTGCATTTTGTTTGACCTTGGACAAGTGAGCCAGCTGATCACAGTTACAGGGTCAAAAAGTCAACCCAGTAGTTTTTTTCCATTGTAAGCAATGGATTTACAGAAGGAATGGATGGATATTTTTTAATACTGTGCTGCAGTACACATTTAATTTTGATGAATGAGCCCTAGACAGGGTTTGAACCTATGAACTCTCATTATGAATCTGTCTAGGGCACAGTGGGTTCATTAGTCACTCGAATAGAAATGTATCAACAAATTTACTGAGGTTTCTATCTTAATATCCTGTCTGATATGTTTTTATTTGAAAGAAGCTTGAGTTTAAAATACCATCTTAAAAATAGTAAAAATGCAGAAATAGAAAAGTCTAAAACCTAATTTTGATTATTGGTTTCTTTAGTATCTCTTCCCTATGCTAGTCTTTATTGAGTTAATTTTCTTCCCAGGCAAATCAGGTGATGTACAGCTAAAGCCTTACATTTACTTCAGGGGGGTTGGAACTAGATGATCTTTGAGGTCCCTTCCAACCCCAACCATTCTATGATTCTATGATTCTATGATTCTACTTTCAGCAAAATAAATTCAGACTTCCAACATGCATTTCTTCACACTTTCAAAAAATTGTTTTTAAACTGACTTTTTTGAAGTCTGGATTTTGCGATTGACTGATTGCCTGAAAAGACACTTTCTTTAAGAGAAAAAAATAGTACAAATGAGTTAAGGCAGCACCTAATTTAAGGTAAAAAGGTTTTTTCTCTTTTGGATAGATCTCCATGATAAATGAAAAAGTTCTGTGAATTATAATTACACTATGTGAATGTATCTACTTCAACCATATGACCTAACTCAAGTGATGGGTTAACCAGCAAATGTCTTTTCAAAGCCATAAACAAACTTTGCAGACACCAGGCTGCAGTTTTGAATACAGAGATATCCTCTGTGTGCGTGTTTCATCTAGGGAGGAGACATTAACGTGAGTCAACAGATTCAAACTGAATTACACAATTCACTGCTAGAATATGCCCATGAAGGCCAAAGACTTAAATAAAAGAAGCAATGTGATAAATTTGATGAAAGCAATATGTCTGGCAAGGGGACACTGCTCAAGCACAATTGTTTGAAAAAATGATTTATTGTTTGAAAAAGTGATTTGTTATTAGGTATTTATACAACCTCCCTAACTAATGATGGGAAAAAAGGAAAAGAGTGGGAATACTGGAAAAGATAAATCCTAAAGACTTCCTGAATACTCAGAAGATCTTTCCCACATTTTGAAGTAAAGCATTCCTGTAAAAATATAAAATAAAATGTGCCTCAATGAGATCAGGGATTTGTCTTTGCTGCAAGCCAAAATAACTGTTGTTAATTGTTTTACACCACCAGGGCTCTAGGTACCAACCCTCTGCATTGTGATTGCAACCTCCGCTGGCTTTCCGAGTGGGTGAAGGCAGGGTACAAAGAGCCCGGGATAGCCCGCTGCGGCGGGCCTGACGCCATGGTGGACAGGCTGCTGCTCACAACACCGACTCACCACTTCCAGTGCAAGGGTAGGAGCAAACTGGGAGGCTCTCTGTTCTGTCCTGTTGCTTTTCCTCATACACACTGCTTTATTTTTATACTCTTGGAAGCTCTTTGGTTTTAAAGTGAGTTTGGGGAGGAGTTGGTTTGGCTTTCATGTTCTGAACCATCACATTACATTCAAGTTGCATTTTCAAGTGTTCTTCCACAAAGTGCAGTTAGCTGCACCACTGGAAGGAAAACCAGCAAACCTCAGAAGAATTAGTATTCCTATTGCTCACACCAGATTATATAAAGGCAAGTTAGCATCTAGCATGGTGTTAGAACTTATTTGAGCAAATAAATTGGTTTTGGCCTTCCACCTACCCCAGAAAACTTTGGTAAAATAAGGGTTAGTTTAAAAATATAGAGCACTGTAGTTATTATGTACATTTACTTGAAAACTGAGAAACTGAGTATTCTTCTGGAAAGCAAATATTTACCAAAAGTACATTTTCATTTGAAGATCTGTAAACTGTCCTCATCAGCTCTGTATCAGAAACCGTAAATTATGGAAAATGTTTCCTGTCTGAATACAGTGTACATTCATTCAGGAGAGGGTTGAGGTGCAGCTATTAATGATTAAGCGTAGTCAATGAAGGGAGCGTGCTGCATTAGAGAACAGATAGACAAATGATAAGGAGCACACTTTTTTTGTGGATAAAGTAAGTAGCTTATTGCTGACTGTAGATTAGGATATACCTGTATATTCTTATTGTGAAAAAAGTTTTGGAGGTTCACTTAAGTTACTAGTAAGTATGTGAAGACGAAGCTATATTTATGGTGGAAAAGATGGGTCAGTAGCCTCTCTTAGAAATGGAAATGAGGGCATAAAGCCTGTTTTTATGTCTCTCAGAGTGCCGTGCACATTTACAGTTCTGCTTGGCAGCATGATTTTATAGAGGCTGGGATTAAACCGCTGAACAAACAAATGATGGTGTGGAGGTGGGTTTAGAACACAAGTTCCCAAGCCTGAGCTGAATTTTATGGCCTTTGAAATATTTTTAATAACTGTAACCTTATAATTTAATTACTTTGAAATGTCAGTCTCAAAACTATCAGAACTCTGACTATAATTATCAGAACTACAGACTTTATAATAGTGTCTCAAATGTGGAGTATAAATATACCCTAAATACTAAAAATACCAAATAATGTACTTCTTCACACAAAGTGGAACAAAGAAAATGTTTGTATTTACATATTAAACGGGGTCTGAAAATTAATCCAGAAAGAGAAGCTAGATGACTTCTTCATTCTGAAACTGTGATATATCAATAGTTATGCTCACTTCCTCTCAAAACTGAGGAAGCAACTCTTAGACAAGAGATAAGAAGGCCTGTGATCCAAACAATTAAAAACAGCTGTATTTTTTTTATGTAAATATTAGTTTGGTCCACTAGAAATCTAGTGAGCTTTCTACTATCCCAGCTGTCTCCATGACTCCCTTTATCTGAATAGAAAAGGAGAAAAAAGCGTTGATTTGGAGATGGTCCTTGGACAAGCAGAAACTGTTGATGGTCTGGACGAGTGGCAGTATACTCCAGGAAGCTCCAGGCCCTAGCAAAATTGACCTTTTCTCATCACAATAGATGTATTTTGAAAAAGCAAGGCATGATTTGGTAGTCCAACTGAACCCATTTCCCATGTGCATGTACAAGATCCAATGCCTCGTGCTATTCTGTCTGGACATCGGTGATGCTCTTTTATGATAAAGCAACAGGATTTATTACAGTGTCATGTGCAGGTTTACCCACGGGCTGGAGCCAAGTGCATGGCCTGTGACAGGGTACAGTGCAGCCTCAGTTTGTCCTGCAGCTGCATCCCCTCTCGCCACTGAGCTGTAGCTTTGACACGTGCCTTTCAGCAGAAGAGCGAGACCGTCTGTGGGGTGACACACAATGTCCAAGGATATGCCTGTATTTCCGCCTGTGTAGACTCAGTCCTAGCTCAAGTACGGCTAACATGGAGCTCAGGGTGGGCTGAAACTCCCGCCCTGCTAAAAGCCTGGGTCATCACTGCAGAAATCAGCCCGTGCTGAGCTTGGTACCTGGAGATGCTTGTATAAAGGTAGTGCATAGATGTCCTCTGTGACCTCCAGTAACTTTTACATTAAAATAAAGTAGTGTTTAGCTTTGTCTTGTTAAAATTATGGTTTTAGTCTGTGACTGCACAGAAGGTTATGTCTCAGCAGAGCTAAGAAAATAAAAAGTATGTAATGTGCAAGTCATGCAAACTCAGCTCTGCTTTTTATTAAATTGCCCTCCTAGTTATGCAGTAGAGGAAAGGAATGCGCTGGGCTGAGGGCATTTTGCTATATCGATTTATAAATCAAATCCACAAGGGCAACCTAATGAACTACCTAACTGCTAGGAACTAACGCTGTTCTTATTAGCTCCTACATTGGTTAGCTTTGATCTATGCCATAGGAATAAATGGAAAATGAGCGTGTGTGTATTATGAAATAAATAAATAATAGAACAAAATCTGGCTTACTGACCTCTAAATCTAGAAGAGCAGCACTGCTGCGTGTTCCATGAGCTCTCCGAGGAGCTACCTTCATATATTCTTCATATATTCTACCTTCAAGACAAAAGGGGCTCAGATATGTCACATTTTACCCCCTGCAGTGCCAGAAATCCAGATGTTATTTCCTCTTGCTGTCCTAACTCCAAGTTAAGAACATGTATGGCATTCAGTTAGACATAAATACAAAGATAGAAGAGGACAACAACAGTCTTTTATTTCATTTTTTGGATTTGTTACTTCTTGTGTATTTTTCGTCATTATTGCACGTTGCACTCTGCAATCAACTGTGCCCTGTTAACAGACCATTGCATGTTGTACTCCGCAGTCAGTGGCCCTGATAATGCCACCATCAGTACAGGATCAGGATATAGCCTTGACGTTGCAGGTGCTTTTCAGTTGAGACTCCTCAGTACCCATTTCTGTCATGTTCTTACCTCCTGTTGGTGCTGTGTGAGTATTCAAAGTTAATAGTGAGGGTTTATGTCTCATACAGGATGGTCCAAAGCAAATCCTTGACTGGAAGGGGTTTTTTCATCCCTAGTTTTGGTATCCTTCTACAGCTCCACCTTCTCTCTAACGTCAAGTATATGCTTCTTTTCTTCACTTTCAGGCTGTTTCACAATTTACTCCTTCTTATCATTTATCATGCAATAACAGAAGCTCTGTGCCTGCTTCTGATTAGCACAAGACCAATTTTAAGTTATTTTAAAATGTATTTCCTTAAAAATGAAATAAAATTATTTTAGAGTCTTCGCTGCCTGATTTAAGGCCTTTTAAAGTGTTAGTTTTTATTTTTTACATGTAAAAGCTGTTAACTCACTAATATTTGAAATTTAGCCACTTCAAAATCACCATTTCTTTAACTGTACATATAGCTGTCTAAATTAGCTTTCTGTAAAATCTCAACAATAAAATACTGATTGACTTGGTACCTCAAAGTACTTAGTATTGTTTTGGTCTGTGTTAATTTTCCTGCTCACCACAAACATCACTACTTCTCTGGAAGAATTCTGTTAAAAAATGTGGTTTATTAAATGGTCTAAGTATGGCCATGTATATATACCTGCATATATTTACATCTTTGCTTATTTGTCTTTGTTGCATTTTGCTGAGATAGTCGAATGTTGATAATCAATCATTCTTCTGGGCAGAACAGGAAGAAAATAAGTTTTGAACTCTGCTAGAATTAAGGATGGTAGAACACTTTGCACCTAAATATTCCCATAAGCCTCTAACTAAATCTTTCTTATGCATGTTTTTCATTTCTGCTGTTGCATCTGCACTTTCATTCTTGTTACCAGCCATAGAATTGTCATGTTATAGTTCCCTAGGGGTTGCTATTGCAGAATTTCCAGCACTGAGAGAAGGAAAAATTGCTGAAAGCCATATATATAAGCCCACTCTCCAGAGATTCCCAACATGTTTTTTTCAGAGCTGATATTTGCACGTCCAGGAGAATATAAGCATCATTGAGACTTGCCTAGCACTTGATTTAAGTACTTAAAATCTCTCTAATCCCTGGGAATCCAATGCTGTTGTGTAAAGTTGCACCCACGGCATGTGTGTTTGTGCCAACACAGGGTGAATACTGCATTAGGAAAAAATGTATGTGTGAGTACGGGAAGTATTAATTTTGTAATCCAGTTCTCTATTAATACACTGTGTTTTGCCTTTCCAGAGCCAGTAGATATCAGTGTTGTGTCCAAGTGTAACCCCTGCCTCTCCAATCCATGTAAGAACAATGGGACATGCAACAACGATCCAGTGGAGTTTTATCAATGCACTTGCCCTTTTGGCTTCAAGGTATGACTACAAATGAACTACATGAACAGATCCCTTCTGTTTTCTTAATTGTTGTACCATGAGAAGTCAATTTTGCAGGCAACTGAGCTCAAAAGATTCCTTACTCAAGCAGATTGTGTGTGACCTTTCAACTGCGCCCCACTACAAATTTTATCCTGTGCAACAGGAAAGGTGTTCTTTCTCTCTGTGCCATGACTATACAGGTCTTCCTGAGCAACTTGCAGTCGCCGACCCTACTTTCAGCAGGGTGGTTCGATCAGAGGTTGCTTCTAACCTTTGGCACTCTCTGATTCTGTGATGTAGATATCCATATGAAATTGCAAGTTGATTTTACCTTCCTTTTCATTTCTTTTCTCTTTCCAGCAACCAGATAACCATTTCCTAGGCTGCCAGGCCAAAGGGGAGGCAATTCAGATGAGAATTAAGGGCCAGTTTAGTCCACGATGACAGAATATTGATACTTGCTAGCTTACATCCATCTCACACAGACTGATCAGCAGAAAGGCGATAACACAACCACTAGCTCAGCTGCCTCTGATTTCTGAGTATTAAAGTCCATAGAGTCATCTGCAAATGTGAAATCCTGTAGATGCCAAACGTTGTGAGTATGCGGTGTCAGATTCTTGATAACACATTTGAAAATCGGAATCGTGTCATTGAGGAATGCAATTTCTTCAGTAGTGATGTGTAACTCCCATTGTTAACACTGCATCATGAGAGCTTAAGGCTACCAAGGCTTTGTTTCAGACTTGATATAACTGGAAACCTAACTCAATAGTTGGTAGCTGAAGGATTAAGTATAAGTCATAAATGAGGCATATGATCTGTTCACAGCCTGAGGGGGATCGGATGTTATGGCCAAAGAAGTAGGTTGCATCCTGTAGACTGTGATTTTATTTGCCTCATTGGATATTTCTTACAAGAGTCGTGGTCAGTTGAAGCAGATGCTCATAAAACACAGAGTAGTAAGAACTATAGGGGAAAAAAAGAAAGGCAAAACCAGACATACGTGTGGGATGTAAGCACAAGTATACATGTCTTACATTTCAGGTAGGATTTAGGAATTAGTTGGTTCTGATGATATCACTGTTTCCCTTCTCTGTTTGCCTAGGATACACCCCAAATGGTAACAGAATAATTGTCGTAGATCCCTGAAACATTGGAAAAGGGAAGATTTAAAACTCATTTCTCTTATTTCACCCCAGTGCCCCCACGCTTGGTGCTCAAGAATAATAACAACTCTCCTAAATAATTGAAAAAGCCATTGGAAATTTCCTCTCATTAAAAATTCTTCTACCCATTGGCATATCAATCAGCAACTTTTCTAGGATCTTATAAGACCACATTGTCAAAAATTCATTCAACTGAAACTAACTACTTGGTTACAATTGATTTGTCTTTGCAATGAGGGAAACTGTGGCTGTTTATCTCCTCAGGTTAATGGAACAGTCATTTTATTTGACGTTTAACACAAACTAGGCTGAATTCTTCAGATGGAACTAGGTGACTGTTGGGATAACTTGAAAAGTAAAAGTTTTCAAAACTAGCAGGAAAATACATAAGTCTTTGTGTATGTCTTCCACATATTGTGGAACAGATATCCAGGTAGTTCAAAGTAGAAATGTGTTTGTTATGAGCATTTTTTTTTCCTTGTTTTTTTATTCTTTTTTTTAATAATATTTCTGTATTAGCAAATGCACTAATATAGATGCATTTATACCACTAGAAGACACGTTTACAAAGGGAGGATTTGTTAAAAGAATAATCAAGAATAATCCTTTAGTTATATTAGCAAGCACTTTCTAGTGTACATTAGACCTCAGTATGCATAGTTTTACTTAGGTTCTGATAAACTCTTGAAGTGACTCAGTTTAAACATTTCATAGAGCATCCAGCTTTTCTCCTCTCACCTACTTCCTCAGGTGGCATTCAGTGTGTGAACGTCAAACCTAAACCCACTCGTGTGCTCCTAAGCACCAAGCTGCCATCCAAGCATGGCAAAGAGCAAACAGACCCAGGCATGGCACTTGGAGCAGAGTTTAAAAATACTGACTGGATAACAGTACGGGTAGAATTGGTGGAAATTTAATAAGCAAAAAAGAACTGCGTGTCTTTACCACAGGTTTTTGAATAAAAATGAAATTTGACAGGTCCAAATGCAAACCATATGAAAGGAGCACTCTATCTACCACGCAGTTCTCCACCAGAGATTCATGCTAATTCAATAACAATACCTTGCTTCCTTCTCACCAGCCAGCACCAAACAGCTCTATCCATCTGGAAGCTATTTCCCAGACCTTGATAAATTGCCCTAAATCTGCCCTCTCAGCATTTGTTTTTCCTTGTTTGATGTAGATTTTGAAGAAATCCTGTGTGGAAGAGTGCATCAATAAAGTGAAAAACCCACCCTTTTTTCAAATGTAAGCTCATTCAAATGAGCTGTTGGCTTTACAGTGTTCCCTGGAAAGGGACAGACAGTTACAGATGGCTTTCTGGGGTTCCTTTGCTCATGCTAATCTTCAGAAAAAAAAAAACCAGTAGGCCAATTAGCAGAAAGCCACCTAAATTACCAGTTGCCCAACTGGTGCCTGATGGAATCAGGAATTTCTACCAGTTAACTGTAGTCGCAAAAGGCTGTAGCGTTGTTTTTCACTGTCTCATTGATGATGGCTCAGTCTCTTATTTTTCAGGATCACAGGAATGTTTTTGTGATTGAATGTATACCTTATGGGGCTCTTAGCAATGTGTAATGCTGCCCATGATGAGTTTGAGTAAACGTAAAAGTGAGATAACTCATGGACCACCTGAGCTGAGAGGCCAGGGGCCCAGGCAGTTGTGTTTGATGACAGAAATATAGATTGCTCACTTAGGAATGGGAAGGCGATGTGCTGATAGCTATCTTCGCTGCTGCTGCTCTTTCCTTAAAATGGGTGATGAATGTGTTTGCTATAGATAAACCACGGTTGAAACAGTGGTTTTTTGGTTGTTCTTTGGGGACAAAGCCCCAAAGACACTGGGAGATGGTGTGAGAGTGCCACCTACGGCGACTGGCAGGCTGCACAAGCTAGAGCTCCGGGGTGCCACCAGTGCTGGCAGGAAATGTCTCTTAATGTTATGGAACTTCTGTTTTCATATTAAACACAGACATAGGTGTAATTATCCAGTGATACTTTTTTTTTTCTTCTCCATAGCATTCTTTGGAAGATTATTTAAATAATATGTGTGGTTCAGATTGTGAAGTATGATTACAAGTAGAGAAATGAAGCTTTCTTCTGCTTTAAATGCTGCTGGCCACCTGCAGTGCAAGTGTGTGAGTGCAGCTGGTGGCTGGTAAATAGATAACGGTACCGTACTAATTCATTTATCCTGCAGTGTGTGGCTTTTATGTATTCCCATTGATATTGTAAAATCGAGTCTATGGGTGTTAGAATTCAAGAGAATCATCAAACTTGCAATCAATAAGCCATTGAGAAAGGATTTTCTTGAATAGCTGTAGTAAAAACTAAGGTGAGTGAAACCAGCGCTCGGTGTACTTTGCTGTTGCTGTATTCTGAAAATGCCCTTTTGGCTTTTTTGGCTGATTTTTGTGTCTTTCACACTTTTTTTCCTTAAAACTGAGGTAACAGCAAATGAAGGAGAATAATTTTCTTTCTTCCAAAAAGAGTTATTTGTAGAATGGAGGAAGGAGAGTTTAAAATACATCTGTGCTTTATATGAAGAGAAAGAACATTGCCAACCTGGCATATGAAATGCAGTACTTACCTAGGCATCGCCACAGCCTCTTTGATTCCTCGGATAAATGGGTGCCGGAGCTGTTGGGATGAAGGATGTTTGTCAGCTCTGGGTTCTGCTGTTACCAAAAGCTGTCAGAAATGGAAAGTGGAGATAGGTAAAATCAGTAGAGCACATCGCCCACGCGTCAGGCAACAGATGCTGATGCATGTCTGTGGTAGAGTTGCTCTGTAAATTTTATCCAACTCCATTCACCTCCCTGTTGAGTTCAGCCAGTGTCCTGACTTTTCTAGCAGCACTGCCGTATCTTGAGGGTTCAAGCAATTTCACCAGTCATCCAGAATGACAGATAACGATTGGAAAAATCCTGGGTAAAGCTCTTGGGCTTTGGAGAGACAGAATTCTTTGCAGCCAGACTCTTGTGGTGGGAGGCATTATAGTGAAGCCAGAATGATATTTAGTGAGGAAGCTGGCTCCAAAGTTCTGTGAGGAATTTGGCTTTTCCTCCTCCCCACCCCCTGCGCCAGGTTTTTGTCCCTGAAAACAGGGTTAGAAATTGAGAATCTCAGAACAAAGTGTCTCTGGGATATGCGGGATTTGTGTCTATCACATGTACACAGATACAACTAATGTGCCGGCACTTGAGCAGATAGAGGTAGCTGAGCAGAAGAAGCTGTGACTGCTCAGCACAGAGTTAATAAGCAGGTTGTATCAGTACAGACCCCATACCATTAGCACGGACTCAGTGCTGCTCATGGGGGTGCACATGGCCTTGCATTTGCTTGGAGCACGGGCAAATGACGTTTGCTGTATTTGCAATTTGCCATGTAGATGTACTTCTGCAGTGTTACATAATAATCTGTCAGAATCCTAGAAAAATGGCTGGTTTAGGAGTATTCAACATAGAACTGATCTTAAAACGTAGATATGGTAGTGTTTGCTCATGTACAGATATTCTGGCCAGCTCTTACAGCTCAAGGCCAAGACAGTGCAAGTTTATTCCAATGGACCAGTTTCTCAGTTATGCTGATTTGGGTGGGGTTACATGAATGTAACCGAGTGTAGAGTTTGGCTGCTGATGCATGCCAGCTGTGTGAGAGTCCGTGCCTAGTTTGTTAGGCTAATACTGTTTGAAAATGTAACTCCATGCTTTTGTTTCTTTGGATCTATTAACATATGCATATAAGTCCCCATATACATCAGTCAGTGCACAAATAAATCCCTGAGTTGGAATTGCAAAAGGAGGAGAAATTGGAAGAAACTCTTAAACCAGCCTGCCCTCATCCACGTGAGACAGGAGAGCAAACATCTCTGCCTTCACGTGTTACTCTGTCTTGGCCTTTTTCCTCTCCCAGTGTCAGGGTCGGAGGGACAGACAGTGGAATGTAAGCTCAATGCCAAGTTTTTGTGTGAAGAAATCAGTGCAGCTGATTCTGCCTTGAACTTTCATTCTGATAAATTCTCCTGGAGCGTGTGTTTATGTGATCTGGGCTGGTTTATTTTGTATTTGTTTGTTTTAACCATACTTTAAATACTTATTAATGAATGTCGAAGAAGCATTTTCAACTCTGAATATAATAAAGCAGAAAGCCTCTAGGGATGAGAAATAATGGGTGGCCACGTAAAATGAGTAGACCTATATTTATGTACGGATTTTTAGGGCAAACACGAGTGTCAGCAGTAGGTGTTTATAATTTCATATAATGCTCCTAGGGCAGATAAAACCTGCAGAAATCACAGTATTTTCCTGTGTATGCTTATTCCTTAAAACTTACTATGCATCAATCAGATTTTTGTTTCTTTCTTGTTGCCCTTTCTGTTATAGTAGGTCTAAAGAAAATGGAGATTTACATCTAGAAAAGCATAAAAATGAAAGGCTTAAGGAGGGATTACCACCACAGTTGCTGGCTGAAGGTGGTAGGCATGCATACACCCACCGCAAGCCCTGTAAAAAACATAGTAATGTATTGTGGCATGCCCTAATGAGGGCTTTAACAATAAAGCCAACTCTGAAGAAGTGTTTCCATTTTTGTTTGGCCAGCAAGAAAGCAGATGTTGAGCAGCTTCAGGCATTTGCTCTGTTTGTTCGGTGCTGCATCAGGAGAAGTAGCTGAGCAGTTAAGGTGAATAGTAAGCCATACCCACAGGTGCACACCGTCGTATTCATTCTTTTGTCAATGTGGATCATTCCCCCCGCTTTGTTTTTACTACTGTTTTCCTAGCCTAGTTCTAAATGCCTTAAGAGACCAGGCTTCCAATCTTTTTTTTCCCAGGGTAAAGAAGAAGTTTTTATTGGCGCTTAGTCTGAATTTCAGGCTCTTGTTCTTATGTTTGCCTGGCCCTATTACACTAAATAATAATTTTTCTTCCTCTGTGGTTTGTCTGTCTTTCAGGTGATTGCTGGTTGCTATAACTCTGCCTAATCAAGTTCTCTTTAACCAGCTCTTAATTTTCTGCATCCCACCATTTCCACAAAATTGAATCAGTTGAAGTAGTTGGTCACAGCTGAAAATCCTTATTGTTAGATTTTCTTGTGATTGTCCGTCATCTGTTATCCTTGAGGCTTTCTTGGCATTGACTGTACTTGACAATATGGCTTTTGGGTTTCTTTTGTTGTCCAAGAACATGAACAGAGATTGTCCTAGGAGGTTAATTGCCTTATTTTCCCCTTTCCTTTGGGGATGATGGAATTGGTGCAAGTTACTGTAAGCACACTAAGCTGAAAAGAAAACTTCATTTATTGTGTAAGAGTAAACTCTCCCCTGTTAACAGAAATTCTGTAAGGCCAGACTAGCTCGAGAATTAGTAGATTACTCTGTAGGGTAAGTGCACATACCCTGCAGGGTAAAGTACCAAAGCGCTCTGCACTCCCTTGCTGACAGTGTCAGGCTCCAACGCTGAGCTGGTGCAGGGCAGACATCTGCCTCCTTGGCCCTTCAGGGGTCCCTTCCTCGCACTTCTGAGTGCCTCTAAAATAAATGTTGTGCTCTTGCTCATTATCAGAGTGGCCATGTTTGATTTCTTTAGTAGTCTGAAACATTCGTTTGCATGTTTGCTTCTGAAAACATCACTGCCCGCCTGCGTTACCTGTCACTATCAAATTACAGACTTGGTTTAGGCCAGAAAGGGTTGCTGGTATCTGAGCTGGCAAGCCTTGTAGGGGAAGCTTTACACAGCTTCCGCAAGCGAAACAGATTATACTGGCATTTTTGCTGATATAACACGTATTTGGGTGTGAGACCTTTTATCAGGACAGAACTGTTCCACACCAAAAGCCTGCATCCTTAACAGGCAGGGGTACACCAGGAAAAGTTTCTTTGAATGGACTGTGACTGTCCCAGCATCTTTAGCTCTATTTATTTCAGAAATGTAGTGAGTGCTTTGGAGAGGTTTTTTAATCACATAAGCCCTGTCTCATGTTAGGTTTCACTGGATTCCTGCATGCGGTGTGTCCCTCCTCTCATCCAGGCTGCGTTCAGTAGCTGAAGTGTTAGGCATAGGTTAATTGTCTTGAGCAATAAGTTTAAAATACAACAAATATATTTTCTTTTATTTCTTATTAATAGGAATTGTGTTTTCTATACAAATGCCCAGTCTTTATAACTTTCTCTACAGTGTTCAAGTTAAAAAAGAGCCACTGGCTTTTGATAGCCTAAGAGGAAAAGTTTTGTTGTCACCGCAACATGTATTTGAAAATAAATAGGCCCTTAAGAGTTTTGAGGGTAATGAAAACATTGTTCTCATTCATGAATATTGGTTGAATTCAAGACTACATATAAAATATTCAATGTCTTTTTTACATCAAATATTTTGGGTTGGATTCTGTGTACAGAGGCAACCCTGGGCAAAATCAACTATTTTCAGTGTCCCTAGTTTTCTCCTAAATCTCTCAAAACATTCACAGAGTGATCTGCATCAGACAGTTGATCAGGTAACCTTGGAAGCTCTAGAACACCTGCCCCATCCAGTCTGGCACCACTGGACCCAGTACAGATACAATGTGCTATATGAATTGACTCCATGATAGACAAATGAGGTATCTTCTGTCATTGATTAAAAGCCCAAAAGACTATTGAAACCCAAAGTCCTTATGTAAGGAGAGGTTTAGAAGGACAATCAGGATTTACGTGGTAATTAATATAATTGCAAAATAAACCTCAGATGTCCGCTGAGAATTAAATTTCGTACTCATAGGAGAACCACCAGAGATTTTAAAAAATAATATGATGAATCCTTGCACTTTGACTTTGACAGGCATATTCTTGATTACTAGCTACAGAGGTAATGGAAGGTGTATTATACCCTGGAGGATCATAAATCTTTCTGATTTAAATAAAATGAGGCTTAAGAGAGCAGAGTTCGCCTAATTTGCTATAAATTGACAATTGTGATTTATTAACAAGGACAAGGAAGTCACTAAGAAGTGCTGCTGCCATGCCCAATTATTGTTTAATCAGATGCCAGATGAAGCTAGACTGGCATAGAAGATAACTATACACTGCTGAAGATGGTGGGGTATAAATAATTGTTATCTGTATTTTTACAGACACTAACACTGTGAAAGTTTTCAGAGGGAGTTAAATCAGCCTAATGGGGAGGGAGGCAGCAAGAAAACCAATATCAATGTATCTTCTTTTCATAATCTAGCTTCTATGCCATTTAGCAAACAGTATTTCTCATGATGGTTGTGAGCAGCCGGCAACTTTTTTGTTGTATTGTTGTGTCAATGTAAGTACAGCTGTATAAACAACGATAATGAACTAAAAAAAAGAAATCAGAATTGTCTAGGTAAATTCAAATTTATTTTAAAACTTTTTCAAAACTAGAAATGGATAAATGAGTTACTTTTTCATGTTAATAGGCTTGTAAACAGCAATCCTCAGAAGGAACATTTTTATTACCCCATTGGGGCAGAGGACTAAAGAGAAATAGTTAATTCATCACCACTGTGTGTACCCTAACCTAGAGGCATCCGAGGCGTGGATGTCTGGCAAGGTCTGCATTCAGAAGGAGGAGTCACAGCCTTTTTGTGAACAGCAGATGATCAAAATCTTTCAGCTTCCACCTGGCAATCTAAAAGCAGTCTGATCCAAAACTACTGTGATATTATCGATACCTTGCCAAATAATTTGTATATATGCCTAAGCAGATGGATCTAACGTGCACCCTGCCAGCTCCTGTAGTTGTTTGACCTTGCCAATGAGTGTCTTCTACATCTTTTCCAGATTGAGGCTTAGCCATTATGTCCATGGCCAGAAAGAGCATAAACAAGGGATCACCTGGATCTACTGACTGTATATAGATACAAGTGTGTAAGCTGTCTACATATATCTTAGTATCAGTGCAATCAATTAGGAAATCAGTTTCAAATGGTTCCATTGGTAAAATAATAGTAGAGCAATTACAATGCTATATTTTTTTAGCCCTTCCTGCAAAAGAATTTAGATTAATTTTATATTTTAAAGTTAGTTTTGTTCTTCACTCAGATTGTAACATCTCTATTTAATAACCAAGTATTCCCTTCAGAAAGCTGAGCAGCTGTATTTGCAGTGATGGCTGAGGTGTCCATCAAGTCCATCATGCTGTAATTAGCATAAGATGGCATGCTAACTTTCATAACTTGTGTTAAGATTTGCAGTACACGTAAAGCTTTTTCTTTTCATGATCTCACTGTGGCAAATACTGGGTTTCTTTGCAATGAAAGGCTCTGAAATATACAATCATGTATATAACTTTAGAGAATTTTTCCTACCAAACTTGTAACTGGGTGTATTAGCTGTGTAGCTGAATTCATAGCATCGTGTTTCCTTGGTCAATTGTGCAAAATTCTTCTTGTTTCTCCTTTGTATTTATGGCTACTAAATATATTTAATACAGATAAACTGCTGAATATCTCATTCTTACTTCCTAGGTTAATTTTCTAGTGGAATTGAGGTTTATGTGATAAAACTTTATTCATGAGACATCTCTTTCCCTTCCTGCCCTGGGAATATTTCAATTTACTCTCCAATTTTGACTATCTATGACAGAGGGATAGAGGTTTCAAATGGCAAAAGACGACACTGATAAAGATGCCACTAGCTAAAAGACCGGAGCATGAGTTTATACCTTATTGGAAAGCTGTATGCCATAACTTCAGGAAAACCTTCGATCATAGTTCTCATTTTACTAAGCATGAAAGAAGCAAAACTGAAGTAAAAAATCCATTCAAGAGTTTAAACTGCATTATCTTTCTGTGCTGAGTGTCTGTGTCTTCTGTTATTTTGGGATGTTTTTTCCCCCTCTCCTCTCATCCCAGCTCATCTCATTCTTTTATCTGAAGCATCAGGACTCATGGCTTGTTGACACAGCACATTTAGCCCTTCATTCTGCTATCAGAACTTTGCAGGTCTGAACGTATGAGTGAGTCCCGCTGGTACATGCAGACGTTCTTTTAACACTCAAGCAATCGGCATACCTCAGAAAACTGTTTAATAAAATACTTCCCAAACTCTGTGGAAGCAGAGCAAAACTATACGTAGTGGCTGTAAGTGTCCATTTTTTCTTAATTTCACAACATTAGGAGGTTAAAATTTTAAAGCTGGCAGATACTTGTAAGTTTGAATAACATTCCTGAATACACAGTTGTACAACACAGTGTACGTCTCAGTTTCTCTTTCTGTGAATTTTCCTTCAAGCCTATTGTGAAGTGGAAGATTTACCTAGCCTTTTCCCGTAATGCAATGATTGCTTATTTACTTCTGACCAGGACACCCATAAGACAAGTATATTAATGTTTGTGAGACTGAGAGTTGGATGTGGATGGGTTACTTCTGCTATTAGGAATGCAAAGGACTAGGTTTGCAATACAGTGTCTTTGTAGCGGGTAATTTTGTCTGATTTCCCTAAAAGCTTTAGCTGTATTTAGAGCTTGAAAATTAAGTTCTTTATGAAAATTTCCTAGTTCTTAATTTAAAGTCTCTATCAACTATATTTGTCTCCGTCTAGTATTTTTACTAAACACATGAACACTACCATCTGTTCTCTACATATACCATGTAAATAAAATTTATGAACACATTGTATATTTTTAACAACTCAAACTTTGGTATTTCTTTTGCATAGCTCATTTTTCCAGCATGCTTTAAAACATTGTAGTCATTGAACAAGGCTCTAATTAGCTGGAAAGAAGTCTCCCTATTCACAAACCATTGAAGTTGCATAAGCTTCTGCCTGTCTGCAGGTGTCTTCATCACTGGCTGGATCACGCTTCTACTGCAGTCAGCAGCGATAGTTTTCTACACCGGGAGGTTTCTACCTTGTGCCTGTGGCAAGCTCCATGCTGCTGCCTCTTATCTGTGCCCGCTGCTGTTAGAAACGGGGTGAAGGATCACATTAAAATGGACAGAGCTCAAAACTCTGCCATGTGACCTTGAATGAAGTTTTCAGTCCATAGACAATACTAATTTGTGAAAATTAATTAAAAAAAAAAAATCACTGCAGTGGTTGAAACAGTGTCCAAGCAAATGAGTGCTTTTTTTTTTCCTATTATTCTTTGTTCTTCCTGTCAAGGTCCTTATTAGTTTTTGCTACTTGTTCTTGAGTGTTTTACTAATCATGATGTAATGTTTTCCAGTCTTGGACACTTGTAAAGGCTAGTATTTGGCACAGCAGTACCGAGGAATAGCTTGTATATAACACTCATGCCCAGTATGTTTAATTACTGTTGAGTATGAAATGAAGAACTGACACTTTCTAAGTGTGGTGGATAGTTTCTGTTCTCATTCACTGAAATATGGAGCTGGAGCAGCTCAGATAAAATCTGGACCAGCTGAGGTACTTCAGATTTAAAAAAAACAGCTGGACTCTGAACATATATATCTTCTCATTAGTTGCAGAAATTTTATGTTTCAACGCCTAATCCTTTCCTCTCCTGCAGAAAATGAGAGAAATTATATAAGAGTGGTTTTGATCTGATGCTTTCGCATCAGAGTAAACACAAATTTATTGCAGCTTAAAAAAGCTCTAGAAATAAAATATTGCCCACAGAGGGACCTTCATCCTCTTTCTGTGAATTGCTGAGACAGTCATATCTTCCTGCCTGTCCTTGAAACAAAGTCTGCACCTCTTTTTCTGGTTCAGACTTTATTAAAAGACTCTTTAGTCTTGAAGCAAATATACAATATTCTCCTTTGTAGTGGAACAAATAACAACAGTTATTTCCAGAGAACGTAATTCAAAGAGTTTTTCCCAACTCACAGATAAATTCATTTTAGTGATGCTTGACAGCAATTCCATTTTTCTGGTAAGAACAGTCTTACTGTAAATTGAGACTAGAGAATTGCATTATTCATTTGAAAGATGTTTCTAGAATGTCTTTAAGCTCTTCTGGGTAGTGACAGTCTTGTACAGAAGTAAAATGGCCTTGCTTTGCTCTAGATTTATTAGTACGAATATTTTCTGCAGCTTCTGTCCTTTCAGAAGTCTTCGTTTTTCATAGTCTTCTGTGTTAGAGAAATTGTACTTGTTTTGTGGGCTCTCAATGTGCTATTGATAAAGTCAACTCAGAGAAGATAATCCTCAGAGAAAGATTAAATACTGTTTGCCTATTTATTACAATGAGTAAACTGAGTCAGAGAGACTCTAATTTTCCTGTAGCCACACAGCAACTTGTTGTTGTAATTAAGTCTGATTCAGCAGCACATACTAATCGGTTTCCATGGTGCCTGAGGCCCAAGAAGCCAATAATTCAGCCATGTTCAGTACAGAAATGAGAGCTAAGTCATGAAAAATTTCATGTGCCAGTGAGAGAGACTGAAAATGCCTTGCTCTCATTTTAACATTTCTCTTTATTAAATTTTTACAAGAAGATTCAAAATAATCTGAGTAATTACAGTAGAATTGATGGGCCTGTTGTACATGGTGTTCAACTGTGACAAAACCTTCAGAAAAGCAGGTGCTGTGGTTTCTGCTTTGCTTCTTGCTATGCTTAGCTGCAAAGGGTTTAATATTTAGTGACAGAGGGATGGAGAGTTCAAATGAAACACAAATAACTGATGTTTGTGAAGTATCTATAAAATAGTCAATTCTTCAGGGACAAAGGAAAAGTATTTGTGATATTAGAAATATAAAAAATGGCATCTTCCAGCTTCACTAGGATAACGTGGTAAACACACAGGATTCACACACAGATGGACAAACACAGGTAATGTTGCAGAATGGTGGCAGCAGATTAGTGTTGATGCTGCATGGCTCACATCCGTGAAGTGCTGCGGACCACACGGTGCCAAAATAAAACCTGCGTGAGCTTCCCTAGGCGCCTTCCCAGCTCTTCCCTGAGACATTTGGGGGCTGAGGATTTCAAATGGAGAAGGACAGGCTGTTTGGCAAACGCAGCATGTATTAAGCAGAAACCCTCTCTGCCAGGTCTTGGGTGAGGTCTTTGCGTGCTGCCTGCACTGCTGTGTTGGGGGAAGGAGCTCACAGTGAGGCAGGGGGTTGGCCAGGTTTTTCTGTTGTTGTTTGGAAATGTTTCTCTTCTGATTCAACCAAGGAAAAAGATGTCCCTGTTTCCTTGTATTTGCACAAATTTTAGAATGCAAAGCTGCTTCTCCTCTCCCTGGGGAATGCTGGGGACAGAGCCTCAAGAAATACAGCTTTGTCTCCCATTTCTGTAACAAAGCTCCTCTGTGGTGTTGGATGAAAGTATAATTACTGCGTGTCTCGGTGGTTCTCGCAGTACGATGGCAGTATGTCCTACCTGACAAAATCCTGAAGACTTCAGTAGTATTTGGAGGACTGAACTGTATGACGGGTGAATGGGAGAGCCTAGCGCCATGAGTAGAGAGACCAGAACAAATGAACTCTCTAGAAAAGTTCACATTTATAAGCTGGTTTGGGGTTTATAAATGCCTTGATTAAGCTTACTTGAGGCTGCACCAGTTTCAAGATCAGCACTCCAGAGACAAAATTTTAAATTAACATTGCTATGATTATTTATATAGTACTTAAAGCATGAATGGAGCTTGAGCTGTCACAGACCCAGCACAGGCCCTGTTCTGCTGGCTTGCCACCTCCAAGCTGGGCACCTTGCTGGAAGTGGGCACACCAGTCAAGAGCTGGGCATGGAATTCTGATCAATGTAGGATCTAAGAGAGAGGTGGACAATGATGAACAAGGGTTGGAAAGATGTCAGCAGCCTATTTGTTCTTCACTCAAAAGCGAGATTTCCCATACAAACATGCAGCCATAGACAAACTGATCAAACCCATCCTGGTGTGGTTTTCCCGAGAGATCTGTTCCCTTGTAGTGCACAAACCCACATAGTCTTGGTTCAGGGAGCAGCTGGGTTCTTTTGAAAAAAAGGTAGGGAATGTTCTCCTTGTTGAGAACCAAATAAGCTTTTCAAACAACTTTGACAGAAGAACATGAGAAATGCCATAATAGGTCTGTAGTGCATTTACTGCAGCATTCTCTGTGTCACAGGGGCAGCAGGAAATCTTTACTGTTTGAGGAGAGTATACAAGCCTGGCCACCACCCCTCTCCAGTTCTCCCAGCACCCACCATCATCCAACTGGGGATGTTGATGTCTGCCTGGTGCCTTTCATATCTGGTTTGAACCTATTGTCCATGAATTTGTCTAATGACTTTTATACTATCTGATTTCACAACCTCTTGTGGCAAAAACATCCCAGAAGTTCATAGTTTGGAAGAAGTTTTATCTGTATTAAGCTCATCTTCTAACATCAGTAAGTGTCCCTCTACAGGTGAGGGATTCAGTGTGTGACAAATTCTGCATTCACCACTTTCATGATTTTGTAAACCTCAATCATATCACCCCCATCAGCTTTCTTTTCTCCAGACTAAAGAGTCCTAGTCCTTATAGTATCTTCTTCTAAAGCTCCATCTCCTTGAAAATTTTGGTAGTCCTTTTCTATGACATTTTTTAACCCCACTGCATTCATCCTGAGGCAAGCAAAGCACTGTCAAGCATCATTTTGACAACACAGCCATCATAAAAAATATGAGACTATAGAAACTATTTGAGTGTCCCCAGCTCTAGTACATCACACTAGGTACATAAAGTCTGAAAAGGGTCAGAAGCTGTTGCAAAATAGGTGGAGAAAGGAATGACTTCTGATGAGTGTTGTCAGCAAGGAAAGTTGGCAGTGGTAGGACAGTGTTTAATACTAATACACCAACGTTACAGCTGTTACAAACTGATGTCACAGACTGGCATCTGCCCTCTTTGTTTAGAGACTTACAAATAGATATACCATTGTTATTTCTCTGAAATACAAAGTAAATAATGTTTTTTAAACCAAGGTGAAAAAAACCAGCAACCTTGACTGAATTAATGTATCTCCTGAGATGCTGTTCTTATCTTGATTGCAGTCATGTATTAGCTTTCCAGTAGATGAGCTGGCAGAGGGCCACTGCTAATGTGATCTTTGGTAGGAAGAGTAGAGAGATTTCTTGAACGTCTTGTGATTGCACAGATCCCTTGAGCACTGAGGCTTTCAGGTGTCTTTATTCCACCCTACTGTGTAACTGAAAAGCCAGACCAAAGTCTTTGATGTATCTGTCAAATTTACAAATAGCTTGTTCTAATCAGCAGAATATAAAGATCAGAGAAATATGGCTATGCCTTCAAGAGCCAATAAAAAGTCAGCTGGTAACAGTAGAGGTAGTTCAAGCTAGTGAAGTTCAATTGGAACTGATGTATATTTTGGGGCAACCTTTAAGAAGGGAACTGATTCAACGATGATATCTCAAAAGGATTCAGTGTGTTCTGCAGAGAAATTCAAACTCAGCTCCCACAATAAAAGTTAATTTCCCCCTTTAGGTTTTGACAATGCGTAGTAAGGAGTATGGTGTACTGTTGCAGTGTTTAACTGAGCGCTTGGTAAATGCGGTTGAATGAGTGCTGACTCTATGTGGTCTTGTGCTGACTGTGTGTGGCCCTCTGCTTACCTTTGGTCATGATTAATTCTTTTCATTGTAACTAATATTAGAGATAAAAGTGTGTTAGAGTAATGATGAAACCACCTGTTTCTTTAAAACAGTTAAATGAAAGAGTTAACTAAAATCTTGAAACTGAAATGATACCAAGATACCCACCAGGCCCCTTGGTCAGAACAGTTGCGCTACCCAAATTCTCACCTGAGTGATGAATATATCTGTCCATCAATAAATAACATTAGGTGATGTGATGGCTCTGAGGACCACAGACCTCCTGTAAGTGGTGTCATACGTAGGGTGAGGGAGCAGCAGAGATTGATTCAGATGACGAGTCTTACTAACCTTGTTTCTTTTGCATTTTCCCAAATAGGGTCGAGACTGCAGTGTGCCCATTAATTCTTGCATTCAAAATCCGTGTCAGAATGGAGGAACCTGCCACCTCACCGAGGCAAATAAAGATGGATTCAGGTAGTAACACAAAGCTCCTTTAAAATGAGATTATAAAATTAAATGTGTTTCTACTTTGCAATAGTGAACTATAATGGCTACTTTATGAAAGCTGCTGCATGTGACACTTCTATTTACCATACAAAAAAAATAATCTGGTTTCACTGGTGACATATTGTTTCCTCTGAATCAGGCCTCCTTATTTTCTCATAATGGAGTATACTTTTAAAAGCTATTTTGAGTGGTCTCCCTGATCTGCATTGTGTTATCTGTATGCTAATTTTCCTTGGGGTATTTCAAACTCATATATACCCTTTTTTCTATTTGTAAAGTAAGCATCTGTTGCTTGACAACCAGATGCAAAATGTTTTCATACTGAAGAATCTTGTAGACAAACAGACTTTAAAGAAAGAATTAAAAAACATGGAGAGATTGCCACATCTTGGGCATTGTGCCTGCAAGAGAGTAACCTTTACAGCTGGACGTTTCCCACATAAGAAAGAGGTAGCGTAGGTGGGGATACTCCCAGAGAAGTCCAGAAATTTTTGTGAGGAAACTGGGAGATTTGTGCAGCTACAGGCACTACTTTACAGCCAAGAAAATACAAGTTTGAGGCTTTGACCCCTAGTTGTCATTAAAGTTGATAGAATTTTTTTTTTTTAAAGAGCTGATGAAGTTTCATCGATTGGTCCTCAGTTTTTATGCTATTTCTTCAACAAAATATGAACAAAAGTACACCATGCTGTTGTTTCAGTTGCATATATGAAAGCATTGCTTCTAAAAGCTTTTATATATTACTGAGGCTGCTGCTTTTTCTTCTCCTATATATAGCTTCCTATCAGCAACAGCTGGAGGGAGGCACAGAATTGCAAGGTTTATAAATGGTGTAAGCAGAGAATCAAACCAGTACATTTTTTTCAGTTTGATTCCAGTTTAGTTTCAGCTGTGATTAAGACTGTTCCAACTAAGGTTAACTGTTGGTTAACCAAGTCAGCAAACCCATATCATCTTACGTCAGAAAATGGGATTTTTTTCAAAAAAGAAAGGGCCTGGTGTAAGTTTGGGTGACTGACAGGACTTTAGGTGCAGTGGGAGTTTAGCACCCCCCTCCTGTTCCCCTACCAATGGTAGGATGCTTTTTATATTTCCAGCAAAGCATTGTGGCTTCTTTTTGACTCCTCAAATCCCTCCAGTGGAAATGAGGCACAAAAGAGCTTCCATTTTGCTCTGCGGGTGGGATGAGTGGGGAAGAAAAAACAAAAGAAATGCCTCAGAGCTTCTCTCTGTCTCTGTGCTGCCCACCCTCAAGAATTCCTCCCTTACAGAAACAGCTCCGGCACATGCTGGACACAGAGGGACACTGACAATATCACAATGGAAACGTGCAGGTTGATGGGGATGAAGGGATGCTCTCAGGCTGTTACAAATAACAATCTGAGGCTTTCCAACATGGAGAATAGGAGTAAAATACATGTGACCATATTTCCATGAGGGGCAGTTTAGAGCTCAGCATGAGCAGCTGTGACAAGGCCCTGAGCAGAGCAGAAGAGCGCATCTCCTGCGTAGAGATGCATCTGGAGGGTCTTGCTGGTGTATGGTGGTGGGAGAGGATGAGGAGACTCTGCGGATCGTAGCACATGCAAACGGTCATGCTGCTGGACAGGACCTCCGAGATTTTGGTGAAACCACTACTCTGCTCTTGTCATCTGATATACCTCTTCTTGATTCAGATTTTAGCAAGCCCAGAAATTTTTGGAGTAAAAGTTCTAGTTTGGTTTCTGCTTTAGAGAACTAAAGGTCTGGTGGTCTTCGGTTTGGGTTCCCTTCTGGTCACCCTCATGTAATACTGTTTAGATAGCTTTTTCAAGCTTGTGCCAAAGCAAAATTGTACCATATTAGAATATCTGTTTTCTGTCACTCAGTACTCATTTTTCAAAGATCTAGCTGATATTAAAAATATGCAAGTAAAGCATTTTATAATATCCGTAATACTGGAATGAAAGGCTTCAGCTTATATTTTGGATCAGGTTTTTCTTTAGCATTTTTGTTTTGTTCTACGGTAGAAAGTAAAAAGTTTTGAATGACCTGAAATGAAAGCTACTTCTGAATTTTTCTCGTGAAGAATTTTACAATTTCAGAGGCTTTGCCTCCGTTCCAAATGGACGTCGTTCTTGAGATCCTTTGCAAAACTGCAGGGGTGGTTTTGTTGCGTAACAACTTTTTAGGCTTTTTAGGGAAGGTTTCTGCTTTTATAGTTATTTATATAGTTTCAGTTGGTCTAATAAAAAGACACATAAAACCATATCTCATCAAAATCTTGCTTCATAAAATTGAATGTTCAGCTTATGCATTGCTCTGTTTTCTCTCCATGTTTTTAATTCAGGCAGTCCATAGCCCCAGCTGCTCTGGAGAACAAGAGCGTGGGGCTTCGGCATGTCTTAGAGAAATGTGATGTAGGGATGGAACAGGCAGTGAAGGGGGAGATAAAGAAACATTTTGAGATTGAATTTGGTTGGTTGGTTTGGGGTTTTTTTGGTGGGAAATTTTGTCTCCAGTGGATGGCAGCAGTCAGAGTTACGTGCATATAAATTGCGTTCATCAAGATGGGAAAATGTTGCCTTAGATTATATGTTGTGAGGAAGTGGATGTCAAAAACATTTTCATGAGAGGCCTCCTTGGATTTTTCTGTTGTGTGGCCTGTAAAAGAAATTATATCTTCTGTATATTCTCTTCCCTAGGGAAATATATTCATACACAAGCTCTGCTGCCAAACTTGTCAAATCTTTACTCTTGTAAAAAGGAAACTTAAGCCAAAGCTCTCTCCTTATGAAATGCCAAGCAGTTTAACTCTCAAGTTTCTGTAGTCTTAGACAAGAAAATTACCTTTTAAATAATGTTAAGGTGGTGATGTTCCCTAAGCAAAGACAGGAAATCCATAGTTATGACTGAGGTTCCAGCCTGACTTGCCTGCTGTGCCCGGTACCCACAAGGACTCGAAGCAGCAGGGGACTGAGCCGCTCAGATTTGTTGTAATAGCAGGTCCTGGTGGGGCAGCTGAAGGGCAAAGGTTCAGCTGGAGTTCTTCAGTCCTTCTTGGCATCTTTCATTCTTGCACTTTTTCGATGCTGAGTAATTTACACATTCTCTTTTTTTCAGGGACTACTTCCATGTTAAAGAATAGTTAAGGGACATCGTGTGGCTCAGGGGATTAGAAACATCAAGTTTTTTCTCCCTTTGAATTGCTCATTCTAATCTATTCTAATCTAATGTTTTCTTTGACAAAAGATTGCCAAAAAAGGTGCTTATTGAGACTGGTAAAATGAGATGCTCAATCAGACATGTCCTGGTCATTTAGCATGCCTGTAAGTGAGACTTTGACAAAGGAGGCAGAGCTGTCAGCTCTCCTTCAGCTAGCCATAAGCAACCACCTGATCTTTGATAACCTACAGTGTTGGGAAACAAAGTCTCTGGATTATTTTAACTTTTCTCCATATAAACCCCCCTCCATTTTCCAGACCGTTTTCTTTAGCATTTTCCACAAACTTTAAGTTCCCTCATAAATGTAAAATCCTGGAACTGATTAACTCCCTAGTGTTAATTCTGTCTAGTTCAAGGAAAAACATTGCACTTCCAGAATTACAGGCTGCTCCATTGGGATGTAGATGTAAAAAGCTCCTTTACCAAGAAACTGTAATATTCCTGAAAGAATTTACTATCTCTGCTTAACAGTTGATTTTTTTGAAACATGATACACTGTATGTATGTCTATTTTAATAAACAGATGATAAACTGTTTCATTAGAGTTTATGAAAAAAATGATTTTGAATATAGTAAACTTATAAAATTGTCAATATCCTGCAGCTCCAAAAGTTTACCCCCAAAATGTTGTCATTAAGTTCAGTGTTCCCTTGCGCCTTCATGAAGATAATGGGGTTTTATTTAGTTCTTTATTTTTAGGAAAACACAACGCTAACAGAATATCTCCAAACTGGAGGAGTAGGGAATTTGGACCTTTATGCAATCACAATGTCTTAGAAAATAGTTCTTCCCTGCGTGGCTCCATTGTTTCCGAGGTCCAAACGAAATGCTGTCTCACACTGCTTCACTATTTAGTCAGTACAAAGTTTTCATCGTTGTCTCTGGAATTAATTTTCTCTCTCGGTCAGCTGGAACCCAAGTTTGATGACCTTCCAGTCACTCTGCAAACTTCATTTTTCTTCTAAGCTTTTTCTGGGAAAATACATACAAACAGTCCCAAACTGCAACTCTTTCAACATATGGTTCAATCCGGGTCCCAAATTGTATGTTTTATCTTTTAATTTCAGTTCTCATATTTGGCACATTTGAATGCAAATCAAAATAAAGAATCATACGTAAGCAATAATGTAAAGACTCCCTATAATACATAGGGACCAGTAGCCAAATGTCATCAATTATGCTGACATTTCCTTCAGTATGGAATGTGTCCTAATACTGAGCAATTGTATGTTAACAATCCCATATGTATTGTTACTAATGGTAACTCTACTGACTTGAACCATTACTGTGATAGTATTTAATAATGTCATTTTTAATTGCATACATCCAAGCTGTCCCAGTCCTTTTGTGGAAGGAAAATGGTGTTACATTCACATAAAAATAACCAGCACAAAGCCACTCTTGTTGCTTTTCTTTAAATGGAGAGAAAAAATTGTGCTCCCAAACTGAGACCTTGGATGCCAAGTTGCAGCCTGGAGCATATTTTTATGGCTGAGTTATAAACCCCTGAAAATGGGGTTTTGTAATCGAAAAGGGAGACATGATGAATGTGCCACTGTATTTAATTAGATGTCTTTAACCCCCTCCCTGACACTTGCATTGCCACAAAAGATGGTGTGCCAGCTCTTCTTTCTTATCTGTCTCCTGTGATCCTCTAGATCATTGCAGGGTCAGCAAGAGGACATATTTTATTAGCAATACTGAGCTTGAGACAGGAAAAGAAAATATTTCTTATTGATTTATTGTGTCCTAAATTGGATTTATTTGAGCAGTTTGGTTTTGGTTATTCACGGTGAAGGTTTTCTAACTCTCACGACCTGTGAATGGTCCCTGCAGAACTGAATGAAGATGACTGTTTAGCATGTGACCTATATGCCTGTTCTGTACGCATCTAGAAGATCTTACTGTTGTGGTGGCTCAAGACACATTCCCTACCCTTTTTTCTTCCTCTTTGTTATTCCCTTAGTTTCTGAGGTTGCCCATGTCATGAGGAATCTGACCTTATCCTCAGGGTCCAACCTAGGATCTACTGAAGGTGGATGCAGGTGGAGCTCTGTGCCATCCCTCCCTTGGGAGTCCCCACGCTCTGCTCAGTCTGTGGCACACAGGAAGAAGAGTAGCAAAAAGAGAAGCTGGTTGAGCAACCAGCCCAAAAGTGCTGCAGTTTTCTTCACAAATTCTGAAGATCTCCTCTTTCTCCAGGGCATTCCCCACCTCAACCCCATGACACCTACGTAAAGCAGGATAACCGCCTCATGTTCACTTTTTCTATCATCTGAGCTGAAAAAAGTCCCCTGCAGCTGTCTCTGCATTGAAAATTCTCCTGGCTTCAGAAAGCAGTGGATGGCAATTAGTGTGACTGCTCTAGTGCTTTGTGGTTTTCATCCTCAACAATCAGTAGTGCTTTACATTTGCTCAGGGGGTTTTTTGTGCCACCAGAACTTGCATGGGAAAGGAAATGAACAGCTGAGTGAATGCGTAGTTTGGACTGGGACTCGAAACAGCCCTTCCCTTCCACACACACACAATACTGACACTTCAAATGTCATTGCTGGCTTCTTAGAAGCCACTGAAATGACTGGAGCACTTGACACATGTTTTTAGACTCTCTTTTAGGAAACTGTGGCCTCCACCTCTTCATCACTTACAGCTAGTTTAAAATATAAAGGTTCTCGTAGCAACCATAACTTCTAGATCTAGAGAGGAAGCGGAGATTGAAAAAAATTAAAGTCATTCTTCAACCACTTAGTTTCATACACTCCCTCTAGGGATCATACATCACAGTCTTGTGAGATAAAATATTTAGTGCAGTTATTCTTCAATAGTGTCCACATCTTCACAGAACCATTACTAGCTCTGCCATTGTTTGTTTGTGTTTTAGTTGAATTATCTAGACATCATCAGCTCTTCTACAAATAGATATTGGAAGAGCTGCAGAAGTACTGAAACCTTACTGCACTTGTAAAAGCAATCATTCCCAAACATTTCTTGTTTGGACAAGTGACAAAGTGGTAATGAGAAGAAAATGTTCATGTCTGTAAACTCAGTTCAAGCCGTTGTTCTTTAAAGAGAGTGAGCTATCTAAAAGCTGCCAAGTTGCCCCATGATTGTGCAGTCCTTGGTAGGCAAGTATCCACATACGCAGAAAATCATTAACAGAGAAGCCAAGGATTTGAATATTGTGATGAGTGTTTACTCTCCTGCCCTGGAGTTGCTTACTGCAGTTCAGGGCTAGGGTTATCAGCAAAGAAAGCAAAGAGAAGCACAACAGAGCTGTCTCCTGCTGATGCTTTTATGTCTGATGTAAATAATTACATGACCCCATGAAATGTCAGACTGCATCCTTCACCAAACACATAGGGTTAAAGTGCTCTGTACTTCACAGCAGCGATGAATTTGGTTCCAGCAACTCACTTTTATATGTTTTAATTTCGGTTTTATACTTCAAACCTCCTGCCCCTTCAGATCCATGCTAACTTTTATTAATTTTTTACTTTCTTCAAAGCTGTTCGTGTCTCCTTGGGTATGAGGGGGAGCGGTGTGAAATAAACCCAGATGACTGCGAAGATAACGACTGCGAGAATAACTCTACATGTGTGGATGGGATCAACAACTATGTCTGTCTCTGCCCTCCTAATTACACAGGTAAGAATGGGCCACAACCAAAGAACAGGAATCCATGAGGAGTCCTTTCAGCGCCAGAAGAGAAGAGTCCAACTGCATGTTTACTTTGTCCGTGAGTGTATAATTAACCAAGAATCTAGTCCCATTTTAAAGCAACCTGGTTGTCTTACTGGAAGTAGTTCTACCAATATTGCAGTACTCGTGCTCACAAACATGGCCACTTTTCTGAGTCAAAATACTGATGCTTCGTGGTAAAATACATTAAAAAATACTGAAGTTTAAGGTGTCAGAGAAATTCATAGTTGTGCATGAACATTCTCTAGATAAATTTCAGAAATATTCCCAGTACTGAGCTGAGTCTGATATACATCTGTTCTGAATCTTGGAAAATAAAAATAGTTCCTGTTTAAATTATGGTAGGAAAATAGCTTTTGGGACACGCCTTTCACCTGAGATCTCAGAGGTCCACATTTATTAAATAAAATGAGCCTGACAATGTGCTGTTTAAATTCATTATCTCCATTTCACAAGCGGAGAAGCAAAGGCAGTGTAAGAAACTGTAGGCTCAGTTGTCGTCGTCAGAGTGCACCCATGGCAGTTAGCCCAGCTCAGCAGATGTGCAGTCACCTGCTAAGCCCGCGGTGACAGAAGTTGGTAACTGAGTTAGGAATGGAATTAGTATCTCCAGCGCCCATCTTGCATTTCGGATAAATTCCTTCCTAAACCTGCTTGCAAAGAGCAGAAACCCTCCTAACTTGAATCTAAAAATGCTTTTTCTCAAGTCCTTACTGGAGCATACCGTTGACTCATTCAAACTGCATTAGCACGACCTTCCTGGCTCAGCATGGAGTGGTAAGGAAACACCTGCAATAGTTCCTACTTCCATCCTTTGAAATGGGTTTATTACCTTCTAAGCATGGAGAAGTAATGAAGGGCTTCTTGTACACTGGAATATATTACATGTCAGGGGATTTAATGAGGATCAAGCTTGAGTGGCTGAGTAAGGCAGGAGGAAAGCTTCTAGAATTTCCAAACTCTTAAAATACTTTTGTGGCGGATACAAAGGAGGCCCATGTAAATCTTTAGCTGAGAAAAGCCTTATGACTTGAATGTACATTTATTGAAGTTCTAAAATGGTCTTTCTGCCAAAAACTGAAAAACTTCAGTTGAGCAGAGTAAAGAGTTTTGCTTATAGGATGTTGAGCCCATTGTGCTTACTTGTGCACTATTTATGTGAGCTGTTCTTGGGTGGTTTCAAACAAAACGCTATACAAGGAGGCAGAGTCTTTACATTTATGAGAGGAAATATATTTGCCCAGCCAAGAAAAGACATATCTAGTAAGGAACTGAATCCAGTATATATGCAAATGCACTTTCCTTTTCACAGGCATATTGCAGAGCTTTATTTTTTTTTCAGACAAAAAAAGGTAGTAAAGAGCTAGATTGGAATTTCTTTTCAAATGGCAGTATGGATAGGGGCCAGACAACTCATACGATACTTCAGAATCAGTTTTGAAATATTTTTAATCAACTTCCAGCTTTTTGTTTAACCTGAATATTGTCTGTGCTGTGCTTATGCTTTTTGGTAGGAGTTTGTAAAACACTAGACCCCAGTTTTGCAACGTGAGATACACACAATTGTGTATACCACATGATAAGCATTTGCTATCACGGTGCAGGCAATAGCTTTGACTGCAGTTGAAACAGACTGAATCTTTGAAGAAGAGCAGGAACTACTTCTGGAAACTATAATATTAATCATAAGTGAAAAAGTTTGCAAAAATGGGGGCGTGGCTTAAATTAGAAATCTGAAGGGTTACAATAGTTCATGTTGCTTAAAAATAGGAAGAGTTTAGTGAACTGTGATAAAAGAATTGCCTTAACCTGCTTTGCCTCCATTTTGGAGGAGGGTATTTCATCAAACCTGATCAGTCACCTGGAAGGACTCACTGCAGTGCAGCTGGCTGGGCTGAAATATCCCTCAGAGGTACACCTGGCCCCTCAGAGCTGAAAGACAGCGACCAGTGTAAAATGGCTAGAAGAATTGAAGCCATCAGCCAAACAAAAGTTACATACAAGCCAAGCAAATCTGAGTCATGGTTTTCAGGGTCCTCTAAGAGTTGAATCCAAACACAAGAAATTGGGCATCATCTGAAGTTGCTTGGTTAAATGAACAGCAGCTAAGGAAATGCCATGGAAGCACAAGAAGTACTTTAAAAGGATTAGTGTGCCTGACCTGAAAAGAGAGGGCTCTATTGACCTAAGAGTTTGACTGAAGTCTCCTGTGACATCCAGGGCATCTCTGTGTATTCTCTTTTCATAATGAAGCAATACCTGAAGCTACTATGGCAGTATCTATAAAAAAGGAGAAAAAGAAGTAGGTGCAGATGACTTTAATATTGTGTTGATGATGCTAAGAATAGTGAATGCTAACATTTCAGTGAGAAAGCGGGTCACTGGAGGAGTCAGGAATACTTATTCCTGTGCTCAGAATTGTGCTTTGAGCTACAGTTGTGAGAATTGTGCATCCCTCTCAGGTGCTGACTGCGCTAAACACTGTGTTAGCAAACTGTGTGTGCTTCAGAGTTGTCAAGTGTATGGATTTTATCTATATTTATAGGAATAAAGAATGGATGACGGAGGGTACTTTCCAGGGAAGCAGTTTTTCAGTGAAGTAGTCTGGGGAACAATGAGCTCTCGGTGTGGTACTTTGCCTAAAAGGGCAGTGATAGCTATAGACAGGGTGTATCTAGTAGGACAGACAATGTAGGTAACAGCTCTTTGTGTTGTGCCCAAACAGTGTACTTAGTTCTGTTGTTCAGAATTCAAGGAGCAAGTTGAGAGATGAGAAAGAGGATTAGAGGTGAAACATAAAAAAAAAACACTGGAGGATTGAGAATAGGTTTGAAGATCTCAAGAAAAATCTTATTTGGCTTAACAAAGAGTGGGCAGACAGAGCAAGATTTGGTTTTGCTGTGAGGTTTTTTTTGACCCCTTCACAAACGCCTGTATGGAGAATAGGAATTTCTTTAAAAGGTTCATTGGCTGGCCTTTGTGGCTGAACAAATCCAGACTGTACATTTTTATCAGTGTAATTATACAAGAGTTGTGGGTTCTAGATACAAACTGGATTTCTCAGCAGATGCTGTAGTTAAAACACAAGTTAATTTAGGAGCAGTCTCTGTTACACTGGAGATCAGACTAGATGTTTCTGTGCTGATAATCTGTGATGTTTTAAGAAATATTCAGACTGTTGGTTATAGATGCCCAGCTCAGTTATTGCAGATTCCTTCTTTTCTCGACTGTAGAGGCAGGCAGGCTCTGGTAGCACTGTGAAGTAGGTAGTCTGATAAGACTGCAATGATATTACAGTAAACACTGCATGGATGAAATAAATGTATGTTGTAATACAAAGAAGAGTCTGCATACAGGGAGGAAGAAGATCCAAGATCGTGTATGTGTGGTGTTCTGTAAGAAGTATTTAGGATCCCCCTTGGTTTAGTTGACTAATGGTTAAATCATGATAGTAAATCTTATGTTCCTAAATGAAATGCAAATTAAAAATGCATGTGTTGGAAATGTTGACTATTGACAGAGTTACAGTATCCAGGGTTTGATTTTTCCATACCTTAGTATTTTCCTGCTTTATCTTCTGTCTGCCTAGTTTTACTTGTTGTAGCCTTTTTAGGAAACCATATCCCAAATAATGATGCATAAATTTTCCTTTCATTGGTTGGAATAGTGAAGGCCAAAGATCTTTCTTCAATTAATAACTTTTTGCAGTGTTTTCCTTTAAAATTCTTTGACAGTCTTTTCCCCCACTCAAAGTGGATGAAAAATAGCCAATTTGTTAAGTGACTGCTGAGGGAAGGAATTTCCCACACTCCAGCCCCATTTCACTTTCATTTTAAACAAACCCACACCAAAAACCAACCCACACTCACAGAATAACCTCCTTCCTAGTTCCTTTCCATCTAATAACTTTAAAACAATGTGCAAATATAAATGGATTCTCTGAGTTAGGTAAACGTAAGTTAAAGACGACAAAACTGAGAGGGAGGGTAGGCAGATAGCTGACTGCCGTAAAAAAGACTCAAGCCCTTACCTGCACCACCAGGTTTCCTCACCATCTCTAAAGTCTACGTTTTCAATGTTTGTTGCCTGTATTTACGTAACCAAATTAATACTCATGCTGTGTAGCAGAGTCCTGATGGCTTTTATTGTCAGTTGATGTCTTATTTTTCCTCTTCCCAAGTGGTTATTTTAATCCTGAAGCTAAATTATAAACATGTCTATCCTCCAGGATAATCATGTACCCAAAATCCAGCCAGCTCTAAAGCCTGCGCGGTCCGCGGGCTGGTTTACAGCCTGGTCGGACCCCTTGATGGATTACAGCTCCTCCTTACGGTTTTGTAGGCTTTCCTCCTCTTCAAAAAGAAACATATGTATAGGAACATCAAAAGAGGAAGCTAGGAATTAGAACAGTCACCCCGGTTCTTTTCCTTTTTGTCGTTTTGGCTTTAACATGGTCTGTCTCCAGCTATTGACATAAACATTCCACTGTCTCCCTACCTTTGTGGTTTAGAAATGTGGGACAAAATTCATACAATTTTTCCCTTCCATTTCTTTTTTCTCTTCACTACTGTCATAGACCTTCTTGAGAACCATCACTGTTTTGCTTATAGATCTAGATCCAAATATAGAATTTCATACCTCCAAAGAGAGATCTTCTCAGTCTCACTATCCTCTGTGCTGTCACTTGAAGAGGTGTCCAAACATACCTAAGGGACCAAATGGGCTGTGCCAAGCACGTACTATGCACTTTGAATGGTTTTATGTTTTACTTGCTAGTTTATTTAGTTTAGTTTGTTTGCTGTGACTTTTCCTTCCTCCTATCTATTTGATTTTAGCCAGAAGCAGAAATATGTAGTGCTTACACACACAAAAAAATCAGGAAATATTTCAGTTTTTGCTAAGGATCCTAAAAAGCCTGTGGCAAATAGCCACACCTCTTTGTTCTGAAACCTAAAAAAAAAAAAAAAAAAAAAATCAGTGGCTTTTCTAAAATAGGTCTTTTCTAAAATACATGGCATCCCATGGTGTGGAGGAGGGGAAGCGTTTTAAAATAGTTTGTTTCCCTGGGAAAAAGCTGTAAGCACTTTGTATCACAGAAAACAAAATCTTAAAAAAAAAAAAAGCTAGAAACTATTTCTGAAGAGAAGGCTAAGATCTATTTTACCTTAGGGGACCTTGTGGTGTCCTGTGGTAGATGGTATCTGAGACTTTTGCAGTTACGCTACTTTTAGACAGAGCACTATTCACTGTTAGTGATTATGGTCCCTTCTTCTGGCGTATCTGATTGTGGCAATGTTGCATGGCCAAAGCCAAGCACTTAGTCAAGCCAAACAACTCTGGAAGAAAGAAGTTGTGTGGTGACTTGTGGCTGACACTCTTTGCTGGAGCTCTCCAGCCCGCTTCCCATTGCTAACCATTGTGAGGCTGATTTGCAGCAATCCCTGAGATGGGCACCAGTGACAGCTGAGCGAAGCTGAAGTGGATCAGTGCACTGTAGGTTGTTTTTAACTATGTGTTTGACATAGGAACAGGAAGTTTTTAGGTAGCGTGGTTCAGCCTTGTGGTTCCACGAGGATCTGGACTACCTAATAAACACTGGAGGCTTAAAACAGTGCTTAACCATCAGCCTCTTTTAAAACATTGGAACTTAAGCCATAATTTCCTCGAGACAGAGAAAATTGTGGTCAAAGTTTGGTGTAGTTTCTTCCTTTTATTTGAAGGAGTTCTGCCTTACATGGAAGTTTCTCAGTTTTAGTTACTTAGCAAATGTGAAGAGTGTTTGCTTTCTGAGCAAAAAATAAAAAGGCACCCACACTTCCCACTTTTGTATAACTATGAATGAGAAGTGCTGGAAGAGTTGGAAGTTTTTAGCTTTGTTCAGGAGCCTGAGCCCACCAGCCCTGTTTCATTAAGAGAGAACCACATGTCATTGCTATGAGATTGGACTCTCTTATCTCATTGTGCTGGGACTGAAGAAGGAAATAGCACAGTAACTGGCAGTGCTGCAGCCTGTCTTTAGTCGCAGTATGGGTGTCCTCTCATGTTGGAGCTCTTGGCTCCAGGATTTCTTCTTCTCCAGTTGTAAAATGTAATATGCCATGTTTGGGGAACCAGATATAAGGGAGAATTTCTCTTTGTTTGCCAGGACCACAGTGTATCTCTAAGAAAATGTAATCTCAGCCACTACTGTCTTAAAGGATGGGTGGAGTGAATATCATCCACAAAGGGGATTCATGATTCATTAAATCCAATTTGTGAAGAAACACATCAGATTAGAAGTTAACCACAAGCCCATTACATACCTGCTTAGTGGCAGGTGGTACGTACTGCATAACTAATAAAGCCGGGATGAGCAGAATCCACCTATGGACACTCAGTGTATTCAGCACCCCGACACCACAGCGATGGGCATGTTAGAACTGCCAGTAGGAAGTAAGTAAATCTGTCTGCACATCAGGTATTGTTCAAGGGCCATATTGGGTTTATGTGCAAGGGTTTGGTAGCAGGGGAGGAGGGGGGGCCGTAGGGGTGGCTTCTGTGAGAATTGATTAGGAGCTGTTCCCGTCAGACCTGCCACTGCCCAAAGCTGAGCCCATCGGCAATGCTGATGAAAAAAAGTGAGAGAAGCAACTATGCAGACACCAAGGTCAGTGAAGAAGAAGGGGGAAGCAGTATTGCAGGTGCTGGAGCAGAAATTCCCCTGCAGCCCATGAAGAAGACCAAGTTGAGGCAGGCTGTCCCCCTGCAGCCCATGAAGAACCACGTCAGAGCGGATATCCACACTGCAGCCTGTGGAGGACCCCATGCTGGAGCAAGTGGATGTGCCCTGAAAGAAGCTGCAGCCCATGGAGACCCCATGTAGGAGCAGGTTTTCTGGCAGGAATTGTGTCACTTCAGTCTTGTTTCTGAAGGATGGTATCCCATGGAAAGGACCTATGCTGGAGCAGTTCTTGAAGAACTGCAGCCCATGGGAAAGACTTACGTTGCAGAAGTTCATGAAGGACTGTATCCCATGGGAGGGAGCCCACACTGGAGCAGGGGAACAGCGTGAGGAGGAAGGAGTGGCAGAGACAAAGCGTTGTGAACTGACCGCAACCCCATTCCCCCATTCAGACAGGCACGGGTCTACAGCATGTCTGGGGTCCTATCTGCCAGCCCTGAAAGGACGTCTTAGAAAATGTATGGCAACTCAGATGTGGCTGGATGCACTAGATTGTGCAAATAACTGAACTGATCCCTAATAGATTCCAGACAAATCACATAATTGGAAAACATCCATATGAAGTAATACCACTCAAAAATGTAGAGGGTCCAGCAAAATTAGGATGTATTCCAGACACAGTGGTTCTGAGGGATAATGCTATATGCAGGTTTCCACCTTGTAAGAACACTGGAAATCGTCTGGTTTAGTTCATGTTCTACATACTGTGTCATTGTGGCATTTGTGATGTTGAATATGATTTTTTTGTACTTTGGCAGTGCGTAGAACTGGAATATATTCCTTGTTCAAGATTCAGAAATCGTGAAAGGATCATTATTTCTCTACCCAGATCTTGTTGTTTAGTCAGTTAGCCCCTTGTTTAACCTCAAGATTAGAGATAATTGCTCCTTAATTCTGAAAAACTAACTACTTTGGGAATCTCAATGTGGAGTCTAACTTCAAGTTTCCACTTAATAGGCCAAAACCTGATACATGAAAACTCAGATAGAAGTTTTTAAAGTATTAACAGAATAAAAAGCATAAAGTAACTTTTAGTTCTTTGCCTATTAAGTATTGTGGGCAGTGTTCATCAGGCAAGAGCAAACTTAATTAATAATCCAGTCATAGAATTCTGCTACAGTGCATTCCAGGTAATTTCTTTTATGTTTTGGTATCCAACCTGGCAGCTGAGTGCATTTGCTACTGAAGGATTTTGACCGAGTTTCTCTCTTCTTCCTCGCAAGTTCAAACAGTTTGGAAGAAAAAAAATTATTTTTCTAAGATGAGCCTCAAATCTTTTTCATCAAACATCAACAACATTCCTAACTGAATTTTTTTCTTGGCAACATCTCTACTAGTATATTGGAGGAACATCCTATGTCTGTTCCACCCAACAATTTTTTGGTTCTGTGTTCTCCTGAAATTTCCAATTGGCACTGACTTCATTTTAATAACTGAAAAGAGAGAAGGGGAAAACACAATACAAAAACCATTTCTTCCGATACAAGTTATTAGATATAAAATGAGTAGTCTGTTATGAGAAAAACAGTACAGTACTCTTTATTAGCAGTAAAGAGAAGAGTTCCATTCTGACTTACCTGGCAAAGTTTGGAAAATTGCAACATGCTGTATAACCACTCAAATACATAACTTCGCCCTGTGCAGCCTGTAAAAGTTTGCTCTGTGGATAAAGGCTAGGCTTTCTTCATCCTTTCTTCACTGTAAGAGCTTTCCTTTTCTCAAGTAATATTGTGAAATTCGTGACAGCAGTTTTGCTTTTAGTCTTCCAGGCCCTACAAAAGTTTCTCTCACGTTAAGGATGAGAATATTTTCTATGTTGCTTAATCAATTATTTCATGAATACCCAGAATGAGAGAGCAAAGTATCACCCAACTGACATAGGAAACGAAAGAAAAATCATTGAACTTATTGGTTGCAAATTGGTGGTCTAGATTGTCTTTTCAGAACTGCAGTTTTACTTAGAGATAAATAAGTAAAATACTGTTACTGCATCCAATCTCTTTTACCGATTAAGGAGAAATAGTGTAACTTGGATCCTGGTTTTAAAAGTCTAATGTGGCATGAAATAAATAGCTCTCTTGACAGCACAGAACGGAAAAAAGAAAGATGATTATTAAACTGTGTGTAAAAGTCATCTTTATTGCTCTATTGTTGTTTTGGCTTCGTTCTGAGACGTGTGGAAGGCTACAGAAAAGCCTAAGCATGTTTCTTGGCAGCTCTTCATAAGCAGTGAGCCCTGTGAAAAGTGAATGTGGAAAGCCCCATGAAATTCATGATTTTGCTGAAAAAATAAGAGCAGGAAAATGTTGCATGAGACAAAAAATATATTTTGCTGTGTTTTTTTGAAAAACAATGAGCAATCCTGCTGAAGGGGATGAGGGGAGTAGTTTCAAAGGGGCAAAATACCTTTTCTATTGTTTTGGGATTTTCTTTTTTTTTTTTTTTTTAAATGCATGAGACAGCATCAGTGGGAGATCCACCTGTTAGTATTCCACTGGTCAGTACGACTTAGTTCTAATCTGAAAGTTGCATTTCTTGTGGCAGATCAGACTGCTTCCTTCATCTGTCTAATGCTTGCTTCTCCTAAACAAGCACAAATTACCAGCACGTTACCACCTTAAGAAGTTTGAAATGCAGTGCCTACGCAGCTGAGGATGTGCCTTTCTTTATAAAGGTACCCTCTTCATATCATACCTCAGTTCTACAGACCACAGGACATTATTGACCTGATACCTCCAGCTACTATGAAAAGTAAAATCTGATGGTGTAAGTGGTTTTCCTCTTGTAAAGCTGACATCATAGTCTTAATCTTCATTGGGGTGCATTGCATGTTGATCTATTCTCTTCGGCTTTGATGAGAGTGAGTGTGCCTTGATGAAACAAAAACATTATGTGGGATAAAAAAATTGCTTAGCTGATTAGAAAAGGAATACAGTTGTCATTTTCCTGTCTTTTATATAAGCAGTTCAGAAACCCTTGTGTACCCATACTGGAGCTCTGATTTGAGAATACATAGGAGAGAGGAAAACGGGGGAGGTTGGATTGTTTTTCTACATTTGGGAAAGCATTACCCTGAAGTTTTCTGTTGTTTTAGCATGATCAAATATCCTCCACAAAGAGAATCAGTGCTGCTAGAAGTTGGCTTGATATTAATGTCCAGTTTGTTTTTAGGTTCACATAGCTATCCAATGAGAAATTTGGACTGGACCTTTAATTGCTGCACAGAGAAGCAGCCCTGTGTCACTCCAAAAAAACAGGATCAGATTTTTCCTCCAATACTGACATTAAAGAGGCCAATGAAAGTTGCACTCGCAGGTCTGAGGGCAGATTTTTTGGCCCAGATACTTTCTGAGTGGATAAAATATGAGAAAGTCTTTGTGTAGCTGGTGCCTTGGGTTTTGCTTTTCACAAAGTGTTTTATTTCCCTGGCATGCTTTCTGCAACATCTAGTGAACATTGGTGGAGCCTGAAATAATGTATCAAGAATTTTCTTCCTGAGATGAGGCTGCTCTAGTTGCAAGGCATTCCCAAGTGAGCTCCCTAATGAGTGATAGATGGGACAAATAACAGGAAGGATCCTTAAACGTTCCAAGTTTTGCATGAAAAATGATAATTTTGGGGGGATGCTATGTTTGGTACCTAGCCTAGAATTCTCCTACATTTTGATAGTGGTGCCTTCAGAATGATGCAGTGAGTCATAATATTTGACACTCGGGGAGATTTTTACTGGATCTCTAAACACTTGTCAAGACTTGAGAAGAATACTTTAAGAAGAATTATGATTTCCTTTGAGAGTTTATGAAACTGTTCTTATTTTTTTAAAGCCTGTTTCCTTCTCTTCAAAACAACAACAACAAAAAAAAAAATAGAAACTTCAAAAGCATATATTGACCATTTTTAGTGAAAGGATAGTTGAAGGCATCTATCCACACTGTATTCAGTTATTATATGATTAAATGGTCTTCCAAAAATATTTCCAGCTTTAGATCATTGAGTTCTTTTAATGTCACCAGCCAGTTACTTTTTTTTCATGTTTATTTTCACATAAGATTTGTAGCACACAAGAGATATGAGGGATACCAAGAGGATGAACTGGCAAGTTGTCCAAACCTCATAGCAAGTTCTGACCTGCTTGTGTTCATGTCTGCCCAAAGGCCAAGGGCGTTGCTTTGCTTGTTAGTATTTGGGACGGTTGGTGGGCTGTGAATTTGGGAATTGCTTAGTAAGCAGACCTATCTCCAGTTCTGCCACCTCAAAAATATGTTAATAGCTGTCCCCAATGACAGCCGTGTTCATATTTGTAAGACTTGAACATCTCTAGTTGCTTTTGAGGAGGAAGAAAGTACAATGGCAAACCTCAAGTCCAGAGAATGATCTATTTCCCTGGTTCCCATGGATTTGCAGCATTTGATTTCATTGGCATGTCCTCCTTCTTGGGCTGGATACATTCATTACATATGCCCAAGCTTTGTCCAGGGCTGTAAAAAGACTTGGTAGTATTTAATAGTGGTGACTTCTTGGGATTCCTTGGCTCCAGATGGAATTGGTTGTCTTATGACTGATACTATGAACAACAAGCTGTCCAACTGCAGATTGCCATGCCAAACTTCTCCGGTATTGCCAAGCCCAGCCCACTAAAAGTCAGGAGGGTATGTGTGCCACATGAATGCAGGGTTTACAATGGTAGTACCCTCTCTCATGTCTGCACAACTTGTATTCTTGCCCCTCTTTCTTACTTATGCTTGACAACTCTCAAAAGCAAATATATTAGATGTTTCATGTTTGGAAGAAAAAAAAAAAGAGTAATTTTTGCAAATACATATTATACTTCCATGCTAATATGAAGAGTCAAATAAAGAGCTGTGTAGCTTGTACTGTAGGGAGGCTGGAGATGTTGGAGAAATCACTTGAAGGAGTGAGCTGGGGGTGTTAACAACTTAAACCATACCCGTCTCCACCAGAGTCAGCCTTAAAATTGTGCTGTCATCCCTGCTAGGTCACAAGACTGATAAAAGATGGACAGTTCTGATTTGCAATTTCCATTCAAATTTTGATCTTTGTGTTTTGCTTGGCTTGTGCTTTCAAGTGTTTCTGTGTAGCCACTAGAGTTAGAAATGTAAGGGTTTTTGAAAATGGAGTTTCTCACAAGACAGGTGGAGCTGCAGCTTCATGAAAATACTGCTAAAACATTGCCAGTCCACCAGTGCGTCCCACGTCATCCCTCTTCCCACACCATCCACATAGCTTGTTGTTCATGTGATGGTATGTATCGTGTATAGGCACACAAAATATGCATAACCTTGAAACCCCACAGATGTGGTCTTCTGGTATAGCTGTGTAGGGGACTTTGGGACTGTAGCTTTTGGGGGTTTCCGTGTTGAGAGTGCCTGACCTTTGCTTTTCCTGCAAGGCTTTGGGAGGTGTGGGGTAGGGTTCTGTTGGTTTCTTGGGAAGGCAAGGGATTCTGTGGTCTTTGGCTGGATCTCAAATCCTGGGGTACTGAAGTGTGACCTAATAATTTAGGACTCAGAGAACAGTGGTATTTAAATAAACTATCTGGTTTTGAACATTCTAGAACTATTAATTATTACAATTTATACAAATCCAGGGAGGTGCATGGCATGTAACACACCATACCTAGAAACAGCTGAGCTGAGCTTACATGTGATGGGTTTTTTTCTGAAAAGACATCATCTCCTGTGAGCACAATAGAGCTAGTACTTTTCTTATAAATAGTAAATGTTTTATAATTGCACGCAGTCCTAAAGCTGGTTCCTATTATTGAGAGTTGCAGAGGTTTGGGGGGAAGGGTTTGTGGGTTGTTGTTCTTTTCCAGAATTATGTCCAATCAGCTTCTTTGGCAGAGTATTAACTACGGCTAAAATATGTTTCAGTGTGAAAATGTTACGGTTTAATGAGCAACTTCACTTTTGTGTCACTTTCTTGCTTTGATATAAGAGGTTCTGGGTCAGGAACTGCCCATTTGATCCTTAGTCTGTCTCCAAGTGGAGTTTATATGTCAGTGCTTTTGATACCAGCCTTTCAAATTCGTGTGACAGAAACAGTACAGTCACTGTAGGTCAAAGGAGCCCAATTTAATGAAGTCTCATGCGCCCTCACAAGCAATCTTGTCGCTTCCTGCTGAGCTACTGAGCTGTCTCCATTTAGGCAGATTCACCATCCCTGAACATCATGGTTAGAGCTACTTGAGGATTATCCAAGTTGCGTTAACCGCTTTATTGCTTTTTCTTTTGCCTCAGGTGAACTGTGTGATGAGGTGATTAACCACTGTGTTCCTGATCTAAATCCATGCCAACATGAGTCCAAATGCCTTCCCCTTGACAAAGGAACCAGGTGAGTGTGTGCGTATGTTGGTCTCCACACACTGGGCAGATACATCCATTGGCTTGACTAGGTTGAACTGGCAATGAGTTTGGGGTAGAAATCATCAAAATTAATGCAAATAGTGCAAGACTATATATACTTTATATGCAGTTACGTTTTAATTTTAATGCAACCATACATACTTTTCTAGCTTTCTGTGGTTTCACAGAATCAGAGAACAGTAGGGGTTGGAAGGGACCTCTGGAGACCATCTAGTCCAACCCTCCTGCTAAAGCAGGATCACCTAGAGCAGGTTGCACAGGATTGCGTCCAGGTGGGTTTTGAATATCTGCAGAGAAGGAGACTCCACAACCTCTCTGGGCAGCCTGTTCCAGTGCTCTGTCACCCTCAGAGTGAAGAAGTTTGGGTTGGTTTTTTTCAAGGTTTTCTTGAAAATAATGGATGTACCCCCAGAGCAGAGAAATTATTCTGGAATAGAGCATGGCAAAAGGAGTGCTTCTGGAAGTTCTGCAAAGTACCTTATCCTGCATCAGAAACTAAGGACAGTTTCCTTACGTTTGCCTTAGGGCATCCATCAATTCAAGCAGCATAACAGGAGCCTTAACAGATGTAACTCAGCTCTCCTCAACCCGTGCTGGCTTAGAGTTTAAAATGCAGTCCCCATTGTAACTACTGAGAAAGGAAGGATAAACTTGTGGCCAGCGCATAAAGCTGGGGATCAGTTTTCTGATGTATTCCCACTTTAGCTGTTGTCTTCTGGGATAGCTGATGGTCTTGGGCTGTGCTCGCCAAGGCCAGCCTTGATCGCAGTGGGGCTCCTCTCCCCACCTTCCTCACCCGGGTGGCAGCAGAAAACAGCTGAACTGGACGGCTCTCACTCGGGAGCCGCCGCCTTCTGTTGGCTACAGAGGCGAGTCTCGCTTGGCTCATGTGAGATTTTGTGAAGTCTCCTGTGTTTGCATTTACGTATTGGGAATGACACTGACTTTCACAGAGGCAAAGGAAAGCTTCATGTTTTAAATGGCAGTACAACATCTGGAGATTTGGAGGTTGGGGTGTTTTGAGAGGCGCGCAGTAGCAACGTTCATCACTTGTCTGAAGAGGGAATTTCAGAGCAATTTAGCGAATAGAGACAGTCAATTGAAAAGTCAAGCTCTGTGGAAAGCTTGTCAAGAAAAGATCTTTGAATCAAAGAAGTAAGAAAGGAAGACAAATTCAAGAGAGTTCTGTGCAGCTGTGAGCTGTGTTCTGCACTTTCCACTAAGGCTGTTTTCACAGCTGTGATGCAATCCTGGGGGCTCGCTGATTCCCTCCTAGGAGGGAGAGCTGGGGTTTTGTGAGGGACACCCTCACCCAGCACACCCAGCATGTTGCTGCGGTGGGACTCTTTGGTCTTCCTGGTAACTTGCAGTTGGGTTCGGATTGTGACCTGTGAAGCAACCAGCATGTCAGAATAGTGTAAACTAATACATAGAACATTTTGGGATAGTTAAGAAGAAGGAACCCAAAATTTCAGAGATGCTGACTATCTCAAGGGCAGCTGAATCTGTGCTAGACAGTCAGTCTGTACAACTCATGCCTTTCTTTTGGGTGCAAAACCACCACACAGAAATGTTTCCAACTCTTGAGGAAGATGAAACTTAAATTATTAGGACAGTTCCTGAAGTGATGCACAGGGACTGGATAAGGACACGTGTACTGGTACATAAATAGCCCCTGCTGTTCTTTCCAGCTTTCATTCCTAGTTAATCCATCATTCAGCTACATCATGTTACGAGGCAAAGGCTTGTAACTCAAATTACCTTATGTTGCTAGATGTATGAAGGGATGGAGACAGTTGTGGTCCTGAATGGTCTTCCCCTTGCTGGAAGCATTTTCATACCTACTACCCCAA